>NC_055990.1:73591915-74937734 GCF_018446385.1 Zingiber officinale
TGATTATCAATCGCAGTCTGGGTTCGTGTTTTGTATAAATAGTGGTGCTGTGAGCTGGAAGAGTTCGAAGCAGGACACAGTCGCTGATTCTACAATAGAGGCCGAGTATATTGCTGCATCAGAAGCAGCAAAGGAGGCAGTTTGGATCCGCAAGTTCATTACTGAACTTGGGGTGGTTCCTAGCATAGCTGATCCCATAGAGCTCTATTGTGACAACAATGGAGCAATAGCACAGGCTAAGGAACCTCGCTCACACCAGCGGACCAAACACATACTACGACGCTTCCATCTCATTCGAGAGATTATCGATAGAGAAGATGTGAAGATTTGCAGAGTACCCACTGAGACTAACATCGTAGATTCCTTGACCAAGGCTTTGGCACAGAGAAAGCATGATGATCACACTAGGTCATTAGACCTTAGAGCCTATACTGATTGGCACTAGTGCTAGTGGGAGATTGTTAGTTAGAGCCCTAGAGCCAATCATTTGATGATTGTTGTATGAACTCATTGTATCATATTTCTTATGTATATAAAGGCATTTGTTTATGGTTATTATGCTTACTTGTATTGGTGCCAAATAACTAAGTATAATAGCGTCCTTGAGTAAAAAGTTCTTACTTATATCAATCGATTGGTTGAATCGATAGTGAGATGATATAGGGAACACTACTCTTAATCATTCCTAATCAAGCATTAACATTCAGGGACAATGTTAATGCGACGAGACTAGCATGTAGGTCAACTCGATGACTTGATCTCACAAATCATGGATATGGAGATATCAAGTTGACACATGGGTATGCATTGGAGAATGTATACTGAATGACCCGCCATGAGAAAATATCATGGATCGTTATATGAGTGTCATATACTTTCTCATGTGGCTATTAGTATGACTATTAGTCCTTGGACCTGAAGTCACCATGGTTCCCTACATAAGGAGTTACATACTTTGGCTTCGTCAAACGTCACCCGTAACTGGATAGACTATAAAGGCGATTACTGGTATGTAACGAATTATGCGGAGGGATGTGAGTGATGTAGATGAGATCTATCCCTCCTATATGACGGGAGTGACATTATTATTCTTGATAGAGTGAGACCACTAAGTGCATGGCCATACCCAAATGAGTCAATATGAGATGTTGAGCTCATTTGATTGAGTGAGTCTACTTGGAGTTCAAGATTTAGATTGATTAGAGGATGATACGGTTTATGTCTCACATTGATCAATCTAGATGTCTAGGACATTGTCATATATTGTGAAGAGTCACAATTAGTAGTCACAAGGTGATGTTGGATCTCAATATTCTTATAACTTGGGTAGTAATGATGTGTTGCTAGATACCGCTCATTACTTATGCTTCTAAAAGTGTTTAGGAGCATTTCCAACGTTACAAGAACCTATAGGGTCACGCACAAAGGGCAATTAGATAGAGATTAGGTTCATTTGATGAACCAAGAGGATTAGGTTCATGTGATGAACCAAATTGGATTAAGAATAATCTAAAGTAAACTAATTGAGTTGGACTCAATTTGATTTATGTGTTAAATGAGTCTAATTTGAACTTAAACTCATTGAGCCAATTTAATTCAATGTATAGAGATTCATTAAATTAAAATTGACTTGAATCAATGGTTAGATTTGATCAACCATGGGAGAGAAGTGGTTAAATTTGACTTGACTTGAGAGGAAGATAAAAGTCAAGTTTGATTTGACCATTGCCACCTCATTTGTGAGTTAGATTAAGTGGACTAATGATGATGTGCCACCTCATCAAGGCCACTTATGTGTGTGTGCCACCTCATGAGGGAGACCAAGAGTTGTGACCCTTGGTATCCCATGGAGGTTTAAAACCCTTTTGATGTGGCCGGCCACATTATTGGAGCATTTGGTGCTTTGTGTAACCTCCTTTTTCTTCCTCTCTACCTTTCTTCTCTCCCTCTCCTCCACCATTACTGATCCTCTAAGGTTGCTAGCACATCTTTAGAGGTTCTCTCCATCGATTTATTCGTGTGGATACACATAGAGGGTTGTACACTTGACAACCTTGTGATCCGGCGAACCTTGGACGAGCGGGATACGCGAAGGGCTTCGCTACAACGGTATAAGTCTCTTCCTTGTAGATCTAGTGTAGATCTAGGCTAGAAAACATGTACACGAAGTTTTTACGAAATTTTATAACTTCGCATGGATCCGGTGACATGAGATTCGGGATTTCCGCAACGCAAAAAGCGATTTATACGGTCCGAAAAGCCCAACACATCATACCCACTCAAACACTATCAAAGGATTTCTTAAAGCTTCCTGAGTAATCACTATGCCCAACAATCTTGATTCTTGATATTATATGATGATCAGTGAGTTCAATTTGGTTGAAATTCATTGACTGCCTTAGACACATCAAGACCTACCACGACCACTGCGTTTTTTTGCATACTCTTGACTCTCAATATACCCTTAAATTGTAAATTTCAAAGTTTGGATTTAATCTTGTGACTTTTTAAAATTTGCACGGCTGAGTAATTTTGGAACAAATTCACTAAGACAGACTTGAGATCATCAGACTCACTTTAAAACAGTACTAAAGGATTCGTTAGTGCCTCTTGAGTTTTACCATGCTTAATGGTACTAATTCTAGATATTATATAACTATTAATGAGTTTTAGTTAAAATTTATTGATGGCTCTAGACACATCATAATCAACTTAACCTAGGATTATAATTGTGTTTCTTGGATTCTTCTGACTTTCACCACGCTCTCCAACCTAAATTATATTCCAAAGCTTGATTCCATCTTGTAACTTTTTGAAACAATCTTGAAAACTTTTGGAACAAACTCACTACGAGATCTAGGCATATCATACTCACTCCAAACACAATCAAAAGATTTTTTTGGAGCCTCTTGAGTCTCACAATGCCCAACAGTCCAGATTCTAAATATTGTACAACCATAGAAATTAACTGATGGCCATAGACATTCAGAACCGACAATGTGAGAAAAAGAATATTTTCACGACGGCTTTAATTTACTTTCTCAAAACGGCCAGATGAAGAACGTGCTGCCTACCAAATAACTAACAGAACCCATGTTTGCCACAAAATGACTAAATAAAATCAAAACTTTCGTACATGCCATCTCGAACGGTGATACTTCGTCAATCCTTCAGAAAAACAACGTACGTACGTTACATTCTGTATCGTTGCAAATGTGCGTCAATCTTCAGCCTATACATGCCAGTACTCTTCTCATAGCTAACAGTGGTCGTATGTTGACGACAAGTTGCTTTCCCACAAAAATTAGCGTTGCTTTCCCGCGTGACATCTCCCATTGTACGTGATAATTTGTCACTCCCTCAGAAAAAAAACATTGTTCATTCATGTCCCTGGGCCACGAATGCGCATGTGGTTGACCAACAGTCAATTTGGGCAATTCGCTAACTCAAAGCGAAGCTGCTCTTCACATCCCCCAAATAGAAACTTCAGCCTCTATATATGCCAGTACTCTTCTCATAGCTAGGACTCCAACTCGATCGGCAACCAAGTGCTACCCGACTCCGACAGGATGGCTGGGGCTTGGGGTCGACTGGTTGAGTTTGGAGTAGAAGTGAGATCGAAAGTGTTAGCGTTTGCTGAGAAATTTTGGAGGATGGGTGCAGATGATCCGAGGAAGGTCATTCATGGTGTTAAAGTAGGGGTTGCTCTCTCGCTCGTCTCCCTTTTTTACTATATTCGCCCCATCAATGATAAATTCGGCAGAAACACCATGTGGGCGGTGATGACCGTCGTCGTGGTCTTCGAATACACTGTCGGTGAGCACAACGACTAAGAGAAGTGATCTCTATTTAATTTGTTATCCTCACTAGTAGAATTTTAAATAAACGAGATGATAGCAATACACGGTCGCAGGTGGTTGCTTGTACAAGGTAATCAACAGAGGAATAGCCACGCTCAGCGGCGGCAGTCTTGCGCTGGCCGCCCACTGGATGGCAGCCAAGTCAGGGCCAAAGGCGGAGCCAGTAATTCTTAGTGCCTTAGTATTCCTTTTTGGTAAGAAAATTAATGAATCTATATATGTACGTAGGCATGGCTTGTGTGGACCGATGTCTATTTACTTATTCGGCCTATTTCTAATGATCTTTTCTTCGTTGTGTGTATCAGCTTTAGCTGCGACTTTTTTCCGATTCATGCCGACTGTAAAGGCACGGTTCGATTACGGCATCACCATATTCATCCTCACCTTTAGCTTGGTGGCCTTATCGGGCTCTCACGTCGATGATCTGACGAACTTAACAGTGGAACGCATATCGACTGTCGGCATTGGCATTGCTACCACAGTCTGTGTTTGCATTTTTGTCTGCCCTGTTTGGTCAGGCCAAGAGCTCCATTTTCTCATTTCTAGGAACTTGGAAAAACTTGCTGAGTCCTTAGAAGGTATACATATATCTTCCATCCCCTCATTCATTCATTCTGAATCATAAATTTGAAAGTTTGAACTGAGAAGTGTCTTCGAATCAATGTGAATCATTAATTATTGACAGGACTAGTAGAAGATTACTTTCCTATAAACGGTGACAGCATGGACAGGGCAGAAATAGCTTCTAAGAGATCACATAGCTACAAGTGTGTTCTGGACTCGAAATCATCTGAGGATTCATGGGCGAGTTTGGCGAGGTGGGAACCGGCACATGGATGGTTTAAATTTGGGCACCCATGGCAGCAATATAGCATGGTGGGAGTTGCCATGAGGCATTGTGCCTACTGTGTAGAAACGTTGCATGGGTGCGTTAACTCAGAGACGATTAAGGTGATTAATTAAGAAACTCATTATAGTTAATTCATCTCCGACGACTCCATTATTTAAAATAAGAAATTAAGCCACATTGATTTGATGACAGAGACCGGAATTCTGGGAGAAACATCTGAGAGACGTTTGCATGAAACTGAGCTCAGACTCGTCCAAGGTCTTAAAGGAACTGTCGAGTTCCGTGAAGACGATGAAGAAGTCTCCTAGTGTCAATTTATTGGTCTTGGAGATGAAAAATTCAGTGGAAGAGCTTCGGATTTCTTTGTCATTATTGACCGAGCAGTTGCCGTTTATACAGACAAGGCCAGCAAAGTCAAGTGAATTAGGGAACGAGAACAGCAGCTTCATCGACGACCGTGACGTGGCTGTTGTATTAATGCCTCTAACGGAAGCCATGGCACTTGTGACGATGACAGCGTTGCTCATCGAGATATCGACGAGGATCGAAGGAGTCGTCGAGGCGGTGGCTACCGTCGCAGAGCTTGCATGCTTTAAGCCAATCGGAAACGACGAGTCCCGTTCAAAAGTGCAGGCGGGAGAGCAAGAGTTGAAACCCTTTCATCAAGTCTGATAGGTACAAGAAGGGCATGAGGTGTAAAAAAAAATGTGTTAATTTTTTCAAAAAACAATAGATGCAAAATTGATGTAGGATCATTTTTTAAAAAATTATTTTATAATTTGAATAGAAAATTATAGTTTAAAAGACTTGATACAATTGGTATTATGTTCGCACTAGGTCAACAGGATTTATTTACGTGGTCCACTCTCAAGTCTTAATGGATTATACTCTCGATTGCCCGAGCCTAAGCGAGCTGCTAGCGTTAAACTCTCGAGCACTCGAGTGTCTGACCTTTCGAGTACTCAAAAGTCGAGGGCTCAGGAGCCTGAGTAGCCCAATTACACCTAGGAATCAGGGGCTTTAAGAGCTCGAACTCAAGCATGATGGCAACAGATAAAAAGGGATGTGTCTAGACCTGACTCCGGACGAGTACTAATCTAATCCAGCCATGACCCATAACTAGGTCAATAGGTTGATTCCTCGTTGACTCCGTTAAGTAGGCAAAAACTAGGACCGACCTATTTAAACTAGTTAGGGTTTTGATCCAAAATTAATCATGAACTGATGGGTCAATTTTTTTTTAAACCAGTTTCGACTGTTGGACTAACAATTCCGGCTATTGAGAAGTTTTTTTTTAAGTTTGAGATTATTTAATTTTTTTTTATTAATGATTATGATTTTGTCTCCATTATTCTCTAAACTCTATGAATAAATAGTTCATTTAATTATTTTCACATCATATTATCTACTCTCTTCTCTAAATTCTGAAATATTGATCATTTTTTACTTCAATTCTCTAATTCTAATGGAAGGGGTTTCATCTCGGTCTTAGAAAGACAATGAAATATTCAATCCAAATGTGGATCTCGACGATATTTAATTTTTTGATAATGAACTACAACAACCTTGGAAACCTGAGACACAAGAAAATACTAAAACTTCTAAGGTTTGGGATACTACATCTTTAAAATCGTCTACTTTTAGTAAGTATTTTGAGAAATTCACTTGAAATGCAAAAATGGTTGGCAAAATATTAAACAATATCAAATGTAAAAAATAGTTTAGCCAAAAATTGAGGTACTTTATAAGGATTATGAAAATCTTATAAAAAAAATACTAATGAGATGACGCTAGATAACTTCATGTATATGGGAAAATAATTTAAAAAATTAAATAAAAATATGGTCCATTGTAGATGTGTTTATAAATTAATCTTTATATATTTTATAATTTATTTCTTTCATGAGAGGTACTGCATCATTTATGTAATCCATTTTTTAATTATTAATGTCATTCAATGCTAGCAACTATATGAATTTAATAAACTAGCTATTAAAAAAGTAGCTTTACAAAATACACTAAAAAAAACTGTTATAATGATGAATATTTATGACTAACATTTTTTGTTACTAATTTGTGACAAATTTTACAAAAAAAAAAAAAAAAAATATAAAGTATCTCAAATTATCAACTAATTTTATGATAAATTATTTTAGTCTTAAATTATCAACAAAATATAATTCATCGCTAGTCATTGGAAATTAGCGATGAACTTCAATATTTGTCACGCCTCAGGTAGTTCCTGTCATAAGAAATTTTGACAGCATCTCCCCTGTACGGGTGACAATATGAAACTATTCTACAAAGCCCTCATAACAATGCAATAAATGCAATCATGCATATGATGCAAATGACATGGTCAACCCTGACGCCAGTCAGCTATCTCACACACGATGGTGAGACCGAGTGGGTAGGGCTATGACAACTTTGCACTCTGCCGTCATTACTCCTGATGAGTGACCGAGTGGACAGGATGCTGTCGGAGTACACCTATCCTCCTACTCCAAATCATAAGTGGGGGAGCTCAATGCTCTCATCTCCCTGAGACAATCCATAGGAGGGATCCCTGACGGCTACCACGCTGCGTCACCACTACCCATGAGCAGACCAGCAGAGCCAAACAGAGCAAAACTGCTACACACCCTAACTGATATACCACTAACCCATGAGTGGTTGTATGTGTAGATCCATGTAACTGGTGATGTGCTCAACAATAATGGAGCTGCCAATCGCTCATCATGCAATTATCCGAGATGGTGCATGACACTAATCATGAAATAATCAGATCTAGGTACCTATGTCAGATATGGTAAATGACTAGTCCGGTGTATCGTAAGGCATGTTATTGTTAGAGTGTATACTAAAAACCTAGCTTTTGTAAATATTTATTTTGAAATAAAAGAATCACATTGGTCAAATGTTTACATTTTATTTGTTAAATGTAGTTGTTCAATTAATTTATATTGTAGATAACATGGTGTGTGGTGTCACTCACAGAAGATCATGTTATCAGTTTTTTATAAATTATAAACAGTTGCTCACGACTAAAATGGAAAGGAACAAACCATTGGAATAGTCGTAGTATAATTAGGTATTAGTTTATCTTGACTAAAAAATTACACTAGTACACTCTAAGTGTATTGAGTAGGACTATTTTAGGTAAGTTCTTTTTATACTGACTTAATAAAAGAACTAGACCTTAGTTATTATGGAAGTTTGCGCTCTTAATCCTAATATAATAACAAACACATATATTTAGTATTTATTTCTTTAACTTATCAAAGGGTGAGATTTAGCTCGATAAATCAATAGGCCCGATAAATTGGGAAATGATATTACTTATAGTGTGTGTTGTTGATTATAGAAGGAAACTGTGTCCTAGTTATCTAGGTTGAGAATGCCCCCAAGAGGAGCTCATAAGGATTGTCATGTTAAACCCTGTAGGTGGACTTAGTCCAACATGACAATGAAGTTGAGTGGTACTACTCTTGGTGCTAGATATTAATTAAGTGAGTTGTCAGTAACTTATTTAATTAGTGGGCATTCGTTATCTTAAACACAGGGAGAATAACACACTCATATATGAAGGAGCCCATAATATAATTTGGGATTGGTGCGGTAGTGCAATAATAACTCTCTAGTGGAATAAGTTATTATTGATGAGCTTGAGTTGTGTGTTCGGGGCGAACACGGGATACTCAAGCTCATTGGAAGGACAAAATCAATTTCTCCTCTAGGTCCCTGTCGTAGCCTCATTAAAGCCTCAAGTCCATCCAATGAAAGCCCATCTTGGTGTTCAAGAAGGGTCGGCCCAAGGCTTGGTGACCAAGCCAAGGGCCGGCCATATATATTCCTTCAAGGTGGCCGACCTTTGCTTTGTGCAAAGGGGTCAGCCACAATAATTCAAAGATGAGGGGGTGTTTTAAATTTTTAAAATCTTCCCTTTGTAGATATCTACAAGTTTTAAAAGAGAGATTTTAAATTTAAAAACTTTCCTTATTTGAATTAGGCCTCATGGTTTAAAAGAAAGTTTAAAAGTTTTAAAATTTTCCTTTTTTAACCATCCTCATAGTTTTAAGGAAAAAGGAAGAGAAGTTTTAAAATTTAAATCTTTTAATTTTGTAACCATGTTAAAAAAAGAAATTTTAGAAGAGAAGTTTTAAATTTTAAAACATGATTTTAATTTTTAAAAACTTTCCTTTTTTAACATCCACTTTAGGAAAAAGAGCTTGTAAAATTTTATAAGAGGATTTCTTCTTTTGTAAAATTTTATAAAAATTATTTTTTTCCCTTGATGATGTCACTACAACAAAAACATTAAAAGACAACGGTTAAAAATCGTTGTCGTAGGCCCTTTAAAATCGTTGTAATTGACAGTATTGTTAAAAGTGGAGGCTACGACAACGGTTTTAAACCATTGTCTTTGAATGAAAAGACAACAGTTTTGCAACGGTTTAAAACTGTTGTCTTTGAATGAAAAGACAACAGTTTAAAACCGTTGTTGTTTAGTGTATTTTTCTACCAGTTACAACAGTTTTTGGGACTACGACAACGGTTTTAAACCGTTGTCTTTGAGGGTGATAGACAACAATAATAATTTTAAACCGTTGTCTTTTAAATTATTATCTTTTAATATCAATATATCATATTTCAATATAAATATATAATAAAAAATCATAATCACAAAAGAATGAATATTCCCCGCATCAATATCATTCAAAATGTTACTTATACAAGAATTACAATCACAAAAGAAGAAACATGTCTCATGTTCAAATAAAATTTATCCCAATACAAAAAAACAAATAAACTCTATTTACAACTAATGAACAATAGACAAAAGACTAGAAACTTTTAATGGTGGTTCATGCCATGTAGAATTGCACTTAATTATTATCAACCCAAGTCTCATCACAATCTTCAACTTGTAGGATTTCATTGGACTCCTCTTTCTCACTTACTTTTTCATACCAACCTTTTCCAATGTGAAGTTGGTGCCGAAGACTTGATAAGGTGCTTGGATGAGAATGAGAAGGGAGATGAGGAGGCAAGCCAATCCAACCTTGAGGGAAAAGGTCACCCTGGCTGTGTCCTCTCTGGCAAACTCCCACACTTCCCTCATAAATTTCCTCATTGATATTGTGGCTTTGCCATTATGATCCTTGGTAGACTTCTTCATGCTTTTTGATTGTGGTGTTGAGTTTGGCGCCAAGCAAATGTCGATCTGAATATTGCTACCTTTCTTTCCGTTCATTGTAGTTCTACATGTAAGAAAACAACATCGATAGCACAGGTATACAAGAAAATTTAAAAAACAAAAGTCTATCTATATATCTTACCTGAAGAATAGGGTGATTGTTGATGTATATGAAGCTAGCTCTTTGTTGGTGCTGAAATGAGTGAATGGAGAGATTGACATCGGAGAGCATTTAAAGAGAATTGGTAGATGAGATCATGTTAGTGCAAGTGTATGAAACAGTGGGGTAGTGGCTAAATTTTAGCTTAATGTGGAGAATGATACCTATTAATAATAGAAAGAAAGATGCATTTAGTAAACATGCATAGACATAATTTGATGATGTGGTCATGGATGCTTGAGAACAAAATAATGTATTACAGATAAAGAATTAGAATCATGAATCCATGGTTTGCCATTGACGAAACATTAATTAATTAGCTAGCTACTTTTTGCTCAGCATGGTTCCATCACCGTGCCTACTCAAAGCATGTGGAATAACAAGACAAATAGTATTTATATCTGGAACAAGTAAATTTGAAAACTTGAATATGATCCCACTGAAATTTTCAACGTCCACCATTTATTTTACATTTATTTTACATGGAATAAGTGCATCTTGTGCCCAAGCTGTTATATTATAGGTTTTCAAGAACCTTAAACAATTCATCCATAACACCTAATACCATATTTAAATGTACATGAGATTAAAAGTGTGTGCACAACATGATAATAAAAAACTTTTTGTATCCACATTGTGAGTCCTCAATTTACTAACATATGACAAATAGACAATATTAAGAAAATAATAGAACTTCTTGTCATTTACTTGATTTAGTTTAGGGAGTTGAGAGTAATTGGACTCAAGATAAGGAAATTAACAATTTAAAGAAAAACAACCCTAGCTGTTTATCTACTTATATTTTCTTATTCTCAATTTCAATGCCTACAAATGCTATATGAAGATGGAAATGTAAATTTTTGATAATCAACCTTCTTGGGAGTATATATAACTAATATACTATTTTTGCTTTTGATATAATCTTGTCCAGAATTCTATATATGACCACTGAACTCGAAATAGATTTCCTTTTTAATTCCCTCTTTCACAATGCAATGAGATTTAAGCGACATTTTAGCTCCTGTATTACGACATGCCATAATTGAGACCAACTCTCAGTTTCACTAGACTAAGTTATAAGAAGATCATATCAAATTGGGTACGCACCAGTTTTGGATGCGCACTAGGTTCAACAATATTTGATCTAAACATGTGACCTTAAACCCATGGACAATGCATCAATCCGACTCCACTCCAACAAACAAGAAATACAAGAGAAGGAATTTGGAACATAAATACTAAGTCTCTTTAAATGTATGAAATTTAAACAAGTTAAAGTATGATAACTCTCAAAGAAATTAGACTTTCACAAATGCCTAACTTCAAATTTCATTGAATTCTATATATTGCTTAATACTTCACATGTGTATCTGGAGATTCTATATATTGAAAAGTTGAGAATCTATTAGAGTAGAAGGTTGTAGGAGCAGATCATAGAAGAAGACAAAAGAAAATATGCTCCATTTGTACAGAATGGTAAAGAGGTAGATCAACAGTGATAGGATCACTTTCTTCAAGGAGTCTAGTTTAGACATAGCCTATGCTCATTCAATTCTAATCCTAGAAAGTGACTGTGGACCTGTAGTAGTTTGGACTTTTAATATCACGAGTTAGTTAGTTAGTTTGCTTACAAAAAGTAGTCTAAAAGCATAAAATAATGTATGAACTTCACATCACTATTCCATAATCAATGTTACTGAACCTTGCTGGTGCTAAGGGAGAAACTAGAAACAAAAGAAACTTTATACAAGATAGACAAATTCATCATATTATTTTTGTCTAACACAACTCTCTATATTGGTTTTAGAAATAGAATGAAATGTCAATCACTAATGCCCATCCTCTAAGGCAAGACTTTGCTAAATGATGACAGAAATTCAATAATCAATCACAAATAACACCTAACATACCACAAGAGGGAGTAAGTTACTAGAATGGTGAAATGGTAAGTATTGGATCCACAGAATAGTCATAAAAGTGAAATAGAACAAACAATTCACTTACCCACACATCCCACACATAAGTCGACCTATGAGAAGAATTGTCAAGGAGTTGAGATCATAGGCCAATGCATAGAGAACGTTGCCCAAAAAGAGTACGATGCTGCTAAATACCAGAGGTCTGAAGTATGACTTGTTAGACCATGCACTAAAATAAACTGCAGAGAACACTTGTGCTACAGCCATAGAGCCAATAATGATCCCACAAACTGTTGCAGCAGCTCCAAGGCTCATCGAGTAGTCATCAGCAGTTGGCACAATGATATAAGTGTTGACCATATAAAGAAAAGTATTAACCAAGTTCAAAAGAAGTGACACAAAGTGATATCTTCTCTCATCAACATGTTCCTCAGCTTCTTGGATAAGTGCATGTTGTCCCAAGAATTTCAAGAAATTTGTAGAGCGAGTCAATTTTTCCACTGATGCTTGTATTAAGCAAATGACAGGGTCTTGCACCTGATGATGCCAAAAAAATTAAAAAATAAATAAAGGTCTAAAAATATCAAATATTGATAAGATAGTTTATTACAAAAATATATAGACACACACACATATGTATGGTTGAAACAAAATTGGTATTGCATTGACACTCAATTAACAAAAATATATCATACCACCATAGCTGTTGAGGGCTGATCATAAAGAGAGAGATAACTTCCTTGGTGTTCTTGAAGCTCAACAAGATTGCGAGACAAGGCTCCTACAACAGCACAATACCCTATTTATTCAAAATATGTAGCCTTTTAACAATAATTACCACGAGCAAAAGCAAGATACCAAGAATTAAGAAGGATGATTGGAAGGACAATGTTGAAAAAAGGCAGACATATTACCACATGCTTAAATACTTGTTGTATCTGAGAATAAGGATGATTTGATCTAGTACTTAGATAGTAATCAGTGAACTTGTAGCCAAATCGTTTATCAAATTTTTTCAAAATTTTACGAATCCCAGTAGCATTCATATCTACAAATCTGAGAAGCTTTAAAAGATCATGTCCAACTTCAATATATGCTTCTTGCAGATTAGATATAGCTTAGATATCTTTGGATGCTCAAGAAGTATAGTACGCTCCTCTCCCAACTCTTGAATCTTGTGTGCAATAATTCCTTGTTGCTCCAGAAAGAAGAGTAGAGTCTTCTCAATCTAGACAAAAAAATGAAGGAATCTTAGACCAATCAGGATAGTAAACAAAATGTTCTCACAGAATAAACAGAAAAAGGAAAAAAAATTGTAAAGAGAACCAGAGGATAGGTTCACAACCATGGTTAATAAAATTCAACTTCCTCCAAATCAATGTGCCCATGGAGGGAAAATAGTTGATGAATATTGCCTTATAGTATGAAGTTAGCTTGACAGAATAACAACAACACCAACATCAACAATTGATAACCAAAATATAGAATAGGTTTATAAGTTTCATATACGAGTTTGAAGTTGTCAAAAGTCCAAACTTCAAAAGTACAGGAAACCATAAGCCATTAAAATAGTGAGATTGTTCATAATATAGTAAAGTAATTGATCGAATCTATCTTTATATTCTGAAGTTTGAAAGAGCTTACTGGATGCTTGATGACAACAATTTTTAAACAATCTTAACCACAACTAACCCTACACAAGTGTCAATCCCCCTCTTCCCTTTCATTCTACTTGTTTCTCTCATCTTTCAAGTTGAAGTCTAACACTATGATGATAGCCTTCTTGGGAGCATCAGTCTTCGATTTCCCCTTCTTCATGGCGAGATCTGTAGCAAAGATAATCAGATCTATCTAGAAAAGTAAAAAAAAAAAAGAACACACAGACACATACAAAAAAATCACATAAATAATGAGAAATCATAAACTTTACCTTGAGATTAGGGTTCTACGGCGTAGGAGAGGCGGAGCGATCGATCAATGGGATGCGGAGGCGAAAGCGAAGAGGATCAGAAGAGAAGGCGAGGAGGGGTTCGTAGATGAGGTTCGCCAGTGTGAAGAGATAAAGAAAGAAAAACACGGCGGCAAAAAATTTCGGGGAGAGGAAAAGAAAAAACGCGGCGGCAAAATATGGCGAAGGGGAATAAACAACGAAGGAAAAAAAACAACGACATTGAACAACACTTAATAGATAACGATTTTCAAAAGTCATTGTAGTAATCCCTAAAAAAGCACACATAGACAACATTTTTCAAAAGTTGTTGTCGTATCCTTTAAAAACCGTTGTCGTAGCCCCAAAATAGACAACGATTTTTAAAAACCGTTGTCGTAGGCCAAAATAACTACTAAAAGACAATAGTTTTTGTTAAAATCGTTGTTAAAAGTTAAAAAGACAACACTTTAGTATAAAACCGTTGTCGTTTGAGTGTTGTTGAATGAGGATTTTCTTGTAGTGTGTGGCCGGCCACCCTTGCTTGGTGCCCAAGCAAGGGGTCAACCAAATTAAATCACCAATCAATCCATGATTGATGATTGATTCAATCAAGAGGAAAGAAAAGGAAAAATAAAAAGGAAAAAGGAAAAACAAGAGGAAGATTTTAATTTTTATAAAAAGTCTTTCCTTATTTGCCTTGGGCAAGTAATATAAAAGAAGGGGAGGAGAGACCTCATGACATAATAATTCTTATTCTCTTGTTGGTGCTCCTCTTGTGGCCAACCCTCTCCCCTCTTCTTTTCCCTTTGCTCTCTTGTTCCCTTAAGGTGGTGGTGGCCGAAACATAGAGAAGGAGAAGAAAGCTTTTGGGTGGTGTTCATCTTGGAGGATCGTCGCTCACACGACGTCCAAGGCGAGGTGAGGAATACAGCAGACACTACAACAAAAACTGCAAATGACAACGGATATTATCCGTTGTCGTAGGGTGAAAAAACCGTTGTAACTGAGGGTGTTGTAGAATGTATGGCCCTACAACAACGGTTTTGAATCCGTTGTCTTTGTAGATATTTGACAACGGTTTTTATCCGTTGTTGTATATATGCTCAAATTTGGCTACGAAGGATACAACAACGTTTTAAAACCGTTGTAGTAGATAATTTCAACAACAGAAATAAATCGTTGTGGTAGACTTTTTTTACAACAGATATAAACTGTTGTGGTAGATAATATTTACTCGTTTTGCTTTTTTTACAACAGTTTTAATATATTTTACAACGGATAAAACCGTTGTCTTTTATCACTTTTTTCAAAAAAAAATCGTTGTGGTTTACATAGTTTTTACAACATTTTTAACTGTTGTCTTTAATGTTCATTAATACCAAACAACCAATCTTATTTTACTATAAGCAAGCCACCAATACAAAACTAAATATTTACTACATTAAATCCAAAATAAACATCCATATATACAAAATGAGTTGTTACTTATCAAAATACACATGTTTTTCATTACTGTTCTCCATATACATTAAATCACATGTTTTCCATTTGTTGTTCTCCATATGACGCGCTTTTAATTTACAAATTAGCAAGGCAAGCTACATCCTAACAAAGCTCACTTCTTGCATCAAAAAAACTCAAGCCTCACGAATTGCCCCACCTGCAAAAGAAAAATTCAACAAAACTTATAAAATTCCATAATTCCATATTATAGTCTACATGACAACATGAATTCTTGGAAAATAAGCAATACAAGGAAACAACCATTTTATACTCGAAGTTGCATGTTTGAGGTGGTTATAGTCAAAATTACTATAAATATGATTACCAAAGAATAAGAGCAACTAAAAAACTACTTTTATCCAATTAGGGAAAAAAATAGACAATTGCAAATTTTCCTCCTCTTACGTTTTCAACTAATGACTGGTTTAAAGAGGATTTTTTGCAACTTCATCAAGTTTTACATTGACTCAAACTTATGACTACCCTTGAACATAATCTTTGAGTATCTATTTGTACATGTTGCAGAACTGTTAGCCACTGCTAGAAGAATTGGGGAAACTCTTCCAACTAATGTACTCCATGTGACTGAGCCTTATCAAAATATGGTTCTAATAATAATAATAATAAATCCTCTCTCAATCAGCTGCATTCATGAGTAACACATTGGAAGAGGAATATCAAGGATGTGTCTGCAAGGAAAAGAACTCTGGTATTCACAAAATATAATTTAACCGTCAGTCCTTGCATAATGCAGAAACAACTAAATAAGCGTCATGTAACATCAAATGTTAGAATGAGGTATTGGGCAAAGGTATGTGTATAATTTATTTCATGGAACATCAAATGTAGAAACAGAGTTTTTTTTTTCCTTCAACCAAACATTTAAAAAAAAATGGAAACTTCCAAAGCATGACATAACTGCCCAAATCTGCGTTGGATATAGATACTTGGATAATGACACTCAAATAGTGACACTAAGAGTGAACAATCACTAATCCTATTGAACACATGTACAATTTGTAAAAATAGCCATGTCAGAGATTGCGATCATACTCATGTTGAACTATATCAAGTCCAAGTAACATAGACATGGAACAGTTGTAGCACTGACACCATATTCAACCACACAAGCATTATCATACTAGAGATTTGAATGAACATTAGTTATCAAATTTTGTAAACAGTAAGCAGTAGAGTACTAGCCTTGTATGTTAAACTTGTTGAATGTACAATATCTCATAAGAAAGTTTACCTTTAATGTTATCACAATAATCACATCCAGAGAGAATACACAAATCAATGAACTGATCCATAGTGAGTCTTAGCTCTTCAAGAACCTGAAAAATAAGGATGAGAATAAATACAATAATTCAATTAGCAATAAGCAGAATAAATATACCTTTGAAACGTCAAATTCCATCACAGAGATTTTTTTGGAACTAGGATCCATTAAATGATGGAGAAACCTTGGTACCCCAAAAGTTAAAGTATCCATGTTTTCTGAGGCAACCGCAAACACCTAGAGATTGATAACAAACAAATACGTTTAGGATATTAAAGTTAAAAAAATAAAATAGAATGTGTTACATTGCATCATTTTACCTTGTCACTTTTGCAAAGAGCTGCGCATTGAGCTTCTGCTTCACAGGGTGCTTTTAGATCAGAAAGATGAGTTTAGCTTCTAAAACTAGAGATACAATACTTGTATATTAAGCAATTGCATGCAACTTTAGGAAATGTTTGCAAGAGAAAGTAAAATTGTGTCATTGTTAGTTCAAATTCTTGTAGCAAGGATAAAGAATTCAATAAGTGAAAGTGGACTAGTTTACCTCAATAGTAGGCACACCCATTAGTCTTAAGAGACGTTTACAATCTTCATTATGTTGCTTGGTTACCTGTGAAAAAACTCTACAGTCATCTACTGGAATCAAATTCTTCAAGAAAGTAATTTGAAAGTTCAAAATATATTTAAAGAAACTGTATGTTACATATGAAGAAAACAGATAATCAGCATGCTAACTTTATGTTGATTGCATCATAATCAATAAGATCCTCATGGTAATTTACAATAAAATAGCAATATCAAAGATTACCTTGACAGTCCTTTTGCTGTACTTTTCAATTCCCTCCAAATCACCAGTCTGCAAACAACAAATGTAACCAAGATAGAAAAAGAAATTCTAGCACACTAAGGAGTCCCAATAAAGGTACTTGTTATGCACAAGCAATGACCTCAATTGTTGTGTTCAGATCGTTAGTTGCATCTTTCCTCTTTAAATATCTAAAGAATAAAATAAGCTTAAAGATTATCATTATCTTGCAACAAAAAAAAAAGGAGGGGGACAATGACAAAACTGTAAAGACTAGCCTTTTGGCAAGTTCTTGTTTCTTCAACTCTGGAGGTTGACCGTCAAATACATATCTGGCATAAAAAAGATGATAATAAAATATGGTGGCTGAATGATAAACAAAATGATATTTAGACATGCAAATGGACTTACACTGGCTCGATACCTGCTTCCAATAATCTGATAGTTCGATTGAACATCCCTTGCAAATGACTTATCGGCCATACAAAATGTCAAGAGTTAGAAGAAGAAATAAAAAAGTCCAACTCATGCATAGATTTTTCAATGAACTCTGCAAATTCTTTCCTAATTTTAGGAAGTCCTCGAGAATCACTATATGCACCTGATTGCTCGAAAGAAAGTTGAGATTCTTATCAGAATGACTAAAACAATATTTACTCATCAACATGAAAAAAATAACAAGGCCTGCAGATGATGTTTTGGGTTTGTTACATATAAAGATACAACTAAAAACTGGAATATGACACAAATGTTATGAAAAGGTCAACATAAAAATTGCTTGGGTTACAAATGAACAAACAAGTACAGAATACATTTCTTTTCCAGATCACCGTTAACAAGAGGAAACAAGTTGTAAAGCAGTTTAGCTTGAGAAACAGACTGCATCAAAAAGGAAAAGGTTTAAGTAGACTGCGAGTTGAAAATTGTAGGAATATGTGAATACCTAAACCACCCGAATTCAATGAAAGATAATGTTTAGCTCTTGCAATGACATCTGCTGGGAATAAAAGCCTGACATTAGGGTCATCCAATAGAAATGGAGCTTGGCACAATGCTACCACCTGGAGAATAGTATAGGTAAAAAATTACACCATTAAAAAGAGAAATCTAATGGAAAATGTCTCTTTATCTCAGGGAGCACAAAGAAGGAGAAATTGCTCCATGTACAAGGAATTTTTGACTTGTGAAGATGATTTTTTCTCACTGAGTTCCTTAAGTCAAGCAATAGAGAAGAAAGATCAACACTTTGATACAAGTAGTTTTTAAGCAAGAATAAAGAGAAAATGGAAACCTGACAGGGAAATGTTAATGGCTTCTATCCGAGAGCATGAGGGTTCCCGACATTTGTGAAAATAATCTGCAAACAACAAAAAAAACCAATCTCATGGAAAGTAAGTCCAACTTGTATCTTGTTTCTTAAGAATAAATTGCAAGGGGAGTGCAGTATTATAACCTCAAATTTTAATCTCACAAGTGGCATCCCAACAAGCTAACAATAAAAAGAATCAAAGGCATATGTGCACTTCATATCTTGATACAAGCAATAAAGCAAACATATACAGTGCTAAATAACCCAGGAAGATATCTTCAACCAGATAACAAGAATGGAAAAAAAAACAATCAAAGTCAGATCTTTCAGGAATCGAAATAAGAGTCTCTTTCAATAAAATTTATTCTATTTAACTCAAATCATGTTGTGGCACAATCAACGAAAATTGTGTATGAGAAAGCATCATAACCTTCTTCCCCTCCTTCTGCAACTCCGAAGCCCGCAGGTAAAGCTCCCCTTTGACAGCATATGCAACTTTCTTCACATTCTCATTCAGCAACTCGTAGTCCAGCGGCTTCGGCGCCATCCTAATACTAATTAATGATTTAAAATCAGAACTTCTTATCTTAATACTGACTAAACAACAAAAGGAGTATAGAAGAGGTCACATGCTAATTTTATGATGGAAAGCAGATCAAACTTACTTGGACATCAAAGATTCTGCTGCCTTCTCCAGGCATGGAAAAATTAGCTTATTTTGACTGAAACTTGTTGACTCTCTTTGTTAGAAAATGGGCAGTCTTCTTGGAGCATATAATGTAGAAATATGCATCTCCGACTCTGCTGTAGTTCTATAGACATGAACAGAAACAACAATAAACAAGGATGACATGGCTAAAATCCTGATGCCTTTGCAGTCTGCTATAGACCCTGCAGAAGAAGCTTGCTTACATGCGAAACAGACGTATGTTTTCATGTTCTTCTCTGATCTAAGAAGTCATTAAGAAAAACTAGAGGAACAAATCTCATGGAAAATGATCGCCATATTCAATTAATGATACGATTAAGACGATTTGGTTAATTATTTTTTAAAAAAATGACCCTAATTCGATTGAATCTGAAGCAGAGGAAACCCTAATCGAAGGAAAAAATGATCGAGCGCAAACCTGGAACTCGAAGGTGTGGTACAAGCTCATAAACAAGCGGAGGGCACTGGCCTAGAGGAGCATGGGCTACGGCTTCCCGCCGTCATCCTCCTCGCCTCTTCCCAGCGGTGCGAAGATGTCGTGTGTGTTGCTATATAGGGAAACAGGTTCGAAGAACCCTCTGCTAAGGCCAGACGATGAAGCGACGACTTGCGTCCCGGAGAAGGTGATGAAGACCGCATCGTCGCTCCTGTCAATGACGAAGTTGGCGCTACCTGCATTGGCACGCAAGCAGCGGGTCTAGTCTTGTGCCAGAAGAGGGGAAGATGCAAGGAGCGCACCAAGGACATGGCTCATCTCGAACCTTTAGGAGGCAAAGGTAGACAAATCAAGAGTGAGGGTGAGAATGAGAGAGAGAGGAGAGCACAACGTTGTGGAGGAAGATCTAGTGGTCGACGGGATGGCGTGTAGAGATTGTATGAGGAGAGGGAAAGAAAATTGCCCTAGGTTCGGGAGCGCGAAGGAAAAACACGGCGCTGAAAAGAAAACAGCGAGGGAAAGGAAAACAGCGAGGGGGGGGGGGGGAATGACCAAATTCAATTACAACGGTTTTTTTCAAAACTGTTGTCGTAGACGTTAAAAACGCGGATAAAGACAACGGTTTATAAAACCGTTGTAAAAAGTGTTGTCGTTTTAAAAAAATATTGCTCAATGACAACAGTTTTGCCAAAACCGTTGTCTTTTATATTTAATGGGGAGTTCAAAGACAACGGTTTTGGCAAAAACCGTTGTCTTTGAACAAATACGTAACACTTTCTCTTAAAACCGTTGTCGTAGGGGTGTTGTCGTTTGCAGTTTTTGTTGTAGTGAGAAGATCTCGAGGTCATTAGCATACAAAGAGAAGTTATAACTAGTAATTTTCTTCCGCATCATGCTAGTTATTTTTCTTTGTATGAATTCCAAACACAAGAGACATTAGATTCTAGTTTTTAGGATTTGTTTCGAAGTTGTGTTTTTTTTTATTTTTCGAATTTGTGATTCGATTGTTCTTTTTGGTTAAACCTAGAGTTATATAAGGAAATTAAATATTAGCTTTCCTTAAAAGGCTTTGTCTAGGAAGTGGTGGTTGCTCCCATATCTAAGAAGGCCTAGTGCCTCGCCATATTTAACCTGGAAGCAAATTTTGAAAATTAATATTTAATTGAAATTATAACATAGGTGGATTTGGATCAATAGTGTTAAGTTCCGCTTGCGATCCAAGTCTAAACCATTAAGAACAGATAAGTTAAATTTGGAATCAATAATGTTAAGTTCCATTTGCGATTCCTAATTTAACTTCTAAAGAATACAATAGGTTATTTGGAAAGGTTTGACACTTGTACAAAATTTTTGTACAGTGGAACCGGTACGATCTTCCTAGGACTAACCAACAATTGATATCAGAGCTAGGGTTTGCCTCTGTCTGTTTTGGTTTTCAAATTAATTATGCACATATCATACATAATTTAGGTAGGATAATAGTAGGATGTGCTAACTTTGTGGTTGTAGGCTCCAACTATTATGGCATATAGATATTGTATGTGATTGGACCCTTGGACATGTCAAGGACATTATTTTGTGTGTGCATGATTGCATGTATTAAATACAGCAGGAGCTGTATTAGTTTTAGAATTTTACTTTTTTGTTCGATCTAGAATATATGTACATTCCTTTATGGAATATAGGATCGATATATGTAAAATTCTATTTTTGTCACGGATCGTATCTTTGCGAGGAATGGTGCTATTGGAGGACCAGAGGCGCAGCGGAAAAAGAAGTAAGATAGATCCGACAACTCGACCTGATGGCGGTGGCTAAAGATGGCAGCAACTAGGGTTGGAGCATACTGAAGACAGTGATGGAAAAGGCCATAATAGTTGAAAAATTAATTTCTAAATTTATTACTTTTATTTACTGTGATGTATATGTGCATGTGATGTATGCTAGCTTAGGTTAAAATTCCTCACCTTAAATAACTAAGTGGGAGAGGGATTTTTAAGTAAATTCCACGGTCTCCATTACTGGTTTGTAAGTGATGCAACAAGCTTGCGTGTTGGCTCTAAGTGCCTCCCTCCACAACGGATGGGTTTGTTGCGGATCACTAGATCAAACTTCCTTTATGCATGGTTATAGGAAATTATTTAGGAGCATGTGATCTTCTCCAACTGAAGGGGCACAATCCTATTTAATGGGCTAACTATCAAATAATGGTATACACTTAGATGCATTCAATAGTATCCTCCTCAACGGAGTCACTGCTATTTTTTTATGTGACCAAAGTAAAACCAACTATTAATTTTATTTGTCATAAATTTAAGATGACAAGATAATAAAATTAATGGGTTACACCCTCCTCTTACAAATGTTGAATTTGTATACGTCCACACTAACATGACATGCAATATTCACGGTGTTTTGAGGTGTTGGTAAATTTAAATAGTATTGTTTGAGGAATCAATATTATTTTAAATTTAGAGTCTTGACTAAAGTTTATTTGTGGTTCTTAGGATGTCTTTCAACCTATTGGCTATTATACTGAAAGAGAATAAACTTACTAGTCCAAACTATATAGATTGGAAAAGAAATCTGCATATTGTGTTAACTGTTGAAAGTTATAAGTTTGTACTGTCAGAGGTATGCCCAGATACACCTAATGGTGATTCTACCCCAGATGAGATTGAGTATCATAAGAAATGGGTAAAAGCATATGAGATGGCGTGGTGTTACATTTTGGCTTCAATGTCAAATGTATTGCAACATCAGCATCAAGATTTACCAACTGCTTATGATATAATGAACAATCTCAAAGAACTCTTTGGGCACCAGAGTCGGATTGCTAGGCAAGAGGCAATGAGAAAGTTAATGACAGGCACCATGTCGGAGGGGACACCCGTAAGGGATCATATCCTCAAAATGATGGCTTATCTAAACGAAATACAAGTCCTTGGAGGAGAAATCGATGGGGAAACCCAGGTCGATATAATTCTCCAAACGCTACCCAGAAGTTTTGAGCAGTTCCGCCTGAACTATAACATGAATAAAAGGGAGTATACGTTGGCGAAACTTCTGAGAGAACTACAGGCAGCAAAAGGAATATTCCGTCACAGTTCTCAGATTCACTATGCTGAAAATGGTTCTACTTCTAAGTCGAAAGGCAAGAAGAAGAAGAAATAGGTCTTTTCAGCAAAGAAGGTGAATAAACCTCAGGGTACATGACAGAAAGTTGGAATGAAGAAACTGAAAGGCAAGTGCTTCATCTGCAAGCAGTCAGGACATTGGAAGGCGGACTATTCTCGTAGGAATCAGAACAATAAAGGTATATCTCATACTCTAGTAGTTGAAACATGTTTAGCGGTGTTATCTACCAGTACCTGGTGTAGATACAGGAGCCACTAATCATGTCTGTAACTCTTTGCAAGGGTTCCAGGAAACCCGACGACTATTTGAAGGAGAGATAACTATCTACATGGGCAATGCTACTAAGGTGGCGGCTGTTGCAGTGGGAGATGTCTACTTATCTTTTGATAGGAATAGAAGTTTGGTTTTATGAAATTGTCTTTATGTACCCAGTTTTAGAAAAAATTTAATTTCAGTTTCTAAACTATATTTGGATGGATATTCTGTTTCTTTTAGTAACAATGTGGTTATAAAGAGAAATAAGATTATTATCTGTTCTGGTGCATTGATTGGTAATTTATATACTTTAAATCTAATTTCTCCCACAATGTAAAATATGGAAATTAATAACACATCTTCTAACTCTAATAAGAGAAAAGAAGCTTCGGAAATGAACCAAACATATCTTTGGCATCTAAGGCTTGGTCATATTAACTTAAGTAGGATTCAAAGGCTTATAGCCGATGGACTCTTAGGTTCATTAGAGTTGGAAAACTTTCCAACCTGTGAATCTTGCTTAGAAGATAAAATGACCAAGAGACCTTTTAAGGCTAAGGGGTATAGAGCCAAATATATCTTAGAACTGGTTCATTCTGATTTGTGTGGTCCTATGTCTATCCAGGCAAGAGGTGCTTGTTGGGACCTTGATGTCCGCTAGAGGGGGGGGAAGGGTGAATAGTGTTTCGTCGCGCTCCTTGCGTCGTCTGCATTGTCTTGATAATGTGCAGCGGAATACAAAGACAAAACAAAACACAATACTCACGACACTAACACCAAGGGTTTACTTGGTATCCACATCAAGAAGAGGTGACTAATCCAAGGATCCACACACACAACACAATCTCCACTATGCAAACCTCCTTCTCGGTCTCAGCCAGAGGCGGATAAGCTGTAACGCCCGCCCTTCCTACTAGTGGGGCGGGGTTACTTTACTTACTTACAAGTAACGTACATGCATATTAATATTTCATTTTCTAAAGTAACACAGCGGAAGTGCTTATTTATTTTTATATTCTTTTTAAACGAATTCACAATGTCATATTCTATCGTAAACATGAATAAGTATCATGAAATCATACGAAACATTAACATAAATAAATATAAGTATATCTTTTATATGTCTTAGCCGAGCCACCACCACCACACACATCTCCTTGCCTCTCCTGCAGCTCCCCTAGTTCATCCATTCTTTGCCTTTATCTGCGGTACAAGGAAAGTAAGCTATAAGCACACAGGCTTAGTAAGATCCTTTCCTACTCACAAAAATGTATTTCATATCATAAGCATATAACAATGGAACCATAATCATCTAATATCATATCATGTAAACATAGCATCATAACATATCATCTCATAAAGAACATCATGCTAAATCATGTCATAACTCATAAGAGCATCATGTCATATAAATCATAAGAGCATATCATATCATAAAGAAATATCATGAGGTAACACATCATAAATAAAAGAGCATCATGTCATATAAATCATAAGAGCATATCATATCATGAAGAACTATCATGCAAGATGCCTTTTAAAACATGTGTCATGTCATGTGTATGATGTCTTAAAACATATCATATAGTACTTGAACATAATATCATCATGGGTGCCCGGCTTGTACCAGATACATACATAAATGCGCGCAATCCCTAGGACAGGGTAGCTAGCCCCGAACCTACTAGGGAGCTAGGTCCGTACTATGACCGTCGACCTAGGGGCATACTAAGGAGCCCATCCCTTTTTACTAGACTCGTTCATAGTCTGTTGGCCTAGGGGCGCTTATGGAGCCCACCCTTGGTACAAGCCATACAAAGTAAAATAACATATCATGGTACATGTCATAACATAGCATATCATATCTTGTCATATCATGAAGAGTGCTCTTAGTCCCCAAGGGGAAGCAACTCTTAGTCCTTCACTTGTCATATCAATAAGAGTGCTCTTAATCCCAACAAAAAGGGAAGCAACTCTTAGGCCTTTGTTTGTCATATCATAAAGCATGCATACTTGAGCACATAGCTCATCATAAGAGACATTATCATGCATGGATCATAAGCATATATAAATGAACACATCACTCATCATAGAAAAGCATAATCATGCATGGTATCATTAACCAACATCTTTTAATTCATAACGTAGCATGTGAGACACATAATGATTCATAATTGGATCTCAATCACCCATTACTATAGGGAGGCCGAAAACATTCAAAGTATTGTCCTAGGGTACAAGCAACATAAAAGCATATGAACCCTAAATCAATTTCATAGCATTTATCATAAAGAACATCATGAGCATATTTAGTTAGGTTCTAAGCTTCCTAGGTCTTTCAACCTAGTTGTGGCCGAAACATTGTAAGCATGAACCTAGGTTACAAGTGGCACAAAAGCATATCAACCCTAAACCAATTTCATATCCTATACTTTAAGGAACATCATGAGTATGTTTTGTTTAGGTCCCAAGCTTCCTAGGTATTTAATTCTTGTTCTAGGCTGAATAGCAAGGAGCATGAAACTAAGTTCTAAACAACATACAAGAATGAGAATATCATGTTAACTTTATATAATATCATAAGGAAAGTCATGAGCTTGTTAAATCAACTTTTAAACTTTCCTAGGCTCCTAATCCCATCATGGCCAAAAGTTCATGAAGAGGGAATTTAAACTCTAAACAACATACAAGCATAGAATCTCATGTTAGCTTCATATCATATCATAAGGGAAGTCATAAACATGTTAAACCAATTTTTAAGCTTCCCTAGGTCATGAATTCTATCATGGCCGAAAGTTTCATGAAGAGGGAAATAAGCTCTAAACAACATACAAGCATAGAATCTCATGTTAGCTTCATATCATATCATAAGGGAAGTCATAAACATGTTAAACCAATGTTTAAGCTTCCCTAGGTCTTGAATTCTATCATGGCCGAAAGTTTCATGAAGAGGGAAAATAAGCTCTAAACAACATACAAACATGAATATCAAGCTAACTTCATATCATATCATAAGGGGATCCATGAGCATGCTAGATTTAATTTTAAGCTTCCTTGAACCCTAAAATTGATCATGGCCGAAAGTTTCATGAAGAGGGAAAATAAGCTCTAAACAACATACAAGCATGAATATCAAGCTAACTTCATATCATATCATAAGGGGATCCATGAGCATGCTAGATTTAATTTTAAGCTTCCTTGAACCCTAAAATTGATCATGGCCGAAAGTTTCATGAAGAGGGAAAATAAGCTCTAAACAACATACAAGCATGAATATCAAGCTAACTTCATATTATATCATAAGGGAATCTATGAGCATGCTAGATTTAATTTTAAGCTTCCTTGAACCCTAAAATTGATCATGGCCGAAAGTTTCATGAAGAGGGAAAATAAGCTCTAAACAACATACAAGCATAGAATCTCATGTTAACTTCATATCATATCATAAGGGAAGTCATTGTTAGGATCGTCGTACTCGGCTAGAGAGGGGGGGTGTGAATAGCCGACCCCAAATTGCTCGTTTCTTCCTACGATTAGGGTTAGCGCAGCGGAAATAACTAAATAGAAACGCAAAAAGGAAAGATCAAACCGTAAACTCGTACTCGACGATGTAACGAGGTTCGGAGATGAAACTCCTACTCCTCGGCGTGTCCGTAAGGTGGACGAAGCCTATCAATCCGTTGGTGGATAAGTCCCCGGAAAACCGGCTAATAAGAACTCCTTCTGGGTGGAGAAACCTCACCACAAACTCTTGCAACAGCAAGATCAGAGTACAAGTACAAGAAGCACAGCAAGATACAAATATAAAGATGAATGTAACAACTCTTGCTTGCCTTCTCGTCGTCGACTGAAATCTGTAGATGAAGCACCAACTTCACAGAATCACAGCAGCAGCTGAAACCAGTCGAAGAAGTCGAGGAAGCTCACGCGAAGCTTCGGAAGCGAGCTTAACAAAGCTCTAGAACAGCAGAAGCAATAACTTGCAGAAGCAAGAAGAAGATCAAGAAGAAGCAGAAGCTTCGGAGAAGAAGAAGAAGATAACTGTAGCAACCCTCGATCTCCTTTTATAACCTCTGATATCCTGAGCCAACCTGCGAACCTGCAAGCAAAAAGGCCAGAACACAGAAGCCCGAAATAACCTAGCCGTTGAGTCACAACGGCTAGTCCTGGACCGATCAGGCTCCACCCTGATCGGTCCAGGGTTCTTCTGATCGGTCATGGAGACCGATCAGGCTCTATGCTGATCGGTCCCCAGACCGATCAGAATGCTTTCACAGAGAGTTGCCCAACTCTCTGTGCGTACCCTGATCGGTCCCGGGGACCGATCAGGCTTCCTGCTGATCGATCCCCAGACCGATCAGTAAGCTCACAGAGGCACACTGATCGCTTTCTGATCGGTCTCCAGACCGATCAGGAAACCACAGTATCAGTGGATCGGTCACCAGACCGATCCAGGTCTTGGTTTTTGCCCAAACCAAGTCCAAACCAATATCTGGTCAACCTTGACCTCTTGGTACATCATGCTTAGCATCCGGTCACTCCCTTGACCTGCTAAGACTCTCCACCAAGTGTCCGGTCAATCCCTTTGACCCACTTGGACTTTTCTCTTCGTGTCAAGTATCCGGTCACTCCCTTGACCTACTTGACCTTCTCAACACTAGATGTCCGATCACCCTTGATCCATCTGGATTTTCCCTTGCCCGGCGTCACTCACCAGGACTTTCACCTAGCTTCACTCACTAGGATTTTCACCTGGCTTCACTCACCAGGATTTCCAATCTGCCCGGCTTCACTCACCAGGAGTTTCCAACTGTCTGGCTTCACTCACCAGGACCTTCCCACTGCCTGGCTTCACTCACCAGGACTTCCCACTGCCTAGCTTCACTCACCAGGACTTATCCGTATGCCTGGCTTCACTCACCAGGACTTTCCACATCCAGTCCAGAGAACGAGCTACCGAGCCCTCTCTGACCACAGTTCGAGGAACGAGCTACCGAGCCCTCTCCGACTTCCATCCGGTCCAGAGAACGAGCTCCCGAGCCCTCTCTGACCACAGTCCGGAGAACGAGCTACCGAGCCCTCTCCGACTTCCCATGTGCCAAGCTTCCATACTTGGACTTCTCCGTGCCAAGTCTCCACACTTGGACTTTTCCCGTGCCAAGCTCCCTGCTTGGACTTTTCACCATGCCAAACTCCTTGCTTGGACTTTTCACCATGCCAAGCTCCCTGCTTGGACTTTTCCGAGTCAGGTCAACTCACCTTGGGTCAACCAGGTCAACCTTGACCACGGGTTGCACCCACAATCTCCCAAGCTTGTATCCTTGTAAAACATCAAGATACAACTTTTCTGTTCACGTCAAACATTGTCAAACATAACTCGTCAAACATCAAAACACAACTCGAGTCAAGTTAACTCGAGTCTGGTCAACCTTGACCTAAGGTTGCACCAACAATCTCCCCCTTTTTGATGTTTGACAAAACTCATAATCAAGTTAGGTTAACCCGATAACCTAACTTAGGTTTTCCAATGTTCTTTCCTGAACATTCTCTAGACATTCTCCATTCTCCTCAAACTCCAATGAGACATTCTCCCCCTTTTTGACACACATCAAAAAGAGTGAATTAAGGTCAAGAGTTTCTTCCTAATGAAAGTTCCATACCTTTTATTGAAACCCTTAATTTCTCCCTTGACACTAGAGTCAACAATTAACTTAGTGATAATCCCATATCACTTAAGTCTTTTAGGAGTAAAAACTACTCCTAAAAATCAACTCCCCCTTGACTAATAGGTAAAACTCCTCCTAAAGGTCAACTCCCCCTTGACCATTGCACCAACAATGTCTTGGAGAGTTTCAACCCTTTAGAAATCCAAAACACCAACTTCATTGCTAAAATTTCAGAAATTTCAGACAGCATAGTCGAAAGTGGCACGCCATGATCGGTCACCAGACCGATCAGGTCTTCCCTGGATCGGTCACAGTGACCGATCCACAACTGCCTGGACCGATCAGACTCCCTTCTGATCGGTCCACAACCTCTGATATCAGTTTCTGAATTTCCTTCTGAAATTCAGAAACCCCTACAAAATTCTAAAAAATTCCAGAAATTATAGAACTTTGAGGATACATTCCTCATAACATATAC
This sequence comes from Zingiber officinale, assembly GCF_018446385.1. Lineage (NCBI taxonomy): Eukaryota > Viridiplantae > Streptophyta > Magnoliopsida > Zingiberales > Zingiberaceae > Zingiber > Zingiber officinale. The sequence goes on from NC_055990.1 coordinate 73,621,416, forward strand.
TATCAAGGAAAAATAGTTTTCTATGAAAATATCTTCCATTTTTCAATCTTGATACAAAGTTCAAAAGTCTTTGAAATAGCTCAAAGTTAACTCATCTTTGTATCACTTTGCTCAATGATGAGAGCTATCACTAGAAAAGCTTCATCAAGGTTTTTCAAATCAATTTTAAAATGATTTAAAACCCTTTAATTTGGGACCACAATCTTAGGGCTAAATGTACATGACTTGTACACAAACTTTCCCTATGATCCCCAATTAGAATTAGGCTCATCTAGGTACAAGAACTATGCACCTTGATCCTAACTCACAATCCTAATATCTCACACACATCTAAGGTGTATCAAACACATCCAAGTCAATTTTGATGTGAGATATGAGTTTAGGTTAGCTTAATCTAAGTTCTCATGCATTTTTCTAAATAACAATTTGATCTCCATATAAAATTGTGTTTTAGTCCTTAAATCAATTTCATTGATCATTAATGCACAAGATGATGACATGGCATATAATTGTATCATAAATGGAAACATGTGCCAATGTCATGATGTCATGGCATAAAGTATGAAACTTAAATAAAGCATGACATTTAACTAACCTAAGCATTATCATGACATTTTAAATGATCATAAAATAAATATGATGTCATGACATGACATATGGCAAACAATATATGGCAAATAGCACATAAAGGTATAGAAAATACCTAATTTTAGCCTTAGTTGCCATTTTTGATAATTTTGATCATTTTGCCATAGGTTCTATATTCCTAAGTGTAATAGACCTAGCATCTTATACCAAAGATTTTTAGATCACTATGTGCCAATTAGATTGACTCTAGAAAACTCCTCAAATTTGATTGGCACATTCTAATCACCTTAGGAATAATTCTTAATTTCATTTTCAAGGCTTGATTATACCTTGAAAAATCCTAAAGTGCCACCTTTTGCCATGATTAGGTTAACTATCTATTCAAGTAAGGTTGGCACACCCTAACTAATCTAGCGTGATGAAATCACGCTCCTAGGAACCCAATACCTATTGGAGCTCATTGGGTTCACTAAGTATTCACTAGGGATGACTTCCCTAGCAACCCTTCTAATGACCCTCCTAGGCTTTGAAGCCTTGGTCATTTGGGACTCATCAAGATCAACTCTAGGGGTGACTCCCCTTGTGACCTTGGTGATGGTCTTCCTTGCCCTAGATTTTGTTCCATAATCTAATGGAACATTGTGATAAGTGGGCTTGACCACTTGGGACTTAGGTTTGTGACCCAAACCTTTCATGTCCTTGGGCTTTGGTTTTTTCCCCTTAGACCCTATATTTGACTTTTCCAAATTTTTAAGGGTCTTTTCTAACATGTCAAGTCTTGACCTCAAAACTTGATTTTCCTTCTTTAATACCTCAAGACTTGATTTGTCATTTTTCTTTGAGGCATTCCTAGGCATGTGTCTAGTTGATTTGGGATTCCTACCTAGGTTTTCCTTAGCCTTAGATGGGTTAATTCTAGGGTTGGCTTTCCTAGTGTTATCCTTATCTAGGCTCACATGTTTGGCACCTAAGCATGTGTATCGATTTCTAATGTTATCATGCTTACCATTATTAACAATAGCAATAAGGCTACTAGCATGTGTCTTATTATTATTGCAATAATGTGCCTTAGAGATTACCTTAGGGTTTGCCTTAGCTCCCCCTATCAATGTGCTCATCTTCTTGTCCTTGTGAGGTTGCCTCCCCCTCGGACATTGGCTCCGATAATGTCCCCTTCGCTTGCATTGGAAGCACACCACGTGCTCCTTGCTCTTGTGTATCGGGACTCCGGCTTCCTTGATCTTTGGCGCCGATGGAGTCTTCCTAACCCTCTTTGGACATTTACTCTTGTAATGTCCAAGTTCCCTACACTCAAAGCATAATATATGCAATTTACTAGAACTTAAATTGCTTGAGTTACCTAGGGTTGAGGTGGGATGTAAGCTCTCTCTTTCATCCCTTCCGGAGGTAGAAGCTTCTTCTCCTTGCTCCGAACTTGAAGAGGAACTCTCCTCCTCTTCTTCTTTAGATGTTGAGTAGCCCTCAACTTCTAAATCCATCCCTCCATGATGTGAACTCCTTGGCTCACTTGACTCCTCTTCATGGCTTGAAGTGGAGTTCCCCTCATGGAACTTAGCCAAGTTGTTCCACAACTCCTTGGCATTGTTGTATCCACCTATCTTACATAGAATGTCATTAGGTAATGAGAATTCAAATACTTTCATTACCTCATCGTTGATTGTGGAATGGTGGATTTGTTCCCTTGTCCACTTCTTCTTCTCGAGTGGTTTTCCTTCCTTATCCATTGGAGGCTTGAAACCTAATTGAACACAACTCCAATTTTCAAGGTTAGTCATAAGAAAATACCTCATTCTTACCTTCTAATACGTGAAGTCGTCGCGGTCATAGAAAGGTGGAATGGTGATGTCTTCTCCGAGTTGATCCATCTCTAGCTTGTGCTCCCTCGGGTGTTAATCCAGCGAAGAGCGACCTGTTAGAATGTATACTAAAAGCCTAGCTTTTGGTATAAAACATTTATCTAGAAATAAGAATCACATTGGTCAAATGTCTACATTTGTGATAAATGTAGTTGTTCAATTAATTTATATTGTAGATAACATGGTGTGTGGTGTCACACACAGAAGATCATGTTATCAGTACCTTATAAATTATAAACAGTAGCTCACGACCAAGATGGAAAGGAACAAACCATTGGAAGGTCGTAGTGTAATTAGATATTAGTTTATCTTAACTATATAATTACACTAGTACACTTAGAGTGTATTGAGTAGGACCATTTGAGGTCATTCCTTTTATACTGACTTTATAAAGGAACAAAGACCTCAGTTATTATAGAAGTGTGTGCTCTTAATCCTAATATAATAACAAGAACATATATTTGATATTTATTTCTTTAATTTATCAATGGGTGAGATTTAGTTCGATAAATCAATAAGCTCGATAAGTTGGGAAATGATATCACTTATAGTGTGTGTTGTTGATTATAGAAGGAAACTGTGTCCTAGTGATCTAGGTTGAGAATGTCCCCAATAGGAGCTCATAAGGATTGTCATGTTAAACCCTGCAGGTGGACTTAGTCCGACATGACGATGAAGTTGAGTGGTACTACTCTTGGAGCTAGATATTAATTAAGTGAGTTGTCAGTAACTTACTTAATTAGTGGACATTTGTTATCTTAAACACAGGGAGACTAACACACTCATAATAAGAAGGAGCCCAAAATGTAATTTGGGATTGGTGCGGTAGTTCAATAATAGTTCTTTAGTGGAATGAATTATTATTGATGAAATTAAGTTGTGTGTTCGGGGCGAACATGGGATGATTAATTTCATCGGGAGACCAAAACCAATTCCTCCTCTCGGTCCCTATCGTAGCCTCTAGTATATAGAGATTTATACCCACCACATTCCCACCTTCTTACCCATCCAATGGGGCCGGCCAAGCTAGTTTGGAACCCAAGCTAGGGCTGGCCAAGACCAAGTGGATGAGCCATGTAGGTGGCCGGCCAAAGCTTGGGTCCCAAGCTTAGGTGGCCGGCCACTAGAATATTTAAAAGGATTTTTATTAAAATTATTTCTTATGTGGATATCATGATTTTAAAAGAGAGTTTAAAAATTAAAAATTTCCTTTTATAGCTTTCTACAAAAGATTAAGAGAAGAGATTAATCTCTTTCCTTATTTGTAGTTTAAAAGGATGGTTTTAATTTTTGGTAAAAATTTTCCTTATTTGTAAATCATCTACATGTTTAAAAGAGAGTTTAAAATTTGAAATCTTTCCTTATTTGTTGATTAAAGGAGGATTTTAAAATTTAAGAAAACTTTCCTTTTTAACCATGTTCATGATTTAAAAGAAAGTTTAAAAATTAATAATTCTCTTTTATTAGTTTCTACAAAAGATTGAGAAAAGATTTGATATCTTTCCTTATTTGTAGATTAAAAGAGATTTTAATTTTTTAGAGATAACTTTCTTTTTATCCACATGTTTAAAAGAAAGATTTTAATTTATTAAATTTCCTTTTTATAAACCAATCATGAAGGAATTAAATTATTGGAGAAATTTTATAAATTTCTGGAGACAAATTAGGAAGTTTTAATTAATTAAAACTCTCCTTGTTTGTAGCTTTGGTGTGGCCGGCCAAATAAAATTGAGAAAGAAAAATTGTTTTTAATTAAATAATTTTTCCTTTTCAATAGAAAAAGAATTAAGAAAATTTTTATTAAATTTTCCTTATTCGCCAGGATCAAGGATTATAAAAGAGGGGGTAGAGGAGGCTTCAAAGCTAACGACTCTATTCTATTTTTCTCCCTCTTTTTCCTTGGTGGTGTGGCCGACCCTATTTCTCTCCTCTCCTCTTGTTGGCCGAAACTTACCTCTTGGTGGAGCTTTTGTTAGTGGCCGGATCAAGGAAGGAGAAGAAGGAGAGAAAGCAAGCTTCGTTTCTAGCATCCCTTGGAGCATGGTGGTGGTGGCCGAACCTCTTCATCCTAGAAGATGTTTTGATGGCCGAAACTTGCAAGGAAGAAGAAGGTGATTGGTGGTTTCTTATCTCGGAAGATCGTTGCCCACACAACGTCCGAGGTTAGAAGAGGAATACGGTAGAAGATCAAGAGGTTTTTCTAAAAGGTATAACTAGTATTTTTCTTTCCGCATCATACTAGTTATTTTTGGAAATAATACTAAATACAAGAGGCATACGATTCTAGAGTTTCGAATTTGTTTTCGATATAGTGTTCTTTTGTTTTTTTTTCCTTGTGATTTGATTGTTCTTTTCGGTTAACCTAAAGTTATTTTAGGAAATTAAATATTAGCTTTCCATAAAAGGTTTTGTCTAGTCGGTGGTGGTTGCTCCCATATCCAAGAAGGCCATGTGCCTCGCCACGTCAGTACTGGGAACCAATTATGGAAATTAATATTTAATGGAATTAATAACTTAAGGTGATTTGGGTCGAACGTGTTAAGTTCCGCAGGAGATCCAAGTCAAAACCTAAAAGAACGAATAGATTAAGTTTTGGATCAAACGTGTTAAGTTCCGCAGGCGATCCAAAATTTAATTTAAAAGAACACATGGTAGCTAGGAAAAGGTTCAGACCTTTGTACAAAATTTTTGTACAGTGGAACCTCTAGGTTTTCCGAGTAGCAACCAACACGACCTGGCTCTGATACCACTTGTTAGGATCGTCGTACTCGGCTAGAGAGGGGGGGGTGTGAATAGTCGACCCCAAATTGCTCGTTTCTTCCTACGATTAGGGTTAGCGCAGTGGAAATAACTAAATAGAAACGCAAAAAGGAAAGATCAAACCTCAAACTCGAACTCGACGATGTAACGAGGTTCAGAGATGAAACTCCTACTCCTCGGCGTGTCCGTAAGGTGGACGAAGCCTATCAATCCGTCGGTGGATGAGTCCCCGGAAAATCGGCTAATAAGAACTCCTTCTGGGTGGAGAAACCTCACCACAAACTCTTGCAACAGCAAGATCAGAGTACAAGTACAAGAAGCACAGCAAGATACAAATATAAAGATGAATGTAACAACTCTTGCTTGCCTTCTCGTCGTCGACTGAAATCTGTAGATGAAGCACCAACTTCACAGAATCACAGCAGCAGCTGAAACCAGTCGAAGAAGTCGAGGAAGCTCACGCGAAGCTTCGGAAGCGAGCTTAACAAAGCTCTAGAACAGCAGAAGCAATAACTTGCAGAAGCAAGAAGAAGATCAAGAAGAAGCAGAAGCTTCGGAGAAGAAGAAGAAGATAACTGTAGCAGCCCTCGATCTCCTTTTATAACCTCTGATATCCTGAGCCAACCTGCGAACCTGCAAGCAAAAAGGCCAGAACACAGAAGCCCGAAATAACCTAGCCATTGAGTCACAACGACTAGTCCTGGACCGATCAGGCTCCACCCTGATCGGTCCAGGGTTCTTCTGATCGGTCATGGATGTAGGATCGAAAAGAATTTAGATATCTCCACAATGGTATGATATTGTCCACTTTGGGCCTGGGCCCTCATGGCTTTGCTCTTGGGCTCTCCCCAAAAGGCCTCATACCAATGGAGATATCTTTTTCTCTTATAAACCCATGATCTTTCCCATGTGTTTCCAATATGGGACTATGTTTGCAACCTTGCAACCCCAACAATGGAGACCGATCAGGCTCTATGCTGATTGGTCCCCAGACCGATCAGAATGCTTTCACAGAGAGTTGCCCAACTCTCTGTGCGTACCCTGATCGGTCCCGGGGACCGATCAGGCTTCCTGCTGATCGGTCCCCAGACCGATCAGTAAGCTCACAGAGGCACACTGATCGCTTTCTGATCGGTCTCCAGACCGATCAGGAAACCACAGTATCAGTGGATCGGTCACCAGACCGATCCAGGTCTTGGTTTTTGCCCAAACCAAGTCCAAACCAATACTTGGTCAACCTTGACCTCTTGGTACATCATGCTTAGCATCCGGTCACTCCCTTGACCTGCTAAGACTCCCCACCAAGTGTCCGGTCAATCCCTTTGACCCACTTGGACTTTTCTCTTCGTGTCAAGTATCCGGTCACTCCCTTGACCTACTTGACCTTCTCAACACCAGATGTCCGATCACCCTTGATCCATCTGGATTTTCCCTTGCCCGTTTTCACTCACCAGGACTTTCACCTAGCTTCACTCACTAGGATTTTCACCTGGCTTCACTCACCAGGATTTCCAATCTGCCCGGCTTCACTCACCAGGACTTTCCAACTGCCTGGCTTCACTCACCAGGACTTTCCCACTGCCTGGCTTCACTCACCAGGACTTTCCCACTGCCTAGCTTCACTCACCAGGACTTCCCACTGCCTGGCTTCACTCACCAGGACTTATCCGTCTGCCTGGCTTCACTCACCAGGACTTTCCACATCCGGTCCAGAGAACGAGCTACCGAGCCCTCTCTGACCATAGTTCGGGGAACGAGCTACCGAGCCCTCTCCGACTTCCATCCGGTCCAGAGAACGAGCTCCCGAGCCCTCTCTGACCACAGTCCGGAGAACGAGCTACCGAGCCCTCTCCGACTTCCCATGTGCCAAGCTTCCATACTTGGACTTCTCCGTGCCAAGTCTCCATACTTGGACTTTTCCCGTGCCAAGCTCCCTTCTTGGACTTTTCACCATGCCAAACTCCCTGCTTGGACTTTTCACCATGCCAAGCTCCCTGCTTGGATTTTTCCGAGTCAGGTCAACTCACCTCGGGTCAACCAGGTCAACCTTGACCACGGGTTGCACCCACAATCTCCCAAGCTTGTATCCTTGTAAAACATCAAGATACAACTTTTCTGTTCACGTCAAACATTGTCAAACATAACTCGTCAAACATCAAAACACAACTCGAGTCAAGTCAACTCGAGTCTGGTCAACCAAGTCAACCTTGACCTAAGGTTGCACCAACAGTCATAAACATGTTAAACCAATTTTTAAGCTTCCCTAGGTCTTAAATTCTATCATGGTCGAAAGTTTCATGAGCATGGATCTAAATTTTAGGTAAGCATACAAGCATAAGGAACATTCACTAACTCCTATACTAAATTACCTATCATAAAAACATTGTAACGACCCACCCTTCTTACTACTACTACTACTCTCTAAGGTGACCGTTACTTAACTATTAACTCTACTTAACCGGTGTGATCGAAACCACGAGGAATCCCTACCAAAAAATTTTGGTAGAATCTCCCCTGTACCGGTGACCATAAACATCAATACATATACAGTATACACAGCCACAGACGGCTGGAACATATATCAAACAACTCACGCAGTTTAATAAGTGACAAAAACTATAATATCTACCTATCACATAGAAACTCATCACAACATGCAAACTAAAATACGAATAAACTCAATAGGAACATAGAATATAAAATACAAACTCAATGACATCAACCATAGAGTACAACTCAATTACTTCTTATCCACTAAACAGGAAAACTCAAAGCTTCCCAGATCTTTCCATAGTCCTGGCATCACACACCTCCATCAGACACCCTCCTTGTCACCTTCCTCTTTACACTTTAACTTTTCCTTTATCTGTAGTAGGAGGAAAAACAAATCTATAAACGAAACGCTTAGTAAGTACTAATCTATCTCACAAAAACTCGAAAATGCATAAGACGCAAAGGATACTGAAACTGAAAATGCTAAAAAGAAAAGCTACACATGCTCATCTAATAGCAAAACACTAAAATAAACTACATACTCATGATATACAAGAATAAATCTGTATGCTGGAAATAAAGCTAATCATGCTCAATAAACTCATAAGGAAAGTAAATGAAAACTAATACTGTATGCTTAGCATTATAAGAGCTAAACTTTAATGGTTCTAAACATAGGTGATACTTGTTTCATTTACTTATAGCTTTATACTTGAAATTAATATTTAACTTTCTTCTTTTCTTTCTTGGGCCTTGGCTTAGTACCATCTTATGCGCTCTCTCTAATAGAGACTGAGGTAGCGAGCCTCCAGTCCTATGAGGATAAAGACATTGGTCTTACCAGGGTCAAGACCTTGGAATTGGTCATCTGGATTTGTTTAACGACAACCTTGGAAGTCGGGTACTAGCCTCTTACTTTAAATTTACTTGTTTTCTTTTCTAACTAGACCTTGGTATTTTTCTTACTTGTAGTTACCCATAATCCTCAAAAGGTTTAATAGGGCACATAATCATTCCACTAAAATACATGACTATTCATCTTATTAAAATAGCAAAAACAACTAACTATATGCTTCAGATTAAAGAGCTATTAAAAGCTAACTAGCACATATATATATATATGTATCAAAACAAGAAACTAGAAACTAAATTATAATTCAATACTGCTCATGCTATTCGAATACTGCAAGTGTATCTAACTAGTAGAGAATTGCAACTAACTGAGCATGCTATAAAAATAAAGCAAGCAAATCAAACTACAAGATAAGCTTAATAGCTGTTCATGTTCAAGAAATTCAGGAAACTAACACTACATACTTTAAATGAAGGCTGTTCTTGCCTTTCTGAGTAGCAAAGAAAATGCTAAACCCATTCTAACTAAATAAAAGGTTGTTCTTGCCCTTCTGAGTAGCAAGGAAAATGCTAATCTCATTCTAACTAAATAAAAGGAAAACAAGTCTGAACTCTCTAAGCATGCTACAATAAACATAAATCAAGGAAAGCGAATCTGAACTCTCTAAGCATGCTACAATAGAAATAAATCAAAGGAAAGCAAATCTGAACTCTCTAAGCATGCTACAATAGACATAAATCAAAGGAAAGCAAGTCTGAACTCTCTAAGCATGCTACAATAGACATAAATCAAAGGAAAGAAAGTATGAACTCTCTAAGAATTCTATAAAATAGAGCAAAGCTGTGAAATTCTAAAACTGAATTGCATGTTGAAATGCAAAGGAAACTAAGCAACTAAAATGCAAGGAAACCAAACACTGGAATGCTAGATAAGGTAGCAAAATAAGCTAACTCCAAATCCTTATAACAAGGTTGTTCATGCTAACCAAAGAAAACAAGAAACTCAAAAATGAAATGCTTCATTTGTTGTGATAAACCTTTAACTGCTAAAATGCTACCTCAAAGCTAAATCTAGAATACTCCAAGGCTGTTCAAACAGAAACAGAGCTTTATTTATGCCAAACAGAAATAACGCCTATGTGAAGCTTGCTGGAGTTTAAACAAACCTATATAACCTGTTTCGTTTGTTCAAAACTTGTATTTTCATTGAGCAGTAGAGGTCTTAAAGCATACTACAGCAGAGATGAAAAGAAGAAAACAAATCCCAAAACTACACTTAAGCCTTCAGCAATCTCAATTCTGCATGGTATAATTCAAACACTCGAAGGAAATAAAACATGTCCCTAGCAACACAATTTAAACTGCAAGTTTCGGTAAACAAAAGGAAACCTAAACAATCAATCTCTTCCGTTTCCCTCATGTAACCCACGGCAGTCATCCTAAACCCCCAAATTCAATCACTTTCAAAGCATGATTCGGAAACAAGGAAAACCACTTATCCAAGATTCACCACAGCAATCATCCAAACAGGGAAACTCACGGCAGATTCAAAAATACAAGGAGAAATACAATCCGAAAACAAGGAAATGAAACCCTAATTTCAGAGCAACTCCTACCACAGATGAGTAGTACTTACAATGCTTTCTTGGACTTACTGCCGAAGGAGAAGAAATCTAGGGTTCGGAGAAGTGAAGATCTCGGCTTCTCCTTCGTGCTCACGAGCTCTTCTCGTCGAGAGGATCACGCACGGGTGAAGACCGGCCAGAAAAAGCCCCTCGCCGGCGCCGGAGATGTGCCCTAGGTGTGGCTTTGTTTCCGCCCGAGAAGAGGAAATCGCGGCGTCGGGAGCGAGAGAGGAGGAGAAAAGGGTTTCGTGTCGGGAGAAAAACTAAACCCTTTTCTTATAACTAGGGTTTTTTTTTATTAATTACTATACCTTAAATATTATTCACTCTTTCCTTAATTAACACTGCTCGCTGGTACAGCTGGTCAGGCGGGTTTTGCTCGGGTCAAAGGCCTCGGCTTCGATCCCCCAGCCGCGCACTTTTTATTTCAATCTTTTTAAACGTTCCTAACTATTGCTTATAAAAATTTCGTTCCATATATGTTCACAAAAAAAATTCGCGGACCAGTTGGCAAGATGGATTCGATTAAGGCTCGGTTCAGGTCCGAGGTCCACGGTTCGAATCTCGACTTGAACATTTTTTTGTCAAAACTTCTTTCGTTTAATAAAAATACCAAACGACATCCAAAAATTACATAAAAATACTCTAAAAATTTCTAAAAATCTCTAGAATATTTTAAAAGTATTTCCAAATATTTTAAGGACATTTAGAACTCGAAATAGGAAAAATTGGGTCGTTACAAACATAGTGAACATGCTTGGTTAGGTCTTAAATTTATCTAAATTCTTTGTTCATGTTTTTGGCCGAAACTTCAAAAAGTGATCCTAGGTTTTTAAGAATTCTAAACTCATGGAAAATACGTAAACAACTTGTACCACAGGTGAGGGGATACTTACAACTTGTTGCTTGTTTTTCCTAAGGAAGATGGTACCCTTGTGAAGAGGAAGAAGAAACTTCTCTTCTTAGTTCTCTCTTTTCTTTTCTTGCTTGTAAGGAGTAGATCTTGAGGACTCCTTCTTGTGAATTAGTTTTTCTTAGAAAGAAAAACCTTAGCTTGGATTTTCAGAAATGAGAGAGGGAGAGGTTTAGGTTTCGGTGGAGGAGGAAGAAGGAGGAGGAAGAAGAAGAAAGAATTAATCAACTTCCTTTCCCTTTTTCTTCTCTCATTCCTATTTATTCCCAATGTAAATGAAACATGTCCTCATTCATCCCCTTAAATCCTCTATCTCTTCACTCTCTTAATTCCCACAAAAATAGAGAAAATGAAGGAAGAAAGGCAACTTGGCTTTTGCTTGGTTCTTTTCTTAACCAAGAGGAAGAGGAGGTAAGCTACTTGATTTTCTCTTGTTCCCTTACTTAATCATACTCTCACTTTTAACTACAATTTCCATTCTTTTCTATTCATATATTATTCATGAATCTAGTGGTTATCATACACTAATTTAACTCTATCATTTGTGGGAGGTTCAAGGTTCAAACCTTAACCTCTCTTTCTTTTTATTTCATTTTGGTTTCTATTTCCATTTCTCTTTTTATTTTATTCTAAAAGAAAAATACCCATAGGTATAGCTTATCATTTTGTGGGAGTTACAGTACCCCATACCTCATAGAAAGTTCATCCTCAAACTTAAAATAGCGACATCAGGTGGCATAGGTCTTCCTGCTGAGTGCGTCGGCCACTTTGTTTGCTTTTCCAGGATGATAAGAGATCTCGCAGTCATAATCCTTAACTAACTCAAGCAATCTGCGTTGTCTCATATTCAGATCTTTCAGGGTTAAGAAATATTTCAGACTCTGGTGGTCGGTATAAATCTTACACCGGACTCCATATAAATAATGTCTCCATGTTTTGAGAGCAAAGACCACGGCTGCTAGTTCTAGGTCATGAGTGGGGTAATTCTTTTCATGCTCTTTGAGTTGTCTAGAGGCGTAGGCAATGACCTTGCCGTCTTGCATGAGTACAACTCCCAGTCCTAATTTGGAAGCGTCGCTGTACGTATCGAAGCCTTTGTTACTTTCCGGAAGAGTAAGGATTGGAGCGCTGGTCAGTCTCTTTTTTAATTCCGTGAAACTCTTCTCGCATTCATCCGTCCATTCGTACTTTTTGTTCTTCTTGGTGAGAACTGTCATAAGGGCTGCAATTTTAGAGAAGTCCTCTACAAACTTCCAGTAGTAGCCTGCTAGCCCGAGAAAACTTCTGATTTCACTGACATTCTTTGGCCTGTTCCAGTTACTTACAGCTTCGATCTTGTTTGGATCTACCATTACTCCATCCTTGGAGATGACATGACCCAAGAATGATATTCTATCGAGCTAAAACTCGCATTTGGAGAACTTCGCATATATTTGTTTCTCTTGAAGAATCTGTAGTACGGTGTTCAGGTGTTCAGCATGCTCTTCCTGGGTTCTTGAATAGATGAGAATATCGTCAATGAAGACGATCACAAATTTATCGAGATATGCCGTAAACACCCGGTTCATCAGATTCATAAATACAGCAGGAGCATTCGTCACTCCGAATGGCATGACTATGAACTCATAGTGTCCTTATCTTGTTCGAAATGTCGTCTTCGGTATATCATCCTGTTTTACTTTCACTTGATGATAGCCGGACCTTAGGTCAATCTTAGAGAAGACGATTGTTCCCTTTAATTGGTCGAACAGGTCGTCGATCCGTGGAAGAGGGTACCGGTTCTTGATTGTCACATTGTTCAGCGCTCGGTAGTCTATACACATTCGCATAGACCCATCCTTCTTTTTCACAAACAGTACTGGAGCTCCCCATGGAGAGTGACTCGGGCGAAGAAGTCCCTTGTCAAGTAACTCTAGTAGCTGTCCCTGAAGTTCCTTCAACTCAGCCGGCGCCATACAATAAGGTGCTTTAGAGATCGGTTTAGTACCAGGAATCAGTTCGATCTCAAATTCTATTTCTCTATCGGGGGCTAACCCTGGTAGTTCATCGGGAAACACTTCTAGATAGTTGCACACTACTCTGACATTTTCTAGTTTCTGGTCCTCAGCTTGACTTGTATCGACCACTTGTGCTAGAAACCCAGTACATTCCTTATTTAACATCTTTTGTGCCTTTATGGCTGATAAAAATCTCCCAGTTTCTTTCCTTGATTCTCCAACAAATTCGAACATTGGTTCTGCTTCAGGTCGGAAGACCACTTTCCTTTGACGACACTCAATTGAAGCGCCGTACTTGCTCAGGAAATCCATGCCCAATATACTGTCATAATCTTGCATGTCAAGCACTATCAGATCACAGTAGAGTTCTTTGTCTGCGATTCTGATGGGTGTGGCTCGCAGCATATGAGTAGATGACATTACTTCTCCCGAAGGTAGGGTTGTTAAGAATTTGCCATTTAAGGCTTGTGGTGATATCTCTAACTTCTCCATGAAGGGTGTAGTGACAAATGAGTATGTCGCCCCAGTATCAAAAAACACATTAGCATACTGACTGAAAATTGACAGCTGACCTGTAACAACTGTAGAGGCACTCGCCACATCAACTTTTGTAAGAGAGAAAACCCTGGTGTTCGTCGTAGCTGGCGGGGCTTCCAATCTCCCTTAGCTAATCGAAGTTCCTTCAATGGCAGTTTGCATCTAGTGTAGCTGTGAGGGGGCACTCCTGTTCTGATTATACTGCTGTGATGGTGTCTGGGACTGGATAGGGCAGTCCTTGGACATATGTCCTTCCTGTCCGCAATTGTAACACTTTCTTGTACCCTTGTGGCATACTCTGGAATGCTGCTTCCCACAAATGGTACACTGAGGGTACTTAGGTTGCTTATTTTCTGGTCCTTCTTTAGGATTGTTCCATGGCTTAGTTTTTCCATTAGAGTTTCCTTTCCAGTTTGTTTTGGAACTGTGAGGTTTCTATCCTCCTGTCTGTGCCTGATTCTTACTCTTGTTCATCGCCTTCTGATAATGTTCGGTGATCAGGGCACTGCTGACCAGTTCTTCTGTAGTCTGCGGTCTATTAATTCCGCCGGCCACATTTAATGTTATCTCAGGTCGGAGCATTTTCAGCATCAGTCTAACCCTTTCTCTTTCCGTGCTGACCAACTCTGGGCAGAGTGTGCAAGACGGTTGAAGCGTTTCACTGCTTCGTTTACTGATAAGTCACCTTGCCGGAACTCGGTGAACTCGTCGTAATGCCGGTTCATTACTTGCATATGGAAGAATTCCTCGAAGAACTCTACCTCGAAGTCGATCCAGTTCATCTGATTAACTTGTCTCTTGGCCTTAACTCTTTCCCACCACATTCTTGCATCTCCGGAAAAACAGAATGACACGCATTTGATCTTTTTCGATACGGGCCAGTCCAGCAATTCCACAATACTTCCAACGTCTTGAACTAGGATTGGGCGTCCCATGGCTCACAAGTACCCGAGAAGTTCTCCGGCTTCAGCCTTAGCCACTGTATCAAGTAGGTCTCCTGTCGGACCACTGGGGCAAGAGCTACCGGTGGTCTTGGTGCAACTATTGGTATGACGGGCACTGCATTCTGATTTGCTGGTGGGGTGGCAGGGTTTCCTTGCTGATTCATCAGAGCAATGATTACTTGTTGTTGTTCCGTTATCTGACGCTGGAGATCTGTGACTACCTGGGTCAGATCTGGTGGGGTCACTGTCTCATCAACCCTGTTACCGCGTCTTCTAGCCATATCTATTTTCATAAATAACAATAAGGCTAGCATAAGTCTAGAGTCATCCCTACTTATATTTGTGCACATTAAACATCGCTTATTAGACATTAAGGAAATCCATATATGTCATACATAGGTTCATGGATACAAAAACATTTCTTATCATGCATAAATAGAATAGAGTAAGTACAGAAAGTCTTACTTGGAGCGGCAGGATGGAGGCTTCATGTGTGTGTAGCGGGAAGGCTAATCTGGCTCTGATACCAACTTGTAACGCCCGCCCTTCCTACCAGTGGGGCGGGGTTACTTTACTTACTTAAAAGGAACGTACATGCATATTAATATTTCATTTTCTAAACTAACATAGTGGAAGTACTTATTTATTTTTATATTCTTTTTAAACGATGTCACGATGTCATATTCTATAGTAAACATGAATAAGTATCATGAAATCATACGAAACATTAACATAAATAAATATAAGTAGGTCTTTTATATGTCTTAGCCGAGCCATCACCACACACATCTCCTTGCCTCTCCTGCGGCTCCCCTAGTTCATCCATTCTTTGCCTTTATCTGCGGTACAAGGAAAGTAAGCTATAAGCACACAGATTTAGTAAGATCCTTTCCTACTCAGAAAAACGTATTTCATATCATAAGCATATAACAATGGAACCATAATCATCTAACATCATATCGTGTAAACATAGCATCATAACATATCATCTCATAAAGAACATCATGCTAAATCATGTCATAACTCATAAGAGCATCATGTCATATAAATCATAAGAGCATATCATATTATAAAGAAATATCATGAGGTAACACATCATAAATAAAAGAGCATCATGTCATATAAATCATAAGAGCATATCATATCATGAAGAACTATCATGCAAGATGTCTTTTAAAACATGTGTCATGTCATGTGTATGGTGTCTTAAAACATATCATATAGTACTTGAATATAATATCATCATGGGTGCCCGGCTTGTACCAGATACATACATAAATGCGCGCAATCCCTAGGACAGGGTAGCTAGCCCCGAACCTACTAGGGAGCTAGGTCCGTACTATGACCGTCGACCTAGGGGCATACTAAGGAGCCCATCCCTTTTTACTAGACTCGTTCATAGTCTGTTGGCCTAGGGGCGCTTATGGAGCCCACCCTTGGTACAAGCCATACAAAGTAAAATAACATATCATGGTACATGTCATAACATAGCATATCATATCTTGTCATATCTTGTCATATCATGAAGAGTGCTCTTAGTCCCCAAGGGGAAGTCACTCTTAGGCCTTCACTTGTTATATCATAAAGAGTGCTCTTAATCCCAACAAAAAGGGAAGCAACTCTTAGGCCTTTGCTTGTCATATCATAAAACATGCATACTTGAGCACATAGCTCATCATAAGAGACATTATCATGCATGGATTATAAGCATACATAAATGAACACATCACTCATCATAGAAAAGCATAATCATGCTTAATCATGCATGGTATCATTAACTAACATCTCTTAATTCATAACGTAGCATGTGAGGCACATAATGATTCATAATTGGATCTCAATCACCCAGTACTATAGGGAGGCCAAAAACATTCAAAGTATTGTCCTAGGGTACAAGCAACATAAAAGCATATGAACCCTAAATCAATTTTATAGCATTTATCATAAAGAACATCATGAGCATATTTAGTAAGGTTCTAAGCTTCCTAGGTCTTTCAACCTAGTTGTGGCCGAAACATTGTAAGCATGAACCTAGGTTACAAGTGGCACAAAAGCATATCAACCCTAAACCAATTTCATATCCTATACTTTAAGGAACATCATGAGTATGTTTTGTTTAGGTCCCAAGCTTCCTAGGTATTTAATTCTTGTTCTTGGACGAATAGTAAGGAGCATGAAACTAAGTTCTAAACAACATACAAGCATGAGAATAACATGTTAACTTCATATCATATCATAAGGAAAGTCATGAGCATGTTAAATCAACTTTTAAACTTTCCTAGGCTCCTAATCCCATCATGGCCAAAAGTTCAAAGAGTATGAACCTAAACTCTAAGCAACATACAAGCATAGAATCTCATGTTAGCTTCATATCATATCATAAGGGAAGTCATAAGCATGTTAAACCAATTTTTAAGCTTCCCTAGGTCTTGAATTCTATCATGGTCAAAAGTTCATGAAGAGGGAATTTAAACTCTAAACAACATACAAGCTTAGAATCTCATGTTAGCTTCATATCATATCATAAGGGAAGTCATAAACATGTTAAACCAATTTTTAAGCTTCCCTAGGTCTTGAATTCCATCATGGCCGAAAGTTTCATGAAGAGGGAATAAGCTCTAAACAACATAAAAGCATAGAATCTTATGTTAGCTTCATATCATATCATAAGGGAAGTCATAAACATGTTAAACCAATTTTTAAGCTTCCCTAGGTCTTGAATTCTATCATGGCCGAAAGTTTCATGAAGAGGGAAAATAAGCTCTAAACAACATACAAGCATGAATATCAAGCTAACTTCATATCATATCTTAAGGGGATCCATGAGCATGCTAGATTTAATTTTAAGCTTCCTTGAACCCTAAAATTGATCATGGCTGAATGTTTCATGAAGAGGGAAAATAAGATCTAAACAACATACAAGCATGAATATCAAGCTGACTTCATATCATATCATAAGGGGATCCATGAGCATGCTAGATTTTATTTTAAACTTCCTTGAACCCTAAATTGATCATGGACGAAAGTTTCATGAAGAAGGAAAATAAGCTCTAAACAACATACAAGCATGAATATCAAGCTAACTTCATATCATATCATAAGGGGATCCATGAGCATGCTAGATTTAATTTTAAGCTTCCTTGAACCCTAAAATTGATCATGGCCGAAAGTTTCATGAAGAGGGAATATAAGCTCTAAACAACATACAAGCATAGAATCTCATGTTAGCTTCATATCATATCATAAGGGAAGTCATAGACATGTTAAACCAATTTTTAAGCTTCCCTAGGTCTAGAATTCTATCATGGCTGAAAGTTTCATGAGCATGGATCTAAATTTTAGGTAAGCATACAAGCATAAGGAACTTTCACTTACTCCTATACTAGATTACCTATCATAAAAACATAGTGAACATTCTTGGTTAGGTCTTAAATTTATCTAAATTCTTTGTTCATGTTTTTGGCCGAAACTTCAAAGAATTGATCCTAGGTTTTTAAGCATTCTAACCTCATGGAAAATACGTAAACAACTTGTACCACAGGTGAGGGGATACTTACAACTTGTTGCTTGTTTTTCCTAAGGAAGATGGTACCCTTGTGAAGAGGAAGAAGAAACTTCTCTTCTTAGTTCTCTCTTTTCTTCTCTTGCTTGTAAGGAGTAGATCTTGAGGACTCCTTCTTGTGAATTAGTTTTTCTTAGCAAGAAAAACCTTAGCTTGGATTTTCGGTAATGAGAGAGGGAGAGGTTTAGGTTTCGGTGGAGGAGGAAGAAGGAGGAGGAAGAAGAAGGAAAAATTAATCAACTTCCTTTCCCTTTTTCTTCTCTCATTCCTATTTATTCCCAATGTAAATGAAACATGTCTTCATTCATCCCCTTAACTCCTCTATCTCTTCACTCTCTTAATTCCCACAAAAATAGAGAAAAAGAATGAAGAAAGGAAACTTGGCTTTTGCATGCTTCTTTTCTTAACCAAGAGGAAGAGGAGGTAAGCTACTTGATTTTCTCTTGTTCCCTTACGTAATCATACTCTCACTTTTAACTGCAATTCCCATTCTTTTCTATTCATATATTATTCATGACTCTAGTGGTTATCATACACTAATTTAACTCTATCATTTGTGGGAGGTTCAAGGTTCAAACCTTAACCTCTCTTTCTTTTTATTTCATTTTGGTTTCTATTTCCATTTCTCTTTTTCTTTTATTCTAAAAGAAAAATATCCATAGGTATAGCTTATCATTTTGTGGGTGTTACAGTACCCCATACCTCATAGAAAGTTTATCCTCGAACTTAAAATAGTGACATCAGGTGGCACAGGTCTTCCTGCCGAGTGCGTCGGCCAATTTGTTCGCTTTTTCAAGATGATATGAGATCTCGCAGTCATAATCCTTAACTAACTCGAGTCATCTGCGTTGTCTCAAATTCAGATCTTTCTGGGTGAAGAAATATTTCAAACTTTGGTGGTCGGTATAAATCTTACACCGGACTCCATATAAATAATGTCTCCATATTTTGAGAGCAAAGACCACGGCTGCTAGTTCTAGGTCATGAGTGGGGTAATTCTTTTCATGCTCTTTGAGTTGTCTAGAGGCGTAGGCAATGATCTTGCCGTCTTGCATGAGTACAGCTCCCAGTCCTAATTTGGAAGCGTCGTTGTACATATCGAAGCCTTTGTTACTTTCCGGAAGAGTATGGATTGGAGCACTGGTCAGTCTCCTTTTTAATTCTGTGAAACTCTTCTCGCATTCATCCGTCCATTCATACTTTTTGTTCTTCTTGGTGAGAACTGTCATAGGGGCTGTAATTTTAGAGAAGTCCTCTACAAACTTCCGGTAGTAGCCTGCTTGCCCGAGAAAACTTCTGATTTCACTGACATTCTTTGGCCTGTTCCAGTTACTTACAGCTTCGATCTTGTTTGGATCTACCATTACTCCGTCCTTGGAGATGACATGACCCAAGAATGATATTCTATCGAGCCAAAACTCGCATTTGGAGAACTTCGCATATAGTTGTTTCTCTCGACGAATCTGTAGTACGGTGTTCAGGTGTTCAGCATGCTCTTCCTGGGTTCTTGAATAGATGAGAATATCGTCAATGAAGATGATCACAAATTTATCGAGATATGCCGTAAACACCCGGTTCATCAGATCCATAAATACAGCAGGAGCATTCGTCACTCCGAAGGGCATGACTATGAACTCATAGTGTTCGTATCTTGTTCGAAATGCCGTCTTCGGTATATCATCCTGTTTCACTTTCAGTTGATGATAGCCGGACCTTAGGTCAATCTTAAAGAAGATGGTTGCTCCCTTTAATTAGTCGAACAAGTCGTCGACCCGTGGAAGAGGGTACCGGTTCTTGATTGTCACATTGTTTAGCGCTCGGTAGTCTATACACATTCGCATAGACCCATCCTTCTTTTTCACAAACAGTACTGGAGCTCCCCATGGAGAGTGACTCGGGCGAATAAGTCCCTTGTCAAGTAACTCTAGTAGCTGTCCTTGAAGTTCCTTCAACTCAGCCGGTGCCATACAATAAGGTTCTTTAGAGATCGGTTTAGTACCAGGAATAAGTTCGATCTCAATTTCTATTTCTCTATCAGGGGCTAATCCTGGTAGTTCATCGGGAAACACTTCTGGATAGTTGCACACTACTCTGACATTTTCTAGTTTATGGTCCTCAGCTTGACTTGTATCGACCACTTTTGCTAGAAACCCAATACATCCCTTATTTAACATCTTTTGTGCCTTTATGGCTAATAAGAATCTCCCAGTTTCTTTCCTTGATTCTTCAACAACTTCGAACATTGGTTCTGCTTCAGGTCGGAAGACCACTTTCCTTTGACGACACTCGATTGAAGCGCCGTATTTGCTCAAGAAATCCATGCCCAATATACTGTCATAATCTTGCATGCCATGCACTATCAGATCACAGTAGAGTTCTTTGTCTGCGATTCTGATGGGTGCGGCTCGCAGCATATGAGTAGATGACATTACTTCTCCCGAAGGTGGTTGTTAAGAATTTGCCATTTAAGTCTTGTGGTGGTATCTCTAACTTCTCCATGAAGGGTGTAGAGACAAACAAGTGTGTCGCCCCAGTATCAAATAACACATTAGCATACTGACTGAAAATAGGCAGCTGACCTGTGACAACTATAGAGGCACTTGCCACATCATCTTTCGTAAGAGAGAAAACCCTGGTGTTCGTCGTAGCTGGCGGAGCTTCCAATCTCCCTTGGCTAATCGTAGTTCCTTCAATGGCAGCTTGCATCTGGTGTAGCTGTGAGGGGGCACTCCTTTTCTGATCATACTGCTGGGATGGTGTCTGGGACTGGATAGGGCAGTCCCTGGCCATATGTCCTTCCCGTCCGCAATTGTAACACTTTCTTGTACCCTTGTGGCATACTCCGGAATGCTGCTTCCCACAAATGGTATACTGAGAGTACTTAGGTTGCTTATTTGCTGGTCCTCCTTTAGTTTTGTTACATGGCTTCGTTTTTCCATTAGAGTTCCCTTTCCAGTTTGTTTTGGTACTTTGAGGTTTCTATCCTCCTGTCTGTGCCTGATTCTTACTCTCGTTCATCGCCTTCTGATAATGTTCGGTGATCAGGGCACTGCTAACCAGTTCTTCTGTAGTCTGCGGTCTATTAATTCCGCCGGCCACATTTAATGCTATCTCAGGTCGGAGCATTTTCAGCATCAGTCTAACCCTTTCTCTTTCCGTGCTGACCAACTCTGGGCAGAGGCGTGCAAGACGGTTTGAAGCGCTTCACTGCTTCGTTTACTGATAAGTCACCTTGCCGGAACTCGGTGAACTCGTCGTAATGCCGGTTCATTACTTGCATATGGAAGAATTCCTCGAAGATCTCTGCCTCGAAGTCCGTCCAGTTCATCTGATTAACTTGTCTCTTGGCCTTAACTCTTTCCCACCACATTCTTGCGTCTCCGGAAAAACAGAATGACACGCATTTGCTCTTTTCCGATATGGGTCAGTCCAGCAATTCCACAATACTTTCCACCGTCTTGAACCAGGATTGGGTGTCCCATGGCTCACAAGTACCCGAGAAGTTCTCCGGCTTCAGCCTTAGCCACTGTATCAAGTAGGTCTCCTGTCGGACCACTGGGGCAAGGGCTACCGGTGGTACTGGTGCAGCTATTGCTATGACGGGCACTGCATTCTGATTTGCTGGTGGGGTGGCAGGGTTTCCTTGCTGATTCATTAGAGCAGTGATTACTTGTTGTTGTTCCGTAATCTGATGTTGGAGATCTGTGACTACCTGGGTCAGATCTGGTGGGGTCACTGTCTCATCAGCCCTGTTACCGCGTCTTCTAGCCATATCTATTATCATAAATAACAATAAGGCTAGCATAAGTCTAAAGTCATCCCTACTTATATTCGTGCACATTAAACATCGCTTATTAGACATAAAGGAAATCCATATCAGTCATACATAGGTTCATGGATACTAAAACATTTCTTATCATGCATAAATAGAATAGAGTAAGTACAAAAAGTCTTACTTGGAGCGGTAGGATAGAGGCTTGATGTGTGTGTAGCAGGAAGGCTAACCTGGCTTTGATACCGACTTGTAACGCCCGCCCTTCCTGCTAGTGGGGCGGGGTTACTTTACTTACTCACAAGGAACGTACATGCATATTAATATTTCATTTTCTAAAGTAACACAGTGGAAGTACTTATTTATTTTTATATTCTTTTTAAACGAAGTCACGATGTCATATTCTATCATAAACATGAATAAGTATCATGAAATCATACGAAACATTAACATAAATAAATATAAGTAGGTCTTTTATATGTCTTAGCCGAGCCACCACTACACACATCTCCTTGCCTCTCCTGCGGCTCCCCTAGTTCATCCATTCTTTGCCATTATCTGCGGTACAAGGAAAGTAAACTATAAGCACACATGTTTAGTAAGATCCTTTCCTACTCACAAAAACGTATTTCATATCATAAGCATATAACAATGGAACCATAATCATCTAATATCATATCGTGTAAACATAGCATCATAACATATCATCTCATAAAGAACATCATGCTAAATCATGTCATAACTCAAAAGAGCATCATGTCATATAAATCATAAGAGCATATCATATCATAAAGAAATTCATGAGGTAACACATCATAAATAAAAGAGCATCATGTCATATAAATCATAAGAGCATATCATATCATGAAAAACTATCATGCAAGATGTCTTTTAAAACATGTGTCATGTCGTGTGTATGATGTCTTAAAACATATCATATAGTACTTGAATATAATATCATCATGAGGGCCCGGCTTGTACCACATACATACATAAATGCGCGCAATCCCTAGGACAGGATATCTAGCCCCGAACCTACTAGGGATCTAGGTCCGTACTACGACTGTCGACCAAGGGGCGTACTAAGGAGCCCATCCCTTTTTACTAGACCTGTTCATAGTCTGTCGGCCTAGGGGCGCTTATGGAGCCCACCCTTGGTACAAGCCATACAAAGTAAAATAACATATCATGGTACATGTCATAACATAGCATATCATATCTTTTCATATCATGAAGAGTGCTCTTAGTCCCCAAGGGGAAGCAACTCTTAGGCCTTCACTTGTCATATCATAAAGAGTGCTCTTAATCCCAACAAAAAGGAAGCAACTCTTAGGCCTATGCTAGTCATATCATAAAGCATGCATACTTGAGCACATAGCTCATCATAAGAGACATTATTATGCATGGATCATAAGCATACATAAATGAACACATCACTCATCATAGAAAAGCATAATCATGCATAATCATGCATGGTATCATTAACTAACATCTCTTAATCCATAACGTAGCATGTGAGACACATAATGATTCATAATTAGATCTCAATCACCCATTACTATAGGGAGGCCGAAAACATTCAAAGTATTGTCCTAGGGTACAAGCAACATAAAAGCATATGAACCCTAAATCAATTTCATAGCATTTATCATAAAGAACATCATGAGCATATTTAGTAAGGTTCTAAGCTTCCTAGGTCTTTCAACCTAGTTGTGGCCGAAACATTGTAAGCATGAACCTAGGTTACAAGTGGCACAAAAGCATATCAACCCTATGTAGGACCATTGGGCCGGCTAGAAGGGGGGGGGTTGAATAGCCCTGAATAAAACACAACCCTTTCTCGAACAATTAAGCTAACACTTGAAAAATAGATTAAGCAGAAAATAAAGCATAAAAACGAGGCACCGGATTTGACTTGGTTACAACCTGGGAGGTTGTTAATCCAAGGAAGATGATTGCACTAAGAACTCCTTCAGGCGGAGAAGCCTCGTTTACAGCAGTGTAGGCACAAAAAGAAGGAAGCTAATCAAAGCAGTGGAAGCACACAAGTGTTGTTTACAATTTCTGAACTGATTTGAAAGCTTCTGGACCAAGGCTATATTTATAGCCTTGGTCGGGGCGCCTGGAAAGGTTCCGGGCGCCCTGGGGGGGATAAAATTTATCCCCCAACGTTCAGATCGAGATAATTCTCGATCTGGTCAAAATTACTGTTCCGGGTGCCCGGAAGGGTTCCGGGCGCCCCGGATCCCGAAAGTCAACACAGTTGACTTTTTTATCCGGGACCGCTTCTCTGGTTCAGTCCCGCCTCGATCCGGTTCTTCCGCTCCGGATCCGCTCGTTTGGGTGATCTCTGCCTTCCGGAAAAGGGCTCACCTGAACCCAACTTCCGGTCTTCTCGAGCGTGCTTCCCTCCTGCTTCTCGTCCCTCGGAATTACCGCGTGTTTCCTTCTCGTCCGCCAGCGTACTCATCCGCAGTCTTCGTCCCTTGGTCGTTGACCTTCTCGCTAGCTGCGTCTCTTGCTCCCCGAGCAATCTTCCGCTCCGGCTTTCGTACCTCGGAACCATCGCGCGCACTTCCTTCTCGTCCGCCGGTGTACTCTTCCGCAGCGCCTCGTCCCTCGGACGCACCGTGTGCCGTCCTTCTCACTAGCTGCGTCTTCTGCTCGAGTACCTGTGCTCCTAAGCTCCTGCACACTTAGACACAAGGTTAGAAACAAACAGGACCTAACTTAACTTGTTGATCATACCAAAACAACCTTGGGGTTCCAACAATCTCCCCCTTTTTGGTGTGATCAACCCAAGTTAAGCTAGGGCTAAAAATAGACATTAAATAACATTAAGTAAATTAACTTAATTTTTAATTTAAGTGTAAAAAGATAGAGAAAAGATAAAAATCAAATTAAATCTATCTACCTCCCCCTAGACTTATACTTTCCCTTCTCCCCCTTTGATCACAAAAAATGGGGTTCCAAGAAAAATAATCTAAGGGTTAAATACTTAGAAAAAGTATAAAAAAAATTTCTAAGTTTTTAAGAAATTTAGAAAATTTTTCTAAGTCATTTAAGCTGAGATTTCTTGTTTAGAAAGATTCTTAACTTACAAAATGATTTTTGAGAATATAAAAAATTCTAAGTAAATTTCTAATTTGAAATAAAATATTTTGAATAACCTTTTTCAAGCATTAATTAATTCTTGTATTAATGCTTCATTAGTAAGTTAATTAAACATTTATTTCAATATTTTGGCTTCCAGGTCGTGGCGAGACACTAGGCCTTCATGGTTATTGGAGCAACAACCACTTACTTAGACAAAGCCTCATAAAGAAATTATTTGTTTAATTCTCTCACTTAAAGCACTAATTTTAATTTTAAAATTAATTTAAGCATGATTTAGGAACCCAATATAGGTTCCAACCTACTGGATTAACTAAAAGGTTTTTAGGGACATGTTTTCTTGAGATGTTCCTGATTTGTCCTGGGTGATATTTAAAGTATCAATTTAAATTATTAAATCTTCTAAAATTGGTTTTAGATGAACATGCATAGTTCTTTAAGTTATCTATTTGAATTTTCAAATTTTGATTTTCTAATTCCAATTTTTCAATTTTAATTTATCTAATTCTTCTAAGGGACAAGACTTAGCTAGAATTACTTTTAAATTTTTATTTTCACTTTCTAATTTGCAGCAGTCTTTTGTTAACAGTTTAACGAACTTAAACATTTTATCGGGAGGAAGAGATCGTACCTGACTTACCTTGTCGATCTCGTTGTTCGTTTCTCCCCCTGAGCTGCTGCTTTCTTCCGACGTGTCTCCCCCTTCATCGATGCTCTCGATGCTTATTTCGGAAGAGCTTGAATCGCAGTCGTCGTTTTGATGGCTCGCCATTAGTGCGAGTCCGGAGAATGCTTCGACTTCGGATTCGGACGACGTATCGTCCCACGTCGCTTTCAGGGCCTTTCGCTTCTGGATAGGCTTCTTTCCCTTCTCCTTGTCTTTGTTCTTCAGCTTGGGGCAGTTGTCCTTGACGTGCCCTTCTTCGTCGCAGTGGTAGCAGCGGATCATCCTTTTCTTCTTCCCCTGCGGATGGTTAGCAGATCTAGATTTACAAAGTTTCTTGAATCTTC
The DNA here is from genome assembly GCF_018446385.1 of Zingiber officinale. NCBI lineage: Eukaryota > Viridiplantae > Streptophyta > Magnoliopsida > Zingiberales > Zingiberaceae > Zingiber > Zingiber officinale. Next base: position 73,647,461 of record NC_055990.1, read on the forward strand.
TTACCATCATTACCATTTCCTCGTCGTCGAGAGAGGATTCCGACTCAGGTTCGTCTCTCGAAGGTTTGAGGGCGACGTTGTTCTTGGGCTCCTTCATCCCTGCACATCTTGACTCATGGACTTCAAATGTTGAAAAAAATTCTTCTAATGAAATTTTTTCTAAGTCCTTAGAAATGTAAAAAGCATCTACTAGAGATGCCCATTTTGAATTTCTCGGAAATGAATTTAACGCGTACCTGAGCGAATCTCGGTTACTTACCTCTTCTCCGAGATTCGTGAGTCCGGTGATTATTTCTTTAATTCTGGAGTGCAGATGTGCGACGGTCTCGTCTTCCCCAAGTCGCAGGTTTGTGAGCAGATTCCGAAGCAGATCTCTTCTGGCGAGCTTGGCTTCGGACGTCCCTTCGTGCAGCTCGAGGAACTTTTCCCAAAGTTCCTTTGCCAAGTTGTATTTACCGATCTTGTTGACTTCTTGAGGCGGAAGTACGCTTAGCAGATGGTACTCTGCTTTGCCGTTCACCACGAAGTCAGCCTGCTCCTTTTTTGTCCATTTATCTATTTCCTTGTCCTCTGGAGCTTCAAAGCCAAATTTCATCGTTAAAAATAGTTCAATATCGGTTGTAAGAAATACCTGCATTAGTTTTTTCCATGTGGTGAAATCCCCTTCGTATTTCGGCGGGTGGATGCTTGGTCCGACCATTTCGTTGCCTCGTTCGGCGGTTAGTCCTCCTGAAGCGCCTCGGCTCTGATACCACTTGTAGGACCGTTGGGCCGGCTAGAAGGGGGGGTTGAATAGCCCTGAATAAAACACAACCCTTTCTCGAACAATTAAGCTAACACTTGAAAAATAGATTAAGCAGAAAATAAAGCATAAAATCGAGGCACCGGATTTGACTTGGTTACAACCTGGGAGGTTGTTAATCCAAGGAAGATGATTGCACTAAGAACTCCTTCAGGCGGAGAAGCCTCGTTTACAGCAGTGTAGGCACAAAAAGAAAGAAGCTAATCAAAGCAGTGGAAGCACACAAGTGTTGTTTACAATTTCTGAACTGATTTGAAAGCTTCTGGACAAAGGCTATATTTATAGCCTTGGTCGGGGCGCCTGGAAGGGTTCCGGGCGCCCTGGGAGGGATAAAATTTATCCCCCAATGTTCAGATCGAGATAATTCTCGATTTGGTCAAAATTACTGTTCCAGGCGCCCGGATGTGTTCCGGGCGCCCCGGACCCCGAAAGTCAACACAGTTGACTTTTTTATCTGGGACTGCTTCTCTGGTTCAGTCCTGCCTCAGTCCGGTTCTTCCGCTCCGGATCCGCTCGTTTGGGTGATCTCTGCCTTCCGGAAAAGGGCTCACCCGAACCCAACTTCCGGTCTTCTCGAGCGTGCTTCCCTCCGGCTTCTCGTCCCTCGGAATTACCGCGTGTTTCCTTCTCGTCCGCCAGCGTACTCATCCGCAGTCTTCGTCCCTCGGTCGTCGACCTTCTCGCTAGCTGCGTCTCTTGCTCCCTGAGCAATCTTCGGCTCCGGCTTTCGTACCTCGGAACCATCGCGCGCACTTCCTTCTCGTCCGCCGGTGTACTCTTCCGCAGCGCCTCGTCCCTCGGACGCACCGTGTGCCGTCCTTCTCGCTAGCTGCGTCTTCCGCTCGAGTACCTGTGCTCCTAAGCTCCTGCACACTTAGACACAAGGTTAGAAACAAACAGGACCTAACCTAACTTGTTGATCACACCAAAACAACCTTGGGGTTCCAACACCCTAAACCAATTTCATATCCTATACTTTAAGGAACATCATGAGTATGTTTTGTTTAGGTCCCAAGCTTCCTAGGTATTTAATTCTTGTTCTTGGCCGAATAGTAAGGAGCATGAAACTAAGTTCTAAACAACATACAAGCATGAGAATAACATGTTAACTTCATATCATATCATAAAGAAAGTCATGAGCATGTTAAATCAACTTTTAAACTTTCCTAGGCTCCTAATCCCAACATGGCCGAAAGTTCAAAGAGTATGAACCCAAACTCGAAGCAACATACAAGCATAGAATCTCATGTTAGCTTCATATCATATCATAAGGGAAGTCATAAGCATGTTAAACCAATTTTTAAGCTTCCCTAGGTCTTGAATTCTATCATGGCCGAAAGTTCATGAAGAGACAATTTAAACTTTAAACAACATACAAATATAGAATCTCATGTTAGCTTCATATCATATCATAAGGGAAGTCATAAACATGTTAAACCAATTTTTTAAGCTTCCCTAGGTCTTGAATTATATCATGGCCGAAAGTTTCATGAAGAGGTAAATAAGCTCTAAATTACATACAATCATAGAGTATCATGTTAGCTTCATATCATATCATAAGTGAAGTCATAAACATGTTAAACCAATTTTTAAGCTTCCCTAGGTATTGAATTCTATCATGGCTGAAAGTTTCATGAAGAGGGAAAATAAGCTCTAAACAACATACAAGCATGAATATCAAGCTAACTTCATATCATATCATAAGGGGATCCATGAGCATGCTAGATTTAATTTTAAGCTTCCTTGAACCATAAAATTGATCATTGCCGAAAGTTTCATGAAGAGGGAAAATAAGCTCTAAACAACATACAAGCATGAATATCAAGCTAACTTCATATCATATCATAAGGGGATCCATGAGCATGCTAGATTTAATTTTAAGCTTCCTTTAACCTTAAAATTGATCATGGCCGAAAGTTTCATGAAGAGGGAAAATAAGCTCTAAACAACATACAAGCATCAATATCAAGCTAACTTCATATCATATCATAAGGGGATCCATGAGCATGCTAGATTTAATTTTAAGCTTCCTTGAACCCTAAAATTGATCATGGCCGAAAGTTTCATGAAGAGGGAAAATAAGCTCTAAACAACATACAAGCATGAATATCAATCTAACTTCATATCATATCATAACGGGATCCATGAGCATGCTATATTTAATTTTAAGCTTCCTTGAACCCTAAAATTGATCATGGCTGAATGTTTCATGAAGAGGGAAAATAAGATCTAAACAACATAAAAGCATGAATATCAAGCTAACTTCATATCATATCATAAGGGGATTCATGAGCATGCTAGATTTTATTTTAAGCTTCCTTGAACCCTAAAATTGATCATGGTCGAAAGTTTCATGAAGAGGGAAAATAAGCTCTAAACAACATACAAGCATGAATATCAAGCTAACTTCATATCATATCATAAGGGGATCCATGAGCTTGCTAGATTTAATTTTAAGCTTCCTTGAACCCTAAAATTGATCATGGCCGAAAGTTTCATGAAGAGGGAAAATAAGCTCTAAACAACATACAAGCATGAATATCAAGCTAACTTCATATCATATCATAAGGGGATCCATGAGCTTGCTAGATTGAATTTTAAGCTTCCTTGAACCCTAAAATTGATCATGGCCGAAAGTTTCATGAAGAGGGAAAATAAGCTCTAAACAACATACAAGCATGAATATCAAGCTAACTTTATATCATATCATAAGGGAAGTCATAAACATGTTAAACCAATTTGTAAGCTTCCCTAGGTCTTGAATTCAATCATGGCCGAAAGTTTCATGAGCAAGGATGTAAATTTTAGGTAAGCATACAAGCATATGGAACATTCACTAACTCCTATACTAGATTTCCTATCATAAAAACATAGTGAACATGCTTGGTTAGGTCTTAAATTTATCTAAATTCTTTGTTCAAGGTTTTGGCCGAAACTTCAAAGAAGTGATCCTAGGTTTTTAAGCATTCTAACCTCATGGAAAATACGTAAACAACTTATACCACAGGTGAGGAGTTACTTACAACTTATTGCTTGTTTTTCCTAAGGAAGATGGTACCCTTGTGAATAGGAAGAAGAAACTTCTCTTCTTTGTTCTCTCTTTTCTTCTCTTGCTTGTAAGGAGTAGATCATGAGGACTCCTTCTTGTGAATTAGTTTTTCCTAGCAAGAAAAACCTTAGCTTGGATTTTCGGTAATGAGAGAGGGAGAGGTTTAGGTTTCGGTGGAGGAGGAAGTAGGAGGAGGAATAAGAAGGAAGAATTAATCAACTTCCTTTCCCTTTTTCTTCTCTCATTCCTATTTATTCCCAATGTAAATGAAACATGTCTTCATTCATCCCCTTAACTCCTCTATCTCTTCACTCTCTTAATTCCCATGAAAATAGAGAAAAAGAAGGAAGAAAGGCAACTTGGCTTTTGCTTGCTTCTTTTCTTAACCAAGAGGAAGAGGAGGTAAGCTACTTGATTTTCTCTTATTCCCTTACTTAATCTGTCACGCCCCAGAGGAGTCTCTGTCCGAAGAAATTTTGACAGCATCTCCCCTGTACGGCGGACAATCTGAAACTTTTCTACAAGCACTATATACCTCAGCCACATGCGGCTGGAATAATAACAATAAAAGAAAACAAACACCACGCAGTTAATATCAAATTCAGCCTCTGGCTGACACAACCACGCAGTTAAAAATAAAGCAGCCCACTCGGCTGTACCAAAACCAAAAACACAGCGGAAAAGGACAACACATACAACCCAAAACTAAAACTGCTAGCCAGCTAGGCTTACACAACACAACAATATAACATCTCCAGAAACAAAATCGGAAGACAACACTAATTACACCAATTATAAATACCGAAGTATCATGAATTGAACATACAAAATTTAATTCCAACCTAAACTATAATCAATGTGTCAACTATCAACCAACCTAAACTTTACCAAGAAAGGCATGAATGAACAATCTAACTTATCCAATCCAATTTAACTCCATCAACAACTAAGCATCATGAATTGAACATACACAATTCTTCCACGTAAACAATTTCTACTAACATATCTGATAATCCAACCAACACAACTAGTTACTCATCCATAACCCATCACAACTACCTTAGATTAAACATGCTATAATCACATTAGATTAAGGCTTAACGAAGAAGTGCTCACCCGAATTGGAGACCTCTCTGTTAATTCACAACCGAAGAAGTGCTCGCTATCAAGGATCACGGTCGGAGCAAGATGGAGTTGTTGATTTCCAAATCCAACACCCTACATAAACATCATCACATTCATCAAAGCATTAAACTCAATCCCATGTTGACAACCCCTTCTCCAATTCTATAAACATCTTACCTTCATATGTTGCTCCCCTGTTGTCTCACAGCCAAAGACCTAATTGTAGAAAAGGGTGATCAATGAAATTGCTGCTGGAACCAGAGATAGAACTACAAATCGGTTCTAAAATCCATATACAGATCGAATGAGTGTCATGACCAACAATCAGAAGAAAATGGAAACAAAGGTGCTCACCATACCTCAACCTACCTGATGACAGAACCAACCTCAAGCTGTGAAGGAAAAACCCGACGAAATCAGCTTGAGTGTAGGGCTCGGAAAGATGATCAAGTGGCGGCTATGGAGAACTAGGGAACGACTTGGAGGTGGCTTCCGGCCGAGAGGGGCGGCGGTACGTCCCAATCACAGTGGCGGAGACAGGGAAGAAGAAAGGAAGAGGGAAAGAGAGACGCTCAGCCACCGACTCGCTGTTCCCTGGCGTCGTCGGCGTCGGCAGGGGAGAGGGAGGCAGGATCGGGAAAGAGGCTCGACCGACAGGGCGCTGGGGTCGGCGTTGCGTGCGCAGAGGAGAAGAGAAGAGGTGACGCCGGCGCTAGGGCACGCGACAGGGAGGATTTGGGTGGCGGCGCGGGCTCAACGAGGAGGAAGATGAAGGTTTCGGCAGTTTTTCCGGCGCAGAGGATTTAGGGCACGCGGGGTTGAGGGAAACGGCGAGGGAGAGAAGAAAAGAAAAATAAAAGAAAAAGAAAAAGAAAAGAAATGTTTTAAAGAAAATAAACATTTCCTCGTTAAAACGGGGTAGTCTAAACAAGCTTTCCTGGGACCCATAATTGGACCCCGTAAAACTCGTCATACGAGCTCCGAAAAATTTCCAGAAAATTTCCAAAATTTTCAAAAAATTTCCCTTATGATGATTCGCTCATTTCCGGTATTTTACATTCTCCCCCACTAAAATAAAATTTGGTCCCCAAATTTCATTATCTACCATCAGCAAGTACTAGCAATAAGTAGACAGTATAAATGCTCAACGGAACCATAACTTACATAACTCAAATGAAAATATGGGGGTATCGAGCTCGGATCATACTCTCGAGCTCCCGGGTAGCCTCCCAGGTAGCCTCCTTGTCCGAATGATGCTGTTATCAGACTTTAACCAGTCGGATTGTCTTATTCCGCAACTGACGCTCCCTCCGGTCCAGAATCTGTCCCGGAACCTCCTCGTAGGCAACGCCAGGCTGAAAGGAACTGAAATATCTGTCAACAAATCTGTCGAATCGGATATATACCTCCTCAGCATAGACACATGGAATACGTCGTGAACACCTGACAGGAATGATGGTAGTGTCAGACGATAAGCTACCGCTCCAATCCTCTCCAAAATCTGGAAAGGTCCAATGTATCGCGGAGCTAGCTTACCTCGGGGCCAAATCTCTTCACTCCTTTCGTGGATGAAACTTGCAGAAATACATGGTCGCAAATAGAGAACTCTAAGAGTCTCCGACTCCGGTTAGCATAACTCTTCTGGCAGTCTTGTGCCTCTGCCACTCTTCGTCTAAAAGTACGGACCAACTCTGCCTTAAGCTGAGCTCTATGAGGTCCCAACAACTGGGTCTCCCCAACCTCATCCCTGAGGGAGGGTGTCCTATAAGACCTACCTTACAACGCTTCAAACGTGCCATCCGGATAGCCAAAAGAAAACTGTCGTTGTAGGCGAACTCTACAAATGGCAGATGGTCCTCCCAACTGCCTCCAAAATTCAACACACAATCTCAGCAAGTTCTATAGAGTCTGAATGGTCCGTTTTGACTATCCATCTGTCTGAGGATGGAAAGCTGTACCGAAACAGAGCTGCGTGCCCAAGGCCTACTGCAGACTCTGTCAAAACGAGACGTGAACCGGGGGTCTCTATCCGAAATAATAGTCAACGGGACACCACGTGATCTGATGATCTCCCGGCAAAACAGATCTACCAATCGATCCAGGAAATCAGTCTTCCGGATCGCTAACGAGTGCGTGGATTTGGTTAATCGATCAATGATTACCCAAATCGCGTCATGGCCTCATCGTGTCCTCGGCAAACCTACCACAAAGTTCATGGTAATGTGTTCTCATTTCCACTCAGGAATAGAAATCTGCTGAAACAATCCGGCAGGTATCTGGTGCTCATCCTTCACCTTCTAACAGACAAGACATCTTGCTACAAAATCTACGATGTCTTCCTTCACACTGTTCCGCCAATAGGAACGCCTCAAATCTCGGTACATGCGGTTCCACTTGAATGGATCGCAAATCGAGAGTGATGAGTCTCATGAAGTAGCTCCTGCAAGACTAGATAAGACTGGGGTACGCATAAACTGCCTCGGAAGTATATAATACCCTCCTCGTCTCGTATGAACTCGGTCTATTGCCCGGAAGCTACCTGACTGCAAATAAACTACAAATACTGATCAATAGCCTAGGGCTCTCGGATCCTCATCCTGATCGACGACTGAGCAACCATGGTAACCAGAATACCCTGCTCTGTCCATCCCTGCTCTTCAAGGCCCAATTCGGAGAATCCCTGAATCAAGTTCATAACCACAACTTGGTGGCAAGCCAAAGTCTCCCTTGACTTCCGGCTAAGTACATCGACAACCACATTAGCTTTTCCCCAAATGATAGCTAATGGTACAATTGTAATCCTTCATAAATTCCATCCACCTCCTCAGTCGGAGATTAAGTTTCTTTTTAAGTGAACAGATATTTGAGACTCTTATGGTCAGTGAGAATCTCAAATGTAACACCGTTCAGACAACACTGCCAAATCTTCAAGGCAAAATAATGACAGCCAGCCACAAGTCATATACTGGGTAGTTCTACTCATGCTCCTACAACTGTCGAGAAGCATAAGAGACTACTCTATCGTGCTGCATCAGAACAACGTCCAAACCCGATAGAGATGCGTCGGTACAGAGCACGAATCCGTCCTTCCTAAAAGATAAAACCAAAAATCGGAGCCGACACTAGTCTCTGCTTCAGCTCCTGAAAGCTGGTCTTGTAATCCTCAAACCACGTGAACTTCACGCCTTTCCTGGTCAGGCGTGTAAGTAACATAACAATCCGTGAGAAACCCTCAACGTATCTCCGGTAATATAGAGTCAAACAAAGGAAGTTGCGAGCCTCTTCTATAGACTCCGTCTACTCCCCACAGTAACAACCTCGATCTCCTGTGGAATCACGGTATACTCCTACTGGTGACCGTGTGTGTCAAACATCTCACAGAAGACAACTAAAATACACACTACTGATCTTCACATATAGATGTTCTCGTCGAAACATCTCTAGAACTATGCGAATGTGGTGTATTTGACTCATCTCGGATCAGAAATAGATCACCACATCGTCAACAAAGACAATGGAAACCAATCCAAACATCCTAGGGATACCCAAATCATCGAGTCCATGCTAACATCCAGGGCACCGCAAGCCATAATGGTAAAACCAAGACACATAATGTCCGTATCACAGACATTCCTAACCATAAGATCCTCAACAATAAATAGATCTGATCACCAACGATATAAATCACCAAAGAATATATCCTCCAGTGTGAGAGCAACGCTCCATCACACAAAATACCACATATATGGGAGCAACGCTCAACCACAAGAAATCTTCCATATGTGGGATAATCCGAAATATGTATCTACAATATACATGGGAGCAATGCTCCGCTACAAGCAATCCGCAATATGTGGAAGCAACGCTCCACTACAAAACAATCCCTAAATATGTGGGAATCCAAAATATGTGGAAGCTACGCTCTACCACAAACGATCCATAATATGTAGGAGTGCCCAAAGCACCTAACTATCTAGCTAGAGACTGCACGAGATCTCTCTACCACAGATCACTGTGGGTAGCCTAGGGTATAACCACCCAGTAAGCAAATCAAATCCATAGTTGACTCTATCATCCTCCTAGTGGGTCGGTCACCCACTAATGGGAGAATTAGTTGACAGGGTAAAACAACCAATATCATAATGTAGACATTTAACATTCTACATTTAACATAGGTAGAATCATCATGATGCTACCAACCATACATCTGACACACGTGCACACCAACATATGTATGATCGATATAATCCTCCAATTAGTACACACCAAAAATACTCACATCATAGGTGTAAATCACCGTGATACCTCCAACAATGCATACCAAACCCGTGTGCATATATCATCATAGTTAAAATCAACAATACACCTCAAACAACACTCACATGTCATATATACTCATATGCCCAGAGTATAATCAACATATACTTCCAATAAGGCATACTAAACCTAGGTGCACTCACAAATCACACATAATCAACAAGATACCTCAGATACCACACCAAACACATATGTACATATCACAACACCGATGTAATCGACAAGATACTTCCAACATGACACTCACACCATGTGCACATACCACGACACAGATTTAAATCGATAAGATACCTCCAACATGTCAATCAGGCACGTACAGCTAACTAAATAGTTATAATCCACAAGGAACCTACAATGACCACATCAAGATGGGAATACCCACACTATCTGCAAATGAACTATCCATCATAGAACTCCTTCAACTCATAACAATCATATGTACACGAAACAAAGATAGGAAAAATCAACATATTTAACCCAATCAACCTGACATTCCGAAACGATAGGGTCATCTTCTAAGTTATCCAACTAGATACATACCGTCTAAAATTAAAGTACCCATAGAATTTGATACATCGATCCTCTATAGACTGACCAAAATCGACAATGGTATATGATCAACTCAGTCTTTTCCACGTCAGTACAAAACATGTACTCAAATGTGCTCTAGATACCAAACTAAGCACAAACAACCCAAAAATCAACATTGCTATAAAACTATAGAGTATGATAGTCCTTTACTAATCGGACCAACAAAACTAAATCGGTCATTACTAACTAATCAAGAATACACTAATTCTCCACAAGCAGCTAAGGTATATCGATCCACGACTACCCAGTCAATAAGTGCAAAACAGACTTCTACTTACCGATCTAACATGAGTAAATCAATTATCTACTAACTAAAATAGAATGGTATCCTACTGGCTAAGTCAAGCATGAATATATAAATACTATCCACTACTCAGCTAATAATAGTAGAGGCTGGTATGTGCCTCCATCTCCTATCCAACTAGTAATAACATAAACTAAAACTACTGGGGGTTTGATATGAAAATCACCAGAGATTGTAATCCTGGGCCTCTATCTGAGTCGACCATGATCAGTGTTTTACCTAATACATAAAATATCTATTATCTCAACTAGACAGGTACTAGTAAAAAGTATTAATACATGTCATAAACTATAATAGTCAACGGTGCATATACTAACAAAAAGGTAGGATAACATATACCAACATACCTCTTATAGCTTGGAGATGTCCTGCTGCTGTCAGGTCCCAAAACCCGAAAAAATCACATCGAGAAGACCAAAACACGAAATCCGAAACACCGGAAATAAGACTCGTAAGTCGATCTCTGATACCAAATAAATTGATATCAGATAAATCTCGAAAATCCAGAACACATAGCAAGTATCGTATACCTGCTCTGATACCACTAAATTGTCACGCCCCAGAGGAGTCTCTGTCCGAAGAAATTTCGACAGCATCTCCCTTGTACGACGGACAATCTGAAACTTTTCTACAAGCACTATATACCTCAGCCACATGCGGCTGGAATAATAACAATAAAAGAAAACAAACACCACGCAGTTAATATCAAATTCAGCCTCTAGCTGACACAACCACGCAGTTAAAAATAAAGCAGCCCACTCGGCTGTACCAAAACCAAAAACACAGCGGAAAAGGACAACACATACAACCCAAAACTAAAACTGCTAGCCGGCTAGGCTTACACAACACAACAATATAACATCTCCAGAAACAAAATCGGAATACAACACTAATTACACCAATTATAAATACCGAAGTAAAAATACACAAAAATGTAGACATGTCTTCGGATGTGATGTGGGGACCGGCAGCCAGAATACTCCAAGCGTCTCCATAAACAATCTAGTACCTGAAAAGATAGTGTCCACGGGGTGAGTTCAACAACTCAGCAGATACCTAGTCGACATGTATAGTAAACTATAACAAATAGTAATAACTATGGAGTACAGTCTCCTAATCAAAAGAAGGTAATGCATAATAGAAAAGGGCTGAAGAGTACTGTACTCACCAGGGCCACCTATCAGAGTAATCAGGTCGTCAGACCGGAAGTGTCATAAATCCTGTATGCATGTCAAACATATGCATCCATCCAAATGCAGCATATAAGTGTAGCAAACACAAGTAGTAAATGCATAAATGCATATGATGTCAATGATGCGTCCTGGTCACCCCTGACGCCAGTCAGTCATCTCACACACAATGGTGAGACCGAGTGGGTAGGGCTGTGACAACCGTGCACTCTACCGTCACTATACCTGATGAGTGACTGAGTGGACGGGATGCTGTCGGAGTACTCCTGTCCTGTGACCCCAAATCATAATGGGGGAGCTCAATGCTCTCATCTCCCGGTACACGATGACGGGGAGGTATCTCTGCCGGCTACCACGCTGAGTCACCTGACCAACGGAGCCAAACAGAGTCCACCGTCTACCGGCTACTACGCTGCTACACTAAATGCCAGCGGAGCCAAACAGAGCGGAACTGTCTGCCGGCTACCACGCTGAGTCCTCAGACCAACGGAGCCAAACAGCAGAACCGCCACACACCTGTCTGATATACCACTAACCCATGAGTGGGGAGTGTGTGCAGTACATGTAACTAGCGATGTGCTCAACCATAGTGGAGCCAACAATCGCGCAGCATGCAATAATGATGCATGATACTAAGCATGGAAATAAACTGATCAGCATAACCATATCCATATACATAAAATGAGTATCATAATATCGATGGTCAAATACGAAGATCTAAAGTACACAGGTCAGATAGGATATCAAAAACCTAGGTCCTGAACATAACAAGCATGGTATGTCACTACCTCACTGAACATATATATAATCATATGGGTACTAGCATAATATGCATAACAGGTGAGCAAACAAGCATGTATCGAGTATCCGGTAGTGACGTACCGAAACAAGGACGAACATAATTATTACTAAAGGTTATAACCTACTAGACATATCAACAAGACATATCAAAATGATAAGTCAAGGTACCCGCCTTTAACTGTAGATCGTGTCAACCATCTTCAATAAATCCAGAAGATCACATCCAACTCGAATCCTACAAATACAGAATACAAGACAAAACTAAAGATCTATAATCAATGTGTCAACTATCAACCAACCTAAACTGATCCAAGAAAGGCATGAATGAACAATCTAACTTATCCAATCCAATTTAATTCCATCAACAACTAAGCATCATGAATTGAACATACACAATTCTTCCACGTAAACAATTTCTACTAACATATCTGATAATCCAACCAACACAACTAGTTACTCATCCATAACCCATCACAACTACCTTAGATTAAACATGCTATAATCACATTAGATTAAGGCTTAACGAAGAAGTGCTCACCCGAATTGGAGACCTCTCTGTTAATTCACAACCGAAGAAGTGCTCGCTACCAAGGATCACGGTCGGAGCAAGATGGAGTTGTTGATTTCCAAATCCAACACCCTACATAAACATCATCACATTCATCAAAGCATTAAACTCAATCCCATGTTGACAACCCCTTCTCCAATTCTATAAACATCTTACCTTCATATGTTGCTCCCCTGTTATCTCACAGCCGAAGACCTAATTGTCGAAAAGGGTGATCAATGAAATTGCTGCTGGAACCAGAGATAGAACTACAAATCGGTTCTAAAATCCATATACAGATCGAATGAGTGTCATGGCCAACAATCAGAAGAAAATGGAAACAAAGGTGCTCACCATACCTCAACCTACCTGATGACAGAACCAACCTCAAGCTGTGAAGGAAAAACCCGACGAAATCAGCTTGAGTCTAGGGCTCGGAAAGATGATCAAGTGGCGGCTATGGAGAACTAGGGCACGACTTGGAGGTGGCTTCCGACCGAGAGGGGCGGCGGTACGTCCCAATCACAGTGGCGGAGACAGGGAAGAAGAAAGGAAGAGGGAAAGAGAGACGCTCAGCCACCGACTCGCTGTTCCCTGGCGTCGTCGGCGTCGGCAGGGGAGAGGGAGGCAGGATCGGGAAAGAGGCTCGACCGACAGGGCGCTGGGGTCGGCGTTGCGTGCGCAGAGGAGAAGAGAAGAGGTGACGCCGGCGCTAGGGCACGCGACAGGGAGGATTTGGGTGGCGGCGCGGGCTCAACGAGGAGGAAGATGAAGGTTTCGGCAGTTTTTCCGGCGCAGAGGATTTAGGGCACGCGGGGTTGAGGGAAACGGCGAGGGAGAGAAGAAAAGAAAAATAAAAGAAAAAGAAAAAGAAAAGAAATGTTTTAAATAAAATAAACATTTCCTCGTTAAAACGGGGTAGTCTAAACAGGCTTTCCTGGGACCCATAATTGGACCCCGTGAAACTCGTCATACGAGCTCCGAAAAATTCTCAGAAAATTTCCAAAATTTTCAAAAAATTTCCCTTATGATGATTCGCCCATTTCCGGTATTTTACATAATCATACTCTCACTTTTAACTACAATTCCCATTCTTTTCTATTCATATATTATTCATGACTCTAGTGGTTATCATACACCAATTTAACTCTATTATTTGTGAGAGGTTCAAGGTTCAAACCTTAACCTCTCTTTCTTTTTATTTCATTTTGGTTTCTATTTCCATTTCTCTTTTTCTTTTATTCTAAAAGAAAAATACCCATAGGTATAGCTTATCATTTTGTGGGTGTTACATAAGCCTCGTACAAACTCACACAACCACACAACACCACTACAAGAATAGAATACAGAAATACAAGTGAAATACACTTCTTCTTGCTTACTTGTTGCTCATTGTTGCCTCTTGAACCTTGGAGAAACACCTCTAAGTGCCTTCAAGAACTGGCAGTGAAGATCTGAAAGCTTGCATGAAGAAATAGCAGAAAAGTCGCAGATGAAGCTCGCAATGAACTGGGGAAGAAAATGCTCCACCCAGGCTTTATACAGTGCTCCCAATCGATCCAAATTAGTCCCAATCGATTGCCACGTCACATCTGCACAATCCCAGCCATCCATTGCTCGTTTCCTATTCAACGGTCACTTCCCAATTGATCGACCTGTCGAATGGGACCAACTATGTAACGACCACCCTTCTTACTACTACTACTCTCTAAGGGCGACCGTTACTTATTTATTACTCTACTTACTAGTGTTACTTATGCTATTATTAGCAACACTTAAATTTATCACGAATCCAGAGAAGTTCCTACCGAAAAATTTCGGCAGAGTCTCCCCTGTACCGGTGACAATAATCATCAATACATGCTAAATAAACCATCAGCCACATGAGCTGGTATATATATTTCACAACCACGCAGTAATAAGACACAACAACTTAAAGAAAACTATTCTAGCAATAGAAAATGAATAAAGCTCCAACAGTGGGAAACAACCAAACTAACAATGCGGAATAGACTCAATTAGCAACATAAGAAAAAGGAAACAACTCTTTAACAATCTCAACTTCTCTAATAACATTAAAGAAGGACTCTAAACAACTTCTTAGCCAAGTCCCGAGGCTTCCATAGTTCAACATCACACACATCCATCACGCATCCTCCTTGTCGCCTTCCTCTTTATACTTTAGCTTTTCCTTTATCTGCAGTAGGAGGAAAATAAATCTATAAGCGAAATGCTTAGTAAGTACTAAACTATCTCACAAAAACTCGAAAGTGTATAGGATACAAAGGATGCTAAAACTGAAATGCTAAAAAGAAAAGCTACACATGCTCATCTAATAGCAAAGCACTAAAATAATCTGCATACTCATGATATACAAGAATAAATCTACATGCTGGAAATAAAGCTAATCATGCTCAATAAACTCATAAGGAAAGTAAATGAAAACCAATACTGTATGCTTAGAATTATAAGAGCTAAACTTTGCTAGTTCTAAACATAGGTGATACTTGTTTCATTTACATATAGCCTTATACTTGAAATTAATATTTAACTTTCTTCTTCTCTTTCTTGGGCCCAGGCTTAGTACCAAATGCGCGCTCTCTAATAGAGACTGAGGTAGCGAGCCTCCAGTCCTATGAGGGTAAAGACCTTGGTCTTACCAGGGCCAAGACCTTGGAATTGGTCACCTGGATTTGTTTAACGACAACCTTGGAAGTCAGGTACTAGCATCTTACTTTAAATTGCTTGTTATCTTTTCTATAATCCCCTAATAGAGCTTACTAGAATACTATAAGTATATCTAACAAGTAGAAAATTGCAACTAACTGAGCATGCTATAAAAATAAAGCAAAGCCAATCAAACTACAAGATAAGCTTAATAGCTGTTCATGATCAAGAAAGCCAAGAAACTAACACTACATACTTTAAGTTAAGGCTGTTCTTGCCTTTTTAAGTAGCAAAGAGAATGCTAAACCCATTCTAACTAAATAAGAGCTGTTCTTGCTCTTTGAGTAGCAAGGAAAATGCTATGAAAATCTGAACCAAGGAAAACAATGAAACACTTGCTGCCCTTTAAACTTCAAGCTATCCTAATGCTGTAAGAAAACAACGATACACTAGCTGTACAGAAAATATGAAGCATGGAAACAAAGCCATTAAAATCTGGACTGCAACAAGCTCCAGGGGGGGGGGGGCTATTCTAAGCCCTAATAAAGCTGTTCGTGTCCAGTTAATTGCATATAAACTAAAATTTGCAAAGTTAACATAAGATGAAATACTTAAACATATGCTAAATCCATTAAAATCCCTTCTCCTCTTCTATATCAAACTCACGGCAGCAAAGGGAAATTAACCAAGCTAAGGCAGCAAAAAGGAAATTAACCAGCAAAGTAGAATTTTACAGCAATGAGGTAAAGTCTAAACTGCATGCTGGGATAAAAACCAAAATACGAACAAAAAACTACAAACAGAATCTGTAATAACTACAAAAGATGATGAGCAACAACATATCACACCCAATATCAAAACCTAAGCATATTCCCCTCTTGTATCCTTAATGAAACTCACGGTAGTCATCCTAAACCCCCAAATTCAATCACTTTCAAAGCATGATTCAGAAACAAGGAAAACCACTTATCCAAGGTTCATCGCAGCAATCATCTAAACATGGAAGCTCACGGCAGATTCAAAAACAAGGAGAAATACAATCCGAAAACAAGGAAATGAAACCCTAAGTTCGGAGCAACTCCTACCACAGGTGAGTAGTACTTGCTCCTTATTCTTGCACTTACAACCGACGGAAAGAGATCTAGGGTTTGAAGAAGGTGAAGATCTCGGCGGCTTCTTGGTGTTTCTGAGCTCCCCTCGTCGAGGTGGTCACGCAAGGGTGAAGACCGGCTGGAAAAAGCCTTTCGCCGGCGCAGGAGAAACCTTTGCTTGCTGCTGCGATTTCGTCCGAGATGAGAAGGCGCCGTTGGGAGAGAAAGGTGAGGTAAGGAAGTTAGGGTTCGGGAATAATTAAGCTCTCTTTTGTAACTAGGGTTTAATTCGGTTCCAATTTGAACTTAAATACTATTTGGTTCGGGTTTTACTAAGAAACCCGCGGCTGGTCTGTTGGTTAAACGAACCTCTGCTTAACACGAGGTTTCCGGTTCGAATCTCGGCTTGGACATTTTTTTTGTCGAAACCTCTTTCGTTTAGTAAAAATACCAAACGACCTCCAAAAATTACATAAAAATACTCTAAAAATTCCTAAAAATCTCTAGAATATTTTAAAAGCATTTCCAAATATTTTCAAGGACATTTAGAACTCGAAATAGGGAAAATTGGGTCGTTACAATCTAAATCGATCGGTCGATCGATTCCAACCCATTCTGTGCTCTCGCGTCCGTGCAAGAGGTTTAGCTGCCCAATCGATTGACCGATCGATTGACAGCTCCTAATCGATCGCCCAATTGATTGGGAGAGCTTCTATGTTCATGGTTTCCTGACCCCAATCGATCAGCTGATCAATTGGGCCATCACAATAATCGCAAAACACTCTAATCGATCGGCTGATCGATCGAAGCCTGTTCAATTGATCGCCCGATTGATTGATCACCCTGGACTTGACTCAAACTCAAGTCCAGCTCCCCAAGCCCAACTCTCGGTCAATCGTGACCTGTTGGGTTTGGATGCCTAGTATTTGGTTACTCCCAACCAACCTCTAACTAGCCTTCTAGCCTCCTCCATCAGCCTTGCGTCCCTCGGATATCTCCCCATCCTTCACGCCTTGCCTTCTGAGCTTCCATCGGCCTCATCCTAGTTGTCAGGTTCTCCTAGCCAAATCACACTAGGACTTACCTTGCCAAGGCCACATGCTTGGACTTTCAACCTTTGTCAAGATCACACTTGAACTTTACTATTGCCTGGCTCCTCACCAGGACTTTCCTTTTGCCAAGATCACACTTGGACTTTCCAATTGCCTGGCTCCTTACCAGGACTTTCCTTTTGTGAAGATCACACTTGGACTTTCACCACCAAGTCTAGTCAACACTGACCTACTTGGATTTTCACTCTTGCCATCCTTCTTGTTGGACTTACCTTTGCCTAATCTCCAATAAGGATTTTCCCAGTCAAGTCTCCTATCAACCTTGACCTACTTGACTTCTCTCTTGTCTAAACTCCAGTTAGGATTTCTCCACTTCCTATCCTCCAGTTAGGACTTCACCACTGCCTAACCTCTAGTTAGGACTTCACCATTGCCTAATCTCCAGTTAGGACTTCACCACTGCATAACCTCTAGTTAGGACTTCACCACTGCCTAACATCTAGTTAGGACTTCCAGACACCTAACCTTCAGTTAGAACTTACCCAGTCAAGTCTCCTGTCATCCCTGACCTACTTGACTTGTCTTCTTCTCAACTTGGTCAACTCTTTGATCATCTCCACAACCGGACGATTGCCCTAGCAATCTCCACATATTGTAAAACATCAAAACTCAAATCTCGACTCAAGCTTGACTCAACTCTAGCTTAGTCAAACT
Organism: Zingiber officinale; assembly: GCF_018446385.1. Taxonomy (NCBI): domain Eukaryota; kingdom Viridiplantae; phylum Streptophyta; class Magnoliopsida; order Zingiberales; family Zingiberaceae; genus Zingiber; species Zingiber officinale. The sequence continues at coordinate 73,665,711 of NC_055990.1, forward strand.
GTTCAAACTTGACCTAGGAAAATTGTCCCAACAATCTCCCCCTTTTTTATGTTTGACAATCCTTCTTAGTTAATACCTCTAAGTTAGGCTAAATCCCATAGCCTTAACTTTTCTATGACAAAGTATGAATAAAGGCCTAACTTAACCTTCAATTCTCCCCCTTTGTCACACATCAAAAATAGAAAACAACTCTTCCCAATAAGAGTTAACCTCACAATGAAGATCACATACCCTTCATTGTCTCCAAAGCTCCCCCTTGAGCTCTACTTCACTCCACAATGCTCAACCTAGAGCATTCACCATTTGACCAATGAAAATCCCATTCATTGTATCCAATGCTCCCCCTTGAGTAGTAATCTTCTTCTCAATTCTCATCCAAGAGCATTTTCCACTTTACCAATGAAGGTCCGATCCCCCTCATTAAACCCAATGCTCCCCCTTGAGCAAACATCTATTCCAAAATGCTCATCTAAGAGCATTTAACATCCTAGCAATGAAGATAACCAACCTTCCATTGCTCTCCAATACTCAACCCTGAGTATTAATTCATCACAAAGGTTTAACCCACCTTCCAAGGTCATTGAAAATATTTTTATGTTTTCAAAGAGTAACTCCCCCTAAAAACATGGTCAAACTTCTATCATTGCACCAACAATGACTTGGAGTTCCTAAATAATTAGGAAAACCAAAACTCAAAGTTTTGAGGTTCAAAATTCAATAATGAAGCTAACCTCAACCTAAACTTCACCTAGGTCGACATTAACCAAACCATGTTTGTTTTCATCATGAAAACTCCCCCTAAGTGTATACAAATGTATTCCAAAGGGTTAGGAATGGTTAATGACCCTTGAAAACCAAAACTTGAAGTTTTAAGGTTCCAAAATTCAGAATTGAAACTAAACCTTATCCTAAACTTCACTTTGGTATTTCTTAACCAATCCATACTTGTTTTCACATGAAAACTCCCCCTAAATGTATACAAATGTATTCCAAAGGGTTTGGAATGGTTAACGAGACTCGAAGTGACTTAAAGTGCTAAAATCAGGCTTTTCTAGCCAAAATCAGACTTCCCAATCGATTGAAGTTGGGACTCAATCGATTGAAATCACTTCAATCGATCCATTGATCGATTCCGCAAGCTACTGCTCGCAGAAATTCCTTCTGAATCGATCGACTGATCGATCCAGACTGGGTTAATCGATCGGCTGATCGATTCACTACCCTTCTGTTCACAGGAATTGGCTTCCCAATCGATCGGCTGATCAATTGAACCGAATCTAATCGATCGGCTGATCGATTAAGTTTCTGATTTCCTGAAATTCAATTTCAACGAACTTCAGAAACTCCCCAAAAATTCTACAAAAATCTAAAAATCATGAAAATTCATGTAGACACTACTTAGGGTATATACTATCAAGTAAAAATAGTTTTATATGAAAATACTTTCTATTTTCAAAGATTGACACAAACTTTGAAACTTGTAAAAACTCTAGTGTTTTCTTCCAAGTTTGTGCTCAACTATTCAATGATGATTTCTATCATAAGATAGTCTTTACCAAGGTTTTCCAAAAGCATTTTAAAAGATTTTCAAAACCAATATCCAATCATGTTCTTTGGGCTCAATGCATATGACTTGTACATTAGCTTTTCCAATTATTGGAAGACACATAACTATGTGTTTTGATGAACCTAAAACTCAACAAGATGCACTAAATCAACATCTTGAGTTTCGTTCACCATCCTAACATCTCACTTGTATCTAATGTGCACTAAAACACATACAAGTCACCTTATGATTCTTTGTGAGATATATATTTGGTTTTGCCCTAAATTAAGGGATCATGCATATCTATCTAGGCATTAAGAAACTTATGATCATCCACCTAGGATATCATTTGGTATAATCCCACTTGTTGGGATATTTACCATTCTTAATAAATGCCTTTTGTCCTTAATTACAAGGAAATTAACATAATGCATGATGATCAATGGCATGCATCAAAATAAGCAATTTTCAAAAGAAAAGCATGCTATAGCTACATGATGTATGTATGACATGACATGGTATTTTTATATTTTTTTATAATAATCATGAATGTAAAAATAAATATGATGTCATGACATATGATGGGGAAACAATCATGGTATTTTAGCATAGAAAAAATATACCTAGATGATCTATCTAAGTATCCTTAATTCTTAGCTGAACCTTAAAATTAAATCCTTGATTGCCCAATTTCATCAAGAGTGTGCCAAACCCAATTTTGACATTTCTTTTTCCCTTTCTAAATTTGTGCCATTTTTAAATTAAATAAATTTCTCACAGTATGACACATTTTACTCTTTCAAAGAGTAAATGAAATCAAATTAAGGCTTAGATTCGCCTTTAGCCTTCTAAGAAAATGCCAAAACCCCAACTTGACATTTCTTATCCTTTTCTAAATGTGTCAATTTAAATTAGATTTAATTCCTAAATTTTGACACATTTTTGCTCTTCAAGGCTTTAATCACATTTGATTAAAGCATGAGTTTTCTCTTAATTCCTTAAGAAAGTATCAAAATTCTAACTTGATTTTTCTTATACTTTTCTTAAGTGTGCCAAGTTAGATTAAGTTCAACTCTTCAAATTTTGGCACATGTATTACTCTTTCAAAGAGTAACCCTACAATCCTTTTCATTTTCAAAGGTTAACAATAACATTAAAAATGCTCTCAAGTGTCAACTTTAACAAGGTTGGGTTAACTACCTTTCCTATTGGAGTTAACACTCTCTAAACCCATCTAGGGTGTACAGAATATGCTCCTAGGAACCCAAAACCTATTGGTGCTCCTTGGATGCCCTAGGTACTCACTAGGGATAACTTCCCTAGATACCTTCCTAAGGACCTTTCTAGGCTTCTTAGAAGCCTTGGTCACTTCTACTAGGTCACTCCTAGGGCTAACTCCCCTTGTAACATTATTTGTGACTTTGTTTGGTCTTTTTGGAGCCTTAGTCACCTTTACTAGATCAACTTTAGGGATGACCTCCCTTGTGACCTTCTTTGTGACTTTGTTAGACTTCTTAGAAGTCTTGGTCACATTGGTCTTGCAAAAAGAACCTTTAGGGCTTCCTTCCCTAGTATCTTTGACTTGACCTCTAAACCTAGGGTTGGCCCCATAGCTATATGGAACTCTATGAAAGGAAGTCACATCCTTCTTGACTTTAGGTTTGTATCCCAAACCTCTATAGCCATTGGATGGCTCTTGCCTAGTTCTCCCTAGAGTTTGCTCATTTTGACTCTTAAGAATATTTTCCATTCTTGCTAGGGTCCTTTCTAAGTTATCAAGTCTTGACCTCAAGACTTGGTTCTCCGTCATTAAATCCATAGATTTGGATTTTTCTTGACCCCTATGAGCATTTCTATTTTTAGGCATATATCTAAAGTCCTTAGAGTTATTGCCTAAGTTACTATCTACCTTCCTAAACTTAGGTGTGGTAGTTCTAGCATGAGGAGGAATGTATTTTCCCTTAAAGCTATTATGTTTTCTATTTCATGATTGTAACGACTCGCCTTCTACTGACTAGGCTGTAAGGCCGATCGTTACGTAATGCTGTGCTAAATTACTATTGTGGAAAATCTGGATTGATTAAAATTTTACTAAACTGATTTCTGTAACTGAACTTAATATTCTAGGTGTACCTAGGAGTCATACACATGCTAGGGGGAATATTCTATGCCTCTCGAATGTCCTGCTAGCTGTAATCAGGCATTTCAATCGATCCATGGATCGATTGGGCTATCAGATCCACCCCGTGATCGATCCAGCTTAATACTAGCACGGAAAAACCCTCTGGATCGGTCGACTGACCGATCCATAAGTTGTATCACTTCTGTGCGCGTCTGGATCGGTCTACCAACCGATCCAGGAGCACACTGATCGGTTGGTAGACCGATCCAATGGTTCCTATACGCTGCATCGCTTCTGTACGTGTCTGGAACGGTCTACCAACCGATCCAGGAGCACACTGATCGGTCGGCAGACCGATCCAGTGTCTCACTGATCGGTCAGCTGACCGATCAGTGAGCGTCTGTGCTCTCTGTTCGCACATGGATCGGTCGGCTGACCGATCCATAACAGACGCCAACTCTTTGTTCGCGCATGGATCGGTCAGCTGACCGATCCAGCGGCACAACTCGACTCCCGATCGATCTGTAGATCGATCTGGGTTCTGATTTCACCCTGAAACTCTGATTTCAGCACTCTGGTGTGCCAAAACCTCACACAACAATTCTAAAATCAATTGGAATGTATTCTAACAACTGTTAACCAGCATTCTAACATAATTACTAACAACTAAATAAATCTCCCATGGTTTAAACATTCTAAGGTCTAAAAATTCAAGAAAGAAGAAATACTAAGAATTCAACTATTTAAGCTTGCTAAAACCCCTGAGGATCTTTTATTCCAGTTCCTGCCACACACACCATCTTTGCATTGAACTCTAGCTTCCTCTGCTAGTCCATTTTCCCTTTACCTTTATCTGCAGTATAAGGAAAGTAGAATCTGTAAGCTTAAAGCTTAGTAAGAAACCAACTACCTCACTAAAACATGCAACGATGCAAACATGCTTTTAAAGAATGCTATTTGAAAACATGTACTGGCATGGCATACTATGGTTGCAAGCATAAACTGAAATAACTGAACATGTAAGCTGAAACATGGCATAGCAAGCTAATCACATAGAACAATAATGGAGAACTAAGCTAACTGAAGCTAACCTGAAGCTGAAATCAAACTCAACTAACATAACTGATTTTATGAGTTTTGAAAACTAATAGCATAGTAGATCAAAATAATAATCATGTGCTGTTGGGCCCGGCAACTGTACTTACTGTGCGTGCGTCCCTAACTAAACCCGGGTTTGCAAGTCCCAAATTTAGTAGGGTTTACTAGGTTATCTGAACCTAGGGACGACTGTGGGAGTCCAACCCAATGGATATCTAATCCGGTACAGTGCCAACTGAAAAGTAAAATACTGAGTATAGCTAAACTGTTCTAAATTGTTGTTTCTAGGTTATCTGAACCTAGAGCTAGGTTGTCTGAACCCAGAGGCGACTGTGGGAGCCCACCCATTGGACCGTAGTCCCATATAAGCTAGAATAAACTGATTTACTGATTTAGATGCTTCTAATGCCTTCAACTGAGCTGTTAAAATGCCTAATTTGCATTTTTTTACTTAACTAGCTATTTTATCGAACACTTAGTGTGCCCCAACTCTCCTCTCTATTAGGGAGACCACTTCTAGGCACCCGACAATGTCTAGAAACCCCCACTGAAGAGGGATTATGTGTCCGGCCCATCTAGAAGTGCTCACTAAATCCCTAAACCTGCGAGGAGGGTCAATTTCACGCTATGCGTCGATAAAATCTGCATATAGCTAAACTAATGCGTAGAAAACCCAAACGGAGCTACTTATACTGCAGGTGAGGGGTTTCTTACCTCGTACGCTAATTTCCTTACAATTCTATTCACTAGACCTCCGGTAGAGACGATCTTCTCAACGATCCTCTCGCGTCTACGTGTTCTTCTCGCGGAGGGGAACGTTCTCGTGCTGAAATCGTCGCCGGAAGGTCCTCCTATGGCCCTAGGGGCGGAACCCTAGGTGGTTCTTGTGGTTGGCGCCGAAACAAGGAGAAGAGAAGGGAAGGTTCGGCGGTGAGGGTTTGAGAAGAGAAAAATCACGATCCCAAATAACCCTTCACTTAATTAATTCCCTATTTATATTAAGTGGGTATCGGCCCAACTTAAACTTAAATATAAATGTTTCCCTTTCCTTTCAGCACGGCCCTGCTGGGTTCAACTGGTTTCTAACATTATTTGTAAACCATAGGTTCGGGTTCAATCCCCGCTTAGGCCATTTTCGTTTTCTATTTATTTTTGCTACTTCTGCTACTCTAAAAATTCTGAAAAAATATCTAAAAATTCCAGAATAATTAATAGAATATTTCTAATATAGTTTTGAGAATTTTCGGGCGTTACAATGATAATTTGCATTAAAATGATGAGTGTTATTTCTAACATGCATTTCATCATGACTAAAAGGAATTGCACTATTAAAGGTTACCTTGGGTTTGCTTTTAGAAGCTCCCCCTTGATTTGTGCTTCCTCCTTTAACTTTGATTGACTTCTTCCCTTTAGGGCATTGACTCCGGTAATACCCATTTTGATTGCATGAGAAGCACACAATGTGCTCCTTGCTCTTGCGTTTCGTGGGACCAATCTCCTTGGGCTTCTCCTTGCCCTTGGGTACTACTTGGCCCTTCTTCTTGGCCAATTTGGGACACTTACTCTTGCAGTGCCCATACTCCCTACACTCAAATCAAATGATATGATTTTTATTTTTAATAATTGAAATCTTTATACCTTTGCTGGTAGGGTTGATGCTTGATCCTCCATTTGATTTTTCTTGTAATGTAGAGATGGCATCATCTTCTATTTCTTCATCTTCACTTGAGGATGTGGAAGATCTCTCCTCTTCCACCTCTTCCTTCTCTTTCTATTCCTCCTCTTCCTTTTCCTCCTCGAATGTTGACTTCTTGTCAACATCAGATTGCATCTTTTTTTTCTCCTCTTCTTCGGATGTTGACCTCGTGTCAACATCAGATTGGTCCTTCTCTTCTTGGACCAATGAGCCCTTCTCCTTGGGCTCTTCCACTCCTTAGACTTGTGTAGGGTCTTCATGATAGGCAATGATCTTTTTCCAAAGATCACTTGCATTTGTGGTTTCACCTACACTCAACAAAATATTAGAAGGTAGTAAATTATGAAAAATTCTCATTACCTCCTTGTCCGCCTCCGATTGCTCTCGTTGCTCTTCAGTCCAATGCCGAGGTCGGAGGCATTTACCCTTCTTGTCCGTAGGAGCTTCAAATGGGTCACTCAAAATAACCCATTGGTTCCAATCCATTTGGAACCATGTCTCCAGCTGATTCCTCCAAAAGGTGAAGTCTTCCTTGTCATATGGAGGAGGAATCCGGATGTCCCATCCAAGTGGACCTCCCAAGTCCATCTTCTTCCTCTACCTTCTTGCTCTCTTGGCGGTTAATTCGTAGAAGAGTGACCTCGCTCTGATACCAATTGTTGGGACCTTGATGTCCGCTAGAGGGGGGGTGAATAGCATTTCGTCGTGCTCCATGCGTCGTCTACTTTGTCTTGATAATGTGCAGGGGAATACAAAGACAAAACAAAACACAATACTCACAACAGGGTTTACTTGGTATCCACCTCAAGAAGAGGTGACTAATCCAAGGATCCATCCACTATGCAAACCTCCTTCTCGGCCGCAGTCGGAGGTGGAGAAGCCTCGTACAAACTCACACAACAACACAACACCACTACAAGTAGAGAATACAGAAATACATGTGAAATACACTTCTTCTTGCTTACTTGTTGATCGTTGTTGCCTCTTGAACCTTGGAGAAACACCTCCAAGTGCCTTCAAGAACTGGCAGTGAAGATCTGAAAGCTCGTGTAAAGAAATCGCAAAAAAGTCGCAGATGAAGCTCGTAAAGAACTGGCGAAGAAGCCACTCCGCCCAGGCTTTATACAGTGCTCCCAATCGATCAAAATTAGTCCCAATCGATTGCCACATCACATCTGCACAATCCCAGCGTCCATTGCACGTTTCCTTCTCAACGGTCACTTCCCAATCGATCGACTGATCGATTGGGACTATCTGAATTGATCGGTCGATCGATTAAGACCCATTCTGTGCTCTCGCGTCTGCGCGAGAGGTTTAGCTGCCCAATCGATCGACCGATCGATTGGCAGCTCCCAATCGATCGCCCGATCGATTGGGAGAGCTTCTATGTTCACGATTTCCTGACCCCAATTGATCGGCTGATCGATTGGGCCATTACAATAATCGCAACACACTCCAATCGATCGGATGATCAATTGGAGCCTGTTGAATTGATCGCCCGATCGATTGAAAACCCTGGACTTGACTCAAACTCAAGTCCAGCTCCCCAAACCCAACTCTCGGTCAACCGTGACCTGTTGGGTTTGCACGCCTAGTATTTGGCTACTCCCGACCAACCTCGAACTAGCCTTCTAGCCTCCTCCATCAGCCTTGCGTCCCTCGGATATCTCCCCATCCTTCACGCCTTGCCTTCTGGAGCTTCCATCGGCCTCATCCTAGTTGTCGGGTTCTCCTAGCCAAATCACACTATGACTTACCTTGCCAAGACGACATGCTTGGACTTTCAACCTTTGCCAAGATCACACATGGACTTTACCATTGCCTGGCTCCTCACCAGGACTTTCCTTTTGCCAAGATCACACTTGGACTTTCTAATTGCCTAGCTCCTTACTAGGACTTTTCTTTTGCCAATATCACACTTGGACTTTCACCACCAAGTCTAGTCAACACTGACCTACTTGGATTTTCACTCTTGCCAACCTTCCTGTTGGACTTACCTTTGCCTAATCTCCAATTAGGACTTTCCTAGTCAAGTCTCCTATCAACCTTGACCTACTTGACTTCTCTCTTGCCTAACCTCCAGTTAGAACTTTCCCAGATGCCTAAACTCTAGTTAGGACTTTCCCATTGCCTAAACTCCAATTAGGACTTCTCCACTGCCTAACCTCCATTTAGGACTTCACCACTGCCTAACCTCTAGTTAGGACTTCACCATTGCCTAATCTCCAGTTAGGACTTCACCACTGCCTAACCTCTAGATAGGACTTCTCCACTACCTAACCTCCAGTTAGGACCTACCCAGTCAAGTCTCCTATCATCCCTGATCTACTTGACTTGTCTTCTTCTCAACCTGGTCAACTCTTTGACCATCTCCACAACCGGACGATTCCCCTAGCAATCTCCATATATTGTCAAACATTAAAACTTAAATCTCGACTCAAGCTTAACTGAACTCTAGCTTAGTCAAACTGGTCAAACTTGACCTAGGAAAATTGCCCCAACAGTGGTTATGAATATTTCGTCTCCTTTATAGACGATTATTCAAGATACGGATACATTTACTTGATGCGCCACAAGTCTGAATGCTTTGATAAGTTCAAAGAATGTAGGGCTGATGTGGAGAAACGTCTTGGTAAAAGTATCAAGACACTACGGTCTGACCGTGGTGGCGAATACCTTTTTGGAGAGTTTAGGAATTACTTATCAGAAGCCGAGATCCAATCCCAATTGTCTGTACCTGGTACACCCCAACAGAATGGTGTGGCAGAACGAAGGAATAAGACTCTTATGGAAATGGTTAGATCGATGATGAGTTATTCAGAATTACCAAATTCATTTTGGGGATATGCTTTAGAAGCAACAGTGTACATTCTGAATATGGCACCTTCTAAAACAGTTCCTTCTACTACCATGGAATTATGGAATGGGCATAAGCCTAGTTTGAATCATATCCGGATATGGGGTAGTCCAGCACATGTGCTGAAGTGAGATACTGACAAGTTGGAATCACGTACAAAAGTTTGTCTATTTGTGGGATATCCTAAGGGAACGAAAGGTGGTTTATTTTATAATCCTAAAAATCAGAAGATCATTGTTAGTACCAATGCTCGATTTTTAGAAGATGATTATGTAATGAACCATAAGCCCATGAGTAAAATTGTTCTAGAAGAGATGAGAGAGGACACGTCTACTTCAGTACCAATAGTACAAGATGAAGTACCATAAGAGACTGCAACATGTGTCACACATGATACACAACCACAGACAGTGCCTCATCGTAGTGGGAGGGTTGTGAGGCAACCTGAGAGATTCATGTTTTTGGGAGAGTCTTCGGACTTGATCCCGAGTAAACATGAACCTGATCCCCGGACATATGATGAAGCACTCCAAGATATAGATGCAGTATCTTGGAAAAAGGCAATGAATTATATAATAGAGTCTATGTATTCTATTAAGGTCTGGGAGCTTGTAGAACCACCAGATGGTGTAAAAGCCATTGGATGCAAGTGGATCCACAAAAGGAAAAGAGGGATAGACGGGAAGGTAGAAACCTGTTGGTGCAGCGGGGACCGGCAAGAGGGGGGTGAATTGCCTGCAAATGAAACTATACCCTCCTCAAGCAATTTCAACTCTAAAATAAAGCAACACTTAAAACATGACAGAAAATAAAACTCAGAGATTTAACCTGGTTACAACCAAGAGGGTTGTTAATCCAGGACGATGAAAGGCTCAGTAAGAAACTCCTTCTTTGAAGGCGGAGAAGCCTTTTACACTTTGAGAGCACAGAGGTTGCTTAAACAAAGATTACAAGAGTTGGGTTTTCGTATGAAATCGATATCTCGTAAAGCTACCCGAGACCCTCTTTATATAGGGGTTCTCGAGCTTATCAGATCACCTGATCCTTCGGGATCAGGTTTGACTCGAGAGGGATCGGTTGACCGATCCCCAGGTTCGGTCGATCGAACCTATTGTACCTGCCAAGCTTTCCGTCTAGGTGCAGTCTCTGTTGATCGAGCTCAGGTTCGGTCGACCGATCCTTTTGTTCGGTCGACCGATCGGCCAACGGTCTTCCTCTGCGCTGGCCCGATGAAAGTGCTCAACTCAGTCTCTGGATAATCTTGGGTTCGGTCGACCGATCAAGAGGTTCGGTCAACCGATCAGTCCTCCAACGGCTGGCTTGCTGACGTGGCTTCTGACGTGTCACCAACGGTTAGTCTTCTGAGGATTAGTGTTCGGTCGACCGATCAATAGGTTCGGTCGACCGAACCGTTGACAAGTCAACTCTAGTTGACTTGCTCCGGTTCGGCTCCTTGGGTGATTGCGGCCCACCGGAATAGGGCTCACCCGAACCCAATTCCCGGCTTTCTCCTCGAGCAAGCTTCTGTTTGGCTTCACGTCCCTCGAACGCCGCGCACGTTCTTCTCGCTCCACCGGAGTACTCTCCCGCAACTCTCTCGTCCTTCGGACGCACTGAGCCCGTCGGCTCCCTTCCCGTGCCGTCCTTCTCGCTAGCTGCGTCTTCCGCTCGACTTCCTGTGCTCCTAAGTTCCTGCACACTCAGACACAGGGGTCAGACAAAAACGCAGGACCTAACTAACTTGGTTGATCACATCAAAACTACCACGAGGTCCAACAAAACCTTCAAGGCAAGGCTTGTTGCGAAAGGGTATACTCAGAAAGAGGGAATCGATTATGAGGAGACTTTTTCACCGGTAGCTATGCTAAAGTCTATCCGGATACTCTTATCCATTGCCGCTCATATGGATTATGAGATTTGGCAAATGGATGTCAAGATAGCTTTCCTTAATGAAAGTCTTGAAGAAAACATCCATATGAAGCAACCAGAGGGGTTCATTAAAAAGGGCAAAGAGCATCTAATGTGCAAGCTGAATCGATCTATTTATGGACTGAAGCAAGCTTCAAGATCTTGGAACATCTGATTTAATGAAGTGATGCAGTCATATGGATTTATTCAGTGTCCGGATGAGTCTTGTGTATACAAGAAGTGTAACGGAAACGTGGTGGTATTTCTTGTATATACGTAGATGATATTTTGTTAATTGACAACAATGTCAAAGTGTTATCGAACGTAAGGGTATGATTATCCAGACAATTTGATATGAAGGACTTAGGAGAATGTGCACACATTCTTGGGATCAAAGTCATAAGGGATCGTAAGAAAAAGATGTTGTGCCTATCTCAAGCTTTATATATAGATACACTCAACTCGTTTTAGCATGCAAAACTCCAAAAAGGGTTTCTTACCTTTTAGGCATGGAGTAGCCTTATCTAAAGGGATGTCTCCGAAGACATCAAAAGAGATAGAGGGCATGAAGGTAGTTCCTTATGCTTCGACTGTGGGAAGCCTAATGTATGTAATGCTGTATACGAGACCTGATATCTGTTTTACCGTGGGCATGGTAAGCAGATATCAGAGTAACCCTGGACAAGGACATTGGACTGCTGTAAAGCATATATTGAAGTACTTGAGAAGGACTAGAGATTATATACTAGTTTACCAAGCAGACGATTTGCTCCCTGTGGGTTACACAGATTCAGACTTCCAATCAGATAGGGACAATAGTAAGTCTACATCAGGCTACGTGTTTATTGTAGGAGGTGGAGCCATTGTATGGAGGAGTGTTAAGCAGAAATGTGTTTCTGACTCAACCATGGAAGCTGAGTATGTGGCAGCCTCTGAGGCAGCCAAAGAAGCTGTATGTCTCATGAACTTCCTAATGGACTTAGATGTGATTCCTGGTTTGCCCAAAATCATCATAATTTATTGTGATAATAACTATGCAGTTGCAAACTCGAAGGATCCACGAGCCAATAAGGCGAGTAAATATATAGAGCGCAAGTACCACCTGATACGAGACATCGTAAAGCGAGGAGAAGTTGTCGTCGCCAAGATTGCATCAGCAGATAACCTGGCAGATCCTTTCACTAAGGACCTTCCGGTGAATGCTTTTGATCAGCATGTGCAGGGGATGAGAATCAGATGTATGATAGTAGATATGACAGCTTAGTCTTTTAGTATAAGTGGGAGATTGTTAAAGTGTATACTAAAAGTCTAGCTTTTGTAAATATTTATTTTGAAATAAAAGAATCACATTGGTCAAATCCCTACATTTTATTTGTTAAGTGTAGTTGTTCAATTAATTTATATTGTATATAACATGATGTGTGGTGTCACTCACAGAAGATCATGTTATCAGTTCTTTATAAATTATAAATAGTTGCTCACGACTAAAATGGAAAGGAACAAACCATTGGAATAGTCGTAGTGTAATTAGGTATTAGTTTATCTTAACTAAAAAATTACACTAGTACACTCTAAGTGTATTGAGTAGGACCATTTTAGGTAAGTTCTTTTTATACTGACTTAATAAAAGAACTAGACCTTAGTTATTATGGAAGTGTGTGCTCTTAATGCTAATATAATAACAAGAATATTTCTTTAACTTATCAAAGGGTGAGATTTAGCTTGATAAATCAATATGCCCGATAAGTTGGAAAATGATATTTCTTATAGTTTGTGTTGTTGATTATAGAAGGAAACTGTGTCCTAGTTATCTAGGTTGAGAATGTCCCCAAGAGGAGCTCATAAGGATTGTCATGTTAAACCCTGCAGGTGGACTTAGTCCAACATAACAATGAAGTTGAGTGGTACTACTCTTGGAGCTAGATATTAATTAAGTGAGTTGTCAGTAACTTACTTAATTAGTGGACATTCGTTATCTTAAACACAGGGAGACTAACACACTCATATCAGAAGGAGCGCATAATGTAATTTGGGATTGGTGCGGTAGTGCAATAACAACTCTCTAGTGGAATGAGTTATTATTGATGAGCTTGAGTTGTGTGTTCGAGGCGAACACGGGATACTCAAGCTCATAGGAAGGCCAAAACCAATTTCTCCTCTAGGTCCCTGTCATAGCCTCATTAAAGCCTCAAGTCCATCCAATGAAAGCCCATCTTGGTGTCCAAGAAGGGTTGACCCTAGGCTTGGTGATCAAGCCAAGGGCTGGCCATATATATTCCTTTAAGGTGGCCAGCCTTTGCTTTGTGCAAAGGGGCCGGCCACAATAATTCAAAGATGAGGGGGTGTTTTGAATTTTTAAAATCTTCTCTTTGTAGATATCTACGAGTTTTAAAAGAGAGATTTTAAATTTAAAAACTTTCCTTATTTGAATTAGGCCACATGGTTTAAAAGAAAGTTTAAAAGTTTTAAAACTTTCCTTTTTTAACCAACCTCATGGTTTTAAGGAAAAAGGTAGAGAAGTTTTAAAATTTAAATCTTTTAATTTTGTAACCATGTTAAAAGAGGAAATTTTAGAAGAGAAGTTTTAAATTTTAAAACATGGTTTTAATTTTTAAAAACTTTCCTTTTTTAACATCCACTTTAGGAAAGAGAGCTTGTAAAATTTTATAAGAGGACTTCTTCTTTTATAAATTTTATAAAAATTATTTTTTTTCTCGATGATGTGGTCGACCACCCTTGCTTGGTGCCCAAGCAAGGGGCCGGCTAAATTAAATCACCAATCAATCCATGATTGATGATTGATTCAATCAAGAGGAAAGAAAAGGAAAAATAAAAAGGGAAAAGGAAAAACAAGAGGAAGATTTTAATTTTTGTAAAAAGTCTTTCCTTATTTACCTTGGGCAAGTAATATAAAAGAAGGGGAGGAGAGGCCTCATGACATAACAATTCTTATTCTCTTGTTGGTGCCCCTCTTCCTTTCCCTTTGCTCTCTTGTTCCCTTAAGGTGGTGGTGGTCGAAACATAGAGAAGGAGAAGAAAGCTTTTGGGTGGTGTTCATCTTGGAGGATCGTCGCCCACACGAAGTCTAAGACGAGGTGAGGAATATGGCAGAAGATCTCGAGGTCATTAGCATACAAAGAGAAGGTATAACTAGTAATTTTCTTCCGCATCATGCTAGTTATTTTTCTTTGTATGAATTCTAAACACAAGAGACATTAGATTCTAGTTTTTCGGATTTGTTTCGTAGTTTTGGTTTTTTTTTTGTTTTTCAAATTTGTGATTCGATTATTCTTTATGGTTAAACCTAGAGTTATATAAGGAAATTAAATATTAGCTTTCCTTAAAAGGTTTTGTCTAGGAAGTGGTGGTTGCTCCCATATCCAAGAAGGCCTAGTGCCTCGCCATGTTTAACCTGGAAGCCAATTTTATAAATTAATATTTAATTGAATTTATAACATAGGTGGATTTAGATCAATTGTAACACCCACAAAATGATAAGCTATACATATGGGTAAATTCTTTATAAAAGGAAAATGGAAATAGAAACCAAAATGAAATAAAAAGGAAGAGAGGTTAAGGTTTGAACCTTGAACCTCCCACAAATGATAGAGTTAAATTAGTACATGATAACCACTAGAACCATGAATGACTTATGATTTGTAAATAGTGGGAATTGTAGTTAAAAGTGAGAGTATGATTAAGTAAGGGAACAAGAGGAAGTCAAGTAGCTATTCTCCTCTTTCTCTTGGTTAAGAAAAGAAGCAAGGAAAAGAGAAAGACAAGTTGTCTTTCCCCTCCCTTTGCTATTTTTGTGGGAATGAAGAGGGGAGAAGATGGAGAAGACAAGGGGATGAATTGGGACACTTTTTCCTCATTAGGAATAAATAAGAATGAGTGAAGAGAAGGAAAGAAAAGTTTTGTTAATTTTTCCTCCTTCTTCTTCTTCCTCCTTCTTTCTCCTTCTTCCTTCTCCACCGAGACATAGAGCTCTCTCTCCCTCATTTCCAAAATCCAAGCTAAGGTTTTCTCTCTAAGAAAACTAATTCCTAAGAAGGAGTCTCAAGGTTTACTCCTTACAAGAAAGAGAAAACAAAAGGGAGAACTCGGAAGAGAAGCTCCTTCTTCCTCCTCACAAGGGTACCACTTTCTTTAGGAACAACAAGCGAAAGGAAGTAAGTATCCCCTCACCTGTGGTACAAGTTGTTTATGTTTTTCCATAAGATTAGAATGCTTGAAACCTAGGGTCACAATGTTGAACTTTCGGCCAAGTATAGATGAAAGACCTAGGGAAGCTTAAGACCTAAACAAACCATGTTCACTATGTCCCCATGATATGTATGCTATGATAGGAGATTGGTTTGGTGTCCTTATGCTTGTATGTTGCTTAAAACATAATTTCATGGTCCTAAGGTGTTCGGCCAAGACATGAATAAAAGGTTTAGGGAAGTTCAAGACCTAAATAAGCATGCTCATTATGTTCTTATGATAAGTACCCTAGTATAGGAAGCTAGTTAATGTTCTTATGTTGTATGCTTACTTAAAACCTAGATCTATGATTTTGAACTTTCGGCCAAGTGTAGATGAAAGACCTAGGAAAGCTTAAGACCTAAACTAACCATGTTCACTATGTCCTTATGATATGTATGCTATGATAAGAGATTGGTTTGGTGTTCTTATGCTTGTATGTTGCTTAAAACTAATGTCATACTCATAAGGTGTTCGGCCAAGACTTGAATAATGGATTAGGAGAGGTTAAAAATTTAGGTTATCATGCTCATGACCTTCTTTATGAAATGGTATGAAAGATTCTAAGTGTTTGCATGCTTGTATGTTGTTGGAACCTAGTGGTATTACACTATAGGGTTTCGGTCATGATGTGAATGAAAGACCTAGGAGAGCTTAAAACTTAGTCTAACATGTTCATGACTCTCCTTTGGATATGATATAAAGCTAACTTAGGGTTATCATGTTTTGATGTTGCTTGAAATCTAGACACATGTTCCTTTATGGTTCGGCCATGGTGAGTTTTAGTGTCTAAGGAAGCTTTAAACTAAATCTAGCATGCTCATGATTTCCTTTATGATATGATATGGAGTTAGCTAGATATTCATGCTTGTATGTTGTTTAGAGCTTGATTTTCTTCTTCATGAACTTTCGGCCATGATCAAATTTAGAGTCCAAGGAAGCTTAAAATTAAATCTAGCATGCTAATGAATTCCCTTATGATATGATATGAAGTTAGCTTGATATTTATGCTTGTATGTTGCTTAGAGTTTATTTTCCTACTTCATGAACTTTCGGCCATGATAAGGATCAAGACCTAGGAAAGCTTAAAAATTGGGTTAACATGCTTATGACTTTCCTTATGATATGATATGAAGTTAACATGAGATTCTTATGCTTGTATGTTGTTTAGAGTTTAAGTTCATACTCTTTGAACTTTCAGCCATGATGGGATTAGAAGCCTAGATGTGCCTCACATGCTACGTTATGAATTAAGAGATGTTATTTAATGATTCCATGCATGATTATGTTTTTCTATGATAGGTGATGTGCTCATTTATACCTATGAACCATGCATGATAATGTCTCTTATGATGTGCTATATGCTCAACTATGCATGCTTTATGATATGACAAGTAATATGCTCATTTATGTATGCTTATGATCCACGCATGATAATGTCTCTTATGATGTGCTATGTGCTCAAGTATGCATTCTTTATGATATGATAAGTAAAAGCCTAAGAGTTGCTTTCCTATTTGTTGGGATTAAGAGCACTCTCTATGATATGACAAGTGAAGGCCTAAGAGTTGCTTCCCCTTGGGGACTAAAAGCACTCTTCATGATATGACAAGATATGATATGATATGTTATGACATGAACCATGATATGCTATTTTACTTTGTATGACTTGTACCAAGGGTGGGCTCCAAAAGCGCCCCTAGGCTGACAGACTATGAACGGGTCTAGTAAAAAGGGATGGGCTCCTTAGTACGCCCCTAGGTCGACGGTCGTAGTACGGACCTAGTTCCCTAGTAGGTTCGAGGCTAGCTACCTTGTCCTAGGGATTGCGCGCATTTATGTATGTATGTGGTACAAGCCGGGCCCTCATGATGATATTATGTTCAAGTACTATATGATATGTTTAAAGACATCTTGCACATGACATGACACATGTTTTAAAAGACATCTTGCATGATATGATTTATATGACATGATGCTCTTATGATTTATGATATGATATGCTTTTATAATTTATATGACATAATGTTTTTTTTTTATTATTTGATGATATGATACATCATGATATTTCTTTATGATATGCTATGCCCTTATGATTTATTTGCCATGATGCTCTTATGATTTATGACATGATATAGCATGATGTTCTTTATGAGATGATATGTTATGATGCTATGTTTTCACAATATTATGTTAGATGATTATGTTTCCATTGTTATATGCTTATGTGATTGTGCTATGATATATGGTTTTTGTGAGTAGGAAAAGATCTTACTAAGCCTGTGTGCTTATAGCTTACTTTCCTTGTACCACAGATAAAGGCAAAGAATGGATGAACTAGGGGAGTCGCAGGAGAGGCAAGAGATGTGTGTGGTGGTGGCTCGGCTAAGACAAATAAAAGACCTGCTTATGTTATTTTTTTTATGTTGACATGAACTAAGTTATTTATGTTAATGTTCCGCATGACTTCATGATACTTCCACTGTTTTACTTAGAAAGAAATTTTAATATGCATGTATGTTTCCGCAAGTAGTAAAGTAACCCCGCCCTACTAGCAGGAGGGGCGAGCGTTACATCAATAGTGTTAAGTTCCGCTTAAGATCCAAATTTAAACCATTAAGAACAGATAAGTTAAATTTGGAATCAATAATGTTAAGTTCTGTTTGCGATTCCTAATTTAACTTCTAAAGAACACAATAGGTTATTTAGAAAAGGTTTGACACTTGTACAAAATTTTTGTACAGTGGAACCAGTACGATCTTCCTAGGACTAACCAACAAGGATGGCTTAGGCTTAGTAATCTTTTGCATTCGAGATGAAGCATGTGATGCATTGAGTAGTCCTTTGAAGCATGTTTTATATGGTTAGGATTTGATGATAACATGTTGATATGTTTTCTAAAAATTTTGGTGATTCATTTTCTCTTATCGTATAGTAGAATTGCACATAAGTATTCCTTTGAAGCCTACTTGAAGGTTAATAATTACACTTCACCTAAGGGTTGTTCCAAAAGGTGGATTTAGTACAATAGTTATGATTCATTTCGTTGGACTATTACCATTGTAATGATAGGGGACCTTTTTCCCAACATCTTAGTTACTAGATCATGCTTGATTTGTGATAGCCCATCTGGAAAAATTAAAATCCCTTATGAGAGGAAAAGAAAAGAAAATAAAAGAAAATGCTTGAGATACTATAAAATATTTGAGTGAAAAAAGAGTAGAAATAAAGGGATAAAAAAATAGTTATCGTGGATGGAAATGATAAAATGGCCCTTTTAGACACCAAGTTAGGCTACTTGGGAAATATTGATCTATTTCTCTCAATACAGAGCATACCTTTGAGACTTAGCATTGGGAATAGGGGACGAACCTTGAGTATGATAAGTATCTAATTCTAGAAACTTTGGGAACATGGCTGAATGATGACTTGACTAGAACGGAATTTGAAACTTGAGGAACAAACCATGCACTGTGCATGTAACTAACATGTAGGTATGGTGAAATTGATTGAATGCTTGCACTTGGGAGTGATACTATATAATAAGATTTAATGAGTTCATTAAAGTTAGAAAGAATGCTATTCACATGCATCCTTGATGTTGGTGTTTGCTTTGAGATAAGCAAAGATTTGGTCTGGGAGATTTTGATGTTTCTATTTTATATAGAGATTTCTAATTAGATTTGATACATTTCTTGGCCAACTTTGCATGCAATTAACTCATGATTTCATATCATAATTCTTGATTTCGATTATTTCTAGTTTGTGGTACTGCTCTTGTGCATTTCCTATGTTGGATGTGAAACAGAGTGAAAATAAGGATTGTGGATCAAGGAAGGAAGCTCCAAGGCTAAACATGGTCGGTCGTGCCGAATGGCACAACCCATGTTCCTTTCTGTTGAAGAAACATGGGGGGTCTTGCCTAGTGACATGACCCATTTTCTTCTTTGCTACCAAACCAAAGTGCCTGTGCCCAACAACACAAGTTGTGCTCAACCACCAGTAGCAAGAATGGGTGTTCGTGACCAATGGTATGACCCATGTTTGGTCACACCATGAAGTAACAACGCCCAACATGGGGGCCCATGCCCAGCGCTATAACCCATGTTGGGCTTCTGTCTCCTTGCCTATTTAAGCTCCTTACACTAATTATAAGGGGATTTGATCTAGAAACCGTCTCAGGGTTCCAAGGACAAATGAGGAAGAGATCCAAGAGGCATCCACACCATCTGGGAGAAGGAGGATGACTAAGAGCATCTAGGAAACAAAATCTCAGATCAAGCCTAAGACTCTTCTCTCTTTCCTCTATTTTTTTGAGATTGTAATCAAATTTATGAATTATGAACATATTTTATGATTGTAGCCCCATGTTTATGGGATAAACTCTGGATTCTAGGATTAGGGAGTAGCTTCTGTGATGTAAACACTATCACTTTGGATCTAAACATTCTTGAATCTTCTTATTTCATGATATGTGATTTGTGGTTTGGATTTTCTATGTTATCACAATCTCAATAACAAAAGCATGAGATTCATATCCTATGAGAGATTTGAAGATTACCCGAAAGCATAATATGACCCTCTGACCCGTAAAAAACTGAGATATAAAGAGTCAGCTATGAAAATAGATCCATAAATCTAGAGGAACCCTAGATTATTACAGAACTTAATCGATTAATCTTAACTCATCGTCACATAGTAAGAGGATATTCATTTAGAGGTTGAGGGGTGTCATGTGATAGGGCCCTACTTAGGTTATGATCTCTAACTTGGTCCACTTTGAAAGTAGTTGATCATTGAGATTAGTACATCAATGTAGTTCCAAAAGTTTACACTGGTTACATAGGATAGTCTATCTACACAAATCAACATTGAAGATAGGAATTTAAACATAGATCAAGTGTTTATTTACATATGAGTGAAACTGAAATCCTAGATTCGCTCTTCCTCTGACTAACTATATCACTTTTTGTTGTGTTGTTGTTTCTCAACTGCATAGCTACTGCTTGCTTGTTGCATTACTATCGATTAAGTGGGTCCCCTTTGATTGAACCATTACTTCCTATCCTTCCTTTCTAAGCATTACTGCCTCTCTCTTTCTTTTATATTTTATCTTTCGTTGTTGATCTTTATGTTCATGATACCCTACACCTTTGATTTAGTCTAGACAATTGAATCTAATTAGTAAGCTAGTATTCTGTCACTAGTCCCTATGGATCTAATTTTTATTACTTCATGGCCCGACCATACACTTGCAGTTTGATCACATCAGTAGAATATCCTATGTAACTAGTGCAAACTTTTGAAACTACACTAACATACTAATCTCAATGATCGACTACTTTCGGAGTGGACCAAGTTAGGGATTGATGTGAGTAGATTATATATACTTTTATATATATATTAATGCACATTCACTTACTTTCTTTGCATATGGTCTATGCATTTTCAACCCTCTTTATAATTGTTGGTGCAGGAAGCATCCGACGATCGAACCATAGCTTTGATAATGGCAAAGAGATTCAAAGTTAAGTTTAATTGTTATCTAATGTGTATGACTGAGTGTTTCAGGAAATTCCTAGCTACGGTTAGGCAAGGTGAAAACCCTAGGGGGTGGTAACCCTAGGTCCTAGGGGGCGGTAACCCTAGGTGGAGAAAAGTCCTAGCTACGGTTAGGCAAGGGAAAACCCTAGGGGGTGGTAACCCTAGGTCATAGGGGGTGGTAACCCTATGCGGGAAGTCTTGGCGGGTCGACGCTTCGGGCAAAAATCCTAGGGGTGGTAATCCTAGGTTAAAATCCTGGTGTCGCAAATCGGGTAGAAGTCTGGATGGGTCGAGGACAGGACATCCAGCTTGAAGACCGGAAGCATCGGACGCTGAGCAAAAGTCCAGTCGATCTGGAGGATCATACTGGCAACAGGTAAATCTCCTGAGAGGAGTAGGTGAGGACGCGTTCCCCGTAGAGGGAACAGTAGGTGTTGGGTCAACCTAGGGTTTCCAGTCGGAAACCCGAAGTCAGATCCGGACAGTCTGGTGACTGTCAAGTTTATTTATATATATTATCTTTTGTGTTCTAACTCTGTTTTGCAGGTAACTAATAGTTTTATGCAGAGTTAGAACTGACCGGGATCGGTCGACCGAACCTTAGATTTGGTCGACCGAACCTTAGATTCGGTCGACCGAACCTCCAAGCTACCAGATCAGATCTCCAGAAGTTGGACCGGGCTCGACCAGGGATCAGTCAACCGGACCTCGGGATTGGTCGACCGAACCTGGGATTGGTGTCGACTGGATCAAGCCGAGGTGTACGAGTCAGAGGAGACTGATCGGTCGACCGGATATTGTGATCGGTCGACCGAACCCAAGGGATAGAGCTTGACCAGATCGAAGCGGAGCGACATATCAACGGATCAGATGCGGTGGAGATCATCTGATCGGTCGACCGAACATGAGGATCGGTCGACCGAACATGAGGATCGGTCGACCGATCTGCTTCGGGTCAAAGCTGATCCCGAGACTAGGGGATCTGGATCAGACCTTGCAGAGCTATAAAAGGGAGCCTTGGGGTGCAGCTTTGATCATTAATCACAGAAGCGAACTTTCTACTTCCTACTGCTACCAAGTCGATCCCGAAGTGCTGCATCATCATCCGGATGACCCAGAGCTCAGTTCTTCCATCTTTCATTGTCGTCGATATATTTTATTGTTATTAATTATTGTACTTCAAATTGTAATCATTTAATGAGCCTATAGTTGTTGCCCACCGAAAGCGATCAAGGATCGCGGGCCTTCGAGTAGGAGTCGAGCTAGGCTCCGAACGAAGTAATTCTACTGTGTCTTCTGTGTGTTTGCATTTACTTTCCGCTGCGTTTCTACTCTTAGTTTTAAATAGTTAAAATAGCCACGAGCGCTATTCGCCCCCCCCCCCTCTAGCGCGATCTTGATCCAACATTTGGTATCAGAGCGAGGTCGTTTTGAATCGGTGCAACCACCATTCAAAACAACTTTTTCATGGTATTTTCAAATTTTTTTCGGAGTCAATTAGAATTTAGCCATATAGATATATTCTAATTCTTTTCTCGAATCGATTTTTGCTCGAAATTGGTGCAACACCACTCGAGTCCGTTTTCTTTTTAATACTTTCAGCACTACTAATCCAGGACCAAGTCCTGGAAATTTCTTGTCGTTTATTTTCTTCAGAGTTGATCTAAAATGGCCCTTCAAGAAGGCTACAGTACAGCTCGCCCCCCACTATTCACCGGAGACGACTTCGGGTACTGGAAGAGTCGGATGGAGGCATATCTCCAGACTCATTTTGAAGTCTGGATGATCGTCAAAACCGGACTCCAACTACCAACTGATAGTGCCGGCAAGCCACTACCATACGAGGACTGGGACACATCTCTGATTAAAAAGGTGGAAGCTAATGCCATGGCGACATGCACCCTCCAGTGTGGCCTATCAAAAGAAGAACTTAACTGCGTCGGCCCCTTCAACAGTGCCAAGGAGCTGTGGGAGAAGCTCATTGAACTTCACGAAGGAAAGTCCGACACCAAAGTAAATAAAAGAGACCTGATCTTCAATAAATTATTAATATTAAACTGCAGGAAGGTGAGACAGCTGCCCAACACCACACTCGGATTCAAGATCTGCTCAACGGACTTCATGCAATTGGACAGAAGGTAGATAACCGGGACATCATAAGGTACTCTTTAAACGCCTTTCAGAGGAACACCTTGTGGACATCCATGGTAGATGCCTACAAGGTTTCTAAGGACCTATCTACCATTAAGTTAGATGAACTTTTTGCAGAATTTGAACTTCATGAACAGATTAATGCACGCCCGACCGAGAAAGGGTTGGCTTTGGTTGGAGGAACAGGGAGAATGCGCGAATCAAAGATAAAACGCAGAACCAAACCAGAGTTAGAAGAAGAACCAGATTCGGACGACGACGACGAGCTTACAACTGAAATAGCCAACCTGGTAAAGAAACTCTACAAAAAGAAGGGCTTCAACAAAAAGGATGTCAGAAAGGCCATCCAATCCAAAGAAGCCCAACCAAGCTCAATGGACAAATTCAAAGTGACCTGCTACGGCTGTAACCAGAAGGGGCACTACAAGCCAGATTGTCCAAACAAGAAGAAAAGAAGGAAGGCGTTAAAAGCAACCTGATCCGAGTCCTCAGATGAATCCGAGCCCAACGAAGAAGAACCGACAAGTTTCCTCGTGTTGCCAGTACAAGTAAATATTGACGAAACCGAGTCCGAATTCGAGTCCGAAACCGAGAGCAAGTCGAAAACTGAGTCCGAGCAAAGCCACGGATACACATCCGGTTCTGAAGGACCAAACCCAACTGTAAGTGTCTTACTTGCCGAAACTCAATTAGATGATTTGCAAAATTTAATTCCGTACTTGCTTAAAAAGTTGGCTAAATCCAACATCCAGGTTAAATCGCTCCAAAAGGAGGTAACAACCCTTAAGGGAGCGACTGACTCGAGTTCCTTAACTGAGTCAGTTCAATTTGGAAGGTCAACTCAAGTCCAACAACTTGAGAAAGAAAATTCCAATTTGAAAACTCAAATTAAAGAACTCAAGGACACGTTGGAACGGTTCACCTTGGGTTCCAAGAATCTGGATCTGATTCTTGGGAAACAGCGAGCCGTTTACAACAACTCCGGACTTGGATTTAAAACCAAGAACAAATATAAATCATATCTATCTTTAATAAATAGAAATAATAAAACCATAGTTCAAGCATGGGTCACCAAGTCAAACTTGGTTAGTCAAGTTGGACTTGGACTATATTGGGTTCCCAAGGATCAGATCCATTACCTTGATAGACCCTATCGAGGCCATGATCCAGGGGGAGCCAGTAGAAAGACCATCTTTACCAAGAGATAGATTGATGCTTGTTTATTTATTCTTATTGACATTATGCATGTTTAGATTTAGGATAGCTTAAGGACCTAGGAATAATTTACACTTGTTAGTAAAATCTAGGGGTTTCAAAAAGAAAATTAAATATATATTTTCTTTGAACGGTTCTGTCTAGGAGGGGGTGGATGATCCCATACCCAAGAAGACCTAGAGCCTCGCCCTAACCTGGGAACCAATCATTGAAATATATATTTAATTGACTAATTGAAAAACCTAATTTTAACTTAAATGTAAATTAATCCTTATAAACAACCTAAATTACAGATAACCATCTCACAAAATAATATAAGATTACCTGATTGATAATTTAGAATCGGGTGAGATGGATCTAGGTCAAACTTAGTCTTAAACAAATTTAATCAAATGAATCGACTTAATTAACTTAAATCAAATGAATTAATTATTTGAAAAATCTCTTAAATCAATTTCAAAATTTTTGAAAAATTATTTTGAAAATCAATCTCAAATAATCATTTGAAAAATTATTTTGAAAATCATTTTAAAAATTCACTTTAAAAATCCTTTGAAAATTAATTTCAAAATTACTTGAAAAATCCTTTGAAAATTAATTTCAAAAATACTTGAAAAATCCTTTGAAAATTAATTTCAAAATTACTTTAAAAATCCTTTGAAAATTAATTACTTTAAAAATCCTTTGAAAATTAATTTCAAAATTACTTTAAAAATCCCTTGAAAATTAATTTCAAAAATACTTGAAAATCCTTTGAAAATTAATTTCAAAATTATTTGTAAAATCCTTTGAAAATTAATTCCAAAATTACTTTAAAAATCCTTTGAAAATTAATTTCAAAATTACTTTAAAAATCCTTTAAAAATCCTTTGAAAATTAATTTCAAATTTACTTTGAAAATCCTTTGAAAATTAATTTCAAATTTACTTGAAAAATCCATTGAAAATTAATTTCAAAATTAATTACTTTAAAAATCCTTTGAAAATTAATTTCAAAATTACTTTAAAAATCCATTGAAAATTAATTTCAAAATTACTTTAAAATCGTTTGAAAAATTAAATTCAAAATTACTTGAAAATTCATTGGAAATTAATTTCAAAATTACTTTAAAAATCCTTTGAAAATTAATTTCAAAAATTATTTGAAAAATACTTTGAAAATTATTTCAAAATAATTTAAATCATTTCTTATACTTAGAATTTAGAAGAAATTTTGTTAAAATTTTAAAAGAAACACTTAGACTTTAATGTTTATAAGAAAATTTGAAAAGCTAAGTGTTTACTTCAGTACTCATTTTTTTCTCGCCTCTTTATTTTGATATATGGCAAAGGGGGAGAGTATAAGGAAATTCAAAGGAAACCAAAAGGTATCAAAAATTCAAAACTAAAAGAAATCAGCTTAAGGGGGAGCTTCCATTAAGGGGGAGCTTCAATGTGCTTAGGTTTTATTTACCTTTATTGCATTTTTTCACTTAACTTTGAATTTCGGTTGCCATAATCAAAAAGGGGGAGATTGTTGGTGCGGGAAGCATCCGACGATCGAACCTTAGTTTTGATAATGGCAAAGGGATTCAAAGTTAAGTTTAATTGTTATCTAATGTGTATGACTGAGTATTTCAGGAAAGTCCTAGCTGCAGTTAGGCAAGGTGAAAATCCTAGGGGGTGGAAACCATAGGTCTTAGGGGACGGTAACCCTAGGTGGAGAAAAGTCCTAGCTGCGGTTAGGCAAGGGAAAACCCTAGGGGGTGGTAACCCTAGGTCATAGGGGGTGGTAACCCTATGCGGGAAGTCTTGGCAGGTCGACGCTTCGGGCAAAAATCCTAGGGGGTGGTAACCCTAGGTTAAAATCCTGGTGTCGCGAATCGGGTAGAAGTCTGGATGGGTCGAGGACCAGACATCTAGCATGAAGACCGGAAGCATCGGACGCTGAGAAAAAGTCCAGTCGATCTGGAGGATCGTACTGGCAACAGGTAAATCTCCTGAGAGGAGTAGGTGAAGACACGTTCCCCGTAGAGCGAACAGTAGGCATCGGGTCGACCTAAGGTTTCCTGTCGGAAACCCGAAGTAAGACCCGGATAGTCTGATGACTGTCAAGTTTATTTATATATATTATCTTTTGTGTTCTAACTCTGTTTTACAGGTAACTAACAGTTTTATGCAGAGTTAGAACTGACCGGGATCGGTCGACCGAACCTTAGATTCGGTCGACCGAACCTCCAATCTACCAGATCAGATCTCCAGAAGTTGGACCGGGCTCGACCAGGGATCGGTCGACCGAACCTGGGATAGGTGTCGACTGGATCAAGCCGAGGTGTACGAGTCAGAGGAGACTGATCGGTCGACCGGATATTGTGATCGGTCGACCTAACCCAGGGGATAGAGCTTGACCAGATCGAAGTGGAGCGATGTATCAACGGATCAGATCCGGTGGAGATCATATGATCGGTCGACCGAACATGAGGATCGGTCGATCAATCCGCTTCGGGTCAAAGCTGATCCCGAGACTGGGGGATCTGGATCAGACCTTGTAGAGCTATAAAAGGTATCCTTGGGGTGCAGCTTCAATCATCAATCACAGAAGCGAACTTTCTACTTCCTGCTACTACCAAGTCGATCCCAAAGTGTTGCATCATCATCCCGACGACCCGGAGCTCAGTTCTTCCATATTTCATTGTCGTCGGTATATTTTATTGTTATTAATTATTGTACTTCAAATTGTAATCATTTAACGAGCCTATAGTTGTTGCCCACCGAAAGCGATCAAGGATCGCGGGCCTTCGAGTAGGAGTCGAGCTAGGCTCCGAACGAAGTAATTCTACTGTGTCTTCTGTGTGTTTGCATTTACTTTCTGCTACGTTTCTACTCTTAGTTTTAAATCGTTAAAATAGCCACGAGCGCTATTCACCCCCCCTCTAGCGCGATCTCGATCCAACAATCATATCTTCAGCATAGTTATTCCCTTTATCAATGATCTACTCTTGTTTGATTTTATGTTGATAGGATGTATTTTTAGAATAAAAATGGTATTGAAACATGCTTCGGAGGGACAAAAGAAGAAGAGTAGAGCCCCGGCCATATGGCTTCACACAAACGTGGCTCCACAACCATGGTCAAGCAGCATATGGTCGTGTCAAAGGGCATAGCCGTGCCACTCAACTAGAGAAGAGCCCAGCTTTGGTCATGTGGTTTCACACAGTCGTGCCACTCCACTAGAGCACAATCAAGCCAAGGTCATGTGGTTTCACATGGTCGTGCCAAATTTCCATACCAGATCCAAGGTATGGTCGTGCCAAATGGCACGATTGTGCCACTCTAGTAGAGAGGCTTCACAACCTGGATGTGCCAATTGACATGACCTTATCATTTCAGCAGAGTGGATTCAAGCCTTGGTCGTGCCAAAAAGCACGGTAGTGACATGGGCTATGTGCAAACAGTGTTCTGCTCTATAAAAGGGGGCTTCTCCCCATTTTCAATGAAGGAAGGTTCTCTCTCTTGAAAGATCCATCTTGGTCCAAATCTACTTCTTTTATACACTATAATCAAAGATCCAAAGCTGTATTCATCATTCCCTTCGACTTTAGAAGCAAAGGATTAGATCCAAAGATCATTAGATGCCCTAGACAAGCTTCTTCCCCTCTTCTCTCTAGATTTGGGTTTTAAGCTTATAATTTCAATATCTTTGGATTCATTTCTTCCTATCATGGAGTAGATTTCATTGTTTTAGGATTAAGGAAATAGTTGTGATGTGTACTCATTGGATTTGCTAATTTCCCTTCCATATGACATTGCTTATGCGTTGTATCCATTTGATCTTATGTGTGTTTGTATTTAAATCTCATGCATGATTAAATGATTATATTATTTTACTCACCCCGTAGAGGGGATGCTCTAGATCTTATGACCGAGGGCCCAAGTAACAAGGGTATCTCTTTAATCGAATATCTACAATGTCACCTTGAAAGGGGGATAATACTCTACAGGGAAGTATTGAATTAGGCTTAATAGGTTATCTCTATGTCTATGATATCAAGTGTTTAATGTACTCTAGTGAATGTATGATTTCGAGGGGGGGGGGGGGGGCTAGTGACAGGGGTAACCCTTGAACCAAACTTCCATTTAGTAGCATTAGATACCAAAAGGGATTGTACTCCGTCAAAACCGTCGCAGGGTAGTATCGGTATTGAATTAAGCTTCCTCCATGTGTATAAAGATAGAGGAAAGGTAATAGGTAATTCTAATCACATCAATTAGCATCACAATGAAACTAAACTCCTAGAACACTCCTCTCGACCAAGGTTCCTCAATCAACTCTCTCTACTTTCTCTCTCTTTCTCCTTACTTTACTTCTCTCTACTTTAAGTGCATAGATTCCCAACTCCCAATCATTTAGCTAATTCATTTTGTAAGTCTCTAGTACTTATATCTAATCCTTGTGGGTTCAATATCTTTTATTACTTGATGACAACCGTGCACTTGCAGATTGTACACATCAAGAATCATAACTTAAGTAGGGTCCTATCACGAGACCCCTCGACCTCTAAATGTCCATCCTCTTACTATGTGACGATGAAATAAGATTAATCCATTAAGTTTTGTGATAACCTAGGTTGCTCGTGGCTTACCGATCTACTTTCATAACTGACTCTCCACATCTTAAATTTTTATGGGTCAGATTCTCCTTTCAATTCATCTCTAATTCTCTTGTAGGATATGAATCCTATTCTTTTGGCATCAAGATCATAATAACATGGTAGATTCGAACTATAAAACACATATCATGAAATAAGAAGATTAAAACATGCTTATATAAAAAAAGATAGTGTTTACATCACAATAAGTTACTCTCTAATCCTAGAATCTAGAGTTTAACCCATAAATATAGGGTTATGATCACAAAACATGTTCATGATTCAGAAATCTAATTACAATCTCAATGAAATAGAGAAAAAGACAAGAGGCTTAGGCTTTATCTGAGATTTTGCTTCCTAGATGTTCTTGGTCTTGCTCCTTTGCCCAAATGGCGTGGATGGTGTTGGGATCTCCTCCTCAAGCCTCCTTGGAATCCTCTAATGATTTCCAAATTGGATCCCCTTCAAAAATGGCATGGGAGCCTTAAATAGGTAAGGAGTGTAAGGGAATAGGTTGCTAAACACGCAACGGAAAAACCTATTTCTTCCAGAAGATCCATGCGAAGGGAAACATAATCTTATACTAAGTTAGATCTAAAGACATGATAGAGTTATACTTTTGAAGTGTACTCACGATCTCCCGATAGCTCGCATCACAGCACGATCAAGCGTTCGCGCCTCTACGGTATTCACACGAACAAGCCTTGCCTTTGTTTGTCTCACAAACTCAACAAGATGGAGAAGGAAACACACAAGGTTGTGCTAGCAACCTCAAATGTATGTTTCGGCCTAGCAAGGAAAGGAGGAAGAAGAAGATGCAAAGAGACTCTTCACCTTCTCAAGTAATAAAAATCTTAAGAAAAATATCATCCAAATGATATTTATAGCCATCCCATGGAATACCAAGAGTCTCTACCCTTTCATATTCTAATCCAATGGCTCAAAATCAACCATTCAATCTAATGGTTAAATTTTGACCATTCAACTTCCTTAGCGAAATCAAGTTCACCCAATGAGTCTAACCCATTGATTCCCATGCAATTCGACTCAATCCAACAATTGGATCTATTTGAGTCTAACTCAATGAGTCTAATTCGGATTAAACTTAATCCAATGAGTGGGTTCATTCGAGTCTAACTCAATAATTAATCCAAAAAGCCTAATCATCTTATGATTGGCTCTTAGGGCTAATTACTAACAAGGAGGTGGAAGCCTAACACAGGTTGTACCACTAGACATGGGCACCCATGTCAGGCACTGTTGCTTCAGAGAGCAACCAAGCATGGGTCGTGCCGCTAGGCACAAGCCCCAGTTGTCATTGCTGGTGGTTGAGCACGGCTCATGCCACTAGTCATGGGCATCCATGTTTCCCCAACAGAGAAGAACACAAGCCATGCCCAGTGGCATGAGCACTCTGGTTTGGCAGCAGAGAAGAACATGGATCATACCGCTAGGCATGATTGCCCATGTTTCTCTAGCAAAAAGGAACACAGGTCGTGCCACTTAGCTCGACCACCCATGTTTAGCCTTGGGAGCTTCCTTCCTTGATCTCCAATCCTTATTTTCACTCTATTTCATGCCCTAACACGAGGAATACACAAGAGAAATACCACAAATTGGAAATAAATGAAAATGAAGCATTATGATATGAAATCATGAGTTAATTGCATGCAAAGTTGATCAAGAAATGCATCAAAGATAATAATAACTCCCTATATAAAATAGATGGATCACTAATCATGGGGTTTATAGTGTTTGAGAATTAGAAATCTTGAAAAATAGAGTAAAGAGTGAGAGAAGAGAATCAATCAAGGATAAAGAAAAGGATGGAGAGTGATCCAAGAGAATTTGATTAGTGAAAGTAATTCTAAGATTTTAGTTTCACCACAATGATTATAAATACCTAATCTATGTTTAATTTCCTATCCTCAATGGTGGTTCATATAGGTAGACTATCCTATAGTATTCGATGTGAACTTTTTAAACTATACCGACATATCAATTCTAATTTATCATATACTTTCAGAGCGATAGAGCTTAGAGATTGCTTTCCTAAGGAGACCCCTATCAGGTGATTTCGCAATCCCTAAGTTGCCTTCTCTTACTATGTGGTCATGAATTATAATAAATTTATTAAGATCTATGATAAACTATTGCTCCTCGTGGCATACCGATCTACTTTCGTAACCAACTCTTCACATCTTGGGTTTCTACGGATCAGAGGATTGGGTTCTCCATTAGGTTCATCCCCAAATCCACATAGAATATGAATATCATGCTTTTAGCATCAAGATAGTGTTTACACAGTAAATCTGAACCATAAACACTCAAATCATTTCATAAGAAACATCAAACTCAATAGATTTAACAAAAGGTATTCATATATCAAAGGGTTATTCCCTAATCCTAGAATTAAGAGTCTATTCTATAGAAATGGAGTTACAACCAGAAATCATCCTTCAAACAATTACAACCAAGTTCAAATTTAGAAAATGAGAATGGAATCTTTGTCTCATTGTGTGAATGCTTCTCCGGATGCTCCTAATCTGAATTCCAAACATCGATGGCATTGGATCTCCTCTGGATTGTCCTATAAGGTCTCCTTGGAGCCCTTGGATGGGTCCAAATCAAGATCCCCTTCCAATAACTAAAAGATCCACTCAAATATTGTTTCCCTATTGCCCACCATGGGTCATGTCGGTAGACACGGGCACCTGTGGCCGGTGTTGTGTGCTCCTTTGAGTTTCTGACATGGGCCATGCAAGTTGGCAAAGTTGCCTATGCCCGGATCTATGGTTCATTCTAGGAATGGCCATAGGTCATGCTGGCTATCACAGCCATAGGTTATACCAACTTGCATGGCCCCCGTGGTTAGATTTTGGGCTCAACACGGGCCAAGACAGCTAGCAAGAACCCCGTAGCATTTGGGAAGTCTTCGAAAGTTGGCTTTTAGCACCATTTTTGTTCCTTTTCGTGCCCTATCAAAAGAAATACATGAGTGCAGTTCTCCAAACTAGGAAAATATTAAAATGAAACATAAAGAGATGAAAATGTGAAATATATGCATATAAAATGGGACAAGCTACACATCAAAATATAATAAAACACCTATATGAAATATGCACAAGAAAATCTCCTAGGCGAATCCTTTGCTTGTCCTCAAACAAACATCAACATCTAGAATGTATGTGAATTCCTATTTCTCAAACTTCAATAAGTTCATCTAATCCTATCAAGTAGTATCATCATTAAGCGAAGGCATTCGATCAGTTTCACCAAGACTAATGGGCTAGTTTAAGTGCATGGTGCATAGTTTGTTCCTAAGGTTTCAAATTCCTCCCTCAATCAAATCATCATTCCATTGTATTCCAATGATTTTTAGCATTAGGCAATTACCTTCCATATGCAAGATTCATCCCCTCTTCCCAACTCAAAGTCTCAAAGGTAAGCTCGGTATTGGGAGAAATGGATAAGTGTTTCTCTAGTAATCTAACTCAGTCTCAAAGGGACATCTTATCATTTTCACCCATGACAACTATTTTTTATCCCATTATTGCCACTCAAAATATTTTTTATTTTTTTCTTTCACTCAAATGTTTTATTGTATTTCAAATTTTCTTCCATTCTTTTCCTTTTTTCTCTCTCTTTTTACATGGGACTTTGGTTTTCCAAATGGGCTGACATAAACTGAGTATAATCCAATAACTAAAATATTGGGAGAAAGCCACCTATGATTACCATGGTACTAGTCCAATAAAATAAATTATGATTATGTTGTACTAAATCAACCTTTCAAAAATAAACCATAAGTGAAGTATAATGGTTAACTATCAAGTAGGCATCTAGTGAAACAATGCTTTTGTAAAATTCTACTACTAAATAAGAAAATATGAATCACCAAAAATCAAAGAATACATTCACATGGTATCACCAATACTAAACACATCAAAATATTACTTAAAGGATAAAATATGCACGGGTCCTTCAATTCGACTCCAAAAGATCAACAAGAACTAAACATGAAATGAAGTAAAACTAACAATTACCTCAAACTAAATAACTATCATTAAAACATTTAAAGCAGGATCATCAAACAATATTTACAATAGAAAGACTAAGTGACTATATACTAACCACCACCCCTCAATCTGGGTTAAGCGGTTCAAGGAAAAATTGCACTTCGCCTTTATCCACTTGCATGTTAGAATAATACTTCTTCAATATCTACCAATTCACTTTAAAGGGATGCCTTACTCTATATATACACATCTCCATATGGATGTTCCCTCTATACTTGAAAAGGCCCTGATCACCTGATCTATGTTTTTTTGAGGAAAAGCTTAAGCCTTGAATTGAATAACAACACCCAGTCACCCCCATTGAATTCTCTTCTCATGATATGCTTGGCATGTCATATCTTGGTTCTTTCCTTATATGATTTGGCATGCTTATACGCATCTTGCCGGATATCTTCCAATTCACTTAGTTGAAGTTTCCTTTTTTTTCTCCATCTATCTTTAGATCAAAATTTAGCTATTTAATAGTCTAATAAACTCTATGCTCCAATTCCACTAGGAGGTGGCATCCCATAAACTAGCCGAAATGAAGTTGTTCCTATTGGGGTTTTATAAGCCATCCGATATGCCCATAGGGCATCATCCAATTTAAGGGATCAATTTTTCTGAGATGTAAACACCATCTTCTCCAAAATACTCTTGATCTCTCTATTTGATATTTCTCCTTGCCCACTTGTTTGAGGATGGTATGGGGTGGCTATCTTATGTCTCACTCTATATTTCTTTAATAGATTTCTGAACTATCTTTCAATGAAGTGAGATCCTCCATCATTAATCACTGCTTAGGGAATTCCAAATATAGCGAAAATAACCTTTTTTTAAGAAGTTTATAACTATCTTGGCATCACATGATGGAGATGCAATGGCCTCCACCCATTTGGAGACATAATCAACAACTACCAAAATATACTTATTCATCCCAGATATGGGGAAAAGCCCCATAAAATATATCCCCTATACATCAAAAAGTTCAATTTCTAGAATAGTATTCTGTGGCATTTCATGTCTCTTGGTGATGCTCCCTATATTCTAGTAGTGATCACATGTCTTTACAAAATCCCTAGCATCCTTAAATATATGGGGCCAATAGAATCTGGCTTGTAGAACTTTTACTGCAGTTTTAATAGACCCTAGATGACCACCGTAAGCAGAAGAGTGATAGTGTTGAAAGATGTTATGAATCTTCTCATCTGGAATATATCTTCTATAGATGTCATATGAACATCTTTTATGCAAGAATGGTTCATTCCAGATAAAAGATTTTGCATCCACCAAGAATTTTCTCCTTTATTAATTAATAAGTGTATCATAGGGGTAAATCCCACATGCTAAAAAATTTGCTAAGTTTGTGTTCCATGGAGCATCTGAACTTCTAACGGCTAAAAGCTACTCATCAAGAAAAGTATCATTAATCGGTATGATATTATCCTTCCCATTTTTATTATATCAGTTCAAGTAAGAAAGGTGGTCTTCTACTAGATTATTTTATTCTCTTTTATCCTTTATTTCCATATCAAACTCTTGAAGCAAAAACGTTCACTAAATGAGTTGGGGCTTTGCATCCTTCTTATTCAATAGATACCTGATTGTATCATGATAGTTGTAAATTATCACTTTTGATCCCATCAAATATGATATGAATTTGTCAAATGCAAATAATACAGCTAAAAATTCCTTCTTAGTAGTGGCATAGTTTACTTGAGCATCATCTAGTGTCTTGGTTGCATAATGTATGACATATAATTTCCTATCTTTCCTTTGCCCTAACACTGCTACAACTATGAAATCACTAACATCACACATAATTTCTAAAGGAAGATTCCAATCTAGAGCTTGCATTATTGGGGTTATTACCAAGGCTTCCTTTATCCTATAAAAAGATTCCAAGAATTCTAGGTTAAAATTAAAATTAGCATCTTTCAATAGTAAATTGGTCTACGGCTTGGAAATCTTGGAAAAGTCTTTTATGAACCGTCGATGGAATCTAGCGTGCCCAAGGAAACTACTCACTCCCTTCACATTTATTGGGGGAGGCAACTTCTTTATAACTTTAATTTTTTACTTTATTAACCTCAATGCCCCTCTCAAAAATCATGTGCCCTAGGACTATTCTTTCTCTAACCATAAAATGACATTTCTTCCAGTTTAAAACTGCGTTAATATCTTCACATCTTTGCAATACTTTATAAAGATTTGTCAAGCATGAATCGAAACCGGTACCATATATAGAAAAATCATCCATAAACATTTCTATTATATTTTCAATAAAATATAAAAAAATGACCAATATACATCGTTGGAAAGTAGTTGGTGTTGGGGTTGCAAGGTTGCAAATATAGTCCCACATTGAAAACACATGGGAAAGATCATGAGTTTATAAGAGAAAGATATCTCCATTGGCATGAGGCCTTTTAGGTAAAGCCCAAAAGCAAAACCATGAGGGCTTAGGCCCAAAGTGGACAATATCATGTCATTGTCGAGATATCTAAATTCTTTTTGATCCTACAATTGGTATCAGAGTCTGGACTGTCAGAAGGTTTAACCACCGACTATGCACAAGAGTTATGGTCTGATTGAGCCATGTGGTACAATATTGACCTCGAACAAAGAAAACAGGGCTCCTATGTTCAGATCAAGAGGACCAGACACCAGGCAGGAAGTCCTAGTTGTGACTAG
The DNA here is from genome assembly GCF_018446385.1 of Zingiber officinale. Taxonomy (NCBI): domain Eukaryota; kingdom Viridiplantae; phylum Streptophyta; class Magnoliopsida; order Zingiberales; family Zingiberaceae; genus Zingiber; species Zingiber officinale. The sequence continues at coordinate 73,701,472 of NC_055990.1, forward strand.
GCAAAGGATCAAGAGGACCAAACACCAGGCAGGAAGTCCTAGTTGCGACTAGGCAAAGAAGTCCTAGTAGGTCGGGTGGACCGAGGGGCAGGAAGACCTGGTGGGTCGAGGATCAAATGTGGGAAGCTTGTGGTCCTTTGTTTGAGGAGGGGGGGGGATTGTTGGGGTTGCAAGGTTGTAAACATAGTCCCACATTGAAAACACATGGGAAAGATCATGGGTTTATAAGAGAAAGATATCTCCATTGGCATGAGGCCTTTTGGGTAAACCCCAAAAGTAAAACCATGAGGGCTTAGGCCTAAAGTGGACAATATCATGTCATTGTGGAGATATCTAAATTCTTTTCGATCCTACAGTTGTGACATTAAAAAAGGTCAAAAGGCATTCTCTTGTAAGCAGATGTACCATATGGACAAGTTGATGTGGTCTTCTCTTGGTCACTTGAGTGAATTGGAATTTGGTAGAAACCCGAATATCCATCCAAATAGTAGTAATGTGAGTGTTTGGTCAATCATTCCAATATTTGATTGATAAAAAGGCTAGGGAAAATGGTCATTTTTGATTTTTTTTGTTCAATTTCCTATAATCAATGCACATTTGCCACCTTGTGACCATTCTAGTTAGAATCAACTCATCATTCCTATTTTTAACCACAATCATTCCCCCATTTTCGAGACCACATAAACCAGGCTTACCCATTCACTATTATAAATTAGGTAGATCACTCCTGCATCCAACAATTTTATGTTAGGACCAAAAGTAGCTAGAGGGGGGGGTGAATAGCTCGTCGCGTTCGCTCGGTGCTCTTCGTTGCTTGTTTCTTCTTGGATGTGCAGCGGAAAATACAGAAACAAACACAAACACGCTAACACTAGGATTTTACTTGGTATCCACCTCACAAGAGGTGACTAATCCAAGGATCCACACCAACGCACACACCCTCCACTATGAATAACACTCCTTTATGGTAACTACCAAAGGCGGAGAAGCCCTACAACACTCTCAATACAAGAAGAAGAAAGGGAAATACAAGTTAAGCAAAAGCTTACAAGATGTACCGTAAAAACCCTAACCCTAACTTCTTCCTCTTGCAATAGATCCGCCTCTTGACTTGGAAAGCCTCCAAGAACCTTCAAGAACTGGCGATCACGTGCTTGTAGAGAGCTGTGGAGGAGCTGGAATGAATCTGAGAAGAGCTCGTAAAGAGATGCCGAAGACCACGCTCGCCTGCGGCTTTAAACCCGACGCAACGGTCGGATCCCGATCGATTCGAATGTTCTGAATCGATCGGGGAGGCTTTGGATCGATCCACGGATCGATCCAGAGCGCCTCTGTGCTCAGGAAACGTGCCTGGATCGATCCACGGATCGATCCAGCGCTTATCGCGCGAAGCAGCATCGTCCCGATCGATCGGCTGATCGATCGGGACCTCTGGATCGATCCACGGATCGATCCAGAAGCTTTCTGTTCGCTGGGAAGAATCTAGATCGATCCACTGATCGATCCACAGCCTGGATCGATCCACGGATCGATCCAGCACTTGGTTTTTGCCCAAAACCAAGTCCCAAACCTCCCTAACCAACATCCGGTCAACCTTGACCTGTTGGTACATCATGCCTCGCATCTGGTCACTCCCTTGACCTGCCAGGACTCCCCACCAAGTGTCCGGTCAATCCCTTTGACCCACTTGGACTTTTACTCGTCGTGCCAAGTATCCGGTCACTCCATTGACCTACTTGGACTTCCACCAGATGTCTGGTCAACCTTGACCCATCTGGACTTCCTTCCTTGCCAAGTATCCAGTCAATCCTTTGACCTACTTGGACTTCCCAACACCAGATGTCCGATCATCCTTGATCCATCTGGATTTCCTTCCTTGCCTGGCTTCACTCACCAGGACTTTCACCTAGCTTCACTCACTAGGGTTTTCCATCTGCCTAGCTTCACTCACTAGGACTTTCACCTAGCTTCACTCACTAGGGTTTTCCATCTGCCTAGCTTCACTCACTAGGACTTTCTTCTGCCTGGCTTCACTCACCAGGACTTTTCTTCTGCCTGGCTTCACTCACCAGGACTTTTCCATCTGCCTAGCTTCACTCACTAGGACTTTCACCTAGCTTCACTCACTAGGGTTTTCCATCTGCCTAGCTTCACTCACTAGGACTTTCACCTGGCTTCACTCACCAGGATTTCCTTCTGCCTAGCTTCACTCACTAGGACTTTCACTCTGCCTGACATTCCAGTTAGGACTTCCCAGTCAAGTATCCAGTCAACCTTGACCTACTTGACTCTTCTTCAATCAATATCTTATTGTCAAACATCTAAACCCAAACCAAGACTCAGCTTGGTTACCCAGGTCAACCTTGACCTGAGGGATATTGCACCAACATTTTAATACCTCTTTCTAAACTACTTCTTTCATGTTCAAGTTCAACCATCTTTAATGTTTCACTGAAGATTTATAAACATTTTAAAGTAACACTTTATGCATGCAATAAGATGGGTTAATTTCTTTTATGTCTTCAAAGGTGTATCCCATGACTTTCCTATGTAGTCTGAGGTCCTAAAGCAACCTTTGGGTTTCTATTTCATTCAAATCAATATTTACAATCACAGGATAAGTGGAGTTTGGTCCAAGAAATTCATACCTAAGATTCAAAGAAAGTGGTTTCAATTCAACAAAAGAAACATTCAACTTTATTTCTCTATTCTTGATTCAGAACTCTTAGGATTTTACTCAACTATGAATAAATTTAGATTTCTATCCATTCCTCGTGAGGGATCAAGATGTCTCTCATCTCCAAATACCTCTTCATTTATCTTTTGTTGTACAACTCTATGTAACACCTTCACACTACAACAAGTGTCCACTTCAAAGGGTAACTTAATAGCCCTGGACAAATCAAATTTAACTTTTTCTCCCCTATCATTAACAAGAGTAGGTGGTTCTTAACATCAATTATGGCATTGGTTGTGGCCAGAAAAGGTCTCCCTAATATGAGGAGGATATTCATATCTTCTTCCATGTCTAATACCATAAAATCTGTAGGCACTACGTAACCTCCGATCTTTACTGGTACTTCCTCAATTATTCCCATGGGATCACTACAACAAATCTACTTAAAGACAATGGTGGAAAACCGTTGAGAAAGACCCAAAAAATCTGTTGTAAATTGACCTATTGAGAAATATAGGGGTGCTCAAAGACAATGGTTAAAAACCATTATCTTTTAACTTGAAAGATAATAGTGAAAAACCATTGTCAAAGACTGCCCTATCTTTCTCAACACGTCTATTTACCATGTATTTTTTTGGATCTTTCACAATGGTTTTCCACCATTGTCTTTAACTTAAAATAACAACAATTTTTTTACCATTGTCTTTGAATGCTTGATCTTTCTCAACGCACCAATTTTCCACAATTTTGTTAGGTCTTTGACAATAGTTTTTAACCATTATTGTTTGTATTGAGAAGAAAAATAAACCCTTATTGTTTTAATTATTGTGTTTTTAAAAATATTGTTTTTTTTTCAATACACACAAGAAAATAAAAAACCATTTAAAATCTGAATACAATAGTATCAAAAACATATATGCAACACTTGTAGCAAAAAGAATTATATTATACATCATACAACAACATATATACAACATACAACAAAAGTGTTGTACCAATATGAAGTACAAGTTCATATACACAAGTGTTGTAGCAAGTGTTATAGCAATATACATCATACAACAGCATAAAAAAGAATTATAGTTTTTCTACTCATCAAATATGTGGTCCCTTCTCTAGCCTTCTTCATTTCTTCTTCACTGGTTCCATTCCCACATAGCTATATCTATAGGTGATGAAGTAGAGAAAAGTAAACAACAACACTCTTCATATAAAAAAAATTGAAAAAGATGGTAATTGATCATCAATGATAAGGAAAAATGTTATTTGCTTCTGTTCACAACATGAAATTATAGAAATAAGATTTCACAAAAATCATCCTACTTATTTAAGATGATAAACTATTACAGAATCACACTCAATATGAGAAATATTAGGGCTAAAGAAAGGTTAAGAATCAAAGTAAATTGAAAATAGACACGACCTTGCTTTTATAACATTAGGTTAAACCAAAATATTTTGAAGCTCAGATGGCATTTTTGCTTCAAAATTTTATATTTTTCTTTGTCGATCACCTCTACCTACCACACGATTTACTCAGAAGGTATAAATAAACTTAAATAAGGTGCAAAAGCAAAGGAAAAATAGATATTTGATTGAGTTAAGTGTTAGTATTATCCCTAAGAGATAATTATGAGTTGATTAGGCTTATTAGGTTAATGTCGTATTGGATTAATGGTTAATCCAATATACTAAATCCAATCCGTTAAGAGGATAATGGAGATTAATTAGTATCATTATTAGAAGAAGACCAAAAGGAAAAGACTCTTGGTATTCTTTGAAGAATATAAAAGGCCTTTTGATCTCATTTTTCTTGAGTAACTCTTGATCTTCTAGTCTTCTTCCTTTTTGGTGGAATCCTCTCTTGGCCAAACCATCTCTTGTGGCTAGCACCATGAAGGTGGTTCTTCTCCAAATCATGAGTTTGTGAGACAGACGGAACATGATTGTATGGATACCATAGAGGCATGACTACTTGATCATGTTGAGATCCACCAAGGATGAAGTTGCTGTCAGAAGTTCGTGTTTACGCAACAAAGGTATAACTCACTACTACCTCAATCATTTGTAGTCAGGTTTGCCAAAGTAAAGTGACTCATTTTATCTTGGTAGAATGTGATAGGACAATTGTGATGTCTGACCATTGGACTTTAGGTGAGACTTAACTAAGTTACCTCAATTGGATTGAGGACTTAGAGGCATATCCCATATGATGTAATTTAAATTATACTAGTCTTGGGCAATTAGCCAAAGCTAACTCAAGATGAGTTATAATATGGATTTCATGAGATGGGAAAATGAACAAATAGTCTTGTTCACCTAACTATACAAGAGTTACATATGATGTAATTGGTAAACGTTGTATACCTAAATCATACAAGTCTTGGGTGATTAGCCAAAGCTAACTCAAGATGAAGTATAATATGGATCTTGTCTAATTTGTACATGTTGCTTACCTAACTTATACAAGTATTGGGAGATTAGCCAAAGTTAACTTAAGATGAGGTATAATATGGATCTTGTCCCACTTGAATGTCATTGCTTTTGGATTTAGAACTAGTAGTGTGGGTAAAACCACATCCATTACTTGCCTCTACTAAAATTTACAATTCAATGGAAGAATCATTTATTTAAAGGCTTAATTAAATGATTGAAATATGATACTTATTTTTACATTTCTTGTTGTAGATAACCATGTCGTCTAGTACATCATAAAGACACCATATACGATATGGACTGGGAAGAATACCAAGATGTCTTTCATGAAGATTTGGGGATGTGAGGCTTATGTTCGACTACAAGTCTTAGATAAACTAGGACCCAAATTGAACAAGTGCTATTTTGTAGGATATCCTAAGGAAACAAAGGGATATTACTTTTATATTTCTACACAAGGTAAAGTGTTTGTTGCCAGAAATGATGTCTTTTTAGAAAGGGAATTTATTCTAGAAAAAATTAATGGGAGTAAAGTCAATCTTGGAAAAGTTCAAGATACACAAACTAGCACTGAGACCTTGATGGAAATTGAATAGACACAATAAAGTGTTGTGATCATGAACCTGTTACACCGCAAGAAGTTGTGGAGCAACAACCTATTTGAGTAGACTAAGCTTTATACAAATCTAACAGGATACATCGTCAACCTAAGATATTCTTTTCTCTTATCTGACCATAGTGATGCAATGCTTGTTGATCTCAACGAGCCTATGTCCTATCAAGAAGATGTAATGAGCCCAGATTCTAAGAAATGGCTAGAGGTCTTGAGGTCTAAACTGGAATCCATTTACACTAACCAAGTTTGAACTTTAGTTGATCCACTTAAAGGGATTAAACTCATTGGGTGTAAGTGGGTCTTTAAGAGGAAGACTGATATGGATGGTCATATGCATACCTACAAGGGGTGATTGGTAGCTAAAGGATTCAAGAAAATTAATGGTATAGACTATGACGAAACCTTTTCACCAGTTGTGATGCTTAAATCTATTCAAATCATGCTTGCTATTGCAACTTACCATGATTATGAGATCTAGAAGATGGATATCAAAACTTTATTTCTGAATGGCAATCTACTCGAGGATGTGTACATGACACAACCTCAAGGTTGTGTAGATCCAAATGATGTCGAAATCTTCTATTCGATGATGTAATCAAAGCATTTAGTTTCATTAAAAATGAAGATGAACTTCTCATATTGTATGTAGATGGCATACTTCGCATTGGAAATGGTATCCCTACTCTTCAGTCTGTAAAGACTTAACTTGGAAATTATTTTTTAATGAAAGACTTAAGTGAAGCAGCCTACATTTTAGGCATTAAGATCTATAGAGATAAATTCAAGAGATTGCTTGGTCTAAATCAGAGTACATATATTGGCAAAGTGCTTAATCATTTTAACATGAAAAATTCTAAGAAGAGATTTCTACCGATGTCACATGGTGTGAGCTTTTGGAAAACTCAATGCCTCTCTTGTAGGGAAGAAAGGGACTGCATGGATCAAATTCCTTATGTGTTTACTCTAGGATCTATCATGTACGTCATGCTTTGTACTCACCCTGATGTCTCATATGCGTTAAGCATAATGAGCAAATACTAGTCAGATCTAGATGAAGGTGACTGGACAGCAGTCAAGAATATTTTTTGATATTTAAAGGTGATGAGGAGCTTGCTGTAAAGGGTTACAGTGATGCAAGCTTCTAAACTAATAAAGATGATTCTAAATTGTAGTTAGAGTATGTATTTTTTTTAAATAGTGGTGCTGGGTATTAGATATTATAGCAGTTCTATCTCATTTGAGAGATCATCGATATAGGAGATGTGACGATATGCAAAGTACCGGCTGATGCTAACATTATGGATCCTTTGACCAAGGCTTTGGCACAAAGGAAGCTGGTAACACTAGGTCACTGGGTATTAGACATTTCAGTGATTAGCACTAGTGATAGTAGGAGATTGTTAGTATTTTCCCTAAAAGCCAATTATGAGATGATTGACAAGGAAACTTTTTGTATCATATTTCACTAATTAATAAAAGATAAAGTTGGTTATTATATTTACTTCAGTTCAGTGCTGAATAAATAAGTATAATAATATCCTAAGGTAGTAGGTTATAGTCTACAATATATCAATTAGTTGAATTGATAGTGGAATATTGTAGATATATAGAATGTGACTCTTAACTATTCCTGATCAAGTATTAATATGCAAAGATAATATTAATGCATTGAGACTAGCATATATGTCAATTGATAAATTAATCCCTCAAGTCATGGATATGAGATATTATAATGACACATAGGTATATATTAGAGAATATATACTGAATTAACCCACCATGAGATGTTTCATGGATCGTTATATGAGTGTCATAAATATTCTCATAATGAATATTAGCATAAGGAATGTGAGTGACGTAGATGGGATCTATCTCTTCCATATGATAGAAGCGACATCTGTGGACCCCTTGATTAAGTTGAACACAAGAATGTATGGCAATTCTTAAATTAATCAATATGAAATATTGAGCTTATTTGGTTGAATGTGTCTACTTAGGGATCAAGAAACACAAAGATTGATAAAAGGATGATATGGTCTATGTCTCATTGATCAATCTAGATATCAAGTATAGAATACAAGATAATAGATACGGATAGGTTAGGTTGGATCTCAACATTCTCGTCACTTGGGTAGCAATGAAGCCTTGCTAAATAGCACTCATTGCTTATGTATCTAAAATATTATATTGATTTGGATACATTACCAATGTTACAAGAGTCTATTGCGTAACACACAAAGAACATGTTGATTTGCAGATGCATTTATTTTAGTTTGACTAAAATACTATGGACATTAAGAATAGTGGATTAATCCAAAGTGTTGGTGTCATCTTTGTAGTGATTGGAACTAGTGCTAGTGGGAGATTATTAGTATTAGCCCTGAGCCAATTATGAGATGATTAGGCTTATTAGATTAATGACTTATTGGGTTAATGGTTAATCTAATATACCAAGTCCAATCCATTAAGAGGATAATGTAAATTAATGGAGATTAATTGGTATCATTATTGTAAGAAGACCAAAAGGCAAAGACTCTTGGTATTCTTTGGGATTCTTGGTATTCCTTGAAGAATATAAAAAGGCCCATTTTTCATAAGTGACTCTTGATCTTCTAGTCTTCTTCCTCTTTGGCCGAATCCGCTCTTGGCCGAAACATCTCTTGTGGCTAGCACCATGAAGGTGACTCTTCTCCAAATCATGAGTTTGTGAGATGGACGAAACATGTTCGTGTGGATATTGTAGAGGCATGGCCACTTGATCATGCTGAGATCCATAGAGGACAAAGTTGCTGTCGGGAGTTTGTATTTACACAAAAAAAGGTATAACTCTCATCACAACTAGTATAAGGTTTCCTTATCATGAATCTTCTGGGAAGGATCTTGTTGTTTATTCGGTTGCGCTTGTGTAGTTTTGTGCTCAAGATCCTTACATTAAATGCATTTCCAAATTCCAAATTTCTAAATTATGCTACATTTAAGGATGAATAGTAAATCACAATCCAAAAACATTTGTCAATTTATGTTGTGTATGATCAAAATAAGATAACCCTAGCATGCAACACCAGGATAGCTTAAGCATGAAAATAAATGGATGATGCAATAAGCATTGCTATGCACAAAAATCCAATTTAATGAGAAAGCAACTCAGGTAAATAATAGGTAATGGTAAAGTAAATTAAAATACATATATAGACATGTTAGTAAATTAAAATCTATAACAACCAACTATCAGAGAGTCAGATTTAGCAATTAACTCTCAATATTGTGGGATAAAATTAGAATGTCATCTCTACACCACATCTCTTAGATAAGCAAGAGCTAAATTAAATGTAAAACACAAGTAATAATGTTGAATAAGCTAAGTAGACCTCAAAAATCAACTTATTTTATGTTTGTTTTGTATAGAAGATGATAGGAAGAAGATTTCTTGTGTCACGCCCCGGAGGAGTCCCTGTCCGAAGAAATTTCGACAACATCTCCCCTGTACGGCGGACAATCTGAAACTTTCTACAATCACCATATACCTCAGCCACATGCAACTGGAATAATAACAATCACCACGCAATTAACATCAATTTCAGTCTCTGGCTGACACAACCACGCAGTTTAATAGTAAACAAATAGAACAATAATATGATGACTCGAAAATAACCCTACTCAACTACACTCGTAAAGCTCAAATCCGATTTTTTCGACTCCACAACACTCATAAAACACAAATCCGACAAACTCACCTCTTCTGCCGTCCAGGCAGGCATGGAGGAAAACATATCCAAATCATACCAAAATCCATCAACGATAAGAATCCATACAAGATCCATAAGTAAAACATTACAAGACCAAGACATTGTCTGATAGAGAAAACTAAAACAACAACTCGTGATTAGCAAAGGACTAGCACTACGTGCAATGGGGACTAGCGACTGGAACTGCTCCGGACAGCCTCAACCTGAAAATATCAACGGAGGAGGGTGTGAGTCCAACACTCAGCAGGTACAACTGATATGCATAATAAAGTAAATAACAGACAACACTAATCATGCGTACAGTCTCCTGAATACGAGAAGAATAAATGCAACTGAAACAAAAACAGGAGAAAACTGTCCTAACCAGGACCAAGGTATAAAGGTAACAGGGTCGTCAAACCGAGGGTGTCATAATCCTGTATGCATGTCAATCATATGCATCCATATAAATGCAGCAAGTAAATGCAGCAAACACAAACAATAAATACATCATGCATATGATGCCAATGACATGGTAACCCCTAATGTCAGTCATCCATCTCACACACAATGGTGAGTCCGAGTGGGTAGAGCTGTGACAACAGTGCACTCTGACATCACTGCCCCTGATGAGTGACCGAGTGGACGGGATGTTGTCGTAGTACACACATACTCCTACACCGAAATAATAAATGGGGGAGCGCAATGCTCTCATCTCCCGATACACGATGACGGGGAGGACTCTCTGCCGGCTACCACGCTGAGTCACACTACCCATGAGCGCACCAACAGAGCCAAACAAAGTCCAACTGCCTGCCGGCTACAACGCTGCTACAGTAAACCAACGGAGCCAAACAGAGCGGAACTATCTGCCGGCTACCACGCTGAGTCACCAGACCAACAGAGTCAAACAGCAGAACTGCCACACACCTGTCTGATATACCACTAACCCATGAGTGGTGGTGTGTATAGATACATGTAACTGGCGATGTGCTCAACAATAATGGAGCAGACAATCGCACAGCATGCAATCATGCAAGATGATGCATGACACTAAATATGGCAATATCATGAATAGCATAGCAAGATCCATACATAAATAAAAGGTGTACCACAAGTCAATGTATCAGATGGAAGGTACACAAACAGATAGGGTATCAAATAAACCCTAGGTCCTGAACATAATATATCATATGGTTGGGTCACTACCTATAAAGCAGGTATGATCAGGTAAATAATAACATGCAGTGCATAACGAGTAAACAATCAAACATGTAATAGATCATGTAGTGACCAACCGAAACAAATGGAAAACACAATCATGCTATATGTTAAACACATTATTATGCATATCAAAAGACATAAGTCAAAGTACCCGCCTCCGATATAGATCGAGCTAAACGACCTCTGTGATGAAGTGCTCGTCCCGCGTCAAACTCCTGTGTTATCACACAAAAGGGCTAGTTTAGCTAATTCTATCATACAACAATTAGCCAAACTAAATTCTAATCCAATTAAAAAGTTCTAAATTGGATCCAACTAATCAACCCAACACAATTAACGAACCCTAATTAAATAAAATCAGTGGGTCCACTAGGGATAGTTCCTTAACCCTAATCAACACAACCATCGAGTATATTTTATCTACAACAAAATAATCATACCTAACTAATATCAAATTTGAAACATGAACTATAATTTACCATGTATCAAAACGTACCTAAAACAACATGTATCATAATCATGTTCCTTACCTAGATTCGCATGATCATCTAACCAAATCCTCCAATTCAAAACATGCTTTGCAACAAGTATTCAAATACACCAAATCCTTACCTCAAATCACAGCTAAAACTGGTTGCTACCGAAAGAAATAAATGCTGGAAAGTGGCTGCCGGACCCAAGAACAATCAACAGCACAAGATTACCCTCGTAATCAGTGATCCGCTAAACCCTACACCTGCAGATTAGGTCAGAAAGGGAAATCAAGAGTGCAACCAAGTGTTACAACCCACTCACCTTGTTGGCTCAGCAATAAGGAACTAGGGCAGAGGGGATTATGGCTAGAACAGAAGAGAGGAACCTAGGGCATGCGGCTGGAGGCTAGGACACAGGTGAAAGTCGGCTGTAGGGCGGCATAGAGGGAAGAAGGGAGAATGGCGGCGATGTCCTGTGAAGCGGCGGTGCTGCTCGGGTCGAGAGTCGGCGGCCAGTGCTCGGTATCTCCACGGCTAGGGCGATAGGGGGTCGGCGGTGGCTCTAGTCGCCGGCGGCAGAGGGGATTTAGGCACAGACGACGTCGGCAGAAGATGAAGAGGGCAGCGTGACAAGGGAAGAAAGAACTCGGCACCTAGGGCTCGGCTAGGACACAAGCGATTGGGGGCGGCAGAGCAGAGGAGAAGAGAAGGAAATGAGTACTCAGCCACGGCTTAAGCACGAGTGATGAATGAAAACCGCCGCGGCAGCGCCGGTTAGGGCAGAGAGGAGAAATCGCCGAGCGAAGGGAAAAGCTAGGGCACACGGGAGGAATAAGAGAAAAAGAAAAAGAATAAGAAAATAAAAAGGAAAAGAAAATAAAACTTTTCCTCATTAAAATAGGGTAGCCTAAACAGGCTTTTTCCGGGCCAAGTTTTTATCCCCGTCAACTCGTCCGTACGAGCTCCGAAAAATTCCCGAAAAATTTCCAAAAATTCCGAAAAATTCCCTTATTAATATTCGTCTATTTATGGTATTTTACATTCTCCCCCACTAATAAAAATTTGGTCCCCAAATTTCGTTATCTACCATCAGCATGTACTAACAACAGATATAAAGTATAAATGTTGAACGGTAAATTAAATCACATACCTCAAGTGAAAAGAGGGGATATCGAGCTCGGATAGTATCCTCGAGCTCCCAAGTAGCCTCCTCGTCCGAATGATGCTGCCATCCGACTTTAACCAGCCGGATAGTCTTGTTCCGCAACTAACGCTCTTTCCGATCCAAAATCCATACCGGAACCTCCTCATAAGTGACGTCAGGCTGAACTGGAACTGAGACATCTGTCAGCACATGCGTCGGGTTATGTACGTATCTCCTTAGCATAGATACGTGGAATACATCGTGGACGCCTGCCAGGGACGGTGGTAGTGCTAACCGGTAAGCTACCGCTCCGATCCTCTCCAAGATCTCGAAAGGGCCAATATACCGCGGAGCTAGCTTACCTCTCAGGCCAAATCTCTTCACCCCTTTCGTGGGTGAAACTTGCAGAAATACATGGTCGCCAACAGAGAACTCTAGTGGTCTGCGTCTCCGATCAGCATAACTCTTCTGGCGGTCCTGCGCCTCTGACATCCTCCGTCTGATAGTACGGACCAACTCAGCATCCTGCTGAACTCTTTGAGGTCCCAACAGCTGGGCCTCTCCAACCTCATCCCAGAGGGTGGGTGTCCGACAAGGCCAACCATACAACACTTCAAATGGTGCCATCTGGATAGCCGAATGAAAGCTGTTGTTGTAAGCAAACTCTACCAACGGCAGATGGTCCTCCCAACTGCCTTCGAAATCCATAACACTTGACCACAGCAGGTCCTCTAAATTCTGAATGGTCCGCTCTGACTGTCCATCTGTCTGTGGATGGAAAGCTGTACTGAAACGGAGTTGTGTGCCCAAGGCCTGCTTCAGACTCTGCCAGAAACGTGACGTAAACCTTGGATCTCTATCCAAAATGATACTCAACGGAACACCATGTAGTCTGATGATCTCTCGGCAATACAGATCTACCAATCGGTCCAGGGAATCAGTCCTCTGGATCACTAAGAAGTGCGCGGATTTGGTTAATCGATCAACGATTACCCAAATCGCGTCATGACCTCGTCGTGTCCTAGGCAAACCCACCACAAAGTCCATAGTGATATGTTCCCTTTCCACTCAGGAATAGGAATCCGCTGAAGTAACCCGGCAGGTCTCTGATGCTCAGCCTTCACATGCTGACAGACAAGACATCTAGCTACAAAATCCGCGATGTCTTTCTTCATACCGTTCCACCAGTAGGAATGCCTCAAATCCCGATACATGCGAGTCCCACCTGGATGGATCGCAAATCGAGAGCGATGAGCCTCCTGAAGTAACTCCTGTAAGACCGGATGGGACTGAGGTACACATAATCTGTCTCGGAAGTACATAATACCCTCCTTATCTCGTGTAAACTCGGTTTGCTGCCCGGAAGCTATCTGACTACTAATGAACTGCAAATGCTGATCACCAGCCTGTGCCTCTTGGATCCTCGTCCTGATCGACGACTGAGCAACCATGGTAACCAGAATACCCTGCTCTGTAGATCCCTGCTCCTCAAAGTCTAACTCGGAGAAACCCTGAACCAAGTCTGTAACTGAAACTCGGTGGCAAGCCAAAGTCCCTTTGGACTTCCTACTGAGTGCATCGGCAATCACATTAGCTTTCCCCGGGTGGTAGATAATGGTATAATCGTAATCCTTCAGGAACTCCATCCATCTCCTCTGTCGGAGATTAAGCTCCTTTTGGGTAAAAATGTATTTGAGACTCTTATGATCAGTGAGAATCTCAAATGTAATGTCGTACAGATGATGACGCCAAATCTTCAAAGCATATATGATGGCGGCTAACTCCAGGTCATGAACTGGGTAGTTCTTCTCATGCTCCTTCAGCTGACGGGAAGCATAAGAGACTACTCTGTCGTGCTGCATCAAAACAACACCCAAACCGTGTAGAGAAGCGTCGGTGTAGAGTACAAATCCGTCCTCTCTAGAAGGTAAAACCAAAACTGGAGCCGACACTAATCTCCGCTTTAGCTCCTGAAAGCTTGTCTTGCAATCCTCTGTCCACGTAAACTTCACGCCCTTCCTGGTAAGGCGTGTCAGCGGCATAGCAATACGTGAGAAACCCTCGACAAAACGTCGGTAATATCCAGCTAATCCCAGAAAACTGCGGATCTCCTGAACTGACTTCGGTTGCTCCCAACTGGTGACAGCCTCGATCTTCTGAGGATCTACTGAAATACCTTTGCTAGAGACCACGTGTCCCAGAAACCGACTGAGGATAGCCAGAACGCACACTTGCTGAACTTCGTGTACAGCTGATGTCGTCAAAGAATCTCCAAGACTATGCGAAGATGCTGTGCATGCTCCTCCTCGGAATGTGAGTAGACCAATATGTCATCAATGAAAACGATAACAAACTGATCCAGATACTCCAGAAAGATGCGGTTCATCAAGTCCATAAACACCGCTGGAGCATTGGTAAGCCCAAATGGCATAACAAAAACTCATAATGACCGTATCTGGTACGGAAAGCTGTCTTCTGGATATCAGAATCTCTGACTCTCAGCTGATGATATCCAGATCGCAGATCAATCTTAGAATACACTGATGTACCTCTGAGCTGATCAAACAAATCCTCGATCCGTGGTAATGGATATTTATTTCTGGCGGTCACTGCATTCAGCTGTTTGTAGTCAATACATAACCTCATAGTGCCATCCTTTTTTTTGACAAATAATACCGGAGAACCCCATGGAGAAACACTAGGGCGAATAAATCCCCTATCCAGAAGCTCCTGGAGTTGAACCTTCAGCTCGTTCAACTCTTTTGGTGTCATATGATATGGAGCTTTCGATGCTGGTGTGGTCCCCGGAATCAGCTCAATAGCGAACTCCACTTGCCTTCTAGGAGGCAAACCTGGCAGCTCCTCTGGAAATACATCTGGGTACTCCCGGACTACAGGAACGTCGGAGAGCTGCGTACTACTGCTGTCCTCAGTACTGATCAAAGTTAACAGAAAACCCTGATAGTCATGTGACAGCAGCTTCTGAGCCTGAATCACCGAAATAATCGATATATCGTCGTCTCTGATGCCAGTGAAATCCCACGAGGGTTGGTTCGGAGGCCGAAATGTGACCACCCTCGTCTAGCAATCAACGGTAGCATGACATACTGACAGCCAATCCATGCCAAGAATGCTATCAAACTCAACCATCTCCAATACTAGAAGATCTACCGTAAGTATCATGTTGCCAAAGTCTAACGGGCAACCTCTGACCTCCTGGGTGACGTCTAAAGTATCACCGGACGGTAGGGAGACAGTCAATTGCTGCAGTCTAAAAGTAGGTAATCTACCAATCTCCCGCATAAAGGTACGGGATATAAAATAATGCGAGCTACAAGTATCAATCAATATATCAGCGAAAAATGCATAAATGGAAATCATACCGCGGAAAACGGATCCGTCGGCTCGCTACGCATCCTCTCTGGTAATCGCATGAATACGACCAGTCTCTGGCAGAGGAGGAGGGGGTAACGCTGCCAGCGGCTGCTGCGGCTGGGAAGAAGCCTGCCACTGAGGCGGTGCTAGATAATGTGCCAGAGAAGACTGAGAGGACGGTGACTGATACTGTGCAGCTGGCTGGGACTGAGTGTGGTACTGGCCTAAAGGCTGAGGCTGCATCTGATGCTGCCCCTGCGTCGGATAATAAAGTCCCAGAACAGAACTCTGGGGTGCTATGGAAGCACTGGAGTACTCTTGTCTAAGCATGCCAAATGCCGCTGCTGCAGGTGAAGCACTCCGCTGCTGGCCATGCGAAGGTTGGGCTGTCACCCTCCTCGATAAGTTCCGGACTGACTGGACTGTCCTCCATGATCAGACCCTCCGGAAGTCATATGCTGAGTCTTCTACGGACAATCTCGGCTCTGGTGCCCAGGCAGTTTGCAATAAAAGCAAACTAACTGTCCCAGAGAGCAGGCTGAGGTGATATGATCTCTGGACCCACATCTGAAACAGCGAATGTCGCTGGCGGGTTGTTTCCGGTTCTGCTGGGGAGACCGGAAACGTCCTGAAGAAGACTGCCCTGATTTCTGAGGCTTACGTGATACCCCAGATGTACCCTGATCTGACCGACTATGCCTGCTCTGCTGTGGTGTAGCCTGAGGCTGCTGGATCTGCCCAGATGTCTAACCCGGCTGTTTCCTTTTTCAGTCTGGAAACGCTCTCTGCTGCGCTGACTCAATCAATAGGGCTCTGTCTAAAGTCTCCAGATAGGAAGTGGTACCAAGACCGGCAAGTCTTACTTGCAAATGTCCATCCAACTCTTGAATGAACTGCTGCATACGCGAACTGTCCTCAGCAACAAGCTCTAGACAAAATCTGGCCAATCTATCAAACTCTGCATTATACTCAGTCACTGTCTGATTGTTCTGTCGCAGACTCAGGAAATTCTACCGGCGAGCCATCTGATAAGCTCGTGGAAAGAAACGGCTCTCGAAAGCCTCTCTGAATCTGGCCCAAGTGATGTTCTATTCACCGATGATGGAACGCTGGGTAAGACACCAAGTGTCGGCCGCGTCCCGTAAGTGAAAAGTAGTCAGCTCTGCTTTCTCCCACTCGGAGCAAGCCATATAGAAGAAGGTCCGCTCCATAGTCTCAATCCAAGACAAGGCCACACTCGGATCTCGGTCTCCTCGGAAGAGTGTGAATCGACTCTTCATCGACTCTGCCAACACTGGAATCCTGGCTCGTACAACGACAAAGTTAGTGAGGTGTGTCGGAACGGCTGTCGGAACTGGAGGAACCACTGGAGCTGTTGCTACAGGTGGTACCGCTGAATAAACTGGAGTAGGTGCTCCCGGTTCTGCTATATACACTGGAGCATAAGCCGTCGGTGGTACTATCGGGTGAACATAGGTGGTCGCGGCTGGATGTACGGTAGGCAATGATACCGGATGTAGAGCAGCCGGTATCCCTAATGCAGGTGCTGCTGGGTACACCGTATGTACTGGGAGCACAGGTGTCGCTGGTGTCGGGTACACTGTAGGCCTAGGTGGCGGTGGTGCCAAGTACGCCATAGGCTGGGCTGGAGTTGGTGTCGGGTATGCCAATGGTACCCCTGGTGGTACCGGAAATATAGTAGGGGTGGATACTGTCGGTGCAGCTGAGGTAGGTACCTCTAAGGGAGCCATCGGGGTCTGAGAGCCCGACGCACCCGCAGCATGCTGAGTCTGTCCCTGGCTGACAGGCTCATCAACAGAAGGCATCTTTGGCATATCCAGAGATCCCGCGGTCCTCGTACGTGGTCTTCCAGCACCACGTCTAGCAGCAATACGTGTAGATCGCCTCATATCTGTTAAATTATATTACAGATATTACTACCAGTATAACCAATTACCAAAATAACATCATACCTAATTGCTGTCTGGAGATGTTACGTTGCTGTCCAGAACCCAAATTGACCTCGGAATTCCGTACAAGAAAATCACCGGAAATCCATATTAATCCGAAACGAAAGTCCAAAACATATACGTAATGGAAAATCCGTGCAACCAAAATAACTACCCAGTTTGACTCGCAAACTTGGAGTAACACAATATATCCAAAATACTAAAAGCAGGTATCACACCCTGCTCTGATACCAATAAATTGGTATCAAATAAATCTCGAAAATCCAACACACGGAAACCAAACAAGTATCGCCAAACTTTGGCACTCTGATACCATATAAATTGGTATAAGGTTATCCCAAATATCCAAAATACGAAAACAACGATAGTAAAACTTAAGCTATGATACCAAATAAATTGTCACGCCCCGGAGGCATCCCTGTCCGAAGAAATTTCGGCAGCATCTCCCCTGTACTACGGACAATCTGAAACTTTCTACAATCACCATATACCTTAGCCACATGTGGCTAGAATAATAACAATCACCACGCAGTTAATATCAATTTCAGCCTCTGGCTGACACAACCACGCAGTTTAATAGTAAACAAATAGAACAGTAATACGATGACTCAAAAACAACCCTACTCAACTACACTCGTAAAGCTCAAATCCGATTTTTCCTACTCCACTACACTCATAAAACACAAATATGACAAACTCACCTCTTCTGCCATCCAGGCAGGCATGGAGGAAAACATATCCAAATCATACCAAAATCCATCAACGATAAGAATCCATACAAGATCCATAAGTAAAACATTACAAGACCAAAACATAGTCTGATAGAGAAAACTAAAACAACAACTCGTGATCAGCAAAGGACTAGCACTACGTGCAATGGGGACTAGCGACTGGAACTGCTCCGGACAGCCTCAACCTGAAAATATCAACGGAGGAGGGTATGAGTCCAACACTCAGCAGGTACAACTGATATGCATAATAAAGTAAATAACAGACAACACTAATCATGCGTACAGTCTCCTGAATACGAGAAGAATAAATGCAACTGAAACAAAAATAGGAGAAAACTGTCCTAACCAGGACCAAGGTATAAAGGTAACAGGGTCGTCAAACCGAGGGTGTCATAATCCTGTATGCATGTCAATCATATGCATCCATATAAATGCAGCAAGTAAATGCAGCAAACACAAACAATAAATACATCATGCATATGATGCCAATGACATGGTAACCCCTAATGTCAGTCATCCATCTCACACACAATGGTGAGTCCGAGTGGGTAGAGCTGTGACAACAGTGCACTCTGACATCACTGCCCCTGATGAGTGACCGAGTGGACGGGATGTTGTCGTAGTACACACATACTCCTACACCGAAATAATAAATGGGGGAGCGCAATGCTCTCATCTCCCAGTACACGATGACGGGGAGGACTCTCTACCGGCTACCACGCTGAGTCACACTACCCATGAGCAGACCAAAGGACCCAAACAAAGTCCAACTGCCTGTCGGCTACAACGCTGCTACACTAAACCAACGGAGCCAAACAGAGCGGAACTGTCTACCGGCTACCACGCCGAGTCACCAGACCAACGGAGCCAAACAGAAGAACTGCCACACACCTGCCTGATATACCATTAACCCATGAGTGGTGGTATGTACAGATACATGTAACTGGCGATGTGCTCAACAATAATGGAGCAGACAATTGCACAGCATGCAATCATGCAAGATGATGTATGCCACTAAACATGGCAATATCATGAATAGCTTAGCAAGATCCATACATAAATAAAAGGTGTACCACAAGTCAATGTATCAGATGGAAGGTACACAAACAGATAGGGTATCAAATAAACCCTAGGTCCTGAACATAATGTATCATATGGTTGGGTCACTACCTATAAAGCATGTATGATTAGGTAAATAATAACATGCAGTGCATAATGAGTAAACAAGCAAACATGTAATAGATCATGTGGTGACCAACCGAAACAAATGGAAAACACAATCATGCTATATGTTAAACACATTATTATGCATATCAAAAGACATAAGTCAAAGTACCCGCCTCCGATATAGATCGAGCTAAACGACCTCTGTGACGAAGTGCTCGTCCTGCGTCAAACTCCTGTGTTATCACACAAAAGGGATAGTTTAGCTAATTCTATCATACAACAATTAGCCAAACTAAATTCTAATCCAATTAAAAAGTTCTAAATTGGATCCAACTAATCAACCCAACACAATTAACGAACCCTAATTAAATAAAATCAGTGGGTCCACTAGGGATAGTTCCTTAACCCTAATCAACACAACCATCGAGTATAATTTATCTACAACAAAATAATCATACCTAACTAATATCAAATTTGAAACATGAACTATAATTTACCATGTATCAAAACATACCTAAAACAACATGTATCATAATCATGTTCCTTACCTAGATTCGCATGATCATCAAACCAAATCCTCCAATTCAAAACATGCTCTGCAACAAGTATTCAAATACACCTAATCCTTACCTCAAATCACAGCTAAATCTGGTTGTTGCCGAAAGAAATAGCTGCTGGAAAGTGGCTGCCGGACCCAAGAACAATCAATAGCACAAGATTACCCTCGTAATCAGTGATCTGCTAAACCCTACACCTGCAGATTAGGTCAGAAAGGGAAATCAAGAGTGCAACCAAGTGTTACAACCCACTCACCTTGTTGGCTCAGCAGTAAGGAACTAGGGCAGAGGGGATTCCGGCCGGAACAGAAGAGAGGAACCTAGGGCATGCGGCTGGAGTCTAGGACACAGGTGAAAGTCGGCTGTAGGGCGGCACAGAGGGAAGAAGGGAGAATGGCGGCGATGTCCCGTGTGGCGGCGGTGCTGCTCGGGTCGAGAGTCGGCGACCAGTGCTTGGTATCTCCATGGCTAGGGCGACAAGGGGTCGGCGGTGGCTCTCTGTTAGTTAGAGCCCTAGAGCCAATCATTTGATGATTGTATGGACTCATTGTATCATATTCTTGTATATTAATAAAGGCATTTAGTTTGGTTATTATACTTACTTATATTGGTGCCAAATAAACTAAGTATAATAGCGTCCTTGAGTAGAAGGTTCTCACCTATATCAATCGGTTAGTTGAACCGATAGTGAGATGATATATGGAACACTACTCTAAATCATTCCTAGTCGAGTATTAACATTCAGGGACAATGTTAATGTAATAAGACTAGCATGTAGGTCAACTCGATGACTTGATCTCACAAATCATGGATATGGAGATATCAAGTTGACACATGGGTATGCATTGGAGAATGTATACTGAATGACCCGCCATGAGAAAGTATCATGGATCGTTATATGAGTGTCATATACTTTCTCATGTGGCTATTAGTATGACTATTAGTCCTTAGACCTGAAGTCACCATGGATCCCTACATAAGGAGTTATGTACTTTGGTTTCGTCAAACGTCACCCGTAACTGGGTGGACTATAAAGGCGATTACTGGATATATAACGAATTATGTAGAGGGATGTGAGTGATGTAGATGGGATCTATCCCTCTCATATGACGGGAGTGACATTGGTATTCTTGATAGAGTGAGACCACTAAGTGCATGGCCATGCCCAAATGAGTCAACATTAGATGTTGAGCTCATTTGATCGAGTGAGTCTACTTCGAGTTCAAGATTTAGATTGATTAGAGGATGACACGGTCTATGCCTCATATTGATGAATCTAGATATCTAGGATAGAAGGACAATGTCACATATTGTGAGGAGTCACAATTAGTAGTCACAAGGTGATGTTGGATCTCAACATTCTTATAACTTGGGTAGCAATGATGTATTGCTAGATGCCGCTCATTGCTTATGTTTCTAAAGGAGTTTAGAAACATTGCCAACGTTACAAGAACCTATTGGGTCACACACAAAGAACAAGTGGATGGAGATTAGGTTCATATGATGAACCAATTGGATTAGGTTCATATGATGCACCAAAGATTGGATTCAAATTAGACTTATTGAGTTAGACTCAATTAGATTCAATTGTTGAATGAGTCTAATTCAAATTTGATTCATTGAGTCAATTTATATTAATGAATTGAGATTCATTAAATTGAAATTGACTTGAATCAAAGGTTGGATTTAACTCAACAAGGAAGAAATTGGTCAATTTTGACTTGACCAAATGGAAGTTGAAACATCAAGTTTGACTTGATGTATTGCCACATCATAAGGATGACTCATCCTTGCCACATCACCTCCACCTCATGAGGCATGCCACCTCATCGGGGTTACACCCTCTCCTTGGCTTTAATGTGGCCGGCTACATTAATGAGGGGGTTACATTGTGTGGCCGGCCACACTAATGTGAGGAGGGGTTTTGATTTTGTGGAATAATGTGTGCATTCATTCCATCTTCTTCTTTGGTCTTTTCCTCTTTGTTTTGCTGCTGTTGCCGTGAACTTCCAAGAGAGGAGAAGGTGATTGAGTGAATTCCAAGAGCAAAGGAAGAGTGAAGGTCACAAAGGAGGGATACTACTACTTGAGTGTATGAGTTTCTTTTGTACTCTCTCTTTTTCTTCCTTTCCAATCCCATCCGAGAGCTCTAGAAAGTGCTAGCACACTTGGGGCTCTCTTCTCCATCCTTTGAGTGTGAGAGACACTCCTTGTTCGTGTGGATATCATTAGAGGAGTGTCTACGTTGACACTCTCGAGATCCGGCGTACCGTTGGACGAGCGGGATTTGCGAGGGCACGCATCGAAGGTAAAAATATTTTCTTTGTAGATCTACTGTATATCAGAGTATTAAAACTCGTACTCGTGTTTTTCGGAAATTTTCCTTGCACGGATCTACGGCTTTGGGTGATTCGGGGTTTCCGCGACGCGAAAAGCAGTTTTCGCGGTCCGAAAAACCCAACAGTGGTATCAGTGCCACGTGCAAGGCTTGTACGAGTTTAATTTTTGGTTTTATGAAAACTAAAGTTTCTATAATTTTCAGTAAAATTATGATTTTTATAGTTTTTATGGGTAATTTTTCAGTAGAAGCGAAGCACAAGTGTCTCGGCACTTGTAGGCTTCGGCTACCGGAAAGATTTTTCCAAAACGGCTTCGTTTTGCCACAAATCCGTTTGGGACAGCGGGCTTGGGTGCCATTAGATCACAAAGGAGCAACTCACGATGGTTAGATCATGGGTAGGGGTACTGCCCATAACCCCACAAGGGGATTTGCTCCGCGATTGCACCCGAAATCGCTAAAAACGAACCTGCCGGGAAGATTTTTCCGAAACGGCAATGTCTCGACCCAAATCATTTTGGGACAGTGAGATTGGGCGCTGTTGGATCGCAAAGGAACCCTCGCGATGGTTAGATTGCGGGTAGGGGCGCTGCCCCTGGCCCCGCAAGGGGATCCGTTCCGCGATTGCGCCCGAAACCGCTAAACGGGACCGCCGGGAAATTTTACTCGTAAAAATTGTAAAAATTATTTTTAAAATTATAGAAAATTATGAAAATATATAATTTTAAATTATATATTAATTTTGTGATAGTCATGGCCCAAAAACTCAATATGATTGGATTGTGTTGTAATTCATAATACGGCCTGCATGCCATTATGTGTTTGCGCATGTTGTATGTTTTTATTTTTCCGCGACCTGCGCGTCGTGCCTTTCTCTTATATTCTTGTTGTAAATTAGATTTAGACTCGAATGTAACTCGAGTTTCAAATTGTAATGTACAAATTGGAGCGGTGGAAGGTCCACACGAGACGGAGTTCCGAGGCGGGCACGAGCAACACAAGGTGGTCAAAGGGAGGAGCTTGGAGAAGCTGTTGACCCTAGCTTGACCATTCGATCTTCTCATTGGCTTGAGAAGATCGTAGTAGGGCCATGACTAAATCACAAATAGATTAATTAGTTAATTGCTTATGTATATGATGCATGTTTAATAAGTAATTAATTAATTAGTGTCTTACGATTAGATTAGATTAGATCTAAGTCGTGCACATGATGCACCCTTGCGATTAGATTAGATCTAAGTCATGCACAAGATGCATCCTTTTCGATTAGATTAGATCTCGATCGAACCAACTCTAAATGCCTAACCGTGCCGTGATACCTATCACTACCTCGATCACATGTATTGTTGAATCTGCCAAAGCAGAGCAATACATATTATCTTGGTAGGGTACGGAGGGACAATCTTGGTCCCGCCTATCAACGCATAGGTGAATACAAACTCAATTAGATTTAGTATTCCTAGTTGCTCGGTTAGATCGAGTTAACTATAGGCATTCTTCCAACGGTTGGAAAAGATAGGTCAAAATCACATCTATATTAACTCTCGGGCGTATTAGCCAAAGCTAACTCGAGTTTTAATATAAATGCGGATATTGATTTTATAAACAAGAGTTGCATAGAGATGTAATTGGTAATCGTTACCTACCGATCATACTAAGCCTTGGGCGTATTAGCCAAAGCTAACTCAAGGGTTAGTATGATGTGGATCTTGTCCCACAAGAATTATAGAATTCAGTGGGAGCATCATTTAATTAAAGGTCTAATTAAATGATTTTAAAAGAATATGATATTTATTTCTGCAAATTTTCTGTTGTAGATAACCATGACGTCGAATACGAACTCTTTCTCCCTGCGTTCTGTCCTTAAGAAGGACAAGCTCAACGGAGCAAATTTCCTGGACTGGTACAGGAACCTGAGAATAGTTCTCACTCAAGAACGTAAACTGTACGTTCTGGAGCAGCCCATTCCGGAGGCTCCTCCTGCCACTGCCACGCGAGCAGACAGAGATGCTTACAAGAAGCATCAAGATGACGCATTAGATGTATCCTGTCTTATGCTCGTAACCATGAACTCTGAGCTTCAGAAGCAACATGAGTTGATGAGCGCTTACGATATGGTTGAACATCTTTGTCACCTATATCAAGAACAAGCAAGGCATTGGAAGAGGAACTTCACAGGATACCTGGAAGATCTTAACAAGAAGAGAAATAAGATTTCTACTTCAGGTATAAATGTTATAGAAGTCAACCTCTCTATTTCTTCGTCGTGGGTATTAGATACCGGATGTGCTTCGCACATTTGTACTAATGTACAAGCACTGAGAAATAGCAGAGCATTGACAAAGGGCGAGATAGACCTACGAGTAGGCAATGGAGCACGGGTTGCTGCTATTGCTGTAGGGACTTATTTTCTATCTCTGCCCTCTGGGTTTATACTAGAGTTAGACGATTATTGTTATGTGCCTGCATTGACTAAGAACATTATATCAGTTTCTTGTTTGGACAAGAAAGGATTCTCGTTTATAATAAAGAACAAATGTTGTTCTGTCTATTTAAACGATATGTTCTATTGTAGTGCACCTCTGATGAACGGACTCTATATTCACGACCTTGAGAGCTCTATCTATAACGTTAGTACCAAGAGGTTCAAATCGAACGATATGAACCACACCTATCTCTGGCACTGTCGCTTAGGTCATATAAATGACAAGAGCTTATCCTAGCTCCATAAGGATGGTTTGCTGGACTCATTTGATTTTGAATCATATGAGATATGCGAGTCATGCCTACGAGGCAAGATGACCAAGACTCCCTTTAGTGGGCACAGCGAGAGAGCGACTGATTTGTTAGGACTCATACATAGTGATGTATGTGGCCCTTTCAATGTCGCTGCTAGAGGCGGTTATAGATACTTCATCACGTTTACTGATGACTTCAGTAGATATGGTTATGTGTATTTGATGACACATAAATCTGAATCCTTTGAAAAGTTCAAAGAATTCAAGAATGAAGTACAGAACCAGCTTGGCAAGAGTATTAAAATACTTCGATCAGATCGAGGTGGTGAATACTTAAGCCATGAGTTTCGTGACTACCTAGCTGAGTGTGGGATTCTATCCCAACTCACTCCTCCTGGAACACCACAGTGGAATGGTGTATCCGAAAGGAGGAATCTTACCCTATTAGATATGGTACGATCTATGATGAGTCACACAGATCTTCCGACATATCTATGGGGATATGCTCTAGACACGGCAGCTTTCATTCTCAACCGAGTTCCATCCAAGGCCGTGATAAAGACACCATATAGGATATGGACTGGGAGAGATGCCCAGATGTCTTTCATGAGGATTTGGGGCTGTGAGGCTTACGTACGACGTCAAGTCTCAGACAAATTAGGACCCAAATCCGACAAGTGCTACTTTATTGGATATCCCAAGGAAACTAATGGATATTACTTCTACATTCCCAGTCAGCACAAGGTAGTTGTGGCAAAGACTGGGGTCTTTCTAAAAAGAGACTTTGTTTCTAGAAAGACTAGTGGGAGCGCGTTCGATCTTGAAGAAGTTTAAGATGCGAACAATAGCACTGATGTCTCGATGGAAATTGAACTGGAACCACAAAGTGTTGTGGATGATGTTCCACAAAGAGTTGAGGAACAACAACCAGTTCAAGTAGACATACCTCTTCGTAGGTCTGATAGGGTACGTCGTCAGCCTGAGAGATACTCATTTCTCTTGTCTGATCAGGATGACATTGTGCTCATAGAGGATGAGCCTACCACCTATCAGGAAGCTGTGATGAGACCAGATTCCGAGAAATGGCTAGAAGCCATGAGATCCGAAATGGAATCCATGTACACCAACCAAGTATGGACTTTAGTTGATCCACCTGAAGGGGTAAAACCCATTAGGTGTAAGTGGGTCTTTAAGAGAAAGACTGACATGGATGGACTTATTTATAAGGGTTGCTTGGTAGTTAAAGGTTTCAAGCAGATTCATGGTATTGACTATGATGAAACCTTTTCTCCAGTAGCGATGTTTAAGTCCATTCGGATCATGCTTGCTATTGCAGCTTACCACGATTACGAGATCTGGCAGATGGACGTCAAAACCGTGTTTCTGAATGGAAACCTACTCGAGGATGTGTACATGACACAACCTGAGGGTTTTGTAGATCCACAGCATACTAACAGAGTATGCAAGTTGCATAGATCCATTTATGGACTAAAGCAAGCTTCTCGGAGCTGGAATCTTCATTTCGATGATGCAATCAAACAGTTTGGTTTCATCAAGAACGAAGATGAACCTTGTGCCTACAAGAAGGTTGTAGGGGACATAGTTGTCTTCCTCATATTGTATGTGGATGACATACTACTCATTGGGAAGGACATCCCTATGCTTCAGTCTGTCAAGACCTGGCTAGGGAGTTGCTTCTCAATGATGGACTTAGGTGAGGCATCCCGCATTCTAGGGATACAGATCTATAGAGATAGATCTAAGAGATTGCTTGGCCTAAGTCAGAGTACATACATTGACAAGGTACTCCTACGGTTTGCCATGTAGAACTCCAAGAAGGGATTTCTGCCGATGTCACATGGCGTGAGTCTTTCGAAGACTCAAGGTCCCTCTTCTAGAGAGGAGAGAGACCGCATGGATCAGATCCCTTATGCCTCAGCCATAGGATCGATCATGTACGTCATGCTATGTACTCGACCTGATGTCTCGTATGCTTTGAGCATAACGAGCAGATATCCAGGTGAAAGTCACTGGATAGCGGTCAAGAATATTCTTAAGTACTTAAGAAGGACTAAAGAATATTTCTTGATATATGGAGGCAATGATGAGCTAGCTGTAAAGGGTTACAGTGATGCTAGCTTCCAGACCGACCAGGATGACTATAGATCGCAGTCGGGGTTCGTATTTTGCATTAATGGTGGTGCTGTCAGCTGGAAGAGTTCGAAGTAGGATACAGTAGCTGATTCTACAACAGAAGCCGAGTACATTGCTGCATCAGAGGCAGCAAAGGAGGCAGTTTGGATCCGCAAGTTCATCACTGAACTTGGGGTGGTTCCTAGCATCGCTGACCCAGTTGAGCTCTATTGTGACAACAATGGAGCTATAGCACAGGCGAAGGAACCTCGCTCACACCAGCGGACCAAGCACATACTACGGCGCTTCCATCTCATTCGAGAGATTATCGATAGAGGAGATGTGAAGATTTGCAGAGTACCTACAGAGGCTAACATCGCAGATCCCTTGACCAAGGCTTTGGCACAGAGAAAGCATGATGGTCACACTAGGTCATTAGGCCTTAGAGCCTATACTGATTGGCACTAGTGCTAGTGGAAGATTGTTAGTTAGAGCCCTAGAGCCAATCATTTGATGATTGTATGGACTCATTGTATCATATTCTTGTATATTAATAAAGGTATTTAGTTTGGTTATTATACTTACTTATATTGGTGCCAAATAAACTAAGTATAATAGCGTCCTTGAGTAGAAGGTTCTCACCTATATCAATCGGTTAGTTGAACCGATAGTGAGATGATATAGGGAACACTACTCTAAATCATTCCTAGTCGAGTATTAACATTCAGGGACAATGTTAATGCAATAAGACTAGCATGTAGGTCAACTCGATGACTTAATCTCACAAATCATGGATATGGAGATATCAAGTTGACACATGGGTATGCATTGGAGAATGTATACTGAATGACCCGCCATGAGAAAGTATCATGGATCGTTATATGAGTGTCATATACTTTCTCATGTGGCTATTAGTATGACTATTAGTCTTTAGACCTGAAGTCACCATGGATCCCTACATAAGGAGTTATGTACTTTGGTTTCGTCAAACGTCACCCGTAACTGGGTGGACTATAAAGGCGATTACTGGGTATATAACGAATTATGTAGAGGGATGTGAGTGATGTAGATGGGATCTATCCCTCCCATATGACGGGAGTGACATCGGTATTCTTGATAGAGTGAGACCACTAAGTGCATGGCCATGCCCAAATGAGTCAACATTAGATGTTGAGCTCATTTGATCGAGTGAGTCTACTTCGAGTTCAAGATTTAGATTGATTAGAGGATGACACGGTCTATGCCTCATATTGATCAATCTAGATGTCTAGGATAGAAGGACAATGTCACATATTGTGAGGAGTCACAATTAGTAGTCACAAGGTGATGTTGGATCTCAACATTCTTGTAACTTGGGTAGCAATGATGTATTGCTAGATGCCGCTCATTGCTTATGTTTCTAAAGGAGTTTAGAAACATTGCCAACGTTACAAGAACCTATTGGGTCACACACAAAGAACAAGTGGATGGAGATTTGGTTCATATGATGAACCAATTGGATTAGGTTCATATGATGCACCAAAGATTGGATTCAAATTAGACTTATTGAGTTAGACTCAATTAGATTCAATTGTTGAATGAGTCTAATTTAAATTTGATTCATTGAGTCAATTTATATTAATGAATTGAGATTCATTAAATTGAAATTGACTTGAATCAAAGGTTGGATTTAACTCAACAAGGAAGAAATTGGTCAATTTTGACTTGACCAAATGGAAGTTGAAACATCAAGTTTGACTTGATGTATTGCCACATCATAAGGATGACTCATCCTTGCCACATCACCTCCACCTCATGAGGCATGCCACCTCATGGAGGTTACACCCTCTCCTTGGCTTTAATGTGGCCGGCCACATTAATGAGGGGGTTACATTGTGTGGCCGGCCACACTAATGTGAGGAGGGGTTTTGATTTTGTGGAATAATGTGTGCATTCATTCCATCTTCTTCTTTGGTCTTTTCCTCTTTGTTTTGCTGCTGTTGCCGTGAACTTCCAAGAGAGGAGAAGGTGGTTGAGTGAATTCCAAGAGCAAAGGAAGAGTGAAGGTCACAAAGGAGGGATACTACTACTTGAGTGTATGAGTTTCTTTTGTACTCTCTCTTTTTCTTCCTTTCCAATCCCATCCGAGAGCTCTAGAAAGTGCTAGCACACTTGGGGCTCTCTTCTCCATCCTTTGAGTGTGAGAGACACTCCTTGTTCGTGTGGATATCATTAGAGGAGTGTCTACGTTGACACTCTCGAGATCCGGCGTACCGTTGGACGAGCGGGATTTGCGAGGGCACGCATCAAAGGTAAAAATGTTTTCTTTGTAGATCTACTGTAGATCAGAGTATTAAAACTCGTACTCGTGTTTTCGGAAATTTTCCTTACACGGATCTACGGCTTTGGGTGATTCGGGGTTTCCGCGACGCGAAAAGCGGTTTTCGCGGCCCGAAAAACCCAACACTCTCGTCACCTGCGACAGAGGGGATTTAGTCACAGACGGCGTCGGCAGAAGATGAAGAGGGCAGCGTGACAGGGGAAGAAAGAACTCGGCACCTAGGGCTCGGCTAGGGCACAAGCGATTGGGGGCGGCAGAGCAGAGGAGAAGAGAAGGAAATGAGTACTCGGCCACGGCTTAAGCACGAGTGATGAATGAAAACCGTCGCGGCAGCGCCGGTTAGGGCAGAGAGGAGAAATCGCCGAGCGAAGGGAAAGGCTAGGGCATGCGGGAGGAATAAGAGAAAAAGAATAAGAATAAGAAAAGAAAAAGGAAAATAAAATAAAACTTTTCCTCATTAAAATAGCGTAGCCTAAACAGGCTTTTTCCGAGCCCCGTTTTTATCCCCGTCAACTCGTCCGTACGAGCTCCGAAAAATTCCCGAAAAATTTCCAAAAATTCCAGAAAATTCCCTTATTAATATTCACCTATTTCCGGTATTTTACATCTTGAGTAAATTTCTATAGATGTATAGGTACTCATTACATAAAAGAATATGATTTAAGTGTCAAAGAGAGGAAAATTAGAACTCATGTTTTGTCATGACAAATAAAAAATCTTTCTATGAAAAAAGTGAATCAATAATCTCGTTCCAACAAACTAAAAAATAATGTTCAATATTAACAGAATCAGGCAAAAGGAGCTAATAAAACATGCAAACAAATGCCCTATCAGCAATTTCAATATATAAAAATGATGGGTTTCAAGATTTAAGAACAAATCTATCATGAATAATAGAAATTCAAACAACTCCACAATTGGCATTACTAAGTTCAGATAAGATACACAAATCTCAATGCCTGCACTATAGCTTATCATAACCAATTTAAGAATTCCAAGCAAGGTAATGTCACTCTGTCTATGACTATAAGACATAAAACAAATACAAATTGTAAAAAAAAGTTGTATTAGAACTCAAAATTTCCTTAAATTCTATTTAGTGGATTAGATCTATATTTAGAAGAGCATCTGATAAAATATAGTTTATAATTATTATCTAAATGCAAAAAGGAGTAAGAAAGTAGCTAAATGCAAAGAGGAGTAAGGAAATTTATAATACAAAAAGGAGTAAGAAAATGGTGAAAAAATTGAATCTTACCCAAGTCTACATTGTCCAACAATGAAATGATCCCTTGAAATTCTATTTTGAAATTCTGACTTGGGTAAGATATTTTTTCAAACAGAAATTCAAGGTAAGATATTTCAAGGGAACATAATACACTTTGATATTGTTTCCAACTATCAAAAATGTCATGTACGTATAGTACAAGCAATACCATCACGTTTCCATCACACTTCTTGTATACACAAAAACCCATCCGAACACTGAAAAAATCCATAGATCTAGATTACTCTCTTACCCAAGTCTACAATGCCTGATTTTTAGAAGAGGACTATGTAATGAACCACAAGCCCATAAGTAAATTTGTTCTTAAGGAAATAATAAAGGACACGTCTAATCTAGTACCAACTGCAACACGTACCATATATAATACACAATTGCAGAAAGTGCCTCGTCGTAGTGGAAGGGTTGTTAGGCAACCTGAAAGACTCATGTTTTGGGAGAGTCTTTGGACTTGATCCCTGGTGAGCATGAACCTGATCCCCGGACATATGATGAAGCACTCCAAGATAAAGATGTAACATCTTGGCAAAGAGCAATGAATATATGTATTCTAATAAAGTCTAGGAGATTGCAGAATCACCAAATGGTGTAAAATCCATTAGGTCCACAATAGAAAAAGAAGGACAGATGGGAAGGTGGAAACTTTCAAAGTAAGGCTTGTTGAAAAAAGGTATCGATTATAAGAAAATCTTTTCACCGATAGCTATGCTTAAAGTCTATCTGGATTCTTTTATCTATTGCTGCTCATATGGATTATGAGATTTGGTAAATAGATGTCAAGACAGTTTTCCTTAATGGAAGTCTTGAAGAAAACATCCATATAATGCAACCAGAGGCGTTTATTGCAAAGGGCTAAGAGCATCAAGTATGTAAGCTCAATCGGTCTATGGACTGAAGCAAAATCTTTAAGATCTTGGAACATCCAGTTTAATGAAGTAATCTAGATCTATGGATTTATTCAGTGTTCGGATGGGTTTTTGTGTATACAAGAAGTGTGATGGAAACGTGGTGGTATTTCTTGTACTATACGTAGATGACATTTTTGATAGTTGGAAATAATATCAAAGTGTTGTCGGAAGTAAGGGTATGGTTGTCCAAGCAATTTGATATGATGAACTTAGGAAAATGTGCACATATTCTAGGGATCAAGGGATCACAAGAAAAGAATGTTGTGTTTATCCCGAGCTTCATACAATCCTAGCTCGTTTTAGCATGCAAGACCCCAAGAAAGGTTTTCTACCTTTTAGACATGGAGTAACTTTATCTAAAAGAGATGTCTCCGAAGACATCAAAGTAGATAGAGGATATAAAGGTAGTTCCTTATGCTATTGGAAGCCTAATGTATGCTATGGACAAGACCAAATATCTGCTTTGCCATGGGCATGGTTAACAGATATCAAAAGTAATCCTGGACTGGGACACTGGACTGCTGTAAAGCATATATTAAAGTACCTGAGAAGGACTAGAAATTATATGCTTGTTTACCAAGCAGATGGTTTGATCCCTGTGGGTTACACGAATTCTGACTTCCAGTCAAATAGGGATAATAGTAAGTCAACCTCGGGGTTTTATGTTTACTTTAGGAAGTAAAGTCATAACTATAGAGGAGTGTTAAGCATAGGTGCTTTGTCAGACTCCACTATAGAAGCTTAGTATGTGGTAGCCTTTGAGGCAGCCATAGAATTTATATGGCTTAGAAACTTCATGATGGACTCAGACATGATTTCTGGTTTGCCAAAAAATTTATTACAATTTATTGTAATAATAGTGGTCCAGTAGCAAACTCGAAGAAACCATAAGACCATAAGGCAAGTAAACACAATAGAGCGCAAGTACCACCCAATACGAGACATCATATAACGAGGAGAAGTTGTTGCCACCTAGATTGCATCAGGTGATAACCTAGGATATCCTTTCACTAAGGCCCTTAAGACAAGAGCTTTTGATGGACATGTAGAAGGGTTGGGAATCAGATGTATGGCAAGGTATATGGCAGCATAGTCTTTTAGTATAAGTGGGAGATTGTTGGAATGTATACTAAAAGCCTAGCTTTTTGTAAATATTTACTTAGAAATAAGAATCACATTGGTCAAATGTCTACATGATTAGTGTAGTTGTTCGATTAATTTATATTTAAGATAACATGGTGTGTGGTGTCATACACAGAAGATCATGTTATCAGTTCTTTATAAATTATAAACAGTTGCTCATGACAAGATAGAAAGGAACAAACCATTGGAATAGTCGTAGTGTAATTAGGTATTAATTTATCTTGACTAATAAATTACACTAGTACACTCTAAGTGTATTGATTAGGACCATTTAAGGTAAGTTCTTTTTATACTGACTTAATAAAAGAACAAGACCTTAGTTATTATGGAAGTGTGTGCTCTTAATCCTAATATAATAACAAACACATATATTTAGTATTTATTTCTTTGACTCATCAAAGTGTGAGATTTAGCTCGATAAATCAAAAGGCCCGATAAGTTGAGAAATGATATTACTTATAGTGTGTGTTGTTGATTATAGAAGGAAAATGTGTCCTAGTAATCTTGGTTGATAATGTCCTCAAGAGGAGCTCATAAGGATTGTCATATTAAACCCTGCAGGTGGACTTAGTCCTACATGACGATAAGGTTGAGTGGTACTACTCTTGGACTAAGATATTAATTAAAATGAGTTGTCAGTAACTCAATTAATTAGTGGGCATCCGACATCTTAAACATAGGGAGACTAACACACTCATAATAAGAAGGAGCCCAAAATGTAATTTGGGATTGGTATGGTAGTTCAGTAATAATTCTTTAGTGGAATGAATTATTATTGATGAAATTAAGTTGGGTGTTTGGGGCGAACACGGGAAGCTTAATTTCATCAGAAGACCAAAACCAATTTCTCCTCTCGGTCCCTATCATAGCCTCTTATTTATAAAGTATTATATCCACATATGCCCACCTTTATACTCATCCTAAGGTTGTCAGCCAAGCCTTGCTTGGAGCCCAAGCAAGGGGCCGGCCAAGTTAATCCTTGGATGAACCAAGTGGTGGTCGGCCCTAGCTTTAGTCCAAGCTTAGGTGGCCGACCATAATAAAATTAAAAGGATTTTATTTTTAAAAATTTTTCTTATGTGGATTCCATGGTTTTAAAATAGAGTTTAAAATTTAAATCTTTCCTTTTATAGCTTGCTACAAAAGATTAAGAAAAGATTTGATATCTTTCCTTATTTGTAGATTGAAAGGAAGATTTTAATTTTAATAAAACTTTCCCTTTTTGTAACCATGTTCATGATTTAAAAAGAGAGTTTAAAATTAAATATTTCCTTTTATAAGTTTCTACAAAAGATTAAGAAAAAATCTGATAACTTTCCTTATTTGTAGATTGTAAGGAGATTTTAATTTTAAAGATGACTTTCCTTTTTGGAAATCATCCACATGTTTTAATAGAGAAATTTTAATTTATATATTTCCTTTTATAACCAACCATGAAGGGATAAATTATTAGAGAAATTTTTATTTTAAAATTTTTGGAAACAAATTAGGAAGTTTTAATTCTTGTTAAAACTTTCCTTGATTGGGATTGTGAGGTGGCCGACCATATGATTTAAGAAAAGGAATTTGATTTTAATTAATTAAAATTTCCTTTTCATGGCAAAGAAATTAAGGAAGGTTTTATTTAAATTTTCCTAATTTGTCAAGACCAATGATTATAAAAGAGAGGGTAGGGGGGCCTTCATGGCTACCAACTCTATTCTATTTTTCCTCCCTCTCTTCCTTGGTGGTGTGGCCGGCCCTTCTACGTTTTCCCTTCTCCTTTTTCTTTCTACTCCTTGGCCAAAACTCTTCATCCTTTGGAGCTTGGAAGGTGGCCGGATATTGCTTGGAGAAGAAGAAGAGAAAGGAGGCTTTGTTTCTAGCATCCCTTGGAGCTTGGTGGTGATGGTCGAACCTCACATCTCTTGGAGTTTTTTGTGGTGGCCGAAACTAGCTTAGAGAAGAAGGAGCTTGGGTGGTTCTTGTCTCGGTAGATCGTCACCCACACGACGTCCGAGATAAGAAGAGGAATACGGTAGAAGATCAAGAGGTCGTTGCATACAAAGAAAGGTATAACTAGTAATTATTTTCCATATCATGCTAGTTTTTCTTTCTATGAATTCCAAACACAAGAGGCATATGATTCTAGAGTTTCAAATTTGTGATTCGAGTTCATGTTTTTTTGTTTTTCAAATTTGTGATTCGATTGTTCTTTTTGGTTAAACCTAATGGTATTTTAGGAAATTAAATATTGAATTTCTATAAAAGACTTTGTCGAGGCAGTGGTGGATGATCTCATACTCAAGAAGGCCTAGTGCCTCGCCATGTTTGACCTGAGAGTCGATTTTATAAATAAATATATAATCAACTTTGTAACATAGGTCGGACTTGGATCAATAGTATTAAGTTCCGCTTGCGATCTAAGTCTAAACCATTAAGAACAAATAAGTTAAATTTGGAATCAATAATGTTAAGTTCCATTTGCGATTCCTAATTTAATTTCTAAAGAACACAATAGGTTGTTTAGGAAAGGTTCGACACTTGTAAAAAAATTTTGTACAGTGGAGCCGGTACGATCTTCCTAGGACCAACCAACAGGGCTACCTTCTCTCCCTTGTTCATCCGGAGGTTTGTCAGTTGGCTTCGGAGGATGTCCCGCTTTGCTAGTTTGGCTTCCGAAGTACCTTCGTGGAGCTCTAGGAGTTTCTCCATGAGATCTTCGGCAGAGTTATAGCTTCTGATTTGGTTGACCTCCTAGGGTGGAAGAACGTGAGCAGATGGAACTCTACTTTTCCATTAGCCACGAAGTCAGCTTGCTCCTTCTTCATCCATGTGTACTCTTCTTTCTCGGTGCTGATCCATAGGTACTACAAAATGATATTTTATAATTAAGAGAATTTCAAAGTCAGTTTTAAAGAATATCTCCCTGCGCTTCTTCCACATTATAAAGTCTCCCTCAAATTTCAACAAGTAGATGGTGGATCTAGTTATTTCTTTTGTTTCGGAAGGTGGTTAGCCTTCTAGAGCGAGTCTGGCTCTAATACCACTTGTTAGGACCCGTGCGACTGGTAAGAGGGGGGCGAATTTTCCTTTAAAAAGAAAATAGAACCTTTCTTGATCTTTTGAAATAATAAGACACTTGTAAAAAAATAATTGATAAACTAATAAAAAAAGAGGCTACCAATTTTACTTGGTTACAATCGGGAAGGTTGTTAATCCAAGACTTTGAAGCACTATTCAAATTATCCTTTCGTCATAGATAGAGAAGCCTCTTACATGTGTTGGAAGCACACAAAGTAGTAGAACACTTAAAGAAAGTCGTGTACAAGTTATTCTGAACTACTGGGATCAGGGATGTATTTATAGCCCTAATCGGGGCGCCTGGAAGGTTTCTAGGAGCCTAGACATGGATAAAATTTTATCTAGGTCACAACAGATCGTGACACATTGAGTTTTGATAAACTTTTAGTTCCGAGAACATGGACTGTTGTGATATAGCCCCCACAGGACGAGGCACCCTAGGGGCGCCCAGGTGATCCGAGCACCCAAACTAGGTCCAAGCGCTCGGATCAAAGTCAACTTCCTAGTTGAATTTTTGGTCCAGGCTCTTGCTCTGGTTCAGCCCACTTGGGTAATTTTGACCATTCAAAATAGGGCTCACCCGAACCTATATTCCTGTCTTCTCAAGCAACCTTCTGCTCTGGCTTCTAGTCCCTCAGAAACGTCATGCGCTTCCTTCTCGTCTACCAGCGTACTCTTCCACAGTACCTCGTCCCTTAGATACACCAAGCTTGTTGACTCTCTTACATGTCATCCTTCTCCCTAGCTGCTTCTTTCGTTCAACTTCCTATGCTCATAACTTCCTACACACTCATACACAGGGCATCAAAACACAATATGACATAATTCTAATTCAGTTGACCACATCAAAACTATCTCGGGGTAGTAACAAAATCCTACAAGGCTATAACCATTCAAAACAACTCCTATAACAATTGAGTCTTATTTGAAGTATAAATTTGGATCAAACATGTGGCTTCACCTGGATGTAGGAATAATGACAACCCAATGAAATACAATTCTAGATAATTCTAGAATATAAAAGCTAGAATTTATTGAATCATAATTTTAATTTATCAAGTTGGCAAACCAACACTTCCCTACTAATAACAAAATCATGGAATTTAAAGAATAAGGTTGGAGCATCTATAGTTCTTGCAGCTTTAATGTGTGGAAACTTTGAAGGATCAAACACAAGTTGGAATTTCAATAATTGGGAATTCTATTCATATAGGTCCACTTAGATATGTTTATAGCATATATAAGTTGGATAAAACAAGTTAAAAGTTAAAAACAAAGAGAAGAACTTGGAAAAGGAACACAGATACAAGAAGATTTGTAATACCAAATTACCTAGCCCAAAATAAGGCAAGTAAAAAAGGCTGTGAAAAGTAGCTTTGTCTAGTTAAGGATTGAAAACGTCAGTGAATCAAGATTCTTGTATGATATCTATAACAAGCTATTCTGCAATGCATAAATGACTGCTTGAAGGCTAGATGTAGTCAATGATTCAACTAACCTCCACTGCTTAAATTGCTTCTTTAAATGACCTTCTTTTGCTAAAAGAAGAACACAAATAATCTGCCAAAAGTGCAAACTTTACATTTCAAACAGCTATAGATATATAATTTAGAAAATGTAATAAAAAAAACTAGAACCATGAATCACCTTCGCCACTCACAAGATCATAGAACAGATGAAGTAAAAATAACATCTGTTTACAGGAGAAATTTATAAGATAATAAGAAAAAGAGTTACTAGTTGACATTAAATCCTTGAACATTTTCCTTGGAAATAACTAAATGGACATGTATAATTAATAGTATTGAGTCTATTGACTAAACATATGTTTTAAAAAGAATATAATAGCACTACTTGTATACTAAAAGAGAAAATTCATTCCTAGTTGCGTTAATCTCCCCCAATTAGAGAAAAAAGGAACCGATCATATGCAAAATTACCAAACAATCTAATACCCTAAAGATTAAAAATTGATGGATGGGATTT
This sequence comes from Zingiber officinale, assembly GCF_018446385.1. NCBI lineage: Eukaryota > Viridiplantae > Streptophyta > Magnoliopsida > Zingiberales > Zingiberaceae > Zingiber > Zingiber officinale. The sequence goes on from NC_055990.1 coordinate 73,739,481, forward strand.
GGATTGAAAGCATCATAACATATAGAGAGGAATCATTGGAGAATTAAAATAAGTCATGATCTCGGCCTGGTAAAGCATTTGGAGAGGAGCGATTATGCACTGTACTGCAGGGTGAGGAGTGTGGGATAAAGCCACACTCTTGCACTTAGGGGATCGAAACTCATTGGGGCCTTTCAATTCTAACTAGAAGATCCACTATATTTTAGAAAAAAACACACACACACAAAAAAAAACAACAACACATAAATCACAAAAGTAGACGAGTAGGCAGATGAGGGATCGATCACTAACCTTCCTGTGCTTCTCCGGATGGAAGCACCATCGCAGTCTTCTTGCAACTTGGGGAGGACCTTCTTCACCACCAGCCTGGGCTTCTCAAATCTTGGGGCACCATGATCTACCATGGAACTGTTAGAGTGTATACTAAAGACCTAGCTTTTGTAAGTATTTATTTTGAAATAAAGAATCACATTGGTCAAAATGTCTACATTTATGCTAAGTGTATTTGTTAAATTAATTTATATTGTAGATAACATGGTGTGTGGTGTCACACACAGAAGATCATGTTATTGGTTCTTTATAAATTATAAACAGTAGCTTGCAATTAAGATGGAAAGGAACAAACTATTGGAATAGTTGTAGTGTAATTAGGTATTAGTTTATCTTGGCTAATAAATTACACTAGTACACTCTAAGTGTATTAAGCAGGACCATTTAAGGTAAGTTTTTTTTATACTGACTTAATAAAAGAACAAGACCTTAGTTATTATGGAAGTGTGTGCTTTTAATCCTAATATAATAACAAGCACATATATTTAGTATTTATTTCTTTGACTCATCAAAGGGTGAGATTTAGCTCGATAAATCAATAGGCCCGATAAGTTGGGAAATGATTTTACTTATAGTGTGTGTTATTGATTATAGAAGAAACTGTGTCCTAGTAATCTAGGTTGATAATGTCCCAGGAGGAGCTCATAAGGATTGTCATGTTAAACCCTGCAGGTGGACTTAGTCCGACATGATGATAAGGTTGAGTAGTACTACTCTTGGACTAAGATATTAATTAAAGAGAGTTGTCAGTGACTCATTTAATTAGTAGGCATTCGACATCTTTAACACAGGGAGACTAACACACTCATAATAAGAAGGAGCCCAAAATATAATTTGGGATTGGTGCGGTAGTTCAATAATAATTCTTTAGTGGCATGAATTATTATTGATGAAATTAAGTTGGGTGTTCGGGGCAAACACGAGAAGCCTAATTTCATCGGGAGACCAAAACCAATTTCTCCTCTCGGTCCCTATCGTAGCCTCTTGTATATAGAGATTTATACCCACCACATACCCACTTCTTAGCCACCTTTATACCCATCCTAAAGGAGGCCGGCCAAGCAAGCTTGGAACTCAAGCTTGGGTCGGCCAAGTAAAGAGGATGAGTTAAGTGGTGTGGTCGGCCCTAGCCTGAACTCAAGCTTGGTGTGGCCGGCCACATCATATTAAAAGGATTTTAATTTTTTAAAATCTTTTCTTATGTGGATATCATGGTTTTAAAAGAGAGAGTTTAAAATTTAAATCTTTCCTTTTATAGTTTTCTACAAAAGATTAAGTGAAAGATTTGATATCTTTCCTTATTTGTAGTTAAAAGATTAATTTTAATTTTTGATAGAACTTTCCTTTTTGTAACCATGTTCATGTTTTAAAAAGAGAGTTTTAAAATTATATATTTCCTTTTATAAGTTTCTACAAAAGATTAAGAAAAGATTTGATATATTTCCTTATTTGTAGATTTAGAGGAAGATTTTAATTTTAAAAGATAACTTTCCTTTTTGGAAATCATCCACATATTTTAATAGAGAGATTTTAATTTATAAAATTCCTTTTATAACCAACCATGAAGGGAAAAATTATTAGAGAAATTTTTATTTTAAAATTTCCGGAAATAAATTAGGAAGTTTTAATTTTGTATTAAAACTTTCCTTGCTTGGAACAATGAGGTGGCCGACCATGATATTTAAGAAAAGGAAATTGATTTTAATCAATTAAATTTTCCTTTTCATGGCAAAGATAATAAGTAAGGTTTTATTTAATTTTTTCTCATTTGCCAAAGACCAAGGATTATAAAAGAGGGGGTAGGGGTGCCTTCATGGCTAACAACTCTATTCTATTTTTACTCTTTTCTTCCTTGGTGTGGCCGGCCATCCTCTTCTCTTCTTCTCTTCCTTTTGGTGGCCGAACCTCATCACTCTCAAGGAGACTCTTGTGGTGGCCAGATCCTACTTGGAGAAGAAGAAGAGGAAGGAGTTTCTTGCATCCCTTGGAGCTTGGTGGTGGTGGTCGAACCTCTACATCCTTGGAGGAGTTTTGGTGGACGGAACCTGGTGAAGAAGAAAGAAGGGCTTGGGTGGTTATCATCTCGGTAGATCGATGCCCACACAACATCCGAGATAAGAAGAGGAATACGGTAGAAGATCAAGAGGTTATTGCTTACAAAGAAAGGTATAACTAGTAATTATTTTCCGTATCATGCTAGTTTTTCTTTATATGAATTCCAAACACAAGAGGCATATGATTCTAGAGTTTCGAATTTGTAATTCGAGTTTGTGTTTTTTTTTTTATTCGAATTTGTGATTCGATTGTTCTTTTTGGTTAAACCTAGAGTTATATAAGGAAATTAAATATTGGATTTCATTAAAAGGCTTTGTCTAGGAAGTGGTGATTGCTCCCATATCCAAGAAGGCCTAGTGCCTCGCCATATTTAACCTAGAAGTCAATTTCTGAAATTAATATTTAATTGAATTTATAACGTAGGTGGATTTGAATCAATAATGTTCAGCATCATTTACGATCCAAGTCTAAACCATTAAGAACAGATAAGTTAAATTTGGAATCAATAATGTTAAATTCCGTTTGTGATTCCTAATTTAATTTCTAAAGAACACAATAGGTTGTTAGGAAAGGTTCAACACTTATATAAATTTTTTTTACAGTGGAACCAGTACGATCTTCCTAGGACCAACCAACAATTGGTATCAGAGCTAGGGTTTGCCTCTGTATGTTTGGTTTTCAGTTTAATTATGCACATGTCATACATAATTTAGGCAGGATAATAGTAGGATGTGCTAACTCTGTGGTTGCATGCTCCTACTATTATGGCTTATGGTTATTGTGTGTGATTGGACCCTTGGACATGTCAAGGGCATTTTATTGTGTGTGCATAATTGTATTTAATTAATATAGCAGGAGCTATATTAGCCCTAGGATTTTACATTTATGTTCGATCTAGACTTTATGTACATTCCCTTGTGAAATATAGGATCGATGTATGTAAAATTTTATTTTCTGTCGCGGATCGTATTCTTGCAAGGCGTGGTGCTATTGAAGGACCAGAGGCGCAGCGGAAATGGAAGCTCGATGGACCCGACAACATGAACCCTAGGGCTGGCAGCATGCGAAGGACAGTGATGGAAAAGGCCATATTTATTGCTTTTATTTACTGTGATGTGTGTGTGTGCATGTGATGTATGCTAGCATAGGTTAAAATTCCTCACCTTAAATAACTAAGTGGGAGAGGGATTTTTAAATAAATTCCACGGTCTCCATTACTGGTTTGTAAGTGATGCAACAAGCTTGCGTGTTGGCTCTGAGTGCCTCCCTCCACAACGGATGGGTTTATTGTGGATCACTAGATCAAACTTCCTTTATGGATAGTTATAGGAAATTATTTAGGAGCATATGATCTTCTTCAACTGAAGGGGCACAATCCTATTTAATGGACTAAGTATCAAGTAATGGTATACACTTAGACACATTCAATAGTATCATCCCCAACGGAGCCACTACTATTGTTTTGTGTGACCAAAGGAAAACCAACTATAAATTTTATTTGTCATAAAGTTAGGATGACAAGATAATAAAATTAATGGGTAAAACCTCCTCTTACAAATGTTGAATTTGTATACGTCCACACTAACGTGGCATGCAATATTCCAGGTGTTTAGAGGTGTTGGTAAATTTAAATAGTATTGTTTGAGGAATCAATATTATTTTAAATTTAGAGTCTTGACCAAAGTTTTTGGTGATTCTTAGGATGTCTTTCAACCCACTGACCATTATACTAAAAGAGAACAAACTTACTGGTCCAAACTACATAGATTGGAAAAGAAACCTGGATATTGTCCTAACTGCTGAAAGCTATAAGTTTGTACTAACAGAGGTCTGCCCTGATGCACCTAATAGTGATTCTAGTGTAGAGGAGATTGAGTATTATATGAAATGGGTAAAGGCAGATGAGATGGCGCGGTGTTACATTTTGGCTTCAATGTCAAATGTATTACAACATCAGCATCAGGACTTACCAATGGCTTATGATATAATGAACAATCTCAAAGAACTCTTTGTACACCAGAGTCGGATTACTAGGCAAGAGGCAATGAGAAAGTTAATGGCAACCACCATGTCAGAGGGGACACCCGTAAGTGATCATATCCTCAAAATGATGGCTTATCTGAACGAAATACAGATCCTTGGAGGAGAAATCGATGGGGAAACTCAGGTCGATATTATTCTCCAAACGCTGCCCAGAAGTTTTGAGCAGTTCTACCTGAACTATAACATGAACAAAAGGGAGTATACGTTGGTGGAACTTCTGACAGAACTACAGGCAGCAAAAGATATATTTCATCACAATTCTCAAATTCACTATGCTGAAAATAGTTCTACTTTTAAGTCGAAAGGTAAGAAGAAGAAGAAACAGGCTGTCTCAGCAAAGAAGGTGAAAAACCTCTAGGTACAAGACCAAAAGTAGGAATGAAGAAGTCGAAGGGCAAGTGCTTCATCTGCAAGCAGTCAGGACATTGGAAGGCGGACTGTCCTCGTAGGAAAGAGAACAATAAAGGTATATCTCATTCTCTAGTAGTTGAAACATGTTTAGCAGTGTTATCTACTAGCACCTGGTGTGTAGATACGGGAGCCACTGATCATGTCTGCAACCCTTGGCAGGGGTTCCAGAAAACTCGACGACTATTTGAAGGAGAAATAACAGTCTACATGGGCAATGCTACAAAGGTGGCGACTGTTGCAGTGGGAGATGTCTACTTATCTTTTGATAGAAATAGATGTTTGGTGTTGACCTCCGCAAGTGTACGAAAATGTCGTAAGTAATAATAAAAGATATTGTATCCACAGGGACTGGAATAAGCACTAAAGATGTCTCAACGCGAGTTAGCTAAACAACTAATCAATGGGTTGACAGAATCTAAGTGTAACTATGTAAAGTAAACAATGAAATGAAAGAATAAGAAACAAGAATAAGGGCAATGATAAGGGTATATTCTAGGAGTTTTGGTTTCTTTGTAATGTTATTCAAAGTAATGATCTACCAAATCTTAATCCACAATTGTCCGTCATTTGTAAAAGGTTGTCGATTCTCTCTTGCAATAGACAACCGGCCTAGGACTGAAATATATCTAAATGTGATCAATTAGGAATGAACCCTATGTTTTCCTTACACGAGCTTGCCTGTCACGTGCGTCCCTCGGATAATCAACATAGAAATCCACTACTTCTCAACCTCATTAAGATATAAAGATTAATGCATCCAATCCATCCTACCCTCTTGAAATACCTAATTTCCCTTTCAAGATTACCCCTCAAAAGTCCTTACAATAGCATGTTCCTGTCACGAACGTCCCTCGAAAAATCGAATGAGAAACAATCCATACAAGATCCACAAGATATTCAAACATTCAATCATGCATGGTAATTAAGCCCTAATCTTTACAATCCATACAAGAAAGAATAGATACAAACAGGGCAAAATCATAGAAAGAGGAATTTTGGCAAATCCACAAGAGTTTACATCAAATCTCCATTACAAATATTCCCTACATCCTAGAACAAGAGATCTAATCCATGGAACAACGAAAGAATTCCAAAGATAAGGAAAAGACAAGCATCTTGATCCCCAAATCCAAGAAAAGAGAGGGAAGAAAAGTTATGTTAAGTTTAGTCTAACTCAATTGATAATATCTAATGTTATAGCACAGTCCCCGGCAACGGCGCCAAAAACTTGTTGACCTCCGCAAGTGTACGGAAATGTTGTAAGTAATAATAAAAGATATCATACCACAGGGACTGGAATAAGAACTAAAGATGACTCAACGCGAGTTAGCTAAACAACTAATCAATGGGTTGACAGAATCTAAGTGTAATTATGGAAATTAAACAAAGAAATGAAAGAATAAGAAACAAGAATAAGGGCAATGATAAGGGTATGTTCTAGGAGTTTTGGTTTCTTTGTAATGTTATTCACTGTAATGATCTACCAAATCTTATTCCTCAATTGTCCGTCAGTTGTAGAAGGTTGTCGGTTCTCTCTTGCAAAAGACAATTGGCCTAGGACTGAAATATATCTAAATATGATCAATTAGGAATAAACCCTATATTGTCCTTACACAGGCTTGCCTGTCACGTGCGTCCCTCAGATAATCAACATAGAAATCCACTACTTCTCAACCTCATTAAGATATAAAGATTAATGTATCCAATCCATCCTACCCTCTTGAAATACCTAATTTTCCTTTCAAGATTACCCCTCAAACGTCCTTACACGGGCATGTTCCTGTCACGAACGTCCCTCGGAAAATCGATTGAGAAACAATCCATACAAGATCCACAAGATATTCAAACATTCAATCAAGCATGGTAATTAAGCCCTAATCTCAACAATCCACACAAGAAAGAATAGATACAAATAGGGCAAAATCATATAAATAGGAATTTTGGCAAATCCACAAGAGTTTATATCAAATCTCCATTACAAATACTCCCTCTATCCTAGAACAAGAGATCTAATCCATGGAACAAGGAAAGAATTCCAAAGATAAGGAAAAGACAAGCATCTTGATCCCCAAATCCAAGAAAAGAGAGGGAAGAAAAGCTTATCTACGATGAAGAGCCGTCTTCGAATCCAATCCTCTTTCCCCGGAGTCGAAACGTTGAAGATCCACCCTTGATTCGCCGGAAATCCTCCCAAGAAGGTGGAGGAATGCCCAAATCTTGAATTCCCCCCAAAAGGGAGAAGATCCCCTTTGAAATGAAGAAGAAACCTTTATATAGAGGGGGAAATTTGGGTGCCACATGGCCCCAGGACCTGACTGTGTGTGGGGCACGGCCTGGTTCACTCCCCTCTCTACCTGTCTCACACGGTCGTGTGTGAGACACGACCATGTCTGGCTCTGCCACTGCACTCCTTGCACGACCATGTAGATCCACACGGCCTGCACTGCCTCCGGCTCTGGAGCTCCTACACGGGGCTGTGTGAAGCACATGGCCAGGGCATTCTTGGCCTCTGGAATTGTTGCACGGGTTGTGTGTAGCACACGGCCAGGGCATTCTTTGGCGCTTGAAGGCTTGCACGACCGTGTAGTGTACCTGGCCTGGCTTCCTCTGGCTTCTCATCTTGGCACGGTCGTGTGAGGTTCACACGACAAAGGCCACTTCCTTTCCTGCTGGAATTACACGAGCAGTGATCCACACACGGCCTGGGCAACCCCCCATGGAAGGGCCATGTGAGGTACAAGAATGGCGACTTCCTCCTTTGCTTCGCTTGCAGATTTGGTCTTGAACACGAAACCTTCACCAAATTCGACTCCTGTGTACAGAAAATGCACAAAAGCATATCTACGAACAAAAAGAGTAAATATGCTAAAAGGAAAGCTAGAAGTATGAAAATACGTAGATAAAGCATGTACAAAGTATGTGAATGTGCGTCAAAACATGCTAAACAAGTATACAATCTATGCACATCACACCCCCAGACTTAAACCGTTGCTTATCCTCAAGCAAAATGCTGCAATCTAAATTCATATGTTCTAAAATGTTCTCATATCCCTAATGCATTCTCCTAACTCTATCAAAAAGTTTCATTGATAAGCATGATCATGGAAACAAGTTAAGTATGACTCAAGCATAACCAGTGATAGACACTTACTTGTCACACACTTGGTTCATATTTCTCAATCAACCCAAGGTCTCAAAGGCGTGCTCAATCTCAAGAGAAGCTAAGCAGTCATTTCCCCAGTAGCCTAACTCGGTCTCAAAGGGGTGACTTGCTAGATTCCACTCACGACAACTATTTTTTATATCCCTTATTCACTTTTTTTTTCTATTTTTCCACACTTTTTTTTTCATAAGTATTTGCATTGTGCAAATCTTATTCACAAATGTACTTTTAGCATAAATATTGGGATATTTTGATTTTTTTTTCAAATGAGCTTACATGAGTTGAGTCTCATCCAGTAACCAAAATGAAGTTTGAGAAATCACCATGGAAACTAAGTACTAAACAAACAAGATGAATCATGACTATTTCAATGAAATCAACCATTCAAGCATCAAGTATAGGTGTAGTGAAGATAAGATCCTTAAGGTCAAGCGAAAACTAAAACTCATCTCCATATGATACTTAGCTTGTGTCATGCTACCCAAGATAGAGAAAAGAGGTACATTAAGCATACTACTAGCATCACTTAAAACATCATGAATCTAGATAATGAACGTGCTAACATTTAATCTTGAAGACAAGAAAGCATATAAGTGAAGTTTTGATGTTCTCAAGATGTATGGCACAAAATTTACAAAAGATAGTCAAGTGACTATCAAAAATCAAGCAATCCAAGCAAGACAATCAAAATAAAATGCAGAACAAAACTAAACATGCAGAAAACAAGCAAAAACTGAAAACTAGAATGTATAAAGAAAAAGAAAAATCAGGTTCGATACTCCCCAGACTTAAACTTTTCATTGTCCCAATGAAAACTAGAAATGATATATGAAGGAGGTTTTATGAAGTTAGAGGAGTTACCAAGTGATGAGCTCCAAATGGTTGGCATTCATGTGCTTGAAGATACTCCTCTATCCAATACTCACATTCCTCCACAACTTTAAATTCTACAAAATAATGATAGACAAGAAAAATCAAGTAGAGGGTATAAGCTTATTATGAGGAAAGAAATAAAACTAGAAAGGAATTTGAAAGAAACTAAAACTGTAATGAAAACAAGATTGAACTTGGGTTGCCTCCCAAGAAGCGCTTGTTTAAGGTCATTAGCTCGACCACCTCATTAGATTCATCTAAATCTCGCTCTTGGAGGGGTAAGATATTTCAACACTCTCCTACCAAGGGCTCTTATTATAGAGGGAGCTTTCAATATAGGAATTACATAATGAAGTATTGCTCTCTCCATCTTCATCTTCTTTGAAGTTCTTTCAGGTGGTCGAAGACGGTTCAATGTGAGCTTCCAATTATTAGCCCAAGTGAAATCTGCACATGCAAAGAAAATACAAATCTCCCAAAAACATATTAGATAAGATAGAGCCATCACCATAATAAGATAAGTAGAATAAGAAATAAAAATTGAATCACATCCAACAAAACAATAATAGGTACCTCAATAAAATTTTCCAAAATATCACAAGAAATATTAACCTTACTTTGCTGAGAAATACCTGATATTTCTAAACATGTGGATGTGACTTCCTCTGAATCAAACGAAGGTTCTAGCTCTGGCTCAGGTGTTGATGATATCAAAGATGGTGATTCTTGAGACTCAACCATATCTATATGAGTCCCTACACATTGTTCCACAACATGCTCAAATCTTGCAACCTCTAAGGGTTGTGTGGGCAAAGGTGGTGATTCTTGAGATGTTGCTTCCACAACACAACTCCCTACACATTCTTCCATATCATCATCATCAACACATACATCAAAAAATAAACCAACATCTATATCCTCAATAGGAGAATCAATAACAAGAGGATCAATAACTTTACTTGCAGTTTTAAGTTGATCTACCACATCACATTCATCATCTGAAAATTCAATGTCACTATAGCACTCTATAAAATTTAGAGATAGATCTGAAAACTTATTTACCACTATGTTATCAATAAAATCCTCATCTGAAGAGTCCTCATCTTCATATACATTCAAAAATTTACACTCAACTATATTAGTGTCACAGGATTTGCCGAAGTCTTTATTTTCATCGACCCCCACTAACCTTTGTGGAAAAGGAACCCTTAGTGAAGGTCCTGGGAAAGATTTAACTTCCTTTTTCCCAAATTCCCTTTGAGATTTTGGAGGAGGTCCAACTTGCTTATCTAGTGTTGGTGTGATCAATCGTTGAGGGAAAGGTACTTGTGGCCTTTGGGAACTTCCTGGAGAAATGGAATTGAGTTCTTGTGATCTTCTATTATTCTTCTCTTCAATTATAAACATGTCCTTCTTCAGAAGTTCTTCATGATTTTTTCCAATTCTCAACCCAACATCATCACACTTTTCACTAGATCTTGTCTACGAAGGAGGGGGATCTTCTTTAAATCATTTTGAAACAATACTTTCAATCTTTGCCCCCAAATGTTTGCACTCCCCGTTCTGTGACTTGTGATTTTCAAGACTCATAGATGGTTGAGTTACAATTTGTTTGACAGACTCTATAGCATTTATGGCTTCCACTTATTGAATGTTTGAAGGAGAATTCATCCAACTTATGTTCGACCATTCATGGAGGTTCAATGTCACTTGATCAATTAATGTATATGCTTCATCTACACTTTTATCCATAAAAGAACCTCCAACTGATTAATCCAATATACTCTTGTATGAAAAAGAAATTCCCTATAGAATATGTGCAGAATCAACCATTTTTCAAAACCATAATGAGGGCACTGTCTTTGAAGACTCTTGAATCTATCCCATGCTTCAAATAATGACTCTCCATATTCCTGAGCAAAATTTGTTATGCAATTCCTCATATACACTGTTCTGCTTGGAGGGAAAAATGATTCAGAAATTGCTTTTCCAATTGTTCCCAACTTGTGATACTTTGAGGATGGAGAGAATATAACCAAGTCCTTGCTTTATCCTTGATACTAAAAGGAAATGCCATCAATCGAACTGCATCTGCTGACACTCCTTCACATTTCACCATATCACAAATCTCTAAAAATGTTTCAAGATGCAGATAAGGACTTTCTGATACTTCTCCTCCAAATTTGTGACCTTGTATCATGAAAATTAACTCTGGGTCTAGTTGGAAACTTTCTGCTTCAATTTGAGGCTGCACAATGGGAGATAAAAATCTTACAGAAAAAGGTGTAGAAAAATTTCTCATGGGTCTGCTTGACATGTTAGTGCTCATGGATGTTCAAGAATCAAAAACAAGAAATAAAATGCAATATAAAAAGTAAGAAAGAAAATGCAGAATTTAAATTGCAAGAAAGAAAGTGCATAATGAAAACAAGAAAGAACAGACAAAAGGGAAAAGAAATATGTCTAGAATAATTCATATACTAATCAACAAATGTGTTTATAAGTTCTTGTTATTCTTGATACCTTTATGAAGTTTGATCTTCTCATACACAAGAACCATATTGCAAGATATATTTACAAAAGAAAAGTAGAGAGAAAAACAAAAGTTAGATCGAAAGAAAAACAGAGAAAAGATAGACTAGGATGCTAGAAATCAAGATTGGAAAGTTAGAATTAGAATTGCAACAAAATAAATTGCCAAGAAGTAAAAAGATATGCAAAAATTATGAAAACAGAATTCTAAAGATTAATTACAAATATGCTAATGTAAAGAAAAGTTATGTTATGTTTAGTCTAACTCAATTGATAATCATTAATGTTATAGCGCAGTCCCCGGCAACGGCGCCAAAAACTTGTTGACCTCCGTAAGTGTACGGAAATGTCGTAAGTAATAATAAAAGATATCATATCCATAGGGACTGGAATAAGCACTAAAGATGTCTCAACACGATTTAGCTAAACAACTAATCAATGGGTTGATAGAATCTAAGTGTAACTATGGAAAGTAAACAAAGAAATGAAAGAATAAGAAACAAGAATAAGGGCAATGATAAGGGTATGTTCTAGGAGTTTTGGTTTTTTTGTAATGTTATTCAATGTAATGATCTAGCAAATCTTATTCCTCAATTGTCCATCACATGTAGAAGGTTGCCGGTTCTCTCTTGCAAAAGACAATCGGCCTAGGACTCTCTGTGTCATACTGTCCTTACACTCCTAGATAACTTTCATACTGTCTCATACTAGATCTAATCGGCTTAGAATAATTCTAGATCTCTCTGTCTCATACTATCCTTACACTCCTAAATAATTTTCTCGTGCTTCTGGTTTTAAATAACTTTCACTAATGGTACTCTTTGTTCCTTAGTCTCTTAACTTCTCGGTCCTCTATCATTCATATCGAATCATATCCATTAGTGGTCATTGGAAGGCCTGTTATAAAGTCTCTGGAGACCTTAGGTGTACTGGTCACACCAAATAGCATGACTACAACTTCGTAGTGTCCATATCGGATACTGGAAACTGTTCTAGACTCTTCATTCTCCTTTCACTTTCAACTAATGGTTCGTAGAACGCAGATCTATTTTAGAGAACACTATTGTCCTCTTTAGCTAATCAAATAGATTATCTATTCTGGGAAGAGGGTACTAGTCCTTAACTGCTACCTTGCTTAGTGCTCTAAAATCTATGCACATTAGCATAGATCTGTCTTTCTCCCTAATGAACAACTCTGGAGCTCCCTGGGGTGAATGACTAGGGCGGATGAAATCTTTGTCAAGTAGCTCCTGAAATTGTTCTAGTAACTCTTTTAGCTCTGCTAAAGAAATTCGATACGGAGCTTTTGAAATTGGGCTGGTGTTAGGAAATAACTCAATTTCAAACTCTACTTCTCTGTTGGGAGATAGTCCAGGTAGCTCTTCTAGAAATACCTTTGAGTATTCGCAGATTACCCGAACATCTTCCTGCTTGGGTCTTTTCTTGTTATCAATGTCCTTCTAGTTCTAATTTCTTAATTGGGGCTTCTGACTCCCCACTGTCTTGTCCTCTATCTTAACATCTAGTTATGCCAAGAATAATACCTGATATCTTCTCTATCCTTTCTAAACATACATATGTATATATGAATATAAGAGAAACAAAACTAAAATTGTCTCTATTCTTTCTAAGCATATGTATCAAAACATAGAAAATTAAAACATGAATTTTCTTCTTTCCTAAACATATATAAGCAGATACTCTATACTGCAAATAATAAAGAAAGCATAAAAGAAAATTAAATACTTTCTTACTTGAAGACGACAAGGATGGTGCTGATGTGTGATGCTGGAGAATGGTAACTGCTCTGATACCAACTGTAACAACCCACCCTTCTTACTACTACTACTACTCTCTAAGAGTGACCATTACTTATCTACTAACTCTACTTAACCGGTATGATAAAAATCTCTAGGAAAACCCTACCGAAAAATTTCGGCAGAATCTCCCCTGTACCGGTGACCATATCCATAAATACATACAGAGTATACTCAGCCACAGGCGGCTAGAACAGATATTTTCACAACCACGCAGTTTAATAAATTAAAACATGCAGGTAATGAAAAGCGGAAACATAACTTCTTATTACAAAATTTTCTTATCAACTTAATAAGGAATTAAACTAAACAAATTCTTAAACTAAGTGAGTTCTTTAGCTAAGTCCAAAGGATCTCCATAGTCCACACATCACACACCGTCACAGCATCTCCTTGTCGCCTTCTTCCTTATACTTTAGCTTTTCCTTTATCTGCAGTAGGAGGAAATGCAGTCTATAAGCATAAAGCTTAGTGAGCGCTATCCTACTCACAAAAACTCGATATGCATGTATATAAATAAAAACATGCTAAAACTGAATGCTAACATGTAAAGCTACTCATGCTCATAAATAGCAAAGAAATCAACTAACTGAAATACTAAACATGTATAGCTAATCATGCTCATAAATAGCGAAGGAACTAACTGAAAAGCTAACATGTAAAAACTAATCATAGAACTATCATGTGTATCAATAAGAAAACTGAATTGATACCTAAGCTAAACTAATTAATGCTAAACTGAGTTTAACTTGTATTCACATAACTAATTTGTGAAGTTTTGAAAACTATTTACATAATAGATTAAAATAATAATCATGCTGCTGATGGGCCCGGCAACTGTACTTGCTGTGCGCGCATCCCTAACTAAACCCGGGATTGCAAGTTCCGAGTCTAGTAGGGTTTACTAGGTTATCTAAACCTAGGGACGACTGTGGGAGCCCAACCCAATGGATATCTAATCCAGTACAGTGCCACTGCTGAAAATAAAATACTGATTTCATAGCTAATTTTCTTACCTTGCTTTAACTAGGTTATCTGAACCTAAAACTAGGTTATCTGAACCTAGAGGCGACTGTGGGAGCCCACCCATTGGACCGTAGTCCCATATAAGCTGAAGCAAGACTAAATAAGTTATTTTAAATGCTTCTACTGCATTTACTGAGCTATTAAAATGCCTACTGTAGCATTATATTGAGCTAAGCATTTTATCAAGCACTTGGGGTGCACTAGAACACACTCTACGTACTGAAAATCTGTATACAAAGCTTAACATAAATCTACATGTAAAGCTTAACAAAAATCTTCATATTAAGTTTATCAAAATCTGTATACTAAGCTTATCTAAAACCTGCATGCAATACTTATGAAAATTTGCTTATTAAAAATCTGCATACTTTACTTATAAAAATCTGCATGCTATAAAAATAGAACTGCTCATGTTATTCCAATAGCAAATAGGAAACTAGAACAACTTAAGCATGCTGTGAAAGTAAAACCAATTCAACTACTAAGCATGCAATAGAATCTAGAAAATCTGCTCATGTTATTCTAATAACAAAGGAATCTTAGAAAATAAAGGAATCATTGCTGCATGGAATTAACAGAATATCATGCTTACTAAATCAACACAAAAGGATCTAAACCACTATGAATTGGTGGCTGTTTTTGCCCATGAATATGCACAAAAGATCTATCCAAACATACTAGCATTCCAAATTGTGCATGCTCATAAATAAAACTGCTCATACTCATTGGTTAGTATGGAAGAAAAATAAATTCTGCAGCAAATAAAATCTGCACTTAATGGAACCTAACATTACGAATTGTTTCCAGCAAAACAAGACCTAAGGAACAACAAATAAAATCTGCAAATAAAAGCTACTGGTGCTTAACTAATAGCAATGAGAACTGTGCGTGCCCAATTAATAGCAAATAAATCTAGGAATTAAGTCTGCTCATGCATATTCAATAGCTAAGAAATAGAAATAAGAATCAATACATGGCAATTAACATCAACTAATTCCTACTGATATGAACTACGAATCAAAGGTGAACTCTGACAAATCATGGCAATTAATCATCAACTAAAGACCTATTGTAATGAACTACAAAACAAAGGTGAAAGTTGACAAGTCATGGTAATTAGCAAGGGACTCAAACTGAAGCTAAAGATCCTAAAGTACTTAATGTTAGGGCTGATCTTGCTCCATGATTAGCAAAAGAAAGATCTAAGCCGAATCTCTGGGGGTGTTCTAAAACCCACACTTGCTGAAACTAAACTTCTAGGGTTTCATGCATGCTCCGGCAACAAAAAGGAAACCATTGTAACTAGTAAGGGGTTTGCTACTGGAAAACAAAACAAATACCATTCCTCATACTCAGATTTAACAAAAGAAATTCTGGAATTGAAAACTATACTACACAACCAATGGATCAAACACTGTATGCTTAAAACTAACAACAAAGAAATCTATTCCAGCATCTCTACAAGCTGAAATGCTAAACTACATGCTCATCTGATTAATTTGTTCCTTTTCCAAACCTAAACAAATCTGAACTTGAGATTCACGGCAGCAAACCTCAAGAACAACAATCCTACTGCATACTTCGGCCAAACAAGAAGAGAATAGAATCCAGAAAAAGGAAAGAAACAAGGAATTAAACCTCGGAGCTATCCTACTGCAGGTGAGTAGCAACTCACCTTCGGTTCTTGGACTTAAAACCGAGCAAGACAGCTTCTAGGGCTTCGGAGAAACTCACGATCTCGGCCTCTTCCTCGCGTCTTCTAGTTCTCCTTGTCGAGAGGATCACAAGGAGATGAAGAAGCCTTTGGATGGGTCTTTGGCCGGCCACCGGAGGTGCCCTAAAGCTCGCTGCATTTTACGCCCGAGAGAAAACGTCGTCGCCGAGAGAAAGGGGAGGAAGAATTTAGGTTTTGTGATTAATCCCTAAGTTCTCACTTTATAACTCCAATATTTCTATTAACTACTATTGCTTATATATTTTTCGCTTCCCTTCTTATTAATAAAGCCCGCTGGCCCAGTTGGTTGGCTGCATTCTGCTTCGGGCGCGACTCGCGGGTTCGAATCCCAGCTGCAACCATTTTATTTCCTATTATTCTCTGTTTCCTAACTACTGCTTAAATAGAATTTTTCTCTTTCTATAATAACAAATGACTGCTAGCACACTTGGTTAACCCAGTTTTAACCAAATCCCAGGTCACAGGTTCGATTCCTCATCCGCGCACTTTTATTTTCAATTTATTTAAACATTCCTAAATACTGCTTATATATATTTCGCTCCATATAAGGTTAACAAAAATCGTGTAGCTCAGCTGGTTGGCTGCATCCGATTAGAACCTGGTTCGGGTCCGAGGTCTTGGGTTCAAAACCCGCTTAAACATATATATTTACTATTATTTTTTTTTATTTTTTTTAAACTTCTTCCTCTTGGTAAAAATATCAAACGAACTCCAAAAATTACGTAAAAATATTCTAAAAATCTCTAGAATTTTTCTATAGCATTTCAAAATATTTTTGAATTATTTTTGGAGCTCAAAATGAGAAAATTTGGGTCGTTACAGCCCTAATCTAAACAATCCACACAAGAAAGAATAGATACAAATAGGGAAAAATCATAGAAATAGGAATTTTGGCAAATCCATAAGAGTTTACATCAAATCTCCATTACAAATAGTCTCTCCATCCTAGAACAAGAGATCTAATCCATGGAACAAGGAAAGAATTCCAAAGATAAGGAAAAGACAAGCATCTTGATCCCCAAATCCAAGAAAAGAGAGGGAAGAAAAGCTTATCTACGATGAAGAGTCGTCTTCGGATCCAATCCTCTTTCCCCGGAGTCGAAACATTGAAGATCTGCCCTTGATTCGTCGGAAATCCTCCCAAGAAGGTGGAGGAACGCCCAAATCTTGAATTCCCCCCAAAAGGGAGAAGATCCCCTTTGAAATGAAGAAGAAACCTTTATATAGAGGGGGAAATTTGAGCGCCACACGGCCCTAGGACCTGGCCGTGTGTGGGACACGACCTAGCTCACTCCCCTCTCTGCCTATCTCACACGGGCGTGTGTGAGACACGGCCATGTCTAGCTCTACCACTGCACTCCTTGCACGGCCATGTAGATCCACACGGCCTGCACTGCCTCCGGCTCTGGAGCTCCTTCACGGGTCGTGTGATGTACACGGCCAGGGCATTCTTGGCCTCTGGAATTGTTGCACGGGCCGTGTGTAGCACACGGCCAGGGATTCTTCTGCTCTGGAAGGCTTGCACGGCCGTGTACTCTTCACGGCCTTGCTTCCTCTGACTTCACATCTTGGCACGGTCGTGTAGTCTTCACGGCCTTGTTTCATCTGACTTCTCATCTTGGCACGGCCGTGTGAGGTTCAAATGACCAAGGCCACTTCCGTTCCTGCTACAATCACACAGGTAGTGATCCACACACGGCCTGGGCAACCCCCCTTGGCAAGTTCGTGTGAGGTACTAGAATGGTGCCTTCCTCATTTGCTTCGCTTGCAGATTTGACCTTGAACATGAAACCTTCACCAAATTAGACTCCTGTGTACAGAAAATGCACAAAAGCATATCTCTGAACAAAAAGAGTAAATATGCTAAAAGGAAAGCTGGAAGTACAAAAATACGTAGACAAAGCATGTACAAAGTATGTGAATGTGGGTCAAAATATGCTAAACAAGTGTATACAATCTACGCACATCACACCCCCAGACTTAAACCTTTGCTTGTCCTCAAGTAAAATGCTGCAATCTAAATTCATATGTTCTACAATGTTCTCATATCCCTAATGCATTCTCTTAACTCTATCAAAAAATTTTATTAACAAGCATGATCATGGAAACAAGTTAAGTATGGCTCAAGCATAAGTTCTTGCGCACAGTGCAAAGTAACTCAAAAACTCTTCAAGTTTCAATCTATGTCCTATTCAAGTCGTCATCAAGTTTGAATTCCTAATATTTTCGGTGATAGATAAGTAACCAGTGATAGGCACTTACTTGTCACACACTTGGTTCATATTTCTCAATCAACCCAAGGTCTCAAAGGCGTGCTCAATCTCAAGAGAAGCTAAGCAGTCATTTCTCCAATAACCTAACTCGGTCTCAAAGGGGTGACTTGCTAGATTCCACTCACGACAACTATTTTTTATATCCCTTATTCACTTTTTTTTCATAAGTATTTGCATTGTGCAAATCTTATTCACAAATGTACTTTTGGCACAAATGTTGGGATATTTTGATTTTTCCAAATGAGCTTTCATGAGTTGAGCCTCATCCAGTAACCAAAATGAAGTTTGAGAAATCACCATGGAAACCAAGTACTAAACAAACAAGATGAATCATGACTATTTTAATGAAATCAACCATTCAAGCATCAAGTATAGTTAGAACTGGTTTATTCTGATTTGTGTGGTCCTATGTCTACCCAGGCAAGAGGTGGTTATGAATATTTTGTCTCTTTCATAGACGATTATTCAAGATACGGATACATTTACTTGATACGCAGCAAGTCTGAATGCTTTGATAAGTTCAAAGAATATAGGGCTGATGTGGAGAAATGTCTTGGTAAAAGTATCAAGACACTATGGTCTGACCTTGGTGGTGAATACCTCTTTAGAGAGTTTAGGGATTACTTATCAGAAGCCGGGATTCAATCCCAATTGTCCGCACCTGGTACACCCCAACAAAATGGTGTGATAGAAAGAAGGAATAGGACTCTTATAGAAATAGTTAGATCGATGATGAGTTATTCAGAATTACCAAATTCATTTTGGGGATATGCTTTGGAAACAGCAGTGTACATTCTGAATATGGTACCTTCTAAAAAAGTTCCTTCTACTCCCATGGAATTATGGAATCAGCGTAAGCCTAGTCTAAGTCATATCCGAATATGGGGTAGTCCAGCACATGTGCTAAAAGGAGATACTGATAAGTTGGAATCACGTACAGAAGTTTGTCTGTTTATGGGATATCCTAAGGGAACGAAAGGTGGTTTGTTTTATAATCCTAAAAATTAGAAGATCATTGTTAGCACCAATGCTCGATTTTTAGAAGAAGATTATGTAATGAACCATAAGGTCATGAGTGAAATTGTTCTAGAAGAAATTAGAGAGGACACGTCTACTTTAATACCACCAGTACAAGATGAAGTACCACAAGAAAATGCAACACGTGCTACAAATGATGCACAGTTACAGACAGTGCCTCGTCATAGTGGGAGGGTTGTGAGGCAACCTGAGAAATTCATGTTTTTAGGAGAGTCTTCGGACTTGATCCCAGGTAAACATAAACTTGATCCCCAGATATATAATGAAGCACTCCAAGATAAAGATACAGTATCTTAGCAAAAGGCGATGAATTCTAAAATAGAATCTATGTATTCTAATAAAGTCTGGGAGCTTATAGAATCACCAAATGGTGTAAAATCCGTTGGGTGCAAGTGGATCTACAAAAGAAAAAGAGGGACAGACGAGAAGGTAGAAACCTTCAAAACAAGGCTTGTTGCGTAAGGGTACACTCAAAAAGAGGGAATCGATTATGAGGAAACTTTTTTACCAGTAGCCATACTTAAGTCTATCCAGATACTCTTATCTATTGCCACTCATATGGATTATGAGGTTTGGCAAATGGATGGCAAGACAGCTTTTCTTAACGGAAGTCTTGAAGAAAATATCCATATGAAGCAACCAGAGGGGTTCATTGAAAAAGGCAAAGAGCATCTAGTGTGCAAGCTCAATCGGTCCATTTATGGACTGAAGCAAGCTTCAAGATCTTGGAACATCTGGTTTAATGAAGTAATCCAGTCATATGGATTTATTCAGTGTCCGGATGAGTCTTGTGTATACAAGAAGTGTAACGGAAATGTGGTGGTATTTCTTGTACTATACGTAGATGACATTTTGTTAATTGGCAACAATGTCAAAGTGTTATTGGCGTAAGGGTATGGTTGTCCAAACAATTTTGATATGAAGGACTTAGGAGAATATGCACACATTCTTGGGATTAAAGTCATAAGGGATCGCAAGAAAAGGATGTTGTGCCTATCTCAAGCTTCATATATAGATACAATCCTTGCTCGTTTTAGCATGCAAAACTCCAAGAAAGGTTTCTTACCTTTTAGGCATGGAGTATCTTTATCTAAAGAGATGTCTCCAAAGACATCAAAGGAGATAGAAGACATGAAGGTAGTTCCTTATGCTTCGGCTGTCGGAAGTCTAATATATGCAATGCTGTGTACGAGACCGGATATCTGTTTTGCCGTGGACATGGTTAGCTGATATCAAAGTAATCCTGGACAAGGACATTGGACTGCTGTAAAGCATATTTTAAAGTACCTGAGAAGGACTAGAGATTATATGCTAGTTTACCAAGCAGATGATTTGCTCCCTGTGGGTTACACAGATTCAGACTTCTAATCAGATAGGGACAATAGTAAGTCTACGTCAGGCTATGTGTTTACTTTAGGAGGTGGAGCCATTGCATGGAGGAGTGTTAAGCAGAAATACGTTTCAGACTCAACCATGGAAGATGAGTATGTGGCAGCATCTGAGGCAGCCAAAGAAGCTGTATGGCTTAAGAACTTCCTAATGGACTTAGATGTGATTCCTGGTTTGCCCAAAATTATCACAATTTATTGTGATAATAGCGGTGCAGTTGCAAACTCAAAGGAACCACGAGCCCATAAGGCAAGTAAACATATAGAGCGCAAGTACCACCTGATACGAGACATCGTAAAGCGAGGAGAAGTTGTCGTCGCCAAGATAGCATCAGCAGATAACCTGGCAGATCCTTTCACTAAGGCTCTTTTGACGAAAGCTTTTGATCGGCATGTGGAGGGGATGAGAATCAGATGTATGGCAGCAGATATGGCAACTTAGTCTTTTAGTATAAGTGGGAGATTGTTAGAGTATATACTAAAATCCTAACTTTTGTAAATATTTGTTTTGAAATAAAGAATCACATTGGTCAAAATGTTTACATTTATGCTTAGTGTAGTTATTCAATTAATTTATATTATAGATACATGGTGTGTGGTGTCACACACAGAAGATCATGTAATCGGTTCTTTATAAATTATAAACAGTAGCTCGGAACTAAGATGGAAAGGAACAAACTATTGGAATAGTTGTAGTGTAATTAGGTATTAGTTTATCTTGGCTAATAAATTACACTAGTACACTCTAAGTGTATTAAGCAGGACCATTTAAGGTAAGTTCTATTTTATACTGACTTAATAAAAGAACAAGACCTTAGTTATTATGAAAGTGTGTGCTCTTAATTCTAATATAATAACAAGCACATATATTTAGTATTTATTTCTTTGACTCATCAAAGGGTGAGATTTAGCTCGATAAATCAATAGGCCCGATAAGTTGGGAAATGATATTACTTATAGTGTGCGTTGTTGATTATAGAAGGAAATTATGTCCTAGTAATCTAGGTTGATAATGTCCCCAAGAGAAGCTCATAAGGATTGTCATGTTAAACCCTGCAGGTGGCCTTAGTCCGACATGACGATAAGGTTGAGTGGTACTACTCTTGGACTAATATATTAATTAAAGAGAGTTGTCAGTAACTCATTTAATTAGTGGGCATTCGACATCTTAAACATAGGGAGACTAACACACTCATAATAAGGAGCCCAAAATGTAATTTGGGATTGGTGCGGTAGTTCAATAATAATTCTTTAGTGGTATGAATTATTATTGATGAAATTAAGTTGGGTGTTTGGGGCGAACACGGGAAGCTTAATTTCATCGGGAGACCAAAACCAATTCCTCCTCTCGGTCCCTATCGTAGCCTCTTGTATATAGAGATTTATACCCACCATATACCCACTTCTTACCCACCTTTATACCCATCCTAAAGGGGGCCGGCCAAGAAAGCTTGGAACTCAAGCTTGGGTCGGCCAAGTAAAGAGGATGAGTTAAGTGGTGTGGCCGACCCTAGCTTGAACTCAAGCTTGGTGTGGCCGGCCACATCATATTAAAAGGATTTTAATTTTTTTTAAATCTTTTCTTATGTGGATATCATGGTTTTAAAAGAGAGAGTTTAAAATTTAAATCTTTCCTTTTATAGTTTTCTACAAAAGATTAAGTGAAAGATTTGACATCTTTCCTTATTTGTAGTTAAAATGAAGATTTTAATTTTTGATAGAACTTTCCTTTTTGTAATCATGTTCATGTTTTATAAAGAGAGTTTTAAAATTATATATTTCCTTTTATAAGTTTCTACAAAAGATTAAGAAAAGATTTGATATCTTTCCTTATTTGTAGATTGAGATCCACATGTTTAAATAGAGAGATTTTAATTTATAAAATTACTTTTATAACCAACCATGATGGGAAAAATTATTAGAGAAATTTTTATTTTAAAATTTCCGGAAATAAATTAGGAAGTTTTAATTTTATGTTAAAACTTTCCTTGCTTGGAGCAATGAGGTTGCCGACCATAATATTTAAGAAAAGGAAATTGATTTTAATCAATTAAATTTTCCTTTTCATGGCAAAGATAATAAGGAAGGTTTTATTTAATTTTTCCTTATTTTTCAAAAACCAAGGATTATAAAAGAGGGGGTAGGGGTACCTTCATGGCTAACAACTCTATTCTATTTTTTTCTCTTTTCTTCCTTGGTGTGGTCGGCCATCCTCTTCTCTTCTTCTCTTCCTTTTAGTGGCCGAACCTCATCACTCTCAAGGAGAATCTTGTGGTGGCCGGATCCTACTTGGAGAAGAAGAAGAGGAAGGAGTTTCTTGCATCCCTTGGAGCTTGGTGGTGGTGGCCGAACCTCTACATCCTTGGAGGAGTTTTGGTGGTCGGAACTTGGTGAAGAAGAAAGAAGGGCTTGAGTGGTTCTCATCTCGGTAGATCGTTGCTCACACAACGTCCGAGATAAGAAGAGGAATATGGTAGAAGATCAAGAGGTTATTGCTTACAAAAAAAGGTATAACTAGTAATTATTTTCCGCATCATACTAGTTTTTCTTTGTACGAATTCCAAACACAAGAGGCATATAATTCTAGGTTTCGAATTTGTGATTCGAGTTTGTGTTTTTTTTGTTTTTCAAATTTGTGATTCGATTGTTCTTTTTGGTTAAACCTAGATTTATATAAGGAAATTAAATATTAGATTTCATTAAAAGGCTTTGTCTAGGAAGTGGTGGTTGCTTCCATATCCAAGAAGGTCTAGTGCCTCGCCATGTTTAATCTGGAAGCTGATTTCTAAAATTAATATTTAATTAAATTTATAACGTAGGTGGATTTGGATCAATAATGTTAAGCATCGTTTGTGATCCAAGTCTAAACCATTAAGAACAGATAAGTTAAATTTGGAATCGAAAATGTTAAGTTCCGTTTGTGATTCCTAATTTAATTTCTAAAGAACACAATAGGTTGTTAGGAATGGTTCAACACTTGTATAAAATTTTTGTACAGTGGAACTGGTACGATCTTCCTAGGATCAACCAACAGTAACTGAGATCATGGAAGAACAAAAGACAAGGTAGAAGGCAAAAGATGTTGATGAGGATGATGAATGGCTTGATTGAGGCAGATCTAGAGCGTGGTGGTACTACCACCGAACCTTCACCCGCACATTGTTACGATGATCTACCATGATCTTCTCCACCTTGGTCACGTACGGTGGCTTCTCCAACTCTGAGGACTGTATCAGTGTATAGTCACTGACTTTGACATAGTTTGGAAACTTGGCGGAATCAAGGCAAGCACCAATTTTAATAAAGGTGACTCGGACTCTGTGTGACTTGAGGAGGACTCTGATGTTGCTCACCATCAACCCTTTCTCTAGCCCACTCACCACTCCCCCTATCACCGGCATGTACTTCATCACCTTCTCCAGACCATGCGACGACAACACTAGAATCCTAGCTCACAGAAGAAGAAGTGATGCCACCTCTCTTAAGATCATTAAACACAAAATAGGTGGAGGAGGTGAGGCAGTAGCCACCTCTCGAGCAGTCAGCACTCACGGCCTCCTTATCGCCAGCCTCCTCATTAGCGGCCCCCTTGTTGGTGATAGAAGAAGATCATGATATGTTGTGGAGAGGAAAGGAGAAGCCACGAAGAGGGTAAGTTTAGGTTAACAAAAGAATGAAAAGGGTCAGCGTGGGATCGCAATAAGATAGGGACATCGCTAAAATTTTGAGTGCGAGGAGGAAATTTTAAACATGGTCCAAAAAAATACTAAAACACAATAGTTTTAGAAAATGATGGTAAAAAACATTGTTGATTAAAAAAATATTAAAAGGCATCCGTTATAATTTCAATGACAATGATTTATAACCATTGTCTTATTATCACAATGATAATGGTTTATGCACCATTGTTCCAAGCATTATAAAAATATTTTTATTGATAATGGTTCATTATACCATTATTCCAACTATTATTAAGATTGTATTTTGGGGTAACTATTAGATCAAAGATAATAGTTTTGTCAAAAAACATTGTCTTTTGCCAAATTTACAACAGTATTTTCTAAAATGGTTATCTTTGCAGTGTTGTCTTTTAGCAATTTTGTTATAGTGGATGCTGGATTAAATGATCCATCAACTATAAGGAAACATTTGTAGGTTTCAATCCAATGATATTAGTATTAACTCTAAAAGTCAATTATGAAATGATTGACACATCCGAATTACACTCATTGAGTTAGACTCAAATGAATCCAACCATATGGATTCAGTCTAATCTGAATTATACTTGAGTTAGACTCAAGTGAATTCATTCACTAAAGAGGATTAATGGAGATTAATGAAACATTAAAAGAGTTCATTTTAAAATTGATTATTCATTCAATTTCAAAAATTGAATTCAAGAATGAAGATTTCTAAAATGGCCTTAATGGAGTGTTAATGCTCATTAAGTCTCATTAAGTGAATTAATGCTCATTAAGTATTTTCATTTTCATTTTCGAAATGGGGATTCATTCTTCTTCTTCTCTCCTCTTTCTTTGGCTGAAACTTACTAGAGAGTTGCTAGCACAACCTTAAGTGTTGGCCTTCTTCATTTTCTTATGTTCATGTGGATACCAGAAGAGAGATGGACATGTAATCGTGATAAGATCCTTGTTGTTGGGAGATCACGTTCACGCTTCAAAGGTAGAACTCTTTCTCATAAAACATAGTATATGTTATTCTTCCTCCGTCGTATGGATCTTTTGAAAGAATCTAGTAAGTTTTTCCGCTGCGCTTTCATCATGTTTAGCGCGCTTGTCACGCCCCAGAGGAGTGTCTGTCAGACAAAAATCCGGCAGCATCTCACTTGTATCGGTGACAATATGAAGCAATAAATACACATAACACATCTAAATAACCATCATCCTACATGGCTGGGATAAAAATAGAAACAACACAACCACACAGTTTAATATACACAGCCTACCCGGATGGACATAAGGGAATACAACAACCATGCAATTAATATTTAGCCCACGCGGCTATATCAAAAACACAGCGGAAAAAAAATGAAGAGAAAACCTACAATCCACAAGTAAAGTTTACTAGCCAATTAGGCTTACACGACCATAAGATCACGAAAGCAAAACACCATGAATCAAACTCCAAACACAGACCAATTCATACAATATTAAAACCGTTGTATACTAAAAATACAAGTAAAGCGGAGATAAAATCGATATAACGCAGGACCCAAGACTGGCAGCCGGCATCTCTCCAAGCATCCGTGACTCATCTACCTGTTACCTGGCGAAAGAAAAACTATTTTGTGGGGTGGTGAGTATTGGAACTCAGCGGGTAAGAGAAAGATAGTGCATGAACATAAAATACAATTAGAAAGTGAGCCAAGAGTATATAGTCTCATAAAGGAAATAGAAGATACTTAAATAGAACCATAATAAATGCTCATACCTGAAACCATATTCTATGCTAGATATAGAAGTTCAGAGGTAGTACTAATCTGCTACAGTACTGCTCATAACTACAGAGGAAATATGTAAGGTATATACAAACTTCCAATAGATAAGTCAGTCTAAACACCCAGAACAGACATATATATATCTCAACATATATAAGCATATCAACATAAGTCAGCTACAGTAGCATAAGCTAGCAACAACAGCAGCAGCCAAAGCAAGTATAATAACAGCGTAGGCACAGATGGTCACCCCGCCCACCTCTCTGCACCACGACCCCTGTATGGTCGAGAGGCCAGATCGATGACAACTGTACCACCCAAAGGTCGCCACTCTCTCAAGTGACCGGATGGGCAGGTGCTGAGTTGCTAACTAGCTACACAACGAAGGGGGTCCCTGCTGCTCACAACTCCAAATACCACCAACTGTAAGTGGCGGAGTGCGGCACGACAGGACAAGCAACATCAACTCCAGCTACCACTCTGTCGAGTGGCCGAGGATGCGGCCCTGGTCAACGACTCTCTCGACCGTAAGGGAGAATTGATCGTTGACATGTTTGCCATGATATGATGCACCAAATGCAACAGTCATCATATATATCTATATAAATAAGAATCAGGTATGCTATAGGAAGCCAGCATTCTCAATACAAAACATAACTAAACAACAATCAAAATATGCAACACATGGTATCTAGTATCTGCTAAATATCATAGATGACAACAAGCGACTGTATGGATATAGAAACGAATAACTCAAAAGTTTGAGTGGAAGTATCAAGCGCAAGTAAATAAGAGTGGAGTCAAGGTAAAACAGTCCTTATCTAAACATAGCTCATGCACTAAGTTCAAAGAACTAAAGAGACAAAGTAAGAAGTACCCGCCTTTATCTGCCGATCGTGATAAATAATCTCACGTCGATACGCTCATCTCAAATCAACATCCTGCAAATCACATAGCATGCACAGTATAGCTAAGATTTATCATAAACTAAATAGTTAATCATAATCCTAATTCGATTAAGAATCTACATTTTAATCCCATTTAATGCTCCAACATTTCTTTCACAACTAATCTCCTTATGAATTAATCCAATTCAATTAGTTAACGATTCTAGTTAACATACTCTAATTATCCAATCAAGACATGAAACTGACAATCCAACTAATCCATTAGCTCTTATCACTATAATTGATTATCCTACCAATAAGAATGAGCTAACAATCCAACTATTGATCATACACATGCTACTATCAATCATGAACATGGATAACAAATAAATCAAAACAATCTTCTATTAATACACCCAATGATCCAAAACAAATCTATCATGATCAATTGTCAACCACCCCAACCTGATAACAAAACTCCATTTATAAATTCCCAATCAATCCGAGGTTATCAATGAGATGTAGATTAATTAACTAATTAATCTATTCAGGTTTAGTTCGTTACCTAAATCAAACATCGAGCTTCCTCTATGGTGGCAACCCATGATGATCAGCTTCGATACCCATTAGGACTAGCTGCTAGTGAAGCTACTGTGGCCCGAGCAAGGCTGCAAAAACCCATGGCCAAAGCAAGGCTTATGTTCACAACTTCCTCTCCGGCTGGAACCTAGGTCCAACGGCTGTGGAGACCAGCGAAGACGAGATCGACGGTGGCATTTTGACATCAAAGCACGAGGGGGGGGAGGAGCAACCGGCTTGACGTTCACCCCCAACATAGGGTTCGGCTGACGTCGGGATGAGCAACACCGACACAATCGGGTGTTGAGGTTGTTGTGGTGCTCGTGTGAGGGCAAGGGGAGGAGAGAGTCCGGCGGAGGAGGAGAGATTGACGGATGAAGAGCGTCGATCGGATGAGGGCGAACCGTGGCGGCGGCGGTGATCTCTCGTGCTAAGGGCAGGCGGCGATTGGGTGAGGAAACCGCGAGGTGGTGCTCGTGTAAGGAGGAGAAGCCGGTGGCCGTGGCTCGGCGGCTGTGGCCCGACGGAGAAGAGAGGTTGGTGGTGGGTTTGGGGAGACAAGGGTCGTGAGAGGGAGAGGCTCGAGAGAGGTGAGGATATCGACGGTGGTTTTGGCGCAAAAGGGGATCGGCCGCGTGAGTGAGGGGGACGACGCATTACTTAGGGTTTAATAATCAAAAATCTAACTTTATCTCAATCAACTCCTCCTTTAAATAGGGTATTTTAAAACAGGATTTAAATCCTACTCGTTGATCCCTATAAAATCTAAAATTTCTCATTTAAAAATCTAGAAAAATTCCATAATTTTCTAAAATTCACACGAACTCATTTCTGGATAAATTATCTTACCAATATATTTATTTTCCTTATAATAATTCCATATTATCAAATTCCAAGTTTTTACATCCTTATTTATATTTTTTTTTATATTACATTCTCCCTCACTAATAAAAATTTGGTCCCCAAATTTACCACTACCAACTATAATCAAGAAGTAGTACATAAACTCATCTCTAAGTATACTGAAATAAACTTTCTCACCTTCAGTGATGGCTCTGTGGATTATGAGCTCATCCTGCTTCTGTTATTCCCACACTGCTTCCTAACAGACTGTGGGTAACATCTACTAAACATAACCGGTCTCCACTACTTTCTTCGAAATCCATATCCATTATCAACCGATCCTCCAACATCAATATAGTGCGCTCATACTGTCCATCTGTCTGAGGGTATAAATCTATACTAAAGCGAAATTCCGAACGCACAATCTGCTATAATCACGGTCGGAACCATGATGTAAAATCGCATATCTTCATCCGACACAATCCTCAGAGACATACCATAATGTCCGGTAATCTCTCCACATATTACTCTCTATACTTCATAATAATTATCCTTTCTATTTGTCTGAAAATGATCCCTATTCCTTGACAAAATCCAACGAGAATTATAAATTTACTCACCTAGGTATCACACTTAATTTGCAACCAAGGTTTTACTAACGAAGAACAGACAAGCCCTTCACTAAAGATTGGACTTTAAAAGATGACGGCATAACCAACAAAAATAAGAGTTCAAACTGAGAAGAAACAACCTCAATTAAAAAAATTGAAATAGTTTACTAATCCATAGCTCATTAACATATAGAGACATAGCACTTCTAGAGTATCAATAACACAGAAAATACCTACCAAAATATGAAGGAAATACTACCAATTTGAAAACAAATTAAACTCATTATACTTGAACCAAAATAGAAGACTCTGCAACCTAATCAAAAATACCCAATCAAACACTAACAAAACTCCACTATAATTCACATTCATTCCCCTTCCATCTAAGACTTTAGAAACCTTGGATTCCTTACTGACGTCACCAATTCGCAGATTAATCCTTTGGTTTACTAGCTAGCTCAATGTGGTAGCAGAGAATAAAACACAAGTCAAGAGTTCGGCACTTTGGCTAAATCAACTATTTTGGTCAAGAAATCCCCAAATCTCTAGCAGCGTTTGATGGATCTAATCAATGGCTGACCCAACAAGTCACATATGGTATAAACAACTAAGTACATATGCTACAAACAACCAGTCAAGTACTAATAAATATGTACGATGACAATATACAAACATACCTCCTATAGCTTGGAGATGTCCTGCCACTGCCTGATCCCAAAACTCGAGAGTCACATCGAGAGATCAACTTACAAAGGGAAAACAAAACAATCGGAACACCGAAAATCATAGATCGAAACAAGATCGAAATAAAAAAAAAACACAAATCTAACATTTGACTCGAACCATACTCTGATACCATAAAATTGTCACGCCCCAGAGGAGTCTCTGTCAGACAAAAATCCGGCAACATCTCCCCTGTGTCGGTGACAATATGAAGCAATAAATACGCATAACACATCTATATAACCATCAGCCTACATGGCTGGGATAAAAATAGAAATAACACAACCACGCAGTTTAATATACACAGCCTACCCGGCTGGACATAAGGGAATACAACAACCATGCAGTTAATATTTAGCCCACTCGGCTATATCAGAAACACAGCGGAAAAAAATGAAGAGAAAACCTACAAACCACAAGTAAAGTTTACTAGCCAATTAGGCTTACACAACCATAAGATCACAAAAGCAAAACACCATGAATCAAACTCCAAACACAGACCAGTTCATACAATATTAAAACCATTGTATACTAAAAATACAAGTAAAGCGGAGATAAAACCGATATAACGCAGGACCCAGGACTGGCAGCTGGCATCTCTCCAAGCATTCGTGACTCATCTACCTGTTACCTGGCGAAAAAAAAGCTATTTTGTGGGGTGGTGAGTATTGGAACTCAGCGGGTAAGAGAAAGATAGTGCATGAACATAAAATACAATTAGAAAGTGAGCCAAGAGTATACAGTCTCATAAAAGAAATAGCAGATACTTAAATAGAACCATAATAAATGCTCATATCTGAAACCATATCCTATGCTAGATATAGAAGTTCAGAGGTAGTACTAATCTGCTACAGTACTACTCATAACTACAGAGGAAATATGTAAGGTATATACAAACTTCCAATAGGTAAGTCAGTCTAAACAACCACAACAGACATATATATATCTCAACATATATAAGCATATCAATATAAGTCAGTAACAGTAGCATAAGCTAGCAACAACAACATGAGTAAGCAACAACAGCATATGCAAACAGCAGTAACCAAAGCAAGTATAATAATAGCGTATGCACGGATGGTCACCCCGCCCACCTCTCTGCACCACGACCCCTGTATGATCGAGAGGCCGGATCGATGACAACTGTACCACCCAAAGGCTACCACTCTCTCGAGTGACAGGATGGACAGGTGCTGAGTAGCTAACTAGCTACACAGTGAAGGGGGTCCCTGCTGCTTGCAACTCCAGCTACCACCAACTGCAAGTGGCGGAGTGCGGCACGATAGGACAAGCGACATCAACTCCAGCTACCACTCTGTCGAGTGGCCGAGGATGCGGCCCTGGTCAACGACTCTCTCGACTGTAAGGGAGAATTGATCCTTGACATGTTTGCCATGATATGATGCACCAAATGCAACAGTCATCATATATATCTATATAAATAAGAATCAGGTATGCTACAGGAAGCCAGCATGCTCAATACAAAACATAACTAAACAACAATCAAAATATGCAACACATGGTATCTAGTATCTGCTAAATATCATAGATGACAAGAAGAGACTGTATGGATATAGAAATGAATAACTCAAAGGTTTGAGTGGAAGTATCAAGCGCAAGTAAATAAGAGTGGAGTCAAGGTAAAACAGTCCTTATCTAAACATAGCTCATGCACTAAGTTCAAAGAACTAAAGAGACAAAGTAAGAAGTACTTGCCTTTATCTGCCGATCGTGATAAATAAGCTCACGTCGATACGCTCATCTCAAATCAACATCCTGCAAATCACATAGCATACACAGTATAGCTAAGATTTATCATAAACTAAATAGTTAATCATAATCCTAATCTGATTAAGAATCTACATTTTAATCTCATTTAATGCTCCAACATTTCTTTCACAACTAATCTCCTTATGAATTAATCCAATTCAATTAGTTAATGATTCTAGTTAACATACTCTAATTATCCAATCAAGACATGAAACTAACAATCCAACTAATCCATTAGCTCTTATCACTATAATTGATTATCCTACCAATAAGAATGAGCTAACAATCCAACTATTGATCATACACATGCTACTATCAATCATGAACATGGATAACAAATAAATCAAAATAATCTTCTATTAATACACCCAATGATCCAAAACAAATCTATCATGATCAATTGTCAACCACCCCAACCTGATAACAAAACTCCATTTATAAATTCCCAAGCAATCCGAGGTTATCAATGAGATGTAGATTAATTAACTAATTAATCTATTCAGGTTTAGATCGTTACCTAAATCAAACATCGAGCTTTCTCTACGGTGGCAACCCATGATGATCAGCTTCGATACCCATCAGGACAAGCTGCTGGTGAAGCTATTGTGGCCCGAGCAAGGCTGCAAAAACTCATGGCCAAAGCAAGGCTTGTGTTCACAACTTCCTCTCCGGCTGGAACCTAGGTCCAACGTCTTTGGAGACCAGCGAAGACGAGATCGACGGTGGCATTTTGATATCAAAGCACGAGGGGGGGGGGGGGGGAAGGAGCAATCGGCTTGACGTTCACCCCCAACTTAGGGTTCGGCTGACGCCGGGATGAGCAACACCGACACAATCGGGTGCTGAGGCGGTTGTGGTGCTCGTGTGAGGGCAAGGGAAGGACAGAGTCCGGCGGAGGAGGAGAGACTGACGGATGAAGAGCGGCGATCGGATGAGGGCGAACCGCGGTGGCGGCGGCGATCTCTTGTGTTGAGGGCAGGCGGTGATTGGGTGAGGAAACCGCGAGGTGGTGCTCGCGTAAGGAGGAGAAGCCGGTGGCCGTGGCTCGGCGGCTGTGGCCCGACAGAGAAGAGAGGTCGGCGGTGGGTTTGGGGAGACAAGGGTCGTGAGAGGGAGAGGCTCGAGAGAGGTGAGGATATCGGCGGTGGTTTTGGAGCAAAAGGGGATCGGCCGCGTGAGTGAGGGGGACGGCGCATTACTTAGGGTTTAATAATTGAAAACCTAACTTTATCTCAATCAACTCCTCCTTTAGATAGGATATTTTAAAACAAGCTTTAAATCCTACCCGTTGATCCCTATAAAATCTAAAACGTCTCATTTAGAAATCTAGAAAAATTCCATAATTTTCTAAAATTCACACGAACTCATTTCCGGATAAATTATCTGACCAATATATTTATTTTCCTTATAATAATTCCATATTATCAAATTCCAAGTTTTTACATCCTTATTTACATTTTTTTTATATTACAGCGCAAGATCCTAATTTAAAAGAGAGTTTAAAATTTAAATATTTCCTTTTATAGCTTTCTACAAAAGATTAAGAGAAAAGATTTGATATCTTTCCTTATTTGTAGTTAAAAGGAAGATTTTAATTTTTGATAAACTTTCCTTTTTAGTAACCATCCTCATGGTTTTAAAAGAGAGTTTTAAAATTTAAATCATTCCTTTTATAGTTTCTACAAAAGATTAAGAGAAAAGATTTGATATTTTTCCTTATTTGTTGATTGAGAGGAAGATTTTAATTTTGAGAAAACTTTCCTTATTGTAATCATCCACATGTTTTAATAGAGAGATTTTAATTTATAAAAGTTTCCTTTTATAACCAACCATTAAGGGAATTTTTTAAAGAGAACTTTTTATTTTAAAATTTCTTGAAACAAATTAGGAAGTTTTAATTTTGCATGTGTTTAAAACTTTCCTTCCTTGGAGGATTAGATATGGCCGACCACATTAATAGAGAAAAGGATTTTTAATTAGTTAAAATTTTCTTTTCAATGGCAAAGAAAATAAGGAAGTTTTTATTAAAACTTTCCTTATTCGCCAAGACCAAGGAATATAAAAAAGAGGGTAGAGGTGCCTCACCTCAAAACAAGTAGATACATCTAGTATTCCTCTCTTCTCTTCCTTGTGGTGGCCGGCCCTCCCTCTCTTCTTCCTCTTCCCCTTTTCTTCTTCCTTGGCCGGCGGCATCAACTCTCTAGGAGACCCTTGGTGGCCGAATCTTGCTTGGAGAAGAAGGAGAAAAAGGTGGCTTTGTTTCTAGCATCCCTTGGAGCTTGGCAGTGGTGGCCGAACCTCATCTTCTCTTAGAGTTCTTGTGGTGGCCAAAACTTGCTTGGAGAAGAAGGAAACTTGGGTAGATTCTTGTCTCGGTAGATCATCGCCCACATGACGTCCGAGATAAGAAGAGGAATACGACAGAAGATCGTGAGGTCTATAAGTTATAAAAGGTATAACTAGTTATTAGTTTCCGCATCATAACTAGTTCATTCTTTTAATTAGATCTTGAAATACCAAACATAAGAGGCTAATGAATCTAGGTTATCGAATTTATGTTTTCGATTTTGTGTTCCTTTTGTTTTTCGAAATTGTGATTCGATTGTTCTTTTTGGTTAAACCTAGGGTTACTATAAGAAAATTAAATATTAAATTTCATTGAAAGGCTTTGTCTAGGAAGTGGTGGATGCTCCCATACCCAAGAAGGCCTAGTGCCTCGCCATGTTTAACCTGGAAGTCAATCTCTGAAATTAATATTTAATTAAATTTGTAACATGGGTGGATTTGGATCAATAATGTTAAGCATCGTTTGCAATCCAAGTCTAAACCACTAAGAACAGATAAGTTGAATTTGGAATCAATAATATTAAGTTCTGTTTGTGATTCCAAATTTAATTTCTAAAGAACACAATAGGTTGTTAGGAATGGTTCAGGACTTGTACAAAATTTTTGTATAGGGGAACCGGTACGATATTCCCAGTAGCAACCAACAGCTGTGAGCTAGAAGAGTTTGAAGCAAGACACAGTCGCTGATTCTACAACAAAGGCAAAATATATTACTGCTTCAGTTGATCAAGAAGTTTATTTCAGAGCTTGATGTTGTTCCTAGTATAGCAAATCCAATAGACCTCTATTGTGATAATAATGGGGCTATTGTACAAGCTAAGGAACCTCACTTTGATGAGCATTCCAAACACATACTATGGCAATTCCATCTCATTTGAGAGATCATCGATAAAGGAGATGTGAGGATATACAGTGTGTCGATCGATGCTAACATTGTGGATCCTTTGACCAAGGCTTTAGCTCAAAGGAAGCATGATGGTCACACTAGGTCACTAGGTATTAGATGTTTCAGTGATTGACACTAGTGCTAGTAGGAAGTTGTTAGTATATGCCCTAAAAGCCAATTATGAGATGATTGATAAGGGCACTTTTTATATCATATTTCATTAGTTAATAAAAGGTAAAATTGGTTATTATATTTACTTCAGTTCAGTGTCAAATGAATAAGTATAATAATATCCTAGGATATTAGGTTCTAGTCTACAAGATATTAATTGGTTGAATTGATAGTGAGATATGTATATATATATATATAGAACACTATTCTAAACTATTCCTAGTCAAGCATTAATATATAAGGACAATATTAATGCGTTGAGACTAGCATGTAGGTCAATGGATGACTTAATCTCACAAGGTATGGATATGAGATATCAGATTGACACATGGGTATATATTAGAGAATATATACTAGAAAATCCACCATGAGAATATTTTATAGATTGTTATATGAGTATCATAAATATTCTCATAGTGAATATTAGTATGAATAGTTCTTAGACCTGAAGTCACTATGGTTCTCTACATAAGGAGTTGTGTACTTTGGTATCAGCAAACATCACCTGTAATAAGGTAGACTATAAAGTCGATCACTGGGTATGCAATAAGTTATGCCGATGGATGTAAGTGATATAGATGGGATTTATCCCTTCCATATGACAGAAGTGATATCTATGAGCCCCTTGATTAGTAGGACATAAGAATGCATGGTCATGCTCAAATTAGTCAATATGAGATATTGAGCTTATTTGATTGAGTGTGTCTACAAAGAGATCAAGAAACACAAATATTGATAAGAGGATAACATAGTCTATACCTCATTGATCAATCTTGATATCAAGGATAGAAGGATTAAGTCATACAAGATAATAGACGCAAAAAGGTTAGGTTAGATCTCGACATTCTTGTCACTTGGGTTGCAATATACCCTGCTAGATGTCACTCATTTCTTATGTAACTAAAATAGTTTTAGAGACATTGCCAACGTTACGAGAATCTATTGGGTCACGCACAAAGAATATATTGATTTGGAGATAGGTTCATTTTAGTATGACTAAAATATAATAAACCATTGGATGAGATTATTTTAGTGATTGACACTCAAGCTAGTGGGAGATTGTTAGTATTAGCTCTAAGAGCCAATTATGAGATAATTGACACATCTGGTTAGACACATTGAGTTAGACTCAATTGAATCCAACCATATGGATTCAGTCTAATCTGAATTAGACTTGAGTCAGACTCAAGTAAATTCATTAACTAAAGAGAATTAATGGAGATTAATGAAACATTAAAAAAGTTAATTTTGAAATTGATTATTCATTCAATTTCAAAAATTGAATTCAAGAATGAAGAATTTGAAAATGACCTTAATGAAGTGTTAGTGCTCATTAAGTCTCATTAAGTGAATTAATGCTCATTTTTTCTCATTTTCGAAATGGTGATTCATTCTTCTTCTTCTCTCCTCTTTCATTGGCTGAAACTTACTAGAGGGTTGCTAGCACAACCTTAAGTGTTGGTCTTCTCCATTTTCTTGTGTTCGTGTTGATACTAGAAGAGGCATGAACGCGTGATCGTGTTAAGATCCTTGCTATCAGGAGATCGTGTTCATGCTTCAAAGGTAGAACTCTTTCTCATAAAACTTAGTATATGTTATTCTTCCTCTTTCACATGGATCTTCTGAAAGGATCTAGTATAAGTTTTTTCACTGCACTTTCTATGTTTTTTTACACGCTAGATACTAACAAATGAGTCTAATTCTTTTAATTAATGCTTGTGGTATAAGACTCACACTAGATCCAAGATCACAAATGGTTCTATCAATGTTGACATTACCAATAGTGCAAGGTATTGAAAAGCACCTGGGATCTTTTAATTTAGAAAGTAGCCCATTCTAGATTAAAGCGCAACATTCCTTAAATAATGCCACAGTATTATGTTCCTCCAATTTCTCTTTTAAAGACAATGCATCTTTTAAGAACTTTGCATAACTTGGCATTTGCAACATCCTATTCAGTGAAATTGCCTCGGTATGAAGTTTCCCCCTGACTTCTAGAACCTTGCTCTTTTTGCAATCTGACTCACCTAACATTATCTCAAATGAAGTAAGGTGTTGATTTGAGTAGTCTAGCGAATGATCTATCCCTTTAGAAACTAACTTCTCCACTCTTTCCTTTATCTTATTGGTGGTTTGGTTCATAACCCCAATAGTTTCCTTTATTTGTTCCAAATCACTTTTTGGACTCGTTCTGTGTTGATATGCATAGATTATATATACTTTTATACATATTTTGACACATATCTACTTGTATTTCATGAGTATAATCTATGTTTATTGCACCTTATTTTATTATAATATTATATTTCTACTCTTTTTGTCGATAATCTGCTCTTTGTATGCTTTTCTGTTGACAAGATGTGCTTTTAGAGCAAAAATGGCGCTTATAGACAACTCAGAGAACAAGCGAAGAACAAAGACCATGGTTGTGTGGATTCCACACGATCGTGTCACATACCAAAGGAGGAGATGACACCGACCATGTGAACCCACACGGTCGTGCCACCCAACAAAGATGGAATAGGCCTTGGCCATGTAGATTCCACATGACCGTGCCACCAAATAGAGAAGGAGCAGACCTTGGTCGTGTGGATCCACACGACCATGTAGATTTTCCAAAGTTGAAGTTAACCTTGGCTTTGTGAATCCACACGAACATGGTATCAGACTAGAGCCTAGGCAGACCTTAGCAGTGAGCATCTCATATAGTCATGGCATAGGTCATGCCAAGTGAAAACAAAGCTGTGTTGAATCTTGGGTAGACTGTAGAATTATTTTGAAATGGCCATAACTTTACGCTTAGTTAGAGTTATGTGTTGGTGCGGGAAGCATCCGACGATCGAACCTTAGTTTTGATAATGGAAAAGAGATTCAAAGTTAAGGTTATTTATTATCTGATATGTTGAATGAGTTTGCAGGAAAGTCCTAACTGCGGTTAGGCAGGTAGAAAACCCTAAGGGAGGTAACCTTAGGTCCTAGGGGGTGGTAACCCTAGGTGGAGGAAAATCCTAAGGGGCGGTAAACTTAGGTCCTAGGGGATAGTAACCCTAGGTGGTGGAAATCCTAAGGGGGGTAAGCTTAGGTCCTAGGGAGTGGAAACCTTAGGTGGAGAAAAATCCTAGGGGGTGGTAACCCTAGGTCCTAGGGGGTGGTAACCCTAGGCGAAAAGTCCAGTCGATTTGAAGGACCGGACTGGCATTAGGTATAATCTCCTAAGTGGAGTAGGTGAGGACACGTTCCCTGGAAGATGGAACAGTAGGCATCGATTCGACCTAGGGTTTCCGGTCGAAAATCCGAAGTCAGAACCGAACAGCCCGTGACTGTCAAACTTTTATATTATTATAGTTATTGTGTGTGCTAACTTTGTTTTGCAAGATATGTGGTTGGTTTGTGGACTAACATGTTTTGCAGGGACAAAGGAGCAAGATTAGCCTCGGATGAACAGTATCCGAGGTGCCCTCATGGAGCTTGAGGCGCCTCGGGTGCAAGGCAGATGCAACGCACACAGCAGGGCGGGAGGCGCCTTGGACGGAGCTGGAGGCGCCTCAGACCAGGCTTGGAGTTTCCTTCAAGGGTGATGGAGGTGCCTTCAACCAGATAAGCTGTGACCATTTTAGTTCTGATCCGCACGGCTGACTCGGTAACCTGAGGGTGCCTCGGACAGGTTTGGAGGTACCTTCAGCAGTCTATTTAAGGGGTATTCGAGCAGCATTCTAGCATACAACATTCCAAGTGATCTTCTTTCAACCAGCTGCTAACAAGATGACCCAGAAGTGTTGTTACAAGTCCCCGACGACCCGAAACATCAATTTCGTAATTCTTTTGTCGGTATTATCTTTCTTTATTCAGCATATTGTAATTTAAATTTGTAATCTTTAACACCATTATAATTGTTGCCCAACATAAACACTCAACGAGCGTGGGCCTTGGAGTAAGAGTCGCCCTAGGCTCTGAATCAAGTAAATAACTTGTGTTCGCGATTATTTTTCTTTTAATTCCACTGCTTATTACTCGTTCATTTTCTGAATCTGAAACGCGTGAAAGCCACGAGCGCTATTCACCCCCCCTAGCGCATCTCGATCCAACAATTGGTATCAGAGCGGGGTCACTTTGATTTGGTGCAACCACCAATCAAGCATTCTTTTCGTGGTGATTTTAGTTTTTCGGAATCGATCGGAATCGGTATTCTTGTCATCTTCCGATCTAATTTTCCTTCGTAATCGGATTTGTCTTGAAGTTGGTGCAACACCACTCAAGATCGTAATTTATTTTTACTTTATACCACACTACTAATCCAGGACCAAGTCTTGGGACTCGTTTTCTGTTTGTTTTTTTGTACAAGAATTTTTACATGGCTCTTCAAGAAGGGTATAGCACCGCTCGTCCACCGCTCTTCACCGGAGATGACTTCGGTTACTAGAAGGGTCGGATGGAGGCGTATCTCCAGACTCACTTTGAAGTCTGGATGATCATCAAAACCGAGTTTAAACTACCAACTGATGGCGCCGGCAAGCCAATATCATACGAGAACTGGGACGCGACTCTTATCAAAAAGGTGGAAGCGAATGCCAAGACGACCTGGACCATCCAGTGCGGCTTATCGAACGAGGAGTTGAACCATGTCGGCCGATTCTCAAGTGCCAAGGAACTTTGGGAGAAGCTGATCGAGCTTCATGAAGGAACGTCCGACACTAAGGTAAGCAAGAGAGATTTAATATTCAATAAACTATATAATATTAAAATGCAAGAAAATGAGACGGCTAGCCAACTCTATGCCCGGATACAAGACCTACTCAACAGTCTACATGTAATCAGACAGAAGTTAGAAAACAAAGATGTAATCAGGTATTCTCTAAATGCTTTTCCGAGGAATACCTTGTGGGCATCCATGGTAGATGCTTACAAGGTTTCTAAGGACCATTCTTCAATAAAATTATATGGGTTATTTATGGAATTCGAATTACATGAATAGATTAACTTACGTCCGGCCGAGAAAGGTGTAGCTTTGGTTGCAGGTACAGGAAGAACCCGGGAAGTTAAAACAAAGCGCGGAACCAAACCGGAGTCAGAAGAAGAATCGAATTCGTACGACGACGATGACAAGCTCACAGTAGAACTCGTCAACCTGGTGAGGAAGCTCTACAGAAAGAAGAAGGGCTTCAACAAGAAGGATGTCAAAAAGGTTATCC
The DNA here is from genome assembly GCF_018446385.1 of Zingiber officinale. NCBI lineage: Eukaryota > Viridiplantae > Streptophyta > Magnoliopsida > Zingiberales > Zingiberaceae > Zingiber > Zingiber officinale. The sequence continues at coordinate 73,779,628 of NC_055990.1, forward strand.
AGTCTAAGGAGGCCCAACCAAACTCAAAGGTAAAGTTCAAGGTGACATGCTACGGATGCAACCAGAAGGGGCACATCAAGGCCAACTGCCCGAACCAAAAAGATACAAAAAAGCCAAGAAGGAAGAAGGCCCTGAAGGCGACTTGGGACGAGTCATCCTCAAAAGAGTCCGACGACGAAGAACTTGAACAGACAAGTTTTCTCGCAATAACAGCCCGGGATCAAATCAGCAAATCTGGAAGCGAGGATGAATCGAAAGATGAGTCCGAGAGAAGCCATGGATCCGTATCCGTTTTCAAATGGTCAACCCCCTCTGTAAGTACGCATCGTTTATACAATTTAATCAATTATTTAATGCATAAATTAACTAAGTCCAATATTCGGATCAAGTCGCTTCTAAAGGAGGTAACCTCCCTTAAAGAAGTGACTAGTTTCAAATCCTTGACTGAATTGGTTCAGACTGGAACCTCAACTCAAGTCCAAAAGCTTGAGGAAGAGAATTCCAGCCTAAAAATTCAAATCAAGGATTTGAAAGTTATATTGGAATGGTTTACACTGGGTTCCAATAATCATGACTTGATTCTTGGAAAACAGAAAACCATATACAATCGATCCAAACTAGGGTTTAAAGCTAAAAAGAAATACCATTCTTATTTATCGCTTATTAACCGACCAAATAGAAAGATAGTCCAAGCAAGGGTACCTAAGTCCAACTTGGTCAATCAAGTTGGACTTAGTCAATATTGGGTTCCCAAGGATCAAGTCCATTACCTTGATAGACCATATCGAGGCTATGATCCAGGGGGAGCCAATAGAAAAACTATCTTAATAAATAGATAAAATTGATTGATGATTGTTTATTTCTTTTCCGTGTATTATGCATGTTTAGATTAGGTTAGACTAAGGACCAAGGCGTAATTTACACTTGGTTAGTTAAACCTAGGGGTTTCAATAGGAAAATTAAATATATATTTTCTTTGAAAGGCTCTGCCTAGAAGTGGTGGATGATCTCATACTCAAGAAGGCCAAGTGCCACGCCATAGCCTGGGAGCCGATCTTCGAAATGTATATTTAATTAACCAATTGGAAAACCTAAGTTTAACTCAAATGTAAATTAATCCTTAAAAATAATCTAAATCAAAGATAACCATATCACAAAACTACTTAAGGTTCCTTAGTTGATAACTTAGAATCGGGTGAGATGGATCTAGGTTGAACTTGGTCCAATTTAATCAATTTAATAATTAAATTTAAATTAATCAATTCAATAATTCAATTCAATTCAATAATTCAATTCAGTTTAATCACTTTAATAATTTAATTTAATCATTTCAATAATTCAATTCAATTTATCAATTTATTAATTTAATTTAATTAATCAATTTAATAATTTAACTTAATTAATTAATTTAATAATTCAACTTAATGAATCAACTTAATAATTCAATTTAATTAATCAATAATTCAATTTAATTAATCAATTTAATAATTCAATTTAATTAATCAATTTAATAATTAACTAAAATCCAATTCAATTTAATTAAATTAACTTAACCCAATTGACTCAATTAACTTAATAAATCATCTCTCAAACACCCATAGGAATACCATGGTTGATCATCTAGACTGGGTGAGATGGAGCATTAAGATAATTTCAGTCAAACTATCTTCTAAATCCAGTAAATTGACCCAAATCAAATACTTTATGTAGGAACATAAAGATTTGGGTCAATGGATGCTAGATAGTGGATACTCCAGACACATGACTCGAGATAGACTGAAATTCACTAAGTTGAAACTCAAGAACCTAGGGTCTGTTGCGTTCGGCAACGACAGAACCCTTAAAGTAATCAGAATAGGTAACATCCAATTAAATTCCAATTTTTATATTCGAAAAGTGTTATTGGTTGAACAATTTAGTTTTAATTTACTTAGTATTAGCCAGTTATGTGACTCAGGATATTTAGTCACATTTTCAAAAGATGAATGTATAATTAAGAATATTAATAATCCTGAAATTACACTTAAGGGTATAAGGAAAAAGAATATCTATACTATAGACCTACCAACTTCCTCACTAGAGTGTTTATTAACACAACAAGAGGAAATTGAGTTGTGGCACAGGAGACTGGGTTACACTTATAATAGACTCATTTCAAGAATGAGTCAAAATGATTTAGTTAGAGGTCTGCCCAAATTAAAATTCATTGAAAATTCAATTTGTGATGCTTGTCAACAAGGTAAACAAACCAAGTCAAACCATAAGTTAACCAACCTAAATAGACCAACTTCAATACTTGAGCTCCTTCACCTAGACTTGTTTGATTCCCATGGAGCCAAGTCACTAAGCAAAAAACCAATATTGCTTAGTAATAATCGATGACTACTCAAGCAAAAAACCAAGTCTAGCTTTTGGTATAAACATTTATCTAGAAATAAGAATCACATTGGTCAAATGTCTACATTTATGATAAATGTAATTATTCAATTAATTTATATTGTAGATAACATGGTGTGTGGTGTCACACACAGAGGATCATGTTATCAGTACCTTATAAATTATAAACAGTAGCTCACGACCAAAATGGAAAGGAACAAACCATTGGAAGGTCATAGTATAATTAGGTATTAGTTTATCTTAACTATATAATTACACTAGTACACTTAGAGTGTATTGAGTAGGACCATTAGAGGTCATTTCTTTTATACTGACTTTATAAAGGAACAAAGACCTTAGTTATTATGAAAGTGTGTGCTTTTAATCCTAATATAATAACAAGCACATATATTTGATATTTATTTCTTTAATTTATCAATGGGTGAGATTTAGTTCGATAAATCAATAAGCCTGATAAGTTGGGAAATGATATCACTTATAGTGTGTGTTGTTGATTATAGAAGGAAACTGTGTCCTAGTAATCTAGGTTGAGAATGTCCCTAAGAGGAGCTCATAAGGATTGTAATGTTAAACCCTGTAGGTGGACTTAGTCCGACATGACGATGAAGTTGAGTGGTACTACTCTTGGAGCTAGATATTAATTAAGTGAGTTGTCAGTAACTTACTTAATTAGTGGACATTTGTTATCTTAAACACAGGGAGACTAACACACTCATAATAAGAAGGAGCCCAAAATGTAATTTGGGATTGGTGCGGTAGTTCAATAATAGTTCTCTAGTGGAATGAATTATTATTGATGAAATTAAGTTGTGTGTTCGGGGCGAACACGGGATGCTTAATTTCATCGGGAGACCAAAACCAATTCCTCCTCTCGGTCCCTATCGTAGCCTCTTGTATTTAGAGATTTATACCCACCACATACTCACCTTCTTACCCATCCAATGGGGTTGGCCAAGCTAGCTTGGAACCCAAGCTAGGGTCGGCCAAGACCAAGTGGATGAGCCAAGTTGGTGGCCGGCCAAAGCTTGGGTCCCAAGCTTAGGTGGCCGGCCACTAGAATATTAAAAAGGATTTTTATTAAAATTATTTCTTATGTGGATATCATGTTTTTAAAAGAGAGTTTAAAAATTAAAAATTTCCTTTTATAGCTTTCTACAAAATATTAAGAGAAGAGATTAATCTCTTTCCTTATTTGTAAATTAAAAAGGATGGTTTTAATTTTTGGTAAAAACTTTCCTTATTTGTAAATCATCTACATGTTTAAAAGAGAATTTAAAATTTGAAATCTTTCCTTATTTGTTGATTAAAAGGTGGATTTTAAATTTTTAAGAAAACTTTCCTTTTTAACCATGTTCATGATTTAAAAGAGAGTTTAAAAATTAAATATTCTCTTTTATAAGTTTCTACAAGAGATTAAGAAAAGATTTGATATCTTTCCTTATTTGTAGATTAAAAGAGATTTTAATTTTTAGAGATAACTTTCTTTTTATCCACATGTTTAAAAGAAAGATTTTAATTTATTAAATTTCCTTTTTATAAACCAATCATGAAGGGATAAAAATTATTAGAGAAATTTTATTTTTAAAAATTTCCGGAAACAAATTAGGAAGGTTTTAATTCTTGATTGAATTAAATTTCCTTTGCTTAGATTATTGTGGCCGGCCATGTTGATTAATAAAAGAGAAATTGATTTTATATCAATTAAATTTATTTTTCATGGCAAAGGAATTAAGGAAGTTTTTATTAAAATTTCCTTATTTGCCAAGACCAAGGATTATAAAAGAGGGGGTAGAGGTGCCTTCATGATGAGAACTCTATTCTATTTTTCTCTCTCTTTTTCTTCCTTGGTGTGGCCGGCCATCCTTTCCTCCTCTCTTCTCTTTGATGGCCGAACCTCATCCTTCTTGTGAAGATTCATATGGTGGCCGGATCAAGTTTAGAGAAGAAGAAGAAGGAGGAGAGAAAGAAAGCTTTGTTTCTAGCATCCCTTGGAGCATGGTGGTGGTGGCCGAACCTCTTCATCCTAGGAGAAGTTTTGATGGCCGAAACTTGCAAGGAAGAAGAAGGTGCTTGGTTGTTCTCGTCTCGGAAGATTGTTGCCCACACAACATCCAGGATTAGAAGAGGAATACGGTAGAAGATCAAGAGGTCATTAAAAGTTCACAAAGGAAGGTATAACTAATATAGTTTTCCGCATCATGTTAGTTTTATCTCCATGTAAAAATACCAAATACAAGAGCCATGCGATTCTAGTATTTCGAATTTGTTTTCGATGTTGTGTTCTTTTGTTTTTCTTTTCCTTGTGATTTGATTGTTCTTTTCGGTTGACCTAAAGTTATTTAAGGAAATTAAATATTAGCTTTCCATAAAAGGCTTTGTCTAGGCGGTGGTGGTTGTTCCCATATCCAAGGAGGCCATGTGCCTCGTCATGCAGTCCTATAAGCTAATTTTGGAAATTAATATTTAATGGAATTAATAACCTAGGTGATTTGGATCGAAAGTGTTAAGTTCCGCAGGAGATCCAAGTCTAAACCTAAAAGAACAAATAAATTAAACTTTGGATCAAACGTGTTAAGTTCCGTAGGCGATCCAAGTTTAATTTAAAAGAACACATGGTAGGTAGGAAAAGGTTCAGACCTTTGTACAAAATTTTTGTACAGTGGAACCATTAGGCTTTCCGAGTAGCAACCAACATGGGCATGCGAAGGGAACTCTTGCCCTGGTGGACAATATCGTCAACGCCTTCTTTGTCATTGACATCATTTTAATCTTCTTTTTGGCCTACCTTGATAGAACAACTTATTTGCTCGTTGACGATCCTAAGCTAATAGCATGGAAATATTTGACCAGTTGGTTTGTTCTTGATGTTGCTTCCACTATCCCTTCTGAACTTGCACGCAAATTGTTGCCTCATAAGCTCCGCTCTTATGGATTCTTCAACATGATCCAACTCTGGCATCTCAGAAGAGTTAGTGCACTATTTGCAAGGTATGCATCTTAAATAACTATGTGAATGCTTTTTGTGTTCCTTGAGGGAAGATATTATTGCCTTCCAACTAATTCCACACACTTCATTTTTCATTTACCAGACTAGAGAAAGATAGGCACTTCAACTACTTTTGGGTTCGATATGCAAAACTTATTTGTGTAAGGATCTTTATTCTTTACCATCAATTTGTGCATTCACTTACCTTTTGCAGTTGATACTTCGGCTGATACTATCATTTCATAACAATCTCATAGGTGACTCTATTTGCTGTGCACTGTGCTGGGTGCCTCTATTATCTTCTCTGCAAGGTATCATAATCCAAGCAGTACTTTGATCAGTGCTTATATGTCAGATTTCCACGAGCGAGGCTTGTGGATCCGCTATATGACCTCGATGTACTGGTCAATCACCACCCTTACAATCGTTGGTTATGGAGACTTGCATGCTGAAAATACTGGAGAGATGATTTTTGACATTTTCTACATGCTCTTTAACCTTGGACTAACAGCCTATTTAATAGGAAATATGACCAATTTGGTAGTTCATGGAACTAGCAGAACTAGAAGATATGTAAGTTTCGCAATGCAAAACTTGATCATTCCATTCAGATGGCAGCAAGTTGTACTTGCAACCAATATTTACTCTTGTTTTACTTTTATAGCATTAAAGATATGTACTGATCATTGCAGAGGAATACAATCCAAGCAGCCACGGGGTTTGCACAAAGAAATCAGCTTCCAGAACGCTTACAAGAACAAATGATCTCACATCTCAGTTTGAAGTTCAGGACTGACTCAGAAGGCCTCCAACAGCAAGAGACACTGGATGCTCTTCCCAAAGCCATCAGATCTAGCATTACTCACTATCTGTTTTACTCACTGGTTCAAAGTGTCTACTTGTTCCATGGAGTATCTAATGACCTGCTATTCCAACTGGTAATTATTAGAATTTTCTAACTCTAGATTTTGCCAGATAGAATATCACAACATAGTGCTCTCACCTCAATATCTCATCTTTTGTATATTTGAAGGTATCTGAGATGAAAGCCGAGTATTATCCACCCAGGGAAGATGTGATCTTGCAGAACGAAGCGCCTTCAGACTTTTACATACTAGTGACTGGCACAGCGGTAAAAGAGAGTTTCCACTCAAGAATTCTATTTTTTCACATAACCTAAAAAAATTACCAAGTTTTTCATCATCTCAGTGAAAATCTGGATTTTATTTTTGTTTGTTTGTTATATGAAATAAGAATACAATCCATGTAAATGTGTATTTATAAATTCTAGAAAAACTAACTAATTTAAAATTTGGGAATTAGACTAGCTGATCTTTTTGGACATAATTGTGGCACGGGTGGTGGCTATGATCTTCAATATGTTTAGTGTGTTCATAAACACTAGACTATTTATAATACAGATCATTATTTGATTGTCACTTGTCCACATCATCTTAGAGTTGTGTATGATTGCTCTATGCATCATCTTGTTTTTTTTTTCATGTTACCAAGTTGTCGCTTAGGAAAGTACCCATTATATATAGCTTTCACTCTAACTAAGTGACAATTGATCTCTATATGATTTTTTATGGTAGAAAAGAGATGGAGGTTGTTTATGGTAACTCTCTTGACATTATATAGCTTTGTTGGTCCTTTAGGAGCACATCTAAACTCGATCACTTTCTGCTTAACCTAGAGAAGCTTACATGCAGTATGTATTAATAGTGTTCTTTGCCTTTGCATTCAATCTGACTATAGTATCTCTTTTTGCTCGTTTATCAAATTAGATTGCCTCCCAAAAGGATGCAAGGGTGAGATGTAAACCTGCTATTCATAGGAGAACCTGCCCATAATTTGAACGTTACATTGATTTCCAAACAAGATTTTTTTTATTAGAGCACTCTTTCGATACACACAATTCTTTGCCTTCAAATCATCATGACTTGAATCCTTAAAGAATTGATGTCCCTGCTCTTGAAGAGTATAGTGTGAGGTAGTTCAATTTTCAGCAAGTCTTTTGCACCTTTCTATCAATCAATGGCTCCTTCTGTCTGTACATTAATTTGACATTTGAATCTGTAAGGATATCAATTGGCTTAACTTCCAATATCTCAGTTCCTTGAGCACATCAGATACATATTTTTGCAGGGAGAGGTAAATGTCTTCCTACCTATATGCTAAGAAAATATCTCAACCTGGGTTGGAAGTATAGATGAAAATAGGCTTTTAGCCTCGTGATCAATCATCACTAGTTTGATGATAGCTTACACAACAATAAGGTGAATACCCTTTTCCAGCAAGAGAGATAAGATAAAATAGTGAATGATCGAAGACATTTCTGATCATTTTAAACTGAAGGAGAGTAAAGCTAAATTTATCAAACCATTCTCTAAAAGATTGCTTTAGACATCTAGAAATTATTTCAATTTGTATATCACACTGCTCTCCTTTTAAGTATCAATTAGAAAGGGACTTTCTTTGGTTTAGATATTTTGCATTCCAAATTTAGTTTGTTGGTAGTTCTCATTGCAAAACCAGACTGAAAAGCTTTCAAAATGCTTGATTTGAAGTGTTAGAAGGATAGAGATCAGAAAAACTAGACTGGCCTCGTTAGAGCTAGAGCAGATATTTGGAAAAAAAATAAATAAATCAAAATTGCATCTTTACCATTTCCGCTCTCATTGCATTACAAGTGCAATAGGAAACCAGGTTAATCTTTTAGCATGCCCACTATCTTATAAAAAAATTTAAAAATGCAATAGGAAACCAGGTTATGATTAACTTCGTTGCAATAATTTCTGGTTTGGATTATATTACGTTCCCAGGAATGATAAATCTATCACTATATGATGTGGTTGAGATAATTGATGAATGTTTATCTTTTTAAGCATTCCAATTAGTCATCTTGTTACCTGGTGCTCTTATTGCATTTTCAACTATGATTTTTGGTCTTGGTTTACTAATATATTATTTATGTGTTTTTACAGTTTACAAATCTCAAGTACTCCAGAGTTGAAATTGATGAAGTGTGGTTCGAGTGGGCTGAATGCATGCTAGATTACATTTGAGTAGGAAAGGTATTTGATTTTTGAAAAATTTGGATGATGCATGCATTTGCATGGAATGTAAATTGCGTATATTGTCCCATGTCAATTTCTTTCTGATGGTGATATTCTAGGACTTCTGCAGCATGTATAATTCTTCTTTTTTTGTTCTTTGCTATAGTTAAGTAGACCAAATGATACTTTTGTTTGACAGATTAGAACAGTGGATGTTTTAACTCAGAAAACTAGGCATTTGAAAGTGAAAAGCAGTGAGATTAGGGAAATGAAAGGCGCAAGAAGAATGGAGCAGTATAGCAAGTTGAACAGATTCTGATTCTCATAATTTAATGTAGCCTCAGCTTGATTTTTGACTCATGATGTTCTACCTTGAAGTGTTGTTAAAAGGATGTTCTACCTTGATTCTGATATCTATTAGCTTTTGATGTAAAAAGAATGTTTGTGTATTTTATGGATACTGTTGTAAGAAGAATATTTATGTAATTTGTGAATATTTGTGTATTTTATGGATACTATTGAATGAAGAATATTTGTGCATTTTATTGGTTATTGTCGGTTTTTCACTGTTTCGGAAATCAAATTTGTACTGTTAAAAAATACGGATATTACATCAGTTTTCCACCGCTGCAAAATCGGTGTCATTAACTAATATTACATCGGTCATATACCGCTGCCAAAATTGGTGTTATTAACATATAATATTGCATCAGTTTTACACCGTTGATGAAACGGTGTCGTTAAGTGATACTACACCGGTTAATAACCGCTTCGAACACCGGTGTCGTTAAGTGATACTACACCGGTTTTAACCCGATGTCTAAAATGGCAGACCTTTTACATCGCCTTCATAGACATCGGTCAAAAATGTAATAGACACTGGTGGAAAACCGATGTCTATGAGGGTTTTTGTTGTAGTGTAACTTTGAATTTCAGCTGCCATAATAAAAAAGAGGGAGATTGTTGGTGTGGGAAGCATCCAAAGATCAAACCTTAGTTTTGATAATGGCAAAAGGGAATCAAAGTTAAGTTTAATTGTTATCTAATGAGCCTAAACAAGTTTGCAGGAAAGTCGTAACTGCGGTTAGGCAAGAGAAAAATCCTGGGGGGTGGTAACCCTAGGTCCTAGGATGTGGTAACCCTAGGTGGAGGAGAAATCCTAAGGGGGGGTAATCTTAGGTCCTAGGGGGTGATAACCCTAGATGGAGAAAAACCCTAGGGAGTGGAAACCCTAGGTCCTAGGGGGTGGTAACCCTAGGTGGAGAAAAACCCTAAGGGGCAATAACCCTAGGTCCTAGGGGTGGTAACCCTAGGCAGAAAGTCCAGTCGGTCTGGAGGACCGAACTGAAAAACAGGTATGCTCTCGTGAGTGGAGTAGGTGAGGACGCGTTCCCTGGAAGAGGGAACAGTAGGCGTCGGTTCGACCTAGAGTTTCTGGTAGGAAATTCGAAGTCAGAACCGGGTAGTCCGATGATTGTCAGACTTTATATTTATGATATTATGTACTAACTTTGTGTTGCAAGGTATTGTTTTGGACTAACCTATCTTGCAGGTACAAAGGAGCAACCTTAAGCCTTGGATGAATAGTGTCCGAGGTACCTCCATGGAGCTTGGATGCGCCTCGGGTGCAAAGGAGTAGAGCTTGTGTAATATACAAAAAAAAATGTAAATGAGGATGTAAATACTTGTAAGTTGACAATATTGAATTATTATAAGGAAAATAAATATATTGATCAGATAATTTATCCGGAAATAAGTTCGTGTGAATTTTAGAAAATTTATGGAATTTTTCTATATTTTAAATGGGACGTTTTAGATTTTATAAGGATCAGCGGGTAGGATTTAAAGTCTGTTTTAAAATACCCTATTTAAAGGAGGAGTTGATTGAGGAACCAATCTAGGGTTTAATTTAATGTTTCCTAAGTTATAAACTTATAATTGTCATGCCCTAATTCCCAATTCTCCTCTTAACCCCGCCGATCTCCTCTCCCTAGCCCTCTCTCGTGATTCTTCTCGCCCGATCGCCGGCCGCCCGCGAGTCCACCGCCGATGGAGGTTTTCTTCTCCAACGTGCCTCAGCCTACTCCTCCCCGAGTCCTCACGCAACGCCGCCTCCTTCTCGCGACACGCACAGTGATGTGCGCTCGATAGCGGTCGACCACTGTAGTAACCTCGTGACTGCCAAGACGTGCGACCGCTGCCTCTGCACGACCATCGCCTCCTCGCGGTCGCTGCCTACGCACGACAACCGTGTCCTCGCGACCGCCGAACTGTGCGACGTCCGCGTCCGCAGGACCCGACACCATCTTGTTAGCAAGTGGTTGCGGCCATCTCACAGCCACCGCCTTTGTCGCAAGCCATCACGGTCAAATGCCCTGTAGTCCTCGCGTGCTCGCGTCAAAGTAGCCTCTCCGCCGATGTGCTCCACCTCCATGGAGTGTTGTTGTGCCTTCGGTGCCCAGCGCCGCCGAATGATCCAACCACGACGACGACAAACCCATTAGTTTCGAGGAGTTCAAGGCCATGCCTGTGCTTACGTTGCTCTTGCCATCGGAATCCACGGTAACAGAAATACTAGTCAAATTAAAAGTATGCTTTTATTAATGTAGGATCTGTTGAGGAGTAGAGGTTGTCATGTTTCGATTAATTAGCAAGTTATTAACCAACTGGTTTAATTGGTTAATTAATTGGGTAATTAATTGAGATATGAATTCATCATATGGTTAATTATGATAATAAGGAATTGATGAAATTGATTAACAGTAGATGAGTTAATTGAATAATAATTGATTAACTACTCATCTAGGTAAATGTAAGTATATTGATTTATGGATTAATGTTTGAATAACATATTCAATTGATTAATTGATTTGGGGATCAGCTAAAGGTAAACTAAGTAGTTGGCCTGATTAATTTGATAGTTAACTGAATTATTTGATTTACTTAGGTGTAGGAGCAATTAAAGGTTACCTACTAATTAATTAGTAGAGTCAAGGAAGATGGGTAGATTGATTAGTATGTATATTATAGATCCTTAGTTTTGCTTTGTATCTTGTATTTGTAGGATTCGAGTTGGATGTGATCTTTTGGACTTGTTGCAGACGGTTAGCACGATCTACATATTAAGGAGGGTACTTCTTACTTTGTCTCTTTAGTTGTTTGAACTTGGTGCATGAGCTATTTTTGGATAAGGACCATTTTACCTTGACTCCACTCTTATTTTCTTGCGCTTGATACTTCCACTCAAACCTTTGAGTTATTCGTTTCTATATCCATACAGCTTCTTGTTGTCATCAATGATATTTAGCAGATACTGGATACCATGTTTGCATGTTTTGATTGTTGTTTTGTTCTGTTCTGTGTTGAGCATGCTGGCTTCATGTAGCATACCTGATTCTTGTTTATATATATATATATATATATATGATGACTGTTGCATTTGGTGCATCATATCATGGCGGACATGTCAACGACCAATTCTCCCTTACGGTCGAGAGAGTCATTGACCAGGGCCGCATCCTCGGCCACTCGACAGAGTGGTAGCTGGAGTTGATGTCGCTTGTCTTGTCGTGCCGCACTCGGCCACTTGCAGTTTGTGGTAGCTGGAGTTGCGAGCAGCAAGGACCCCCTTCGCTGTGTAGCTAGTTAGCTATTCAACACCTGTCTATCCGGTCACTCGAGAGTAGTGGAGGCCTTTGGGTGGTACAGTTGTCCTCGATCCGGCCTCTCGACCATACAGGGGTTGTGGTGCAAAGAGGTGGGCGGGGTGACCATCCGTGCATACGCTGTTATTGTTATATCTGCTGATGCTATTGTTGCTACTTTTGCTGTTGTTACTAGCTTATGTTATTGTTTCTTGCTTCTAATGATAGCACTAGTTTATGTGGTTGTTGCTTACTTATGTTGAGATATACACTCATTGTAGGGATTTAGACTCTGGTTTATTTATTGGTAAAATGGATACATCTCACTTATTACCTCTATAGTTATGAGCAGTATATTGTAGCAGGTTAGTACTACCTCTGACCTTCTATTACCTAGCATAGGATATGGTTTCAGGTATGAGCATACATCTACGATTTTATTATAGTATCTGCTATCCCCTTTATGTGACTGTATACTCTTGGCTCTCTTTCTATTTGCATATTATGTTCATGCACTATCTTTCTTTACCCGCTGAGTTCCAATACTCACCACCCTACAACATGGTTTTCTTTCGCCAGGTAGCAGGTAGATGAGTCATGATGCTTGGAGAGATGCCAGCTGCCAGTCCTAGGTCCTGCGTTATATCGGTTTTACTTCCGCTTTACTTGTATTTTTAGTATATTGGTCTGTGTTTGGAGTTTGATTCGTAGTGTTTTGTTTTCGTGATCTTGTGGTTGTATAAGCCTAATTGTCTAGTAAACTTTAGTTGTGGATTGTGGGTTTTCTCTTCATTTTTCCATTGTGATTATTTCCAACCATGTGGGCTGTTATTTAACTGCATGGTTGTGTTTACTTTATTTTGTTCTAGTTTAGTGGGCTGATGATATAAACTGCATGGTTGTGTATATATTCCAGTCGTATGTGGCTGATGTATATTTTGTATGTAGTAATGCTTCAGATTGTCACCCGTACAGGGGAAATGTTGCCGGATTATTGTCTGGCAGAGACTCCTCTAGGGCGTGACAATTTAGTGGTATCAGAGCAGTTTCGATCTTGTTTTGAGTTATGATTTTTCAGTTAATCTGATACCAATTTTTGGTATCAGAGCGGGTTTAAAATACCTGTTGTTTTTCGCGTTCTGGATTTTTGAGTTAATCTTATACCAATTTAGTGGTATTAGAGCGGGTTTACGATGTTTGTTTTTCGTATTCTGGATTTCGATCTTGTTGTGATTTATGATTTGTCGAGTTAATCTGATACCAATTTAGTGGTATCAGTCTTGGTTCGAGTCAAATATTAGGTTTTGTGTTTTTTGGATTTTGATCTTGTTTCGATTTATGATTTTCGGTGTTCCGATTATTTTGTTTTCCCTTTGTAAGTTGATTCCTCTATATGACTTTCGAGTTGTGGGACCAAGCAGTGGTAGGAATCTCCAAGCTATAGGAGGTATGTGGTATATTGTTATCATACATATTTATTAGTACTTGGTTAGTTGTTTATACCATGTGTTTATACCATGTATGATTTGTGGTGTCAATCATTGGTTAGATCAGATATGGTGATATGTTGTCTTTTGATGATCTATTAGTGGATATTAGACTTGATGGTCTATTATTTAGTCTTTGATGTTGATAGTAACTTAAAGAGTATGATGCCTTGATATGTATGGAGTTGGTGGTTTTAGTTGAATATTAGATTACAGACTTTGTGTCAGTGATCTTATTTTTGGATATGTTTGTTGTACGGACATGAGGAGTCCTTGATATGACTATTTAGGTGTATAGTGCCCTAAATATTTTTATGGACCCGATGTATAAAGTATCGATTTACTCGCGTTGGTTTGATTGGTAGGAGACCGATTTAGTCTTTCATAGGTCTAAGGCTCCCAATATATGTAGCAATTATGGAAAGGAAAATTGCAGAGGATGATATTGTGAACTTTGAAGTCTGATTCTCTGTGTGTCAACAAATGATGGTAGAATATCAGAGTGGCGCAGTGGAAGCAGGATGAGTCCATAACCCACAGGAACATCCATTTCGGTTAAGGATTTGATCATGACACTATTATGGACTAGTATATGGGTGTGTTATTTGGTTGTTATCCTTAGATGAGGATTCCTGAGTTAGTAGTAAATTTGGGGACCAAATTTTTATTAGTGGGGGAGAATGTAATATACAAAAAAAAATGTAAATGAGGATGTAAATACTTGGAAGTTGACAATATTGAATTATTATAAGGAAAATAAATATATTGGTCAGATAATTTATCCGGAAATAAGTTCGTGTGAATTTTATAAAATTTATGGAATTTTTATAGATTTTAAATGAGACGTTTTAGATTTTATAGGGATCAATGGGTAGGATTTAAAGCCTGTATTAAAATACCCTATTTAAAGGAGGAGTTGATTGAGGAACCAATCTAGGGTTTAATTTAAAGTTTCCTAAGTTTTAAACTTGTAATTGCCATGCCCTAATTCCCAATTCTCCTCTCATCCCCGTCGATCTCCTCTCCCTAGCCCTCTCTCGTGATTCTTCTCGCCCGATTGCCGGCCGCCCGCGAGTCCACCGCCGATGGAGGTTTTCTCCTCCAACGTGCCTCAATCGACTCCTCCCCGAGTCCTCACGCAACGCCGCCTCCTTTTCGCGACGCGCACAGTGATGTGCGCTCGATAGCGGTCGACCACTGCCACAACCTCGAGACAACAAAGACGTGCGATCGCCGCCTCCGAACGACCGTCGCCTCCTCGCGGTCGCTGCCTACGCGCGACAACCACGTCCTTGCGACCGCCGAGCTGTGCGACGTCCATGTCCGCAAGACCCGACACCATCTTGTTAGCAAGCGGTTGCTGCCATCTCACAACCACCGTCGTTGCCACGCGCGCCTTTGCCGCAAGCCATCGCGGTTAGATGCCTTGTAGTCCTCGCGTGCTCGCGTCGAAGTAGCCTCGCCGTCGATGTGCTCCACCTCCATGGAGTGTTGCTGTGCCTTCGGTGCCCAGCGCCGCCGAATGATCCAACCACGACGACGACAAACCCATTAGTTTCGAGGAGTTCAAGGCCATGCCTGTGCTTACGTTGCTCTTTCCATCGGAATCCACGGTAATAGAAATACTAGTCAAATTAAAAGTATGCTTTTATTAATGTAGGATCTGTTGAGGAGTAGAGGTTGTCATGTTTTGGTTAATTAGCAAGTTATTAACCAACTGGTTTAATTGGTTAATTAATTGGGTAATTAATTGAGATATGAATTCATCATATGGTTAATTATGATAATAAGGAATTGATGAAATCGATTAACAGTAGATGACTTAATTGAATAATAATTGATTAACTA
Source organism: Zingiber officinale (assembly GCF_018446385.1). Classification (NCBI taxonomy): domain Eukaryota; kingdom Viridiplantae; phylum Streptophyta; class Magnoliopsida; order Zingiberales; family Zingiberaceae; genus Zingiber; species Zingiber officinale. Next base: position 73,795,049 of record NC_055990.1, read on the forward strand.
CTCATCTAGGTAAATGTAAGTATATTGATTTATGGATTAATGTTTGAATAACATATTCAATTGATTAATTGATTTGGGGATCAGCTAAAGGTAAACTAAGTAGTTGGACTGATTAATTTGATAGTTAACTGAATTATTTGATTTACTTAGGTGTAGGAGCAATTAAAGGTTACCTACTAATTAATTAGTAGAGTCATGGAAGATGGGTAAATTGATTAGTATGTATATTATAGATCCTTAGTTTTTACTTTGTATCTTGTATTTGTAGGATTCGAGTTGGATGTGATCTTTTGGACTTGTTGCAGACAGTTAGCACGATCTACATATTAAGGCGGGTACTTCTTATTTTGTCTCTTTAGTTCTTTGAACTTGGTGCATGAGCTATTTTTGGATAAAGACCGTTTTACCTTGACTCCACTCTTATTTTCTTGCGCTTGATACTTCCACTCAAACCTTTGAGTTATTCGTTTCTATATCCATACAGTCTCTTGCTGTCATCTATGATATTTAGCAGATACTGGATATCATGTTTGCATGTTTTGATTGTTGTTTTGTTCTGTTCTGTGTTGAGCATGCTAGCTTCATGTAGCATACCTGATTCTTGTTTATATATATATATATATGATGACTGTTGAATTTAGTGCATCATATCATGCCGGACATGTCAACGACCAATTCTCCCTTGCGGTCGAGAGAGTTGTTGACCAGGGCCGCATCCTCGGCCACTCGACAGAGTGGTAGTTGGAGTTGATGTCGCTTGTCCTGTCGTGCCGCACCCAGCCACTTGCAGTTGGTGGTAGCTGGAGTTGTGAGCAGCAAGGACCCCCTTCGCTGTGTAGCTAGTTAGCTATTCAGCACCTGTCCATCCGGTCACTCGAGAGTAGTGGCGGCCTTTGGTTGGTACAGTTGTCATCGATCCGGCCTCTCGACCATACAGGGGTCGTGGTGCAGAGAGGTGGGCGGGGTGACCATCCGTGCATACGCTGTTATTGTTATATCTGTTGATGCTATTGGTGCTACTTTTGCTGCTGTTACTAGCTTATGTCGTTGTTGCTTGCTTTTGCTGATGGCACTAGTTTATGTGGTTGTTGCTTACTTATGTTGAGATATATACTCATTGTAGGGGTTTAGACTCTGGTTTATTTATTGGTAAAATGGATGCATCTCACTTATTACCTCTATAGTTATGAGCAGTATATTGTATCAGGTTAGTACTACCTCTGACCTTCTATTACCTAGCATAGGATATGGTTTCAGGTATGAGCATACATCTATGGTTTTATTATAGTATCTGCTATCCCCTTTATGTGATTGTATACTCTTGGCTCTCTTTCTATTTGCATACTATGTTCATGCACTATCTTTCTTTACCCGCTGAGTTCCAATACTCACCACCCTACAACATGGTTTTCTTTCGCCAGGTAGTAGGTAGATGAGTCATGATGCTTGGAGAGATGTCGACTGCCCATCCTGGGTCCTTCGTTATGTCGGTTTTACTTCCGCTTTACTTATATTTTTAGTATATTGGTCTGTGTTTGAAGTTTGATTCGTAGTGTTTTGTTTTCGTGATCTTGTGGTTGTATAAGCCTAATTGGCTAGTAAACTTTAGTCGTGGATTGTGGGTTTTCTCTTCGTTTTTCCGTTGTGCTTATTTCCAGCCGTATGGGCTGTTATTTAACTGCGTGGTTGTGTTTACTTTATTTTGTTCCAGCCGAGTGGGCTGATGATATAAATTGCATGGTTGTGTATATATTCTAGCTGTATGTGGCTGATGTATATTTTGTATGTAGTAATGCTTCATATTGTCACCCGTACAGGGGAGATACTGTCATATTTTTGTCTGGCAGGAACTCCTCTGGGGCGTGACAGCTTGCACGTGGCAGAGCTGGAGGCGCCTTGAACTGAGCTAGAGGCACCTTGGACCACAGATTGGAGGCGCCTTGGACTGTCATGGAGGCGCCTTCAAGTGGATCAGAGGAGAAGTTTTCAGCGCTGATCCACGCGGCTGACTCGACAGCATGGAGGTGCCTTGGAAGGGGTTTGAGGCGCCTCTAGCAGGCTTTATAAGGGGTCTCAAACAACAAACTTAGAACAATAATTCTCTAGTGATCCTACTACAACATGCTGCTAACGAGACGCTCCGACTAAGCTACGACAAGTCCCCAACAACCCGGTGCTTCATTTTCTCTAAATTATGTTGTCGGTATTGTTGGAGTGTATACTGAAAGCCTAAGCTTTTGTAAACATTTGTTTTGAATAAAGAATCACATTTGGTCAAATTATCTACATTTGTTTGTAGTTGTTCAATTAATTTATATTGAAGATAACATAGCATGTGGTGTCACATGCAGGAGATAATGTTATCAGTACCTTATAAATTATAAACAGTAGCTCATGACCAAAATGGAAAGGAACAAATCATTAGAAGGTCGTAGTGTAATTAGGTATCAGTTTATCTTGACTGTATAATTACACTAGTACACTTAGAGTGTATTGAGTAGGACCATTTGAGGTCGTTTCTTTTATACTGACTTTATAAAGGAACAAAGACCTCAGTTATTATGGAAGTGTGTGCTCTTAATCCTAATATAATAACAAGCATATATATTTGATATTTATTTCTTTAATTTATCAATGGGTGAGATTGGTTCGATGAATCAATAAGTCTGATAAGTTGGGAAATGATATCACTTATAGTGTGTGTTGTTGATTATAGAAGGAAACTGTGTCCTAGAGATATTAGGTTGATAATGTCCCTAAGAGAAACTCATAAGGATTGTCATGTTAAACCCTGCAAGTGGACTTAGTTCGACATGACGATAAGGTTGAGTGGTACTACTCTTGGACTTAGATATTAATTAAATGAGTTGTCAGTAACTCACTTAATTAATGGACATTCGATATCTTAAACACAGGTATACTAACATGCTCATAATAAGAAGGAGCCCAAAAATGTAATTTGAGATTGGTGCGGTAGTTCAATAATAGTTCTCTAGTGGAATGAATTATTATTGATAAAATTAAGTTATGTGTTCGGGGCGAACACGGGATGCTTAATTTTATCGGGAGACCAAAACCAATTCCTCCTCTCGGTCCCTATCGTAGCCTCTTATTTGTAGAGTTCTATACCCACCTATACCCACCTTCTATACCCACCCAATAGGGGCCGGCCAAGCTAGCTTGGGAAACAAGCTAGGGCCGGCCTAAGTATAAGTTTGGGTGGCCCAAGTTAGTAGGGCCGGCCAAAATAAATTAAAAAGAATTTTAATTTTAATTTTTTATTATGTGGAAGAAATAATTTATTAAAGAAAATTAAAATTAAATTATCTCTCTTGTAAAATTTACAAAAGATTAAAGAAAGAGATTAGATCTCTTTCCTTATTTGTAGATTGGTGAGATATTTTATTTTCTCTTTAAAAATTATTCACATATTGATAAAATTAAAATTATAGAAATTTCTTTTAACCATGTAGAGATTTTTAAAGAGAAATTTTAATTTTAAAATTTCCGGAAACAAATTAGGAAGTTTTAATTGTTGATTGAAACTTGTCCAATTTGTTCTCCAATGATGTGGCCGGCCAATGTAGATTTAATTGGGAAATTTTATTTTATTTTTCTCAATTAAATCATGTCAAGGAAATTGAGGAAATTTTATTGTAATTAAATTTCCTAATTTGCCTAGGCCAAGGAATATAAAAGAAGGGGTGAGGGTGCCTTCATGAGACACAACATCTATTATTTCTCTCCCTCTTTTGTTCCTTGGTGTGGCCGGCCATCCTCTCCCTCTCTTCCTCTTGTGGTGTCCGAATCTCCCTCTTCCATTGGAGCTCTTGTGGTGGTCGGATACTACTCGAAGAAGAAGAAGAAGAAGGAGGAGAGAAAGCTAGCATCTCTTGGAGCTTGGTTAGTGTTTTGATTTTCTTCCTTGGTGAAGCTTCCTCTTTGTTGGCCGAACCTAGCTAGGAGGAGAAGAAGGTGGTTGGTGGTTTCTCATCTCGGAAGATCGTTGCCCACACAACGTCCGAGGTTAGAAGAGGAATACGGTAGAAGATCAAGAGGTTTTTCTACAAGGTATAACTAGTAATTTTTCTTTCCGCATCATGCTAGTTATTTATGGAAATAATACCAAATACAAGAGGCTTACGTTCTAGAATTTCGAATATATTTTTTCGATGCTGTGTTCTTTTGTTTTTTCTTTTCCTTGTGATTTGATTGTTCTCTTTGGTTAACCTAAAGTTATTTTAGGAAATTAAATATTAGCTTTCTATAAAAGGTTTTGTCTAGTCGGTGGTGGTTGCTCCCATATCCAAGAAGGCCATGTGGCTCGCCACGTCAGTACTGGGAACCAATTATGGAAATTAATATTTAATGGAATTAATAACTTAAGGAGACTTTGGTCGAACGTGTAAAGTTCCGCAGGAGATCCAAGTCAAAACCTAAAAGAACAAATAGATTAAGTTTTGGATCAAACGTGTTAAGTTCCGCAGGCAATCCAAAATTTAATTTAAAAGAACACATGGTAGTTAGGAAAAGGTTCAGACCTTTGTACAAAATTTTTGTACAGTGGAACCTATAGGTTTTCCGAGTAGCAACCAACAATTGGTATCAGAGCTAGGGTTTTGCCTCTGTGTATTTAGTATTTAGTTTAATTATGCACATGTCATACATAATTTAGGCAGGTTAATAGTAGGATGTGCTAACTTTGTGGATGCAGGATCCAACTATTATGGCTTTTAGTTATTATGTGTGTGATTGGACCCTTGGACATGTCAAGGGCATTTATCTGTGTGTGCATGATTGTATTAAAATACAGCAGGAGCTGTATTTAGTTTTATTAGGATTTTATTTTTGATCTAGATACATGTACATTCCTTTTATGGAATATAGGATCAAAAATGTAAAATTCTATTTATGTCGCGGATCGAATCTTGCAAAGCGTGGAACCTTCTAAGGACCAGAGGCGCAGCGGAACTAGGAGCAAGATGGATGCGACAGGTAGATCCGGTGGCGGTGGCCAAATATGGCAGCAGCTTGGGATGACAACACACGGAGGACAATTAGAGATAAAAGCCATAATAGTTGAAAATTAAATTTTCTATTTATTGCTTTTATATTATGTTGTGTGTGCATGTTAGTTTACAAGTTTTAGTAGGCTAGCATAGTTAAAATTCCTCATTTATAAATAACTAAGTGGGAGAGGGATTTTTAAATAAATCTCATGGTCTCCATTACTGGTTTGTAAGTGATGCAAACAAGCTTACGCGTTGGCTCTGAGTGCCTTCCTCCATAACGGATGAGCTTGTTTGTGGATCACTAGAACAGACTTCCATTTTTGGATGACTATAGGAAGTTAATTAAGAGCGTGTGATCTTCCCCAACGGAAGGGGCATAATCTTATTAATAGACTTAGTGTCAAGTAATGGTATACACTTAGACACATCTAATAGTATCCTCCCCATCGGAGTCACTGCTATTATTTGTGTGACCAAAAGATAACAATTATTAATTTTATTTGTCAAAAAGTTAGGTTGACAAGATAATAAAATTAATGGGATAAAACCCTCCTTTTACAACTGTTGAATTTGTATACGTCCATACTAACGTGGCATACAAAATTCACGGTGTTTTAAGGTGTTGGTTAATTTAAAATAGTATTGTTTGAGGAATCAATATTATTCTAAATTTAGAGTTCTGACCAAAAGTTATTTGTGATTCTTAGGATAACTTTCAACCCACTGTCCATCATACTTCAACGAAACAGACTTACTGGACCTAATTACATAGATTGGAAAAGAAACCTGGACATTGTTCTGACTGCAGAAAGCTATAAATTTGTACTGACTGAACCTTGTCCTGATGCACCCACTGGTGAATCTACCCAAGAGGAGATTGAATATCATAAGAGATGGGTAAAGGCAGATGAGATGGCGCGGTGTTACATTTTGGCTTCAATGTCAAATGTATTGCAACATCAGCATCAAGATTTACCAACAGCTTATGATATTATAAACAATCTCAAGGAACTCTTTGGTCATCAGGATAGGGCTTCTAGACAAGAAGCTATGAGAAAGATAATGACAGCCACCATACAAGAGGGTACTCCTGTAAGGGATCATATCCTAAAGATGATGGCTTATCTAAACGAGATACAGATCCTTGGAGGAGAAATTGATGGGGAAACCCAGATTGATATGATCCTCCAAACGTTACCTAGAAGTTTTGAGCAGTTTCGCCTGAACTATAATATAAATAAAAGGATTTATTCATTAGGGGAACTACTGACAGAACTTCAAGCAGTAGAAGGATTATTTCGTCACAATTCTCAAATTCACTTTGCTGAAAATGGTTCTACTTCTAAACCGAAAGGAAAGAAGAAGAAGAAACAAGCTGGCTCAGCAAAGAAAGTGAATAAATCTCAGAGTACGGGATTTAAAGCTGGAGTGAAGAAGCCGAAGGGCAAGTGCTTCATCTGCAAGCAGGCAGGACATTGGAAGGCGGACTGTCCTCGTAGGAACCAAAACAAAGGTATATCTCATGCTCTAGTTGTTGAAACATGTTTAGCGGTGTTATCTACCAGCACCTGGTGTGTAGATACGGGAGCCACTGATCATGTCTGCAATTCCTTGCAGGGGTTCCAGGAAACCCGACGACTATCTGAAGGAGAAATTACCGTCTACATGGGCAATGCTACTAAGGTGGCAGCTGTTGCAGTGGGAGACGTCTACTTATCTTTTAGTAGAAATAGAAATTTGGTTTTAAAAAATTATCTTTATGTACCCAGTTTTAGAAAGAATTTAATTTCAGTTTCTAAACTGTTTTTAGATGGATATTCAGTTTCTTTCAGTAACGATGTAGTTATTAAAAGAAATAAAGTGATTATCTGTTCTGGTGCATTGATTGGTAATTTGTATACTTTAAATCCAAATTCTTCCATAAAGCAAAACATGGAAATTTATAACTCATCTTCTAGTTCTAATAAGAGAAAAGAACCTTCGGAAATGAATCAAGCATATCTTTGGCATCTAAGGCTTGGTCATATTAACTTAAGTAGGATTCAGAAGCTTATAACCGATGAACTTTTGAGTTCATTAGAGTTGGAAAATTTTTCAACTTGTGAATCTTGCTTAGAAGGTAAAATGACCAAGAGGCCGTTCAAGGCTAAAGGATATAGAGCCAAAGAAGTGTTAGAATTGGTTCACTCTGATTTGTGTGGTCCTATGTCTGTCCAGGCAAGAGGAGGTTTTGAATATTTTGTCTCTTTCATAGACGATTATTCAAGATACGGATATATTTACCTAATGCGCCGCAAGTCCGAGTGCTTTGATAAGTTCAAAGAATACAAGGCTGATGTGGAAAAACGATTAGGTAAAAGTATCAAGACACTACGATCTGATCGTGGTGGCGAATACCTCTTAGGAGAGTTTAGGAATTACTTATCAGAGGTTGGGATTCAATCCCAATTGTCTGCACCTGGAACACCCCAACAGAATGGTGTAGCAGAACGAAGGAATAGGACTCTTATGGAGAAGGTTAGATCGATGATGAGTTATTCAGAATTACCAAATTCATTTTGGGGATATGCTCTGGAAACAGCAGTGTATGTTTTGAACTTAGTACCTTCTAAATCAGTTTCTTCTACTCCCATGGAATTGTGGAATGGGCGAAAACCCAGTCTAAGACATATTCGGATTTGGGGTAGTCCAGCACATGTGCTGAAACCAGATGCTGATAAGCTAGAATCCCGTACAGAAGTTCGCGTGTTTGTAGGATATCCCAAAGGAATGAAAGGTGGTTTATTTTATAGTCCTAAAGACCAGAAGGTCATTGTTAGCACCAATACCCAGTTTTTAGAAGAAGACTATATAATGGATCACAAGCCCAGTAGCAAAGTTATTTTAGAAGAACTTAGAGAGAACACGTCTACTTCAGTACCAACAGTACAAGATGAAGTACCACAAGAGACTGCAACACGTGTCACACATGATACACAACCACAGACAGTACCTCGTCGTAGTGGGAGGGTTGTAAGGCAACCTGAGAGATTCATGTTTTTGGGAGAGTCTTCGGACTTGATCCCGGGTAAACATGAACCTGATCCACGAACATATGACGAAGCACTCCAAGATATAGATGCAGCATCTTGGCAAAAGGCAATGAATTCTGAAATAGAGTCTATATACTCTAATAATGTCTGGGAGCTTGTAGAACCACCTGATGGTGTAAAAGCCGTTGGATGCAAGTGGATCTACAAAAGGAAAAGAGGGACAGACGGGAAGGTAGAAACCTTCAAAACTAGGCTTGTTGCGAAAGGGTACACTCAGAAAGAGGGAATCGATTATGAGGAGACCTTTTCACCGGTGGCCATGCTTAAGTCTATCCGGATACTCCTATCCATTGCTGCTCATATGGATTATGAGATTTGGCAAATGGATGTCAAGACAGCTTTCCTTAATGGAAGTCTTGAAGAGAACATCCATATGAAGCAACCAGAAGGGTTCATTGAAAAAGGCAAAGAGCATCTAGTCTGCAAGCTCAATCGGTCCATTTATGGACTAAAGCAAGCTTCAAGATCTTGGAACATCCGGTTTAATGAAGTAATCCAGTCATATGGATTAATTCAAAGTCCGGATGAGTCTTGTGTATATAAGAAGTGTAACGGAAACGTGGTGGTATTTCTTGTACTATACGTAGATGATATTTTGTTAATTGGCAACAATGTCAAGGTATTATCAGACGTAAGGGTATGGTTGTCCAAACAATTTGATATGAAGGACTTAGGAGATTGTGCACACATTCTTGGGATCAAAGTTATAAGGGATCGTAAGAAAAGAATGTTGTGTCTGTCCCAAGCTTCATATATAGATACAATTCTTGCTCGTTTTAGCATGCAGGATTCCAAGAAAGGTTTCTTACCTTTTAGACATGGAGTAGCTCTGTCTAAAGAGATGTCTCCAAAGACGTCGAAAGAGATAGAAGACATGAAAGCAGTTCCTTATGCTTCGGCTGTAGGAAGCCTAATGTATGCAATGCTATGTACGAGACCTGATATCTGTTTTGCCGTGGGCATGGTCAGCAGATATCAGAGTAACCCTGGACAAGGACATTGGACTGCGGTAAAGCATATATTAAAGTACCTGAGAAGGACTAGAGATTATATGCTAGTTTACCAAGCAGACGATCTGCTCCCTGTGGGTTACACGGATTCAGATTTCCAATCAGATAGGGATAACAGTAAGTCTACATCAGGCTATGTGTTTACTTTAGGAGGTGGAGCCATTTCATGGAGGAGTGTTAAGCAGAAATGCGTTTCGGACTCAAGCTGAGTATGTAGCAGCCTCTGAGGTAGCTAAAGAAGCAGTATGGCTCAGGAACTTTCTAATGGACTTAGATGTGATTCCTGGTTTGCCCAAAATCATCACAATTTATTGTGATAATAGCGGTGCAGTTGCAAACTCAAAGGAACCACGAGCTCATAAGGCAAGTAAACATATAGAGCGCAAGTACCACCTGATACGAGATATCGTGAAGCGAGGAGAAGTTGTCATCGCCAAGATTGCATCAGCGGATAACCTGGCAGATCCTTTCACTAAGGCCCTTCCGGCGAAAGCTTTCGATCGGCATGTGGAGGGAATGGGAATCAGATATTATGATATCAGTTGTTAGTCATTAGTGTGGGAGATTGTTGGAGTGTATACTGAAAGCCTAAGCTTTTGTAAACATTTGTTTTGAATAAAGAATCACATTTGGTCAAATTATCTACATTTGTTTGTAGTTGTTCAATTAATTTATATTGAAGATAACATAGCATGTGGTGTCACATGCAGGAGATAATGTTTTCAGTACCTTATAAATTATAAACAGTAGCTCACGACCAAAATGAAAAGGAACAAATCATTAGAAGGTCGTAGTGTAATTAGGTATCAATTTATCTTGACTGTATAATTACACTAGTACACTTAGAGTGTATTGAGTAGGACCATTTGAGGTCGTTTCTTTTATACTGACTTTATAAAGGAACAAAGACCTCAGTTATTATGGAAGTGTGTGCTCTTAATCCTAATATAATAACAAGCATATATATTTGATATTTATTTCTTTAATTTATCAATGGGTGAGATTTAGTTCGATGAATCAATAAGCCTGATAAGTTGGGAAATGATATCACTTATAGTGTGTGTTGTTGATTATAGAAGGAAACTGTGTCCTAGAGATACTAGGTTGATAATGTCCCCAAGAGAATCTCATAAGGATTGTCATGTTAAACCTTGCAGGTGGACTTAGTCCGACATGACGATAAGGTTGAGTGGTACTACTCTTGGACTTAGATATTAATTAAATGAGTTGTCAGTAACTCACTTAATTAGTGGACATTCGATATCTTAAACACAGGGAGACTAACATGCTCATAATAAGAAGGAGCCCAAAACTGTAATTTGGGATTGGTGCGGTAGTTCAATAATAGTTCTCTAGTGGAATGAATTATTATTGATAAAATTAAGTTGTGTGTTCGGGGCGAACACGGGATGCTTAATTTTATCGGGAGACCAAAATCAATTCCTCCTCTCGGTCCCTATCGTAGCCTCTTATTTGTAGAGTTCTATACCCACCTATACCCACCTTCTATACCCACCCAATAGGGGCCGGCCAAGCTAGCTTGGGAAACAAGCTAGGGTCGGCCTAGGTCTAAGTTTGGGTGGCCAGCCCTAGCTTGAACCCAAGCTAGTGGGGCCGGCCAAAATAAATTAAAAATAATTTTAATTTTAATTTTTTATTATGTGGAAGAAATAATTTATTAAAGAGAATTAAAATTAAATTATCTCTCTTGTAAAATTTACAAAAGATTAAAGAAAGAGATTAGATCTCTTTCCTTATTTGTAGATTGGTGAGATATTTTATTTTCTCTTTAAAAATTATTCACATATTGATAAAATTAAAATTATAGAAATTTCTTTTAACCATGTAGAGATTTTTAAAGAGAAATTTTAATTTTAAAATTTTCGGAAACAAATTAGGAAGTTTTAATTGTTGATTGAAACTTGTCCAATTTGTTCTCCAATGATGTGGCCGGCCAATATAGATTTAATTGGGAAATTTTATTTTATTTTTCTCAATTAAATCATGTCAAGGAAATTGAGGAAATTTTATTGTAATTAAATTACCTAATTTGCCTAGGCCAAGGAATATAAAAGAAGGGGTGAGGGTGCCTTCATGAGACACAACATCTATTATTTCTCTCCCTCTTTTGTTCCTTGGTGTGGCCGGCCATCCTCTCCCTCTCTTCCTCTTGTGGTGGCCGAATCTCCCTCTTCCATTGGAGCTCTTGTGGTGGCCGGATACTACTCGAAGAAGAAGAAGAAGAAGGAGAGAAAGCTAGCATCTCTTGGAGCTTGGTTAGTGTTTTGATTTTCTTCCTTGGTGAAGCTTCCTCTTTGTTGGCCGAACCTAGCTAGGAGGAGAAGAAGGTGGTTGGTGGTTTCTCATCTCGGAAGATCGTTGCCCACACAACGTCCGAGGTTAGAAGAGGAATACGGTAGAAGATCAAGAGGTTTTTCTACAAGGTATAACTAGTAATTTTTCTTTCCGCATCATGCTAGTTATTTATGGAAATAATACCAAATACAAGAGGCTTACGTTCTAGAATTTCGAATATGTTTTTCGATGTTGTGTTCTTTTGTTTTTCTTTTCCTTGTGATTTGATTGTTCTCTTTGGTTAACCTAAAGTTATTTTAGGAAATTAAATATTAGCTTTCTATAAAAGGTTTTGTCTAGTCGGTGGTGGTTGCTCCCATATCCAAGAAGGTCATGTGCCTCGCCACGTCAGTACTGGGAACCAATTATGGAAATTAATATTTAATGGAATTAATAACTTAAGGAGACTTGGGTCGAACGTGTAAAGTTCCGCAGGAGATCCAAGTCAAAACCTAAAAGAACAAATAGATTAAGTTTTGGATCAAACGTGTTAAGTTCCGCAGGCGATCCAAAACTTAATTTAAAAGAACACATGGTAGCTAGGAAAAGGTTCAGACCTTTGTACAAAATTTTTGTACAGTGGAACCTATAGGTTTTCCGAGTAGCAACCAACAGGTATAGCTTTATTATTTCAGTTTTGTAATACTTAATCTATACTTTGCGATTTGGTAGTGAATTTCCCATAGTAAACACTCAACGAGCGTGGGCCTTGGAGTAGGAGTCGCCTAAGGCTCCGAACCAAGTAAAAATACTTGGGTCATTTTGTGTGTTTGTCTTTAATTTATTCTGCTTCTTAACTCTCGTCTAGTTTTCCCATTACGAAACGCGTGAAAGCCACGAGCACTATTCACCCCCTCCCTCTAGCGCTTCTCGATCCAACAATTGGTATCAGAGCGGGGTAGCTTCGATTTGGTGCAACCACCAATCAAGCAATTTTTCATGGTGTCTTTTAAATTTTTCGAAGTCGATTGGAATTAGCACAATTGCTACATTCCAATCTTTTTTTTCGTTCGAATCATTTTTTGCTCGAAGTTGGTGCAACACCACTCGAGTCCCATACCCTTCATTATCTTCAATGCTCACCCTTGACCCCCCCCCCCTCCCCCCTCCCCCCTCTAGCGCTTCTCGATCCAACACACAACACCATAATAAAAGTCCCATACCCTTCATTATCTTCAACGCTCACCCTTGAGCGTTAACCAATCCAACAATGAAGGTCTCATACCATTCACTGTATTAACTTCTCACCCTGGAGCATTATTCCACATTATGATTCTCATCCTAGAGCATCCATAACCCCACAATGAAGATATCCACTCTCCATTATTCTTCAACGCTCAACCTTGAGCATTGTTTTTCAAAATAAAGGTTTAACCACCTTCAATGGTGTCAGAAAATAAATTTTCATGTCCTTTAAGAGTAACTCTCCCTAAAGACATGCACGTAACTTTTGTCATTGCATCAACAATGAATTAGAATCCCTAAATCTTTAGGAAACCCAAATTAGAAGTTTTAAGGTTCAAAAATCCAATAATGAAACTAAACCTCAACCTAAACTTCTACTTAGTCTTCTTTAACCAATCCAATCTTGTTTTCATCATGAAAACTCCCCCTATATGTAAAGAATGTGTTTTGAGGAGTTAGAAATGGTTACCTAGACTAAACATGGTCTAAAATGCTGAAAACAGGCTTTCCCAGCCAAAATCAGCACTTCAATCGATCAATGGATCGATTGAAGCAATGTGAATCGATCGGTGGATCGATCCACTGAGTTTCTGTTCACGAAACCTGCCTTCTCAATCGATCACCTAATCGATTGAGGCATTCCAATCGATCGGGTGATCGATTGAAGCCCTGATTTTCTGAAGGTTAATTTCAGCGAACTTCAGAAACTCCTCAAAAATTCTACAAAATTCTAAAAATCATGAAAATTTGTGTAGACATTACTTAGTGTATACACTATCAAGGAAAAATAGTTTTCTAAGAAAATACTTCTTATTTTTAAAGATTGACAAAAACTTGAAAACTTATAAAAATTTTAGTGTTTTCTTCAAGTTTGTGTCTAACTTTTCAATGATGATTACTATCAAAAGATAGTCTTCACCAAGGTTTTCCAAAAGTATTTTAAAATGATTTTCAAAACTAATATCCAACCATGTTCTTTGGGCTCAATGCACATAACTTGTACACTAACTTTCCCAATGATTGGAAAACACATAACTATGTGTTTTGATGAACCTAAAACTCAAAAGAATGTACTAAATCAACATCTTGAGTTTTGTTCATTGTCCTAACTGTTAGGACCTTCGGATGCGGCTAGAGAGGGGGGGTGTGAATAGCCGATCCCAAATTCTCGTTTCTTCCTACAATTTGAGTTAGCGCAACGGAAATAAAAAGTAGAAACGAAAATGGAGAAGATCAAACCTCAAACATGACGATATAACGAGGTTCGGAGATGATACTCCTACTCCTCGGCATGTCCGTAAGGTGGCCGAATCCTATCAATCCGTCGGTGGTTGAGACCCGAGAAACCGGCTAATAAATACTCCTTCTGGGTGGAAAAACCTCGCCACAATCTCTCTTGCAACAGCAAGATCAGAGTACAAGAAATACAGCAAGAAGTCAAGAACAATATGAATGTAAAACACTAGTTTGCTTGCCTTCTCATCGACTGTTGATGAAGCAGCAACTTCACGGATGCCAACCACAGCAGCAGCTGTTCAGTTGGAAACTCAGCCGAGGGAAGCTCACACGAAGCTTCAGCGATGAAGAGCTCAGCAAAGCTCAGATAGCAAGCAGGAAGAAGTCGTCTGCTTCCCTGTAGTGGCCCTCTTATATGAACCTGCGAAGATGACAAAGAAGAAGCAGAATTCTAGCCGTTGTGACTCAACGGTTAGGTCTGGACCGATCAGGCTCCACCCTGATCGGTCTAGGGCGGATCTGATCGGTAAGGGGACCGATCAGGCCCTACGCTGATCGGTCCCCAGACCGATCCCAACTCTCACAGAGAGTTGGTTGCGATCCCTGATCGGTATGTGGACCGATCAGGCCCTAGGCTGATCGGTCTCTAGACCGATCCCAACTCTCACAGAGAGTTGGTTGCCAGAGCCCTGATCGGTCTGTGGACCGATCAGGCCATTCCTTCTCCCAATCTGTTTGGTTACTAATCGATCTCCAGATCGATCAGATGACCCAGTGTATCACTGGATCGGTCAGCAAACCGATCCAATTTCCCAGCCTTAAACCCTAAAGCCTTCCTGATCTAGAGAACGAGCTACCGAGCCCTCTCTGACCTAGTCGGGAGAACGAGCTACCGAACCCTCTCCGACTTCCACGTCCGGTCCAGAGAACGAGCTACCGAGCCCTCTCTGACCTAGTCCGGAGAACGAGCTACCGAGCCCTCTCCGACTTCCGCGTCCGGTCCAGAGAACGAGCTACTGAGCCCTCTCTGACCTAGTCCAGAGAACGAGCTACCGAGCCCTCTCCAACTTCGTCCGGTCCAGAGAACGAGCTACTGAGCCCTCTCTAACCTAGTCCGGAGAACGAGCTACCGAGCCCTCTCTGACTCCATCCAGTCCAGAGAACGAGCTACCGAGCCCTCTCTGACTCCATCCAGTCCAGAGAACGAGCTACCGAGCCCTCTCCGACCTCCCATGCCAAGCTTCCATACTTGGACTTTTCCCCGTGCCAAGCTCCCTGCTTGGACTTTTCCCGTGCCAAGCTCCCTGCTTAGACTTTTCCGTGTCAAGTCTCCATACTTGGACTTTTCCCGTGCCAAGCTCCCTGCTTGGACCTTTCCGTGCCAAGTCTCCATACTTGGAGTTTTCCCGAATCAGGTCAACCAGGTCAACCTTGACCAAAGGTTGCACCCACAATCCCCCAAGTTCCTATTCTTGTCAAACATCAAAATATAACTTCTCTAGTTTTGTCAAACATCAAAATATACCTCGAGTCAGGTCAACTCGAGTCGGGTCACCCAGGTCAACCTTGACCTAAGATTGCACCAACAATCTCCTCCTTTTTGATGTTTGACAAAAACCATAATCAAGTTAGGTTAACCCGATAACCTAACTTAGGTTTTCCAATAGTTCTCCAATGTTCTTCCTTGAACATTCTCTGAGCATTCTCCCCAAACTCCAATATTCTTCCTTGAACATTCTCTAGACATTCTCCCCCTTTTTGACACATATCAAAAAGAGTGAATCAAGGTCAAGAGTTTCTTCCTAATGAAAGTCTCATACCTTTCATTGAAACGCTTAATTTCCCCCTTGATACTAAAGTCAACAATCAACTTAGTGATAATCCCATATCACTCATCCTCAGAAATCTTGACGAGTAAAAATTCCCCCTAAAAGTCAACTCCCCCTTGACCAATAGGTAAAACTCCCCCCTAAAGGTCAACTCCTCCTTGACCATTGCACCAACAATGTCTTGGAGAGTTTCAACCCTTTAGAAATCTAAAACACCAACTTCCACAGCTGAAATTTCAGACAACAGTCGAAAATCAGCATTTTGGCATGCTCTGATCGGTCACCAGACCGATCAGGACTCCACTGGATCGGTCACCAGACCGATCCACACTGCCCTGGATCGGTCCAGTGACCGATCCAGACTTCCCTGGACCGATCAGGATCTCCTCTGATCGGTCCACGACTCTCTGATAAGAATTTCTGATTTTTCTCCCGAAATTCAGAAATCCCCTAAAAAATTACAGAAAATTCCAAAAATTATAAAATTTTGAGGATGCATTCCTCATATCATATATTATCATGGAAAAATAGTTTTCTATGAAAATAACTCCCATTTTTTAATCTTGATACAAAGTTCGAAAGACTTTGAAATAGCTCAAGGTTAATCCATCTTTGTATCAACTTGCTCAATGATGAATGCTATCACTAGAAAAGCTTCATCAAGGTTTTTCAAATCAATTTTGAAATGATCTTAAACCATTCAATTTTGGACCACAATCTTAGGGCTAAATGTACATGACTTGTACACAAGTTTTCCCTATGATCCTCAAATTCGAATTAGGCTCATCTAGGTACAAGAACTATGCACCTTGATCCTAACTCATAATTCTAATATCTTACACACATCTAAGGTGTATCAAACACATCCAAGTCAATTTTAATGTGAGATATGGGTTTAGGTCATCTTAAGCTAAGTTCTCATGCATTTTCTAAACAACAATTTGATCTCCCTATCAAATTGTGTTTCTATCCTTAAATCAAATTAATTGATCATAAATACACGAGATGATGACATGGCATAAAATAATATCATAAGTGGAAACATGTGCCAATGTCATGATGTCATGGTATAAAGTATGAAACTTAAATAAGGCATGACACATAACTAACCTAAGCATTATCATGACATTTCAAATGATAATAAAATAAATATGATGTCATGACATGGCATATGACAAACAATGTATGGCAAATAACATATAAAGGTATAGAAAATACCTAATTCTAGCCTTTGTTGCCATTTTTGATAATTTTGATCATTTTACCATAAATTCTATATTCCTAAGTGTAATAGACCTAAAATCATATACTAAAAATTTTTAGGTCACTATGTGCCAATTAGATTGACCCTAGAAAACTCCTCAAATGTGGTTGGCACATCCTAATCACCTTAGGAATAATTTTTAATTTCATTTTCAAGGCTTGATTACACCTTGAAAATTCCTAAAATGTCACCTTTTGCCATGAGTAGGTTAACTACCTATCCAATTAAGGTTGGCACACCCTAAATCATCTAGCGTGAAGAAATCACGCTCCTAGGAACCCAATACCTATTTGAGCTCATTGGGTTCACTAAATATTCACTAGGGATGACTTCCCTAGCAACCCTCCTAATGACCCTCCTAGGCTTTAAAGCCTTGGTCATTTGGGACTCATCAAGATCAACTCTAGGGGTGACTCCCCTTGTGACCTTGGTGATGGTCTTCTTAGCCCTAGGTCTTGTTCCATAATCGAATGGAACATTATGATAAGCGGGCTTGACCACTTGAGACTTAGGTTTGTGACCCAAACCTCTCATGTCCTTAGGCTTTGATTTTTGACCTTTAGACCCTAGAGTTGACTTCTCCAAATCCTTAAGAGCCTTTTCTAAAGTGTCAAGTCATGACCTCAAGACTTGATTTTCCTTCTTTAATACCTCAAGATTTAATTTTCCATTTTTCTTTGAGGTATTCCTAGGCATATGTCTAGTTGTTTTGGGATTCCTATCTAGGTTTTCCTTAACCTTAGATGAGTTAACTCTAGGGTTGGCATTTCTAGCATTGTCCTTATCTAGGCTAACATGTTTGGCACCTAAGCACATGTATCGGTTTCTATGGTTATCATACTTATCATTATTGACAATTCCAATAAAACTACTAGCATGTGTCTTATTAGAATTGCAAGAATGTGCCTTAAAGGATACCTTAGGGTTTGCCTTAGCTCCCCCCATAGATGTGCTTGGTCTCTTGTCCTTGTGAGGTTGCCTCACCCTTGGACATTGACTCCTATAATGTCCCCTTTGCTTGCATTGGAAGCACACCACGTGCTCCTTGCCCTTGCGTATCGGGACTCCGGCTTCCTTGACTTTTGGTGCCGGTGGAGTCTTCCTAATCCTCTTTGGACATTTACTTTTGTAATGCCCATATTCCCTACACTCAAAACACATTATATGTAATTTACTTGAAATTAAGTTGCTTGAATTACCTAGGGTTGAGGATGGATATAAGCTCTCTCCTTCATCCCTTCCGGAGGTAGAGGCTTCTTCTTCTTGCTCCAGTCTTGAAGAAGAACTCTCCTCCTCTTCTTCCTTAGATGTTGAGTAGCCCTCAACTTCTAATTCCATACCTCCATGATGTGAGCTACTTGGCTCACTTGACTCCTCTTCATGACTTGAATTGGAGCTCTCCTCATGGAACTTAGCCAAGTTGTTCCACAACTCCTTGGCATTGTTGTATTTACCTATCTTACACAAGATATTATTAGGTAATGAAAATTCAAAGATTTTCGTTACCTCGTCGTTGATTATGGATTGGTGGATTTGTTCCTTCGCCCACTTCTTCTTCTCGAGAGGTTCTCCTTCTTTATCCACCAGAGGAATAAAACCTACTTGTACACAATTCCAATTTACAAGGTTAGTCATAAGAAAATACTTCATTCTTACCTTCCAATACGCGAAGTCGTCGCGATCGTAGAAGGGAGGAATCGTGACGTCTTCTCCAAGTTGATCCATTCTCTAGCTCGTGCTACCCCGGGTGTTAATCCGACGAAGAGCGACCTCGCTCTGATACCACTTGTTAGGACCTTCGGATGCGGCTAGAGAGGGGGGGTGTGAATAGCCGACCCCAAATTCTCGTTTCTTCCTACAATTTGAGTTAGCGCAACGGAAATAAAAAGTAGAAACGAAAATGGAGAAGAACAAACCTCAAACATGACGATATAACGAGGTTCGGAGATGATACTCCTACTCCTCGGTGTGTCCGTAAGGTGGACGAATCCTATCAATCCGTCGGTGGATGAGACCCCGGGAAACCGGCTAATAAATACTCCTTCTGGGTGGAGAAACCTCGCCACAATCTCTCTTGCAACAGCAAGATCAGAGTACAAGAAATACAGCAAGAAGTCAAGAACAATATGAATGTAAAACACTAGTTTGATTGCCTTCTCATCGACTGTTGATGAAGCAGCAACTTCACGGATGCCAACCACAGCAGCAGCTGTTCAGTTGGAAACTCAGCCGAGGGAAGCTCACACGAAGCTTCAGCGATGAAGAGCTCAGCAAAGCTCAGATAGCAAGCAGGAAGAAGTCGTCTGCTTCCCTGTAGTGGCCCTCTTATATGAACCTGCGAAGAAGACAAAGAAGAAGCAGAATTCTAGCCGTTGTGACTCAACGGCTAGGTCTGGACCGATCAGGCTCCACCCTGATCGGTCCAGGGCAGATCTGATCGGTCAGGGGACTGATCAGGCCCTACGCTGATCGGTCCCCAGACCGATCCCAACTCTCACAGAGAGTTGGTTGTGATCCCTGATCGGTCTGTGGACCGATCAGGCCCTAGGCTGATCGGTCTCTAGACCGATCCCAACTCTTACAGAGAGTTGGTTGCCAGAGCCCTGATCGGTCTGTGGACCGATCAGGCCATTCCTTCTCCCAATCTGTTTGGTTACTGATTGGTCACCAGATCGATCAGATGACCCAGTGTATCACTGGATCGGTCAGCAGACCGATCCAATTTCCCAGCCTTAAACCCTAAAGCCTTCCTGATCTAGAGAACGAGCTACCGAGCCCTCTCTGACCTAGTCCGGAGAACGAGCTACCGAGCCCTCTCCGACTTCCACGTCCGGTCCAGAGAACGAGCTACCGAGCCCTCTCTGACCTAGTCTGGAGAACGAGCTACCGAGCCCTCTCCGACTTCCACGTCCGGTCCAGAGAATGAGCTACCGAGCCCTCTCCAACTTCGTCCGGTCCAGAGAACAAGCTACCGAGCCCTGTCTGACCTAGTCTGGAGAACGAGCTACCGAGCCCTCTCCGACTCCATCCAGTCCAGAGAACGAGCTACCGAGCCCTCTCTGACTCCATCCAGTCCAGAGAACGAGCTATCAAGCCCTCTCCGACCTCCCATGCCAAGCTTCCTGCTTGGACTTTTCCGTGCCAAGTCTCCATACTTGGACTTTTCCCATGCCAAGCTCCCTGCTTGGACTTTTCCCGTGCCAAGCTCCCTGCTTAGACTTTTCCGTGCCAAGTCTCCATACTTGGACTTTTCCCATGCCAAGCTCCCTGTTTGGACCTTTCCGTGCCAAGTCTCCATACTTGGACTTTTCCCGAATCAGGTCAACCAGGTCAACCTTGACCAAAGGTTGCACCCACAATCCCCCAAGTTCCTATTCTTGTCAAACATCAAAATATAACTTCTCTAGTTTTGTCAAACATCAAAATATACCTCGAGTCAGGTCAACTCGAGTCGGGTCACTCAGGTCAACCTTGACCTAAGGTTGCAACAACACTAACATCTCACTTGTATCTAATGTACACTAAAACACATACAAGTCACCTTATAAGTCATTGTGAGATGTAAAGTTTGGTTTTGCCCTAAACTAGAGATCATGCATTTTTATCTAGGCATTTTAAGAATTTTGAACATCCACCAAGGATGTTACTTGTTAATAAATGTCATTTGTCCTTAATTGCAAGGAATTAAAAATAATGCATGATGTTCTATGGCATACACCAAAATACATAATTTTCAAAAGAAAATTTCCTATAACTACATGATGCATGTATGACATGACATGGTATTTTTGTATTTTTCATAATAAAACATGAATGCAAAGATGATGTCATGGCATATGATGGGCAAACAAAGCATGGTAGTTTAGCTTAAACAGAATACCTAGCTTTTCAATCTAAGTGTCCTTAAATCCTTAGCTAAACCTAAAAATAATCCTAGATTGGCCCTTATCTACTCATAAAAATGGAAAAATCCAAATTGGCATTTCTTTAACCCATGATTAAATTGTGCCAATTAAAATTAAGTATATTCCTCAAATTTTTGGAACATTTTACTCATCCAAAGAGTAAAAACTTTAAATTAAGGCTTAGATTTGCCATTAAATTCTTAAGAAAATACCAAAACTCCAACTTGGTATTTCTTATGTTTTCCCAATTTGTGACAATTTAAAATAAAATCAATATTTTCAAATTATGGCACATTTTACTCTTTTAAAGAGTAAATGAAAATCCACTTCATTTTCAAAGGTTAATAATAACCTTGAAAATGCTCTTCGAGTATCAACTTTATCAAGGTTGGGTTAACTACCCTTCCAATTTGAGTTGACACTCTCTAACCCATCTAAGGGGTAGAGAAAATGCTCCTAGGAACCCAAAACCTATTGGTGCTCCTTGGATGCTCTAGGTACTCACTAGGGATAACTTCCCTAGATACCTTCCTAATGACCTTGTTAGGCTTCTTAGAAGCCTTGGTCACTTTTTTTAGGTCAACTCTAGGGATTTCTTCCCTTGTGATATTCTTAGTGACTTTCTTAGACTTCTTTGAAGTCTTAGTCACATTTGTCATTGCAAAAATACTCCTAAGGATAACTTCCCTTGTATCCTTGACTTGGCCGCTAGACTTAGGATTGGTTTCATAGCTATATGGAACCCTATGATAGGAAGGCACATCCTTCTTGGTTTTAGGTTTGTATCCCAAACCCCTATGGCCATTGGATGACTTATGTGCTTCTAGACTTATTTTATGCTCTTTTTGCCCTTTAAGGATATTTTCCATCCTTTTTAGGGTCTTTTCCATTGTATCAAGCCTTGACCTCAAGACTTGATTTTCTTCTCATAAATCCTTAGATTTTGGTTTTTCATTAAATCCTTGAGCATTTTTATTTTTAGGCTTATAACTACGATCCTTAGTTTTCTTACCTAGATTTTTATCTACCTTTCTAATCCTAGGTGTAGTAGTTTTAGCATGGAGAGCTACATGTTTTTCTTTAATGCTATCATGCTTTCTATTTTTATGATAAATAGCATTAAAATGAAATAAACTAGAATTAGCATGCTTTTTGCCATAATTCAAGGGGATAGGCTCAATAAATGATACCTTGGGTTTTACCTTGGAAGCTCCCCCTTGACTTGTGCTTCCTCCCTTGACTTTTACCGCTTTCTCCCTCTTAGGACATTGACTTCGATAATGTCCTTTTTGATTACACAAGAAGCACACAATGTGCTCCTTGCTCTTCTTTGTTGTGAGGGCAGTCTCTTTGGGCTTCTCCTTGCCCTTAGGTGCCACTTGACCCTTCTTCTTAGCCAATTTAGGGCACTTGCTTTTGTAGTGCCCATGTTCCCTACACTCAAAACATATAATATGATTTTTTATTTTTAATTGAAATAATTATACCTTCATGTGTAGGGATGACACTTGATCCTCCATTTAATATCTCTTGATTTTTGGAGAATGCATCATCTTCTTCTCCACTTGATCTGGATGTAGAAGCTTCTCCTTCTTCTTGATCCGGTATCAATAAAGGTCTCTCCCCCTCAATCCTAGAGGTGGAGGCTTCTTCATCTTCATCTTGTACATGGAACAAGGAATATGCTCCTTCCTTGCTCTTTTTATTGCATTCCTTTGAAGATGAGGCTTCTTGGACTTCCTCTTTGGAAGTTAAGCATCTCTCAACTTCGGAGTCCTCTTGCTCTTGACCTTAATCCACTAAGTCGCCCTCTTTGGATTCTTCTTGATTTGGTATAGTGGAGGGGATCTCATGAATCTTTGTCAATTTGCTCCAAAGCTCCTTGGCATCCTCGAATTCTCCAATTTGAGCCAAAATATTGCTTGGCAATAAATTGACCAATAGCTTGGTCACTTTGTCATTTGCCTCACTCCTTTGAATTTGCTCTTGGCTCCATTTGCTCTTCTTGAGGATCTTGCCTTTTCAATTTTTTGGAGCTTCGAAGCCTTCCATTAGAGCAAACCATTGCTCTATCTCCATCATCAAGAAATTTTCGATTCTTGATTTCCAAGAATCGAAGCTAGTCATAGTGAATGTTGGAGGTACCCTCGTGTCGAATCCGAGTCCATCTCGGAATTCCATCTTGAAGTTGAGCCTTTTGATGAAGTCTTCGACTTTTGAATTTGCTTCAACTTCTTTGCCCTCTAGCTTTGTTGCCCCTTCCGGTGATGATTTCGGTGAAGAGTGACCTCGCTCTGATACCACTTGTTAGGGTCGAAATGTGCTTAAGGGGGGGGGGGGGGGGGGGAATAGCTCGTCACGCTTGTCGTTGCGTGTTTCTTAGTGATGATATGCAGCGGAAAATACAAGAAACACAAATACAACACTAACACAAGGATTTACTTGGTATCCACCTTAAGAAGAGGTGACTAATCCAAGGATCCACACACGACACGTACTCTCTACTATGAAAACACTCCTTCTCGATCACAGCAAGAGGTGGAGAAACCTCGTACAAACTCACTCGACAACAAGAAGAAAAGAAGAAGCAAATACAAGTAAATCTTACAAGATTTTACAGCATAAAACCCTAACTAGCTTCTCCTTCTTATTTGAAATGCCTCTTGACCTTGGAAGTGTAAAAACACCTTGCTCCAAGAAGCTTCAAGATCTGGCAGTGAGTGGTGGAGAAGGCACTGTGAAGATCAGATATGAATCGAGCGAAGGTCTACTGAAGAAAGTGCTCACAACGGCTTTATCCAGCGCCAACGGTCGGATCCCAATCGATTGGATTGCTCCCAATCGATTGGGGAGGCTTTGGATCGATCGGTTGATCGATCCAGAGCACCTCTGTGCTCTCTGGAAATCGCTTGAATCAATTGCCCGATCGATTCAGGGTTCTCATGCGATTTCCTGCGCTCCAATCGATCGCCCGATCGATTGGAGCCTCCCAATCGATCGGGTGATCGATTGGGAGGCTTTCTGTGCTCGCGCCAATTCTCCCCAATCGATCCACAG
Organism: Zingiber officinale; assembly: GCF_018446385.1. Taxonomy (NCBI): domain Eukaryota; kingdom Viridiplantae; phylum Streptophyta; class Magnoliopsida; order Zingiberales; family Zingiberaceae; genus Zingiber; species Zingiber officinale. The sequence goes on from NC_055990.1 coordinate 73,818,994, forward strand.
ATCGATTGGGAGATGTTTTTGTCACGACATCTCACCCAATCGATCAACCGATCGATTGGGTATGAGGCAATTGATCGGCTGATCGATTGATCCAACTTGATTTGCCCTAATCAAGTCCCAAGCCCCTAAAACTCAACATCTAGTCAACCATGACCTGTTGGGACATCATGACTAGCATTCGGTCACCCTCGACCTACTAGGACTTCCTCACCAAGTGTCTGGTCAATCCCTTTGACCCACTTAGACTTTTCTCCTCGTGCCAAGTATTCGGTTAACCTTTTGACCTACTTGGACTTCTCAACACTAGGTGTTCGGTCAACCTTGACCCACCTAGATTTCTATGTGCCTGGCTTCACTCTCCAGGACTTCCCTTCTGCCTAGCTTCAATTACTAGGACTTCTCATCTGCCTGGCTTCACTCACCAGGACTTTCACCTAGCTTCACTCACTAGGACTTCCCATCTACCTGGCTTCACTCATCAGGACTTTCACCTAGCTTAACACACTAGGGTTTCCCATCTGCCTGACTTCACTCACTAGGACTTTCACCTAGCTTCACTCACTAGGATTTTCATACTGCCTAGCTTCACTCACTAGGTCTTTCACACTGCCTAGCTTCACTCACTAGGTCTTTCACCTGGCTTCACTCACCAGGACTTCTCCTCTGCCTACCTTCACTCACTAGGTCTTTCACCTGGCTTCACTCACTAAAATTTTCCAACTCACCAGGATGTCTCAGTCAAGTATCCAGTCAGTCTTGACCTACTTGACTCTTCTTCATATCTAACTAGCCAACCTTGATCAGAGGAGAATTATACCAACAATCTCCCCAAATGAACGATTGCACCTGCAATCTCCATGTATTATAAGTCTCCATGTATAGTCAAACATCAAGACTCAAGCTTGAGCCATCTCAAGCTTAGTCAACCAGGTCAACCTTGACCTAAGGAATATTGCACCAACAAGCACAAGGGAAGGGAGGAGGAGACGAGCGAGAGATCTCCAAAGGATTGGTTTCGTTCTGACGTACGGTTCTCTCTCGATCCATTTTTGCTCGATGGCACCGATCTCCAGTGTTCCTCTCCTCCTAGCAACATGCTTGATTCTAGCCGTGGCACTCACCTTTCTTGTCGCTTAGGCCCAAGCTCATGCCCTCTCGCGTACGAGTGATGGTGATTTGATCCTTTCTTTCGATTTTGCTTTTGTGTCATCTCGATGTTTTTGACATTGATGTCTAGATTAAGCCCAACACCATTTTTTTTCCCTTCAGTTTCTTGTGTTTTTTATCCATTCTCATTGATGACAAAAGTAAAGTTTCCATCTTTTTGTTAGAACACTACCTAGAATTACATTTATTTCTCACTTCATTTCCAAATACATTCTTTTCAAGGACAATGGCACCTAGTAAGGAATGGATGAGTTTTTTTTCAATGATCGATTCAATGACTGGAGATGGTGAAAGTGGTGAATCGAGGTATGTTGTTACAAACAAATATGTTGATGGTAGGTATAATATATTTGAAATGTAGTGAATTATGAGTTTTCTAATGATTCCAAATTAAATTCTTGATACATTTATTTATTACTTCAATTCATTGAATAGATTCAACACCTAAAAAGGCGAGAAAAGTTAGAGGAAAAAATAAGAATAAAAAAATTGCAGCTCTAAAAAGTGGGGAAAAGATAGAGATAGAATTCTACAATAATCGTACAATGGGACAAAATCACAAATGTTGGTCAATACACTTGGGGGAAATTCCTGCGCAACAAACATATCTGCCCTATACAAGTGAAAACATGGAAGGAGTTGACTAAATTAGACAAGCAGCGGTGAAGGTAGGTGAATTACATTATCAATTTTAGGTGATTTTAAAAATGTGTTCTCTATTGCTTCTATTATCTTTTGTTAAATCAAACCATCAAAATAGAGATAATATGTCATTTTTTACTGTTGTATTATGAATATGTTGCAGGAATGCTTTTTCAATCGTAGTATAGAATTATATCGTGAGCATATTTTAGAGCATACGAGTGCTTTGTGGATAGCATGGAGGTCATCCTTGAATGTAGATTATATGAGACCTTGCAAAACTAAAGCTGAAGTTTTAAAAAATGTGCCACAGGGGTTTAATGCTAAAGAATGGGAATAACTTATAACTAATAAGTTCTTAACGGATGAGTTTCAGGTATAATAATGTTGGTTCAAAGTGTTATAAGAGCTATCTTCATTTTGAAGTTAAATTGTCCTCATGGAAGTGATGATTATAATATTGATTTGTGATTTATGTAGAAAACCAATAACTAGATTTTTAATAATCGGGTAAATGGAGTAATGTCTCATCAAACTGGAAGCAAGCCACACAGACAACTAATATATGACATGGTATAAACATCTATATTAATTCTTATGTTTATTATTTATGATCTTTTTGCTTGATTAACATATATATTTTACTTTCCTTTTATATATCTTTCAGGGAGGTAAGGATAATAAGCTACCTGACATTGCAAAAAATTTATATGAGACTCGACAAAAAATGGAAAGTTTGTTGAGCTAGAAGTGCAAGAAAAATATATAACTATCACTACTTAATCTTTTAACCTAAATTTATTGTTTACCATTTATTTAAATGACATATGAGTGATGGACCTTTGTAGGATGAGATTGTGAAGACTGTTCAATATAATGCATCACTCTCACATATTGAGGTTGTTGAAAAGTGTTTTATACCACAGTGCCATAGCCATGTCTTTGGTTTCATAGGTGGAATGTGTGAAGACCCGATTTTGGACATGATGATGGCCACTAGTGGAGATACCTTTTAAGGTTAAGTTAGGTTTGGCTCCTAGAAATCTTAATACCATAAAATTGAACCCAAGTTTATGATTACTTTGTGTCATGTGTAGGTTTGGATCTTAGGGATTTCGGATGTTGGGTCTAGTTATGTTTCTTCTATGCTCTTCATCATGATAATTTTATGAGTCACATGTTAATTTTGTGTTTTAAATTTTTATTCTAGTTATATCTATACTTTTCTTGCTTTCTAACAAGATGGCTTAGTAAGTTATATGTTAAAATTTTATGCATATGTTTCTTTTGGTTTTATCATGATAACATAATAAGTCATGTGTTAATCCTTTTATGTAACTTGGACTTGTTCTAGCTATGCCTATGTTTCATGTGCTAAGTTGTAATGGTATGGTGACCTTTCACCTATAGCCTTTTTAATAGATGACTTTCATCTAACCATGACCTTTCACCCAGCCTTTTTAATGAATGACTTTTCATCTAGCCATGACCTTTCACCTAGCCTTTTTAATGGATAACTTTTCATCTAGTCATGACCCTTCATCTAGCCATGACCTTTTACCTAGCTTTTTTAATGGATGACCCTCCATCTAGCCATGGTTGGCCTATAAATAGCCAAAGACATTGTCTCCTAAAGGTACACTTGAATCCTTTGAAAAACTTCCTATCCAAGTGCTGCAGAAATTCATCCAAGCCTCATCCACATTTCGTGCAAGTTTATGCCCAAGTTTCGATCAGCAAGTGCAAGTTCAAGTCCTGTAAAATTTCTATCCAAAACCGAAGAAGTTTCTGACCAAATAAGTGGGCTTTTTGTTTTGAGTATAGTTGCATAATATGTTTACATTTCATCATTTTATATTGCAAATTCATTTCTTTTTATTCCAAGATGCACTGTTATGACTCAAGTTAGATATGGTAAAGGGAATTTCCGAAAATATGATAAGATATGATAAGTATGGCCCTGATGCGGTGGGTAATAATAATCGATATATGGTCTCACCCCTTAGAGGAATTACATATAGGAGACTGATCAGTAAAGGGAATTTCCGAAAACATGATAAGATATGACAAGTTATGACATTGATGTAGTGGGTAATAATAATCGATATATGACCTCACCCCTTAAAGGAATTACATATAGGGGGTTGATCAGTAATAGCATGGAAAACAAGATGATTAATAGTACTATGTTTTTGATTAAGTTATGTTTCTGTTATGAATTCCGAATGTCTTGCTATGTTTTCGATTAAGTTATGTTTCTATCATGAATTCTGAATGTCTTGCTAAAAGTATATGTTTTCGATTAAGTTATGTTTCTATCCTGAATTCTGAATGTTTTGCTAAAAGTATATATTTTCAATTAAGTTATGTTTCTGTCATAAATTCTGAATGTCTTGTTAAAAGTATATGTTTTCGATTAAGTTATGTTTTTGCCATGTTTCAAGAAATATGTTTCATTATGAATTCCGAATGTCATGCTATGTTTTGTATTCTATCGTGCTATATTTGATCGATCCCACTTACTGAGTGTTTTCCCAAGCACTCACCCCCTTACTCCCATCCCCAGATAAAGACGAGGAACAAATCGAGAAGGAGCAAGAGATGTTTTGGGGCTGGTTATGAAGCCGTGTTCAAGTGATTCGTCCTTTTAGTTCATGTTATCTTTATTTGTATGCTTTCGCTTTTGAATTGTAAAAATATTATTTTAATTATATTATTACTGGTTTGGTATACACTTTATGAGACTTGTTATTTTCGAGTATTTATATTCGCGAGCAACGTCGATGTCACGCGCCTAGGTCACAGGGTGTGATAAAATGAAAAGAAAATATTTTAATTGTTCACAAGCTGCATATATAAAAGATCTTGAGGCTAAGCTCCATGAGAAGGAAGAAGAAAATAATAACCTTTAAGAGATGCATGGATGAAATTGAAAGTAGATTAGTCAAAATTGAGAATGAAAACCAACCAACTTCAAATGCACCTATAATGTCTAGTGAAGGTGAGTTTATCACCAAGGTGAGTTTGAATACTAGCATGGATTGATTTTTCTTTTTGAATTTTGTATCGAACTCGAACCTTGTGTCTCGGTAGAAATTATTTTGTTCTTGTTTTTTTTTCTTGCTCTTACATATAATTATCAAAATCCATTACTTTGTTAATACTCAAATAGGTGGACTAGAGTTGATTATAACAATACGCATGAAGTGGACCTAGGCATTTAATTTATTCTTGTTATTGTTGTTTTCCGAACCTTTTATTATTCTTGTTATTGGCTTCAATTTACGAGCATGCATGAAGTGGACTTGGGCATTTAATCATTTGAGTACATCTTTATTTTAATTGATTATTTCTATTTCTATTTTATTATTCTTGTTATTGGCTTCAATTTATTAAAAAAAAATATATGGAATCGTCACATCAGCGATCCCCTAGAGCCAGTCCCACGAATATGGAGGGAGATAAATACAGGTACATAGGTGGAAAATACATAGCGGAGACGTTAACCCAAGACAGTGACACCCTGGAAATCAACCCCTGGATCTTTCAATCATAGAACCATGTACTCTCCATCTGTGCTACACTATAGGGACTATTGGCTTCAATTTACGAGCATGCATGAAGTGGACTTGGACATTTAATCATTTGAGTACATCTTTATTTTAATTGATTATTTCTATTTATATTTTACGGATGGCACGTTGACGGGAGTTAATAAGCTGCCTTAATCAGATGCTGTGTTTCACAGAAGAATTCAAGCATGGATTGATTAGGAAATTAGTACATTATATTTTGAAGCAAATACCAAGTGATCATTCCTCAAATATTTTTGTACTCCGAGTAGATATGGATGTAGTTGCTTATATAAAATATTTTGTCAACAAAATTACTTGTTCTAAAATTCATATTTTATTAGTAATGTCATCTTTTAATATAACGACAAATTCATATAAAAAATTATTATAAATTTCATCAAAATTAAAAATATTTTTAAATGAGGGTAATTAATGATTTATTGAGGGGTAATTTTTATTGTTAGATTGATTTTTAGTGAGGGGTAAATGATAATATAATGAGGAGAAGTATTGTCATTAAAATATCATTTAATGAGAGGCAAATGGTAGTATAATGATGAAATTTTTGATCATTTAAATTAATTTTAATGACGGTATAATTTCATCACTAAATATACTATAATAATGATGGAGCGTTTTTACCGTCATTAATTACCTTTACCTAGGAGGGCAGTAATGAAGGTCCATGACGGACAATTTTCCGTCATTAAAATTATTTTACGATAGGTTTTGAACATTTAATGACGACATTTCCTGTCACTATAAATCCATATTCTTGCAGTGATATGGGTTCAAGAAATCTATTATAAAACCTAGGCTCATTCTATTTTTAAATAATAATTACATAAAAATAGTAACAACTATAAAATAAACATATCTTTCAAATAATAAAATTAGATTTAAGTTTAATAATATCTATCTCAATTATCTTTAATTTATCATTATTTTTAAATGCAATTATTACTAGAATTTTAAATTTTAAACTAGTAAATTTATGTTAATCTCTTGCCTTATATCACCCACTATTCAGCATCCTCCGTTCTCTCTAATTTTTACTGCATATATGTATATATTCTACCCATTAATATTTTGGGTAACTCAGTATTATAAACACAACTCTCAATATATATTTGTTTATCAGTCAATGGAGTACTTCAATTAACAAATTTAATTAATTTATAGATTTATATAGAATAATTAAAATAATTACTATATAATTGAATGACAGATTAATTAAGTTAATTACTATTTAAATTGGATTACAGATGAATTAAATTAATTAGATTTTAATTGGTTTACAGAATAATTTAATTAATTACGGTTTAATTTGGTTACTGATTAATTAAATTAATTACAGTTTAATTGAATTACAGATTAATTAATATATTAACAGATTCATTAATTAGCAGATTAATTAGATTAAAGAGTATTTAATTAATAGATTAATTAATTAACATAAAATTACATATTAATAAATTAATTGATTAATTAAATAACATATTAATTTATTAATTGATTAATTAATAAGCATATTAACTATATTACTGATTAATTAATCATCAGATTAATTAACTAACAGTTTAGTTTAAGTTGCACATTAAAATTAAAGCTTAATTAATTAACAGATTAATTTAAATAGAGATATTACAGATTGATTAATTAATTAAATTACAGTTTATTTTATTATCAGATTAATTAATTTAAAGTTTATCTAATTAACAGATTAATTAATGTTTAATCAATTAATGGATTAATTAATTAGATCACAGATTAATTAAATTACGGTTCAAGTTTAATTAATTAATAGATTAATTAAATACAGTATAATTAATTAACAAATTAATTAAATTAATTACAGATTAATTAATTTAAAGTTTAATTAATTACAGATTAATTAATTTAAAGTTTAATTAATTAACCGATTAATTAATTTAGAGTTTAATTAATTAACAGATTAATGAAATACAATTTAATTAATTAATAGATTAATTATATTAATTATTAATTAATTTATAATTCAAGTCTCTATTAATTAAATTAATTATTAATTAATTCATAATTCAAGTAATTAAAATATTAATTAATTTATAATTCAAGTAATTAACAGATTAATTAATTTATAATTCTAGTAATTAACAAATTAATTAATTTATAATTCAAGTAATTTACAGATTAGTTAATTTACAATTTAAAAACAGATAGTACAGATTGATTAATTAATTAAATTACAGTTTATTTTATTATCAGATTAATTAATTTAAAGTTTAACTAATTAACTGATTAATTAATGTTTAATCAATTAATGGATTAATTAAGTAATCGCAGATTAATTAAATTACGGTTTAAGTTTAATTAATTAAATACAGTATAATTAATTAACAAATTAATTAAATTAATTATAGATTAATTAATTTAAAGTTTAATTAATTAACCGATTAATTAATTTAGATTTTAATTAATTAACAGATTAATGAAATACAGTTTAATTTAATTAATAGATTAATTAAATTAATTATTAATTAATTATTAATTAATTTGTAATTCAAGAAATTAACAGATTAATTCATTTACATTTTAATTATTTAATATATTAATTAATATTTAATTAACTTACTGATTAATTTAATTAATTATAGATTAATAATTTAGAGTTTAATTAATTAACAGATTAGTTAAATTAGACGATTAATTAATTTATAGTTTAATTAATTGACAATAAATAAACAATCAAATAAGTCATCTATAATGAAGCAATCAACAGAATAAGTAAATAAAATATAAATGCTTTGCCTAGATTGATGTTCATTAATATGATTATGAAATGGATTTTTCCTATCTCCGCTATCATAATTCTGAGGATTTCTATCAAAATTTAATAAATTTGTTCAATATGAATCCAATACTTGTTGTGTCATATTTTGTTTAATCAAACATGACTTAGGAACACAAGTCTTGACTATTTTATTTCTATTAACTTGTCTATTTACTAAATAAATAAACAGATTATAGTTAGTTTTTGACTTGTATCGAATTATGGATTTATTGTATAGAGCCCATTGAAATCTGTCTAGATACTTAGGGTGTGTTTGGTTCAAGTTATCATGTATAATTTTAATTATGTGATCACATTACCAAATTTATGGGGAATAAAATATAATTAAATATTATTTGGTTCAATATAAGTAATATAATTATTATTATTTGTTTAAAGATTTTAATGAATAATTATTTTAATATTTTACTGTATTATTCTCAGTCACAAAACCAACCAACCATACATGTCATTATTATTATTTTATTTAAACTTTACGTTTTTCTTTTTTAAATATTTTTTCCTTTTTCTTTTTTCACGTTTTTTTTAATCTTTTTTACGTTTCTTTTTACTTTTTCATTTCTTTTTCATTTTTTACGTTTTTTTATGTTTTCTTTTTTTCCCTTTTTTTAATATTTTTTTACTTTTATTTTTGTATTTTTTTTTACGTTTTTATGTTTTTTTTTTTTACTTTTTACTTTTTTAATGTTTTTTTTTACATTTTTTGCATCTTTTTTCTTTTTAAAAGTTTTTTATATAATTTTTTTACGTTTTTCTTTTTTTCCACGTTTTCCTTTTATCGGAGGATATTTTTAGTAAAAAATATTTGTTAATTCCGAAATCAAGAAAAATATTAATTTTTTGAGATTTTTCGATTCTAGGTTACATACCCCTTTTGCTGACGTGTCAGATATGGAATATTATTCGGGAATCATTGATTACCTAAATCAAATAAAATTTTCGTTGATAATCTTGGATAGATTACCAAGGTTATCAAGGATAACTTTCAACCAAACACACCCATAAACTTTTTCAACATAACTTTATGCTCTTCGACTTAACTTTTCAAGAAAGAATTCTCTTCTCAAATTTTTGAACTTGAATTGAAATTCCTTATTAAACTTGATAATTTAAAGAATGATATTTGGTCTTCCTTAAGGTCTTTTACCTCCTTAAAGAGTGACCTCATCAATTCTTTGGGCTTAGCTAATTTATTAGTTAAACATTATATAATCTATCATCTAAGAGAGATGTCATCATCTAAGTCTTGTTGACTCTGGGTTGGACTCTTGACTCGACTCAGACCCGTGATCTAACTCAAACTTAGCTGCATCTTCCTTAGCCATCAATGCCATGAAATTGACCTGATATGTTTGATTCCAAGTCTTCTAAATATGACTAGTCTCAAGTGGCCTAGAGTATCTTCGTCCTTTGTTGTTTCTTGGGCTTCTCCTCTTTTGAATCCTTTAGTTTATGGCACTCTGATTTATAGAGTCATTTCTCATTGCATCCATACCAAATCACCTCCGCTTTTGCTTTACTAGTTTTGCTTTGAATAGTTTGCTTGCTTTTATTTAGTATAACTTTCTCAATATTCTTCTTTGTCAAATTCTTCTTTTTCTTTATCCTTTTTTTGGACCAAGTTCATGATTTTCGAGGCCAACTCCTTTTCGTTTTACTCCAACTTTTCCTCCGACTCAATTTTGGACCAAGTCATTATTTTCGAGGCCAGCTCCTTTTCGTCTGACTCCAACTCGTCCTCCGACTAAAGCTCTAGTCATGATTTTGATTTGATCTCCTTATTCCTAGTTTGACCTATAACAAAAATAATATTTTTCTAATTCAAGTTAGTTTATTCATATAATTTTAGTTCACAAAATAATTCATCTAATTTAATTATAAATAAATCCTAATACATTTTATACGCATCTACTATAAATGTCCACAAAATGTTTTGAGAAAAGGCTTTTAAGACATAACTTATTATGCCATGATTTTTGACTTGGTGATCGATTGCATGATGTCCATTTAAAATGTCCTTGATTATTATGTAATTGGCTCACAGACTTTTCTTCCTATATTTGATAATTTTTTTGCCCCCGGAGCTATGATGTAGTGGAAGAGTGTCTAGTTATCATCCAAGCAACCACGGCTCGATTATCAGTTATGGCACATTTACAAGAATTTTTCCTCCAAATGAGACTCATAAACAAGGGATGCTGGGCTTCTGGGCTTCTCACCGCAAGCGCTTCCTGATTTACCGGACTCGTAAGCAAGGGATGCTGGGCTACTCACCGCAAGCGCTTCCTGATTGATCCTAGCAATCAGTGGAAAACTTCTCGATGGCCTTGTAAGGATGACAATGGGGCGGGGCGAGGGGATTTGTCATCCCCAAATCTGTCCCTGAATTATATCTCAGCCCCTATCTCCTCCCCCATCTCCGGTTCTGTCTAATTAAGGAATCCCCATTCCCGATTTCACATGAATTAAATCTCCATCCCCTCTGTATCCCCGCTTCAAATACCCATTATCCATTGACTTCACCAAAAAAGATTTTAATTTTCAACATCTTAATACAAGAATCCAATGACATATAAATACTAATATTAATTAAATAATACATATATAATAACATTAATAATTCATGATTTAATAAGAAGAAAAGATCAAACTCCATTATTATTATTATTATTATTATTATTATTATTATTATTATTATTGAATAGGTTCGAGGATGAGGATATCATCCTCATACCCATCCCTATTCAACTACAAGGATTTGAAAATTTGAATCCAAACCTATACCTAAAATGACTCCCCAAACCAACCTTCGTTTCGGATTTTCCTCATAGGGCCCCAAATCCATAGGAAAAATTACCATTCCTATAGCCTTGGTGTCAACTTGCACCCTCTACTTAATGTCAAAGGTTCATTTTTTTTCTCATTCCAATGGTTCTCTAAGCTCGTGATAAGTAGAGTGAAGTTCCTCTTAACGATGAATCGTGAAATCATTTCCATCAAATAGAGGGCAAACCGTGTCGTGTCCTTCTTGATGAGTCATGATTGTATTCACACGAAATCAAAGAAAAATTACTCCACGACCTTTTAAGCTTTTGGGAAAGTAGCAAAAATAAAACAATAATAAAATTCAAAAAAATGGTTAATTTTAATTTAAAGATAGAAAATTAAAAATTTTCAACTTAATTTCCCTACACTTTAAAGGAAGATGAGATGGATTTGATCCAACTGTTTACATCAAAGACCTAGAATTTTTAAAATTTAAAATGTCCAGACTCATATACCAATTATAGAATCGAAATGTGAATAATGCAATAAAAAGTTGGAAATGTGAATAATGCAATATAAAAACTTGAGTAAAAGCCCAAATAAACACACTAGATTTAACATAATTAGGCTAAAAACACAAATAAACACACTAGATTTAACAAAATTCAACTTCCCTCTAGGTTTCTACATCCACGACGAATGATTGAGTAGGTGGATTGATCCCAAAAATAATCTAAATCTTCTTTTCAAAACTGATTTGAAAGCGAAAAAACCTCTTACAATCAAAGAGACTACAGTAAATAATTATTGTATCTCAACAAAATAAAATACAAATAATGGGTCTAATTTTTTTCATTTAGATTGGTCCTGACTATGATTTGGAGAAATGCGACCTGTATCAGATTTGGGTATGCTATATTGAGAATTATGCTAAACCCTATAAGCATGTTGAAATAAGATTATGTTGAAAAAAAAAATTATATCACGTCCAAAAACTCGCGGTAAGATCCATTTATTTTCTCTATACAAGTGCCTCTAGTAATACTTTATTGCTCACTCCAAATTACAAAAGCTCAACCACACGAGTGTTTCACAGAAAATGATAAACCAACTTCCAAATTACGGTTATAGACAACTTAAAATTTGAACTTTTATGAAGATCCAAATAGGTTGGTTTTCAAGGTTAATCCACAGTCAACTATTTATTCCACATCAAAATTTCTCGTGCGGTTTTCTATAAACAAAGTGGCTTGCTGCACTAGCAAAGTTTTACTTCAAGATTGAAGATCTTGATAGAACAAATCAGGTAACCATGGCTAATTGATATGTGCTATAGCAGAGAACAATTTTACAAGATTGAACAAAATCTGAAAATAATCTGCTCAATAAATACATGTTAAGGGATCTCAAAGAAACTCATGCATTATATAATGTCTACGTTCTACCACTTGGTGTGTAACAAATTCTAGATAAAAGTTCCAAAGAAGATGAGATTGAGATCAGGGACAAGAATCATGATGTGAGAGCCCCTTTTGCCATAGCCAAGGCTCCGTGATAAGTTTGATTTCCACCAATGAATCCACTGATATGAACAAAAACACATCCAGGAATACCAGACTTATCTGAAAGTTCTTGATCTCTCAAGCCCCTCCAAGCTAGTGGAAGAGGCTTTCTGCTCTCGAACCTGTCAGGAGAAACTGACACAGCTTGCACTCTCCAACTTCCACTCCTTTCATCCTACAGTTTAAACATGTGATACCAATCAGTTGTTCAAACAACAGATTTTCAATTAGAATGCGTTATGTTTCTCAAAAAATAAATTGGATAATTTGTATAAAATCAAGAAATAATCTTTGGAAATCAAGAAATGATCTTTGAAATAATGATTGCATACAGAAAGAATCTTGGAAAATCATAAAATAATCTTTGACTTTAGTAATTTCTATTTCTTATATTTCCTTTCTTTTATTTGTTCCTATTTCATTATTTTGTATCTTTTATTTATTAATGTAATGTCTTGTTAAATAATAATAATAATAATTCCACTTCTTTACTTTTTTTTATCATCAATATTCCTGGATTTCTTCATAGTATCAGAGCCCTAGGTTTGATCTAAAGATTTTTTATGACAAATCAACATACATGGAAATCTACCTTAACCGACACCACGAGTAGAGATTCGATAGTGTTTTGAGAAAAATGTCTGTCAACTCAAATTTAAACCCACTAGTATCTTTTAATGGTTCAACGGAGGTATTCTCTAATTCACTCCAAGTTAATATTCAACGTCTTAATGGGAAGAACTACACAGAATGATCATAAACTGTGCACTTGGTTTAGAAGGAAAAAGTAAACTTGGATATGCTACTGGAGAAGTGATAAAACCATGATAGAGACTCAAGATTTAAAGCCTGAAAATTTGCTACTTATTGCATGGTTAATCAATTCCATGGAGCCCCTTATCGAAAAGTCATTTATGTTTCTAGCTATAGCCAAAGAGGTGTGGGAGACCGCTAAAGACACTTATTCATATTTGGAGAACTCTTCACAAATTTTTAGTCTAAAATCAAGGCTATGGTATGCGAAGGAAGAGGAACATGATGTGACTTCCTACTATAATGAGTTGACGTGGCAAGAACTAGATCTATGTTATGATAATATTTGGAATTATGTTGATGATAGTGTTCGTTTTATAAAACGGCAAGAGAATGATTAGATGTTTATTTTCTTGGTGGGACTAAAAAGAGATCTAGATGAAGGGATTAAATCTGGGGAAAAACACCTCTACCAATGATTCGTGAAGCAACAACAACAACAACAACAACCAAATATTTTCCCACTAGATGGGGTTGGTACCAATGATTTGTGAAGAATTTTCAAAAATCCCGAGAGAAGAAGCTCGACAAATTGTTATGCTTAACAAATCTGTCTCAATCTCTACTAACTTAAGTTTGAAAAGTTCTGTCCTTGTTACTAAAGGTTTTCAAGAGGAAGCGAAGAAAGATGGCAAAAGTTTTGGAAGACCATGGTGCAACCATTGTAAACGCCCGTGGTACACGCGAGAACTATGCTGGAAAATCCATGGGAAGCCCAAAAATTGGAAGAAAAGAACTGATGGTGGAGGTTGTGCACTTTAACTATTATCTCATATCAAGAGGGGCAATCTATTCCTAGCGTACTTCCTTTCACCCAGGAACAAATAGACGAACTATACTATTATCTATATATATTAGTTACTATATATATGTATATAATAATTACCATATTATTGGTATAAATTAGTTAATATATATGTATTAATTAGGCTAATTTGTAAATTAGCCAATTATAGTTTTCTAATATGGTTCCTAGTTTGTATATAAATATGTCTTACTCTTCAATAAGAAAGATAATCTTTTATCTCTAATTACATGGTATAAGGGTCATAGAGAGTTAAAATTTAGGGTATCTCCTCTGCCATCCCTAGTTTTTTGCAACTGACCGCTTTCTTCCGCCTCTCACCTATTCACGCACTCCTCGATGAGCTCACAACCTCGAACTTGCAACCCCGACGACGTCACCTCTCCTTCCAACTAGCTTCGCACTCGCATGTTCTCAATCGCAAGTTTGTCCCACTGCTGTCATTCGACAGCACGCACGTGACATCGTGCATCCTCACGGTTCCTCGCTGATGCACACTGGGACGTGTTCCTCCCCGGCACCCGTCGACACGGCTCCGAAGTCACCTTTGGAAGCGCAGAATAGTGCGACGCGTCTTCCACCCTTGCAATCTAGCAGGTCAACCTCTTCATCCCTTCCCTTAGATTGCAATCTGCACACAGATCAAACGGTCAACGCCATGGATTAGGATTTGTGCATAGAGCAAGCATAACATCCTTCTGCTTCTCAAGCCCTAATTTTGGTCTTGGATTAGGTGCTTCAACTCCCAACTTGAGCTTCAATTCGTCTTCGTTATTGTTGACGTTGGGCTACACCAACAACATTAGGAGTTGTTTGTTGCATCAAAAGCAACCAATCAACAACTTGGAGCAAAACTTTAGCTTCAGTTCATCTTCATTGCTTCGTGGTTGTTTGCTTTGCCCACCAGTACCGCGCCTCTATGCAGGCAACGCCTGCTATAGAGCTCCATCCTTCGAAATTTCTGTGTTATCTCTGTTTATTTTACTGTGTCGGTAGTAGCCACATATTGGTCTTCTTTTTATACAGAACAGAGAAGTTGGTCTTCCTTCCGCCTTAGCTCCTTCCTTTGGCTTTTATTTCACAAACTTTGGGATAAAATCTTATGGCCGAGAATAAACCATATCTTGTGACAGATGTAGTGCCCGTGATGTCTAAGATCACAGACCATAAGCTAAATGGTTCGAACTATTTAGATTGGAGTAAGATTGTTCGTATTTATCGACAAAGTATTGATAAAGATGGTCATTTGACTGATGACCCTCCTAAAGATGATTCAAAACAGACATGGTAAGAGAGAATACTCGCTTGTTTCTTCAAATTCAAAATTGTATTGATAGTGAGGTAATTGTTTTGATCAATCACTATGAATTTGTGAAAGAACTACGGGATTATCTAGAATTTTTGTACTCTGGAAAAGGGAATCTCTCCCACATGTATGAGGTTTGCAAAGCCTTTTACCGTGTAGAAAAACAATATCAGCCTCTGATCAATTATTTTATGACGTTCAAAAAGACATATAAAGAACTTAACATGTTGCTACCCTTTAGCCCTGATGTAAAGGTTCAACAAATCCAATGAAAGCAGATGGCGATTATGAGCTTCCTTGCTGGTCTACCTCCTGACTTTGAGTCTACTAAGTCACAAGTTCTCTCTAGTATGTATTTAGTCACATTCTCCATACAGAAAGTACTAC
This sequence comes from Zingiber officinale, assembly GCF_018446385.1. Lineage (NCBI taxonomy): Eukaryota > Viridiplantae > Streptophyta > Magnoliopsida > Zingiberales > Zingiberaceae > Zingiber > Zingiber officinale. Next base: position 73,834,850 of record NC_055990.1, read on the forward strand.
ACCCACTCCGCTTAATGGTGCTCTAGTAAGTCCCAATACTAATTATATGTCCGGAAGATCGACTAGTCACAATGGAAATAAAGTGGGAAGTTCCCAAGACTTTCAAACTTGAATGCCTAATTCTGGTAGTATTGTGTACAATTACTATCGTAAGACAGGGCATACAAAATTTGCATGTAGAAAACTTCAATACAAAAATTAGCAAAAACACTTGGCCCATATTACACCCACTAATGATGCCTCTAATAAATAGGCTCTTATATCTACAGATGAATTTGCCAAGTTCTCAAAATATCAGGAATCATCCAAGCAGTCATCTTCCTCTATCACTGCTATTGTCGATTCAGGTAAACAAACCATATGTCTTCTTTCTTCATCTTCCAAATGGGGCATTGATTCTAGTGCCACAGATCATATGATAGGTGATGCTAATCTCTTTTCTACTTTTCAGTCCAAAGCTAGCACTCATAGTGTTACTTTAGCTGATTACTTGGGTCTAGCAATATCAATCCTACTCCTTTACTTTCTCTATCTTCTGTCTTACATTTACTTAATTTATCATTTAATTTACTCTCTGTCAGTCAACTAACTTGTAAGCTTAACTGTTGCATCTCATTTTTTTCCTAATCATTGCTTATTTCAAGATCTTTTAACGAAGAAAATTATTGATAAAGGACATGAGTCTAGAGGCATTTACATTCTTGACACACCACTCCCAAATTCTTTGGTTTGCTCAAGTGTCACTTCCCCGTTCGATGTATCATTGTAGGTTGGGACTCCATCTCTATCTTTGCTCAAAAAGCTTTGTCCACAGTATGGTAAGAAGTCTTCATTAGATTGTGAGTCGTGTCAGTTTTGTAAAACATCACCGTCTTAGTTTGAGAACTAGAGTAAATAAACAAGTTTTTTAATTAATTCATTTTGATATTTGGGATCCTTGTCCTGTTTTATCTAATCCTAGTTTTAGGTATTTTGTTACTTTGTTGATGATTACTCTCGTATAACCTAGTTATATTTAATGAAAAATTATTCTAAGTTATTTTCTCTGTTTTGTGCCTTTTGTGCTGAAATTAAAACTAAGTTTAATACATTCATTCGTACTTTGTGAAGTGATAATGCTAAGGAGTATATGTCTGGTTTATTCCAATCATATATGAGTCAGAATGGCATGCTTATGAAACGTCTTGTGTTGACACCCCATCCCAAAATGGTGTACTAAACAAAAAAATAGGCATCTTAAACTGTACAGGCCCTTTTATTTCAAATGAATATTCTCAAATCTTTTTAGGCTGATGCAATTTCTACAACATGTTTTCTCATTAACCGCATGTCATCCAGTTTCTACAAATGAATATATCTGCTAGTTGATCATGTGAATTGACAAAACTAATAGATATTTCTCCTAATATGACTCTCTCTAACAAAGTGACAGTCAACTTCAATATGTTTTATCCTCTCATGAAAAATTAGGTTCGAGGCAATATGCATGGCAGCCTGGTTGTCACATATAAGTGACATTTGTGTAGCCTCCACAAACCTGAGTTCCTGAAGCAACCGTTTTAGCCATATAAGCTCTTTGACTAGTTATGATCATAGCTCGATAGTCTGCCTCTACACTGGATCTTGCCACAATATTCTGCTTTTTGCTTTTCTAAGAAATAAGATTACCTCCAACAAATATACAACCCAGAAATGGACCTTCTATCAATGGGAGATCCTGCCCAATCTGCATCATAATATCCTCTGACTCGAGTATGTCCTTTGTCTGCATACAAAAGACTCTTTCCTGGTGCGCCTCTGATATATCGAATAATGCAAGTCACAGCATTCCAATGTTCTTTGCATGGAGAGTTGAGAAACTGACTTACTACACTTACCGCAAATGAGATATCCGGACGAGTAACAGTAAGGTAGCACTTAGTTTCCCTACTAATTGCCTGTACCATTCAGGATCTGGAAGAGGCTCCCCCTATTTGGCAGGAGCTTGATATTAGGATCCATAGGGTTGTCGACTGTCTTTAATTTTAACATTCCTGTTTCTTCCAAAATATTCATTGCATACTTCCTTTGGGATATGACGATCCCTTGTTTAGATTGTGCTACTTCTATCCCCAAGAAATATTTGAGTTTGTCGAGGTCATTTATCTGGAAATGTTTAAAAAGATGTTGTTTCACCTGTGAAATCCCAAGATGATCACTACCTGTGATGACAAACTGTTGAATTAGATAAAAGACAGAATGGTCAGCCTCGCTCCGAGTTATGCCAAACTGTTGAATTACAGTACTAAATCTACCGAACCATGCTCTAGGTGATTGCTTGAGGCTATATAAAGATTTCCGCAGACGACATACAAGAACAGAAGACTCCCCCTGAGCAACAAAACACGGAGGTTGCTCCATGTAGACTTCCTCGAGCAGATCACCATGTAAGAATGTATTTTTGATGTTCAACTAATAATGAGGCCAATGGCGAATCACAACAATTGACAAGAATAGGCGTCAAGAAGACATCTTGGCAACAGGAGAAAAAGTATCCCCATAATCCAATCCGAAGATATGAGTATAGCCTTTAGCAACGAGATGCGCCTTAAGTCTGTCAACCATATCATCTGGACCAACCTTCACGATATACACCCATCGACAACCAACAACTGATTTCCCAAGTGGTAGAGGAACGAGATCCCAAGTCCCACTACTCTGTAAAGCACAAATTTCATCGAGCATAGCCTATTTCCATCCTGGATGGGCAAAAGTGTCACCTGCAGACTTAGGAAGAGAAACAGACGACAAGGAAGAAAAACAAGAATAATAAGAAGGAGAAAGACGATGATAACTCAAAGAAACATAGTGAGGAGAAGAATTACGAATAGAACGCATACACTTTCGAAGTGCTATAGGAATATCAGAGTCAGGAGATGGGACCGGAGGAAACGACGAAGGACTTGGCTCCAAAGATGTGTCCACGGCAGTGTCAAGGTCGGTCGGCGGCAAAGCAAGACAAGGATGACGCTGATAAACCTGCAAAGGAGGAGACGAGGCTGGGGATGATAGAAACGCCTCCAGAGGACAAAAGATAGTCACTGATGCAGGTGGAGAGGGAGAAACCTCGGACTAGGAAGCGGGAGGCCCAAAAAATGAAACCGAATCAAAGAATGTGACATCAGCAGAGATGAAGTACCGACGAAAAGTATGGGAATAACACTTGTACCCTTTCTGAGACCATGGGTACCCAAGGAAAACACACTTATGAGATCGGGGAGAGAGGTTATCAATGCTAGGATTAAGATTATGAGCAAAATATATAGAACCAAGGACCCGAGGTGGTAAAGGATGAAGAGGATGATGAAGGTAGAGGATATGATGAGGTATTTTACCCTGGAGAGTAGAGGAAGGCATACGATTGATGAGATAACACACAGTAAGTACAGCATCACTCCAAAACTGATGAGGAGCATGAGAATGGAGAAGAAGAGTCCGAGTGGTCTCAAGAAGATGACGATTCTTGCGTTCTGCAACCCCATTCTGTTGAGGGGTATGAGGACAAGACGTGCGATGCAGTACACCATGAGATGCCAAGAAGGAACAAAACTGAGTAGAAAGATACTCGCGTGTATTATCACTTTGTAGAGTTCGAAGAGAAATACCAAACTGAGTTTTGATTTCATGAAAAAAAAGTTGAAAAATAGAAAACAATTCTGAACGTTCATTCATTAAATATAACCATGTACAACAGAAAAAATCGTCTATAAAAATAACAGAATATCGGGATCCCAATGTAGAAAAAACACGACTCGGACCCAAACATCAGAATGAACCAAAGCAAAAGGGGGTGTAGCCTGACTCACAGTGCGAGGAGAAAAAGAACTACGAACATGCTTACCTAACTGACACGACTCACAAGACAAAAACTCTAAGTGAGAAAGACTAGGATGTAATTGTTTCAACTTATCAAAACCTGGATGTCCCAACTGAGCATGAATAAGAAGTGGAGATGCCGCCGCCGAACCAACAAGAGAGGGTTGTTGAAGTCGATAAAGTCCATGAGACTCACATCCGAAGCCAATCATCCTCCCCGTACTCCGGTCCCGTAAGGAAACAGACGCTTTAGTAAAAGAAATAACACAATCAAGAGACCGAGTAAGTTGACTTATTGGCAATAGATTAAAAGGAGCTCCGGGAACATAAAGAACATTATGAATGGAAAGAGACGGAGAAGGATGAACAATACCAATACCCTTCGACTCAGTTTGGGAACTATTGGCCATGGTGATAATTGGTAGATAACCAGAAGTAGTGAGAGAAGAAAATGAGATTTATTACCAATGATAAGATCAGTGGCCCCAGAATCAAGAACCCAAGGACCTGAAGAGCGAGATATGCCAACAAAAGAATTACCAGCGTATGCAATAGCAGCAGTGGAATCAGAAGTCTGATGATCCTCAAACCATTTCAGAAAGTCATTATAGGAAGGTTGTGGGGTCGGATCCAGTGGCGGCTGTGTAGCGGAAGCCAAGAAGCGACAGAACTCTGAACGACCTGAGCAGCGCAAGGAGGTCGACCATGCAGACTCAACACTTATCAATCGTGTGTCATTGTCGGTGGCAGTGATCACACCAAGGACGTCCTTTGCCACCCTTAGAGGTGGAGGTATGTTGTTGTTTCGAGAGACCAAAGCTGACGAGTCACTAGGAACGAAAGGAAGCAACATCAAGACTTTGGCAGGGACACGGAGGAGAGTCACCCAGGTACTGTCTATGGTAGCTTCTGTGGGGCTACCCAGGATCTGATCATGAATATGAGAATAATCTGAGGGCAGACCATATAAAGCCAGAAACATAGAAAACTTCTTCCGATTTTCAAGCTCTGCAACAGGAGTGGCCGCGGGTGGAAGTAGTACATTGAAGTCACAAAGAAGGCCAGAGACGGAACCTAGATAAGTTGACATTGAATCCTTAATTTGATGGACACTAAGGATGGTCATGAGATCTTCACAAACTTGATAGAGTCGCCGAAAGATGTTTGTAAAGAGTTGCTGAGCCTGTGTCCAAACAACTTTACAGGTTTTGTGAGTACGGAAGACATCCTTAAGAGATAGATGGATAATGGCTCGGATAATGCAACACAACTAGCTTCAACCTTTTTCCACAGAGGACGATCGACGACTTGGACATCCTCTTCGGTTTGAGAGAGATGTGTCTCATAACCCTATCCAACAAGCCAAAGCTCAATGTGAGAGGCCCAAGAGGAGTAGTTCTTACCATCCAACTGCTCGAATGAGAGTGGTGTAGTGATGTGGTTGGTAAAGATCGAAATATCCAACTTTAGAGTGTTGGAGGTAGCCATTGATCAGCTCGATGAAAGAGGGCAACAACCCGACTCTTCGGCGACGTCGCAGCACCTCGGAGACAGGCACGGGGTTTCTCTCCGTCATCGTACTACAGGAGAATTAAGGGTTTGCTGCGGCGCTGGAAAATTTAGGGTTTACTGCGGCACAAGGATGCTATGACGCAAGGATATTCCACGCAGAAGGAAGAGAAGCGGCGGCTTATGCTCGCGATCGGGAAAGAGATGCTTCTGTTGGCACGCAAGGAATGGAGGTGGCGGCTTGTGCTCGCGGGCAACGTGAGAGGGAGCGGCTTTCTCGAGGTCAAGGAGCAGATCCTAGTTGCGGAGGCCAGCGTCGGCGTCGCGACCACGGAGGAAGTGGGCAACGCGAGAGGGAGAAGAGGGATCGAGAGAGATTTTCTCCCGTCCAGGCGTGACTAATGGCGGCAGGAATTGGTGGCGGCGGCGGAAAAATTAGGGTTTAGCTCTGATACTATGTTAAGAGAAAACCGTGTATTAGACACCACAAAATTATTGACTTATATAGAGATAGATATGCAGCATAATTACAATAATACCTCTAGTTATTATGTTTACAATATTCTAACAGGAAGCATTTGCTTTAACGAAAGCATTGGTTTTGGGTTGGTGGAGAGAGTTTTCTTTACTAGATTGTTTGTGTTAACCTTAACGCAATTCTGTGTTTTTTGTTCCTCCATTCTGAATTTTAGATTCCAAACTAATATTAAGATTGACAACTAATAATATAACAAAAATAACACGATGCACAAAGCTCCCCCCAATGTAAGATTCAAGAAAGGATCAAACCATATTGGGTCTATTATACACAACCATGCAAAAAGTCCTAAGGGATCAGACCACATTTGATCTATTGTATACAGTCTTACATTGCATTTTGCAAGAAGTTGTTTCCGCGACTCGAACTTATAACATCAAGGTCACATGACAATAACTTTACCGTTGTGTCAAGGCTCCCCTTCAAAACTAATAATATACTTATAGTTTTTTAAAGTCTTGTTGGTTTTGGACTGAGCAAGTATAGAGTTCTCACTTTAAAAAGTTCTTTGCTTATTTTCCCTTCTATTTCGCATTTTGTCATCATGTTGCACTTTTTATTTTTAATAAAGTTAATACTTTTTGTTATAACATTCTTTTACGAGATGCTCCTATTAATAAAATGAAAAAAAGTTCTAACCTTTGAAAAAATTTTTTTTAAAAAATGCATATTTTGCTATGTAGTTCTTATTTCTTGCTACTGTCAATTAAACGAACATTAGGGATATCTCCTACCCTGGGACATGATAGCTCTAATTGGTGTTACGCCTCTTACTCTCCCCTCTTCTTTTCTAGTTTTTTATCTCCTTGTCACTGGAAAATGGAATAAAGGATGTGAGAAAGGCCTTCTTTCAACGTTGGCAAGTGCATCACGATGACACTTACCATGTCAACCAAATAGCTTCCAAAATGATATGTTTCAATCGTACTATTCAAATACCGATTGGCACTTGAATCATGGTTCCTTTCCTCAATTCTACATATTTTTCTTTTTTTTGCTTGCTCAATATTCCTTGATGATCCAATTTCTAATGGCTCCTCTCTTCTTCTTTTTTTTTTCTTTTTTTCTTTTTCCTGTATTTAATCATAGAAACACTTACCTTAAAGATTTCCTCCATCGGACTATACTTGTTGCCTAACAACTGGAGTTGGGGATAGCAGTTCAATCAATTAACGTTGTCATAGACTTCATAACTATTCAAGAATCAAAATATTTCAAACGAAATGGATTCAATTCAGTGGACCAGCATATTTAAGAACAGCCTGCTATCATGTTGATTTCTTAACTCAATAATCTATTAGAGGAAAGGAAAAATGCACAGGAGTACTTAGGTCTTAGTACTTAAGATACATACCTGATAAAGAACATACTTAACAAGAGGTACGATTTTAAGATCCTCTTCAAGCTCAAACAAATGAAGTTTCCACTGCAATAAGTTATAGAACATAAAACTAGTAATTTAATCAGCACGTTTAAATGTACACTTTGACAAAGTTAAAGACATTCAAGGAACATGGCTAGATGATGAAATAATTAGGAACAAACAACATAAGTATAATAGGAACAAACAACATAAGTATAATAGAACAGAAACCACCACTTGCAAATGGGGAAAAACCAATTAGAAATTTGTCTTCTTTGGTTCATCAAATTGTCAACAAGTACAAACTGTTCAATAGTAATTAGTTGTGACTAGTGAGTAATAAAATTCATCTTTATCATGTAAAAGGGCAATGATAAACATATCACAACCAAATGTTTTAAAAGGGTTCAAATGTTTGGCTAGGACTCCAACAGATAAGAGGTGAGTCATAATTGCCAATTTCCTTGAGAGGCCTCTTTGCCTTGGGCACTCCTGGCATTCCCTTAGGGAGAGGCATCTCATGAAACAAGTCTCTTTCATAACTCCTTGATCAGATGCTAATGTCGTGGTGATGTTAACATTTGCAATCATATGCTTTGTTAGTAACTATGACCATTTACATGTTTTGGCAAGGATTGCCTATAATTATGATGATATAATGAGCAATAGCATTAGAGGAAAAGAAAATTCCTAATAAAAGCAATGACCAAGTAGCACAGCAAGTGTGAGGAAAAGATGACCCAAAAAAGAATATCTCAGAGTAGGACAAGCAAATAAAAGGAAAATTTTTATTGAAACTTATAAACTTGCTTATATTGGATTTACAACACCAAACATAAAAGACTAAATCTAAGTTAAGATAGGCAAAATACACCAATTCTATATCTATTCATTCCACTTTGTTTCCTACATATGAAGTAAACAGCTAGCAAAAGAAAGATGGTAGAGAAAAACCTGAAAAAGAATTAAAAATAAAAATTAATAATAATTTTAATATTTTTATGGTCAGCTTTGACATCAATTGTGCATGAAAGTGAGATTTTGGCCAAAATTGAACCAAATCAATATAGAGGAAAGTTGAAAAATATTCTCATACTTTTCCTTTTCTGCCTCTTTTTTCTGCCAACCTCCCCCTTTTTTCATCTTACAAGTGAAGGGAAAGTATTCTTGAAGAAATCTTTTTGTCATGCTATTTACTTCTAGTTCTTCCCTCATAAGAAAAAAACACATATACTTTGAATGCATGCCCCTTGAAGACAACCAAAAAAATTAAGATATCAATCCTCAAAATTAAAAATTGGATTGATGTTCACTTTGTTGCAAGTCAAATGAACATTAGGGCTCTTAATTTTCTCCACAATAAAATATGAACCAGTGACTCGAAGATAAAATTCTCAATAGGTTTACCGAGAAGACTTTCAAGAAGCTTTAAAATAAGAGTTTCATTTCCTATATTGCAATTCCTCATTAAATTTTGAGAGTTATTGTGCATCTTATACATTCACTACACAAAGTAATCATTTGCCTAATATCACCATGAAACTCATGAAACTCTGTAGATGTCTCACAATTGTCAAATGATTTAATAGAGAAATCATTGCACTAATAATGATCACCTAATAAAAATTTTGATCAACACACTGATTATTGTAAATGTCAACCTTGTTACTTTTTACTAGGATTTCAACATTCTGTTTTGTTGATCTTCCTAATTTTCCCTGGTGTCTATCCTTTTAATCAATTGAGAAAATAATTTATCGCCAAGATCATTGAAATTAAACAAAGATGTAAATTTGTTTGTGTTTTTTTATATACAACCTAACATTTACAAGTAATGTATCTTAAAACCACAGTGATGGCACACTCATCATTTTTTTCTTTTAGGCAATGCAAAATTAATCACTACTAATGACAATTATATTTAAAAGGAAATAATGAGGTAGAATGATAACAGAGAAAGAAATAAACAAAAGACATTTTGAACTAAAATGCAGGGAATGAAATAGCTATGAAGGTTCTTCACAGCTCAGATGATGCAAGGAAAAGAAACTAAATAGAATTTTTTAGAGATATTAATCTAATGCAAACAATATTTAATGTTTTAAACTAGACAACAAAAATAAACAAAAGTTCTCAAATAGTTGGACCAACACAGGTTGACAAAGATGATTATCAGTGTAATCACATTGTTAACCAAATTGATGTGAATTGATACAACTGAGAGTCAGATGCTGCAAATATTAGTTAAAATCTTTATTTTTTGAACACTTAATCAACTATTGTCCTTGTTAAAATTATGCAACAACTGGGAGCTGCATTTGCAAATCTCAATTAAAAAATATTTCTTCCACAATTTTTTCATCTATTGCTGGTCAAAGGAACCAGAGGCATCCCACTATAAAGAATCATATATCACCATATACTTCTTGTTCAGTGACAAAAGAAATGGGCATTGTTCCGTCCACAAGAGAACTATGAAACACCTCAAGATGAGTTCCATTCCACCCTAAGTGAGCATCAAGTATTGTTCCAAACAAGAGAGATGTGGAGCACCTTGAGATGATAGCACGCCTTCACAAACCCTACCAGATAACTTCTTTTTGTTCTTATTTGCTTTTTCACTTTTCTTCTTTCTGCCTCTCCCCGTGATTGGTATAGAACATCAACTCATCCTGACACTTGATACACCAAGCACCACAGAAATATAACTATTATGGCAGTTTTGGCCGACCACAAATACCCAACACCAAAATAGCATTTTAACCAAGAAACACATAAATGGAAGGGTTTTTTTCATAAGTTGCACCCACAATGTAGCTTTTTACTTGTAATTAGGGCAAGAGTTAGCTGGGAAATATACAATGATGGCATTCCAATATCTAGGCAACATTAGCAACAATATCTCATATAATAGTTTAAAATAAATCTCAGGTGTCATGCCAAAGTTTCGGTGCTAGACTAGAACGATACAATTTCGGTATTTTTTTAAATATAAAATATATTAACTAAAAATAAAAAATTTAATCTAAATATTTAAAAATAAAAGGTATAAAATATAAAATATAAAATGTTTTTTAATATATATAAATGTATTAAATTAATGAGATAATTTTATTAGTTTTAATTAAGAATATTTAAATTATCTCAATCATAGTTAAGAGTTGCTTAAAATTATTAAAGGCTAAGTTTATTATTAAGCCTAGTTAAATTGCTTCCGGCGTCCCTATTATGCGAAGATCGTGAACACACCGGGCTCGCACGACTTGTTTGGATGCATCGCTAGGCTCGTGTGACACTTTCGGATGCATTGTAGGATGCGCACGACATCGAAGCTTACGAATGTGTCGCCTGGCACGCACGACATGTCGCAGCATACCGACATTGTGTCGTTGCCGGTCCATGGGCGAAAGAAAACAAAATTGAAACATGTTTCATATTCTATCTTTCCTAGAAAAACAGAATCAAATGGTTGTGCATATATATCCTGCACACCTTACCCTGCAAACCCCTTGCACACTTAAAAAAAAACAATTTAAATTTTTTTTTCTTAATATTATAACTCAACTCCTAAAAGTAAAAAATAACAGCTATAAAAAATTAAAAAAAAAAAATCAACAACTTAAGATAATAAGAAGAGGATAAGCCTTTTCATGAACATCCAAAAAAATTTAATTTGATCAAAATAATACTATAACCCACCCCTAAATCCTAAAGGTAAAAACTTATTGGAATAACCGGAAACTTTTAAAAAAATAAGTGGATGACGCTACGCACAAGATAATAAGAACGTGCGTGTGTGTGTGAAAAAAAAATACCTGGACGACGCTACGCACAAGATAACAAGTGTGTGTGCATGCGTGCATGGGATTGCTATGCAAAAGGTAATTCCTTCAAAGGTTTAGATCATTTCCATTATTTTATTTTATACTCAAAATAGCTATTTGTTTGATTCTTAATTTAGAATCATTGCATATTAGGGTTCTAATGCCATCTATAAGAGGCTTAGGATTGTAATTGGACGCAAGCTTATAGATTTTGATAATTAACAAATATAACTCTATTGCTCTGTTTTGTTCCTCATCTTGAGATCTGAGGCACAAAACCTAATGTTATCAAAGCTGAAAGCTCATCATTAATCTTTGCTCATGGTGTCACCTCCAATTGCCTACCATTGTAGACCCACCACCACAAGAAGTTACCCATGTCATCCCCCGAAGAACCATCTTTTTCCTTCAGTACCAATGTGGTTGATGGCAACATGGCTTCATTCCCTAAGATGACATTTAACTAAAGCCACTGTGTAAGTCTGACTTTTTTACATATCTATTAATGAATTGTATATATATATATATATATATATATATATATATATATGATTGTAGGAATTGAGATTAATCTTAATTGTATTCTCTTGATGGTAGGAATTGAGATTGATTTTTTTTTTCCTCCTTACGTATATAAATACCTACATATAAACAGATTAATATGTATACAGAGAGATGTTTCCTTCTTTTTTACAGGGTATCAAAGCAAGTTTAATTCTCTAACCTAGTTTTTTCTTTTCTCCTTTCTCTGCCGCCACTACTAGAAACCCTAATATTGATGAGCCGCCTATTGTTGCATCACTACCAGACCTCTCCTTTCGGCCTTGTCTAATCTATTAGATCTCACGCAGTTGGAGTAAGCAGCAAATTAGAACTTCTTGATCAACCGCCTTCTTGATCTCAGGTGCTGCTGGATCACCGGAGAGGGAATCAACCGGCTAGTCTAATCTATTACTAATGTTTCTAGCTCTGAATTTCTCCTACAATGACGTCTTCACATTCTAAACCTAATTTGGCTACCACTATCAAATTGAATGAGATCAACTATCTCCTATAGTCGCATTCATTTGAACTATTCCTGAGTTCTCACTAGAATATTCTGTCTGGCTCTAAAGATCCAAAATATTCAAATTAGATTTTGGACGATTGTTTTGTTATGATTTGGCTTCTCAACAGTATGGAGGAGTCCGTCAGCACTAATGTTATGTTCGCTGGAACTGCCAAAGAGATGTGGGAAGCTTTGCGTGTCATGTATTCGAATGACAAAAATATTTCTCGAGTCTTTGAATTATATAAAAAACTCTTCTCTATTCGCCAAGACGGTCAATCAGTTAGTAATTATTTTGCTACTCTTAAAGGGGTTGTCGATGAAATTCTGCAATACCATCCTCTCTCTTTTGACGCTCATCCTCTCTCTTTTGACGCTCAGACTAGAAAGAATCAGTCGGAGGAATTTTTTGTCACAAAGTTCCTATTTGATTTAGATTCTACTCTACGACCTGTTCGAGATAATCTGCTGACAAGTGATAACATTCTCACATTATCGAATGTTCTGTTATAGGTTCTTCGTGTGACCACGGATCGTCGCAACACTGCTTTTTCTTCATCTTCCAACACTTTGGCTTGGCTGCTCGTGATCAAGGGTTCTTTCAGGGTCGCAATCATGGTTGTGAAATTGATACCACAAGGAAAAGTCGTTTGTGTGTTCACTGTGGCCAGTCCAACCATGCCTTCGAGAAGTGTTGGCCTAAGTTTGGTAAGCCTGACAGGATTAATAATACATCTATCAAACTATCGACTCCTTCACCGAACACTGGCGATCATAGTGATATAATCTCTATTTTTCATATTGATTATAAGAAATTGTCATATTGATTATAAGAAATTGCTTCGCTCTTCTACTAGTATTCTCTCTACCATTGCCTCATCCTCTACAGGTGCATTTGCTATGTGTCTTGGATGAAGGATTCCGATGCTTCTGCTCATATTAGTGCTAACAAGTATGTTTTCTCTTCCTCTTTTGTTTCCTCATCTTTATACTCTGTTCGTCTAGCCAATGATATATATTCTCGGATTACAAGAATAGGTGTTGTTAGACTCAATACAAATATCACTCTTGATAATGTTCTCTCTGTAGGGGATCAGTGACCGACTAGAAGGGGGTTGAATAGCTAGGTCACCCCTAACTCGATTACTTCTCTACAAGAAGGTTAGTGCGTAGCGGAATATACTAAACAAAAACAATGAGAACAAACAAGAAAGAACATAAACACTAACTCGATTCCTTTAAAAAATTTCAAAAAATTTGAAAAATCATGAAATTTTGAACACGTATTTCTTATAATGTCTTTTAACTAAGAAAAATATGTATTCATGAAAATGCAAAGTATTTTTGAAATTTTGACCAAATCACAAAAATCTCAAAAACATGCAAGTTTGTATCAAATTAAATCCAAGTTTTGAATTCATATGTTACAAAATAATTATTCTATGTAAATAAAAAATAAAATTATTTTCAAAACATTTGAAATGTCCAACTATGATCTATGGGCAAGATGTCCATTAATTAAACATTTACTTTCCCCATAGTTAGCCTATGATTACTAAAAAATTGATACATTTCATAATTCATCAAAATGCCATAAGCATAAGTAAATTATTAGTATCATCCTATCATCTCACATTTAGTTATGTAATTCATTGTGAGATGAAATGAAGGTAACCTCTACTTAGCCCTCTTTATCATGAATTTCTATCAAGGCTAAGTGCTCCCCCTTAAGGTCTCAAGTTAACCATATAGTGAAAAAATTAGAATTATGACTTCTATGGTTGACTTATCCCAAAATCTTCTAACCCATGAGAATTGATTTTGGTACCCAATAAAGGTTCTTCTTAATTGGGTTAACCAAGTATTCCTTAGGGATCAATTTCCTATCTATGGTCTTTGTCTTTGATTGCCCCCTAGCAATTAGACAATGATAGGATTTTTCATTGTTGGATTCCTTATACCCTAGACCCTTTTTGTTGAAACTTGTCCTTTGGCTCCCAATAATCATGCTTAGGGTATTTGAGCCAATTTCAAATTTTCTAAGGGCTTTGGTGAGGTGTTCTACCTTTTCCCTTAATTTCTTATTTTCCTCTTCTAAACATGAATCATTTGAATTTGTAAAAGAAGCATGCATATCATTGCCCTTAGAACACATGGATTCTAATTTTTCTTCAAGGCAAATAATATCATTTTTTAAGGACTTATTTTTCCTTTTTGCCTTGAACAAATCCTCATTTGTACTTTTAATAATTTTAATTAAAACATGAGGAGGAAGGTTGTATACCTCACTTACCGAGAAGTCTGAATCCAAAGTTCGACCTCTTCCTTCATTTGAGCTCCTTTTTTCATCTTCACTTGAGCTCTTTCCCTCTTCATTTTCAGATGAGGTGGAGACTATGTCTTCAATTCCCATTAAAGCAAAATGGGAAACATGGTGTTCTTCTTCCTCCGATGATGACGGATCATCCCATGTTGCCTTGAGATTTTTGACCTTCTTCCCCTTTTCTTTTGTCTTCTTCTTCTCTTCCTTCTTCTTTTCTTCCTTTTTCTTCAAAAGAAGACATTCATCCCTCATGTGTCCTTCTCCTTGGCAATTATAGCAAATGACCTTCCTAATTCTACTCTTGCTTCTTGAATTTTTCCTAGCATGGGATTTGTTAGTAGAAAAAGTTTTAAATGCTCTTCTCAGTTTTCTTACCATATACGTCTCTTGATCGCTATCCATTGAGACGCTTGATTCTTCGGAGTTGGAGGATGATGGGGATGAAGACTTCTTCTTCTTACCCTTTCCCTTGTTTGCCAAAAGGGCTACTCTTCTTGATCTATGGGCTTCTCCATCTAGCCCTTCAACTCGAGTTTCGTGGAGCTCCATTGTTGAGAAGAATTCATCTATAGAAGATTTCTCTAAATCCTTTGAAATGTAGAACGAGTCTATAATTGAGCTCCATGTTGAGGTTCTTGGGAAAGCATTGATGTATTTGATTATGATGTCTCGGTTTGTAAGTATCTCACCTACACTTGTTAGTCCATTTAAAATTTCCTTAATTCTAGAATGTAAATTTGATTCCTTTTCTTCTTTTTTAAGCTTGATATTGGTGAGTTGAGTTCGAAGGAGGTCTCTTCTTACTAATTTCGCTTCCGATGTCCCTTCATGAAGCTCCACTAGCTTTTCCCATAGTTCCTTGGCACTTGAGTAATTTCCAACCCTTGTCACTTCTTGTTGGGGAAGGACATTTAGTAGATGATGTATCGCTTTTGAATTTGCTAAATGTTCTTCCCTTTGTTTCTTGCTCCATCTTATTTTCTCAAGTATCTCATTGTTGTGGTCCCTAGGTATTTCGAAACCATTTTCCATGATTAGCATAATATCAAAATCGGTTTCGAAAAATACCTCCATTCTCTTCTTCCACTAAGAGAAATCTCCTTCAAATTTGAGTGGTTGAATGTGTGAGCCGGTCATTTGATGATGTTGCTCTTCTTGGCGATTAGTCCGTTGAAGGTCGTCCTCGCTCTGATACCACTTGTAGGGAATTAATGGTCGGCTAAAAGAGGGATTAAATAGCTAAGTCACCCCCAACTCGATTACTTCTCTACAAGAAAATTAGTGCGTAACGGAATATACTAAACAAAAACAATGAGAACAAACAAGAAAGAACACAAACGCTAATACAATTTCTTTACGTAGTTCGAAGATTGCTTGCTACTACTCCACGGCTTGTCCTTGAGGTGGGCGAACCCTTAATCCTTCAGTGGATTAGTCCCCGGCAATCTCCGACTAGAGCTTACTCCTTCTCGATGGAGTACAACCTCTCACAAGGCACTCATCTTCTTTACAAGATTGAGAATGAGAATTGGAAGAAGAGTGTTAGGCTTTGGAAGCTTGGAGGCCAAGACTAGGAGTGTATCAACGAGATAGATCAGTAACCTCCTTCAATGCCCCAAGCTTCCAATATATAGAGAGGAAAGAGTTGATCACAAGACAACTCATTTCCTACGCACCAGTCGACTGACACTTCCATCAGTCGACTAGTGCAACCGTTGGACACAACCAACGGCTACTTGACAGAGTCAGGGTTTCTACCAACGGTCGCCAATGGTCACTTACCAGTCGACTGGTGAAAGTACCAATCGACTGGTCGAATGCCCAGTCGACTGCAACTTCCGCCAGTCGACTGGTCCCGGTTACACACTCACACTCATCCTCTCCGGAGTCGCCCTTGAAGCCCTCTTCCTCGGCCTTCATCCCTCAAATGCACCTGAGCCCACAGCTCCTCTCCGTGTCATCCTTCACGTTGCCTTGAAGTCCGCTTCCTTCGGCTTTACTCAGTTGCTCCTTGTCCGACGGTCCCTCGGATGTCTTCCACACCATCCTTCACTGACTCAAGGATCTGAGCCCTTGGATGAGCTTCCCAAACTTGGTCGCACCAAGTTCCTCATGTGTTTCACCAAGTCCTGCATGACTCAAACACATATCAAATACATATGAAAGTCTAACTTAAACTCTTTGACACACACATCAAAACCATGATTGTACCGATCAAACTTAGGTTGATTGCACCAACACTCTCTGCATCTAAATTTCCTGTTAGTTTACTGTCCATAAGCCAACAAACAAAAACTCATAACTATTCATATCTTTTTATCCATCCTATTATATTTTTCAGGATCTGCAAACGAAGAGGATGATTGGTGGACATGAGCGTGATGGCCTATACTATCGGGATTCGGTTACACCTGCGAGTTCCCGGGCACTCAACAACTGTGGCATTGTCGTTTAAGTCACTCATCTTCTTCCACTCTTAAAAGTTTAAGATGCAAGTTTTGCGAGTTCAGCAAACGCCATTGTACTTCTTTTCCTTTTAGAATTGACAAGCATAGTTCTTTTGCATTTGAATTTATTCATTGTGATGTTTGGGGACCTAGTAGAGTTGAGTCTAGAGGGGATTTTTGGTAATTTATAATTTTTGTCAATGATTATTCTCGTATGACGTGATTATATTTACTCAAAAATAAGAATGAGATTTCTGAGGTGTTAACATCATTTTATAATGAAATAAAAACTCAATATTTTTTTATCTTGTGCATTCTTCATACTGATAATGCACTTGAGTTCACTTCTTATGATTCTCATGGCATAATTCATCAAACCTAAGGTTTAAAATTTCGACCCGTGCCGAGATTTCGGTGACCGGAACGATACGATTTCGGTACCGTATCGTGTCGTGCCGATTTAGTTTCGGTATTTTTGAATATAAAATATATTAATTAAAAAATAAAATATTTAACATAAATATTTAAAAAATAAACAATATAAAAAATAATCTTTTAAAAAAGGAAAAGATATGAAAATAGATAAATAAATAAATCATTTATTATAATTTTTAAATTAAAATAAATAAAATAAAAAATTAATTAGATAATTTTATTAGGGTTTAATAAAACCTCTTTAAATTATCTCCATCATAACTAGGAGTTGATTAAAATAATTAATCTAAATTTAATTAAAAAAATCCAAAATTTGACACCACTCGAGAATCGCGAGGATCGCGTGACTACTCTGGCGCTCCCGCAGTGGTTGTGCGACCCCTCTATAGCAGCCATGGGGTTGCACGATGCCTCCGCGGCGATAACGAAAGAGTTATGCAACCCTCCGTTGTGGCCACGAGGTTGCGCAACATGTTGCAGCTGTTGCGGGTTTGGTGCCGGGGTCGTGCCGATGTCGGTCGCCAAGCGGAACGAGATGTTTCGCCCGTTTCGACGGTCTCGGCATGGAACCTTACACCATTATCAAACCTCTTGCTCATACACTTCCCGACAAAATAGTGTTGCTGAACGCAAACACCATCATACTTTAGATGTAACTCGTACTCTTCTTTATCACTTGCATGTTCCTAAGTTTTTGTTGGGTGATGTTCTCACAGCCTACTTTCTCATAAATAGGATGTTGTCTACTGTATTATATGGGGATATCCCTTTCTCTTGTTTTCATTCTGACAAATCTCATTTTTTGGTGCCTCCTCGCGTATTTGGCTATGTTTACTTTGTTCATAATTTTACTCTTTGAATAAATTGTCCCCTCACTTCATTAAATGTATCCTGCTTGGATGTTCTCATACACAAGATAAATATCGTTATCTTGACTCACTCACAAAAAGGATATCTTATACCTGTGTTGATATTACATTTTTTTTTAGTCCCAACCATACTTTTCTCGACGTCTGGATTAGACACATGATACATTAGCATCTCCTCCATTACCTATCCCACCATCCCACTAAATGGATGGCTTGTAAAATTTGACAAATACAATAGATGATAAAGGAGGTGATGAATATTTGTAAATTTTGTAACAAACTGAACTTGTTATATATTCCCTTAAGTACAACAAACAGCAATCTCTAACATGATCTGCATTCCTAAGATAAGACCTGGGAAACTAAGACTAAAAAGTCACTTACATTTACATATGTTTAGAGATGAGCCTGGTAGGATAGAGAAAGGAGTGTTTTCAAAGGTCTGATAAAACTAAAAGTGAGAAAGCAATTGTTGCTGCTTCGAGTGGCACACTATGAAACGACCAATCATAACAAAAGGAAAAGGAGTATCAAACATGAACTATCTTTTTTGTTAGAAATGTAAAATGTACCAAGCCACCAATAATTTTCAGAACAATCCAAAAGATTCCAAGTGTTACCACTCAAGGTAAGCAAGATGCATGACCAACCATTCACAAATTACCACAAACATGAATAGCAAATTCAAAAATTTATAATGAGCGCTACCAGTTGTACATTGATTGAGGTTGAGGATCGAAAATTACTTACATGGCATGAAAAAGAAAGGACAATAATTAACTACTAGATATAGACAAATCTAGCAAAATCTTTGAACCACTTGGCACTTACCGGGCAAAATCTATCCAAAACCATAATTTCACCACTTGGATCAGCATTTCCTCTTGTAGCTAGACATTCAGCAACTATGGATCTTGCAGGTAACCATGATCTAGCATGAAACCTTACACTCTGCAAGCATATGAAGAAATGAAGAAAAATGTTATCCTTCTGTACATCTGACAGTAGAGTAAAACAAAAGAAATTAACACGGTCATCACATAGCATAGGCAGATGTATCCAGGAAGACAAAACAAACAGTTCTTTGCCAAAATAGGAAGAAAGAACTTACATCCAAGAATTCTCCACCAGCAAGTATCATTGCCTGCTGAAAGGCTTCATTTTCCTTCTCAGAAGATTGATCAAGATCCATCCAGTCCAAATTTAAATGACCAACTCTTGAAGACAAATGTGTATTATTCACATATTTTGGAGGCTGATCAGTGTCGTACTGGTTGATCCCATTATCAACAGCATCAATTGCCTGGCAAAGGCATGCAATGAAAATTATAAATGAATTGATCAACAGCTGAAGCATTAAGAATATAACAAAGCCCTAAAATGCAAAAGACCAGATATACAAACTACAAAGTAAAGATGAGAACTGAAGATGCTTAACATCTATATTATAGAATGAAATATCTCAATTGATCATATAAACAGTCAATTAAAAAAGCTAAAAAAACATGAGCTATTGATTGAACTTAATATGAAAATATTTCTCTTGCAAAATGGCATTTTTGGACAAGCCCTTAATTGGCCACATCAGATCTAATTGGTGAAGGAAATGGAGTAATTTTTCAGATATTTTTGTGCAAAGCATAAAACCAGATGGGTGGGTATGCAAGTGTAACATAGAAGGTTGCTCAGTTATGGCTATACAACCAATATAGAGAACTAACATTATTCTAGGTTACCTTGTGGTGTTTAACTGTTGGCAGGATGCGTCCATTCTCAAAATCATATTATAACCATTGAATCCAGCAACTAATCAAACTTATAAGGATGACATATGGATCAGTAGGATAGATACCAGTCTGGATCACCAACCAATGAATAAGGTAGGCATTATGCTACCAATTTACTTGAAGGCTATTGATTTATGCATAATATTCTATGTCCATGTTCATGCATTTCATTAAACAAACTCTATTTAAGCCTTGGCGCTAGCTTGAAGCAAAGTATAACAAAGAACTCACAATGTAACAAGCAAAGTATAACAAAGATGCTCCATAATGATTCATTTACTTTGGGAAAGTGAGCCAGGCACGGTCCATGCCCCATCAATTCATTTATCTGTTGTGTTAGGCTCATGCCTAACAATTACTATCACAGGTCATGCATTGCACACCCATGAAGTCACCGTAGGTACTCAACCTGAGTCTCAAATATATAAAAATAAATGAAAATAAAATAATAAAAAAATCAGAAAATTATTTTTAAAATAGAAGAAAAAATTTAAAAAATAATAATAAAAATAGAAATCGAAAAATAAAATATAGAAATATAGACAAAAAAGAACACTTAGTCTCAACTAAAATGATGCCTCAAGTTTAATATCACATTACGTAATTAAGAAACTTATTTTTAAATAAGATCTCTATAATAGCATAGGGATGCTCCATGAAAAGGGTACACATCTTCATGATGAGCATAAAACAAACTATTCTTTTCTTTTTTACTAAAGAAGGGTCTCTCTCTCTCTATATATATATATAGAGAGAGAGAGAGTGTGTTGTTATCCCTCACACCTGGTGCACACTCAACATATTTTTTTCGATTTGAAAACTTTTGTACTTAATACTATAACTCAACCCGTAAATTGGCAAAATCTTATTGACACAATCGAAAGCTTAAAAAAAAATCAACATTTTTTTTCATGAGTGTCGCTCATGATTGCCGCTCACCAGCAGGCTATCATAAGCATGTGCATGTATTCTTTTTCTATTTTAAGTTTTAAAATTTTCGAGTTTGTCATGTCATTTCCTGCCCAACACTTAGGCCGAGTCCCTACCACCCCAACTCAACCTACAGGCTAGGTCGGACCACCCAGCAACACACGACCGATCAAGAAATTGGTCATGCTGAGCATGGCCAAAATCGAACTGAGTTGGGCCAAGTTTGCAAGTGGTCAGGCCGTGTAACAACTCTAAGAGTTGGTGTTGGATCAAATGATGAGACTAAAGGGAGTGAAAAGTTGATTGTTGAAATCTCAAACTGCACACACAAAATAAATAATGCAACGAAAATAACAAAACATAAACTAAAGAAAATCAAAAACGCTAACAAGTCCTTTTACATGGTTCAGAACCTCTTTTCCTACTCCACAAGGTATGACTAGTTGGTGAGTCACTCCACACAACCTGCTATCCTTTCTTTTTCTCGAATCTCTAATATTTTAGAGGCGGAGAAACTTCTTATAATCTTCTTCTTATAAAGGTGAAAGTTAAGCACAAAGAGTTGAGATTAGGATGTTAAGAATAAGGAGCTTCGGTAATCTTGATGAGCTCCATTCAGTGCATATTTATAGCCTACCAATGTAACTTTGCTTCAACGTGAAATTTGTTTTCCAACACAAGTGAAGCCGACTGATGACATAAACCAATTGACTATTTAGTTGATTGGTCAAAATACTGCAACACAGTCTATTTTCAATCAAGTGAACCACTATATCATATAAGCAATTGACGGTCACATTTTCTAGAAAACCAATCAAGTGCCCAGTCAAATGAATATAATCCCATCAACTATTAAACCAACTCAATCACAAATATAATCATTCAATTCACTTGTTGATCAGCATGAGTCGACTGCTTAGTTGACCCACATACGAGTCGATTTGATCCTCGACCCAACCAACTCTAAGGTCAAATCTCCGACTAAGTCTATTCCATCT
This sequence comes from Zingiber officinale, assembly GCF_018446385.1. NCBI lineage: Eukaryota > Viridiplantae > Streptophyta > Magnoliopsida > Zingiberales > Zingiberaceae > Zingiber > Zingiber officinale. The sequence continues at coordinate 73,856,776 of NC_055990.1, forward strand.
TGTAAATCATACAACCCACCAGGAATTACATGCAAAGAGGTTGTGCGTCTAGGACTTCTTCGTGTCTCAAGAAGCCTTAGTCTTCCATGTCAAGAGGCCTCATGATCTTCCTAATTTGCAAGTTCCTAATCATCTTTAAACCATTGAGACTTCCAACTGTCAAGCATCTAATCACTCTTGGACTTCTTGGATTTCAACTTGCTAAGTCAACTTTGACCCACTTAAATCTCATCCATTACACCTGCAATAACTTTGTAAAGTAATCTACACCTACACACTTAATAAACTATATCAATAATCTCAAAAGATGTAATCTAAAATTTTGCCCAAATATCAAAACTACACAATTGAATGCATGATTGCACCAATAGGGAAATAAGGAGAAAATATGTTCACTTGGGGAAGGAGAAGGGAAGGGAATGAGAAGAATCAAAACAAGCATATCACTTATTTTTCTAGATTCCTTTGCAAGAACTGACCTGCACTACTATGACCCATGTTTACCCATCAATATCGTCTTCATGCCAAAATAAGCTCACCCACTTACCCTTATCCATGCCACCTTCACCTTCGCTTAAATCTACTTGCAATAACTTCTCCCTTACTCGCAATAACTTCTCCCTTACTCAAGCACGTCCACATTGCCTTCTCCCTCTCTAAAACTTACACACACAACCTTGCCCTTACACGTGATTGCCATAAACCCGAGCCCTTTATTCCAAAAGAAGAGGAAGAGGAAGAGGAAGCTGCAAACATGCTATATGAAGAAACAACCAGCAGAATAACAGCAGCTTAAGAGATTCAGGTCCCAGGTTAGTCAAAAATATGAAAGTTGAAATTGATATCCTTGGAATTCCTAAATTTTCTTTAAAAGCCATACTTGATACTGGTGCAACAACTTGTTTTGTGGACAAGAATTCGGTACCAAAGGAAGCCCTAAAAGAAAATACTTTTATTGTCCATTTCAGTGGAATTAATTCCCATCAGTCTGCCAAACTAAAACTAAAGCAAGGCAGGATGATTATTGGTGATAATATATTCAGAATCTCTTACACTTACAGCTTCCCAATGGTCTTAGGGGATAAAATTCAGATGATACTCGGCTGCAACTTCATATGGGCTATGCATGGAGGAGTCCGAATAGAAGGCAATACGGTAACATTTTATAAGCAGTTAACTACAATTAATACATTGCCTACTATATGTGCAGCAATAGAAGAACTGGGGTTAGAAGAGGAAGAATATATTCAGATCAAAGAGATGGTCTATTACTCCTCTGAACAAATGACCCAACAATTTTGGGAACAATTTAAACCTTTACTTTCGGAATTAAGAAATCAAGGTTATATTAGGGATAACCCCCTTTTACATTGGTCGAAAAATCAGATCCTTTGTCATATTAATATCAAGAATCCGGATTTTATCATTGAAGACCGGCCTCTAAAACATCTGACCCCCTAAGAAAAGGAAGTCTTTACAAGACATATTACGACTCTATTAAAATTAAAGGTGATAAGGCCAAGCAAAAGTCAACACCGAACTACAGCAATTATTGTAAATTCTGGTACAACCATAGACCCAGAGACAAGCAAAGAAGTTAAAGGAAAGAAACGAATGGTTTTCAACTATAAACGCCTGAATAACCTAACAAATAAAGATCAGTACAGTTTACCTGGGATCAATACAATCCTTCACAAGGTTAATAATAGAAAAATTTATTCTAAGTTCGACCTAAAGAGTGATTTTCATCAAGTTGCTATGCATCCTGACTCCATAGAATGGACCGCCTTTTGGTCCCAGATGGCCTTTTGACTGGCTAGTTATGTCGGCTTGAAAATGCCCCAACAATATTCCAGAGAAAAATGGATAATTGTTTTAAAGGAACAGAAGACTTTATTGCAGTTTATATGGATGACATTTTGGTATTCTCTAAAGATGAAACAAAACATGCTAAACACTTGAAAAGGATGCTACAAATCTATCAAGAAAATAGGCTAATCCTCAACCCAACAAAAATGAGAATTGCTGTCCCTGAAATTGAGTTTTTAGGCGCTATAATTGGCAATCGGAAGATCAAATTACAACCACACATTATAAAAAAATAGCTGATTTTAAGAATGAAGATCTAATGACTAAACATGGGCTTAGATCATGGCTGGGACTTCTTAACTACGCTCGCAATTATATTCCCAATCTAGGAAAATTATTAAGCCCATTATATGCAAAAACCAGCCCCATTGGAAATAAGCGTATGAATGCTCAAGACTGGCATCTGATACAACAGATTAAAAACATTGTTCAAGAATTACCAGACCTCACAATACCTCCAGCATATAGCTTTATTATTCTAGAAACTGATGGTTGTATGGAAGGATGGGGTGGAGTCTATAAGTGGAAAAGAAATAAGTTTAATGCTAAATCCACTGAGAAGGTATGTGCATATGCCAATGGGAAGTATTCGCCAATAAAGTCAACTATCGATGCAGAAATCCATGCAGTCATGAATTCCCTTGAGGCATTAAAAATTTATTATTTAGACAAAAGGGAGCTAATAATTCGAACAGACTGCCAAGCCATTATAAGCTTCTTTGGAAAATCCTCAGTAAATAAGCCATCCAGAGTTCGATGGCTTGCATTCACTGATTATATAACTGGCACAAGAATTCAAGTCTCTTTTGAGCATATAGATGGCAAGGACAATCAACTAGCTAACGCCTTGTCTAGACTAATATCTTGTCTTATTATTGCAGAATGGCCGAAGGAAATTTTGCTCAACGGGAGTTGGTGGCACCAGCCCTCAATGAGCTCAAAGACAAGCCCAGCAAGGAGGCCCAAGCCACAATGACTCAGGCTCTCCTGACCCTCTCGACCTCGTTGAAAAGTACCAACAACTTATTCAACTCCTCTACAAATATCCATACACCCTGGAGTATGAACAAGAAATCAGAGAATAATTACACGACTTGCAACAACAGGCAGCCGTGCAAGCAACAAATGCATTACAGCAGCTAAGGCTGCTTCATTCCATAAAAACAAAGGAATGTCTCAACAGAAGTACCAAGGACAACTGGTAGTCCGATTGGTACCCAGCAACTAAACAGATCAATGACCAACTAGAAGATATAGCCTATTCATTCCATGATGCAGTCCGAAGAATGGCCTCATTTCACCTGTAACTCTAGGCAGAACATGGTGGGCCCACGCTAGTCCTGTATAATATTCACGATAAGGTTGTGTGTTGTAAAGTAGATTTGCGATAATATTCGTGATAAGGTTGTGTGCTGTAAAGTATATTCGCGATAATATTCGCGATAGGATGTTGTCCTTAAAGGAGAGGAAAGAACCATGTGACGACGGGTACCTTTATTCCAAAACCTCGATGGTATGTGCAAGATATTAATTTTGTGTTAAAGTGTCTCATTTAAGTTGGTAAAAGAAAACAATAAATGTAGGAATTTGGTACCCTATGATTAGTAATTTTGAAATAATAGATTGACTCGGATTATGTCGATTGTAAATTAAAAGATTTTGAATTAAATTACACAAATGTTAAAGTGTTAATTGATAATATAATATAAGCTTGATAAATTTAACTAAAACTCACAAAACACATAGAAGTAAAATATCATTTTGCTAAGGATCATGTAGCTAGAGGAGATATTATACTCGACCGAGTTCAAATCAAATTTAGCCGATATATTTACCAAATCATTACTTAAGGGAGAATTTAGTACTCTTACAAGAGAATTAGGAATGTGTTTAATAGAATAGGATTTATCTTTATTACTATTTTATGTAATTATTATATTTTTTATGTTTTGAAAAATGAATCTAACTTGGGTTTTAGAGTTCATGAACCTATAGATCTAAGCGACTTTTGCATCTCACAAACACCTAGTATTGTTTGTCTGCGACGTCGATGAGCATGAGACGTTAGGACTCAACCCCTGGTTTCATATGTAGATTATAGTGTATCAAAATGGAGTATAAAACAAATTGATCACTACAATGACTAACCCTAAATTGGACTTAAAACTCAACTAATGATCACTTTTAAGACAAAAAAGAAGTTAGACATTTTTCTAAGGACAACATTATAGATGAATTATTAATTTTAAAAATTATTTTTCAAAATAATTTTCCGATCGTTGGAAATAATTTCCTGAATGACCTCAAAATCCTAAGCCACTAACCAGGCCAAAACAACCTTATCGGTCGACTAAAAACACATGTTCAAGAGACCGAATAAACCCTACTGTCAAAGGAAAATCACGTCAGTTGATAGAAAATAATATACACATAATTCCGGTCAATCTGATCGATGCTCTGACTTTTTTGATTGACCAAACAAGTTTTAGGGCAATTGAACAACAGAAATCGACAAAATAGCTAGCATAGTCATCCACATTCGGGCAACCGAAAAGCCTTTTTCGATCGACCGATCCACCTTGTAACCGTAAAAAGTTGATCGTTAGATCAGAAATTCAATTGTTGAGCCCACTGAAAAGCTTTTTCCATCAACTGATCCACATTGTAACCATAAAATCCTGATATTGTTCGATCGACCGAAAAACAACCGAAACTACCCTATAAAATAGTGTCAAGGTAAGATCAATCCATCACTAGTGAGCTCCAGTTCCACCTTTCTCTCTTATGTTCCAACATTCATTTTGCCTTGAGATCCTTAAAAATATCATGGTAACTATCCTAACCCGTTCATTTCATCATTTTTTTTTTTAAAGTTATATGCTTATTGTAGTCTTTTTTATAGCCAAAAGCGTAAGGTAACTCAAGATCAGGCCGATCCCTCATATACCATAGCCAAGATCCTAGATTTCCTACATAAAGTTTTCGGCGCTAGGTACTTAGATAGGCATTTCTGTACCAAGTATTGTCTATAGTTGAGATAATCAACTATTATACCTAGGCCAACCTAGTCTACTACACACATCATATTAATCAAGGATTATGTGCAGAATATTATCATAACCTAAACTCTATTGATGACTTTAACTATAAAACTAGGGTAGGGGGTCAAGACTTTTAATGCTTCGGACCTACTTAGGCACAAGGGTAACTGATTACCCTTTTTATTGTTTCCCAAACTACCCTCTGTCATTACTTGAATCATACTCTCATATATCACTTTAATTTACTGCAACAAACGCCTTTGACATTTTTCAATTTTTCCAAAACTATTTTGATAGACCATTTGAAATATATTTTCCTGTAAATTCTTTCGAGCCTGTTTTGAATATTGGGTTTATGATTTGCCCCTGTTTTGATGTTATATCAAAGGGGGAGAATACCGAGAGGTTTAAAGTTTAAAATTTTAAATTTCAAATGAGGTTTAAAATTTGCAAAGGTAAAGTTTGAAAACTTAAATTTCAAATGAGGTTTAAATTTTTCAAAATTTAAGGGGTATTCGAAATAGTACATTATATTTCTTTTAACTTTAAATCAGATTGTCAAATATCAAAAAAGGGAAGATTATTGGTGCATGCAACACCAAATACTCAAACTTGTGTCTTGATATATGGCAAAAGGTTTAAAGTTAGGCATTGTAAATCTAACTTGGGTGTTGAGTGTGCAGGTCACTTAACACAAAAAGCCTTAAGAAGTCAGGAGAACTGGACACTTAGTAGAAGAGAAAGTCTTCATGGATAAAATGGAGACACCAGGTAGAGAAAACCAAATAGGTTGATGAACTTGATATGGAAAGACATGGTGGGTGATCGGATACTAAGTAGAAGAAAGCTTGGTGGGTCAGAAGATCGCAAGTCCAAATGGGTTAGCAGAAGCAGACGTTTGCCCTGCCCAAGTAAGAAAGTGAGGTAAGTTCAGGAGAGGTCCTTTTGAAAGAAAGCAATGAGGAGTGTCTTTTACCTTGGGACAATGGTAATCCTACAGCTAGGAGATAATCCGAGTAAGAAACTAACATGAGTTTCGAAATTGAGATCAGACAATTTTAACTAAAAAAAATAGAGCATGTATAATAATAAATACATCTATTACTTATTTGTCGTATTAACTTGGTTTTGCAGAAAATAGGCGTTTGATCCATCAAAAAATAAATATGATCGATCGGAAGGTTCAGGAGATCGAACAACAGTTTTTGGTCGACCGGATGATTGCTCAGTGATTTGGCAAAACATTGTTGGTGTGGTGTCAAATAAGCACATAATAGTGACGTGGCAGATGACGTCTGATGACGTGGCAAGGATAAGCTTCGGGAAGTTGGCATGGCATGGAAAAGCACAAAATTGCTTGTGTGGAGGCAGATTTGGGCAAGGATAGGCTTCGAGCAACTCACGTGGCAAGAGATAAGGTGTGAAATGCTGATGTGATGAGTTATCAGGCGACCTTATGATCAGCAAATGAACTTAGACGGGAAAGCTAGCATGGACATGATCAATCTAGCGATACTGTTGAACGGTCGACCGAGAGACCAATCTGATACTAGATAAGCTTTTATCGATCGACCATAAAAAAGCTATAAAACAAGCTTGAGTCTAAGACTCAGATATTATTAAAAAAAGCAATCAAGCAATCATTTCTTCATCAATTTTTGTTCTTTGTGCTCGAATTCACCTCAGATCTAATTCACTCCACCAAGCTCTAAAATCGAGGAAGCTTTACTTTGGTGACTTTTAAATTTAATTACATTTTATTTTGTGCTATACACTAACTATTTATTGTAAGAGGTTTTTCTCCACCTCCGAATTTTTTTTTGGAAAGGAGAAGATTTAGAGGTATTTCGGGATCAATCCATTAACGAATCATACATTGTGGACATAGGAACACAAGAGGGAAGTCGAACCACATTAAAATTATTGTGTCTCTTTTTGTGTTATTCTTATTTAATTTTTGCTGCAATCTCATTTTTGTAATAAAATAAGTTTTTAAAATACACGTTATTCATCCCCCTCCCTCCTCCTCTAGCGCCTCCTTCTGATCCTACAATTATTTTGTTTGCTTATTGGTAAAGCTTTATACTTAGTATCCTAAAATGCTTATATGGATATTTGTTGCTTAAGAGTTCAAAACTAACATTCCTGAATTTTAAAACTACAGAAGTTTCTAGCAATTTTTTTTTATTTCTATCAAATTTAAAAATTATGCTTTTCATGAAAACTAAATTTTTGTTGTTATGTAAAATTAACTTCTCTGTAGAATTTCAAATGTTTTAGAAGTTTGTGTTATTTTTTATTATTGTTGAAAACTTCTTAGACAACTGAGACAAGGTTTGGCTAACTGGTAGTAAGTTCAACAAAAAAGTTAAGAAATGAATTTCTATGCTAGTTTTTCAAAATAATCTATAATTCTTTTTGATAATATATGATATAACAACATATTTTGATCATTGAAATCACTAGAACATATTTTAATCTTTTTACTAAAAATTTTGATATACAGATGAATTACATATGGTTACTTGATTTTATAAATTTAAATTTTTGTTCTGATGCATGTTAAAGGGGGAGAAAGAATAGGTTCAAGTACACCTTATCTCATCACAATAAAATCCTAGCTTAAAGGGAGTTTAGGTGACATAATTTTGTTCTTTTTCCCTAAAACGGATTGTGAAACATCAAAAGGGGAGATTGTTAGTGTAATCATGCCCTAGTGATTGTGTTTGATCAAGATATTTTGATGTGTATTGCAAAGGTTCAAGTTGTGTTTGCTTGTGTTACTAATGTGTGCTATGATGTTTTGCAAAGATTTGACAAAATGCATATGAAGCTAGGGCTTCTAACTTGACAAAGTCGAGTTATGTTTGTTGACTTAACGCAACCAAATTGGTGTGACTCAACGATGTGAAGTTGTGTTTTTAGACTTGGCATGAGCAAGTTAATGTTATTGTGTTTGTTGGACTTGATGTGGCCAAGTTTGTTTGGCTTGATAGTTGAGAGCCAATGGTCAAGAGACCACTAGAGATCAACGTAAGAGGAGAAGCATAAAGTTAACTCAATAGCTTTGATAGTAGTCACAAGAGGTGTACTATGCAGATGACCTAGCAAAGGATGGAATGAATTAGCCAAGGCCTTAATGTAAGAGGTGTACTCTTAAACAATGTAAAATGCCAACACCTTGAAGGTATCTTGGTGATATGTGAGAGTTACGAGCGAAATTGTAATCTTCGGTTTCTTGATACATTTCTAATTGAGCATGAACTCAAAGATTTAGTTGACTAAAGGTTAAATGCAGCCGACTTAGCAAACAAGGCAATTGGGTAGTCAACTTAAGACGCTTTGCTCAAGTTAACTAAAAAGGGTTAAGTCGATTAGCAATCAACAGACCCACTGTTTGAATTTGAAAATTATAGTTCAAGTAAATATTATCAATACAGTTGACTAGAATAGTTGAGTCGACTAGAACATATTTGAGTCAATCGGATGGTGTTGAGTCGGCTAAAAACGATAGGTGGTAGAGAAGGATCCTTGATCAATATTTCAATCGACTAGCAAAAATTTGAATCAACTAGAAATAAACAAAATATATGGATGAAACTTATCTAAACTCAATTTGAAAACTATAAATAAAAGGGCAAGAGGAGCTCGACCATCATCTATCAAAAATCAAAATATTATTCTGAAGAATTTCCACAACTCCACTTTGCAGTTTACTATTCTTTTATAGTCTTTATGTTTATAGCTTAAAGTTCATACCTTTAAACTATTACTTTTTTTATATAGCCATTAGTTTTCTTGTGTTGATCTTTATTGTACAAAAATAATTTGTACAAGGTTTTTCCACCTCTAATAAGAAGAAAGATATGGGTTTCCAACCAATGACTCACCTTAGAAGTTTATAGGCTGTAGATTAGGAACCGGTGGTTTTGAACTATGTAAGATCTTTTATGTTAGCATTGTGCTTTGTGCGTTCATATTGAAACGCCCCGGCCCGAGCGGGCCCCACCCGGACCGAACCAGGAACGACACTAGAATTACCTATCGGTTTGATGACTAGCTCCACAGACCACCGGAGGTCCTTTCAGCGTGCTTTGTCCTCACTCGCATGCACCCTGGAAAACTTCCCAGGAGGTCACCCATCCTCAGATTTCTCCAAGCCAAGCACGCTTAACTTTGGAGTTCTTAAGTTTGGGCTTCCGAAAAGGAAGGTGCACCTTGGTGATATGGATAGTACCATCTAACCTTTTAAGTCATATTTAACCAGAATCTCAGAACCGGGGTATTACAATCACCCCCACTTAAAGACACAACGTCCTCGTTGTGTAACCACAAATCACACCACAAACAAATCCCAGAATCTCCCTTGCTAGGTGGTGCCTTGGGTGCTCCTACCACAGGCGCACTCACGGTCGCAAGGTCGCTCTGATACCATCTGTAACGCCCCGACCGGGGCGGGTCCCTCCCGAACCGAACCCGGCACGCCACCAAAATTGCCTATCGGGTTAACGACTAACTCCATAGACCACCGGAGGTCCTTTCAGCGTGCTTTGTCCTCACTCGCACGCACCCTGGAAAACTTCTCAGGAGGTCACCCATCCTCAGATTTCTCCAAGCCAAGCACGCTTAACTTTGGAGTTCTTAAGTTTGGGCTTCCGAAAAGGAAGGTACACCTTGGTGATATGGATAGTACCATCTAACCTTTTAAGTCATATTTAACCAGAATCTCAGAACCGGGGTATTACACATATCTACAAGAACACGAGAGAGCACATTTACTATTTTGAGGTCAAGGAAGTATTCACCCCTCTGCCACTCTAGCCCTCATCACTAGTCCTCAATGGCTAGTGTCCATCATCACCCTTGCCTAAACTTGCTCGGTGCAGCTATTGAAGAGTAAAGAGGACTTTTATTGGAATTTGTGAAAACCACCTATTTCAGCCAGAAGACATGGGGAAAATGGATTCTGTTGAAACAAGCATCCCTTGTAAAAGATATTTTTCCCACTGAGCAAGAGCAGAACAAGCATTAAAGTAAAATTCTGGCAGAACTAAGGGGAAACCAAATGCCTATACATAAATGAAAATCTAATGTGTCCAGTACAAATATACTAATATAGTAGCTTAAATGTCAACTAGGACTAATTTTCTTTTGCTGAAACAAAAACATGAATGAGAATATTATGCAAAATAAATCAAATCAACCACATCTCCTAGCAGTAAAGTTATGTCTCAAAATTGATGAGCAAAAGAGACAAGTTAAGAAATAGGGAAACTTCACCTCAATAAAGCTTTTGTAAACAGCAAGGTATAGTCGTTGTACATTTATATGTCCCTCATCAAGCTGAAGCTCCTTAGCAATTATCTCCTTTCCATAATGCTGCAACGGGGAATGACATTGGTAAATTTTACTTTAGAAGACTATTGAAGCAAAATAATTAGATGAAGACGGAATGCTATTTGTTATTCAATATTTGCAGTACAGAGAAGTGGCAGTATATTCCCTCAAAGAACACTGATGAATCAAGCTGAGAATATCACTCCAAATACAGTTGATACTTAACCAAGCACTGTCCCTTTTGTTGTCTGAAGGTGGCAAGCAACAACCAACATTTGTACATAAATAGAAGTTTAGTTCTTTTCACCTTCACCCTTGTGGTACTACTTCGCTATCAGTCACTGACCTTTTTTCACTTTAATTGATCTAAAAAGAGTAGCTCCAAATACAGTTGATACTTAACCAAGCACTGTCCCTTTTGTTGTCTGAAGGTGACAAGCAACAACCAACATTTGTACATAAATAGAAGTTTAGTTCTTTTCACCTTCGCCCTTGTGGTACTACTTCACTATAAGTCACTGACCTTTTTTCACTTTAATTGATCTAAAAATAGTAGAATAACCCTAGCTTAAAGAGAACTCTGAGCAGCAACAATCATTTCCAGTGGTTTAATTGAGCAATTAGATCCTCAACTTTTCCATTGGGATTCAACTAACCTATGAAACCAAGGCAAGGAAACTATTGAAGTTAGACTATCCCAGTGCTTTTTGCATGTTTCCTTCTGCATGAGCATGTTTAATGATGTAATTTCCTTCAGATTTCAGAACCGCTTAACACAAATAACATAAATATAGTGGCCATCTCTAAACTAAAATCAGAAAAGATGGTTTTCCACTCTTGCTAAGCCCATAAATACCAAATCAAAACAATGTAAAGATATTGTCTGAAAAATTCTGATGCATAAACAAAGTATTTTCTAGTGCTAATAATAACATGACACTATAGCTAAATATATACTAAAATGTAGCAGAATTGACTATATAACCCATGATAAAGGTGCCGAATAAAAACCTGAAAACAGAATTCTTCTCTGACAGAATATAAAGGATAAGTTCCAAATCTGCAAAATAAAAAATATTACATGAAGATTTAAATCAATATCAGATAAGCTAATACCTTATAGACAAGCCCAGCGCTACTAAGCTTGGTGCTGAACCCGTAGCCAAAAATTTCCTGAAATCCTTTTTGGTGATGATCATAACGGTCTCGGCTAGGATCATATACACCGCCAACATCAAGCACTGCATCAAGGGTTTCAAGGTGCTGCACATTGATTTTTGAAAAAAAAAAGATTATGACATTAAAAAAATCAATTAGTTTACAAAGTCAACAAGCAAGACTTAAGTAGCAAATGAAGCAGCACATAGTTGTAGAATTAAAAGAGTAAGCATGGGGGTGCCATTTAGCTTGGATTTGCATTTAGTTGTCATAGTCATAGTACAAATCAGGTAGATAATTTGAACATACATGTGCAACGAGTTCAAAAGCAAATTAGTATTTGTCAATGACAAAATCTATCAAATAACAATGTCAATTTTATAGCTTTTCATATGTGTGGTGGGCAAAGAAATTAGAATAGCCAACTAAAGCACCATATAGTGAACAAATTACCAACTCTCCTGATGTTTAATTTTTATTGTTTTCTTTTACTTCTTTGTGGTAGGCTCCAATTTTTCAGAAAATATGAAATACTTTACTATCAGTAGACCATAAACCTTAGAATATCACATAAGTTGCTTAACAAATATATCTTATCCGCAACTGTTATTAAGAAATAGCATAAACAGAAATGAACAACTATAAATGTTTCTCTAAACTCACATGAACAAAATTTTATTGAATAGTAAAACTATCATTTAGATCATACAATGTATAAAAAAGGTAATATTGATCTGTATCATACGATCAAACCCAAACCACCAAGGATCAGATGATCTTTCAGGAATCACAAATCTAATTGCTAACAGTTACGTTCAATGGATCTTTATAATCTTTATTTCACCTCATTGAGGAGGAGAATCAGAGAAAAATCACACAAATGGACAACCTATACCCTGTACCAATATATCCCTCAACCAGCTGGTATTCCACCCACAATTATCCACCATCTTTGACAGAAAATTGATCTCATGAACTGAAATTTTATCTCATTAAAAGTATACTCACTTTAACTCATTTTTATGCAAGGAGAATTATTCTATCATAAAAATTAAAGACAGAAAAGAAAATTCTCCATGCCTTTAATCAAATTCAATTGACAAAAAAGTAATTAGATTGTATAGCTTATATCTTCTTCATTAATTACTGACACTACTTCAATCTCATTGTTCATTCCGAATTAAGGGATGCAAAATCGCATAAGACCTTAAATCTCATAGAATCAAAGTGCTTTGAGATTGTCCTTCCAAAAAGTAATTCCCGTTTGATGCATGTTTTCAAAAGAACTTTGATCCTGAACTGAGATATGTTCACAAAAAGAAGAGGATTTATAGATATAACTTATGAGTCTGACATCCACGCACATCTTATGACTTTTATATTAACTTCTTATTAGAATGAACTACCTTTTTTATTCATTATTGTACAGTAAACTTGCAACCAGTTTCCAATTGATTCGAATTTTTAGAAGATCACAGTGTGTAAATGTAAACGTTCAACAACATCCAAATATATATATATATATATATATAGAACTTCTGAAAAAAAAAATACAAATATATCATGTTGCTAATCTCTTTGATTTTTCACTCTTGCAATATCTAGGTCCAGAATCATACCAGGCAAACAATATAACCATAATACCTACTAGTGTTGTCCATGCTATCAGTTCTAGTGAAAAACATCAACATAGTAACCGGAAAAAACTTTTAATGATACTGTAAAGATGCATCATATCATGCCCTACGCACAAGATAGACTTTCTGCACCATTTCAGTTCTTCTATTTTGAAGCCCTTCTCTTGCGTAAGTAATCAGCCCGGTGGTGATTAAAGAGGATAAGAAAAATGCAACCTTTCTCGATAAACATTCAAGAGGGAAAAGAAAAAAAAACTGTTCATTTTTTGCAAATTAAGAAGATTAATAAAGGAAAGAGATTGTGTACCTGGGGATCTCTTGTTCGTACAATCTCGGCACCAGAGAACTTGTCGGTGAGGCGGATGATGAAGCATCCCAGGGCCTCATCGCAGTGGAAGCTGCCGTTGTGGGTGCCGACCCTCTTGAGAGTAGGCCTGGGGGATCCAGCAGAGAATGCCGCAGGAGAACCAGGGCTCCTCGCAAATGCGGCTGCCATGGGGGACGCGAAGTAGTACGTGCGTGCTGCTCCGAAGGCTGTCGGCCGCCACCACCAAAATCCCGAACGGCGAATAATTGCAGGAGCAGGGACCAGAGCTTTAATAGAACAAATCGTTGGGCCGGCCCAAGTGAGACACCGGCCTTCGCTCGGGCCTATTTCAAATGATTGAATAACTCAATTAAGTTCTATGCAAATACTAAATCATACCTTGGATAAATATACACATAGGTGACCTACTGTACATTTATTTGTGAGCATTTCCTGAGCCTATAGTATTAATATTTTTAAATTTTTTTTTTTTAAGGCTCAGGATCTAACAGTTACTAAAGGAAATAAAAATTTAAAATAATAATAATAATAATAAAATAAATTTAAAATTACTAACTTTTTTTAATATTAGTATTAATATTTACTCTATTATTTAATTATATACTTTTTTAATATGTTAATTCTAATATAAAAAAATTATTAACGTAAAATATATCTGATCTTTTAATAGATATAGATATAAGGATAGATATTTGATCCTAATAGATATAGAGATCGAGAATATGGAATTTCATATTTAAACTCAATCCATTATCATCCCTCAGTATATATGAGAATATAAACCTACTTACCTTACGGTGCACATGGGTGTGATCAAGTGTAATTTATTTTTTAAAGTTTGGGATTTAGGATTTAAGTTATAGTAATTAGGTGGAAGGAAGTGAAAAAAATACATACAGTGTTCATGATGTGCAGCATAAGATGAGTAACTTAACAGACTCTATATAGAGTTTTTTAGACAACACCATATTGTAACAACTTTAATCAAAATTGTAACCGCATTGTGTTATGTAGTCTCTAGATAGTTGCATTAGGCATTAGTTGTCCTACCCTAATAAGACCTACATCATGTAGTCAGTACAAAACTTCCTTAATCAACATAGCATATACAATATGGATGCTAGCCTTTGAAATTATGTATAGTAGAAAGGAGACAAATTATTACTCAGGTATTTATGATTCAATTCCTAGTTACGGTATATTTATAGAGATTTTTCTTTTAAATGGAGTACGCAATCATGAGATGCTGAACTTTTGGACTGTCCATCGTTATTGCTTCCTGATTTACTATGACGATCAATGAAAATTTTAATTATATTAGATCAATTATCTTACATTCAATGTTTTTTTTTACAATGCGGATACTGGTCAGAACTTTTTGTTAGTGTAGGAAGCATCAGACGATCAAACTTATGTTTTGATAATGGAAAATAATTCAAAAGTTAAGATGTCTTGTTGTCAAATAAAGTTGATTGTGCTCGCAGGAAAGTCCTAAGTTGTCTTAGGTAAAAATCCTAGTGGATTCTAGGTAGATAGAAAATCCTAGGGGGTGGTAATCCTAGGCCCTAGGGGTAGTAACTCTAGGTGATGAAAAGTCCTAGTTACGGTTAGGTAGGTGGAAAACCCTAGGAGGCAATAACCCTAAGTCCTAGGGGTAGTAACCTTAGGTGGAAAGTATTGGCGAGTCGAGCGCTTCAGGCAAAATCCTAGAGTCAGGGACTCTAGGTTGAAATGCTGGTGGTCGCAGACCGGGTGGAAGTCTGGACGGGTCATGGAGTAGATGTCCAGCATGAAGATCGGAAGCCTCAAGCGTTGAGCAAAAGTCCAATCAGTGTAGAGGATCGGTTTGACAACAGATGACTTCTCTTAAGATGAGTAGATGAGAATGTGTTCCCCGAAGAGGGAACAGTAGGCATCGGTTCGACTTAAAGTTTTGACAAAACTCAAAGTCAGAATCGGACAGTCAGAGACTGCCAAAATCTCATATTATATATATTGTTTTATGCCTAGACTAATTTTATTTTGTAGAAAATAAGGGACTGGAAAAAGTTGGCCCGGGCTCCCCGAGTCGGTCCAGGCACCCGGAACTCAAAAATTATCTATAAGCTTATGTGTCACGCGTCGATTGGCCGAACCACATATTCTAGGCGCCTGGAGGGGTTCTAGGCGCTCAAAACAACCTATAAAAATTGGCTTCGACCAGGAGCTTCACAACAAGATTATGAACAAGTTCCGCTTCTTCGAGCTGCTGAGAAAATGCCTCCTTGACGCTTGAAAGCTGCCCCCGACGATGATTGCGCTAAGGATTCAACACTCCAAGTTGTTGATATTGTTGTATTTCAAAGTGTTGGGATGTATACTATAAGACTAGCTTTTATATGAACATCTGTTTTGAAATATTTTGAAATGAGAATCACTTTGGTCAAATATTTGCATTTTATATATATGTCAATGTAGTTGTTCATTTAATTTATATTATAGATAACATGATATGTGGTGCCACACAGAAGATCATGTTATCGGTTCCTTATAAATTATAAATAGTAGCTCACAACCAAGATGAATTGGGGCAAACCATTAGAACGGTTGTAGTGTAATTTGGTATTAGTCTGTCTTGACTATAAAATTACACTAGTACACTATGTGTGTATTGAACAGGATCATTTGATGTTGTTCGATTTGTACTGACTACATAAAATAACAGAACCTCTGTTATTATGGATGTGTGTCCTCTTAATCCCTATATAATAACAAGCACGTATACTTAGTATTTATTTCTTTAACTTATCAATGGGTAAGATTTATTTGTTAAATCAATAGGCCCGATGAGTTGAGAAATAGTACTATTTATATGGTGTGTTGTTGATTATAGAAGGAATCTGCGTTCTAATTATTTAGACTGATGATGTCCCCTTGAGGAGCTCATAAGGATTATCATGTAAACCTGCAGGTGGACTTAGTCCAACATGGTAATAAAATTGAGTGGTACTACTCTTGGAATCAGATGTTAATTAATTGGGTTGTTAGTAACTCAATTAATTAACGAGCATACGATACCTTAAACACGGGAAGATTAACGCACTCATGTTAAGAAGGAGCCCATATTGTAATATGGGATTGGTGTGGTAGTTATATAATAACCCTTTAGTGGTATGGGTTATTATTGATGGACTTAAGTTGAGTGTTTGAGTCAAATCCAGAAAGCTCAAGCCCATCAGGAGGCCTAAAACAATTCCTCCTCCAGGTACCTACTACAGCCTCTATATAAAGCCTCGCATCCACCCATCCGCAAGTAGTTGTTGTTTGGTTTTCGATGTCACCTCGTTCTCTTAAGGGCCGACGGTATCACCTCCTCCTCCTCCTAGGGCCAGCAACGCCACCTCCTCCTCCTAGGGTCGGCGCCACCTCCTCCTCTCCTAGGGCCGGCAACATCACCTTCTCCTCCTAGGGTCGGCGCCACTGCTTCTTCTCCTTGGTGGTCGGTGCCTCTTCTTCTCCTTGGTGGCCAGCACCTCTTCTTCTCCTTGGTGGTCGACGGCTTGGAAAAGAAGAAGAAGAGTAGAAGGTGCCTCATCCTAGAGCTTCTCTTGGTGGTCAGAGATTTGGAAACAACGAGTGGAAGGGTGTTTGTTATGTTCGTAGATCATCGCCCACACGACATCCAAGAAGAGGAGAGGAATGCAAAAGAAGATCAAGAGGTCTTTAGCTATAAAGGAAAGGTATAACTAGTTCTTTGATTCCGCTGCGTAATTAGTTTAGTTTTCTTTGTATCGATTTTGAATATCAACACAAGAGGATAGCGATCTTGTACTTCAATCAAGGTGTGCTTTGATCCATCAAGAATTTGCTTGATTGATCAAACACATGTCTAATCGAACATGCGGGTTGCTAGAAAAAATTCTATACTTGTATAATTTTTGTACAGGGAAATTGAAACAAAACGGAATTCCAGCGCCTTCAAGTGGTATCAGAGCAAGTTTTCTGGTTCCGTGTGATTGGTTTTCGGTTAAA
Source organism: Zingiber officinale (assembly GCF_018446385.1). Lineage (NCBI taxonomy): Eukaryota > Viridiplantae > Streptophyta > Magnoliopsida > Zingiberales > Zingiberaceae > Zingiber > Zingiber officinale. Next base: position 73,874,157 of record NC_055990.1, read on the forward strand.
TTATGCACTGCTCATATATAAGTTTAGGCAGGATAATAGTAGGGTGTGCTAGAAAGATTAACTCTGTGGTTGCAGACATCCTAGGTCCAACTATTATGGCTTTGTGTGTTTGTGTATGATTTGAACCCTCGGGCATGTCGAGGTTGTTTTGTGTGTGCATGATTGTAATAATTAAATACAGTCGGTTGCTATATTATTTTTTACATTCTGTTCGATCTAAATTATATATAAATTCCTTTGTAGAATATAGGATCGATAAATGTAATTTTTTTTTTTTTTGTGGTTTGTATCCTTGTTATGGGTGGTGCTATTTTGAGGACCGGAGACATGGTGAAGAAGGAACCAAGATAGACGCGACGACTTAATCCATTGTTGGCATATTGGAGGACAACGATGGATGATGCCATAATAGTTGGAATTTTTTTTTTCATATTTATTACCTTTATATGCTATTTTTATGTGTTGTAATGCTGTTTTTATGTGATGTGATGTGGGTGTATGTTAAAATTCCTCAATTTAAATAACTAAGTAGGAGAGAGATTATTTAAATAAATTCCACGGTCTCCTTTACTGGTTTGTAAGTGATGCATTCAAACTTGCGCGTTAGCTTTAAGTGTCTTCCTCCATATCAGATGAGTTTGTTTGTGGATCACTAGATAAAACTTCCTCTATGGATGATTATAGGAAATTATTTAAGTATGTGTGATCTTCTCCATCTAAAGGGGCACAATCCTAATTAATGGACTAAGTATCAAGTAATAGTATATACTTAGGCGCATTTAATAGTATCCTCCCCATCGGAGTCACTGCTATTATTTGTGTGGTTGAAGATGAACCAACTATTAATTTTATTTGTCATAAAGTTAGGTTGACAAGATAATAAAATTAATGGGTAAAACCTCCTCTTACAAATGTTTGAATTAGTATACGTCTACACTATCGTGGCATATGAAATTCACGGTGTTTTGAGGTGTTGGTAAATTTAAATTATATTGTTTGAAGAATCAATATTATTTTAAATTCTAAAGTTTTGGCCAAATATTTTATTTTGTGATTCTTAAGATTTCAAAATGGCTTTCAATCCTCTTGTTGTTATTTTAAAAGAAAACAAACTTACTGGTCCAAATTATATTGATTAGAAACGAAACTTGGACATTGTCTTAACTGTTGAAGAATACAAGTTCATACTTTTCGAGGTCTATCCTAGCATGCCTGATAAGGATTCTAGTGAAGAGGAGATAGAGAGACATAAGAAATGGGTCAAGGCAGATGAGATGACGCAGTGTTACATTTTGGCTTCTATGTCAAATGTGCTACAACATCAGCATCAGGTCATACTCACTGCCTATGACATGATGCTCAATCTCAAGGAACTCTTCGGACACCAGAACGGGGTGCCAGGCAAGAGGCCATGAGAAACTTAATGACGACCACCATGACTGAGGGGACACCCGTGAGGGATCATATCCTTAAGATAACGGCTCATTTGAATGAGATGGAAATCCTTGGAGCTGAAATCGATGGGGAAACCCAGGTCGATATCATTCTCCAAACGTTGCCCAAGAGTTTTGAGTAGTTCCACCTGAATTATAATATGAACAAAAGGGTTTATTCGTTGGCGAAACTTCTGACAGAACTCCAAGCGGCAAAAGGGTTATTTTGTCAAAGTTCTCAAGTTGACATTGCTGAAAACGTTTCTTCCTCTAAGCCGAAAGGCGGAAAGAAGAAGAAGAAACAAGTTGGTTCGGCAAAGAAAGTGATTTGACCTCAAGGGACTGGGTTACAGGCAGGTGTGAAGAAGCCGAAAGGCAAGTGCTTCATATGCAAGCAGTCTGGACATTGGAAGGTGGATTGTCCTCACAGAAAGGAGAACAATAAAGGTATATCTTATTCATTAGTTGTTGAAATATGTTTAGCGGTATTATCTACCGGTACCTGATGTGTAGATACGGGAGTCATTGATCATGTCTGCAATTCATTGCAGAGGTTACAAGAAACCAGACAACTACATGAAGGGGCGATCCCCGTCTATATGGGCAATGTTATGAGAGTGGCGACTATTGCAGTGGGAGATGTTATTTATCTTTTGATAGGAATAAAACTTTGATTTTGAGAAATTGTCTTTGCGTACTATGTTTTAGAAAGAACTTGATTTCAGTTTCTAAATTATTTTTGGATGGATATTCTATTTCTTTTGATGACAAAGTGGTTGTCAAGAAAAATAGGGTGGTTATCTGTTCTAGTACGTTGGTTACCAATTTGTATACTCTTAATCTAATAACTCCGACAATGCAACAAATGAAAATTAATAACATATCTTCTAATTCTAATAAGAGAAAGCAACCTTCGGAAATGAACCAAACATATTGATCCGGCAGTAAGAATGGGGGACCCCATTTAGCAGAGTCAACGCTGCGAGGAGGGCCAAAGGCCTTGGCCGAGCGGATAAGGAGGGCGACGACCAGCTGAAGCTTCCGAGCGGAAGCAATACACCCCGCCGGAGTCGGGGTTCCGACGCTCATGATGAACAGTAGGAAAGGCCGAGCAGAGGGCCTGCTCGGCCGAAGGAATAAAACATCAACGCTGTGAACAGTCCAGAGAGCACATGACCAGGAAGCTCCCACGCCCGGACGCGAGGAAACTGCCGACCGGTCGGACGATCGACGGGGAGTAAGAAAAGGCAAGGATAGAAACATCTTCTGACAGCAGATGATATGCAGGATCTTAGGACATGGGCTCACTGTCCCATCAAAGACGTGCTCACTGTCCCATCAAAGACGTGCTCGTACTGTAGCAGTAAGGAGTCAGGCAAGCTCCTCTGACAAGCCCATACTGGGTATGGGTTGAGGACACGTGTGTGTGCCTCGGTATATGTACATCAGCCTCCTTAGAAGTCTATATAAGGCCTCCACTTCTTCAACCGGAGGTACGCGAGTCTTCATCCGGCAACCACTTTCATCTATTCCTTCACCTGACTTGAGCGTCGGAGGGCCGTCGCCGGGACACCCCTCCCGGCTCGATTTTGTTGCAGGTTCGCCGGAGCACTCGAGGATCCAGCAGGGAGCGCCACGTCCCCAGCGTTCGTTGACCCCTGGTTCGAACAGGATCAAATTGGCGCCGTCTGTGGGAACACTCCTGCATCCGAACGGGAACGATGGACGAGGCTGGAAGAATACATACCGTGGCACTCTCACAAGAAGAGTTGGACGCCATAGTCGAGGCGAGGGCAGCCAAGATAGTGGCGCAGCAAAAGGAGAAAGCACAGGCTGAGCGAGCGCAACAGCAAACCTCGGCTTCAGCAGGCCGGGCGGTGCAAGCAGACCGCCCGGAATATGTTTCAACAGGAGGGTTCCCTCAGGCACTCTTCCGTACTCCCCCAAAAATCGCGCCCGCTCACGGGGGGTAAGGATCTTCATCTGATGAGCCTCCCGTGCGGGATCATAGGAAGGGCAAAATCCTCCGAGCGGACGCTTCTCCCGAGCGGAAGCACCGACTGCCACAGTTCCATTTCCCTCAAAAGCAGATACTTCATCTCCCGAATTCGACTTATAGCAAGCCCCTCCTTCTGGAACCTCAAGAGCGGGAGTTTGATGTCAGGCGATGAATCGACCGAATACGAGGAAGTTGGGGGGGACGAGCCGCCGAGCGGATGAAGAGGGATTGGCACTTGGATCCACCATGAAGCACAAATTATCTCTAGCCTGTCCGGGGCAGGGCGAGAGGTGCACCAATAGAATATGTGCTGTATATTTTCCGTTTGGTTGTATATTTGAAATGTAGAAGGCAAAATGTTATAATGTGCGCAATTGAAATTATTGGCCGAGCGGCCTATCTTCATGGTGTATAAGATACGAGCCAAGCGCTCTTGGATCGATGAAGAAAGCCTCGAGCCGTTCGGCTGGAGGTATAGTATCCGAGCCAGGCGCTCGCTGACGAAGGCCCTGCGCCGTTCGGCCGGAGGTAAGTGGGTCGAGCCAAGCGCTCGAGGAACGAAGGCCCCGCGCCGTTCGGCCGGAGGTAAGTGGGTCGAGCCAAGCGCTCGAGGAACGAAGGCCTCGCGCCATTCGGCCGGAGGTATAATATCTGAGCCAAAGGCTCAAGGAATGAAGGCCCCCGAGCCGCTCGGCCGGGAGGTTGATATACAAGCCAGCCAGAGGCTCGAAGACGAAGGCCCCGCGCCGTTCGGCCGGAGGTAAGTGGGTCGAGCCAAGCACTCGAGGAACGAAGGCCCCGCGCCGTTCGACCGGAGGTAAGTGGGTCGAGCCAAGCGCTCGAGGAACGAAGGCCCCGCGCCATTCGGCCGGAGGTATAATATCTGAGCCAAAGGCTCGAGGAATGAAGGCCCCCGAGCCGCTCGGCCGGGAGGTTGATATACAAGCCAGCCAGAGGCTCGAAAACGAAGGCCCCGCGCCATTCGGCCGGAGGTAAATGGGTCGAGCCAAGCGCTCGAGGAACGAAGGTCCCGCGCCGTTCGGCCGGAGGTAAGTGGGTCGAGCCAATGCGGAAGACCCCGTGCCGTTCGGCCGGGCGTACGATACCCGAGCACCGACGTTAAAGATCGAGAGATGAGCCGGCGTCTATAAACGTCCGAGCGGAAGCCGTCTAGCCCAGACGTTAAACCGAACAGCCGCGCCGACCGGCTATAAATAACCGCGCCGTCGAGCACCGACGTTAAAGATCGAGAGACGAGCCGGCGTCTATAAACGTCCGAGCGGAAGACCGACGAGCCCCGTCGTTTAAAATCGAGAGCCGCGCCGACCGGCTATAAATAACCGCGCCGTCGAGCACCGACGTTAAAGATCGAGAGACGAGCCGGCGTCTATAAACGTCCGAGCGGAAAGCCGACGAGCCCCGTCGTTAAAAATCGAGAGCCGCGCCGACCGGCTATAAATATCCGCGCCGTCGAGCACCGACGTTAAAGATCGAGAGACGAGCCGGCGTCTATAAACGTCCGAGCGGAAAGCCGACGAGCCCCGTCGTTAAAAATCGAGAGCCGCGCCGACCGGCTATAAATATCCGCGCCGTCGAGCACCGACGTTAAAGATCGAGAGACGAGCCGGCGTCTATAAACGTCCGAGCGGAAGCCGTCTAGCCCAGACGTTAAACCGTAGAGCCGCGCCGACCGACTATAAATAACCGCACCGTCGAGCACCGACGTTAAAGATCGAGGCAGGCGGTGTCTATAAACGCGTCCGAAGAAGATCGACGAGCCCGTCGTTAAAATCGAGCCGCGCCAACCGACTATAAATAACCGCGTCGAGCACCGACGTTAAAGATCGAGACGAGTCGGCGTCTATAAACGTCCGAGCGGAAGATCGACGAGCCCCGTCGTTAAAATCGCGCCGACCGGCTATAAATAACCACGCCGTCGAGCACCGGCGTTAAAGATCGAGGCGAGCCGTCATAAACGTCCGCGCCGACGAGCCCGTCGTTAAAAATCGCCGCGCCGGCCGGCTATAAATATCCGCGCCGCGAGCACCGACGTTAAAGATCGAGACGGGCCGGCTATAAGCGTCCGAGCGGAAAGCCGACGAGCCTCGTCGTTAAAAAGAGCCGCGCCGACGGCTATAAATATCCGCGCCGAGCACCGGCGTTAAAGATCGAGAGCCGAGCCGTCTATAAACGTCCAAGCGGAAAGCCGACGAGCCCGTCGTTAAAATCGAGAGCCACGCCGACCGGCTATAAATGCGCCGTCGAGCACCGACGTTAAAGATCGAGAGAGGCGTCTATAAGCGTCCGAGCGGAAGGCTAGCCCAGACGTTAAACCGAAGAGCCGCGCCGACCGGCCATAAGGCCGTCGAGCACCGACGTTAAAGATCGAGAGCGAGCCGTCTATAAGCGTTCGGCGGAGAGCCGTCGAGCCCGTCGTTTAAAATCGAGAGTCGCGCCGACCGCTATAAATATCCGCGCCGAGCACCGGCGTTAAAGATCGAGAGACAGTCGGCGTCTATAAACGCTCCGAGCGGAAGCCGTCTAGCCCAGACGTTAAACCGAAGCGCCGACCGGCTATAAATAACCGCGCCGTCGAGCACCGACGTTAAAGATCGAGAGACGAGCCGGCGTCTATAAACGTCCGAGCGGAAAGCCGACGAGCCCCGTCGTTAAACATCGAGAGCCGCGCCGACCGGCTATAAATAACCGCGCCGTCGAGCACCGACGTTAAATATCGAGAGACGAGCTGGCGTCTATAAACGTCCGAGCGGAAGCCGTCTAGCCCAGACGTTAAACCGAAGAGCCGCGCCGACCGGCTATAAATAACCACGCCGTCGAGCACCGACGTTAAATATCGAGAGACGAGCCGGCGTCTATAAACGTCCGAGCGAAAGCGGACGAGCCCGTCGTTAAACATCGCCGCGCCGACCGCTATAATAACCGCGCCGTCGAGCACCGACGCGTTAAATATCGAGGCAGTGGCGTCTATAAGCGTCCGGAAGCCGTCTAGCCAGACGTTAAACAGAAGAGCCGGGCTATAAATAACCACGCCGTCGAGCACCGACGTTAAATATCGAGAGACGAGCCGGCGTCTATAAACGTCCGAGCGGAAGATCGACGAGCCCCGTCGTTAAAAATCGAGAGCCGCGCCGACCGGCTATAAATAACCACGCCGTCGAGATCCGACGTTAAAGATCGAGAGTCAAACCCGCGACTGTGAGCTTACTGGACGAAACCAAGGACGCCAAATAGCGAGCGTTCGCAAGTACTAAATTGATTAAGTCCGGTCGGCCGTCGGTTTGCCAATACTTCGCATTCAAACAGCATAGCCAAGCGCTAAACGATTTTGAGGAAAACGAGTCAATTGATTAACCTGATCGGTTGTCTAGTGGGAGACACGTATAGCTTAACTGACTCTACAAATGAGCACCAAACAGACAGAAGAGGGCAATGAAGGACAGACAAAAATAGAAGCAAAGGAATACAATTAGGCCGAACGGCACGCATAAAAATTTTACATCCAGAACGAAGAGCCGAGCGGATGATGAGTTATGAGGGCCGAACGGCTCTAGGTATATCATAAGCGGCGGTGAGGCGACGACCGCCCGTTCGGACACATAGTCCAGTCAGTCGGACTCACTGCCTCCTTCGACTAGACTTGAAGAGGAGGCAAGTGATCCGGCAGTAAGAATGGGGGACCCCATTTAGCAGAGTCAACGCTGCGAAGAGGGCCAAAGGCCTTGGCCGAGCGGATAAGGAGGGCGACGACCAGCTGAAGCTTCCGAGCGGAAGCAATACACCTCGCCGGAGTCGGGGTTCCGACGCTCATGATGAACAGTAGGAAAGGCCGAGCAGAGGCCTGCTCGGCCGAACGAATAAAACATCAACGCTGCGAACAGTCCAGAGAGCACATGACCAGGAAGCTCCCGTGCGGATCAGAACACCCGATCGGCCGGACGCGAGGAAACTGCCGACCGGTCGGACGATCGACGGGGAGTAAGAAAAGGCAAGGATAGAAACATCTTCTGACTGCAGATGATATGCAGGATCTTAGGACATGGGCTCACTGTCCTATCAAAGACGTGCTCGTACTGTAGCAGTAAGGAGCCAGGCAAGCTCATCTGACAAGCTCATACTGGGTATGGGTTGAGGACACGTGTGTGTGCCTCGGTATATGTACATCAGCCTCCTTAGAAGTCTATATAAGGCCTCCACTTCTTCAACCGGAGGTACGCGAGTCTTCATCCGGCAACCACTTTCATCTATTCCTTCGCCTGACTTGAGCGTCGGAGGGCCGTCGCCGGGACAGCCCTCCCGGCTCGGTTTTGTTGCAGGTTCGTCGGAGCACTCGAGGATCCAGCAGGGAGCGCCACGTCCCCAGCGTTCGTTGACCCCTGGTTCGGACAGGATCACATATCTTTGGCATATAAGGTTGGGTCATATTAATTTGAGTAGGATTCAAAGGTTAATAGTCGATGGACCTTTGGGTTCATTGGTAGTGGAAAATTTTCCGACCTGCGAGTCTTGCTTGGAAGGAAAAATGACCAAGATGCCTTTTAAGGCAAAGGGGTATAGAGCTAAAGAAGTATTAGAATTGGTTCATTCTGATTTGTGTGGGCTTATGACTATCAAGGAAAGAGGTGGTTTTGAAAATTTTGTCTCTTTTATAGACGACTATTCGAGATATAGGTATATTTACTTGATGCACCACAAGTCTGAGTTCTTTGATAAGTTCAAAGAATACAAGGTTGATGTGGAGAAACATCATGGTAAAAGTATCAAGACACTACGGTCTGATCGTGGTGGAGAGTACCTCTTAGGAGAGTTTAGGAGTTACTTATCAGAGGTCGGGATTCAATTCCAATTGTCTACACCTGGTACACCCCAACAGAATGGTATGGCGGAATGAAGGAATAGGAGTCTTATGGAAATGGTTAGATCAATGATGAGTTATTCGGAATTACCAAATTCATTTTGGGGATATGCTCTGGAAACGACGACATACATTCTGAACTTGGTACCTTCTAAGTCAGTACCCTTTACTCCCACAGAATTGTGGAATGGATATAAGTCTAGTTTGAAACACATTCGGATTTGGGGTAGTCCTGCACATGTGTTGAAGAGAGAAGTTGATAAGTTGGAATCATGTATAGAAGTTCGCTTGTTCTTGGGATATCTTAGAGGAACGAAAGGTGGTTTGTTTTATAGTTTTAAATATCAAAAGGTCATTATTAGCACCAATTCCCGATTTTTAGAAGAGAACTATGTAATGAACCACAAGCCCATGAGTAAAATTGTTCTTGAGAAAATAAGAGAGGGCACTTCTACTTTAGTACCAACGGTACAAGATGAGACACCACAAGTAACTGCAACACGTGTCACAAATGATGCACAATTACATGTAGTGTCTCGTCGTAGTGAAAGGGTTGTTAGGCAACCTGAAAGATTCATGTTTTTGGGAGAGTCTATGGACTTGATCCCTGGTGAACATGGAGCTGATCCCTGGACATATGATGAAGCACTCCAAGATAAAGATGCAGTATCTTGGCAAAGTGCAATGAACTCTAAAATAGAATCTATACATTCTAATCAGATCTGGGAGCTTGTAAAACCACCAAATGGTGTAAAAGCCATTGGATGTAAATGAGTTTACAAAAGGAAAAGATGAACAGACGGGAAGGTGGAAACCTTTAAAGCGAGGCTTGTTGCGAAGGGTTATTTCGTCAAAGTTCTTAAGTTCACATTGCTAAAAACATTTCTGCCTCTAAGCCGAAAGGCGAAAAGAATAAGAAGAAATAAGTTGGTTCGGCAAAGAAAATGATTTGACCTCAAGGGACTGGGCCGCAAGCAGGTGTGAAGAAACCAAAAGGCAAGTGCTTCACTTGCAAGCAGTCCGGACATTGGAAGGTGGGCTGTCCTCGTAGAAAGGAGAACAATAAAGGTATATCTTATTCATTAGTAGTTGAAACATATTTAACGATGTTATTTACCGGTACATGGTGTGTAGATACGGGAGACACTGATCATGTCTACAATTCATTGTAGGGGTTCCAAAAAATCAGATAACTACATGAAAGGGCGATCACCATCTACATGGGCAATGCTATAAGAGTGGCGGCTGTTGCAGTGGGAGATGTTTATTTATCATTTGATATGAATAAAACTTTGATTTTGAAAGATTATCTTTACGTACCATGTTTTAGAAAGACCTTAATTTCAATTTCTAAATTCTTTATGGATGGATATTCTGTTTCTTTTGATGACAAAGTGGTTGTCAAGAAAAATAGGGTGGTTATATGTTCTGATGCGTTGGTTGGCAATTTGTATACTCTTAATCCAATAACTCCCACGATGCAACAAATGGAAATTAATAACATATCTTCTAATTCTATTAAGAGAAAGCAACATTCGGAAATGAACCAACCATATCTTTGGCATCTAAGGTTGGGTCATATTAATTTGAGTAGAATTCAAAGGTTAATAGCCGATGGACCATTGGGTTCATTGGTAGTGGAAAACTTTCCGACCTGCGAGTCTTGCTTGGAAGGAAAAATGACCAAGAGACCTTTTAAGGCAAAGGGGTATAGAGCCAAAGAAGTGTTGGAATTGGTTCATTCTGATTTATGTGGGGAAAGAGGTGGTTTCAAATATTTTTCCACTTTTATAGATGACTATTCGAGATATGGGTACATTTTACTTGATACGCCGCAAGTCTGAGTGCTTTGATAAGTTTAAAGAGTACAAGACTGATATGGAGAAGCGTCATGGTAAAAGTATCAAGACACTACAGTCTGATCGTGATGGAGAGTACCTCTTAGGAGAGTTTAAGAGTTCCTTATCAGAGACCGGGATTCAATCCCAGTTGTTTGCACTTGGTACACCCCAACAGAATAGTGTGGCGAAACGAAGGAATATGACTCTTATGGAAATGGTTAAATCAATGATGAGTTATTCAGAATTACCAAATTCATTTTGGGAATATGCTCTGGAAACGGCGGCGTACATTCTGAACTTGGTACCTTCTAAGTCAGTACCCTCTACTCCCACAGAATTATGGAATCGACGTAAGGCTAGTTTGAAACATATTCGGATTTGGAGTAGTCTAGCACATGTGCTGAAGAGAGAAGTTGATAAGTTGGAATCACGTACAGAACTTTGCTTATATATTCGTGGGATATCCTAAAGGAACGAAAGGAGGTTTGTTTTATAGTCCTTCCTAAAGATCAGAAGGTCATTGTTATTACTAATGTCCCATTTTTAGAAGAGGACTATGTAATGAACTACAAGCCCATGAGTAAAATTGTTCTTGAGGAAATAAGAGAGGACACTTCTACTTTAGTACTAACGGTATAAGATGAAATATCACAAGTAACTACAACACATGCCACAAATGATACACAATTACAGGTAGTGTCTCATCATAGTGGGAGGGTTGTTAAGCAACCTGAAAGATTTATGTTTTTGGGAGAGTCTTCGAACTTGATCCTTGGTGAACATGAAGCTGATCCCTGGACATATGATGAAGCACTTCAAGATAAAGATGCAATATCTTGGCAAAGTGCAATGAACTCTGAAATAGAATCTATGCATTCTAATCAGGTCTGGGAGCTTGTAGAACCACCAAATGGTGTAAAAGCCATTGGATGTAAATGAGTCTACAAAAGGAAAAGAGAAACAAACGGGAAGGTGGAAACCTTTAAAGCGAGGCTTGTTGCGAAGGGGTATACTCAGAAAGAGGGAATCGATTATGAGGAAACATTTTCGTTGGTAGCCATTCTTAAATCTATCCGGATTCTTTTATCTATTGCTGCTCATATGGTTTATGAGGTTTAACAAATAGATGTCAAGACAACTTTCCTTAACAGAAGTCAATACTTGTAGTATCTCATCTTTTATCTATTGCTGATCATATGAATTAATTTTCAAAGACTAATCTTCAAATTTTCAATTATTTTTAAATGTTTAAATCAAGTTAACCTTATAATTTTAATTAATTTAGAAATTTAAACTTATATTTTAAATCTCAAATTCAGTATTTTTGAAATTTAAAATTAAAACTTAAATACTTTTCAAAAGTCAATACTTTTTGAAATTTGAATCCAAACTTAAATTTTTTAAAATATTCTTCAATATCATCAAAAATAAAATCAACTTAACTCTATCTTGCACACACTCATAAGCTGAACGTGCTTGATAACCTAGAATGAGTAAGATGAAAAATTAGGAAAATAAATAATAACTTTTATGTTTTTTGATTTACATGCTCGGACTCTAGGCCCCTCAAATATTTTTGACATTAATTAAGGGGGAGTGAAAGGAAGATTAAGACATTAATTTTTATATTGTTAAAGAATTGTTATTCAAAGTTAAACATTTCAAAAGTTAAAAATACTTCTGAAAGAGAAAGTTTAATTTTTAAAAATTATTCTTGAAAAGAAAAATAAATTATTTTTGAAAAGACTAAAACTAAGTATTTGATAAAGTATTTTTTTCAAACAATCTTTTACTTAGCTAAGTTTTTTTTTAAAATATTTTTAAAGCTATGTATTTATCAAAATCTTTTTAAAATCTAAGTTTTTATGAATTTTTTTTTAAAGCTAAGTACTTAACTAAACTTTTATCAAAATATTTTTAAAGCTAAGTTTATTTTATCAAAAATCCTTTTAAAGCTAAGTTTCTTTAAAATCTTTTTAATGCCAAGTTTTTATCAAAAGTTTTTCAAAAACTTAAGTACTTGACAAAGTTTTTTTTTGAAAAAGATAAATATTTTTAAAGCCTTTCTAATTTAGCTAAATATTTTTCAAATTAATTATTTTCAAAGCTAAGTTTAGCTAAGTTTTTTGAAAAAGCTGACTTACTTTTAACGCTTAAAAATTAGATAAGTTTTTTTAAGTGCTACCCTTCAGAGGGAGCTTAAGTTAAACAGAGTAAAAACCTTTTTATCAAACAACCTTTCCTCCCTAAATTGTTTTTGATATATGACAAAGGGGAGAGAATGGTGGAAAGTTAAGGAGAGTGATAAATTAAGGGGAGCTAATACTTAGTGAGAAAATGTCATATTTTTCTTTAAATGTCTTTCATTAAACTGCTATATATTTACTTAACTTTTGAACCTAGTTGCCATAATAAAAAAGGGGGAGTTTGTTGGTGTAGGAAGCACCAGACGATCAAACCTGTGTTTTAATAATGACAAAGAATTCAAAAGTTAAGATGTCTTGTTGTCTAATAAGCTTGATTGAGCTTGTAGGAAAGTCCTAAGTTGTCTTAGGCAAAAGTCCTAGTGTATTCTAGGCAGGTAGAAAATCCTAGGGGGTGGTAACCCTAGGTCTTAGGGGATGGTAACCCTAGGTGATGAAAAGTCCTAGCTGTGGTTAGGTAGGTGGAAAACCCTAGGAGGTGGTAACTCTAGGTCCTAGGGGGTGGTAACCCTAGGTGGAAAGTCTTGATGGGTCGAGCGCTTCGGGCAAAATCCTAGAGTCAGGGACTCTAGGTTGAAATCCTGGTGGTCGCGGCCCGGGTGGAAGTCTAGACGGGTCATGGAGCGGACGTCCAGCATGAACACCGGAAGCCTCGAGCACTGAGCAAAAGTCCAGTTAGTCTGGAGGACCGGTTTGACAATAGGTAACTTCTCCTTAGAGGAGTAGATGAGGATGCCTTCCCTGAAGAATGAACAGTAGGTGTCGGTTCGACCTAGAGTTTCTACAAAACTCAAAGTCAGAGCCAGACAACCAGAGGCTGTCAAAATCTCATATTATATATATTGTTTTATGCTTGGACTAATATTATTTTGTAGAAAATAAGGGATTGAAAAAAGTTGGTCCGAGCGCCCAGAAGGGGTCGGGCACCCGGAGTCGGTCCAGGCGCCCGAAACTCAAAAGTTATCTGCAAAGTGATGTGGTGCGCGTTGATTGGTCAAACCACGTGTTCTAGGCACCCGGAGGGTTCCAGGCACCCGGAACAGCCTATAAAAGCAGGCTTCGACCAAGAGCTTCACAACAAGATTCTGAACAAGTTCCGCTTCTTCGAGCTTCTCAAAAAACACCTCCTCGATGCTCGAAAGTTGCCCCGACGACGATTACGCTAAGGATTCAACTCTCCAAGTCGTCGGTATTGTTGTATTTCAAAGTTACTTGTACTTCAATTGTAAATCATTTGTAACCTTTGATTAATTAGTGATTGCCCATCGAAAGCACTCTCACGTGCGGACCTTGGAGTAGGAGTCGCCACAGGCTCCGAACCAAGTAAATCTTGGTATGCTTTCTCTTGTCTCTATCTTTTCATTATTTTACTGTGTTTTTATTCTATTGATTTAAAATGAACGAATTAGTTATGAGTGATATTCACCCCCTCTAGCGCTTTACGATCTTACACTTTTCTCATATAAGTTAGTTATGTTATATGGTATCTAGATGGTTAGTTTATGCATTAATTATACACTATGATGCCTACATGTGCAATGAGTTCAAAAGTTTTATAGTCAATACTATATTATAGTAGTTTTGATCAAAGTTGTTACATGTTATAACTGTTGGGATCGTCGTACTCGGCTAGAGAGGGGGGGGTGTGAATAGCCGCCCCAAATTCTTCGCGTTTCTTCCTACGATTAGGGTTAGTGCAGCGGAAATGAAACCATAGAAACGAAAAGGAAGAAGACAAACCTCAAACTCGATGGATGTAACGAGGTTCAGAGGTGATACTCCTACTCCTCGACGTGTCCGTAAGGTGGACTAACCCTATCAATCCGTCGGTGGATGAGTCCCCGGAGAACCGGCTAATAAATACTCCTTGTGGGTGGAGAAACCTCGCCACAATAGCTTGCAACAGCAATATGGAAATACAAAGAAGAGCAAGAACAAAATACACAATGAATGTACAAATACTCGCTTGCATTCTCGTTGACTGAAGTCCCGGATGAAGCACCAACTTCACGGACGAATGCCAACAAGAAACTCAGTCGAAGAAGCTCACACGAAGCTTCGGAGCTCAGCAAAGCTCAAGAGCACAGCTTTCACAAGAACAGTAGCTCAGTTCAGAGGAGGAAGAAGAAGTCAAATGCTGTAGAAGCCCTTGATCTCCTTTTATAACCTGCACTGCAAAGAAGACAGCGAAGAAGACGGAGATAGCCGTTGTCTCTCAACGGATATACCTGGACCGATCAGGACATATCCTGATCGGTCCAGGAAGACCCTGATCGGTCCTGGGGACCGATCAGAGCTTCCTCTGATCGGTCCAGGGACCGATCAGCATGCATGCCCCTTCCTTTTCTCCCGAACTTCTGTTCGCTTTCTGATCGGTCTGCAGACCGATCAGATAACATACAGTAACATACTGTTTGGTTACTGATCGGTCACCAGACCGATCAGATAACCCAGTGTATCACTGGATCGATCCACTGATCGATTCAGAGCTTGGTTTTTGCCCAAACCAAGTCCCAAGCCTTCCAAACCAACATCCAGTCAACCTTGACCTGTTGGTACATCATGCTTAGCATCCGGTCACTATCTTGACCTGCTAAGACTCCCCACCAAGTGTCCGGTCAATCCCTTTGACCCACTTGGACTTTTCTCTTCGTGTCAAGTATCTGGTCACTCCCTTGACCTACTTGACCTTCTCAACACCAGATGTCCGATCACCCTTGATCCATCTGGATTTTCCCTTGCCCGGCTTCACTCACCAGGACTTTCACCTAGCTTCACTCACTAGGATTTTCACCTGGCTTCACTCACCAGGATTTCCAATCTGCCCGGCTTCACTCACCAGGACTTTCCAACTGCCCGGCTTCACTCACCAGGACTTTCCCACTGTCTGGCTTCACTCACCAGGACTTTCCCACTGCCTGGCTTCACTCACTAGGGTTTTCACAACTGCCTGGCTTCACTCACCAGGACTTTCCCCATCCGGTCCAGAGAACGAGCTACCGAGCCCTCTCTGACCACAGTTCGGGGAACGAGCTACCGAGCCCTCTCCGACTTCCCATGTGTCAAGCTTCCATACTTGGACTTCTCCGTGCCAAGTCTCCATACTTGGACTTTTCCCGTGCCAAGCTCCCTGCTTGGACTTTTCACCATGCCAAACTCCCTGCTTGGACTTTTCCCATGCCAAGCTCCCTGCTTGGACTTTTCCCGTGCCAAGCTCCCTACTTGGACTTTTCCCGTGCCAAGCTCCCTGCTTGGACTTTTCCGAGTCAGGTCAACTCACCTCGGGTCAACCAGGTCAACCTTGACCACGGGTTACACCCACAATCTCCCAAGCTTGTATCCTTGTAAAACATCAAGATACAACTTTTCTGTTCACGTCAAACATTGTCAAACATAACTCGTCAAACATCAAAACACAACTCGAGTCAAGTCAACTCGAGTCTGGTCAACCAGGTCAACCTTGACCTAAGGTTGCACCAACAATAACAATTTTAATTAAAATTATAATATTTTTTTATCAAAATTATTATTAATATGACAAATAAAATAAGGCTCCCAAAGTTGAGATCGAAGTCAAATAAATCTGGCTGATGTGACAGTCAAAGTTAAGAGAGGAGACAACGCTTGGGACTAACATGGTTACATAGCTCGGCCAAATAGTTTTGCTGATCAGACTTTTGGTTTGATCGAAACCCGAGTTCTCATGGCTCAAGCAAATCCCAAAGCCGAGCTAAGTCTTTAAAGAGGCCAAGTTGAGTCCTCAAAGAGACTGAACCGAGTCCTCCAAGAGGCTGAGTTGAGTCCTCAAAGAGGTTGAGACCTCAAGGTGATCTACATCCTTTAGCCGAGCTGATCCCCTCCGAGAGTAAGGTTCGATCAGACAATGGAGGGGACTTAGCCGACCTATCATCACAATTCATTAATGGCCCACCAGCTCAACATTCCTTTTTGACATTTTATATAACTGTTGTTAGAGAATCAAGGAAATATTCCATGTGTCAGCTGTTATAAAATCGAAAGTGTATGACTACGTCATCACTAATAAAATATTGATCCCATAGAAATTGATGAGCACTAGTGAGGACACATGACTAGCTAGCTAGACAATCGAAATATTATTTTAAGTCTCATAAACTAGGGTTGAGAGAATAAGAGAGAGAAAGAGAGTTTTGAGGAGAGCTGGTCAAGGTGAGTGTTCTAGGGGTCCAGTTTCATTATAATGTTGATCAATGTATTATGGATTGTTCATCTCCTTAATGTAAGAAGTTTAACTAAATCTCGACACTCCCCCATGATGGTCGTGTTGGAATGTTGCTCCCATGATTATCCCATGTCCCTAGATAATAGAGATAACCTACGATGTTCTGTTAAAGGATTACCCTTTGTCACCTAGAGCTCCCCGGGTATACGATCCCAGATTATATAATACACCTATTAATATAGAATAAGGGATAACCTAGTAAACCTAATTAGGTTCTTCCATATAGAGAATCACTCCACCTTTTCAAGGCGATGCCTTCGAAAGTCTGATTAAAGGGTTATCCCCTGTCATAGGGCCCCCCGGGTATACAATCTTGGGTATCCCCTCTACGGGGTAAGTGATCTATAGATCCAATCAATTAAACATGGGCACTAAGTATAACACATCACTCACACTCATTCAACCAAATGAATACAAAGCATAAGCATATCATTAGAAGGAAAATTGCCATATTTATAGAGTTCACATCAATCTAACATTACAATTGTTGGTGCGGGAAGCATCCGACGATCGAACCGGTGTTTTGATTATGTCAAAGGGTTCAAGTTAAGTTGGTTTGTGATCTAATGTGTGTGAATAAGTTTGCAGAAAAGTCCTAACTGCGGTTAGGCAGGTTGAAAACCCAAGGGGGTGGTAACCCTAGGTCGTAGGGGGTTGTAACCCTAGGTGGTGAAAAATCTTAAGGGGCGGTAACCTTTGGTCCTAGAGGGTAGTAACCCTAGGTGGAGGAAAACCCTAAGGGGCGACAACCTTAGGTCCTAGGTGGTGGTAACCATAGGTGGAGGAAAACACTAAGGGGTGACAACCTTAGGTCCTAGGGGATGGTAACCCTAGGTGGAGGAGAAATCCTAATGGGGGGGGGGGATAACCTTAGGTCTTAAGGGGTGGTAACCCTAGGTGGAGAAAAACCCTAGGGGGCAGTAACCCTAGGTCCTAGGGGGTGGTAACCCTAGGTAGAAAGTCCAGTCGATTTGGAGGATCGGACTGACATCAAGTAATCTCTCCTGAGGGGAGTAGGTGAGGACGCGTTCCCCGGAAGAGAGAACAGTAGGCGTCAGTTCGACCTAGGGTTTTTGGTCGGAAATCCGAAGTCAGAACCGGACAGTCCAAAGATTGTCAAACTTAAGCTTCTTATATATTCTGTTTTGTTTTAACTCTGTTTTGCAGGAAACTAACAGTTTTGTGCAGGGCTAGAACTGACCGGGATCGGTCGACCGAACCCCCAAGCCAGCAGATCAGAATCCCAAAGATTGGACCAGGCTCGACCAGAGGATCGGTCGACCGAACCTTGGGATCGGTCGACTGAACCAAGGATCAGCGATGATTGGATTAGGCTAGGTTGATCGGGCCAGAGAAGCAAATTGGTCGGTCGAATGGGGGGATCAGTCGACCGAACCTGGGATAAGACTTGACCAGATCGAAGCGGAGCGAGCGGATCGGATGAGGAGGAGATCGCCTGATCGGTCGACCGAACCAGGGGATCGGTCAATCGATCCGCCTCGGGTCAAAGCTGATCCCGAACTTCAAGGATCTGGATAAAATCCATAAAAGCTATAAAAGGGGCTTCGAGCTGCAGCTTCAGGAATCAATCATGAATAGAACAACCGGTGCTTTTGAACGCTCTCCGAACGCTTCCACCACGCGCTGCTACTCTGACAACTAACGACCTTGTTTCTTCAATTCCTCTGTATTGTCAGTATCATTTATTTATTCAGCACTTATAATCATCAATTGTAAAAGTTTTTCGGATTTATAGTGATTACCCACCGAAAGCGATCTTCGATCGCGGGCTTTGGAGTAGGAGTCGTCACAGGCTCCGAACCAAGTAAACCCCTGGTGTCCTTTGTGTGTGCTGATTTCATTTATCATTTCCGCTGCTTTAATTCAAACGTTTTACAAATACAAAAATTGTGAAAGCCACGTACGCTATTCACCCCCCTCTAGCGCTTTCGATCCAACAATTGGTATCAGAGCGAGGTAGCTTCGATTTGGTGCAACCATCAATCAAGCAATTTTTCGTGGTATTTTCAATTTTTTTTCAGAGTCGATCGGAATTAGTATAATTACTATATTCCGATCTATTTCTCACTCGAATCGATTTTTGCTCGAAGTTGGTGCAACACCACTCGAGTTCTTTTTTTCCTTTATATATCCCGCACTACTAATCGAAGACCCAGTCTTGGAACAGATTCCCTTTCTTTGCGTGCAGGTTTTAAAATGGCGCTTCAAGAAGGTTATAGCACCGCTCGGCCATCGCTCTTCACCGGAGATGACTTCAGGTACTGGAAGGCCCGGATGGAGGCGTATCTCCAGACTCATTTTGAAGTATGGATGATCGTCAAAACCGGGCTCCAACTACCAACTGACGGCACCGGCAAGCAACTACCATACGAGGACTGGGACGCAACACTAATAAAGAAAGTAGAAGCAAACGCAATGGCAACTTGCATACTCCAGTGTGGTCTGACAAAGAAGGAACTCAACAGAGTAGGACCGTTCTCAAGTGCAAAAGAGCTGTGTGAAAAGTTAATCGAACTACATGAGGGTACATCAGAAACCAAGGTAAGTAAGCGAGATCTGCTTTTCAATAAATTATATAATATTAAAATGTAGGAAAATGGGACGGCTAGTCAACTCCACGCCCGGATACAAGATCTACTCAACGGGCTTCACGCGATCGGACAAAAAGTGGAGAACCGCGATATATTGAGGTATGCCTTAAACGCCTTCCCGAGAAATGCCTTGTGGGCATCCATTGTAGATGCCTACAAGGTTTCTAAGGATTTGTCTTCCATTAAATTAGATGAACTCTTCTCTGAATTTGAATTGCATGAGCAGACTAATGCACGCCCGGTCGAGAAGGGTATAACTTTGGTTGCAGGTAGTAGCAGAATGCGTGAATCGAGATCGAGGCATAGAATCGAACCAGAGTCAGATGAAGAACCCAACTCAGAAAATGAAGACGACGAACTTACGACTGAACTCGTCAACTTAGTAAGAAAACTCTATCAGAAAAAGAAAGGCTTCACCAAAAAGGATGCAAAGAAGCAACAACGGAAAAAGAAGGCTCTGAAGGCGACCTGGGACAAGTCTTCCTCGGAAGAATCCGACGACGAATAACTCGAACAGATGAGTTTTCTTGCGATGACAGCTCGGGACTACATCAAAGAATCCGGAAGCGAGAACGAATCAGAAGCTGAGTCCGAGAGAAGCCATGGATCCGTATCTGTTTCCGAAGGGCCTGACCCCGCTGTAAGTATCCCACGTTTACACAATTTAGTAAATTACTTAATGCGAAAATTAGCAAAATCAAACATTAGGATCAAGTCACTTCTAAAGGAGGTAAACAACCCTTAAAGAAGTGACTAACTTCGAATCCTTGCCTGACCTAGTTCAGACTGGAAACTCAACTCAAGTCCAAAAGCTTGAGGAAGAAAATTCCAGCCTAAAAACTCAGGTCAAGGATTTGAAGAAAATGTTGGAACGGGTTTCTTTGGGCTCCAAGAACCTTGACCTAATTCTTGGAAAACAAAGAGCCATTTACAACAGATCCGGATTAGGATTTAAAACTAAATATCGATCTTATTTATCGTTAGTGAACATACCAAATAATAGTAAAATAGTCCAAGCATGGGTACCTAAGTCCAATTTAGTTAATCAAGTTGGGCTTTGTCAATATTGGGTCCTCAAGGATCAAGTACACTACCTTGATAGACCATATTGAGGTTATGATCCAGGGGGAGCCAAAAGAAAAACTCTATTAATAAAAAGATAAATCATCAAAAGAAAATAATTAAACATTAAATTAAATTAAATTAAAAACTTAAATCTAAGTTATAAATTAAATCATAAAAGGTAAATCAACAATATAAGAGGAGGCTCCAGATTAGCTGGCACCTCCAAAACTAACCTACCCGACAGGGTAATTAGAACTAATTAGAAAAAGGAACAAGTTTAACTTGACCTATAGTACTGATGAAATTTTGGATGATAGTACGTTAGGGAAGCTTAGTCTATGCATGTCTAGGAAGATATGGTTTCGACCTGATACATTTGGCTAAGTGGAACTAACCGAAGCTACCCTTTATGGATCCTAACCAGTTAGACCAAGGTTTTGTATTAAGTTCAGTGGATTGGACTATTTGAAAAACCTCGAAGGCATGGTTACTTTAATGATGTCCAAGTAACTCACCATAGCCCATAAGTTTATCCAAAGAATGTCTATTTGTTGAGCCCAAAACTAAACCTGAATCTAACACAAAGTTAAACCAAATCCTATAACTGAACCCAATTCATCTCACAAAATTATAAGATCCCCTGATTGAAAATTTTATATTGGGTGAGATGACTAAGGACAAAATTAAAATTAAATTAAAATTAAAATTAATTAAAATCAAATTAAATTAATTAAAATCAAGTTAATTTATTTAAAAACTCTTTTAAAATTTATTTTAAAATTTATTTAAAAATTATTTTTAAAAAAACTTATTTAAAAATTCTTTTAAAAATTTATTTAAAAATTATTTTAAAAACTTATTTAAAAATTCTTTTAAAATTTATTTAAAAATTATTTTAAAACTTTATTTAAAAATTATTTTAAAATTTATTTAAAAATTTATTTAAAAATTATTTAAAAATTATTTTAAAATTTATATAAAAATTCATTTAAAAATTATTTTAAAATTTATTTAAAAATTCTTTTAAAAACTTATTTAAAATTCTTTTAAAAACTTATTTTAACGCTCTTTTAAATATTATTTAAAAATTATATTAAAATTTATTTTAAAATTATTTTAAAATTTTTTAAAAATTTATTTAAAATTATTTTAAAAATTCTTTTCAAAACTTATTTAAAAATTATTTTAAAAATTATTTTAAAAACTTATTTAAAAAATTATTTTAAAAACTTATTTAAAAAATTATTTTTTTAAAAACTTATTTAAAAAAATATTTTAAAAACCTATTTAAAAAAATTATTTTAAAAACTTATTTTAATTTCTTTTAAAAACTTATTTAAAAAAAATATTTTAAAAAACTTATTTAAAAAATTCTTTGAAAACTTATTTAAAATTATTTTTAAAACTTATGTAAAAAAAAATTATTTTAAAAATGCTTTTGAAAATCATTGAAAAATTATTTTCAAAAATCATTTAAAAATCATTTAAAAATCATTTTAAAAATCCTTTTGAAAATCATTTAAAAATTATTTTAAAAATCCTTTTGAAAATCATTTAAAAATTATTTTAAAATTCCTTTCAAAAATCATTTTAAAATTATTTTAAAAATCCTCTTGAAAATCATTTTAAAATTATTTGAAAAATGCTTTTGAAAATTATTTAGAAATTATTTTAAAAATTCTTTTTAAAATCAATTTTAAAAACTTATTTGAAAATCAAGTTTAAAAACTTATTTAAAAAACATTTAAAAAAAAAGTCTTTTAAAAACTTATTGGAAAATCATTTAAAAATTATTTAAAAACCACTTAAAAATTCTTTGTAATATTATTTGAGAAATCATTTGGAAAAACCTTGAAATATTATTTGAAAAATCCTTTAAGAATCTTTTGAAGAATGATTGAAAAATTGCTTTTAAAAAATTATTGAACAATCATTTATAAAAAACATAAAAAAACATTTTAAAAATTATTTGAAATTCAAAACTTATATCAAATGCAAGATAAACTTCATCTCACACAAATCCATAAGCTGCACATGCTTAATAACATAGAATGAATGAGATGCAGTATTAGGTAAATTACTTCTTAATTTTAAAACTTATATTTTATTTACATGCTTGGACTATAGGATATACTAATTCCCTAAAACTTAAAGAACATTTTGACATTAATTAAGGGGGAGTGCAAAGAAGTAAAACAAAAGCAAATGCATTTATCAAAAGCAAAAAAAAACTTATGTTTTTTTTTCTCTCTTTTAAAAGATTTTGAAAAATATTTTCAAGTACTTAAGCTAAGCTTTTTTCAAAATCATCTCAAATTTGACCTAGTGGCTTTTTCAAAACTAAAGTTTTTTACTTCGTTCATTGAACCTAAGGCTTTAACAAAAGCATTATGTTCTGAAATCTTATTTTAGCTAAGCCATTTTTTCAAGACAAAAAATACTTTCACTTGGTTAAAGTATTTTTCAAATCTAGCTATTAAATCAATTTCTAAAGGAAAAAGATGTGTTTTTCAATTTTTTTTATTTCACTTAGCTAGAAGTATTACAAGAAAATTTATTTTAAAAAGCTAAGTGTTCTTGCAAAAGCGTTACAAATTTAACTAAGTATTTTTCAAAAAGCTCCTTAAATCTGGCTAAGTATTTTTCAAAAGCTTAAGTTTAGCAAATTTGTTGTGTTGAAAACGCTAAGTATTGCCCAAGGCATTTTCTAATTTAAGTGTTTTTTCAAAACAATTCTTTTTGAAATGCTAAGTCATTTTTAATTGTAAAGTGCTACTTCTCAGGGGGAGCTTAAAATTAAATAGAATATTTTTCTATTTTTCTCTCTACTTATTCTTTTTTATTTATGTCAAAGGGAGAGAGAAAAGTCAAAGTTAAAACAACTTAAGAATTAAGAATTCAAACATAAGGAGGAGCATAAGTTTTACAAATTTTTAAACATTCATGCTCATGTTTAAATTCCTTAATTTCATATTTAAATTTTGTCATATTTTTACTTAACTTTGAACCGTGTTGCCATAATAAAAAAGGGGGAGATTATTGGTGCAAGAAGCATCCGACGATCGAACCGGTGTTTTGATTATGTCAAAGGGTTCAAGTTAAGTTGGTTTGTGATCTAATGTATGTGAATAAGTTTATAGAAAAGTCCTAACTGCGGTTAGGCAGGTTAAAAACCCTAGGGGATGGTAACCCTATGTCTTAGGGGGTTGTAACCCTAGGAGGTGAAAAATCCTAAGGGGCGGTAACCTTAGGTCCTAAGGGGTGGTAACCCTAGGTGGAGGAAAACCCTAAGGGGCGACAACCTTAGGTCCTAGGGGGTGGTAACCCTAGGTGGAGGAAAACCCTAAGGGGCGACAACCTTAGGTCTTAGGGGGTGGTAACCCTAGGTGGAGGAGAAATCCTAAGGGGGGTTAACCTTAGGTTCTAAGGGGTGGTAACCCTAGGTGGAGAAAAACCCTGGGGGGCGGTAATTCTAGGTCCTAGGGGGTGGTAACCCTAGGCAGAAAGTCCAGTCGGTTTGGAGGACCGGACTGACATCAGGTAATCTCTCCTAAGGGGAGTAGGTGAGGACAGATTCCCCGGAAGAGAGAACAGTAGGCGTCAGTTCGACCTAGGGTTTTCGGTCGAAAATCCGAAGTCAGAACCGGATAATCCAAAGATTGTCAAACTTAAGCTTGTTATATATTCTGTTTTGTTTTAACTCTGTTTTGCAGGGCTAGAACTGACCGGGATCGGTCGACCGAACCTTGGGATCGGTCGACCGAACCCCACGCCAGCAGATCAGAATCCTAGAGATTGGACTAGGCTCGACCAGAGGATCGGTCGACCGAACCTTGGGATCGGTCGATCGAACCAAGGATCAACGACGATTGGATCAGGCTAGGTTGACCAGGTCAAAGAAGCAGATCGGTCGACCAAACGGCGGGATCAGTCGACCGAATCTAGGATAAGACTTGACCAGATTAAAGTGGAGCGAGTGGATCGGGCGGATCGGATGAGGAGGAGATCGCCTGATCGGTCGACCGAACCAAGGGATCGGTCGACCGATCCACCTCGGGTCAAAGCTAATCCCGAACTTCGAGGATCTGGATCAGATCCATAAAAGCTATAAAAGGGGCTTCGAGTTGTAGCTTCAGGAATCAATCACGAACAGAACAACTGGTGCTTTTGAATGCTCTCCGAACGCTTCCACCACGCGCTGCTACTCCAACAACTGATGACCTTGTTTCTTCAATTCCTCTGTATTGTCAGTATCATTTATTTATTCAGCACTTGTAATCATCAATTGTAAAAGTTTTTTGGATTGATAGAGATTGCCCACCGAAAGCGATCTTCGATCGTAGGTCTTGGAGTAGGAGTCGCCACAGGCTCCGAACCAGGTAAACCCCTGGTGTCTTTTATGTGTTCTGATTTCGTTAATCATTTCCCCTGCTTTAATTCGAACATTTTACGAATACGAAAATTGTGAAAGCCACGTGGCTATTCACCCCCCCCTCCCTCTAGCGCTTTCGATCCAACAACAATTACTCCTTTAATCATAGAACAAGTGGATCTACTCCATGACAAGGACAATCAAATCAAAAGGCATTAAGATTACAAACTTCTTAAGTAATTTAAGAGAGAAAGGATAAGGAAAGTTTATCCAAGTGTGATGTCAGATTTTCGGATCTAATCCTTGCGTCCAGAGAAGATGGAGATGATGGAAAGTGCCTTGAATCATCAAATACGGTCTAAATAAAGTGTGGAGTTTGACCTTGAGTCTTCCCCAAGAGGAAAACTCTCCTCCATGGAAAGAGGGAAGAAGAACTCCCTTATTTATAAGCGAGACACGACCTTGTGAGACACAGGTCGTGTCACGGTCATGTTAACTTGGCACGACCGGATCTTGTGATCTTAGATCTGAGGGAGCATGACCATATCTTAAAATCTTGGGCTAGTGGGGGTATAGTCATGCCCTTGAGCATGGGCATGTCCTTGTTCTTTAGTTTAAAGGAGGCACAACCGTATAGTTCCACATGACCACCTCCCTACTGACTTCTGCATTAGCCTTTCCTCTACCTATTGGGAGACACGGTCGTGCAACACGGTCGTGCCATAGGGCACGACCATGTTATGACTTCTTCATAGCATGGGAAGTATGACCGTGTAGATCCACATAGTCGTTCCCCTGTTGGGCTCTATAAGGCACATGACTACGGATGTAAGAGACATAATTGTGCCATGGGGCATGGCCATGTCATGTCTTCTTCTTGATATAGTTTTAAGGTGTGTTTTGTCTCTATTTCTTCTCTAAATTGCAACCTGTTAATTAGAAAATGACAAAAAGCAGATCTCCAATAAAAAGAACAATAATACTGAAATAATGATAAAATAGGGCGCAACAACATAAAATATTGATCTTGTCTTAAAAATACGAGATGGGATGCTGGCTCTGACGAACAATGCTCCTCGCGATCCTACGCATAGTGAGACAAACTAATAAAGTGTTTGTGACCTAAGACCAAGGTGGGGATCCCTAGCTAGGCCCTCTGACGCTTAAGTCAGTTTCTCTCTCAAAGGTGGAAGAAGAAGAAGAAGGACAGTAACTGAAGTGAAACAGAGTTTAGATGCTAGAACTTGCGTATCTTGCCAACGGAGAGGATCCCCCTTTTTATACTATCTCATGTAAGCTCTGTAGTTATGAGCTGATCACCGATTTGTTAGAGTTTGTTAGGAGATGAAGTCATCTCCTAGGCTTCGTGCAATAATCTATTTAAGGAATCTTTTTTGTACCCCAGATGTACCTCTTTTGTTGGTTGTGACTTATATTTATGATGGGGATACGTCATTATAACTGAAGAAGCTTCTAGAAGATATTTCTTGCCAAATTTACAGGTTGTCATATTTTCGATCGGTCGTTTGAATCGATCGTATATATAATAAGAAGAGAAATGATATCAGCAGTGATGTTTTACCGCGACACACTATCGCGACCCCTTTGGCAGCCTCCGTGGCATCCTCCACTTCAACCCTCTCTCTCCTCGCGACACAGCCTTCGCGTCAAAATTTTCGGCCGCATCCCCTTCGTGCCCTAACTCCCTCCTTCGGCTGCAGTCTCCAACCTCACGAAGCCCTTCCATTCTCCACCCTTGCGTTCTCCCTTTCGTTCTCCACCCTCGCGTTCTCAAAGAGAGGCGCAAAGCCCTAACTTTTGCGGCGACAAAGTCTTCCCTGTAAGTCGAGCAAGCCGACGGCTCGCCTTCTTGAAGATTGGAGCAAAGCCGCAACCCAGTTCTCCCCCCTCGCGTTCTCAAACAAGGAGTCAAGCCCTAACTTCTTCGGCCGCAACTAGCCCTAACTGCCTCCTTATTCTTCTTCCCTCTCCCTTCCAAGGAATCGAAGCACATCAAGTTATAGCAGCAAGGAGCAGTGACTTTGAGTTTAGGTACATTTTAAGGTAATCAATTTCTTCTCCTTCTTCTTTAATGTTCAAGTTTTAGGTGGGATTAAAATATTTTGACGCAAACTTGTCTTTTGTATTCAATCTTATGTCTATTTTGTTAGTTAGAGCCCTAGAGCCAATCATTTGATGATTGTATGGACTCATTGTATCATATTCTTGTATATTAATAAAGACATTTGGATTTTGGTTATTATACTTACTTGTATTGGTGCCAAATAAAATAAGTATAATAATGTCCTTGAGTAGATGGTTCTCACCTATATCAATCGGTTAGTTGAACCGATAGTGAGATGATATAGGGAACACTACTCTTAATCATTCCTAGTCGAGTATTAACATTCAGGGACAATGTTAATGCAATAAGACTAGCATGTAGGTCAACTCGATGACTTGATCTCACAAGTCATGGATATAGAGATATCAAGTTGACACATGGGTATACATTAGAGAATGTATACTGAATGACCCGCCATGAGAAAGTATCATGGATCGTTATATGAGTGTCATATACTTTCTCATGTGGCTATTAGTATGACTACTAGTCCTTAGACCTGAAGTCACCATAGATCCCTACATAAGGAGTTATGTACTTTGGTTTCGTCAAACGTCACCCGTAATTGGGTGGACTATAAAGGCGATTACTGGGTATATAACAAATTATGCAGAGGGATGTGAGTGATGTAGATGAGATCTATCCCTCCTATATGATGGGAGAGACATCTGTATTCTTGATAGAGTGAGACCACGAAGTGCATGGCCATGCCCAAATGAGTCAATATGGGACATTGAGCTCATTTGATTTAGTGAGTCTACTTGGAATTCAAGATTTAGATTGGTCAGAGGATGACACGGTCTATGCCTCACATTGACCAATCTAGATGTCTAGGATAGAAGGACACTTGTCATATATTGTGCGGAGTCACAATTAGTAGTCACAAGGTGATGTTGGATCTCGACATTTCTTGTAACTTGGGTAGTAATGATGTGTTGCTAGATACCGCTCATTACTTATGCTCCTAAATGGGTTTAGGGCATTGCCAACGTTACAAGAACCTATAGGGTCACACACTTAGGACAATTAGATGGAGATTAGGTTCATATGATGAACCAAGAGGATTAGATTCATTTGATGAATCAAATTGGATTAAGAGTAATCCTAATTGGGCTAACTTGAGTTTAACTCAAGTTGATTCATGTGTTCAATGAGTCTAATTTAGATTTTGACTCATTGAATCAATTTAATTAAATGAATTAGATTCATTATATTAAGTTGACTTGAATCAAATGGTTGGATTCGATCAACCATGGAAGAGATTTGGTCAAGTTTGACTTAACTTTATGCCACCTCATTGGTGAGTTGGCATTTATATGGACCAATGATATTATTCCACATCATCATGGTTGCCACCTCATGGGAGTTACTAGTGAGTGCCACCTCATGGAGGTTACATTCCCTCTTTGATGACAACTTAATGCATTAATGAGGGGGTTACATTTGGGAAATGTGGTCGGCCACAATTTGAATGAGAATGGATTCATTTTCATTCAAGTGATGATTATTGCATCTTCTTCCTCTCAAGCTCTCCCTCTCCTCCTTCCTTGGCCGAACACATAGGTGCTAGCACACCTTGGTTTTTGGTCATCACCACCTAATTAGTTCGTGTGGATACTTCTAGAGGAGTGTTTATTTTGACACTCTCGAGATCCGGCACCGTTTGGACGAGCGGGAACGCGAAGGGCTTCGCTACAAGGGTAAATTTCTAAACATGTAGATCTAAGTGTAGATCTAAAGTTTTTGAAACTCGTACTTGTATTTCATTCGATTTTTCCTTGCACGGATCTACGGCTTTGGGTGATTCGGGGTTTTCGCGACGCGAAAAGCGATTTTCGCGGCCCGAAAAACCCAACATATTTAACCAATCAATCTGCATACTATTGTTTTCTAAGTTTTTTGGAATCTTAATGGCTTATTTCTGCTTCCAGTTCATGTTTTTTCATAGAGCTTGGCTCAACATCTAACATGATATTCTAAATCATAGCTTATGTCATGTTTAATCTCGTGCCATTCCTTTATTTGTTCGTACAGGCATGGAAAATTCACTTGTTCTTTTGGTCGGTTTTTAATAAATGTAGGTGAAGAAAGTGTAATGGAAGAAGGAAAAATTAATTCCTCTGAGATAAAGGATAAGAATAACCATGTGGATCAAGACCCATCTACATCTATTGTAAATGAAGTCAAGCTTCCTGAAATTGGAATGACATTTCCATCTGAAGAAGAAGTTCGTATCTTTTATAATTCATATGCTCAGAATGTTGGTTTTGGTATTTGCAAATTAGGTAGTAGAAATGGAGATGATGGAAAACCAAAATATTTCTCTATTGGGTGTGCCAAAAATGGTAGGAAAGTATCTCAAGCAAAAAATATTTTATACCCTCGACCTTCTACTAAGACGAATTACAAAGCTAAGATTAATGTTGCTATCCGAAATGATCAGAACTTTGTGATAACTAGTGTATGCCTTGATCATAATCATATCTTAAGGCCTGGAAAGTCACGACATTTTAGATGTAATAAAGTATTGGATTCAGCTACAAAGAGAAAATTGATATTAAATGATCAAGTTGGAATAACCTTAAGAAAAAGTTTTCAATCTTTTGTAGTTGAGGCTGGAGGCTATGAGAATTTGGCATTTGATGAGAGAAAGTGTAGAAATTATGTTTCAGAAGCTAGAAGGTTAAGGTTAGGGAATGGAGATGCCGAAGCTTTGAGTAATTATTTTTGTCGCATGCAAAGTAGGAACTCAAATTTTTTTTATATGCTTGATTTAGATGGTGAATCTCGAATAAAAAATATTTTTTAGACAGATGCAAGATGTAGAGCTGCATATGATTACTTTTCTGATGTCGTGACTTTTGATACAACCTATTTGACTAATAGTTATGACATGTCATTTGTTCCATTTGTTAGGGTGAATCATCATGGTCAATCAATTTTGTTGGGATGTGGATTATTATCAAGGGAAAACTCAACAACTTTCATATGGTTGTTCAAATCTTGGTTGACATGTATGCTTGGACATGCTCCAAAGGCTATAATTACAAGCCAATGTCGTGTCATGACAATTGCAATTCAAGAGGTATTTCCAAATTCTCATCATCGTCTGTGTCTTTGGCATATCATGAAGAAACTTCTAGCAAAATTAGGTGGTCATGCTCAATACAAAATGATAAAGAAATAATTGAAGAACATTATTTATAACTCGCTTACAATTGATGAGTATGATGAGAATTGGTTGAAAATGATTAAGGAGTTTAATTTGGAGAGCAATGATTGGTTGAAATCTTTGTATAAAGAATGTAATACATGGATACCTGTATATGTTAAAGATCAGTTTTGGGCAGGTATGTCTACATC
Source organism: Zingiber officinale (assembly GCF_018446385.1). NCBI lineage: Eukaryota > Viridiplantae > Streptophyta > Magnoliopsida > Zingiberales > Zingiberaceae > Zingiber > Zingiber officinale. The sequence continues at coordinate 73,904,302 of NC_055990.1, forward strand.
TCAAAGAAGTGAAAGTATGAATGCATTTTTTGATGACTACGTCCATTCTAAAACATCCTTGAAGCAATTTGTTAAGCAGTATGATAGTGCTTTGAAGAAAAAAATTGAGAGTGAAAAACATTTGGATTTTGTTTCTTTTAATTCTATCATGCCACTTATTCTTGGTCATCCTATTGAAAGACAATTTCAAAATACCTACACTAACAACTTATTTAAGTTGTTCCAAGATGAAATAAGAGGGTTGATGTTTTGCAATGCCTCTTTGTTGAAAGAAGAAGGGACAACTTTGATATTTGAAGTAGTAGAAACTATATTGGGAAAAATGGAGAATCTGTAAGAGAAGTTTCCTTTATGGTTCATTATACGGAGTTAGATTGCCAATTGAAGTGTGTGTGTCGTCTATTTGAGTTTCGAGGAATCTTATGTAGGTATGTGATCAAAGTATTGATAAGAATGAAGGTGATTGAGGTTCCTAAGAATTACATTATTGACCGATGGCGCAAAGATATTAAGCGTGGGTATCAAAGTATCAGTAACATCTATGATGATTATGGTTGTGGTGGAGAAAGACTTCGGTATAATATTCTCACTCCATTAATACAAGAGCTTCAACAACTTGGCACAAAAAATGATGACAATTTTTCTATTTTGGTGGAAATCTTGAAAGACACGAAGGAAAAACTGATTGCAGGTGATCTTGAGCATTCAAGGGTTGAACAACTGAAAAAAGTATCTACATCCGGTGCAAAAATGATACACTCTCCATTAAAAGTAAGATCTCGAGGTCGTCCACCCACAAAGAGGAAACAATCAAAGATTAAACAAATTGTGAAGAAATCAATTGCAAAGGCCCGAAAGAAGGTAAGTGATGCATATAATAGATACCTAAATTAATTGTGTGGTCTTGGTTTAGCTAGTTTAAAATTATTTCTATAAATTAATTATGTAGTCTTGGTTGAAATTATTGTAGGGAGTTGCTGATTCTGATCCAAATAATGTAGGCTTTAGTTATTAGGAGCTGCTAATGCTGCTCGCAATGCTAACTGTGAGTTCCATCTTTATCAGACCTCCTGCTGCATATCAAATTGACTCATATGTTGGTTCTTTTGTTTTATTTATCAGAGCAGGTTATTGGTGGTTGTGCTTGTATCAGAGCAGGGAGTTGAAATCTGACTTTTTTTCTCAACGTTATTGGTGGCTGTGCTTGTATTTGTTTTCTTCATTTTGTAATCTGAAGTTGAATTGGTGGTTGTGCTTGTATTCTTCACTTTGTAATCTGAAGTTGAATTTGGCTTGTAGCACTTCCCTTTTGGGTTTGAAAAAGTATTTAATTCTTCTGGAACATACGTTGGTTTTCTGCTCTGTCAACTCAATCTGGCATGGTGAACCTGTACACCTGTTAAGGTGAGCCCGACTATTGAGGGCATAGGTGCCTATTTGTCGTGCCACTTGAGGACATTTTTCTTTATAAAAATGTTGTTTTGTCAGGTATGTTTGGTTACAGATAAGGAAACAAATAAACCAAGAGGATATGGAGAGGATAAGGTACGTTTCTTTATTCGTTGAATATGTGCATACACGTGACATGAAAAGTATGAAATTATTGTTCATTCGGAATTCTGTTTTGAATCTATGATGTTTGTGACATTTATCTATGCGTCAAGCAGCTGTATACAAGCAAGCTGATGGAAAGAAGCTTGATAACAGACGAGTTCTTGTGGATGATGAGCGTGGAAAAACTGTGCCAAATTGGAGGCCTCGAAGGTTGGGTGGTGGACTTGGTACAACTAGGATTGGAAGTGAAGAATTTACTCAGAAGCATTCTGTCAGGTAAATGAATTGTTTTCATATTTCGTACATTCATAAATTTTCTTAACAAATATAGTCTCCTGAATTGATAGATTAAGCTGGTTAGTTTTTACCTAGTTCTGTAAATTGATTGACTAGTGACTTTGTAAAGATCGTTGATTAGCTTGCATATCTTATACAAACACTCTAGAGCAATTTTTCACTTGAGCATTATTGCTCTTGTGAACTATTGGGTAGCACAACTTGTTGATCTTTTGAGCAGCAGGTAAGCATCATCCACTCGTTGCTTGATAGGATAGATTAAAACTGATTTATATCATCGTTGCAAATCATTAATTAATAAAGATAGTTATTCATTTTAAGATTGTGTGGCCTGCTTAATCCACCTGACTCTGAAATTTTTTGATTGTGAGTCTAGATGAATTTAGTCAATTTGCTAGCTCTCTAATTTTGTATTGACAAAAGGATATCACTAACTTTCCCCTAATTTTGTATTGACAAAAGGACTGCTTTTGGCGGTCTACTTTTGGCGGTCGAGAAATGGTAGGGACTGAGGCAGATCCATCTCGTACCCGAGCTGCAGAATTGAGTCCGATGACCTACCACAAGGTTTCAACTGCTCAGAGAGGTTCTCCAATTGTTTCTACCTCATCCGGAAGGAGAACAGTCGTGCTCAAGAACTATGAGACCACGCTAAAAGGTATTGAGGGCCTCAATTTGGATAGCCAGAAGAACTAGTTCAAGTCGCTGCCTGTTTTTCATTTATGTGCATTTTGCAGTGGAAATCTGCACAAGTTGGGATAAACAGCTAGCTTCTTGTACTGCCCATGGATTATTTGTTGTATTTTATTGTTCTTTGGATTCACATTAGGATTAGCGAGGCTTAATGATGATGATTAAGAACACAAGATATTTTCTTCATTTTGTAACCTGAAGTTGAATTGGTTTGTATTTGTTTTCTTCAAGGAATTGGACTTGAAATCTGACTTTTTTTGTGTGTGCCTGTAGTTGATTTCCCAAGTATCTGACTCTTGAATGGTTCCCATCCATTCTCTATCGGTTGTAGTTTTGTGTATTACAAACTGCAAGCTTTGGGTCTAAGAGCTATTTGATTATTTGTAAGTACTTTTTTTTATCTTGTTTAATTTAACAACAAAATTTGTTTATAAACTCTCAACGAAGGCCATTCTAAAGAAGTATGGATTAAGTTGCTTCCTCCTTTTTCAGGTTGCTCACTTTGTCACACCTTTCATGTTTGATAGCTTGGATACTCTTCACTCTGCTTTGAATGACCTTCTGCCTCGAGAAATCAGAGAGAAATTAGTCCAGTCCAACCCCAATTTCATGCTCCTTTCTCTACAACGAGCAAGACATATCACTACAAGATATACAATCATGCGATAATGGATCCTTTTCGGTGTCTTTTTGCCTACCACAGTGCTTATAAGCTCAATCCAGTTGTCATGAGGGAAGTTGCGGCATATTTTGTTGGAAAGCATGACTTTTCCTCTTTTGCCAATGCAACACACAATGATCGGCTGGGAAATCCAGTGAAAGAAATTTTTTGTTTCGATATCGTTGAAATGGTAATCAATTATGCCCAATGCAAACAATCAACTCTTACTGCAGGAAATCTCAACAGTGGAATTTGTTTCTCCCAAGAATTCAACATTTCAATTAAACGATGTTTATATTTGAACACTCTCCCAAACACACAGAAACATTTCAATTAAACAATGCTTGTATTCAAACACTCATTCAAACACTTAGAAACATTTCAATTAAACACTTAGAAATTTCTATTGGAATAGTGTTTAATGATATAAACTAATAAACCAAGTTCACGTCCAAAATTACAAAGACTTAGCTAATTACATTACAACACCAACATTACTTAATACTAACTAATCAGATGAACTAACAACACAATCAAGATTACGGGTAAGAGAATCAAGTTCACCATCACTATTATCCAAATGAATTTCGGTACATCTATTTTTCCCGAATTATGTTCATGGGAAGCATTATATTCACTTTCAATTTTGCCAAATGAACCAGTATCAGTCGTCATCCACTTTTGCCATCCATGTTGGGCACATCTGTAATAGTATCTTCCAGGATTCTTGGCTGATTTAGAAACACACACCAATGTTCTTTGACTGCAATCTCTACACGTTACAGGTTGGAGTCTCGTATTGTTGATGCTGCTATAACTTAATGATGCCATGAAATAGCAACCTACTAATCAAAATTTCATTATTAGATTAAAAAAATTATAACATTCATAGATTAAAGTTTACAACATTCAAATAAGGTTCAATATATCTAAACTATCACATTCCATACCACTAAGAGGAACTAATACAACATATAAAGACCAGTAGTAGACTAGCAACTATGAAAGATTTACTTTGATGAATCTGAAGGATTTTATATGGAGACTACTAAAGGTTAATTTCATCATTACCTTTCAAACAAAGAATAATTTTAAATAAGAATTTTCAAACAAAAATAGAACAAGGCTATACGTTTGACTGAAAAGCAGAATCAACTTGAAAATTAAATATCATTTTAAGATTCATTCTTGGGTTGAGTTTTGGAATGTGTTTGCAAATGTAAAAAATATTGGTCTGATCAGACATTTTAGCTCACATAAGCGTGAGAACTACTTGTGCATTGGTGTCTATCTGATATCTGATGTACCACATGCATGTGACCATTTTTGCAAATTCTTGAGTAATATAAATTGTCTTATTCTGCAAGCTGAGGTACTTGTCAAAGCACAGCAGGATATTGGAGACACATTGGGTGAACTAGGCTTGCCATTCGTCAAGATTGCAAAATTTGAAACAAAAAATGCCACTGATTTATCACAGAGAAGAAGAGCTGCTGAAATCAAACAATTTGCAACTGCAGCTCTTTGAATAAGTAGATTCTATCGAGAATTAAATGGACAAACAGTCAAACATCTAGTGCTGGTCCATATACACCTAAAATAAGAAATTTTCATGGTCTATTTTATAGATCATATCAGTTATACACAACAAGGCTATAGGTTTTCACCAAAAAAACACTCTAAAACCTTGAAAGACTCAGGATGAATGTTGAGGTATTAGGAGACTGAAAATCCTGCAGAGGGGTCAGTTCTTGCTTTCTCCAAATCTATTTGTGTTTTTACTCTAAAATTATAAATAGACTTTAATATACTTGAATTCACTTCATGGGATAGACTTAATGCTTGCCAAATCTAAGTGTGTTGGGCATGAAGATTTTTAGCCACTAAATCTTATTGAAATTGACCATTAACATGTGGCTTTTGGTGATGTGCTAAAAATAAGTGCTAGACAGGCCTCAATCTCTGATTCCCCAAAGGGACAGAAGGGGCACATAGCAGGAAAAGAAAAGAATTACCAGAGTGAAGTAGTCTAGGGCTCTGGAGCAGTCCCCCTTGGCCTGGAGGTCAGGGGCGAGGTCGAGCAACCGGACGACATCCGATATTCGGAGAGAGAGAGAGGCGCTCGCGTTCCTCTTGAGAAAAGAGAAAAGAGATGTAACACCCACGAATTTCTTAAGCTATATACGTAAATGTTCTCTTGTAGAATAAAAAGGGAGATAAGAGAGAACCAAAAAGATATAAAAGAAAAGGAGTTGGTCAAGGATTGAACCTTGAACCTTTTTGAATCTAATAGTAAGCTTTAAGGATTAAGGAATGACCACTAGGCCATTATAAGTATTGTTGACTAGAGAATGGAAATTTGTAGATAAAGGTAAAAGTATGATTAAGAGAAGGAAGCAAGAAAACATCAAGTAGCTTTCTTCCTCCTTCTCTTGATTAAGAGAATAACAAGAAAAAGACAAATTGTCTTCTTCTCTTTTCTTCCTTTCATTTTCGTGGGAATAAAGAAAAAGAGGGATTGGGGGAGCTAAGGGGGATGAATGGAGACATTCTTCATTAAGAAAAAAAAATAAGAAATGAGTTAATAAGGAAGGGAAAGCAAAACTTATCTTTGCTTCTTCCTACCACTTAGCATAAGAGAGAAAAAGGGAAAGAGATTTCATTTTCCTTCTTCCTTTCCTCACCATTGCCGAACCTAAAGTCTCCCTCTCCCAAACTTCCGAAATCCAACTAAGTTTTCTTCCTAAGGAAAACTAAACCTCAAGAAGAAGTCCTTAAGATCTACTTCCTACAAGCAAGAGAAGCAAAGGAAAATACTAGAAGGAGGAGCTCTCTTCTTCTTCTTCACAAGGGTATCTTTATCTTAAGAAAAGACCAAGCAAGAGGAGGTAAGCATCCCCTCACCTGTGGTACAAGTGGTTATGTGATTTTCCTTTAAGTTTAGATGGCTTAAAAACCTAGGGTTTTCCCTTGAAACTTTCGGCCATGATGAGTTACAAGGCCTAGGAAAGCTTGAACACAACCCTAACATGTTCATAATTTCCCTTATGATGTTTTTATGCTGGTATATTGTTTATAGCTTGATTTCATACTCTTGAAACTTTCGGCCATGACAAGTTTTAAGGCATAGGGAAAGCTTAAATTCAAATCAACATGCTTATGATCTTTCTTAGGATGTAATATAAATATTCCTTGGTGTTTCCATGTTTGTATATTGCTTGGAATTAGGTGAATCTTACCTTAGGGTTTCGGCCATGAAGAGATTTAAAACCCTAGGAAAGCTCAAACTCAAAAACTAATATGCTTATGATCTTTCCCATGACATGATAGGAATATTTTCATGTTGTCACATGCTAAGTATGTTGCTTGGAATTAGGTGAACCTCACCTTAGTGTTTCGGCTATGAGAAGATTGAAAAATCTTTGGAAGCTTAAACTCAAATCCAACTTGCTTAGGATCTTTCTTATGATATGATATGAAGATAACTTGAAGTACTTATGATTGCATGTTGTTTAAACCTAGGCTTTTATGTTTTGAACATTCGACCAAGATAGGATTAGAGGCTTAGGCAAGCTTAAACTCAACCCTAACTTGCTAATGTTCTTCCCTATGATATGAGATGAAGTTACCATGATATTATTATGTGTTGTGTTTGGTTAGAGTTTAGTCCCACACTTCATGACTTTCGGCCACATCATGGGTTTTAGACCTAGGAAGCCTAGAACCTAAACTCTATATGCTCATGTTGTTACTTATAATAGATGTTAAGACAATTGTTTAGGGTTCACATGTTTATATGTCATTTAAACCTAGATCTAGAACTTGCATGTTTCGGCCACATCATGGATTTTAGGCCTAGGAAGCCTAGAACCTAAATAATATATGCTCATGTTGTTCCTTATAATAGATGTTATGACAATTGTTTAGGGTTCACATGTTTATATGCTATTTAAACCTAGATCTAGAACTTGCATGTTTCAGCCACATCATGAATTTTAGGCCTAGGAAGCTTAGAACCTAAATTAAACATGCTTATGAGGTTCCTTATGATAGTTGTTATGAAATGGATCTATGGTTCACATGTTTTATGATTGCTTGCAACCTAGGTGACCCCTTGCATGTTTCGGCCACCCATAGTAGTTGATGATTGAGACCCAATTATAACTCATTATGTGCTTCACTTTGTCATGATATGAATTAGGAGATGTTAACTTATATTCCATACATGATTATGTTTCCCATGATATGTTATATGCTCGTTTATGTATGCTTATGAATATTTTATGATAATGTCACCTATGATATGCTATTTGCTCAAGTATGTATGCTTTATGAAAGGACAAGTAAAGGGCTAAGAGATGCTTCCCTATTGTGGGGACTAAGAGCACTCTTTATGATATGCTAAGTGAAAGGCCTAAGAGTTGCTTCCCTATCAAGTGGGACCAAGAGCACTCTCCATGATATGATAAGTTATGAATGACATGAACATGATATGCTATGAATGACATGAACATGATATGCTATGAATGACATGAACATGATATGCTATGAATGATATGAACATGATATGCTATGATAAGTTATGTACATGACATGTATTTTACTTTGTATGACTTGTACCAAAAGGGTGGGCTCCTTATGCACCCCTAGGTCGATGGACTAAGAAACGGGCCTAGTAAAGGGTGAGCTCCTTACGTGCCCCTAGGTCGAGCTACGGGCCTAGTTTCCTAGTAGGTTCAAGACTAGCTACCTTAGATCTACTTAGGATGCACGCATTTATGTATGTATGTAGTACTAAGCCGGACCCCCTCATGTTGAGATTATTTTTAAGTACTATATGATATTGTTTTCAAGACATTTAGCACATGATATGAAACATGTTTTGAAAAGCATCTTCCACAGGACATTACACATGATTTTAAAGGACATCTTGCACATATGTTTATGATAAGGAATGACAGGAGATGATACTCACTCACATGTTATGATAGGATGTTCTTTATGTTGTAATATGATGTGTCATGATGCTTATATTAATGTTATGATAGATTATGATGTTTACGTTATGTTATGATATGATTGTCATTTATGCCATGATAAGTTTATGCCATTATATGATGATTACTTCATGCTATGATGATACATTTATGCCATGATATGATGTCATTTTATGCTATGTTCTGATTGTCATGTATGCCATGATATGATGCTTATTTTATGCCATGATAAGATTTTCATTTATGCTATGATATGAGTTTCATTCATGCTATGATATGTAATATGATTACTCTTATATGAGGTGTACGGTTTTTGTGAGTAGGAAAGGATCTTACTGAGCCTTGTGTGCTCATAACTTACTTTCCTTGTACCACAGATAAAGGAAAATGATGGATAAACTAAAGGAGCAGCAGGAGGGACAGTAGATGTGTGTGGTGGTGGCTTGGCAAGAAAGAAAGACCTGCTTATTTTATGTTGATGACTTGCATGATCACTTTTACTTACGCTTATGTTAGGAATGAATAATTATAACTCTTTAAGTTTATAACTATGCTGAGCAACATAAAATAAAACTTATCATGGCAGTAAAGTTGACCAGTAAAGTTAACTTTACTCATATACGCTCGGTTGTGCAAAGCATGCCCAAGCGTAAAGGTACTTAACCTTATGTATAACTTTTAGCATATTACCAGTTGATCAAAGATGGAGCAGGTACCCATGTTTTCATATACGCTCAGCCGATCAAAGCCTGACTAAACATAAAAAGTATGCTCAACAAAAAGTATCATTCATATATATACGGTCGGCTTAAACGACCGACCAAAACATGCTCAACAGAAAGTATTGTTCATATATATATGGTCGGCTTAAATGACCGATCGAGACATACTCAACAGAAGGTATTCTTAACATATGCGGTCAGTTTAAATGCCTGACCGAGATACCCCTAACAGACAATATTCTTATTAGGGAAATGATATCAGCAGCGACATTTTACCGCGACACACCATCGCGACCCCGTTGGCAGCCTCCGTGGTATCCTCCACTTCAGCCCTCTCTCTCCTCGCGACACAGCCTTCGCGTCAAAATTTTTGGCCGCATCCCCTTCGTGCCCTAACTCCCTCCTTCGGCCGCAGTCTCCAACCTCGCGAAGCCCTTCCATTCTCCACCCTCGAGTTCTCCCTTTCGTTCTTCACCCTCGCGTCAAAATTTTCGTGCCATTCTCCACCCTTGCGTTCTCCCTTCCGTTCTCCACCCTCGCGTTCTCGAAGAGAGGTGAGAAGCCCTAACTTCTGCGGTGACTCAGTCTTCCCTGCAAGTCGAGCAAGCCGACGGCTCGCCTTCTCGAAGATTGGAGCAAAGCCGCAACCCAATTCTCCCCCCTCGCGTTCTCGAACAAGGAGTCAAGCCCTAACTTCTTCGGCCGCAACCTCATCTTCTTCCCTGGTAAGCTTCTTGAGTGCGTTCTCTTGTAACGCCCGTCCCTCCTGCTTAGTGGAGGCGAGGTTACCTTCTATTATACATAACGTATGTACATAATAGTTTTTATGATTTTTTTATGATTACAGCGGATGTAATTGTTCATTTAAATCACAACTAATCGTAAGTAGGTCTTTCCGGGCGCCCGTACCAGTAAAGTTGACCAGATCGAGATTTATCTCAATCTGAACGTTGGGGGATAAGTTTTATCCCCCCAGGGTGCCCGGAGTTCATTTAAAAGTGCCCCGACCAAGGCTATAAATATAGCCTTGGACCAGAAGCTTTTAAATGAACTCTAAATTGTAATTCCAAACACTTGTGCACTTCCATTCTAGTTTAGCTTCTGTTTTCTGCACTTCAACGCTGTACGAGGCTTCTCCGTCTGAAGGAGTTTTTAGTGAGATTAATCTTCCTTGGATTAACAACCACATCGGTTGTAACCAAGTAAACCTTTTGTGCCTCGCTTTTTCTTTATGCTTTTAATTTATCAGCTTACTTTATATATGCAAGTGTTAGTTTAAAGAGTTCGAGGAGGGTTTGTCTTTTTGTGTTTGTAGGATATCCAACCCCCTTTCCAGCCGGGCCAACGGTCCTACAAGTGGTATCAGAGTCGTGACGCCTAAGAAGGACTAACCGTCGTCTGAATCAACAAAACGATGGCCAGAGCTAACGAATATCCACCAGCATTCGAGGGGGAGTTTTCTTCATGGAAGAAACAAATGGAGGTATACCTTAACTCAGACCTTGGTATTTCTTTAATTTTAAAATCTGGTTATGAAGAACCGAAGAACACGAACGGAGAAAGACTCGATCTACGTCTCTGGAACAAAAAGCAATGTAACGAATCGATGGCAAACGGACGGGCAGAATTTCATCTCCTAACCGTGATACCAAATGAAGATCTTAAAAGAATCGGCGAATACAACAACTCAAAAGAACTTTGGGAAAAGTTCTTAAAACTCTACGAAGAACCGATTGAAGCCGTCCCCTCAATAGACATCGAGCCGTCATCAGAATCCGAGATGGAAGAAATTACCGAGACAACCCCAACAGCCGAAGTACATCCCGAGATCAATGAAGGGGGAGAATCTTCGGAAGAAAGTAATTCAACAGGGGGAGAACCAACGACCGACGAGGTAAGTAAGGTATGAACTCGAATCTCTGAACAACTGGTTCAATTAATCAAATTACCTGAAGATTTTTGCGAATCAAAAATTGAATCATCGAAAGAATTTTTCGAATTATAAAATGTTTTGACAAAAGATTCTTGCGAATCACAAAGTATTTTTTCGAAAACTTTTTCTGGATCTAAAAATTTTTCCGAAGTACAAATTATCTCGTTGAAAGAGTTTTTCGAATCGCAAAATGATTTGACAAAAGAATCTTGCAAATTACGAAACATTTTTTCGAACAAAGTTTGCAAATTAAAAAGATTATCGAAAGAGCTTTTCAGATTAGAAAATCTTCTGTCGAATAAATTACGAAATATTTTTTCGAACAAAGTTTGCAAATTAGAGATATTATTGAAAGAGTTTTTCGGAGTAGGAAATCCATTATCCACAGATTGTTTCAAATTTATGTTGTCAAAATACTTTTGCAAATTACAAAATATTTTGTCGAACGAAGTTTGCAAATCAGAAGTATTGTCGAAAAACTTTATCAAGTTTATATTATCGAAATATCTTTGTAAATTAAGAATTCAAAATACAATAGAAAATGACATGTTACAATTTGCACAAATTTCTACATGCTCAAAGTTTCTTATTTCAAAGTTAAGAAATTATGATAAATTAAAATGAAAATTTAAAATTTTCTGATAAAAGTATTAGAATATATAAATAAATAAATGCATAGAAAATTTCTTTTAATGTTATCAATTCTCTTAAATTTTCTTGCATAAGCTTTTCGGCTTAGAAAGTTTTTTGATGACAAATACTTAGAAGTTTTTTTTTCAAAAGTTATTTCTTGACTTAGAAATTTTCCTTGACTTGGAAATATTTTCCTTGAATATCATTGATATATATTTTCATTATATTAACCTTTAGATCTTGCTTTGAACCCCATTTTTTTGTGAGAGAAGGAAAGTATAAGTCGAGGGGGAGGTACAAATTGAAAATAATTTTTTTTTCGAAATTTACTTTCTTCTATCTTGTTGCACATTGTTGCAATAACTTATTTTAATTTTATGTCTAGTTTTGACCCTACCTTAACTTGGGTTGATCACACCAAAAAGGGGGAGATTGTTGGAACCCCAAGGTTGTTTTGGTGTGATCAACAAGTTAAGTTAGGTCCTGCGTTGTTTCTAACCTTGTGTCTAAGTGTGCAGGAGCTTAGGAGCACAGGTACTTGAGCGGAAGACGCAGCTAGCGAGAAGGACGACACGTGGTGTGTCCGAGGGACGAGGTGCTGCGGAAGAGTACCCCGGTGGACGAGAAGGAAGCGTGCCGTAGTTCCGAGAGATAAAAGCCGGAGCGGAAGATTGCTCGGGGAGCAAGAGACGCAGCTAGCGAGAAGGTCGGCATGGGGTGCGACCGAGGGACGAAGACTGCGGATGAGTACGCTGGTGGACGAGAAGGAAACACGCGACAATTCCGAGGGACGAGAAGCCGGAGCGGAAGGCTGCTCGAGAAGACCGGAAGTTGGGTTCGGGTGAGCCCTATTCTGGATGGCAGAGATTACCCAAGTAAGTGGATCCATAGCAGAAGACCCGGACCGAGGTGGGACTGAAACGGAGCATAGGTCCCATACGAAAAAGTCAACTCTGTTGACTTTCGGGGTCCGGGGCGCCCAGAACCCTTTCGGGCGCCCGGACTAGTAAAGTTGACCAGATCGAGATTTATCTCGATCTGAACGTTGGGGGATAAGTTTTATTACCCCTAGGGCGCCCGGAACCCTTCCAGGCGCACCGACCAAGGCTATAAATATAGTCTTGGTCCAGAAGCTTTTAAATGAACTCTAAATTGTAATTCCAAACACTTGTGCACTTCCGTTCTAGTTTAGCTTCTGTTTTCTGCACTTCAATGCTGTACGAGGCTTCTCCGCCTGAAGGAGTTTTTAGTGAGCTTAATCTTCCTTATATTAACAACCACATCGGTTGTAACTAAGTAAACCTTTTGTGCCTCACTTTTTCTTTATGCTTTTAATTTATCAGCTTACTTTATATATGCAAGTGTTAGTTTAAAGAGTTCGAGGAGGGTTTGTCTTTTTGTGTTTGCAGGATATCCAACCCCCCTTCCAGCCAGGCCAACGGTCCTACAAGTGGTATCAGAGCCGAGACGCCTCAGAAGGACTAACCGTTGTATTAAGCAACAAAACGATGGCCGGAACTAGCGAATATCCACCAGCATTCGAGGGGGAGTTTTCTTCATGGAAGAAACAAATGGAGGTATACCTTAACTCAGACCTTGGTATTTCTTTAATTTTAAAATCTGGTTATGAAGAACCGAAGAACACGAACGGAGAAAGACTCGATCTACGTCTCTGGAACAAAAAGCAACGTAACGAATCGATGGCAAACGGACGGGCAAAATTTCATCTCCTAACCGTGATACCAAATGAAAATCTTAAAAGAATCGGCGAATACAACAACTCAAAAGAACTTTGGGAAAAGTTCTTAAAACTCTATGAAGAACCGATTGAAGTCGTCCCCTCAATAGACATCGAGCCGTCGTCAGAATCGAGATGGAAGAAATTATCGAGATAACCCCAACAGCCGAAGTACATCCCGAGATCAATGAAGGGGGAGAATCTTCGGAAAAAAGTAATTCAACAGGGGGAGAACCAACGGCCGACGAGGTAAGTAAGGTATGGACTCGAACCTCTGAACAACTGGTTCAATTAATCAAATTACCTGAAGATTTTTGCGAATCAAAAATTGAATGATCGAAAGAATTTTTCGAATTACAAAATGTTTTGACAAAAGATTCTTGCGAATCACAAAGTATTTTTTCAAAAACTTTTTCCGGATCTAAAAATTTTTCCGAAGTACAAATTATCTCATTGAAAGAGTTTTTCGAATCGCAAAATGATTTGACAAAAAAATCTTGCAAATTACGAAACATTTTTTCGAACAAAGTTTGCAAATTAAATAGATTATCGAAAGAGCTTTTCAGATTAGAAAATCTTCTGTCGAATAAATTACAAAATATTTTTTCGAACAAAGTTTGCAAATTAGAGATATTATTGAAAGAGTTTTTCGGAGTAGTAAATCCATTATTCATAGATTGTTGTAAATTTATGTTGTCAAAATACTTTTGCAAATTAAAAAAATATTTTGTCGAATGAAGTTTGCAAATCAGAAGTATTGTCGAAAAACTTTATCAAGTTTATATTATCGAAATATCTTTGCAAATTAGGAATTCAAAATACAATATAAAATGACATGTTACAATTTGCACAAATTTCTACATGCTCAAAGTTTCTTGCTTCAAAGTTAAGAAATTATGATAAATTAAAATGAAAATTTAAAATTTTCTGATAAAAGCATTAGAATATATAAATAAATAAATAAATGCATAGAAAATTTTTTTAATGTTATCAATTCTCTTAAATTTTCATGTATAAACTTTTCGGCTTAGAAAGTTTTTTGATGACAAATACTTAGAAGTTTTTTTTCAAAAGTTATTTCTTGACTTTGAAATTTTCCTTGACTTGGAAATATTTTCCTTGAAAATCATTGATATATATTTTCATTATATTAACCTTTAGATCTTGCTTTGAACTCCATTTTTTTTTATCAAAGGGGGAGAAGGAAAGTATAAGTCTAGGGGGAGGTACAAATTGAAAATTAAATTTTTTTCGAAATTTACTTTTTTCTATCTTGTTGTACATTATTGCAATAACTTGTTTTAATTTTATATTTAGTTTTGACCCTACCTTAACTTGGGTTGATCACACCAAAAAGGGGGAGATTGTTGGAACCCCAAGGTTGTTTTGGTGTGATCAACAAGTTAAGTTAAGTCCTGCGTTGTTTCTAACCTTGTGTCTAAGTGTGCAGGAGCTTAGGAGCATAGATACTTGAGCGGAAGACGCAGCTAGCGAGAAGGACGACACGTGGTGCGTCCGAGGGACGAGGTGCTGCGGATGACTACCCCGGTGGACGAGAAGGAAGCGTGCCGTGGTTCCGAGGGATAAAAGCCGGAGCGGAAGATTGCTCGGGGAGCAAGAGACGCAGCTATCGGGAATGTCGGCACGGGGTGCGACCGAGGGACGAAGACTGCGGATAAGTACGCTGGTGGACGAGAAGGAAACACGCGACAATTCCGAGGGACGAGAAGCCGGAGCGGAAGGTTGCTCGAGAAGACCGGAAGTTAGGTTCGGGTGAGCCCTATTCCGGATGGCAGAGATCACCCACGTAAGCGGATCCGGAGCGGAAGACCCGGACCGAGGTGGGACTGAAACGGAGCAGAGCTCCCGAATGAAAAAGTCAACTCTGTTGACTTTCGGGGTCCGGGGCGCCCGGAGCTGACCGGGGCGCCTGGACCCCTCCGGGGCGCCCTGAACCCTTCCGGGCGCCTGGACTAGTAAAGTTGACCTGATCGAGATTTATCTCGATCTGAACGTTGGGGGATAAGTTTTATCCCCCCAGGGCGCCCGGAACCCTTCCAGGCGCCCCAACCAAGGCTATAAATATAGTCTTGGTCCAGAAGCTTTTAAATGAACTCTAAATTGTAATTCCAAACACTTGTGCACTTCCGTTCTAGTTTAGCTTCTGTTTTCTGCACTTCAACGCTGTACGAGGCTTCTCCGCCTGAAGGAGTTTTTAGTGAGCTTAATCTTCCTTAGATTAACAACCACATCGGTTGTAACCAAGTAAACCTTTTGTGCCTCGCTTTTTCTTTATGCTTTTAATTTATTAGCTTACTTTATATATGCAAGTGTTAGTTTAAAGAGTTCGAGAAGGGTTTGTATTTTTGTGTTTGCAGGATATCCAACCCCCCTTCCAGCAGGCCCAACGGTCCTACAGCTCGACCTTCGGTTGGCCGGTGATATACTGAAAATCATATATAAGGCTAAATGCCTTTACGCTCAAGTAGGCTTTACCCGGTCGAGCATGTATGAGCAGATGGGTGCTTGCTTTGCCTTCGGTCGGCCGATGATATACTGAAAACTATATATTTGGATAAAGTGTCTCTATGCTGGGTCGGGATCTGCCTGACCGAGCGTATATGAGCATATGAATGCTCGCTCAGACTTCACTCGACCGACTATATATCTTTCTTATCTTTCTCTCCCTTGACCCTTCCTTTATTTGTCAGGCTGACCTATCATAATACGTATCAAATGTAATGAAGAAATACAAGTAGGTGTACGTTAAAATAAGGCTAAAAATATATACAAACTACACACATTGCACTCCTAGACTTAAATATTTACTTGTCCTCAAGAAAAACTCTACAATCTAGACTTATGTGCTCGTATAGTGCTTCATCATCCCTAGTGAAACCGTCTAACTCTATAAACTAGTTTCATTAGTGAGCATAATCATAGAGTAACTCAAGTATGTTATCTAAGTTTAAGTTCTTGTGCATAGTGCAATGAGTGAATTAAAGTTTTTTAAGTATTATTCCCTAAGCCTAGTCAAGTCGTCATCTAACTATGTTCCTTGTTTTCCCAACCATAGGCACTTACCTATCACACATTTGATTTATCCCTCCCAATCTACCCTAGGTCTCAAAGGCATGTCCAATATCAAGGGAAGCTAAGTATTTATTTCTCCAGTAACCTAACTCGGTCTCAAAAGGGTAAAATTCTAATTTCCACTTACGAAACTACTTTTTATATTCCTTGTTCAATTCAACTCTTTTTTTTTTTCAGTGCTTCAAATGTGACACTTTCAAATACAAATGGGTGCAAATGTAGGGATATTTCAATTTTTCCGAGCAAGCTTACATGATTCGAGTCTCATCTAGTAACCTAGATGTAATTTGGGAGATTACCATAGTATACAAGTACTTACAAGTTTTATAAATCATGACTATTTATCTCATGGTACTCATAAAGTGAGACCACTACTGGCTAGTATAGTACATGGTGCATTTGAAATCCACCTCCCTCTCTCTATCCAAATAATAATACTCAACAAACTCGGCTACTTGTCCTTAAAAGGTCTTTGTCGCTTGAAAATGATCACGTACCTCTTGGAATTATTCTTGAGACCAAGTATAGTGCCCATCCAACATGAGTTGGCTGGCACTTTGTTTCTCATGGAGAGCATCCAAAGAGGTATAAAAAATCTGAGAAATCAAATCTAGAGTGACTCATACTATCATGAGCAAAAGAGTGCCTAACTGGCTCTAAAACAATATCAGGCCCTGGGTGTCTAGAAAATGAGGTTTTACGGTGCTCTATGGGGATGGGGGCAACCTTGGATGCTAAATCATTAATAACTCAATTATTAGAATTGTGAACTGTGGTTCGATCGAGGTTTGAAAGAAGGAGTGGAAATCCATTCCTCTTTGGAAAGGTAAAGCTATTTTCATACCGACATATTATTTTCATAGCAAGGAATGTACCAATATCAATTTTAGAGTTACCATGAATAATGTCTAAACCAAAAAGTTCACATTACAAATTTAAAGCTATATTGGTTATCAATCCACCAAAAACTATTATACCTAAAGAAACCTTCTCGGCTCTAGCAAAGGTTTGTAGAAAATGGAAATCTGTGTCAAAGTCCACTTTGTTAAGCATAGCCCAAAACAAATAAACCTCTACCTTTCTTACCACCCTCTCACCTCTACCAAAAATTATTTTTGCTCATTACACTGTGGAGGATCAATATGATTTTGCATAAATGAAGCCTTTGATCATGAAGGGTCATAGGATTCCTTTTCACCAGTGATATCTTCCTAAAAAGAATTACTATTGAAATTATTATCAAATTTACATGAGCACCCATTGGCAAGCCTAAATAATTATTAAAATCCAATAGAGTCCATTAATAATTATGATTCAACAATCGAAAGCTAATTTTTCCGTCACGATCGTCTTCAGTGTGGAAATGGATCTCTATTGAACTTAGGAATTTCAAGGTAAAGTAGGAGTAGGTTAGATGATGTGTATACACTAGATTACCTCAATCAAGGGCACTAATTAACCAATTAATGCCATCTTTAATCCCTAGCATAGACATGGTAATTTCATCAAGATAACGAGTGCAAATAATTTTCCTAGAAACAAGCATATGAAATCTAGCTTTTTATTTTTGATTTATGAAAATAATGCCAAAATGATTCTCATTACCTTCGTCACGTGTTAGCCTGTTACCTTTGCCTTTGCTTGAAGCTTTATCTAGGCACTTTCCCTTGCCTTTGCTATGGTTTTCGTCATCTCCCCAATTACTGGCACCTCTCTGGATCCTTTTCAAAATATTGAACATCTTGGAAGTTTAGTCTTTAGGGTGGATCTTTTGGAGCAATGAAGGAGAAAGAAGAAGAGTTTCTTGGAGGTGGAAGAGAATTCCAAATCTAGATCTAGATCTAAAAAAGTGCTTGGGAGGTAGAGGAAAGAGAGTTAAGAAGATGATGTTTGTGTGTTCAAAGAATAAAGAAAAGGAAGAACTAGGAGTTGGAGGAAGTAGAACAAGAGAAGGTGGGTGTGTGTGGTGAGATGACATGGCCGTGTGAGAAGAAGACACACCAGTGCCCTAATTATTTGGCTGGATTTTCACCACACGACCGTGTCTCTTGACAAGACCAGATTATTAGTTTAGCCTCCAAGTTAAGGTATGACCATGCCCTTAGACATGACTGATTCAAGACAAGGATTGACTTTATTTGTGGGGAATTTACACTATCGTGTTAAATGACACAATCGAGCCCTAATTAGGCTTAGTATGGAGAGTGGAGTCTGCACAGTTATGAGCTTAGCCAGAGGCACGACTGTGTTAAATGAAAGGTCAAAACAAGAATAACTCACATTGCTGTGTCAAATGGCACCACCAAAGCATGGTTACATTCGGCTAAAGATTATCTCCACACTTCAAGGGGACACGACTGTGTCAAATAACACGACCGGGATAAAATTTTCACACACGACCATGACAAATGACACGACCAAAGCAATTACAGTCGGGAGTGTAGACATGACCGTGTCTAATGTGACATGGTTAGACTATGAAAAACTACATTTTCCCTCTTTGGTTCCTCCATTTATTTGCCTATGATATCTCCATGTCCATGCGAACACTATAGCCAACTTGTGGAGATTGGTTAACCTACAAAAAGATAGAATTTCATTAAGCTCCATAAGAAACAAAATACAAATAAAATGAAAACAAAAAGAACTCTTGGGTTACCTTCCAAGAAGGTCTTGAGCTTGATCCCAACTAGCTTAACTTAGAGTCATGTCCTTGGAGGATTGAATTTTTTCCTCCAAGGGTGGTTGTGTCTTGATCCTCCCTCATCCGAGCTCTTGTTGGATATATATACTTTTCATTTTGTGGCGGGGGCCTCCTTCCATTCCTTTCCACTGCAACAACTAGGTTTCATCAGAGAGGAAACCTTAAGTCAGATTAGAGGTATGTCCTGTTTCCGATCTTTCTGGCTGACGGCGAGGAGAAAGAGGTCACCCTAGCAGTGATCTGGGAGGTAAGTGTTCTACCCTAACTGGTAAATTGGGTAGTTGATTGCTGAGTAGTATTGATAGGTGTTGATAAGTGAATCTTCTCTTCTTGATTTCGAGCAGTGAAGTATCCATCAAATGCTGTGTGTTGTGGATCAACACTCAAGACTGTAATTGTGATCGTGAGGTGAAGTAGGACTTGTTGTGGGGTTGTTCTTGGTTCTGACCAGCCACTCCATTCAGTAGCTATTGATTCCAGCAGCAAGAATGTCTGTGGAACTTGAGGTAAGGGTAGAGATGTGATATATGTGTTGAATTAGGGCTAAATTAGGTAAGATGCTATGATTGATTATGCTTATTGTAAGCCCTAATTCGAATGAATTTGTTAGAATCGATTGAGGAGTTAGATGATCCAATTAGGGTTTATAATTGGATCTGGATTTATGTTAGCTTCTCGAGGATTTGATTTAGCTAATTTATTTATATGTAATTAGCTAAATCTGGATACCATGTATCATAGGACTTTGACACAAGACGAGCATCTCGACGTCGGATTTGGACTGGATTGGACCTTCCTATTGGAGGCGGGTACCTTGACTTATCTTTGATAATGTCATGTTGATATGTTTAGTAGGTTATAACCTTTAGTAATGATTATGTTCGTCTTTGCTTCGGTTGGTCACTACCTGATACCTGTTATATGCTCGTTTTGTTTACTTATTATGCACTTCATGTTAGTGCCTATCTGATTATACATGCTTATAGGGGTGGTGACACAACCATGTGTTTATTATGTTCAGGATCTAGGTTTTTATACCTTATCTGATCTGTGTACCTTTGATTTTGTTCATTGTCCTATGGTACAAGACCTCTAACTATCCATAAGTGAACAAGACCTCTAACTATCCAACTAAAGACTGCACGAGATCACTCAACCACATATCACTGTGTGCAGCCAAGGGTATAACAACCTAGTAAGCAAAACAAATCCATCGTCAACCCTATCAACATCCTAGTTGATCACCCACCAATAAGAGAATTAGTTGACAGTGTAATACAATAATTGGCATAATGTAGACACTTAACATTCTACATTCAACATAGGTAAAATCATCATGATGCTACCAACAATACACCTGACATATGTGCACACACAACATAGAATTGATCGACATAATCCTCCAATTAGTACACACCCAACACACTCATAACACAAGTATAAATCAGTGTGATACCTCCAACAATACATACCGAACCCGTATGCATAAATCAACGTAGGTATAATCGACAATACACCTCAAACAATATTCACCTAACGTATATATACACCTAGGCCAAGAGTATAATTAACATAATACTTCCAACAAATCATAGTAGACACAAGTGTACACTCAGAACAATTATAATCAATAAGATACCTCCCATAAAACACCAAACACATGTACACATACCATAACACAGATTTAATTAGCATGATACCTTCAGTAATACAATCAGACACGTACACCTAACTACATAGCTATAATCCACAAGGAACCTACAATAACCATATCGGAACATGTATACAAATACTACCTGCAAATGGACCATCTACCATAGGACTCCTACAACACATAACAATCATATGTACACGCAACATAGATAGAAATAATCAGCATATTTAACCCAATCAACCTGACATTCCCTATGCTACCTTCTAAGTTATCCAACTAGGTACATACAATCTAAAATTAAAGTACCAATGGAATAGGATACATCGATCCTCTATAGACTGACCAAACCGACAATGTCTTTTCCACATCAGTACAAGCCATGTAATCAAATGTGCTCTAAATACCTAACTAAGCACAAATAATCCAAAGATTCGAACCTCTAAAAATAGAGTATGACAATCCCCTACTAATCGGACCAACAAAACTAAATCAGTCATCTACTAACCAATCAAGAATATATTAATCCTCTACAAGCAACTAAGGTATATCAATCCACGACTACCCAAATCAACAAGTGTCAATCAGACTTCTTCTGACCGATCTAACAAGAGTAAATCAATTATCTACTGATGAAATTAACTAAGATAAAATGGTATACTACTGGCTAAGTCAACATGAATATGTAGATACTATCCACTACACAGCTAATAATAGCAGAGGCTGGTATGTGCCTCCATCTTCTAACCAACTAGTAGTAACAGAAGCTAAAACTACTGGTGGTATGATATGAAAAATCACCAGAGACTGTAATCCTTGATCTCTATTAGGGCCGACCATGATCAGTGGTTTACCTAATACATAAAATATATGCTATATCAACTAGACAGATACTAATAAAGAATGCTAATACATGTCATAACTATAATAGTCAATAGTGCATATACTAACAAAAAGGTAGGATAACAATATACCAACATATCTCCTATAGCTTAGAGATGTCCTGCTGCTGCCTGGTCCCAAAACCTGAAAAGTCACATCGAGAAAACCAAATTACGAAAATTACAACCCGAAAAATAGGACTCGTAAACTTAGCTCTGATACCAAATAAATTGTCATGCCCCGGGGGAGTCCCTGTCCGAAGAAATTTTGGCAATATCTCCCCTGTACGGCTGATAATCTGAACTATTTCTACAGACACAATATACTTCAGCCACAGGTGGCTGGAATATACACACAATCACGCAGTTTATATGTAGCCTACTCGGCTAATACAATAAAAACACAACCACGCAATTATATGTAAATCTAACAGCCCACTCGGCTGTACCAAAACCAAACACAACGGAAAATACAATGGACAACACATACAAACTAAAAATGAAGACTGCTAGCCGGCTAGGCTTACACCACACAACAAAACAACACTCGAGAAACAAAACTGGAACACAAAGCTAAATACACAAATTTCATATACCAAATAAAAATAAACGAAAGTGGAGATAGGTCTTCTGATGTGACGTGGGGACCGGCAGACAGGATACTCCAAGCTACTCCATAAACAACCTGGTATCTAAAAAAAATAATGTCCACGGGGGTGAGTTCAACAACTCAGCAGATACCTAGTTGACATGTATAGTAAAGTATAACAAATAGTAATAACTATGGAGTACAATCTCCTAGATAAAAGTTGGAAATGCACAATAGAAAAGGGCTCAAGGGAACTGTACTCACCAGGGCCTCCTATCAGAATAGTCAGGTCGTCAGACCGAGAGTATCATAAATCCTGTATGCATGTCAAACATATGCATCCATCCAAATGCAGCATATAAATGCAACAAACACAATCAATAAATGCATCAATGCGTATGATGCCAATAACATGTCCTGGTCACCCCTACTCTCCAGTCAGACATCTCACACACGATGGTGAGACCGAGTGGGTAGGGCTGTGACAACCGTGCACTCTGCCGTCACTACTCCTGATGAGTGACCGAGTGTACGGGATGCTGTCGGAGTACACCTATCCTCCTACCTCAAATCATAAGTGGGGAAGCACAATGCTCTCATCTCCCGGTACACGATGACGGGGAGCGATACCGGCGTGCTACCACGCTGGAGTCACACTACCCATGAGCGTCCAAGCGGAGCACCACCGAGCAAAACTGACGTGCTACCACGCTGCGTCACGCTACCCATGAGCGGACCAGCGGAGCATCGACAGAGATGAAACTGGCGATGTGCTCAGCAATAATGGAGCAGACTATCGCGCAGCATGCAATCATGCGAATGGTGCATGACACTAACCATGACAAAATCCTGAACAGCATAGCAATATCCATATATATATAAAATGTGTACCATAGGACAATAAACCAAATCAATGATACACAGATCAGATAAGGTATAAAAACCTAGATCCTGAACCTAATAAACACATGGTTGTGTCACCACCCCTATAAGCATGTATAATCAGGTAGGCACTAACATGAAGTGCATAATAAGTAAACAAAACAAGCATATAACAAGTATCGGGTAGTGACCAACCGAAGCAAAGACGAACATAATCATTACTAAAGGTTATAACCTACTAAACATATCAACATGACATTATTAAAGATAAGTCAAGGTACCCGCCTCCAATAGGAAGGTCCAATCCAGTCCAAATCCGACGTCGAGATGCTCGTCTCGTGTCAAAGTCCTGTGATACATGGTATCCAGATTTAGCTAATTACATATAAATAAATTAGCTAAATCAAAATCTCGAGAAGCTAACATAAATCCAGATCCAATTATAAACCCTAATTGGATCATCTAACTCCTCAATCGATTCTAACAAATCCATTCGAATTAGGACTTACAATAAGCATAATCAATCATAACATCTTACCTAATTTAGCCCTAATTCAACACATATATCACATCTCTACCCTTACCTCAAGTTCTACAGTCATTCTTGCTGCTGGAATCAGTAGCTACTGAATGGAGTGGCTGGTTAGAACCAAGAACAACCCCACAACAAGTCCTACTTCACCTCACGATCACAATTACAGTCTTGAGTGTTGATCCACAACACACAACATTTGCTGAATACTTCACTGCTCGAAATAAAAAAGAGAAGATTCACTTATCAACACCCATCAATACTACTCAGCAATCAATTACCCAATTTACCAGTTAGGGTAGAACACTTACCTCCCAGATCACTGCTAGGGTGACCTCTTGCTCCTCGCCGTCAGCCAGAAAGATCAGAAACAGGACTTACCTCCAATCTGACTTAAGGTTTCCTCTCTGATGAAACCTAGTTACTGCAGTGGTGATGAACAAGGAAAAGACCGACTGGTGTCGCAAGGAAAAGACACCAAGAGTCAGCGGTCTAGAGCACAGTGGGAAATGAATCTGAGATCAGAGCAGAGGCTGGAGTTGCCCAATCTAGTGGTCGACAGAGGCACAGAGGGAAGAAGGGAGAGCGGTAGTGATGAAGAGGAGACCGGCTGCCATCTCTCGAGCGCTGATCGGTGCCGAGAAGAACAAGGAGGAAGAGGAATCGGGGTGTCAGTGGTGCTGCCAAATCGCAGCAGAAGGGGTGGCCGTCTACCGGCGCTAGGGCAGAGCGCCTGCGGTGTTGGCACTTCGGGTGTGATTTCGTAGTGGACGGCAGCGACGCAGCCTCCGCAAAGAGGAAGAAATCGACGTCGGGAAACTAGGGCATAGCGGCGCCAATCAGAAGAGGAAGAGAAATGGGGGGTAGGCTTGGGGAGGAAGAAGGAGAAGAGAAGAGATGGGGCACGGCTTAAATCGCGAGGCCGGCGGTGGTTATGGCGCCGATTGGGAAGAAACGGCTAGGGCACGCAGGGAAGAAGGAAATGACAGAAAAGAATAAAAGAAAAATAAAAGGAAAAGGAAAAATACAACTTTTCCTCGCTAAAGTGGGGTAGCCTAAACAGGCTTTCCCGGACCCAGTTTTAATCCCTGTAAACTCGTCCATACGAGCTCCGATAAATTCTCGAAAAATTTCTAAAAATTCCCTTATGGTGTTTCGCCTATTTTCGGTATTTTACACCCAATGTATCGTGGAGCTAGCTTACCACGGAGGTCAAATCTCTTCACCCCTTTCGTGGGTGAGACTCTTAAAAATACATGGTCGCTAGTAAAGAACTCCAGGGGTCTGTCTCCGATTAACATAACTCTTCTGATGGTCCTGCGCCTCGGACATCCTCTGTCTGATAGTGCAGACCAACTCTACCTCCTACTGAGCTCTATGAGGTCCTAGCAACTGGGCTTCCCCAACCTCCTCCCAGAAGGTGGGTGTCCAACAAGACCTATCATACAATGTTTCAAATGGTGCCATTTAGATAGCCGAATGATAGCTGTTGTTGTAGGCGAACTCTACCAATGGCAGGTGGTCCTCCCAGCTGCCTCCGAAATCCATAACGCAAGACCTCAGCAAGTCCTTGAATGTCTAGATGGTCCGCTCTGATTGTTTATCTGTCTATGGATGGAATGTTATACTGAAATGGAGTTGTGTGCTCAAAGGTTGGTGCACACTATGCCAAAACTGGGACGTGAACCATGGGTCTCTATCTGATATAATACTCAAAGGAACACCATGCAATCTGATGATCTCCCAACAATACAGCTCTGCTAATCGATCTAACGAATTGGTCTTCTGAATCGCTAAGAAGTGTGCGTATTTGGTTACTCGATCAATGATTACCTAAATCACGTTATGGCCTCGATGTGTCCTAGGCAATCCCACCACAAAATCCCTAGTGATGGGTTCCCATTTCTACTCCGGAATAGGAATCCTCTGAAGAAATCCGGTAGGTCTCTGGTGCTCAGCCTTCACTTGCTGACTGACTAAACATCTAGCTACAAACTCTGCGATGTCTTTCTTCAGGTCATTCCACCATTAGGAATGCCTCAAATCTCGATACATGCGAGTTCTGCCTACGTGGATAGCAAATCGAGAGTGATGAGCCTCCTGAAGTAACCCCTCCATAACCAAGTGAGATTGAGGTACGTATAACCTGCCTTGGAAATAAATAATACCCTCGTCATCTCATGTGAACTCCGTCTGCTGCCCGGAAGCTATTTGACTGCAAATGAACTGTAAGCGCTGATCACCGGTCTGGGCCTCTCGGATCCTTGTCCTGATCGATGATGAGCAACCATGGTAACAAGGATACCCTGCTCTATCTATCCCTGCTCCTCAAGGCCCAACTCGGAGAAATCCTAAATTAAGTCCGTGACTAAAACTCGGTGGCACGGTAAAGTCCCTCTGGACTTCTGGCTAAGTGAATTGACAACCACGTTAGCTTTCCTTGGGTGGTAGCTAATGGTATAGTCATAATACTTCAGGAACTCCATCCATCTCCTCTATCAGAGATTGAGTTCCTTCTGGGTGGAAAGATTGAGACTCTTATGATCGGTAAGAATCTCAAATATAATACTATACAGATGATGCTGCCAAATCTTCAAAGCAAATATAATGGCAGCCAGCTCCAGATAATGTACTGGGTAGTTCTTCTCATGTTCCTTCAACTGACAAGAAGCATAGGAGACTACTTTGCCGTACTGCATCAAAACAGTGCCCAAACCCTATAGAGAAGCGTCGGTGTAGAGTACGAATATGTCCTCTCCAGAGGGCAAAATTAGAACTGGTGCCAACATTAATCTCTGCTTCAACTCCTGGAAGCTGGTCTTGCAGGCTTCTGATTGTAAGGGAATAGGTTGCTAAACACGTAAACGAGCAACGGAAAAACCTATTTCCTTCAGAAGATCCATGCGAAGGAAAACATAATCTTATACTAAGTTAGATCTAAAGATATGATAGAGTTATACCTTTAAAGCGTGCTCACGATCTCCCGACAGCTCGGATCACAACATGATCAAGCGTTCGCACCTCTACGGTATCCTCATGAACAAGCCTTGCCTTCATTTGTCTCACAAACTCAACAAGATGGAGAAGGAAACACACAAGGTTGTGCTAGCAACCTCAAATGTATGTTTCGACCAAGCAAGGGAAGGAGGAAGAAGAAGATGCAAAGAGACCTTTCACCTTCTTAAGTGATAAAAATCTTATAAAAAATATCATCCAAATGATATTTATAGCCATCCCATGGAATACCAAGAGTCTCCACCCTTTCATCTTCTAATCCAATGGCTCAAAATCAACCATTCAATCCAATGGTTGAATTTTGATCATTCAATTTCCTTGGTGAACTCAAGTTCACCCAATGCGTCTAACTCATTAATTCTCATGCAATTCGACTCAATCCAACAATTGGATCTATTTGAGTCTAACTCAATGAGTCTAATTCGGATTACACTTAATCCAATGAGTGGGTTCATTTGAGTCTAACTCAATGATTAATCCAAAAAGTCTAATCATCTCATGATTGGCTCTTAGGGCTAATTACTATCACTGACCACATAAACTTCACACCTTTCCTGGTCAGGCGTGTCAGCGGCATAGCAATGGGAGAGAAACTCTCAACGAACCGTCTGTAATATTCGGCCAATCCCAAGAAACTGTGGATCTCTTGAACTGATTTTGGCTGTTCCCAGCTGGTGACAGCCTCGATCTTCTGAGGATCTACCAAAATACCTCAGCTAAAAACCATGTGTTCCAGAAAACTGACTAAGGGTAGCCAAAAATCACATTTGCTGAACCTCGCATATAGACGATGTCATTGAAGAGGCTCCAAGACTATGTGTAGATGCTGTGCATGTTCCTCCTCGGAACACGAGTAGATCAAAATGTTGTCGATGAAGATGATAACAAACCGATCTAGATACTCCAGGAAGATGTGGTTCATTAAATTTATAAATACCGTTAGAGCATTGGTAAGCCCAAATGGTATTACCAAAAACTCATAATATCTGTATATAAGGCATACTCAACCATAAGATTACTAGCAATGAATCTGTAAGCCGATCACTAACTACATATCATCAAATCTATAAATATCACACCTGACACTCACTATGTCACCATCAACGACAAACCGAAATAATAGATCATCATAACAAATATCCACTAATAGATCATCAAAATAAATATCCACTAATAGATCATTAGACAACCACATAACTCCACATTTATTCCCATAAATCATTAGAAATCAACATATCATAATATCTGATCTCGCAATATCCCTCAACCTCAAACCATCCTTAACAACATGATAACCCCAGTGACTAATTTCCATCGTATCAGGTACCCTAATATCCAAAAGATATGAGTATAAAACTTTACTAATCCTATCTAAAAATGTCCAAAGAGTATGTCAAATCTCATCCTTTAGATACCTAGATATCCACAGCAAAGGAATATTCATGCAAAGTCCAAAGGGTCACTCAACCTCCTACTGAAAGTCTACTCATCAGAGAATATCACCACAAATCTCGTAATTATATCCGTAAATGCCTTTCAACAAATGTCGACAAAAGATCGAACACTCTGAGCTGACAAATAAACTTCAAGACCTTGGTAGAAGATCACATAGTCAAGGTCTTGAACTACTTAATGGAGACAATGCTACTTGAGTCGACCAACCATTGTCTTGTAACCCATCATACTATGATTGCTCCACCTGAGGTTCAGTAACCTCTAGTGATGAGCCATGAACACAAGGGTAGATGAGCACTATCACTAGATAGCTTATCGAAATAACTGTCAATCGACCCACTGCTCCTCGAAGATCATCATCTATATTTCTACTCAATAATAGTAGAATTCATACGTATTAATCAACTAACTCCACCTTCTCCACATCATTATGGGTTGTAAATCACTTGACACATCAAGGATATCTAACCATATCCAGTCAGTCCATGAGTCAAGATCTCCCATAGAACAACGTTAGGTGAGTCAACTGATCATCACCATATAATCCATCATGCTACTGAAAGAGGTAGTGAAGTACTCGCTCTCAAAACACCTAAACGTAATCACCAAATGATGGCTTGACCTCAAGAATCATCATCTGCTTCTTCCTTCACGTGATGCCTTATCACGTAACGATAAATAGCTAACTTCACCTTTTCTTAAGCCAGTACAAATTATATATCTGAATGTACTCACAAAGTTATACAACAAAGTAATGGCTGCATCTCATAAATGTTAAGCAGATAGCTTTACACTTTTTCTGCAACCCTAGGGGTATCCTATCCGAATTCACCTTCTAAGTCATCCACCCAGGTACAGACGGTCCAGGGTTAAAGCCCCTATGGAATAGGATACGTGAATCCTTTACAGGCTGACCAAGCCGACAATGGTATACGGCTAATTCAGTCTTCTCTACATTGGTACAAATCATGTACCCAAATGTGCCTCAAAACATCAAAGCAAGTACGAGTAACCCAAAAATCAAAATCTCTATAAAAATTGAGTAAGTTGGTACCCTAATGATTAAACTGTCAAAATAAATCAATCATCTACTAACTAATCTAATAAGAGTAAATCAATCATCCTTAGATGAAACTAACCAAGGTAAATCGATACACAACTACCCAAGTCAACAAGGATAAATTGGTCATCTATAGACAGAATCAAAGAGAATATAAATTAATCCTCTACTGATCGAACTAACAGGAGCACGAAACCAACTAAGATAAGTCAAACCGCAACTGCACAAGTCAACTAGGTAAATTAATCCTAAATTGACCGAACCAACAGGAGTACACCGGTACTCTACTAACTGAGCTAACATGAGTATTACTGGGAGTATGATATGACGAATCCCCTGAGACTGTTATCCTTGATCTCCAGTAGGGTCGACCGTGATCAGTGGTTGACCCATCACATGAAATATATGCTACAAACAACTAGAAAGGTACTAAAAGAGTAATAACACATGACATAACTAACTATCATAGACAACTATATAAGTACTAAAAGAAGTGTATGATAACAGTAAACAAACATACCTCCTATAGCTTGGAGATGTCCTGCTGCTGCCTAGTCCCAAAACTCAAAAAGTCACATCGTGAAAAACCAAAACACGAAATCCAAAATACAAGAATTAAGCCTCGTAAACCTTGCTCTGATACCAATAAATTATCACATCCCAGAGGAGTTCCTGCCCGGCAAATGGATAGCATCTCCCCTGTAACTATGATAATATGAATCCTATATACATCCACAAGCTATATACATCAGCTCACACGATTGGAATATACACAACTACGCAGTTATATATATATATATTAAATGGCCCACACGACTGTACTAAAAACACAGCGAAAAATAAAAGAAAGCTCATACAAAACTAAAAACGAAGACTGCTAGCTGGCTAGGCTTACACAACCACAACAAAACAACTACAACTCCACATAGCCAAACTCCAAAAATAAAGTCAAAGTTATACAACACCAAGTCCACCAAAAATATAAGACAAGTAAAGCATAGATAAAATCAAAAACAGTCCTCAGATGTGACATGGAACCGGTAGATAGTATACCCAAGCGACATGACATATCTATTTGATAACATGAAAACAATAAGAAAAGAAATAAGGGGTAGTGAGTATAATATACTCAGCGGGTATCGAGCAGACATGCATGGTAAATTTAACTACCAGTAATAATCATGCAGTACAGTCTCCTGAACAATAATAGGAAATGTAAAACTGAACAATGGTAGAACTGTACTCACCCGAGCCTCCTATCCAGACATAAGGGTGTGAACCACACCAACAGATGTAGGGTCTTCAGACCAAATACATAATGTCTCCGGTATGCATGTCAATTATATGCAACCACAAAAATACATCATCGAAAATGCAGCAATCACAAGCAATAAATGCAATCCATACATATGATGCAAATGGCATGGTCACCCTTGACGTCAGTCAACCACCTCACACGCGATAGTGATGTCGAGTGGGTAGGGCTATGATAACTGTGCACTTTACCATCACTACTCCTGAGTGATCGAGTGGGCAGGATGCTATCAGAGTACACCTATCCTCCTACCCCAAACATAGTGGGGGAGCCTAAGCTCTCATCTCACTATGTCATAGTCAAGAGGAGGGATCCCTATCCGCTACCACGCTGCAGTCACACTATCCATGAGTGGACCAGCGGAGCCCTAACAGGATACTACACACACCCAACCTGATGTACCACTAACCCATGAGTGGTTGTGTATGAAGATCATGTAACTTGCGATGTGCTCAACTATAAAAGAGTCAACAATCACTCAGCATGCAATCATGCAAAATGATGCATGATACTAAAGTCTGTACCTCCTGAAAATATCAACCTCCATATAATATGTACCAAAAGGAAAATGCAATCATGCAAAATGATGCATGATACTAAAGCCTGTAACTCCTGAAAATATCAACCTCCATATAATATGTACCAAAAGGAAAACCGAGTCCATAATAAGGATCTAGGTATACATGCTAGATAATAAACCTAGGTACACATGCCAGATAATAAATCTAGGTACACAAGCCAAATATATCTAGTAGCTAGACCTATATCTAGTACTGCATTGTATGTCACTACTTCTATGAACATAAGTACTCATGGCAAGAATCAAAAGGATATAAGCATAAATGTATAACAAATAACAATATGGGCATACTATGGGTATCAAGTAGTGACATACCAATGCAGATATAAACATAACCATTACTAATAGTTATAAGCTACTACGCATATCAGAATGACAATATCAAAAGAGATAAGTCAGAGGTACCTGCCTAAAATATAGATCGTCCTGAACTATCTCCACGTTGAGACGCCCGTCTCAAATCAACGTCCTTCAAATTAAATATACCTAATCATATATACAATAACTAGCTAAACCCAAAACCTAATCCTAATTTGATTAAGTAATCATGTTTAATTCCACCTAATAATCCAATACTCTCTTCATTGCCAATATATTTATGAATTAACCTAACTAGAAAAATCAACTCATATATGAATCTCTAATCCATAACCAAATAGATTAAGCACCCCCAATCATTTCCCCTTCTAATTAGGATTTACTACAAGCATAATCAATCCAAAACTCACCCATCAATACATCATGAATCCATCCCACATAATTCATCACCAATCAATCAACCATCCATAAAGAATCACAACCACACTAGATAAAGCATTCCAAACTCACATTAGGTTAAGCTAATTTGCATCAATCCCAACTCACCTGAATCTTAGATGCTTCTTGATTAATTCACTGGACCTTGCTGCCAGAAAGGATGACCTAGTGGAGCTGCTGCAGGAACCAAGGATGGAGCTACAAGGGTTGATCCAACAATTACACACATTCTAAACTAATCCATATCAATTACAATCAAAACAAAAATCCCCAAACCAAACTCCTCCAATCGTTACCTTGTTTCTGCCGGAGATTCACTGCTGATGTTTCATGTTGGATCCAAGAAAGAAGTCTAGCATAACTCCATAGATAAGGGAATGGCCGGGGAAGAAGGTCTGGTGGCTATGGCTATTGCCGCTAGGTCAAGATGGTGGCGCTGGCTCAATGTAGAGGGAGACAACGACGAGTAGAATCAGACCAAGAAGAAAGGGGGCGACAATGAATTGAAGCTAGGGCTCGAGTGTGGTTGTTGTGTTGCCAAATCATAGCAGAGGAGGTCGACGCTGCGATCAAGCAGAGCAACCTCAGCGTCGGTGAGATTGGGAGAGCCTGATGGTCGGCGTCGTATGGAAGAAGGAGACGATGTTGCGGCTTCAAGGTCATCCGTGCGGAGATAGCAGAGGAAGAAAGGGGAAATCGGCGGATCGGAAGTCGGCATCGCGATGGAAGCTAGGGCACAACTCGGAGGGGTAAACGACGATGCCTATGCTCTGGCGTTGGCCCACAGCAGCTGATGGTGGCTCATAGCAGTGGGCGGCGATGGATTCATGCCGACGATGAAGAGAGATCGGGTGAAGAGGGGGAATCAGAGCGAGAGGGAGAAGGAGAGGCAGTGGCGTGCTCTCCCGCGGTCGGCAGCTAGGTCGAAAAGAGCTCGACACCGACGAGATCAAAGGAAGGCTCACGGAGGTGATGAGGAGCAGAGAGGAAGAAATGAATCTGGATCGATAATAAGGAGAAGATAAGGAAGAGGAAGGGGAAGAGGTCTCGGTGTCGCGTCGGGGTGGGGAAGACGAAGAGATCGGGGAAGAGGTCTCGGTGTCGCGTCGGGGTGGGGAAGACGTAGAGATCGGGGAAGAATCGGGAGATTAGGTATTATTTATAATTTGAACTTAGGTTTAGTTAAATCAAAACTTAAGTTTATTTCTCAATCAACTCCTATTTTTAGATATTCTAAACGTACTTTTTCCCAAGTTTATAAATTCATCCCCTCTAAATATGTTATACGAGTTCCAAAAAATTCTTCGAAAATTCTTAAAAATTTCTAAAAATTTTGTTAAGGTTATTTGTCTATTATGCCTTATTATTTAATTTACCGTATCTTACATCCTCCCTCTAGCATTCTTTACGATCCAATAATTTCATCATCTTTTGTATTTCTTGTAATTTGATTATTATTTTCATTGGTTAAATTAAGTAGGTTATTTTCTTCATCAAAAATTATATTGGTTGTTTCTTCTAC
Source organism: Zingiber officinale (assembly GCF_018446385.1). NCBI lineage: Eukaryota > Viridiplantae > Streptophyta > Magnoliopsida > Zingiberales > Zingiberaceae > Zingiber > Zingiber officinale. The sequence goes on from NC_055990.1 coordinate 73,937,565, forward strand.
TTTTAGGGTATTTTTGTTATAAACACTATAAGTCCTACTAGTTGTTGAATACCCTAAGAAGATGCCTATTGAAGATTTAGATATAAATTTACCTAAATAATCCTTAGTGTTTAATATGTGTACTTTATATCTAAAAAGTTTTAGATAATTTAGATTGGGTATTTTATTATAATATATTTCATAAGGGGTTTTGTTGTAAAATTTATTAATTAATATTCTATTTTGAATATAACATATTGTAATTATTGCTTCAGCTAAAATTGGTTACTTAGGTTATATTCATTGAACATAGTTCTAGCAGCTTCTTTTAACATTTTTATTTTTTCGTTCTACTAGTCCATTTTGTTGGGGAGTTCTAGGGCATGAAAATTCATGATTATATCCATTAGTTTGACAAAATTTAGTAAACTTATGATTTTTAAATTTTCCTCCATGATCATTTCTAATTCTTTTAATTTTGGTATCTTTTTCACTTTCTATTAATTTACAAAATTTATTAAAGATTTCAAAAGTTTCATCTTTGGATTTTAGAAATTTGACCCGAGTAAATCTTGAGTAATCATTAATTATAACTAAGCAGTATTGGTTTCTGCTTAGTGATTTGGTTCTGTATGAATCAAATAGATCTAAGTGTAGGAGCTCAAGTATTGACTTGGTTCAATTTAGGTTTGTTGGTTTGTGAGTTAACTTAGTTTATTTACCTTGTTGACAAGCATTACAAATTATATTTTCTAATTTTTTTTTAAATTTAGGTAGACCTCTAACTAAGGCATCTTGACATATTTTTGAAATGAGTCTAATGTGAGTGTGACCTGATGTATGTAGATTGTATACTCTTGTTTAGCATGTTTTGACGCACATTCACATACTTAGCACATGCTTTATCTATGCATTTTCGTACTTCCAGCTTTACTTTTAGCATATTTACTCTTTTTGTTCGGAGATTTGCTTTTGTGCATCTTCTGTACACAGGAGTCGTATTTGGTGAAGGATTTATGATCGTGGCCAGATCTGCAAGCAAATCAAAGGAGGAAAGCACCATCCTTGTGTGCCACACGACCCTGCCATGGGGGTTGCCCAGGCCATGTGAGGATCATCACCCGTGTGGCTGCAGTAGGAAAGGGAGTGGCCATGGCTGTGTGAGCTTCACACAGCCATGCCAAGTTTTGAAGCCAACAAATCCAGGCCTTGTACACCACACGACCTTGCAAGCCCTCCAGAGCTGAAGCAGCGCATGGCCGTGTAGATCTACACGATCGTCTAACATTTCTAGAGGCCAAGAATGCCCTGGCTGTGTGCACCACACGACCGTATAGGAGCTCCAGAGCTAGAGGCAGTGCAGGCCGTGTAGATCTACATGGTCGTGCAAGGGGAGCAGTGGCAGAGCAAGCCACGGCCGTGTCTCACACACAGTCGTGTGAGATAGGCAAAGAAGGGAGTAGCACAGGCCTTGTGAGTTTCACACAGCCGTGTCTCGGGTCGTGTGGCGCCCAAACCCTCCTTCTATATAAGGCTTTTTTCAAGATTTGAAAGGGGATCTTCTCCCTTTTGGGGGGAAAGAAGTTTTGGGGCATTCCTCCACCTTCTTGGAGGAATTTTTCGATGATCCAAGGGAAGATCTTCATCATTTTGACTCCGGAAGCAAGGGTTGGATCCGTAGACCATTCTTCATTGTAGATAAGCCTTTCTTCCCTTTCTTTCTTGGATTTGGGGATCAAGATGCTTGTAATCTTCTTGTTTTCGGATTTCTTTCCTTGTTCTATGGATTAGATCTCTACGTTCTAGGATGGAGGGAGTATTTGTAATGAAGATTTGATGTAAAACTCTTATGGATTTGCCAATTCCCTATTTATATGATTTTGTCCTGTTTGTATCTCTTTGATCTTGTGTAGTTTGTTGTGATTTGGACCTAATTCCCATACTTGAATGAATGTTTGAATATCTTGTAGATCTTGTAGAGATTAATTTTCATTCGATTTTTTGAGGGACGTTCGTGATAGGAATAAGCCCATGTAAGGACGTTTGAGGGATTATCTTGAGGGTGAAATAGGGTTATTCAAGGAGGTAGGATAGATTGTGTGCATTAATCTTTTGTATCTTGATGAGGTTGAGAAGCAATGAGTTCCTATGTTGATTATCCGAGGGACGCACGTGACAGGCAAGCCCGTGTAAGGATATCATAGGATTCATACCTAATTGATCACATTTAGATATAAATTGCAGTCCTAGGTCGGTTGTCTATTGCAAGAGGAAACTGACAACCTTCTACAAATGATGGACAATTGAGGAATAAGATTTGGTAGATCATTTACATTGAATAACCTTACAAAGAAACCAAAACTCCTAGAATATACCTTTATCATAGCCCTTATTCTTTAGTTTCTATGTTTTACTTTGCATAGTTGTACTTTGCTTTTGTCAATCCATTGATTAGTTATTTAGCTTACTCGTGTTGAGACATCTTTAGTAGTTATTCCAGTCCCTGTGAATACGATATCTTTTATTATTACTTACGACATTTTCATACACTTGCAAAATGTCAACATGACCCAGTCTTCTGTGCCACAACTTAGTTTCCTCTTGTTATGTCAAAAAATATTTTAGTGAGGAGGTTGGTAGGTCAATTGTATAAATATTATTTTTCCTAATTCTCTTAAGTGTAATTTTAGGGTTTTCAACATTTTTAATTAAACATTTAAGATTTGAAGATGTTACTAAGTATCCAAAGTCACACAGTTAACTTATGCTAAATAAGTTAAAATTGAACGTATCAACTAATAGAACTGTTCGAATAAAATCAGAACTCAATTTTATATTACCTATTCCGATTACCTTAAGTTTTTTTATCGTTGCCAAACGTAACTGGCCCTAAATTCCTGAGTTTTAGCTTGGTAAACTTCAATCTGTCTCCAGTTATGTGTCTAGAGCATCCACTATCCAACATCCATTAGTCCAAATCATTATATTCTTACATATAAAGAATTTTATTTGGATCCAATTTTGACGGATTATAAGATAGATTGAATTCAACCCCTTAATTTTTCATCTCACCCAGTCTAGGTTGTCAATCATATTATACCTATGGGTGATTATGAGATGGTTAATTGGGTTAAACTTAAGTATGATTAGATTAATTTTAGATTTAATTTAGGTTAGATTTGATTTAGTTTAGATTTGATTTAGTTTTAGATTTAATTTATGTTTGATTTTATTTAGTTTAGATTTGATTTAGGTTAGATTTTAAATTTAGTTTAGATTTGATTTAGTTTAGATTTAATTTAGGTTAGATTTTAAATTTAGTTTAGATTTGTATTTAGTTTTAATTTAAGTTAGATTTAGTTTAAATTTGATTTAGTTTTAGATTTCCAATTTAGTTTAGATTTTACTAATTTCATTTTAATCTAAATCCATCTCACCATTTTCTAGATTATCAATCAGGGAACCTTATAAGTTTTTATAAGATGATTACTTTTATCTTCAATTTAGATTAAAATCTAAGGATTGATTTACATTTGAGTTAGACTAAAGTTTAACAGTTAGTCAATTAAACATCTATTTCAATAATTGCTTCCAAGCTGTGACGAGACACTATGTCTTCTTAGGTATTAGAGCAACAACCACTTCTAGACAAAGCCTTTTAAAGAAATTAAATATTTAATTTTCTTTCTTAAAACCCTAAGTTTAAATAGTCAAGTGTTAATCAAGCCTTAGTCCTTATCTACCCTAATCTAAGCATGAATAAAAAAAATATAAAGCAAACATCAAACAAGTTTATCTAATAATGAAGATGGTCTTTCTATTGGCTCCCCCTAAATCATAACCTAGATAAGGTCTATCAAGGTAGTGAGATTGATCCTTGGGGATCCAATATTGATCAAGTCCAACTAGATTAATCAAGTTAGACTTGGGGACCTATGCTTGGACTATTCTTCTATTTGTTCGATTAACAAGAGATGAATAAGATCTGAATTTATGTTTAGACTTATAACCACATCTGGATCGATTGTATACGACCCTTTGTTTTCCAAGAATCAGATCAAGATTCTTGGAACCCAAGGTGAACCATTCCAATGTATCTTTTAGTTCCTTGACTTGACTTTTCATGCTGTAATTTTCTTCCTCAAGTTGTTGGACTTGAGTTGAAGTTCCAGTCTGAATAGATTCGATCAAGGAGCTTGGGTTAGTCACTTTCTTAAGGGCTTTGACCTCCTCTTGGAGTGACTTGACCCAGAGGTTGGATTTAGCTAACTTTCTCGACAAGTAGGGAATTAAGTTATGCGATCTAACTAAATAGACACTTACATTGGTTTGGGAACCTTTAGAACTGGATAGGGATCCATGGCTTCACTTGGACTCAGCTTCTGATTCTATCATGAACTTGGATTCAACGACTTGCTCTTGGGCTGGAAGTGTTAGGAAGTTTGTATGTTCGAGATCTTCATCGGATTCTTCCGATGATGATTCATCCCATGTTGTTGTTGGTGCAGGGAGCACCAGATGATCAAACCTAGGTTTTGATTATGGAAAAGGGTTCAAAGTTAAGGTTATTTGTGATCTAACAAGTTTGATGAAGATTGCAAGAAAGTCCTAAGTTGTCTTAGGTAAAAGTGTTAGCCGCGGTTAGGCAGGTGGAAAATCCTAGGGAGTGGTAACCCTAGGTCCTAGGGGGTGGTAACCCTAGGTGGAAAGTCTTGGCGGGTCGAGTGCTTTGGGTAAAAATCCTAAGAGTCAGGGACTCTAGGTTGAAATCCTAGTGGTCGCAGACCGGGTGGAAGTCTGGACGGGTCATGGAGCGGGCGTCTAGCATGAAGACCTGAAGACTCAGACATTGAGCAAAAGTCCAGTCAGTTTGGAGGACCAGTCTGGCAAAAGGTAAACTCTCCTAAGAGGAGTAGGTGAGGGCGCGTTCCCTGAAGAGGGAATAGTAGGCGTCGGTTTGACCTAGAGTTTCGACAAAACTCGAAGACAGAACCGGACAGTCAAAGGCTGTCTAATTTGTATTTTATATATTGTTTATTGCCTGAACTAACTCTTTTTTTGCAGTAGTACTGAAAAAAAGTGGTATGGGTGCTTGAAGGGAGTCCGGGCGCCTGAAACTAGTCCGAGCACCCGGAACTGGTCTGGGCGCCCGGAACCGGTCCGGGCGCCCGGAACCCAAAATTTATCTCTAATCTGATGTGGAGCGCATGGAGTGGCCGAGCCACATGGTCCTGTTGGTTGCTACTCGGAAAACCTAATGGTTCTACTGTACAAAATTTTTGTACAAAGGTCTGAACCTTTTCCTAGCTACCATGTGTTCTTTTAAATTAAACTTGGATCGCCTGCGGAACTTAATACGTTTGATCCAAAGTTTAATCTATTTGTTCTTTTAGGTTTAGACTCGGATCTCCTACGGAACTTAACACGTTCGATCCAAATCACCTAGGTTATTAATTTCATTAAATATTAGTTTTCAAAATTGGCTCCCAGTACTGATGTGGCGAGGCACATGGCCTTCTTGGATATGGGAACAACCACCACCGACTAGACAAAGCCTTTTAAGGAAAGTTAATATTTAATTTCCTTAAATAACTTTAGGTCAACCGAAAAGAACAATCAAATCACAAAGAAAAGAAAAAACAAAAAAAAAACACAACATCGAAAACAAATTCGAAATACTAGAATCGCATGCCTCTTGTATTTGGTATTATTTCCAAAAATAACTAGTATGATGCGGAAAGGAAAAATACTAGTTATACCTTTTAGAAAGACCTCTTGATCTTCTATCGTATTCCTCTTCTAACCTCGGACGTTGTGTGGGCAACGATCTTCCAAGATGAGGACCACCTAGCACCTTCTTCTTCTTCCTTCAAGTTTCGGCCAAGCACCAAAATCCAAGGATGAAGAACTTTTTCCACCAACTAAGCTCCAAGGGATGCAAGCTTTCTCTCCTTCTTCTTTTTCTTCTCCAAGTAGTATCCTGCCACCACAAAAGCTCCAAGCAAGGAAGAGTTTCGGCCACCACAAAGAGGAAGAGAGGGAGAGAGGATGGCCGGCCACAACACCAAGGAAAAGAGGGAGAGAATAATAGAGGTTGTGTCTCATGAAGGCACCCCAACCCTCTCTTTTATATTCCTTAGCTTTGGTAAATAAGGAAATTTAATTACAATAAAATTTCCTTAACTTTCTTTGACATGAATTAATTAAGAAAAATTAAACAAAATTTCTTAAAACTCCATGTCTTGGCCGTCCACATCAACAAGAGCAAACAAAGCAATTTCAATCAACAATTAAAATTCCTTATCCGTCTTCGGAAATTTCAAAAAATAAAATTTTCCTTTAAAATCCCTTCATGGTTGATAAAAGGAAATTTCTATAATTTTTATTTTTCAACATGTGAATAATTTACAAAGAGAAAAAATAAAATATCTTTCCTATCTACAAATAAGGAAAAAGATCTAATCTCTTTGCTTAATCTTTTGTAGAAGAGATATTTTAATTTTAATTCTCTCCAATAAATTATATCTTCCACATAAGAAAAATTTAAATTTAAAATTCTTTTAAATTTAATGGGGGTCGGCCACCTAAGCTTGGGTTCAAGATAGGGCCGGCCACCCATGAATCAAGGCTTGGCCGGTCCTAGCTTGATCTACAAGCTAGCTTGGCCGGCCCCTATATCATGGGTATGAAGGTGGGTATAGGTGGGTATAGTACTCTATAAATAAGAGGCTACGATAGAGACAGAGAGGAGGAATTGGTTTTGGTCTCCCGATAAAATTAAGCATCTCGTGTTCGCCCCGAACACATAACTTAATTTTATCAATAATAATTGATTCGATTAGAGAACTATTATTGAACTACCGCACCAATCCCAAATTACATTTTTGGGCTCCTTCTTATTATGAGTGTGTTAGTCTCCTTGTGTTTAAGATGTTGAATGTCCACTAATTAAGTGAGTTACTGACAACTCATTTAATTAATATCTTAATCCAAGAATAGTACCACTCAACCTTATCGTCATGTCGGACTAAGTCCACCTGCAGGGTTTAACATGACAATCTTTATGAGCTCATCTTGGGGACATTATCAACCTAGATTACTAGGACACAGTTTCCTTTTATAATCAACAACACATACTATAAGTGATATCATTTTCCAACTTATCGGGCTTATTGATTCATCAAACTAAATCTCACCTATTGATAAATTAAAGAAATAAATATCAAATATATGTGCTTGTTATTATATTAGGATTAAGAGCACACACTTCCATAATAACTGAGGTATTTGTTCCTTTATAAAGTCAGTATAAAAGAAACGACCTCAAATGGTCCTACTCAATACACTTTAAGTGTACTAGTGTAATTATATAGTCAAGATAAACTAATTCCTAATTACACTACAACCTTCCAATGGTTTGTTCCTTTCCATTTTGGTCGTGAGCTACTGTTTATAATTTATAAGGTATTGATAACATCATCTTCTGTATGTGGCACCACATACTATGTTATCTACAATATAAATTAATTGAACAACTACAACTAAATATAGACAATTTAACCAAATGTGATTCTTGATTCAAAATAAATGTTTACAAAAGCTTAGGCTTTCAGTATACACTCTAACAGGTCCAAGTGCCCGGAACAACCAATAAAAGCAGCTTCGACCAGGTGCTTCTACACATCATTACGAACAACTTTTGCTTCTTCGAGCTACTCAGAAAATGCCTCTATGACGCCCGAATGCTCCGACATTGATTCTACTGAAGATTTCATCTTACAAAGTTGTCGGTATTCTTTAGTTTTTAAATTACTTGTAATCAATTAAAACTGTACTGTTACTTTTTCGGATTGATTAGTGATTGCCCATCGAAAGCACTCTTATGTGCGGGCCTTGGAGTAGGAGTCGTCACAGGCTCCGAACCAAGTAAATTCATGGTTTGCTTTTTCTTGTTCCTGTCTTTTTCTTTATTCCACTGCTTTTACTTCGATCAATTTCAAATGAAAGTGAAAGCCACGAGTGCTATTCACCCCCCTCTAGCGCAACGATCCTACAATTGATATCAGAGCGGAGTCGCTTAGAATTGGTGAAACACCATTCAAGTAATTTTTTCGTGGTTTTGATCTTTTTATTTAATTAGAATCGGTACAATTGCCTTATTTTGATTGTTTTATTGCAAACGAAAACTTTTTTTCTCGAAGCTGGTGCAATACCACTTGAGTTTGTTTATTTGAATTCTTTATCCGGCATTACTAATCCAAGACCAAGTCTTGGAAAAAGTTTTGTCATTTTTCTTTTGTGCTAGATTTCTTTAATGGCACACCAAGAAGACTACAACACAGCTCATCCGCCTCTTTTCGTTGGCGAGGATATTGGCTACTGGAAGAGCCGGATGGAATACCATCCCAAGACATAAGTCGACTTGTGGATAATTATCCAAACCGGTCTTGAACTTCCACTTGATAGTGTCGGTGAACCAGTGTTATGCGTGAACTGGGACACCAACTTAATGAAGAAAATCGAGGCCAATGCTAAAGCAACTTGCACCCTCTAATGTGGCCTAACAAAAGAAGAGCTAAACTGAGTCGACCCTTTCTCAAGCGCGGAAGAATTATCGGAGAAGTTGATCGAGCCGCACGAGAGAACTTTCGACACAAAGGTAAGAAAATGTGACTTAATTTTGAATACATTATATAATATTAAAATACAGGAAAGTGAGTCAGCGAGCCAACTTCACGCCCGTATACAAGATCTTTTGAACGGACTCCACGTGATCAGACAAAAAGTGGAAAATCACGACGTCATAAGGTACGCACTCAATACATTTCCAAGGAGCACTTTGTGGGTATTCATGGTTGATGCTTACAAGGTGTCTAAAGATCTTTCTCTAATTAAATTGGATGAATTATTTTTCAAATTTGAATTGCACTAACAGACTAATGCACATTTGACCGAGAAAGGTATTGCTTTGATTGCACGAACAAGCAGAGCGCAAGAATCAAAAGCAAAGTGCAAAATTGAACCCGAGTCCGAAGATGAAACAGATTCAGAAGACTATGAAATTACGACCGAGCTCATAAAATTATTACGAAAAATGTGCAAAAAGAAGAAGGTGACTCAATCAAACACGAAGACCAAGTTTGGAGTTACCTACTATGGTTGCAATCAGAAGAGACACTACAAGCCAAAGTGTCTAAATCAGAAGCAACGAAGAAGAAATGCGTTGAAGGCAACATAGTCTAAGTCATCAAAAGAGTCGGATGAAGAAGGACACGAGCAAGCAAGCTTTGTTGCTCTACCAGCACAAGCATACATTGTTGAAACCGAGTCTGAGTCCAATACCGAGAGTGAATCAGGAACTGAGTCCGAGAGAAGCCACAGATCAGTATCCGTTTTAGAAGGGCCAAATAACATTATAAGTTCCTTAATGTCTGGTACTCATGTAGACGATTTACAAAATATGATTGCATATTTATTAAGAAAATTGGCCAAATCCAACATTCGAGTCAAGTCACTCCAAAAGGAGGTAACAATCCTTAAGTAATCGACTAACTCGAGTCCTAGACTGAGCAAGTTCAAGAAGAGAACTCCAATTTAAAACTCAAGTCAAAGAATTTAAGGACTCATTGGAATGGTTCACATTAGGTTCCAAGAATCTTGATCCGATTCTTGGAAAACAAAGGGTTGTATACAACCGGACTGGACTTGGATACAAGGCCAAGCAAAGATTTAGATCCTACTTATCATTGGTAAATCGATCAAATAGAAACTTAGTCCAAGCATGGGTCTCCAAGTCCAATCTGATCAAATTATTGCATTTATGCTCATGCTAAAATTTCTTTAATTATTGTTATATTTTACTTAACTTTGAACCATGTTACCATAATAAAAAAGAGGGAGATTGTTGGTGAAAGGAGCACTAGATGATCGAACATAGGTTTTGATTATGGTAAAGGATTCAAAGTTAAGGTTATTTGTGATCTAACAAGTTTGATGAAGATTGCAAGAAAGTCCTAAGTTGTCTTAGGCAAAAGTCCTAGCTGTGGTTAGACAGGTGGAAAATCCTAAGGGGTGGTAACCCTAGGTCCTAGGGGGTAGTAACCCTAGGTGGAAAGTCTTGGCGGGTCGAGTGTTTTGGGCAAAAATCCTAAGAGTCGGGGACTCTAGGTTGAAATCCCGGTGGTTGCGGACTGGGTGGAAGTCTGAACGGATCATGGAGCGGACTTCCAGCATGAAGACCTGAAGACTCGGACATTGAGCAAAAGTCCAGTCGGTTTGGAGGACCAGTTTGGCAAATGGTAAACTCTCCTTAGAGGATTAGGTGACGACGCATTCCCCGAAGAGGGAACAATAGACGTCAGTTCGACCTAGAGTTTTGATGAAACTCGAAGTCAGAACCGGACAGTTAAAGGCTGTCTAATTTATATTTTATATACTATTTATTACTTGGACTAACTCTTTTTTGCAGAAGTACTGAAAAAAGTGGTCTGGGTGCCCGGAGGGAGTCCGGACGACTAGAACTAGTCCAGGCGCTCGGAGTTGGTCCGGGTGCCCGAACCCAAAATTTATCTCTAATCTGATGTGAAGTGTGCGGAGTGGCCGAGCCACATGATCTAGGTGCCCGGAGGGGTTCTAGGCGCCCGGAATAGCCAATAAAAGAAGCTTCAACCAGGAACTTCTACGCATCATTACAAACAACTTTTACTTCTTCGAGCTGCTTAGAAAATGCCTCTACGATGCCCGAATGCTCTGACGACGATTTCTATTGAAGATTTTATCATACGAAGTTATCGGTATTCTTTAGTTTTTAAATTACTTGTAATGAATTAAAATTGTACTTGTACTCTTTCGGATTGATTAGTGATTATCCATCGAAAGCATTCTTATGTGCGAGCCTTGAAGTAGGAGTCGTCACAGGCTCCGAACCAAGTAAATTCTTGGTGTGCTTTTTCTAGTTCCTATTTTTTTCTTTATTCTGCTGCTTTTTCTCTAATTGATTTCAAACGTAAGTGAAAGTCACGAGTGTTATTCACCCCCTCTAGCGCAACGATCCTACAGTTGCTTGTAGCATCTTCTTTTTTCGTTGCTTCTTTGCTTCCTTCTAATTTGGACAATTTACCTTGATGTGTCCCTTCTTGTTGTAGCCATAGTAGGTGACTTCAAACTTCATTTTTGAGTTTGGGTTTGGTTGCGTCGTCTTTGACTAGATCACCTTTTTGATCTCGCGTTTTGTAAAACCCTTCTTTTTCTTGTACAATTCTTATACAAGGTTGATGAGCTTGGTGGTGATCTCGTCATTATCTTCTAAGTATGATTCATCTTCATGCTCGAGTTTGGTTCAACACTTAATTTTTGGATCCTGCGTTCTATTTGTACCTACGACCAAGGCAATACCTTTCTCAATCGACAGTGCATTAGTCTGTTTGTGAAGTTCAAATTCTAAAAATAGCTCGTCCAATTTAATTAATAAAGATCCTTAGATACTTTGTAAGCATCTACCATGGATACCCACAAAGTATTCCTTGGAAAGACATTAAGTGCATACCTAATAATATCGCAGTTTTCCATTTTCTGTCTAATCACATGGAGACCATTAAGTTGATCTTGAATTCGGGCATGTAGCCGACTTGCCGATTCGTCATCCTACATTTTGATATTATACAATTTATTTAATATCAAATTACGCTTACTTACCTTGGTGTCGGAGGTTCCTTCGTGCAGTTCGATCAACTTTTTCCATAACTCTTTGGCGCTGTTGAAGGGGATGATCCGGTTTAGTTCTTCTTTAGTTAATCCACATTGGAGGGACTAGGTTGCTTTGGCATCGACCTCAATCTTTTTCATTTGACTTGTGTCCTAGTTTTCGTACGATACTGGTTTTTCAACACCGTCGAGTGGAAGCGTGAAGCCTGTTTGGATGATGATCCACATCTCGACTTGCATTTTGATGTGAAATTCCATTCGACTCTTCTAGTAGCCAAAATTCTTGCCGAAGAATAGTGGTGGCCATTGAGTGTTGTAGCCTTCTTGGAGGCCATTGATAGAACCAACCTCGCATATAAAGAAAATAGCGGCGAATGTTCCCAGACTTGATCTTTAATAAGAAATTAACTAACTCCGAAAATAAAATAAACGAACTAACAAAAGAAAATAAAATACTTAATAAACAATTAAAATCGAATTGAATGACTGAATCGATTCTAGCTGAAATCCCAACTTAAGTTGCAAAACTTGAGGAGGGCAATTTCAGATTGAAGAGCGAATTAGTCAAACTAAAAGAATTACTAGAGAAATTTACAACTAGATCCAAGTATCTCGACATGATATTTGGGTCACAAAGACCTGTGTACAATAAGTCTAGACTTGGATACAAGTCCAGCTCAACCAACAAAACCTTTATATCTTTAGTTAACCAAAATAAAAATAAAATTAAAGCTTGGGTTCCAAAAGTGTGCCTAACTATGCAAGTAGGAATTAACCAATACTACATACCTAAAAATAGAATATACTATTTAAAACCAAATCCAGCTAAATCTATAAATTCAAACCAAAATAAATCTTCAAATCTAAATTCCAAACTTAAAAACAAAATAAAATCAAATAAATCAAACTTAAATCTACTCAAACAAGCAAAATAAATCAAATTATCATCAATTCTACTATAATTATAAAAGTAATCGACACAAATCTAAAACTTAAAATTCGAGCTCAATAATTCAGGGGGAAACTCCAAATTAGTTGACACCTCTAAAATAATAATTTACTCAACAGGGTAATTAGGACTAGCTTAAATTAACTTTATAAACGGTACTGGTGAAGTTTTGGATGATAGTAGGTTAGAGAAACTCTGTCTATGCATGTTTAGGATGATATGACTTCGACCTGGTGCATTTGACTTAGTGGAACTAACTGAAGCTACTCCTTATGAATTCTAACTAGTTAGATCAAAGTTTTGTACTAAGTTCAGTGGGCAGGACTATTTAGAAAGCCTCGAAGGCATGGTTACTCTAATGATGTTCAGGTGACTCACTATAGCTTAGAAGTTTATCCGAAGAATGCCTATTTGTTGAATTCAAAGCTAAACTTGAATCTAATACAAAGTTAAAACAAACCTTGAAATTAAACTTAAATCATCTCACAAAATTATAGGATTCCCTAATTGAAAATGTAGATCGGGTGAGATGACTAAGGAATTAAAATAAAATAAAATAAATTAAATTAAATAAAATAAAAGTAAATAATTAAAATTAAATTAAATTAAATTAATTTAAGATTAAAATTTAATACTCAAACTTAAAACTTAATTAAACTTATTCACCCTAATTTGAAATTCAATTCAAATTTCAAATTAAGCTTAATCTAAATTGGTTTTGTTAATAACACCTACCTGTTGTAGGAAACTAAGTGGATATTGGGCAGTGGTTATTCTATATACATGACTAGGGATCACACTAAATTCACTCAATTAACATACAAAACATAGGAACAGTTACCTTTGAAAATAATGACAAACTCAAGGTAATTGGGCTAGGTAATATCGAACTGAAAACTGACTTTATTGTTAAAAATGTATTACTTATTGATAATTTCAAATACAATCTACTTAGCATCAGTCAGTTGTGTTATTCTGGATATAAAGTTAGGTTCCTATCTTCTAAATGCTTAATTAAACACATAGATAACCCTACCATAAATCTAAAAGGGTTTAGAAAGGGTAACATCTATGCAATTGACCTAACCATTTTCTCAATTAAGTGTCACTTGACACAAAAAGAAGAAACCTGGTTATGACATACAAGAATGCCCCACACAAACTTTAGAAATATAAGCAAATTAAATGGATTAGTTAGAGACTTACCAAAATTACCTAACTTAAACTCAACAATTTTGTAATGTTTGTCAACAAGGAAAACAAAAAAAATCAACTAACAAATCAACCAATAAAATTCAAACAAATTTCATACTAGAATTGTTGCACTTGGACCTATTTGACTCCCATGAAACCAAATCAATAAATGAGAGTCTCTATTGCATAGTAATAATAGATAATTACTCTAGATTCACTTGGGTAAAATTATTAAAAAAATAAAGATGAACCATTTGAAGTCTTTAGTAATTTTTGCAAACAAACTGAAAATGAAAAAGACCAAAAAATTAAACGGATAAGAAGTGATAACGAAGGTGAATTTAAGAATAATAACTTTAATCTATTTTGCCTTGAAAATGGTTATCATCACAAATTTTCATGCCCTAAAATACCACAACAAAATGGAATAGTGAAAAGAAAAAATAGAACCCTACTTAAAGCCTCTAAAACAATGCTAAACAAATATCAACTCCTAAAATATTTTTGGGCAAAAGCTGTTAGTATAGCCCGCTATGTACAAAACCGAACCACGATAAATAAAAATCATAATAAAACTTCATTTGAACTCTACTATAATAAAATACCCAATATCAAATACTTTAAGGTATTCAGATGCCCAGTTTATATATTAAATACAAAAGAATACTTAGAAAAATTCACCTCAAAAGTAGAAAATGAAATTTTTATAGGTTACTTATTAAATAATAGAGGTTACAGAGTATATAACAAAAACACTCTAAGAATTGAAGAAACCAAAAATGTAAAATTTGAAGAATTCAACCAAAACTTAGAACAAACCCAGATTCAAACAATTGACTTTGTTCGAGGTAACACTAGTCAAGGGGGAGCAAGTGAAAATCTAAGTCATGAATACGAAGAAGAACATCAACCTCAAGTGAATGAACCTACTAGAACCATAAGAGATAACCCAAACCATCCAATTGACCAATTAATTGGTGACCCAAACCTAAGAGTTCATACTAGATCATCCTTTAGAAATATAAGTCAAATATCCTTAATCTCGAAAATTAAACCCAAAATGATAGAAGAATCTTTACTTGACCTAGACTGAATCATAGTCATGAAAGAAGAACTAGCCCAATTTGAAAGAAATGATGTTTGAGACTTAGTACCCCTACCTTACAATAAAAAGGTAATAGAAACAAAATGGGTATTCAAAAATAAACTAAGTGAAAATGGAGAAATTGTTAGAAACAAGGTTAGACTAGTAGCTAAAGGGTTTAGTCAAGTAGAGAGACTTGACTATGATGAAATATATGCCCCAATAGCCAGACTTGAGTATATTAGAATGCTACTTAGCTATGCAGCCCATAAAGGATTTAAGCTTTATCAAATGGATGTTAAATCTGCCTTTTTAAATGGGCTAATAAAAGAAAAAGTCTATGTAGGTCAACCATCTGGGTTTGAGAGTCTAGATCATCCTGACTATGCCTTTAAACTTAAGAAAACCTTGTATGGTCTTAAACAAGCACCTAGGGTCTGGTATGAAAGATTGACCTCCTATCTATTTTCCAAAGGATTCAACCAAGGACAAATTGATCTAACTTTATTTGTAAAATCAATCAAACAAGATATCATTATAGCCCAAGTATATGTAGACGACATAATCTTTGATTCAACTAATTCAAAATTTTTACAAGAATTTATAACCTTAATGAAACAAGAATTTGAAATAAGCTTAGTAGGCAACTAACTTACTTTTTAGGGTTACAAATTAAATAAACTAATGAAGAAAATTATGTTTATCAACAAAAATATATCAAGGAATTACTTAAAAAATTTGGAATGGAAAACACCAAGGAAATAAAAACACCAATGGAAACTAACACAATAATAATCTTAGATAATGACCCAAATAGAAAACTCGTAGACCTAAAATATTATAGGAGTGTCATAGGTAGCCTATTATACTTAACTGCAAGTCGACCTAATATTTTATTTACAGTTAGTATGTATGCTAGATACCAAACTTGTGCTAAGGAATCCTACTTAACTAATGTAAAAAGAATTTTCAGATATCTAAAAGAAGCATTAAATGTAGGAATTTGGTATCCTAGAACACCTAATTTTGAACTCATAGGTTACTCTGATTCAGACTATGCTGGCTGTAAACTAGATCGTAAAAGCACAAGTGGTGGATGCTAGTTACTTGGACCATCACTTGTCAGCTCGTTTAGTACAAAGCAACACTGTGTTGCTTTATCTACTACTGTGTCAGAATAATAGCAATAGGAGAATGTGTTGCACAATTATTATGGATGATGCACACACTAAAAGATTTTAATTTAAACTTAATAAATACAAAGTACTAATTGACAATGTTAGCTCAATTAACTTAACCAAAATCTGGTGCATCATTCAAGAACTAAACACATCGAAATTAGACACCACTTTATCAGGGATCATGTAGCTGAAGGCAACATTGAACTCAATTATATTAAGTCTAAATCAAACTTAGCTAACATATATACCAAACCTCTTCCTGATAGTGAATTTAGAAATTTACTTCGACAAATAGGAATGTGCTTCATATAATAGGCCTACTATTTTCAAAATTATTTTCAAATAATTTGTAAATTATATGGTAAATTCTTTACTTACATTTTTTAAAAAATTCCCTTGTTTTTAGCATTTTAAAATTAATTTTAACATTAGTCTAGATTAAATTCATAGAAAGCATGTTCCTATAGATCTAGGACTTGAGCATCTCAGCAACACATTAGGGCTACCTTGTTTGTGTATTGACAAACTTAGAAAGGGGTGAGATGCATATGCAAATTGCTTAGACTTAAGATGCTTATATCAGTGCATCAACACAAGTCTGGGAGTAAAATACCTAATTCATAGTGATTAGGTTATGTAATCCATTTTTAGTCAAACACTAACTGGATACAATCATTTAACCTGACTAACTAATTGAACGCTGCTATCTCTGATAGTTAGCTAGTAACTAATTGTAACGCCCCTAGTTTTTTTTTAAAAGATCATAATAATACATAAACTGCGGACGCCACATACTCATACTTCCATAATGGATTCTTAGATAAAAAAAATTACATAGATGGTTCAAAAGAAAACATAACTAAATGCAGAATTTAAACTGGATGGTCTTCGGGTTGTACTGCCCTTGTTCTAAGTTGACTCACTGGTCAATGCCTCTTTTCTCGTTCATCTCATTGTCTAAAAAAAAAGGTTATAATCTGTGAGTCGAGAGACTCAGCATGCTCAAAACAGTGTTATTCATTAGTTAGCGACTATAATCCAGTGTACTAAGGGAAACCACCTTCAAGGTAACTTGGGACCTCCCTACTAACATACTATAAACGTAAGCCTAGGCGTCATAAGCATGAAAGCATAAACATAGGCATGGTAAATGACCTAAGCATAATGATAGACTTGATCATGAGCATGTCCATAGGCATAGGCATAGGCATAAGCATAACATGAACATAATAATAAACATCATCATAAACAAAGACCTAAACATAAACATAAACACAAACACAAACACAAACACAAACACAAACACAAACATAACATGAACATAAACATAAACATAAACATAAATATAAACATAATCATAAAAATAAACATAACATAAACATAAACATAAGTATATGCATAAACATGAACATGACTGGAACATACTTGCATGCATGCTTATAAATATACTGTTGTGGTGGCCTAGTTACACTTAGCAATATCATTACATAAGTTATTGATTAGACATCGACACTAGCACTAGGTTGGTAGGGGTCTGAACTTAGGACTGGAGCCCCCCTTTATTCTGGCACACTCACCAGGCTTAGGTCCCCGGATTATACCACCATCCTAGAACATATCTTGTTTGATTCTAGTGCACTCACCGGGCTTAGGTCCCCGGATCATACCACCATCCCAGAACATATCTTGTTTGATTCTAGCGCGCTCACCGGGCTTAGGTCCCCAGATCATACCACCATCCCAGAACATATCTTATTTGATTCTAGCGCACTCACCGGGCTTAGGTCCCCAGATCATACCACCATCCCAGAACATAATTTGGCAAGCTCCCTAGGCTTAGTTCCCTGGTTCATGACTTAACCCATAACAATATTTGGTACGCTTTCCCGGGCTTAGGTCCCCGGGTACAACTAATCACATTTATCTCATAAGCATAGACATAAGTGTAAACATAAACATAATGATGATCACTGTATAGGCATGAATATAAATATGTATATGCACATAAACGTAAGCAGGTTCATTTTAGGAGCAATTAAAGTTATCATGATGAGAAGAGGAGACTTTAGCCTAACCATACTAAATTCAACCCTTTTCTAAACTAGAATCCGAAAGTCACATGTAGCATATAAAATTGATGACAAGCAAGAAGAAACACAAGCTTTCCTATATTAGAAATTCAAAAATACATGTAGCATGTAAAGATTACCATGATATCAAGCAAGAAGAAAACATAATCATTCCTAAATTAGAATTTCAAAAAATACATGTAGAATGAAAAATTACCATAATATCAAGTAAGAAGAAAACATAAGCTTTCTTAATTTAGAATTTCTACAAATACATGTAGCATGTAAAATTACCATGATATCAAGCAACAAGAAATCATAAGCTTTCCTAAATTAGAATTTCCAAAAATACATGTAGCATGAAAAATTACCATGATATCAATTAAGAAGAAAACATAAACTTTCCTAATTTAGAAATTTCCAAAAATACATGTAGCATGAAAATTACCATGATATCAAGTAAGAAGAAAACATAAGCTTTCCTAATTTAGAAATTCTAAAAATACATGTAGCATGTAAAATTACCATGATATCAAGCAAGAAGAAAACATAAGCTTTCCCAATTTAGAATTTCCAAAAAATACATATAGCATTAAAAATTACCATGATATTAAGTAAGAAGACAACATAAGCTTTCCTAATTTAGAATCTGAAAATACCCAAGACATAGGAACTAAACTAAGTCACCAACATAATTGAAACCATGCTAAATTTGTGGGGTCGAAACATGACATCCTTAGCAAGAAAACAATCCAAAACCCTTCAAGCTTCCAAAAATCCGAAACCTCACAAGGTATATAAACTAAATTAAGGCACTAACTTAATTAAAACATTCTAGTCTTGTATGGCCAAATATGACATCCTTAACAAGAAAATAAACCAATACCTTACAAGCTTCAAAAAAAAAACCTAGAAACACACAAGGCATAGAAACTAAACTAAAACAATAACATGGTTGAGAACATGTTGTAACGCCCCGCCCCTCCTGCTAAGGAGACGGGGGTTACTTACACATACCTATACATACCTACTTACTACAACGGAAGTCTTATTTATAAAAATTAGAAACATTTCCTTTTTTTTTACCTATATGAATCAACATGACTAATCACCTGGACATATAGAAATCATATAACATACTTAACATGATTTGTAAGTCATAATGCCCAAACACAAAATTAAATGTCATGGAGTCATAAGCAGTAACATAACTAGGCATGGTTCTTATTAAACAAAAAGCAGGTCTTTCTCCTTTAGCCAGGACACTACCACACACATCCTTCCAGCCCCTCCTGCTGCTCCCCTAGTTCATCCATTCCTTGCCTTTATCTGTAGTACAAGAAAGTAAGCTGTGAGCACTCATGGCTCAGTAAGTTCCTTTCCTACTCACAAAAACCGTATGACATATATCAAAATTACAAGACATAACACATGAAGGCAATTCATTATATCATGCAGCATATCATAGCATATCATAACATAAGCGTAAAGTAGCATGACATAACATAACAAAATCATTAATTTCACCCTGACATATCATAAAATCATCATAAATATCATGGCATAATCATAAGGTATATGCAAGGTAAATTCCTAACCATGTATCATGAAAACATATGCAATATGTCCTTTGAAAACTTATAATATACATACTTAAACATAATCTTAACATGATTAGAGCCCTGGCTTGTACCACATACATAAATGCGCGCGTCCTATGTAGGTCCAAGGTAGCAAGTCTTGAACCCTACAAGGCATACATACTAGGCCCGTTTCTTAGTCCATCGATCTAGGGGCACTTAGGAGCCCATCCCTAACGAGGCTCGTTTCTTAGTCCATCGACCCCGGGGCGCTTATGGAGCCCACCCTTGGTACAAGCCATACATAAAGTAAAATAGCATGTTCTTACATATCATGGTTCTTATCTCTTCTTGTACATCGTGTCACTTATCATATCATACCATATAGACTTTTGGGCACACAGCTCATCATAATGGTATGTAAATATTTGGGCACACAGCACATCATATATTTTATGCATAAATCGGGCACACAGCACATCATATATTTCATGCATAAATTGGGCACACAGCACATCATATATTTCATGCATAAATTGGGCACACAGCACATCATATATTTCATGCGTAAATTGGGCACACAGCACATCATATACTTCATGCATAAATTTGTACATAGCTTCATCATAAATAATAATACACACCATATCATAAGGGTTTCCATCATGTATAGATCATAAGTGTGCATAATTAAACATAGAAGCATGGAAATCTTACAATCATGGCATATAAGATACATGGAAAACATAATTCGATCTCTAACCCTAATATCTCTTTGTGGCCGAACCATATAGGTTAGGTTTATGGTGAAAACTTCATCCCAACATGTGAACCCTAAGCAAGCATCACTTCTTATACCATAAGAACTATCATGAGCAAGTTTAGGTAGAGTTCTAGGTTACTTAGACTTACAACTTATCATGGCCGAACCTTATCAAGCATGCATTGGGTTAAAGACTATCATTCAAGCTTGTGAACCCTAAACAACTTTCATAGCAAACATTTCAAGGAATAATATGAGCATGGTTGAGTTAGGTTCTAAGTTTCCTAAGTCCTTCATCATGTATTGGCCGAAACTTGTAGGGTTTGAAATTAGGGTTCAAGTGCCCTAAAAACATGAGAACCTTAAACAACCTTCATAGCAAATATATCAAGGAATAACATGAGCATAGTTGAGCTAGGTTCTAAGTTCCCTAAGCCCTAGATCTTGATGGGGCCGAAACATGTAGGGTTTAGAATTAGGGTTCAAGTGCCCTAAAAACATGAGAATCTTAAATAACTTTCATAGCAAAAATATCAAGAAATAACATGAGCATAGTTGAGTTAGGTTCTAGGTTCCCTAAGTCCTTCATCATGACATGGCCGAATACTATAGGACTAAAAATTTAGGTTCAAGTGTCCTAAAAGCATGGAAACCTTAAACAACTTTCATAGCATATATATCAAGGAATAACATGAGCATAGTTGGGTTAGGTTCTAAGTTCTTTAAGCCCTAGGTCTTGATGTGGCCGAAACATGTAGGGTTTAAAATTAGGGTTCAAGTGCCCTAAAAACATGAGAACCTTAAACAACTTTCATAGCAAAAATATTAAGGAATAACATGAGCATAATTGAGTTAGGTTATAGGTTTCCTAAGTTATACATCATGTAGTGGCCGAATACTATAGGACTAAAAATTTAGGTTCAAGTGTCCTAAAAGCATGGAAACCTTAAACAACTTTCATAGCATATATATCAAGGAATAACATGAGCATAGTTGGGTTAGGTTCTAAGTTCCCTAAGTCCTAAATCATGAAGTGGCCGAATGATATAGAGCATGAATTTAATTTCCTTACAACAATAAACATGAGCCCACTAGATTAGCTACATAACATTTCATCAAGGAGATCATGAGCATCTTAGATTTTGCTTTAAATTCTCCTAGGCTTTTAAAAAAAAATCCAACATAACCGAACCTTCATGGACATGAATAGAGTTTAACTAAACATATAATCATGGCATATCATAATAGTTTCATGACTTATGTTAAGGAGATCTTGGCATACTTAGTTTTAACTTAAAGCTCTCCTAAGCCCTTAGTTTTTACCATGGCCGAATACTCATGGATCTAGGTTTTACCAAACATTTTTAACATAGATAAATCCTTACCATAAAATACATGCTACAAGAGAAATATTCAAACATATTAAATCTAGATCCTTTCATTCTCTATATCCTTCCTTTGATCTTATCTTGGTTAGAATTCCTTCATGATGTTTTCTTAGCTTTCTCTTTCTTTTTTTTTATATGCAACCGAATCTTCATAGCAAAATAAGAGCTATTGTACCACAGGCGAGGGGAACTTACATCCTTTCGCTTGTGGTTTTCCTTAGAGAAAAAGGTGTTCTAGTGATAAGGAAGGTGGAAGCTTCTTCTTCTTGTATCTTTTCTTGTTTCCTTTGCTTGTAAGGGCTAGAACTTGAAGTTTCCTTCTCGGTAATTAGCTTTCTTGGAGAAAAACTTAACTTAGAAATTGGTATGAGGAGAGGAAAGGAGTTTCTTGGTTCGGTGAGAATGGAGAAGGAAGAAGGAGGAAGAAGAAAATGAATTAAATCCCTTTGTTTTCTTCTCTAATCCTATTTATCCCTTGCCAATGAGACATGTCCCCATTCTTTCCCCCAACTCCTCTTTTCCCTCACTCCATTAATTCCCATGAAAATAGAGAGGGGAAGGGAAGTAGTCACTCCTTCTTTTGCTTGCTCCCTTTTCTTAACCAAGAGGGAAAAGGAGGTAAGCAACTTGGTTTTCTCTTTCTCTTTTGCTTAGTTTTCTTTTCTCCTTTAACTAAGTTTTTCATTCCTTTCATTCCAATTATTTCTTCATATCCTAATGGTTATCATTCATAAATCTATCTCCATCATTTGTGGGAGGTTCAAGGTTCAATCCTTGACCTCACCTCTTCTTATTCTATATTTCTTATTTTTGTTTTTATTTTCCTTTTTCTCTTATTCTTTTCATTTCTATGCTCTAAGGAAAAAAAATTATATTCATACACCTATCTTATAATTTCATGGGTGTTACAGTACCCCATACCTCATAAAAAGTTCGTCCTCGAACTTAGAATAGCGATGGATACTTCTGTCTCATATCATCTTCTCGTTCCCACGTGGCTTCTTCATATCATTGGTTTTGCCATAGAACCTTTACTAAGGGTACTTCCTTGTTCCTTAGTCTTTTGACATCTCGATCCAATATCTGTATTGGTCGGCTCTCGTAAGTTAGGTCCTCTTGCACTTGTACTGCCCGTGGTTCGATTACTTGATCCGTGCTCAGAGTGCATTTCTTTAGCATTGAGATGTGGAACACGTTGTGGATGACTGACATCTCTTGAGGCAGCTCTATTTCATAAGCTACTTTGCCAATTCTTTTCAGAACTCGGTATGGTCCCACATAACGTGGGCTTAACTTTCCCTTCTTACCAAACCTCATTACCCCTTTCATAGGAGCCACCTTGAGGAATACCGAATCTCCGACACTGAATTCCAATGGCCTTCGTCGCTTATCCGCATAATTCTTTTGTCGACTCTGAGCAGTCTCTATTCGTTGGCGGATGTTCTCTATAGCCTGAGTAGTGTTATCGATGAACTCGGTCTGGAATCCCATCTCTTTCTTCTCGCCGCCTTCGTACCAACATATAGGGGATCTACATTTCCTCCCATACAGAGCCTCGTAAGGTGCCATCCCAATAGTAGCCTGGTAACTATTGTTGTAGGCAAATTCCGCCAGGCATAAATATCGGCTCTAGCTTCCTTTGAAGTCCAATGCGCATGCCCGTAACATATCTTCTAGCACTTGATTAACCTTTTTTGTTTGTCCATCGGTCTGAGGGTGAAAGGCAGTACTGAACAATAGCTTCGTACCGAGAGTCTTCTGAATGCATTCCCAGAAATGTGAAATGAAACGACCATCTCTGTCTGAAAGAATGGTCTTCGGAATCCCATGTAGTCTGACAATTTCCTTGACATATAATTGAGCCAATTGCTCAATCGAATAAGTCATTTTGATTGCTAGAAAATAGGCGGATTTAGTCAATCTATCCACAATTACCCATATGGCGTCATAACCGTTTGTCGTCTTGGGTAACCCTGCTATAAAATCCATAGAGATATCTTCCCACTTCCATTCTGGAATTTGGACAGGCTGCAGTAATCCTCCTGGTCTCTGATGTTCTGCTTTAACCCTCTGACAGGTCAAGCAAGTACCGATATACTGAGCCACATCTCTTTTCATACCGGACCACCAAAATTTCTTTTTCAAATCTTGGTACATTTTGGTGGATCCTGGGTGCATTGCATAGGGTGTTGAATGAGCTTCCTCTAGTATCCTTCTTCGCAACTCTGGATCCTCGGGAATACATAATCGATCCCTGAGGTATAATATTCCATTGTCCGCGATCCGGAATCCGTCATTCTTTCCTTCTAGGGTTTCTTGTTTAATCCTTTGGAGACTGTGGTCACTGGTTTGTTTCTCTAATAGATTATCGAATAATGTGGGGGCTATGGTCATGGTAGAGAGCTGCCCAGACATATTTTCGATCCATTGACTAGTAATATCTCTCGGTTTCCCAATAATTTCGATCATTGGTTCGCCTTTAGCATCAGGTATAGCCTTGGTAATTTGACTAAAAGTAGGTAACTGACTTGTAACGACAGTAGAGGCGCTTGCCACATCCTCCTTAGCAAGCGAGAAAACCCTGGCGTTCGTTGTAGTTGGTGGAGCTTCCAATCTCCCTTGGCTAAACGGTGTTCCCTCAATAGTAGTTTGCATCTGATGTAGTTGTGAGGGGATATTCTTGTTTTGGTTGCTCTACTGAGGTGGTGCATGGAACTGGTTGGTGCAGTCTCTGGCCAGATGTCCTTCTCCTCCGCAATTATAGCACCTTCTGGTACCCTTATGACATACTCCGGAATGCAGCTTTCTGCAAATAGCGCACTGGGGGTACCTCGGTTGCTTATTCACTGAGCCACCTTTTGCATTGTCCCATTGTTTCCTTTTTCCAGTGGAGGTCCCTTTCCAGCTTGTCTTATTGCTTGAGGATTTCTGTCCTTCGGTTCGGACCTGACTCTTATTTCTGTTCATCACATTCTGATAATGTTCCGTGATGAGAGCACTGCTGACCAATTCCTCTATAGTCTGAGGTCTATTAACTCCGCCGGCCACGTTCAGTGCTATTTCGGGTCGAAGCATCTTCAACATCAGTCTGACCCTTTCTCTTTCTGTACGAACCAATTCTGGACATAGGCGTGCCAAACGGTTGAAGCGTTTTACTGCTTCGTTCACTGATAGGTCACCTTACCGAAACTCGGTTAACTCGTCATAGTGTCGGTTCGTCACTTGCATATGGAAGAACTCCTCGAAGAACTCTGTCTCGAAGTCCGTCCAGTTCATCAGATTGACCTGTCTTTTTTGCTTTCACTCTTTCCCACCACATTCTCGCGTCTTCGGAAAAACAGAAAGATACACACTTGATCTTCTCCGATTCGGGCCAGTCCAGCAGTTCCACTATGTTTTCTACTGTCTTGAACCAGGCCTGGGCATCCCATGGCTCGCAAGTACCCAAGAAGTTTTTCGGTTTAAGCCTCAGCCATTGTATTAAATAGGTCTCCTGTTGAACCATTGGGACAGGGGCTACCAGTGGTACTGGTGCAACTATTGGCACGACGGGCACCGCATTCTGATTTGCTGGCGGGGTGGCAGGAGTTCCTTGTTGGCCCATTAACGTAGTGATCAATTGTTGTTGCTCCGTGATCTGACGCTGGAGATCAGTGACTACCTGGGTCAGATCTGGTGGAGTCGGTGTCTTGTCTGCTCGGGTAGTACGTCTCCTAGCCATGCTTATCTTCATTAAATAACAATAAATTATCGTTATTCCTATTTGTTTGAAAAAAAAAATAGTACTATTCCTATCCTACCATCATGCATACCTAAACTAGATAACGAACATAAATAAACATGCATAATATTAAAGCATCATAAAACAAACAATAACAAATTAAATTAAGCACATAAATTCTTACTTGGAGCGGCAGGATGGAGGCTTGACATGTGTGTAGTGAATTGGCTAAACTTGGATCTGATACCAAACTGTAACGCCCCGCCCCTCCTGCTAAGGAGACGGGGGTTACTTACACATACCTATACATACCTACTTACTACAGCGGAAGTCTTATTTATAAAAATTAGAAACATTTCCTTTTTTTTTCCTATATGAATCAACATGACTAATCACCTGGACATATAGAAATCACATAGCATACTTAACATGATTTGTAAGTCATAATGCCCAAACATAAAATTAAATGTCATGGAGTCATAAGCAGTAACATAACTAGGCATGGTTCTTATTAAACAAAAAGCAGGTCTTTCTCCTTTAGCCAGGACACTACCACACACATCCTTCCAGCCCCTCCTGCTGCTCCCCTAGTTCATCCATTCCTTGCCTTTATCTGTAGTACAAGAAAGTAAGCTGTGAGCACTCATGGCTCAGTAAGTTCCTTTCCTACTCACAAAAACCGTATGACATATATCAAAATCACAAGAGATAACACATGAAGGCAATTTATTATATCATGCAGCATATCATAGCATATCATAACAAAAGCGTAAAGTAGCATGGCATAACATAACAAAATCATTAATTTCAGCCTGACATATCATAACATCATCATAAATATCATGGCATAATCATAAGGTATATGCAAGGTAAATTCCTAAGCATGTATCATGAAAACATATGCAATATGTCCTTTGAAAACTTATAATATACATACTTAAACATAATCTTAACATGATTAGGGCCCTGGCTTGTACCACATACATAAATGCGCGCGTCCTATGTAGGTCCAAGGTAGCAAGTCTTGAACCCTACAAGGCATACATACTAGGCCCGTTTCTTAGTCCATCGACCTAGGGGCACTTAGGAGCCCATCCCTAACGAGGCCCGTTTCTTAGTCCATCGACCCCGAGGCGCTTATGGAGCCCACCCTTGGTACAAGCTATACATAAAGTAAAATAGCATGTTCTTACATATCATGGTTCTTATCTCTTCTTGTACATCGTGTCACTTATCATATCATACCATATAGACTTTTGGGCACACAACTCATCATAATGGTATGTAAATATTTGGGCACACAGCACATCATATATTTTATGCATAAATCGGGCACACAGCACATCATATATTTCATGCATAAATTGGGCACACAGCACATCATATATTTCATGCATAAATTGGGCACACAGCACATCATATATTTCATGCGTAAATTAGGCACACAGCACATCATATACTTCATGCATAAATTTGCACATAGCTTCATCATAAATAATACACACCATAGCATAAGGGTTTCCATCATGTATAGATCATAAGTGTGCATAATTAAACATAGAAGCATGGAAATCTTACAATCATGGCATATAAGATACATGGAAAACATAATTCAATCTCTAACCCTAATATCTCTTTGTGGCCGAACCATATAGGTTAGGTTTATGGTGAAAACTTCATCCCAACATGTGAACCCTAAGCAAGCATCACTTCTTATACCATAAGAACTATCATGAGCAAGTTTAGGTAGAGTTCTAGGTTACTTAGACTTACAACTTATCATGGCCGAACCTTATCAAGCATGCATTGGGTTAAAGACTATCATTCAAGCTTGTGAACCCTAAACAACTTTCATAGCAAACATTTCAAGGAATAATATGAGCATGGTTGAGTTAGGTTCTAAGTTTCCTAAGTCCTTCATCATGTATTGGCCGAAACTTGTAGGGTTTGAAATTAGGGTTCAAGTGCCCTAAAAACATGAGAACCTTAAACAACCTTCATAGCAAATATATCAAGGAATAACATGAGCATAGTTGAGCTAGGTTCTAAGTTCCCTAAGCCCTAGATCTTGATGGGGCCGAAACATGTAGGGTTTAGAATTAGGGTT
This sequence comes from Zingiber officinale, assembly GCF_018446385.1. NCBI lineage: Eukaryota > Viridiplantae > Streptophyta > Magnoliopsida > Zingiberales > Zingiberaceae > Zingiber > Zingiber officinale. The sequence continues at coordinate 73,965,283 of NC_055990.1, forward strand.
CAAGTGCTCTAAAAACATGAGAATCTTAAATAACTTTCATGAAAAAAATATCAAGAAATAACATGAGCATAGTTGAGTTAGGTTCTAGGTTCCCTAAGTCCTTCATCATGACATGGCCGAATACTATAGGACTAAAAATTTAGGTTCAAGTGTCCTAAAAGCATGGAAACCTTAAACAACTTTCATAGCATATATATCAAGGAATAACATGAGCATAGTTGGGTTAGGTTCTAAGTTCTTTAAGCCCTAGGTCTTGATGTGGCCGAAACATGTAGGGTTTAAAATTAGGGTTCAAGTGCCCTAAAAACATGAGAACCTTAAACAACTTTCATAGCAAAAATATTAAGGAATAACATGAGCATAATTGAGTTAGGTTATAGGTTTCCTAAGTTATACATCATGTAGTGGCCGAATACTATAGGACTAAAAATTTAGGTTCAAGTGTCCTAAAAGCATGGAAACCTTAAACAACTTTCACAGCATATATATCAAGGAATAACATGAGCATAGTTGGGTTAGGTTCTAAGTTCCCTAAGTCCTAAATCATGAAGTGGCCGAATGATATAGAGCATGAATTTAATTTCCTTACAACAATAAACATGAGCCCACTAGATTAGCTACATAACATTTCATCAAGGAGATCATGAGCATCTTAGATTTTGCTATAAATTCTCCTAGGCTTTTTAAAAAAAATCCAACATAACCGAACCTTCATGGACATGAATAGAGTTTAACTAAACATATAATCATGGCATATCATAATAGTTTCATGACTTATGTTAAGGAGATCTTGGCATACTTAGTTTTAACTTAAAGCTCTCCTAGGCCCTTAGTTTTTACCATGGCCGAATACTTATGGATCTAGGTTTTACCAAACATTTTTAACATAGATAAATCCTTACCATAAAATACATGCTACAAGAGAAATATTCAAACATATTAAATTTAGATCCTTTCATTCTCTATATCCTTCCTTTGATCTTATCTTGGTTAGAATTCCTTCATGATGTTTTCTTAGCTTTCTCTTTTTTTTTTTTTTTTATATGCAACCGAATCTTCATAGCAAAATAAGAGCTATTGTACCACAGGTGAGGGGAACTTACATCCTTTCGCTTGTGGTTTTCCTTAGAGAAAAAGGTGTTCTAGTGATAAGGAAGGTGGAAGCTTCTTCTTCTTGTATCTTCTCTTGTTTCCTTTGCTTGTAAGGGCTAGAACTTGAAGTTTCCTTCTCGGTAATTAGCTTTCTTGGAGAAGAACTTAACTTAGAAATTGGTATGAGGAGAGGAAAGGAGTTTCTTGGTTCGGTGAGAATGGAGAAGGAAGAAGGAGGAAGAAGAAAATGAATTAAATCCCTTTGTTTTCTTCTCTAATCCTATTTATCCCTTGCCAATGAGACGTGTCCCCATTCTTTCCCCCAACTCCTCTTTTCCCTCACTCCATTAATTCCCACGAAAATAGAGAGGGGAAGGGAAGTAGTCAATCCTTCTTTTGCTTGCTCCCTTTTCTTAACCAAGAGGGAAAAGGAGGTAAGCAATTTGGTTTTCTCTTGCTCTTTTGCTTAGTTTTCTTTTCTCCTTTAACTAAGTTTTTCATTCCTTTCATTCCAATTATTTCTTCTTATCCTAATGGTTATCATTCATAAATCTATCTCCATCATTTGTGGGAGGTTCAAGGTTCAATCGTTGACCTCACCTCTTCTTATTCTATATTTCTTCTTTTTGTTTTTATTTTCCTTTTTCTCTTATTCTTTTCATTTCTATGCTCTAAGGAAAAAAATAATATTCATACACCTATCTTATAATTTCGTGGGTGTTACACATGTCTTAGGTACTTAGCCACCCACTTCTTGTCTTCCTTGAAAATCCTAGCACCGGTGGAGAAATAAAAGGGTGAGGAGATCTCTCTAGGGCCGGCGGCAATCAACACCAAGAGAGGACTTTTGAAGGTAAGGTTTAAATAGAGAGGGGACTTAGGACTTGGTCTAAAATTTCTATTTCCATATCTATCTTTAAAAATTCACAACATATAAAAATTTGCTAAGTTATTTATTTTATTTTCATAAAACTTAACATCAAGTTTAAATAAAAACCTATTTCCCTGGTTTATAAAATTTCCATATCTATCTACATGTAAAATTCGTGACTTATAAAAAAATCTAAATTATTTATTTATTTTTATAAAACTTAATATCAAGTTTAAATAGAAAGATATTTCCATGATTATAAAATTTCCATATCTATCTACATATAAAAAAAATTCATGACTTATCATTCAGTTTGTTTTTTTTATAAAACTAAATATCAAGTTTTAATAGAAACTAATTTCCATGGTTTATCTAATTCCATATATAGTTTTACCTATTTAATTCTATTTATTCTTTGTAATTACACCTTATATATCTTATTTTATTTCCATATTAGTTAGATGAATAATTTCTACAAATTTGTACATACTAAGTTTCTTGCATTAAATCTTTTATATATATATAATTCATATGTTATATTAGTATAGTGTTTAGTTATTAATCTTTTATTTAATTTTCTGTACCCCATAAAAATAGGTATTTTACTTAGCACATATTTTTTTAACTCATTTATCTACTCATATTTTTTTTATGAATGTCAAAGGGGGAGGGTTAGAGTTTAAGTTAGCAAAAAAAAAAAAAAAAAAAGAAAATTAGAATAACTCACCCCTAAATATGATCAAGAGAACAAAACTAATTGTCTCAAATTCTTTTGCTTCTCTTAAATCATTTTGTATACTTATTTTGAATTTTTTTCCTAACTTAACCCAGATTGTCATTGCATTAAAAACGTGAGATTGTTGGTGCAGTTTGCACTAACGGTCTAACTCAAGTTTTAATGAATGACAAGTGATTTAAGTTAGATGTTATCGTGATCTAACCACTTGACCAAGTGTGCATGAGTTGACATGTCTGAGGAAGTCCAGTTAAGTCAATGGGTCGACTGAATAGCTGGTGTGAAGTCCAGATAGGTCAACGGGCCGACCTGATATCTGGTGAAAAGTCCAGTTAAGTCAATAGGCCGACTGGATTGCTAGCATAAAGTCCAGGTTAACAAGCCAACCGGATATCTGGTGGGAAGTCTAGCTAGGTCAACGACCTGACCAGATAGCTGCTGCGAACTCCAAATAGGTCAACGGGCCAACCGGATATCTAGTAAGAAGTCTAGTTAGGTCTGTGGACCGGACAATTGGCAAATTGGTAAGTTAAGGTAAGTCACTGGAGGAGAGTGAATTAGTGAGGGCACGCCCCGGTTGAGAGGACAGTAGGTGTTGGTCTACTTTAGGTCCATTTTGGATCCATAAATTGAGACTTTGACTAGTTCCTGGTCCTAGGAGGATAGGAACTAATTACTACCACTTATTATAACTGTGCTAACTTTGTTTTGCAGGGTAGATATTTTAGTTATTAGACTAACACATTTCGTAGGGAAAAACGAGAAAAAACCTTCGGATGAACAGTGTCTGAAGGCGCCTTCAAGTAGTGGAAGGCGCCTTCCATGGCTATAGAAGGCGCCTTTCGTAGGATAAACTTTGGACTTTATCGCGGATAAGTGCCGGGCTATTCGAGATTGAGTTTCTCTGGTTGGAGGAACCTTCAATGGCTATGGAAGGTGCCTTCCAAGCTCTTTATAAAGATGCTCACCCAAAGCTTCAGACACAACACTCAAACTAGCTTCTACTCATCCAAACGACTTTCCGACTGCTTCGAGATCCTACTACAACTCTACAGCGAAGCTGTTGCACCTGATGACACTCTGAGGACTTCCGATCATTGGCAGAAGATCGACATTGACACACGAACACGCCACTTCAATCCTTATGTGTTGATAACAAGTTATTTTTGTACTTAAATTCTACAAATGGGAAGTGTAGTCTGTTACACTTCTCCGATCTTCTCTGTATTCAATTTCCTCTTCTAGAGGTACCAGAAGAGGGTTTTAGTGGATTACCCATTGATAGGTTTGTGATACTTGGGTCTTGGAGTAGGAGTCTCCTAAGGCTCTGAACCAAGTAAAACTGCTCGTGTTTTTTTGTGTTCTCGTTTCTTTTTAGTTTTCCCTATGTTCATACTTGTGATTTTAAAACAAAAAAAATAAGTTTTTAAAACCACATGATTTACCCCCCTCTCATGTGCGTATCGATCCAACAATCTCAAGATGAAAAAGCGGGAAAAAGATGTAAGAATATATTTACTATAAAAAAAATAAAAAATTTGCTTGAATGGTGGTTTCACCAATTCAGAATAACCCCACTCTGATACCAATTGTTAGGACCAAAAGGGATTTATATATTTCCACAATGGCATGATATTGTCACTTTGGGTCCAAGCCCTCATGGTTTTATTTTTAGGCTCTACACAAAAGGCCTTATACGAATGGAGATATTTTTCCCTTATGAACCCATGATCTTCTATGTGTTTTCAATATGGGACTTTGTTTGCAACCTTGCAACCCAACAATCCCCCCTCAAACGAAGGACCACAGGCTCCCTGACTTCTGATCCTCAATTCACCAGGTCTTCCTACCCCTCGATCTACCTAACCTACTAGGACTTTCTTGCCTAGTCGCAACTAGGACAATCACCCCTCAAACGAAGGACCATAAGCTCCCTGACATCCGATCTTCGTCCTACAAGGTCTTCCTACCTAGCTATAATTAGGACTTCCTTACCTAGCTACACCTCGAACTTCCTACCTAGTGTCTGGTCCTCTTTATCTAGACACGGGAGACACCACTTCTTTCGTTCGAGGTGAATATTCCACCCACATGGTTTGATTGGACCATGGCTCTTGTGCACAGTTGACGGTTAGTCCTTCTGGAAGTCTAGGCTCTGATACCAATTGTAGGATCGAGATGTGCTAGAGGAGGGTGAATAGCACTCGTGGCTATCATGTTCGTTTAAAGACAATCGAGTAAAACATAGCGGAATAAGAACAAGTAAAGAAAACAATGACATAAGTTGGTTTTACTTAATTCGGAGCCTGTGACGACTCTACTTTAAGACCTACACCCGTTGAGTGTTTACTTTGGGCAATTCACTATCAATTCAGAATATTACAAAAATGAGTGCAACAGATTTATGATTAAAGTACTACAATTGGAAATTATACCGACAACAACGATGTTTGAAATTGAGAGCTTCTGGTCATCGGAGTAGCGTTACAACTTCGTCGGATAATCTTATGAGCAGTGCGTAGGAGAAAGATCACGAAGATGAGTTATACCTGATGCTCTGCTCGTGAACTCCTATTATGGGCTGTTAAAGGCACCTTCAACCCCATTGAAGGCGCCTCTAGCTCAGATTTCTATCCCCAAATCTAGGGTACCGATAAGCTCCGCTTTCTGCAAACTTCATCAGTTCGAAAGTGCCTTCAAGCTCATGGAAGGCACCTTCCATTTGGTATCCAAGGTGCCTTCAGGCACCTCCGCACCTCTCTGCACGAGCCTTCGGCTAAGCCACCCGAGGCACCTCCAACCACCCTAGAGGCGACTTGAACAATGTTCATCTGAGCTTAAAATGTGCTTTTCACTCCCTTCAAGATACATTAGTCCAAGATACCAAACATACCCTACAAAACAAAGTTAGTAAAATAAAATATGAATAATAGAAGTGTTTGACAGTCTTCGGACCCTCTGATTCTGACTTTCAGATTTCCCAAAATCTCTAGGTTGAACCGATGCCTACTGCTCCCTCAATGGGAAACATGTCCTCACCTACTCCTCTCAGGAGAAATTACCTTTTGCCAGATCAATCCTTCAGATCGTTTGAACTTTTGTTTAGGGTCCAAGAGTTCAAGACAACATGCTGAATGTTTGCTCCACGACTCGTCCAATCTTCCATCTGGTGTCCGCGACCCCCAGGATTTTTAAGATTTTACCCAAAGTCCTCAACCTTCCAAGACTTCGTCCAATCTCCCAGACTAGGAATTTGCCCATAACCTAGGGTTACCATCCCCTAGGATCTAGGGTTACCTCCCCCTAGGGTTTTCTACCTGCATAGAATCCACTAGGACTTTTACCTAAGAGCACTTAAGACTTTCTTGCAATCTCAGTCACACTTGTTAGATAACATGACATCTTAACTTTTGAACTCTTTTGTCACAATCAAAACTCAGGTTCGATTATCTGATGCTCCCTGCACCAACACAATATGGTACCTGTTGGATAGTAATGTTCGCTAGAGGGGGGTAGGGGTGAATAGTGATCAACTAGAATTCGAAATCAAATTGAGTACGTAGTGGAAATTAATAAGCACAACACTAACAAAACCAATTTTACTTGGTTCGGAGCCTTCATCGACTCTAACTCCAAGGCTCGTACTCGTCGAGTGTTTTCGTTGGTTAATCACTAATAATTCACAAAATATTACAAACTTTAGTACAATATATATTAAAAGAATACCGACAACAGGAAAAGGAAATTGAGTTGTAGGTTGTCAGAGAATCCTCGCAGTGTCACAGGAGCAATGCGCAATAGAGCAGCCATAGAAGAAGTTATTGTATTTAAGGCTCTGGTGGAAGCTTCTTTTATAGGAGTGCTCCGGGCACTCGGATCCCTTTCAGGCTCCTGGACTGTGATGTCGTCAGACTAATCGGAGCACTCCTAGCTGTCAGGATAAGATTTGGCTTCCGGACACCTAGACCACCCGGGCGTTCGGATCCCTTTCGAGTGCTTGGACCATCATTTTCCAGCACACCTTTTTCCAGTAATAAAATATTAGTCCGACGTAAAATACAATTTATAATACTCTGCAAAACAAAGTGTTAGCATAATTATATTTAAACAGAGTAGTAATTAGATTATATCTCCTTGAGATAAGAATCTAGTCATGATCTCAACTTAGATTTTCGAAATGGGTCTAAGTTGGATCAACGCCTATAGTTCCCTAACTCGGAACGCATCCTCACCAAGTCACTCCCCTCTAGTGACTTACCTTCACTTACCATTCTGCCAAACATCCAGTTAGCCCGTGGACTTGTCTGAATTTTGTGCCAGCTATTTGATCAGCCCGTTAACCTAGCTGGACTTCGTGCCAGCTATCCGGTCGACCCATCGACCTAGCTGGGTTTTGTACCAGCTGTCACGCCCTAGAGGAGTCCCTGCCCGGCAAACGGATAGCATCTCCCCTATAACTATGACAATATGAAGCATATATACATTGTCACATGGCTACTCACAAACAAATAACAGCCCACACGGCTGGATATAAACACAACCACGCAGTTTATAAGCAGCCCACATGACTGAAAGTAAACACAACCACGCAGTTGATAAACAACCCACACGGTTGGAACATAACATAGTGGAAGTCACAAAATAATGAATGTGAAACCAACAAAACAACTAACTGCAAGCTGGCCCAGCTTGACATGATAACATCAAACCAAATACAAGGAAACATAAATCTGAATTCCATACAAAGATTCATATACACGAATAAGTCTAAAACCAATAAAGAAAACGGAAGCAATAACAGAAGAAGTCGCTTGATGTGATATGGGACTGGCGGACAAGATCCCCAGGCGACTCCATAAATCCTTTACCTGTTACTTAGCGAAATAAACCAGTTCATGGGGTGGTGAGTGCTGAGACTCAGCGGGTAATAAACAGATAGTGCATGAACATAATAAAGAACTAGAGATACAAAGGTATACAGTCTCATACAAAAGATAGCAGATACTACCAAGATATCATAATAAATGTCCATACCTGAAACTATATCCTAGGCTAGTAATAGAAGATTAGGAACAGTAAGGATCTGCTACAGTACTTCTCATAACTACAATGGTAACATGTGAGGTATATACATATTACCAATAAATAAGTCAGTGTCTACACACATATCACAAGTATATAACTTAACATATGTACGCATATCTATCATATGGATATACTAGTACCACAACATAAGTAAGCAACAACAACATAAATAAGCAACAACAACATAAGTAAACAACAGCAGCATAAGTAAGCAACAACATCAGCAGAAATAATAATAATAATGTATGCACGGATAGTCACCCCGCCCACCTCTCTGAACCACGACCCCTGTATGGTCGAGAGACCGGATCGATGACAACTATACCACTCAAAGGCCACCACTACTCTAACAGGTGTTGAGTAGCTATCTAGATACTAAGCAAAGGGGGTCCATGCTGCATGCAACTCTAGCTATCACTACCTATGAGTGGCTGAGTGTAGCATGCTAAGACAAACGACATCTCCTCCAGCTACCACTACCCATGAGTGGCCGAGTGTGGGCACGACCCGACGACTCACTCACCCACAAGCAAGATGTGGTCACCTGCATGCAATGACATGATATGCAAGATGCAATAGTCATAACATATATAAACAGAAATTAGCTATGCTACATGAAACCGACATGCTCAATAAGATACATGAGTAAATAGCAATCACAACATGTAAACATAGTATCTAGTATCTGCTATATATATATGGACAATAATGAGAGACTGTATAGATACAAATTTGATTAACATAAAGCTTGAGTGGATAAGTATCAAGCATAGGAAAAACATGAGTGGAGTCAAGGTAAATACAACAACTATCTGAATATCATTCATGCACTAAAGCCAAAGTACTAAAGAGAAACAAAATGGAAGTACACGCCTTTATCTGTCGATCATGCTAAAATAAATCCCACATTGAGACACTCGTCTCAAATCAAAGTCCTGCAAATCACATAATGCATGATATAACTAGTCAAGTATGAACTAGTTAGCTAAATCCATCATGAACCAAATAGCTAACTTAACCCTATTCTGATTAAGAATCTATACATTAATTCCATTTCAATTATTAATCCCAAATCTGGTAGTTAACCAATCCCATTAATCTTATTAGGTTTAACTCAATCTATACCCTCTTATCATTCCACAACACAATATGTAGATCAATTCAAATCAATTAATCCATAACTAAATCATTCATCCTTTAAACTAATCAATATCCACTTATTATCCATAACAACTAGTTAACAACTACATCGTTCTAATTTGAATCTACATTCATGTATGGATCAAACCACAACTTACCCAAATTTGAGTATCCTTCTATCACCTCGCAGTCGGAGAAGTGGTTGTTAGAAAATCCTAGTCAGAGCAACCATGAAGCTACCGCCCTCTATGTAAATCATCCACAATCCACACCTAGTATAGTTCATACATTCCAAATCAATCCAAAATTAACAACTAAGCGTAGATCAATCACCCATAAATCTGATCATCTTTAGGTTATACCCAATGTAACAGTACCTAGCTCTTTCGGCAATAGATCACCGCGATCGATGAGGCCACTGAGTTGAGATTCAGGTGATGCTTAATCTGACTGTCGATAGAGACCACAACCACATCTAGCCATGATGGAGTTTAGAGCTAGGGCTCGGGAAGGTGGAGACTGTGGCTAACTGGCACATCTATCGACCTCTAGTCAAGACCATCGTCGAGGGAGGAGTGGCCAATGACGACGGGTCAAGGACGACTGCATCTACCAATCGAAGCTAGGGCTTGGATCCTTGCTCTTGGCCAATACAACCAGCCCATGCAGAAGCGGTGACTCAGATCTGGAAGAAGGAGCGGTAGGGAAAGCCGAAGGGCATCGGATCTCTCGCTCGTGGTGGGGCAAAAGGTCGGTGGCATCAATGCCTGGCAGCGTCGATGTCTTGTAGTTGTTGGTGTCAATGCCCGGTAACGGATTCAGCTCCTGAGAGTGAAAGGAGAGTCGATGGTGAGGTGGAGAAGGAGAGGATCGGGAGAAGGTGGAGGGCGTTAGGGATCGGGGGAAGAAGATGGAAATCGGCGAAGTTAGGAGAGGAATAAGATTAGCTTTCTTTTATACTTAGGTTTAAACAAATTAAACCCTAAGTTAATTCCTCAATCAACTCTCATTTAAGGGTATTCTAAACAGGCTTTCCTCACGCCTAATAGCTCTATCCCCTTAAACGTGTTATACAGATTCCGTTTAAATTCCTAAAAAATTTCTAAAAATTCTCAGAAAATCCATTAAGGTTATTTCTCCGAATCTTACATTCTCCCCCACTAATAAAAAATTGGACTCCAAATTTACTTCTTAGCTCAGGAATCTTCATCTGAGGGTAACAACTAAGCAACACCCTCAAAGTCTACTCCATCCAAGCATCATGGACAAATCTCCAATCATAAGGAATGACTCTGTGGGTTATGAGCTCACCCTGCTTCCGCTACTCCCACACTATTGTCTAGCCAACTGAGGGTCAAATCAACTATATCTATAATCTGATCACCAACTATAAATCACCGTATCCATAAATATCACAAAATGTTACTCCTCATGTCATTATCAACAACAAATAACATATAATAAACCATCAACATAAATATACACCAATAGATCATCAACCAACCACATATCACAACATTTAATCCAATAAATAATTAGAAATCAACATATCACAATATCTAATCTCACAATACCTATCAATCTCAAACTATCCTCAACATCAATCAAACTTAATAATTTCCTAGTGACCAATTCTTATCCTACCAAAAATGTATGACTAATGAAATCCAAGGGATATCCCTTGACTTCTTGAACGATAATCAACAACACACCAAATGGTAGAGATATAATCAATCCAAAATATATGAGTATAAAAACCCTACTAATCTTATCCAAAAATATCCAAAAAGTATGTCAAATCTCATCCTTCAAATACTCAATTATCCACAACAAAGGAATGACAACTCAAAGTCCAAAGGATCACTCAACCTCTTGACTGAGAGTCTACCCATCAAGAGGGTATCTCCACAACTCTCATAGTCATACCTGTAAAATATCCCCCAATAACTGTCGAAAAAGATCAAATACTCTGATCTGAATTATAGACTTCAAGGCCTTGGGTAAATGATCATGTTGTCAAGGTCTTAAGCTACTTGATGGAGACAATATTAGTTAAGTCAACTAACCATTGTCTTATAACCAATCATATCACAATTGCTCCACCTAAGGTTCAGTAACCTCTAGTGGTGTGTCATGTATACAAGGGTAGAGGAGTACTATCACTCAATAGCTAGTCGAAATATCTGTCATTCGACGCTCTGCCCCTCGAGGATCATCATCTGATATTTCCACTTAGTAATAGTGGAATTCCATAGGTGTTAATCAACTAACACCACCTTCTCCACATCATTACAGGTCATATATAACTATGTACATCGAGGATATCTAACTATATCCAATTGATCAATGAGTCAGGATCTCCCATGGAACAACGTTAAGCGAGTTGACCAATCCTCACCTTATTTCAAACCACCATACTACTCACAGAAGTATAGAAGTACTCTCTATCCAAACACCTCAAGGGAATCACTAAGTGATGACCTGATCTCCAAAATGTATTCTCTGGTTCTTCCTTCACGTGGTACTGTATCTTGTAAGTGTTAAGCAGCTAGCTTCAACTCTCTCCCGTCAGAAGAGGTCATCTATCCGAATATACTCTCCAAGTCATACACCATGATCAAAGTCCTCATGAAATAGGATACATCGATCCTCTACAAACTAGTGAAGCCAACAATGATATACAGCTAATTAAGTCCATTATACGTCTGTACAAGTCATGTACTCAAATGTGCCTTCTAGGTTATCCAACCAAAAATAAATAACCTAATGGTCGAAATCTCCATAAAATAGAGTATGTCGGTCCCCTACTGACCGAACTAATAAGAGTAAATCATCCTCTACTAACTAATCCAACAAGAATGAATCAGTCCTCTATTGACCAAGCCAACATGATATTTAGCAGATACTATCCACTACCCAACAAGTAATAGTAGAAACTAGTACTACTGGTGGTATGGTAGAAGTAATCCCATGAGTCTGTAATCCCTATCTAACTAATGACTGACACAACACAAGTAATACATGATATAAACAACTAGTCAAGTAACAACAGAAGTGTATGATAACAATATACAATATACCTCCTATAGCTTGGAGATGTCCTGCCGTTGCTTGGTCCCAAAACTTGAAAAGTGACATCGAGAAACAAAATCATGAAAATCCAAAACATGAGAAAATAGGCCTCATAAACCTATGGCTCTGATACCAATAAATTGTCACACCCCAGAAGAGTCTCTGCCCGACAAACGGACAGTATCTCCCCTGTAACTGTGACAATATGAAGCATATATACATTGCCACATGGCTACTCACAAGCAAATAACAGCCCACACAGCTGGATATAAATACAACCATGCAGTTTATAAGCAACCCACACAGCTAAAAGTAAACACAACCACACAGTTGATAAACAGTTCACACAGCTGGAACATGACATAGTGGAAGTCACAAAATAACGAACGTGAAACCAACAAAACAACTAACTGCAAGTTGACCCAACTTGACATGATAACATCAAACCAAATACAAGGAAACATAAATCTAAATTCCATACAAAGATTCACATACAAGAATAAGTCCAAAACCAATAAAGAAAATGGAAGTAATAACAGAAGAAGTCGCTCGATGTGACATGGGAATGGCGGATGGGATCTCCAGGTAACTCTATAAATCCTTTACCTATTACCTAGTGAAATATACCAGTTCATGGGGTGGTGAGTGCTGGGACTCAACGGGTAATAAATAGATAGTACATGAACATAATAAAGAACTAGACATACAAAGGTATATAGTCTCATACGAAAGATAGCAGATACTACCATGATATCATAGTAAATGTCCATACCTGAAACCATATCCTAAGCTAATAATAGAAGATTTGGAGTAGTAAGGATTTGCTACAGTACTGCTCATAACTACAAGGGTAACATGTGAGGTATATACATATTACCAATAAGTAAGTTAGTGTCTACAAACATACCACAGGTATATAAAAAAATATATGTAAGCATATCCATCATATGGATATACTAGTACCACAACATAAGTAAGCAACAACAACATAAATAAGCAACAGCAACATAAGTAGACAACAGTAGCATAAGTAAGCAACAACTTCAACAGAAATAATAAAAATGGCATATGCACGGATGGTCACCCTACCCACCTCTCTGCACCACGACCCTTGTATGGTCGAGAGGCCGGATCATGATAACTGTACCATTCAAAGGCCACCACTACTCTCGAGTGACCGAGTGGACAGGTGTTGAATAGCTATCTGGCTACAAAACAAAGGGGGTCCCTGCTGTTCGCAACTCCAGCTACAACTATCCATGAGTGGCCGAGTGCGGCACGACAAGACAAGCGGCATCTCCTCTAGCTACCACTACCAATGAGTGGTTGAGTGTGCGGTGCGGCCCGACGACTCACTCATCCACAAGGGAGACGTGGTCACCTACATGCATGCAATGACATGATATACAAGATGCAGCAGTCTTAACATATATAAATAGAAATTAGGTATGCTACATGAAACCGGCATGCTCAATAAGATACATGAGTAAACAACAACCACAACATGTAAACATGGTATCTAGTATCTGCTATATATATATGGACAACAATGAGAGAGTGTATAGATACATATTTGATTAACACAAAGATCGAGTGCATAAGTATCAAGCATAGGAAAAACATGAGTGGAGTCAAGGTAAATACAGCAACTATCTGAATATTGTTCATATACTAAAATCAAAGTACTAAAGAGAAACAAAGCAGAAGTACCTGCCTTTATTTGTCGATCATGCTAAAATAAATCCCACGTTGAGACGTTCGTCTTGAATTAAAGTCCTGTAAATCACATAATGCATGATATAACTAGTCAAGTATGAACTAGTTAGCTAAATCCATCATAAATCAAATAGCTAACTTAACCCTAATCTGATTAGGAATCTATACATTAATTTCATTTCAATTATTAATCCCAAATCTGGTAGTTAACCAATCCCATTAATCCTGTTACATTTAACTCAATCCATACCCTCTTTTCATTCCACAACCCAATCTGTAGCTCAATTCAAATCAATTAATCCACAACTAAATCATTCATCCTTTAAACTAATCAATATCCACTTATTATCCATAACAACTAGTTAACAACTACAGTGTTCCAATTTGAATCTACATTCATGTATGGATCAAACCACAACTTACCCAAATTTGAGTATCCTTCTATCACCTCGTAGTCGGAGAAGTGGTTGTTGAAAAATCCTGGTGGGAGCAACCATGAAGCTACTGCCCTCTATATAAATCATCCACAATCTGCACCTAGTATAGTTCCTACATTCCAAATCAATTCAAAATTAACAACTAAGTGTAGATCAATCACCCATAAATCTGATCAGCTTTAAGTTATACCCAATGTAATAGTATCTAGCTCTTCCTGCGATAGCTCACGACGATCGACGAGGCCACTAAGTTGAGATTCAGGCGATGCTTAATCTGACTGCCGATAGAGACCATAGCCACATCTAGCCATGATGGAGTTCAGAGCCAGGGCTCAGGAAGGTGGAGCCTGCAGCTAGCTGGCACATCTGTCGATCTCTGGTAAAGACCATCGTGAAGGGAGGAGTGGCCAATGGCTGGGACAAGGATGACAACATCTACCAATCGAAGCTAGGGCTTGGATCATTGCTCTTGGCCAATACAACCATCCCATGTAGAAGCGGCGTGTAAAATACCGTAACAAAATAATAACCTTAACATAATTTTTAAGAAATTTTCAAGAATTAAACGGAGTCCGGATGACATGGTTTAAGGGGATGAATCGGTTGGATAGGGAAAAGCCTGTTAAGGGTACCCATTTAAATTGGGAGTTAATTGATTTTAATTAACCTAAGTTGTAATCAATTAACCTAAGTCTAATATATATAAACCTAGATATATAATCAAATAACCTAAGTTTGAGTCCCATTTGTTTCTTTTCATTCGCTGATTCTTCTCTTCCTCTTCCTCGATCTCTTTATTTTCCCCAACTCGACGATGACGCCTCGCTTCCTCTTCTCCCACGCGAACAAAACCCCTTCGGCGTAGCCTTCATGACCACTAGCACTAATTAGAGCCACGATAGGAGCAGAGACCAACCCTCTCTCAGCCTCCTCGCGTCAAGCAACACCCGATCTACTCTCTCGTCCAGTGATTTCATCGGCATTGTCCATCCCGGCGTCGGCCGAGCGTCCCATCTCTTCTACCCCTCAATTGAAGTACCACCAATTGTTCTCCTCTCTAAATCGTGACTCTGCACCAGTCATCTCCAGCCAAGAGAGGGAGATCCGAGCCCTATCTTGGCAGAAGTAGGTTATGATCGGCTTCCAAAAGGTTACTTCATCCTACTGGTTAGATATCGAGTTATCACCGTCGATCCTCTCTTCATTGATTTCAACAGCCGCATGACCTAAGCTCTGTCGGAGAGGGAATTGACGATTGGGTAAGTCCGTTGATTGTGGGTTCTAGGTTTTGTAGAGGTCTAGATTTTTTAATTCAGGATAGGATGTGTGTTGATTGGGTAGTCGCTTTCTGGCAGTGGTTTCATAGTATCATCATCTTCTTCATTGCTAACTCTGATAACCGCTTGGCCTAGTTTATGTTGGGGAGGAAATTGTCAGCAACAAGATCTGGCAGTGGCTTTTGGGAGGCGTCAGCCACAGGTCTCTGGCAACAACTTTCTCTGGTAAGCATTTTCTGGCAACTGCTCATCCTGGCCGTGAGTCATCAGGGATGACTTTGTACTGAGGCAAGGTGTAGAGAATTTGATCTTTACTCCAGCTTACACCTGGAATTGAAGCTATGAAATATTAGGTATGATTGATCCAAGTGGTTGTCTTGATAATTAGGGTTAAATGTTGGATATAATCTAAGCTGTGGGTTGGACTCGATATATGTAGTTTACTGGAATTAATGAGGGAATTTAGGGTTTCTTGGTTTAATAGAAATTTTGATTTAGCTATAGAATACATATTAGAGTGGATTAATTTTATGTATGTTCTTATAGGACTTTGATTCGAGACGAGCGTCTCGACGTGGAATCTATCTGATACGACATTCTTTTTGAGGTAGGTACCCTTGATTTATCTCTTTTAATATTGTCACTACTTGATACCCGTAGTATGCCCATATTGTTATCTGTTATGTATTTATGCTTATGCCTCTTGATTCTTGCCATGTGTACTTATGTTCATAAAAGTAGTGTCATACAATGCATTACCGGATACAGGTCTAGCTACTAGATATATTTGGTATGTGTACCAAGATTTATTACCTGACATGTGTACATAGATTTATTACCTGGCATGTGTACCTAGATTTATGATTCCTAGATCATTGTTATGGACTTGGTTTTCCATTTGGTACATATTATATGGAGGTTGATATTTTCAAGAGTTACATGCTTTAGTGTTATGCACCATTTTGCATGATTGCATGCTAAGCGATTATCGACTCCTTTATAGTTGAGCACATCGCCAGTTACATGATATGTGTTGGGTTCTTCGGGCCGCGAAAACCGCTTTTTCGCGTCGCGGAAACCCCGAGTCACCCAAAGCCATGGATCTCGTGCAAAGATTCATAAACAAAATTATCGAAAAACCTTTTTCTTGTACGAGTTTGTAAAAACTTTAGATCTACACTAAAGTTAAGATCATTACCCTTGATGCGCGCCCCACGCGAATCCCGCTCGTCCAAATGGTGCCGGATCTCAAGACCGTCAAGCGTACGGTCCTCTAGAAGTATCCACACGGACACACTAGATGGAGGTGACCAAAAACCAAGGTGTGCTAGCACCTATGTGGTTCGGCCAAGGAAGGAGGAGAGGGAGAGAGCAAGAAGAACTCTAGGAGGAAGAAGAAGGAATGAATGATGGAATAATATCCAAAATGAAAAATGCTTCTCCTCATACAAGTGGCCGGCCACCTTCTAGGAGGTGTAACCCCCACATTAATTCCAATTAATGTGGAGACCATTAAGAGTTATAACCCCCATGAGGTGGCACTCTAGGATGATGTGGATCAACACTATTGGTCCACATCTTGCCACCTCACTAAATGACATGGCAACAAGTGTAACCTCCTCATTTAATGTGGGCCGGCCACATTAAATGCTATGGAGGCTTGTAACCTCCATGAGGTGGCACACATTGATGATGTGGAGTAATCCTATTGGTCCACATCTTGCCAACTCACTAGTGATGTGGCAAAAAGTCAAGTCAAACATGACTTTTTCTCTTCCTCTCAAATCAAGTCAAACTTGATCAAATCTCTCTCATGGTTGATCTAATCCAACCATATGATTCAAGCCAACTTAATATAATGAATCTAATTCATTAAATTAAGTTGATTTAATGAGTCATAATCTAAATTAGACACATTGAATACATGAATCAACTTGAGTCCAACTCAATTAGCCCAATTTGGATTACTCTTAATCCAATATGATTCATCAAATGAATCTAATCCTCTTAGTTCATCATATGAACCAAATCTCCATCTAATTGTCCTTAGTGTGTGACCCTATAGGTTCTTGTAACGTTGGCAATGCCCTAAACCCATTTAGGGGCATAAGTAATGAGCGGTATCTAGCAACACATCATTACTACCCAAGTTACAAGAATGTTGAGATCCGACATCACCTTGTGACTACCAATTGTGACTCCTCACAAAATATGTGACATTGTCCTTCTATCCTAGACATCTAGATTGATCAATATGAGGCATAGACCGTGTCATCCTCTAATCAATCTAAATCTTGAACTCCAAGTAGACTCACTCGATCAAATGAGCTCAACATCTAATGTTGACTCATTTGGGCATGGCCATGCACTTCGTGGTCTAACTCTATCAAGAATATTGATGTCGCTCCCGTCATATGGGAGGGATAGATCCCATCTACATCACTCACATCCCTCTGCATAATTTGTTACATACCCAATAATCGCCTTTATAGTCCACCCTGTTACGGGTGACGTTTGACGAAACCAAAGTACATAACTCCTTATGTAGGGATCCATGGTGACTTCAGGTCTAAGGACTAATAGTCATACTAATAGCCACATGAGAAAGTATATGACACTCATATAACGATCCATGATACTTTCTCATGGCAGGTCATTCAGTATACATTCTCCAATGTATACCCATGTGTCAGCTTGATATCTCTATATCCATGACTTGTGAGATCAAGTCATCGAGCTGACCTACATACTAGTCTTATTACATTAACATTGTCCCTGAATGTTAATACTCGACTAGGAATGATTTAGAGTAGTGTTCCCTATATCATCTCACTATCGATTCAACTAATCGATTGATATAGGTATGAACCTTCTACTCAAGGACGCTATTATACTTAGTCTATTTGGCACTAATACAAATAAGTATAATAACCAAACAAATGCCTTTATTAATATACGAGAATATGATACAATGAGTCCATACAATCATCAAATGATTGGCTCTAGGGCTCTAACTAACAATCTCCCACTAGCACTAGTGCCAATCAGTATAGGCTCTAAGGCCTAATGACCTAGTATGACCATCATGCTTTCTCTGTGCCAAAGCCTTGGTCAAGGGATCTGCGATGTTAGCCTCTGTAGGTACTCTGCAAATCTTCACATCTCCTCTATCGATAATCTCTCGAATGAGATGGATGCGCCGTAGTATGTGCTTGGTCCGCTGGTGTGAGCGAGGTTCCTTCGCCTGTGCTATAGCTCCATTGTTGTCACAATAGAGCTCAACTGGGTCAGCGATGCTAGGAACCACCCCAAGTTCAGCGATGAACTTGCGGATCCAAACTGCCTCCTTTGCTGCCTATGATGCAGTAATATACTCGGCCTCTGTTGTAGAATCAGCTACTGTGTCCTGCTTCGAACTCTTCCAGCTCACAGCACCACCATTTAAGCAAAACACGAACCCTGACTGTGATCGGTAATCATCCTGATCGGTCTGGAAGGTGGCATCACTGTAACCCTTTACAGTTAGCTCATCATTGCCTCCATATATCAAGAAATATTCTTTAGTCCTTCTCAAGTAATTAAGAATATTCTTGACCGCTATCCAGTGACTTTCACCTGGATCTGACTGGTATCTGCTCGTCATGCTCAAAGCATACGAGACATCAGGTTGAGTACATAACATGGCGTACATGATCGATCCTATGGCTAAGGCATAAGGGATCTGATCCATGCGGTCTCTCTCCTCTCTAGAAGAGGGACTTTGAGTCTTCGAAAGACTCACGCCATGTGACATCGGCAGAAATCCCTTCTTGGAGTTCTGCATGGCAAACCGAAGGAGTACCTTGTCAATGTATGTACTCTGACTTAGGTTAAGCAATCTCTTAGATCTATCTCTATAGATCTGTATCCCTAGAATGCGGGATGCCTCACCTAAGTCCTTCAATGAGAAGCAACTCCCTAGCCAGGTCTTGACAGACTGAAGCATAGGGATGCCCTTCCCAATGAGTAGTATGTCATCCACATACAATATGAGGAAGACAACTATGTCTCCTACAACCTTCTTGTAGACACAAGGTTCATCTTCGTTCTTGATGAAACCAAACTGTTTGATTGCATCATCGAATCGAAGATTCCAGCTCCGAGAAGCTTGCTTTAGTTCATAAATGGACCTATGCAGCTTGCATACTCTGCTAGTATGCTGTGGATCGACAAAACCCTCAGGTTGTGTCATGTACACATCCTCGAGTAGGTTTCCATTCAGAAACGTGATTTTGACATCCATCTGCCATATCTCATAGTCATGGTAGGCTGCAATAGCAAGCATGATCCGAATGGACTTAAACATCGCTACTGGAAAAAGGTTTCATCATAGTCAATACCATGAATCTGCTTGAAACCTTTAGCTACCAAGCGACCCTTATAGATAAGTCCATCCATGTAAGTCTTTCTCTTAAAGACCCACTTGCACCCAATGGATTTTACCCCTTCAGGTGGATCAACCAAAGTCCATACTTGGTTGGTGTACATGGATTCCATTTCGGATCTCATGGCTTCTAGCCATTTCTCGGAATCTGGTCTCATCACAGCTTCCTGATAGGTGGTAGGCTCATCCTCTATGAGCATAACGTCATCATGGTCAGACAAGAGAAATGAGTATATCTCAGGCTGACGACGTACCCTATCAGACCTGCGAAGAGGTATGTCTACTTGAACTGGTTGTTGTTCCTCAACTCCTTGTGGAACAACATCATCCACAACACTTTGTGGTTCCAGTTCAATTTCCATCGAGGCATCAGTGCTATTGTTCGCATCTTGAACTTCTTCAAGATCGAACGTGCTCCCACTAATCTTTCTAGAAACAAAGTCCCTTTCTAGAAAGACCCCAGTCTTTGCCACAACCACCTTGTGCTGACTGAGAATGTAGAAGTAATATCCCTTACTTTCCTTGGGATATCCGATAAAATAGCACTTGTCGGATTTGGGTCCTAACTTGTATGAGACTTGACGTCGAACGTAAGCCTCATAACCCCAAATCCTCATGAAAGACACCTGGGCATCTCTCCCAGTCCATATCCTATATGGTGTCTTTATCACGGCCTTGGATGGAACTCGGTTGAGTATAAAAGTTGCCGTATCTAGAGCATAGCCCCAAAGGAATGTCGGAAGATCTTTGTGACTCATCATAGACTGTATCATATCTAATAGGGTACGATTCCTCCTTTCGGATACACCATTCCACTGTGGTGTTCCAGGAGGAGTGAGTTGGGATAGAATCCCACACTCAGCTAAATAGTCACGAAACTCATGGCTTAAGTATTCACCACCTCGATCTGATCGAAGTATTTTAATACTCTTGCCAAGCTGGTTCTGTACTTCATTCTTGAATTCTTTGAACTTTTCAAAGGATTCGGACTTATGTGTCATCAAGTACACATAACCATATCTATTAAAGTCATCAGTAAATGTGATGAAGTATCTATAACCGCCTCTAGCAGCGACATTGAAAGGGCCACATACATCACTATGTATGAGTCCTAACAAATCAGTCGCTCTCTCGCTGTGCCCACTAAAAGGAGTCTTGGTCATCTTGCCTCGTAGGCATGACTCGCATATCTCATATGATTCAAAATCAAATGAGTCCAGCAAACCATCCTTATGGAGCTGGGATAAGCGCTTGTCATTTATATGACCTAAGCGACAGTGCCAGAGATAGGTGTGGTTCATATCGTTCGATTTGAACCTCTTGGTATTTATGTTATAGATAGGGCTCTCAAGGTCTAGAATATAGAGTCCGTTTATTAGAGGTGCACTACAATAGAACATATCGTTTAAATAGACAGAACAACATTTGTTCTTTATTATAAACGAAAATCCTTTCTTGTCCAAACAAGAAACTGAAATTATGTTCTTAGTCAAGGCAGGCACATAACAACAATCATCTAATTCTAGTACAAGCCCAGAGGGAAGAGATAGATGATAAGTTTCTACAGCAATAGCAGTAACTCGTGCTCCATTGCCTACTTGTAGGTCTATCTCACCCTTCGTCAATGCTCTGCTATTTCTCAGTGCTTGTACATTAGTACAAATGTGCGAAGCACATCCGGTATCTAATACCCACGACGAAGAAATAGAGAGGTTGACTTCTATAACATTTATACCTGAAGTAGAAACCTTATTTCTCTTCTTCTTAAGATCTTCCAGGTATCCTTTGGAGTTCCTCTTCCAGTGCCTTGCTTGTCCTTGATATAGGTGACAAAGATGTTCAACCATATCATAAGCACCCATCAACTCATGTTGCTTCTGAAGCTCAGAGTTCATGGTCGCGAGCATAAGACAGGACACATCTAATGCGTCATCTTGATGCTTCTTGTAAGCATCTTGGTCTGCTCGCGTGGCAGTGGCAGGAGGTGCCTCCGGAATGGGCTGCTCCAGAACGTACAGTTTACGTTCTTGGGTGAGAACTATTCTCAGGTTCCTGTACTAGTCCAGGAAATTTGCTCCGTTGAGCTTGTCCTTCTTAAGGACAGATCGCAGGGAGAAGGAATTCGTGTTCGACGTTATGGTTATCTACAACAGAAAATTTGCAGAAATAAATATCATATTCTTTTAAAAATCATTTAATTAGGCCTTTAATTAAATGATGCTCCCACTGAATACTATAATTCATGTGGGACAAGATCCATATCATACTAACCCTTGAGTTAGCTTTGGCTAATACGCCCAAGGCTTAGTATGATCGGTAGGTAACGATTACCAATTACATCTCTATGCAACTCTTGTTTATAGGATCAAGATCCATATTTATATTAAAACTCGAGTTAGCTTTGGCTAATACGCCCGAGAGTTAATATAAATGTGATTTTGTCCTACCTTTCCAACTATTGGAAGAATGCCTATAGTTGACTCGATCCAACCGAGTAACTAGGAATACTCAATCTAATTGAGTTTGTATTCACCCATGCGTTGATAGGCGGGACCAAGATTGTCCCTCCGTACCCTACCAAGATAATATGTATTGCTCTGCTTTGGCAGATTCAACAATACATGTGATCGAGGTAGTGATAGGTATCACGACACGGTTAGACATTTAGAGTTGGTTCGATCTAGATCTAATCTAATCGAGAAGGATGCATCTTGTGCATGACTTAGATCTAATCTAATCGCAAGGGTGCATCATGTGCACGACTTAGATCTAATCTAATCGTTAAGGCACTAATTAATTAATTAATTATTAAACATGCATCAGATACATAACAATTAATTAATTAATCTATTTGTGATTTAGTCATGGCCCTACTACGATCTTCTCAAGCCAATGAGAAGATCGAATGGTCAACCTAGGGTCAACAGCTTCTCCAAGCTCCTCCCTTTGACCACCTTGTGTTGCTCGTGCCCGCCTCGGAACTCCATCTCGTGTGGACCCTCCACCGCTCCAATTTGTACATTACAATTTAAAACTCGAGTTACATTCGAGTCTAAATCTAATTTACAACCAGAATAAGAGAAAGGCACGACGCGCAGGCCGTGGAAAAAAAAATAAAAATACAGCACACACAATCATATGACGGCACGCAGGCCGTATTATGAATTACAACACAAATCCAATCTTATTGGGTATTTTGGGCCATGACTATCACAAATTAATATATAATTCAAAATTATATATATTTTTTTATAATTTTTCTGTAATTTTAAAAATAAATTTTACAATTTTTATGAATAAAATTTCCCGGCGGTCCCGTTTAGCGGTTTCGGGCGCAATCGCGGAACGGATCCCCTTGCGGGGCCCAGGGGCAGCGCCCCTACCCGCGATCTAACC
This sequence comes from Zingiber officinale, assembly GCF_018446385.1. NCBI lineage: Eukaryota > Viridiplantae > Streptophyta > Magnoliopsida > Zingiberales > Zingiberaceae > Zingiber > Zingiber officinale. The sequence continues at coordinate 73,988,528 of NC_055990.1, forward strand.
ATCGCGAGGGTTCCTTTGCGATCCAACAGCGCCTAAACCCGCTGTCCCAAAACGATTTGGGTCGAGACATTGCCGTTTCGGAAAAATCTTCCCAGCGGGTTCGTTTTTAGCGATTTCGGGTGCAATCGCGAAGCAAATTCCCTTGCGGGGTTAGGGGCAATGCCCCTACCCACGATCTAACCATCGTTAGTTGCTCCTTTGCGATCTAATGGCACCCGTCCCCGCTGTCCCAAACGGATTTGGGGCAAAACGAAGCCGTTTAAAAGAAAACTTTCCGGTAGCCGAAGCCTACAAGTGCCGAGACACTTGTGCTTCGCTTCTACGGAAAAATTACTCATAAAAACTCTAAAAACTCAATTTTTACAGAAAATCACAGAAGGTATATTTTTCATAAAAATACAAACGAACTCGTACAAGTGTTTGCACGTGGCTCTGATACCACTGTTGGGTTCTTCGGGCCGCGAAAACCGCTTTTTCGCGTCGCGGAAACCCCGAGTCACCCAAAGCCATGGATCTCGTGCAAAGATTCATAAACAAAATTATCGAAAAACCTTTTTCTTGTACGAGTTTGTAAAAACTTTAGATCTACACTAAAGTTAAGATCATTACCCTTGATGCGTGCCCCACGCGAATCCCGCTCGTCCAAATGGTGTCGGATCTCAAGACCGTCAAGCGTACGGTCCTCTAGAAGTATCCACATGGACACACTAGATGGAGGTGACCAAAAACCAAGGTGTGCTAGCACCTATGTGGTTCGGCCAAGGAAGGAGGAGAGGGAGAGAGCAAGAAGAACTCTAGGAGGAAGAAGGAATGAATGATGGAATAATATCCAAAATGAAAAATGCTTCTCCTCATTCAAGTGGCCGGCCACCTTCTAGGAGGTGTAACCCCCACATTAATTCCAATTAATGTGGAGACCATTAAGAGTTGTAACCCCCATGAGGTGGCACTCTAGGATGATGTGGATCAACACTATTGGTCCACATCTTGCCACCTCACTAAATGACATGGCAACAAGTGTAACCTCCTCATTTAATGTGGGCCGGCCACATTAAATACTATGGAGGCTTGTAACCTCTATGAGGTGGCACACATTGATGATGTGGAGTAATCCTATTGGTCCACATCTTGCCAACTCACTAGTGATGTGGCAAAAAGTCAAGTCAAACATGACTTTTTCTCTTCCTCTCAAATCAAGTCAAACTTGATCAAATCTCTCTCATGGTTGATCTAATCCAACCATATGATTCAAGCCAACTTAATATAATGAATCTAATTCATTAAATTAAGTTGATTTAATGAGTCATAATCTAAATTAGACTCATTGAATACATGAATCAACTTGAGTCCAACTCAATTAGCCCAATTTGGATTACTCTTAATCCAATATGATTCATCAAATGAATCTAATCCTCTTAGTTCATCATATGAACCAAATCTCCATCTAATTGTCCTTAGTGTGTGACCCTATAGGTTCTTGTAACATTGGCAATGCCCTAAACCCATTTAGGGGCATAAGTAATGAGCGGTATCTAGTAACACATCATTACTACCCAAGTTACAAGAATGTCGAGATCCGATATCACCTTGTGACTACCAATTGTGACTCCTCACAAAATATGTGACATTGTCCTTCTATCCTAGACATCTAGATTGATCAATATGAGGCATAGACCGTGTCATCCTCTAATCAATCTAAATCTTGAACTCCAAGTAGACTCACTCGATCAAATGAGCTCAACATCTAATGTTGACTCATTTGGGCATGGCCATGCACTTCGTGGTCTAACTCTATCAAGAATACTGATGTCGCTCCCGTCATATGGGAGGGATAGATCCCATCTACATCACTCACATCCCTCTGCATAATTTGTTACATACCCAGTAATCGCCTTTATAGTCCACCCTGTTACGGGTGACGTTTGACGAAACCAAAGTACATAACTCCTTATGTAGGGATCCATGGTGACTTCAGGTCTAAGGACTAATAGTCATACTAATAGCCACATGAGAAAGTATATGACACTCATATAACGATCCATGATATTTTCTCATGGCGGGTCATTCAGTATACATTCTCCAATGTATACCCATGTGTCAGCTTGATATCTCTATATCCATGACTTGTGAGATCAAGTCATCGAGCTGACCTACATGCTAGTCTTATTGCATTAACATTGTCCCTGAATGTTAATACTCGACTAGGAATGATTTAGAGTAGTGTTCCCTATATCATCTCACTATCGATTCAACTAATCGATTGATATAGGTATGAACCTTCTACTCAAGGACGCTATTATACTTAGTCTATTTGGCACTAATACAAATAAGTATAATAACCAAACAAATGCCTTTATTAATATACAAGAATATGATACAATGAGTCCATACAATCATCAAATGATTGGCTCTAGGGCTCTAACTAACAATATGCACACACACCCACTCATGGGTTAGTGGTACATCAGGCAGGGTGTGTAACGCCCGCCCTTCCTCTACGGATAGCAAGGGCGGCGCTACGTGAACATACATACATGTGCGATCGTTGCAGCAAAAGAATTTAAATTTAAAACATACATAGAGAATAATATAATCATGTAAACATATTAACCATGTGAGCATGCTTGGCATTCATGTGTGTAACTTGATTTAATATTTAGTCACTGAAACATAACATAGAATTCAAGCATAGTTTAGTTACCTTTTACTTAACATTCAAGCATGATAAGAAGGTTCTTAGCAATTCTTTAACTAAACCAAGTGCCTATTAGTTCAAGATTTCATGGAAATAATAAAAAGAGAGAGTATAGTTTCACATTCAGTGTAAACCATCAAAAGCATCAAGTAGAAAAGCAAGTAATCATGAAAAACGTAGGACATGCATAAGTTCGAAATATAAAACAGATCTCTTCCACCATGCCACTGCCACTCACATCTTTTGCCCCTCCTGCTGCTCCCTTTAGTTTAGCCATTCTTTACCCTTTTCTGCAGTACAAGGAAAAGTAACACTATAAGCACATAGGCTTAGTAAGATCCTTTCCTACTCACAAAAGAAAACATACATCATGAATTAATATAGAGTAGTGACATGTTCATCTAACCAACATATAGATTTAACCTTGCATACTAGCATAAAGTAGTGTCAGACTCATTTGGGCAAATCATAAAGCTAGCATACGAGAGCATAAGCATAAGGTAGTAGCATGTTCATCTAGGCATCATAGACATATCATAAGAGAGCATCTTCCTGAAGCATAATAATCATATAGCATGAAATAAGTATATGCAAGATGTTCTTTTGAAAACATAAATCATATAGGCTAGCATACGAGAGCATAAGCATAAGGTAGTAGCATGTTCATCTAGGCATCATAGACATATCACAAGAGAGCATCTTCCTGAAGCATAATAATCATATAGCATGAAATAAGTATATGCAAGATGTTCTTTTGAAAACATATATTATATAGGCTAGAATACGAGAGCATAAGCATAAGGTAGTAGAATGTTCATCTAGGCATCATAGACATATCACAAGAGGGCATCTTCCTGAAGCATAATAATCATATAGCATGAAATAAGTATATGCAAGATGTTCTTTTGAAAACATTTATCATATAGGCTAGCATACGAGAGCATAAGCATAAGCTAGTAACATGTTCATCTAGGCATCATAGACATATCACAAGAGAGCATCTTCTTGAAGCATAATAATCATACAGCATGAAATAAGTATATGCAAGATGTTCTTTTGAAAACAAATATCATATAGGCTAGCATACGAGAGCATAAGCATAAGGTAGTAGCATGTTCATCTAGGCATCATAGACATATCACAAGAGAGCATCTTCCTGAAGCATAATAATCATATAGCATGAAATAAGTATATGCAAGATGTTCTTTTGAAAACATATATCATATAGGTACTTAAACATAAATCTCAACATCCTAACATAGGGGACTTTGGACTTGGTTTTGGGCAAAAACAAGGAGCTGGATCGATCAACTGATCGATTGACTCATGCCCAATCGATCAGCTGATCGATTGGGTGAGTCCCCGCGACAAAGGCTTCCCTAATCGATCAGCCGATCAATTGGGGAGAATTGCCGATCGCACAGAATGCCTCCCAATTGATCAGCCGATCGATTGGGAGCCTCCAATCAATCGATTGATCGATTGAGAGCTGTAATTTTACACGATAAGCCCTGGATTGATCAGCCGATAGATCCAGGCGATTCCCAGGAGCATAGAGGCGCTCTGGATCGAGTGACCGATCGATCCAAAGCCTCCCCAATCGATTGGGAGTAATCCAATCGATTGGGATTCGACCGTTGGCGTCGTATTTAGCTGTTGGCAAGCGTTTCTCTCGGTAGATCTCTCGGCTTTCTTCTCCAGCGACAACAACAACCACATAGCTTCTCCACAGTCACTCTCACACCAGATCTTGAAGGTTCTTGGATGCATTTCCAAGTCAAGAGGCGAATTTACAGCAAGAAGAAGAAGCTAGGGTTAGGGTTTATTGTGTAAACCGTGTAAGCTTTCCCTTGTATTTGCTTCTATTTGTTTCTTGTTGTATTGAGAGTATTGTAGGGCTTCTCCGCCTTCGGTAGTTACCAAAAAGGAGTGTTTACATAGTGGAAGGTGCGTGAGTGTGTGGATCCTTGGATTAGTCACCTCTTCTTGAGGTGGATACCAAGTAAATCCCTAGTGTTAGCATTGAGTGTTGTTTCTTTGTATTTTCCACTGCATTTCACCACAAGAAACAATCAACGAAGAGCACGAGATCGCGCCGAGCTATTCACCCCCCCTCCTCTAGCTACATTTTGGTCATAACAAGTGGTATCAGAGCAAGGTTGCTCTTCACCGGAATCATCGCCGGAAGGGGCAAAAAAGCTAGAGAGTGAAAAAGTTGAAGCAAATTCATCAAAGTCAAAGAATTCAAGAAGTTCAACTTCAAGATGGAATTCCGAGATGGACTCAGATTCGACACGAGGGTGCCTCCACCATTCACAATGATAAGCTTTGATCTTTGGAGATCAAGGATCAAAAATTTCTTGATGGTGGAGATAGAGCAATGGTTTGCTCTTATAGAAGGCTTCGAAGCTCCAATAAGTTCAAAGGGCAAAATTCTCAAGAGAAGCAAGTGGAGCCAAGAACAAATTCAAAGGAGTGAGGCCAATGATAAAGTGACCAAGCTTTTGGTCAATCTATTGCCTAGCCACATTTTGGAGCAAATTGGAGAATTCAAGGATGCCAAGGAGCTTTGGAGCAAATTGGCAATGATTCATGAGATCCCCTCCACTGTACCAGATCAAGAAGAATCCAAAGAGGGTGACTCATTGGATCTAAATCAAGAGGACTCCGAAGTTGAGAGATGCTCAACTTCAGAAGAAGAAGTCCAAGAAGCTTCATCTTCAAAGGAATGCAACGACAATGACAAAGAGGGAGTATACTCCTTGTTTCGTGTACAAGATGAAGATGAATAAGTCTCCACCTCTAGGATTGAGGGGGAGCGATTTTCGTTGACACCGGATCAAGAAGAAGGAGAAGCTTCTACATTCGGGTCTAATGAAGAAGAAGACAATTCATCCTTCACAAGTCAAGTCAAATCTATTGGAGGAGCATCATTGTCGGATCAAGAGGAAGCTTCTACCTCCGGATCAAAAGGAGAAGAGGTCATCCCTACACATGAAGGTATAAATGTTTCAATTAAGAATAAAAATCATATTATATGTTTTGAGTGTAGGGAACATGGGCATTATAAGAGCAAGTGCCCTAAATTGGCCAAGAAAAAGGGCCAAGTGGCACCAAAGGGCAAGGAGACCGTCCCCACAACAAAGAAGAACAAGGAGCACATTGTGTATTTCTTGTGCAACCAAAAAGGACATTATAGAAGCCAATGTCCTAAGGGGAAGAAGGAGGTCAAGCCTAAGGGAGGAAGCATGAGTCAAGGGGGATCCTCCAAGGTAAAACGAAAGGTATCATTTATTGAACCTACCCCTTTAAATAATGGTAAAAAGCATGCTAATTCCAATTTTTATCATTTTAATGCTATTTACCATAAAAATAGGGAGCATGATAGCATTAAAGAAAAACATATGGCTCTCTATGCTAAGACTACCACACCTAGGGTTAGGAAGGTAGGTAAAAGGTTAGGCAATAACACTAAGGACCATAGTTATAAGCCTAGAAATAAAAATGCTCAAGGATTTAAAGAAAAATCAAAATCTAGGGATTTATGGGAAGAAAATCAAGTTTTGAGATCAAGGCTTGATAAAATGGAAAAGACCCTAAAAAGGATGGAAAGTATCCTAAAAGGGCAAAATGAGCAAAACCTAGGTTTAGCACTACAAGGGTCATCCACGGGCCATAGGGGTTTGGGATACAAACCTAAAATTAAAAAGGATGTGCCTTATTACCATATGGTTCCATATAATTATGGAACCAACCCTAGGTCAAATGGTCAAGTCAAAAATACTAGGGAGGTTATTCCTAAGAGTATTTTTGCAACAAACGTGACTAAGACTTCTAAGAAGTCCAAGCAAGACTAAGAAGATTACAAGGGAGGCAATCCCTAGAGTTGATCTAGAAAATGTGACTAAGGCTTCCAAGAAGTCTAACAAGGTCACTTGGAAGGTATCTAGGGAAGTTATCCCTAGTGAATACCTAGAGCATCCAAGGAGCACCAATATGTTTTGGGTTCCTAGGAGCATTTTCTCTACTTCTTAGATGGGATAGAGAGTGTCAACTCCGATTAGAAGGGTAGTTAACCCAACTTTGATGAAGTTGACACTCGGAGAGCATTTTCAAGGTTATTATTTACCTTTGAAAATGAAATGGATAACTAAGTTACTCTTGGAAAGGGTAAGATGTGCCATAATGTGAGAAATTTGATTTTAAAATTAAATTGGCACATTTAGGAAAATCATAAGAACTACCAAGTTGGGATTGTGGTATGTTCTTAGAAATTAAAGGCAACTTAAGCCTTAACTTAATTTGTTACTCTTTAAAAGAGTAATATGTGTCAAAATTTGAGGAATATGCTTAATTTAAATTAGCACAAATTAGGAAAAGTAAAAGAAATGTCAAAATTGGGTTTTGGCATTTTCTTGGGACATTTTGGGCAATGTAGGGTTTAAACTTTAAGTTAGCTAAGGTTTAAGGATACTTAGATAGTTATTCTAGGTATTTTATTTATGCTAATTTATCATGCTTTGTTTGCCCATCATATGCCATGACATCATATTTATTCTTGCACTCATGATTTATTATGAAAAACACAAAAATACCATGTCATGCCATACATACATCATGTAGTTCTAGGAAATTTTCTTTTGAAAAGTATTTATCTTTGATGTATGTCATATCGCATCATGAATAATTCTTAAATTCCTTGAAATTAAGGGAAAATGGCATTTATTAACAAGTAACATCCTTGGTGGATGTTCATAACCTCAAAATACCTAGATAGATATGCATGACCCTTAGATTAGGGCAAAACCAAAGTTTACATCTCACTAAGAACTATAAGGTGACTTGTATGTGGTTTCATACACATTAAATACAAGTGAGATGTTAGGATAATGAACAAAACTCAAGATGTTGATTTAGTGCATTCTTTTGAGTTTTAAGTTCATCAAAACACATAGTTATGTGTTTTCCAATCATTGGGAAAGCTAATGTACAAGTCATGTGCATTGAGCCCAAAGAACATGGTTGGAAATTGGCTTTGAAAATGATTTTAAAATGTTTTTGGAAAACCTTGATGAAGACTATCTTTTGATAGTGATCATCATTGAATAGTTAGGCACAAACTTGGAAGAAAACTCTAAAGTTTTTACAAGTTTTCAAGTTTGTGTCAATCTTAGAAAATAAAAAGTATTTTCATAGAAAACTATTTTTCCTTGATAATATATACTCTAAATAATGTCTACATAAATTTTCATGATTTTTAGAATTTTTTAGAATTTTCTAGGGGTTTCTGAAGTTGACTGAAATGGAATTTCAGCAACTTCAGACCTTCAATCGATCATCCGATCGATTGAGAGTGAGCTTCTCGCGAATAGAAGCTCACTGGATCGATCCACCGATCAATCCACACTAGCTGAATCGATCAGTGGATCGATTCAATCAGGTTCAATTGATTGGGACCCAACTCCAATCGATTGAGAATGCTGATTTTGGCTGGGAAAGCTTGATTTTAGCATTTTGAACCATTTTTAGTCTAGGTAACCATTCCTAACCCCTCAAAACACATTTGTATACATTTAGGGGGAGTTTTTATGATGAAAACAAGGATGGATTGGTCAAGGAAGACTAAGTAGGGTTTAGGTTGAGGTTTGGTTTCAATATTGAATTTTTGAATCTCAAAACTTCAAAATTTGGGTTTCCTAAAGGTTTAGGGATTCCAAGTCATTGTTGGTGCAATGACAGAAGTTACGTGCATGTCTTTAGGGGAAATTACTCTTTAAGGAAATGAAAATCTATTTTTCATATACCTTGGAAGGTGGTTAACCTTCTTTAGCGAAAATGTTCAAGGTTGGGAATTTGTATATAATGGAGAGTGGATATCTTCATTATTCAAGTGGTGTATGCTCACGGATGAGCATTTGATGACAATGAAGGGTATGAGACCTTCATTTGAATCATGTGTGAATATACCAAGTGGTATATGCTCAAGGATGAGCGTTAAGAATAATGAAGGGTATGAGACTTTCGTTATTGTGTTGTGAACAACGAGTGAAGTTGTAAACAATGTTGGGTAACTCTTCAAGGGGAGAGTTTTTGATGTGTGCCAATAGGGGGAGAATGTGTGGTTAAGTTAGACCTTCATTACCTAAAAAGGGAGTTTGCCCTCTAGGAAAGGGGGAGAATGAAGGAAACCCTCATTCATACATTGGCATGAAGGAAGTTGAGGCTATGGGATTAGCCTAACTTAAAGAAGGTATTGTCAAACATTAAAAAGGGGGAGATTGTTGGCGCAATATTCCCTAGGTCAAGGTTGACCTAGTTGACTGAGCTTGAATTAGGTCAAGCTCGAGTCTTGATGTTTGGATTTTGATGTTTGACAATACATGGAGACAAGACATGGAGATTGTAGGTGCAATTGTTTATGTGGGGAGATTGTGAAAAAGAGTTAAGTAGGTCAAAGTTGACTGGATACTTGACTGGAAAATCCTGGTGAGTGAAGCCAGGTGAAAGTCCTAACTGGGAGGTTAGGCAGACTAGAAAGTCCTGGTGAGTGAAGCCAGACAGTTGTGGAAAGTCCTAGTGAGTGAAGCTAGGCAGAAGAAAATCCTGATGAGTGAAGCCAGGTGAAAGTCCTGGTGAGTGAAGCCAGGCAGAGGAGAAGTCCTAGTGAGTGAAGCTAGGAAGAAGGGAAGTCCTGGTGAGTGAAGCTAGACATAGGAAATCAAGATGGGTCAAGGTTGACCAGGCATCTGGTGGAAGTCCAAGTGGGTCATGGAGGACCGGACACTTGGCACGAGGAGAAAAGTCCAAATAGGTCAAAGGGATTGACCGGACACTTGGTGAGGGAGTCCTAGCAGGTCGAGGGTGACCGGATACTAGGCATGATGTACCAACAGGTCATGGTTGACCGGATGTTGGTTTAGGAGACTTTGGACTTAGTTTTGGGAAAAAACAAGGAGCTGGATCAATCAGCTGATCGATTGGCTCATGCCCAATCGATCACCTGATCGATTGGGTGAGTCCCCGCGACAAAGGCATCCCCAATCGATCAGCCGATCAATTGGGGAGAATTGCAGATTGCACAGAATGCCTCCCAATTGATCGGTCGATCGATTGGGAGCCTCCAATCGATCGGTCGATCGATTGGATCGATCGGTCGATCAATTGGATCGATCGATTGGGAGCCTCCAATCGATCGGCTGATCGATTGGGAGCTGCGATTTTGCGCGATAAGCCCTGGATTGATCAGCCGATCAATCCAGGCGATTCCCAGGAGCACATAGGCACTCTGGATCGATCGACCGATCAATCCAAAGCCTCCCCAATCGATTGGGAGCAATCCAATCGATTGGGATTCGACCGTTGGCATCGTATTTAGCTGTTGGCAAGCGTTTCTCTCGGTAGATCTCTCGGCTTTCTTCTCCAGTGACAACAGCGACCACAGAGCTTCTCCACAGTCACTCTCACGCCAGATCTTGAAGGTTCATGGAGGCATTTCCAAGTCAAGAGGTGAATCTACAGCAAGAAGAAGAAGCTAGGGTTAGGGTTTATTGTGTAAACCGTGTAAGCTTTCCCTTGTATTTGCTTCTCTTTATTTCTTGTTATATTGAGAGTATTGTAGGGCTTCTACGCCTTCAGTAGTTATCGAAAAGGAGTGTTTACATAGTGGAGGGTGCGTGAGTGTGTGGATCCTTGGATTAGTCACCTCTTCTTGAGGTGGATACCAAGTAAATCCCTAGTGTTAGCGTTGAGTGTTGTTTCTTTGTATTTTCCGCTGCATTTCACCACAAGAAACAAGCAACGAAGAGCACGAGATCGCACCGAGCTATTCACCCCCCCTCTAGCTACATTTCGGTCCCAACACTGATGATATTGGTAAAGAGCATCTACTTGTTGTCTAGTAATATCCATATCATCCATGAAATTCCTCATTCTTTCCTGGTCAACCTCATAATCCTGAACAAATCCTGTCACCTGACTATGAATGTCCCTAGTAAACTAAAAATGGTCCTGTACCTCTCTAAACTGGTCGTCAGAAAACTTGAAGCGACCCTCCAACAATTGTTGTTAGGTAGTGTGCTTCTTATGAAGCGAGTCTAAGGAGGTACGGAAATCAGAAAAATCAAATCTGGCAGGTCATATACTAAAGGAAAAAGTGAACCTAGCGGGTTCCGGATATCTGGAGGGTTGCGAGAGTTCTGATGATGAGGGCTCTTGGTGGTGCTCAGTATTTCCTACAAGGGAGGGAACAAACTCGGGTTCTGAATCAACGATCACCTAGTTCACAGGTTATGAACTAAAGTGCGCTCAGGACAAGGAAGGGGTAATGGGAAACTATCATTCCTAAGAAAAGTAAACCCATTCTCATCCCAACAGATCATCTTCATTGCAAGGCAAGAATCGATGTTGATCTTATCATTACCATGAATGACCTCTAGCCTATCAAGCTCATAACCTAGATTTATTACTATTTGGGTGATTAAACCGCCAAACACTATCACCCCCGAAGATACTTTACCTGTTCTCAACAAGTTTTGTAAGAAATAAAACCCAGAATCAAAGTCAACTTTATTTAGCATCGCCCAAAGAGAATAAAGCTCCACTTTCCTAACAACCCCATCACTCTCACCTCGACCAAAGATTGTTTTGCTCATCACACGATGAAGGTATCTTAAAGCGGAGTTTTGTATGCGGGATGCCTTTGCTCTAGGGGGTTCATACGGGTTTTTTGATCCTGTGATTGAAGTCCAAAATTCATTCCGGTTAATATTACTATCAAATCCACGGGCACCACCAGTAGGTAAACCAAAACGGGTATTAAAATCACTAAACGTCCACCGAATTTCTTTGTTCATCAACCTAAAAGTTATGCCCCCTATATAGTCATCCTCAGAAGAAAATTTAACATAAATTGAACTTAAAAACTCAAGGACTAGGCGGGGGTAAGTTCGTAAACGTGTGTACATAATGTCATTCCATTCTAAGGAGCTAATCATCCAATCTATGTTATCCCTAATTCCTAACCTATCCATGGTAGTTGGATCCATATATCTAGTGCACACGATTTTTCTAACAACAAGCATATCATATCTAGCTTTATGTTCTTGATTTCTAAAAATAATATTAAATTCATTGTCGTTACCTTCGTTGCGTGCCACCCTTTTGCCTTTGCCCTTGGAAGAAGAAGCCTTTCCTTTGCCTTTATCTCCTCCCGGCGCATCTCCTTCGCTAGATCTGCCGCTTCCTCGTTGGAGTCTCTTCAGGATTTGAGACATGATATGCAAGGTGAAATGGGTGGAGGTGGATCTTGGGGATAGAGGAGGTGAATCTTGAAGATGGAGAAGGAGAAAGAAGAAGAATAGTGGAATTGCTCCTCTCTATTTGGATTTGGGGTTCGAAGAAAACTTAGATCTAGATCTAGATCTAGATCTTGGTAAAGATGAGTTTTAGATGTAGGTAATGAAGGTTGATGAGGCATAGTGGGGAAAGAAAGGTTTTTGGGATAGGAAGAGATGGGAATTAAGGCTTTTTAAGGTGGTTCTTGACGCACATGGGTAAGGCACGGTCGTGTGCTAAAGACACGGTCTGGTGACTAGGTCGCCGCACGACCATGCCGGTTGGCACGACCCCTTCTTTTCTCCTCTCGACCGAGATCGCACAGCCGTGTCAATTGACATGGCCCATGCATTCTTCTCCTCGGGTGGCTTCGCACGGCCTTGCCAGTTGGCACGGCCCCTCCTTTCTTCCTCTCGGCTAAGAACGCACGGTCGTGTCAATCGACACTGCCCGTGCATTCTTCTCCTCGGGTGGCTTCGCACGGTTGTGTAGGGGCAAGGGCAAGCCCAAAGGCAAGGGAAAGTCCCAAGCCAAGGGAAAAGGCAAGGCACTGAAGCCTAAAGGAGGGGTCGCCAAGGATGCTACCTGCTTCCACTACGGTCAAACCGGGCACTGGAAGAGGAACTGCAAGGTATACTTGGAGGATCTTAAGAAGAAGCGAAGTGAGACTTCCACTTCAGGTATATATGTTATAGAAGTCAATCTATCTATTTCTACATCATGGGTATTAGATACTGGATGTGCTTCTCACATTTGTACTGATGTGCAGGCGCTGAGAAATAGCAGGGCATTGACAAAGGGCGAGGTGGACCTACGAGTAGGCAATGAAGCACGGGTTACTGCTATTGCTGTAGGGACTTATTTTCTATCTCTGCCCTCTGGGCTTGTACTAGAGTTAGTCGATTGTTGTTATGTGCCTGCATTAACTAAGAACATTAAATCAGTTTCTTGTTTGGACAAGAAAGGTTTCTCGTTTACAATAAAGAACAAATGTTGTTCCGTCTATTTAAACGATATGTTCTATTATAGTGCACCTCTGATAAACGGACTCTATATTCTAGACCTTGAAAGCCCTATCTATAATATAAATACCAAGAGGTTCAAGTCAAATGACCTGAACCAAACCTATCTGTAGCACTGTCGCTTAGGTCATATAAATGACAAGCGCTTATCCCAGCTCCATAAGGATGGTTTGCTGGACTCATTTGATTTTGAATCTTATGAGACGTGCGAGTCATGCCTACTAGGCAAGATAACCAAGACTCCCTTTAGTGGGTACAGCGAAAGAGCGACTGATTTGTTAGGACTCATACATAGTGATGTATGTGGCCCTTTCAATATCGCTGCTAGAGGCGGTTATAGGTACTTCATCACATTTACTGATGACTTCAGTAGATATGGTTATGTGTACTTGATGACACATAAGTCTGAATCCTTTGAAAAGTTCAAAGAATTCAAGAATGAAGTACAAAACCATCTTGGCAAGAGTATTAAGATACTTCGATCAGATCGAGGTGGAGAATACCTTAGCCATGAGTTTCGTGACTATCTAGCTGAGTGTGAGATTCTATCCCAACTCACTCCTCCTGGAACACCACACTGGAATGGTGTATCCGAAAGGAGGAATCGTACCCTATTAGATATGGTACGGTCTATGATGAGTCACACAGATCTTCCGACATTCTTTTGGGGCTATGCTCTAGACACGGCAGCTTTTATACTCAACCGAGTTCCATCTAAGGCCGTGATAAAGACACCATATAGGATATGAACTGGGAGAGATGCCCAGGTGTCTTTCATGAGGATTTAGGGTTGTAACGCTTACGTTAGACGTCAAGTCTAAGATAAATTAGGACCCAAATCTGACAAGTGCTACTTTATAGGATATCTCAAGGAAACTAAGGGATATTACTTCTACATTCCCAGTCAGCACAAGATAGTTGTGGCAAAGACTGGAGTCTTTCTAGAAAGGGACTTTGTTTCTAGAAAGACTAGTGGGAGTACATTCGATCTTGAAGAAGTTCAAGATGTGGATCCTAGCACTGAAGCCTCGATGGAAGTTGAATTGGAACCACAAAGTGTTGTGGATGATGTTGTTCCACAAAGAGTTGAGGAACAACAACCAGTTCAAGTAGACCTACCTCTTCGCAAGTCTGATAGGGTACGTCGTCAGCTTGAGAGATACTCATTTCTCTTGTTTGACCATGATGACGTTGTGCTCATAGAGGATGAGCCTACCACCTATCAGGAAGCTGTGATGAGACCAGATTCTGAGAAATGGCTAGAAGCCATGAGATCCGAGATGGAATCCATGTACACCAACCAAGTATGGACTTTGGTTGATCCACCTGAAGGGGTAAAACCCATTGAGTGTATGTGGGTCTTTAAGAGAAAGACTGACATGGATGGACTTATATATAATGGTCGCTTGGTAGCTAAAGGTTTCAAGCAGATTCATGGTATTGACTATGATGAAACCTTTTCTCCAGTAGCGATGTTTAAGTCCATTCGGATCATGCTTGCTATTGCAGCCTACCATGACTATGAGATATGGCAGATGGATGTCAAAACCGCGTTTCTGAATGGAAACCTGCTCGAGGATGTGTACATGACACAACCTGAGGGTTTTGTAGATCCACAACATACTAGTAGAGTATGCAAGCTGCATAGGTCCATTTATGGACTAAAGCAAGCTTCTCGGAGCTGGAATCTTCAATTCGATGATGCAATCAAACAGTTTGGTTTTATCAAGAACGAAGATGAGCCTTGTGTCTACAAGAAGGTTGTAGGGGATATAGTTGTCTTCCTCATATTGTATGTGGATGACATACTACTCATTGGGAAGGACATCCCTATGCTTCAATCTGTCAAGACCTGGCTAGGGAGTTGCTTCTCAATGAAGGACTTAGGTGAGGCATCTCGCATTCTAGGGATACAGATCTATAGAGATAGATCTAAGAGATTGCTTGGCCTAAGTCAGAGTACATACATTGACAAGGTACTCATACAGTTTGCCATGCAGAACTCCAAGAAGGGATTTCTGCTGATGTCACATGGCGTGAGTCTTTCGAAGACTCGAGGTCCCTCTTCTAAAGAGGAGAGAGACCGCATGGATCAGATCCCTTATGCCTCAGCCATAGGATCGATCATGTACGTCATGCTATGTACTCGACCTGATGTCTCGTATGCTTTGAGCATGACGAGCAGATACCAGTCAGATCCAGGTGAAAGTCACTGGATAGTGGTCAAGAATATTCTTAAGTACTTAAGAAGGACTAAAGAATATTTCTTGATATATGGAAGCAATGATGAGCTAGCTGTAAAGGGTTACAGTGATGCCAGCTTCTAGACCGATCAGGATGATTACCGATCGTAGTCAGGGTTCATATTTTGCATTAATGGTGGTGCTGTCAGCAGGAAGAGTTCGAAGCAGGACACAGTAGCTGATTCTACAACAGAGGCCGAGTATATTGCTGCATCAGAGGCAGCAAAGGAGGCAGTTTGGATTCGCAAGTTCATCACTGAACTTGGGGTGGTTCCTAGCATTGCTGACCTTATTGAGCTCTATTGTGACAATAATGGAGCTATAGCACAGGCGAAGGAACCTCGCTCACACTAGCGGACCAAACACATACTACGGCGCTTCCATCTCATTCGAGAGATCATCGAGAGAGGAGATGTGAAGATTCGCAGAGTACCTACAGAGGCTAACATCGTAGATCCCTTTACCAAGGCTTTGGCACAGAGGAAGTATGATGGTCACACTAGGTCATTAGGGCTTAGAGCCTATACTGATTGACACTAATGCTAGTGGGAGATTGTTAGCTAGAGCCCTAGAGCTAATCATTTGATGATTATATTTTTGGACTTGTTGTATCATATTCTATATAAATAAAGGCATTTGGTTTTTGGTTATTATACTTACTTGTATTGGTGCCAAATAAACTAAGTATAATAACGTCCTTGAGTAGAAGGTTCTTACCTATATCAATCGATTGGTTGAATCGATAGTGAGATGATATAGGGAACACTACTCTTAATCATTTCTAGTCGAGTATTAACATTCAGGGACAATGTTAATGCAATAAGACTAGCATGTAGGTTAACTCGATGACTTGATCTCACAAGTCATAGATATAGAGATATCAAGTTGACACATGGGTATGCATTAGAGAATGTATACTAAATGACCCGCCATGAGAAAATATCATGGATCGTTATATGAGTGTCATATACTTTCTCATGTGGCTATTAGTATGACTACTAGTCCTTAGATCTGAAGTCACCATGGTTCCCTACATAAGGAGTTATGTACTTTGGTTTCGTCAAACGCCACCCGTAACTGGGTGGACTATAAAGGCGATTACTGGGTATGTAACAAATTATGCGGAGGGATGTGAGTGATGTAGATGGGATCTATCCCTCCTATATGACAGGAGAGACATCGGTATTCTTGATAGAGTGAGACCACGAAGTGTATGACCATGCCCAAATGAGTCAATATGAGATATTGAGCTCATTTGATTTAGTGAGTCTACTTGGAGTTTAGGATTTAGATTGATCAGAGGATGACACGGTCTATGCCTCACATTGATCAATCTAGATGTCTAGGATAGAAGGACACTTGTCATATATTGTGAGGAGTCACAATTAGTAGTCACAAGGTGATGTTGGATCTCAACATTCTTGTAACTTGGGTAGTAATGATGTGTTGCTAGATACCGCTCATTACTTATGCTCCTAAATGGGTTTAGGGGCATTGCCAACGTTACAAAAACTTATAGGGTCACACACTAAGGACAATTAGATGGAGATTAGGTTCATATGATGAACCAAGAGGATTAGATTCATTTGATGAATCAAATTGGATTAAGAGTAATCCTAATTGGGCTAATTGAGTTAGACTCAAGTTGATTCATGTGTTCAATGAGTCTAATTTAGATTATGACTCATTGAATCAATTTAATTAAATGAATTAGATTCATTATATTAAGTTGGCTTGAATAAAATGGTTGGATTAGATCAACCATGGGAGAGATTTGGTCAAGTTTGACTTGACTTGAGAGGAAGAGGAAGAGTCAAGTTTGACTTGACTATTTGCCACATCATTAGTGATTTGGCATTAAGAGGACTAATGATGATGTGTCACATCATCAAAGTGTTTCACCTCATGGGGGTTATAAAGCCATTCTCTTTAATGGCTTCATTTAATGAGAATGGGGGTTACATTTTGGAAATGTGGTCGGCCACAATTTTTGAATGAATTAGATTCATTTTCATTCAAGTGGTATTATTCCATCTTCTTCCTCTAGTGCTCTTCTCCTTTCTCCCTCTCCTCCTTCTTGGCCGAATCATCAAAAGGTGCTAGCACATCTTTTGTGTGATTTTCCATCTACGTGTTCGTTTGGATACATATAGAGAGTTGTCTACGTTGACAACTTCGAGATCCGGCACCATTTGGACGAGCGGGAATGCAAAGGGCTTCGCTTCAAAGGTATAACCTTTTCTTTTGTAGATCTAAGTGTAGATCTAGGTAGAAACTCATATTCGTATGTTTTTCAAACTTTTTCTTTGCACGGATTCGTTGGCTAGGGGCTTTCGGGGTTTCCGTGACGCGAAAAAGCGGTTTTCGCGGCCCGAAAATCCCAACAGTGAGATGCTCTGGCTTAAATCTAGGGGAACAGGATTTCTAGGGTAGAGCCTAAGCTAAATCTAATTTTTTGAAAATTATAAGAAAATGGGATTTTAAAATCATTATTTTTCCTATATTTTTAAAACCAATTTAAAAGTGATTTTGAAATTATACTCACAATTTTGAAAAAGTAACACATAAGTACTCAATTAAATATAAGACAACTAAACATCAGATAACCAACTCCAAGATACAATCCAAAAGATGAGTAAGATAGCCAAATCCAAGTGTGAGTGACATATCCAAACAGTCTAAAAGATAAAATCAAGCAGGCGGATCGTCAGCTGGAGGATCGGCTAGAGGCTGCTCGGGTGGCGGCTGAGGCTGTCCCTGACGCCGAATCTCGCCTCGGAGAGATGCGAAACCAGCAGCCATCTCAGATCGCATAGATCGAAGGAAGCAATGGCTATCTAGCACAGCTCGTCGCGTCTGAGTGGACTGGATCTCGAGTCGAATGAGTCTGTCCTCGACAGAGAGTGGTGCCGAAGATGAAGGCCCGGCTGATGTGGAGGGTCCGACAGAGGTGGAAGGATCTGTGAAAAAGTCCTTTGCCAGGAAATCGGGCCACTCCTCATCCGCATCTGGTACATCCTCGGCCTCTGGAGCACCAGGGGCAGCAACTGGTGGTGGTCGGCCCTTCCAAGCCAGAATCCCCTCGACAGTGACCTCTGCCCCTGCTAATCTAAGGCTACGCTGACCTAACTCATCATAAATGGTAAGTGGGATGAGTACCCCTCTAGTGATGTCTATCCTAGAGCTGGAGAATATCTGGGTCAGGATATGGCAGTAAGGCATATGAATCACTCAAGATGTAACTGTACTAGATGCAAGAATGATGTTATGAAACATATGGAGGGCTATGTCTATATCTAGGCGCTGGCTGAGGGCGTACAGAAAGAACGAGTGGGATGGTCGCATCTTCGAGACGTCTCGACATAAGATGGGTAGGATGCATGCTGTCAGGACTCTGTACATAGCATAGTCCTGAACGCGAAGAAGAGTCACTACAACAAAAACCCTCATAGACATCGGTTTTCCACCGGTGTCTATTTCATTTTCGACCGATGTCTATGAAGCCGATGTTAAAAGTCTGTCATTTTAGACATCGGGTTAAAACCGATGTAGTATCACTTAACGGCACCGGTCTTCGAATCGGTTATTAACCGGTGTAGTATCACTTAACGACACCGTTTCATCAACGGTGTAAAACTGATGTAATATTGTATGTTAATAACACCAGTTTTGGCAGCGGTAAATGACCGATGTAATATTAGTTAATAACACCGGTTTTGCAGCGGTGGAAAACCGATGTAATATATATATTTTTTAACAGCACAAATTTGATTTCCGAAACAATGAAAAACCGACAATAATAAAAAAAAATACACAAATATTCACAAATTATACAAATATTCTTCATTCAACAATATCCATAAAATACACACATATTCATAAATTATATAAATAATCTTCTTACAATAGTATCCATAAAATACTCAAACATTCTTTTTACATCAAAAGCTAGCTAATATATATCAAAATCAAGGTAGAACATTCTTTTAATAACATATCAAGGTAGAACCACACTTCAAATGTAATCTAGCATGCATTCAGCCCACTCGAACCGCACTTCATCAATTTCAACTCTGGAGTACTTGAGATTTGTAAACTGTAAAAACACATAAATAATATATTAGTAAACCAAGACTAAAAATCATAGTTGAAAAAGTAGTAAGAGCATCAGGTAACAAGATGACTAATTGGAATGCTTAAAAAGAAAAACATTCATCATTTATCTCAACCACATCATATAGTGATAGATCAATCATTCCTGGTGGTTGCAAGATAACTACGGTCTTATCGGTGTCGTCAACTTCTCTGACATGCTCAGGGTCTTCAGGGAGCAGCTTCTGCCATGACCCAGCCTTCTGGCATGGCAAAGAGTTATCCATTCCCAAACATTGCTTCGCTCTTCCACCCTTCAGTTTTTTCTAGTGTGGTGTTTCCACTAATCTATCTCTTCTTTAGGTTTCCTCGCATTCCAAAAGTTCTTGGGGTTCATATCCACTTATCATCTACCATCTCATAAATATGTATTTCAAAACCCTTGTCTGTTATGTATTATTGATATCTGTGTTATGTTGAATTGATCTGCCCAACAACTTAACTTTGGACTGCTATTTTGTTGGAGCCACTCTGATAGTTTGATTACAGGATAGCTTTCTACCACATGCAACAGGCACATTTGTCAGCTGGGAACCATGTCATAGCCCTCACTGTCATTATGCAAAAGGCAGCAAAGTGACAAGAGAAAAAAAGAAGACAGATCAGAAAGCACACACAACTCTTTCTGTTCCTTTTCAGTTTTATAAGACTGCTGATTGACATTGATGGAGCTGCCTCTGCTCAAAGTTCAAAATGCTGTGAAAATAGCCACCTCTGAATTGTTGAACCAGTAGAGAGACTGAGCCAGAAAGAATCGATAGGGATGGGATACTCTGTGCATTTGAACAATCCACATGATGCATGCATAGCTGCAAAGATACTTAATAACCTTATCCACCACAGATACCTACTAGGCACAATTAAGATTGAAGGATTTCAATGATGCATAAGATTTATCATTTGTGTAACTGATTTGATTACTTTGGCTCAAGATATATCATTGCATCACGAGGCCATAAAAATTTAGCACTTAATCTGATACTGAAACAATAAAAATTTCTCCTGTAATGACACAATGGTAAGTAGTTATACAGGCAAAAAAATAATGAGATTTCTAGATAAGAAAAATGTTGTTATGAAATTGATCTATTCATTACTTTGGATACTGAGATAAGAACTTATATTAATAAACAGTACAAATAAAGGACCATGTGATCATAGACAATAGAGAACTCATTACATCGAATGAAGGGGAAAACATAGATAGTGCAGTGTGCACATTATGATGAGCAAGAACAATACTTAAGTAACTCTGACTATTGTCTGCCATTAGTCTAGTTCTAACCCTAGATCAAGGAAATGGTACTAAAATCTATAAAGTCTCAATTATTTCAAACTACATGCTGAATATTCTTTCATAACATAAAGGAGACACTTGTTGACAAGATGTGTTATACACATAAGCCTTAGCACAAAGGGTCATAACTCTCTTCAAAATCTCGATAACAAATTGAGGGATCAAAGTGAAAGGACTGCATTCATACAAGAAGTGAAAGATTTTTTACAGCATTAATCAGATGAATCTTTATTAACTCTATTCTTGCTGTTTCAGAAACTTTACAAGTTAAGCTTCAAGACACTCCAATTCGGTATGAATGGTTTTCCATGCTAAAAGTATATGTTCTCAATGTATCGATCTTTGTCACCTTTTTATTTTTTTACAAGGATAAAAATAATGAAGAAATCAGTTCTAAATTAAGGCAAGATAACAAACAGATAAGATCTATACTTTTCGCACCTTTTCAGCAAGCTCAACATGTGCAGACTTTACATTATAATCACTTCCATTTTTGGTCAGACCCTGCCAAAGAAGGTAGAAAAACTTGAGTTCATACACAAATGTTAAAATATGATCTTATATCACCGAGATGGTAATGTTGTCTGCAGTTGGAAATTGCCTTTGTTATAACCAAAAGAGACAAATCCACACGGTTCATTAAAAGATCTGAAATTGTGTTCTTCACATATTGAACTGCGCCAAGA
Source organism: Zingiber officinale (assembly GCF_018446385.1). Lineage (NCBI taxonomy): Eukaryota > Viridiplantae > Streptophyta > Magnoliopsida > Zingiberales > Zingiberaceae > Zingiber > Zingiber officinale. The sequence goes on from NC_055990.1 coordinate 74,009,956, forward strand.
ATATCTCGGTCAATTAGTATCTTGTGTAGGCATTCGTTTACCAGATTCTTTACCAACAAACAGTTGTCTCTTTTGACTGTCTCGATGCCTGTTGTTAAGAAATTGAATGCCACTAAATCATGTTTTTTCAATAACTATTAAATAGTTCAAATACGTACCTTTTGTGTCCATTTTGTTTTCATATGATGTATGCCAATAGATTAAAAATATATAGTTCAGACTAACATGTGTCTACTTCAGCAATTAGCAGCCATTTTTACTGCATAAGGTAACAACACAACAACAGAAAATGGAAAAAGAAAAGAGAAACTATACCTGCAAACGTAACTCAGATTCAGTGAATGCTCCTATTCGACGAAGATGCGCAACAATCCACAGACATTCAGGCAACTGTATGACATTTTTGTTTTCAAGAACTTAGTTATGTGATTCCAATGAAAAGAATTGTCTTATAGGAGATATGAGACAAGTAAAATGGAATGAACCAGCATGATGCACTATAAAACACTAGAGAGATCTTAAAATGTTTAGACAAAACCTGAATGTTTGAACGAAGTTTCTGAAGAAGCTGGGATAGCATAGATTGCATCGTCTTTCTAACTTCTGCTTCCAATGCCTGAGTGACAGGTAACCTTCATTCCAAATATCAATGCATAGGTATTATCATGAATGAAACCAGCAGACTATTTCATTACCCAATAACAATGGTGCAAGTTTTGGATCAGAGAGAGACTTACTCGACATGCATTTTTGAAAACTTGCTGACGGAAGCTTCAAGGTCAAGGGCTTCCTCATAGTTGCCATTCCTTATACATCTGGATCACATGAATGCATGATTACATTTTACAACAATTAACATGGATTCACCAAATAAGCGTATGATTAGAGTATGGGTGATTGGCTTACAAAGACAAAATCCTTATGTTTTCATGAAATATAATCCTTTTTGCTCACAAATAGATTAATAATGAAGAAGCTGCAACAGAAGGGATTTGAAGCAGCCTGCATTTATAGTTATTTAGACATTGAAGTAGTAGTCAACAAGCTTCATTATTTTATATGTGAAAGTAAAATAAAATTGCAGAAATGCTTTGGATTAAAAGAATATTCCTACTTGCATACTCAACCTGAAAATCTAAATTATCTTCCTTTTTCATGCAACAGAAACATAGAATTCTAAGTATAACAGAGCATTAATACAGACATTGGGAACCAATACCAAGATGATAGGTAAGAAACAGAGAAGATTTGTCGATTAAATGAGATACGGACTACACATTGTTTCTTCAAAAGCTTAAAATTTCCGATATAAGAACTAGATATCTTGTTCTTAATGTTCAGGTTGCTAGTACGGAATGAATGCCTTAAAATTGCCAAAGCAAAGCTACCGATAATCAGGTGAAAGAAGAGGACTACTTCAATACCCCTTTTCGAGGAGGAGAAAGAGGAGGCTTGGGAAGAAGAGAGGGCGAGTCGTCTCACAGCTGCCTGCATCTGTGCTCCTCGACGAGTGGCACATGAAGATCATAGACAAACAGTGGTCATAAGCTGAAAGAGCATCAGCATGAGAGCACACTGGTGATGGAGATCCACGCGAAAAAGAGACTATTCCCTGACGCCGACTGGAGTTGCCGTTCGCCGCCGCTAGTTGGAGGGAGAACGATTCATAGCAAGCTAGATAAATTGAAAAGCGAAGTGCTGGAGGCAAGGGGCAGCATGGCGTAGGTCGACGATTCGTTTCTCCTGGAGGCGAGCAGAGGAATGGAGGCCGAAGAAGGAGGACCTAGGGTTTATGGAAGAAAGTAAGGAAAAATTACCGGAATGCGAAGAAGGACTCCAGCGGTGGCAATGAATGCTAGATCGGAGATGGATGAAGGAAAAACTACCGGAATACGAAGAAGAGCTCCACTTCTCACCCAAAGGGAGGAGTTGGAGGAGATGCAGTGTGGTTGGACGGAGAAGCAAGGGCATCGATCGTGTCAACCAAAGGGAGGAGTTGGACGGAGAACCAAAGGAAGGGGCATCGATCTAGGAAGGGGGAAGAGGGAGATGAGGTTGAGAGAGATGGTCGGAGGTTTAGGTTTAGGTTTAGGCTGAGAGAGATGGTCGGAGGTTAAGATTTAGGTTTAGGCGAGAGGTCGCGCGGAGGAAGGGGCGCGATATAGATTTAGGTTGGAGGGAACTTCACAGTGTTGCAAATTTTGGCTGTGGGAATATTAAAATATTTTATTTTGGTTCTTTAACACCGGATTTTAAAAACCGCGGTTAAAATCGGTGTCTATTAACGAAAAAAAGGACGCTCATAGACATCGTCTAAAAAATCGATGTCTATGAGCTAAAATCTGCGCTCATAGACACCGGTTTTTGGAAAAATCGGTGTAAAATACTCAAAGACATCGGTTTTTGCTTAAAACTGTTGTTGTTCCACTGATGTCTATGAGGGTTTTTGTTGTAGTGAGTGGATCTGAACTCGGTCAGGCCCAAGGGTCTCTCCTCCCAAAAAAAATGCATGTAGATGTCATCTAAGGTAATGTGGGAATAGGGATCACCAAAAGGTAGCTCCCTACTCGGGTAACATAAGAATGTACATGGGGACTCCCTAAGCTCTAAGCTGGTGCGAAGTAGGGAGGGAGTAAACTGAAGGTCAGTACCACCAACTCTGGTGGAATAGGTACTATCATTAACCTTTTCAAGGTTGTGATAGAACTGGGCACACAAGTCTTGGTTGACTGTAGTGGTACAGTTAACCAGTTTATCTAGATGATAGTAGTTTATCATCTGGATTGTGGGTTGACAGTATTGGGATAAAAATTCCCGACCAATATATCTAGATTTAATAGACTCAAAGGTGAACCTAGCGAAATCTATCCTATGCTGTTCCGAGGGGAATCTAGGGTCCGTGGAAGGGGCCCTAGCCGGTGTGGGATCCACAATACGACGCTTCCTATTGTTGGCATTATACAAGAAATATAGCAAAACTAGCAAGAAATTTATGTAATAGATGAATGAGAAGAGTTTAGATTATATCTAGGAGGCATTGCAAGGATTAAAGGTGGAAGAGATGAATTGAAGGCGCCTTGGTTGGGAAAAATCGCACTTGGCTGTGTTTCGGCAGAAAAACGAACAGAAGGAGGAGCTTCTGTTCGTGGCGAAAACGATGAGCGAAGGCGCCTTAAGGACTCCTTAAGGTGCCTTTGGAGGCACCTTAAAGGCTCCTTAAGGCGCCTTAAACAGGCCGGCGGGAAATTTCCCGCCGCTGTTGAGGGCGCCTCCCTCTTGTGGGAGGCACCTTCATTCAGGTGTCACCTGTCCTTTTTGTTTTTTTTTTTGTTTAGCATTGAGTTTAATTAAGTTTGATTGACAATAATTTAAGTTAATTAATTTGAGAAATAATTTTGAAACTAAGTTTTTAAAAGATTTTTTAAAATAATTTTGAAATATTTTGAAAAGATTTTTTAAAGGAATTTTGAAATTGAGTTTTAAAGATTTTTAAAATAATTTTGAAATATTTTGAAAATATTTTTTAAAGGAATTTTGAAATTAAGCTTTAAAGATTTTTAAAATAATTTTGAAATATTTTGAAAAGATTTTTTAAGGGAATTTTGAAATTAAGGTTTAAAGATTTTTAAAATAATTTTGAAAAGATTTTTAAAGGAATTTTGAAATTAAGTTTTTAAAAGTTTTTAGAATAATTTTGAAATATTTTGAAAAGATTTTTAAAGGTATTTTGAAATTAAGTTTTAAAGATTTTTAAAATAATTTTGAAATATTTTGAAAAGATTTTTAAAGGTATTTTGAAATTAAGTTTTAAAGATTTTTAAAATAATTTTGAAATATTTTGAAAAGATTTTTAAAGGAATTTAGAAATTAAGTTTTTAAAAGATTTAAAATAATTTTGAAATTTTTTTTAAAAGAATTATGAAATTAAGTTTTTAAAAGATTTAAAATAATTTTGAAAAGATTTTTAAAGGAATTAAGTTTTTAAAAGAATTATGAAATTAAGTTTTTAAAAGATTTAAAATAATTTTGAAATATTTTGAAAATATTTTTAAAGGAATTCTGAAATTAAGTTTTAAAGATTTTTAAAATAATTTTGAAAGAATTTTTAAATAAGTTTTTTAAAATTGATTAATTGATTATAGAATTTGAATTAATTATAGTTATGAGTTTAATTTTGAATTTGAATTTTAAATTCCTTAGTCATCTCACCCGATCTAAATTTTCAATCAGGGAATCCTATAATTTTTGTGAGATGAATTGAGGTTCAATTTAAGGGTTTGGTTTAAGTTTGCGTTAAATTCAGGTTTAGCGTTGGGTTCAACAAGTAATCATTCTTTGGATAAACTTCTGGGCTATGGTGAGTCACAAGAAACTCATTAAAGTAACCATACCTTCGAGGTTTACCAAATAGTCCTACCCATTGAACTTAATACTAAACCTTGGTCCAACTGGTTAGGATCCATTTAAGGGTAGCTTCGGTTAGTTCCACTTGGCCAAATGCACCAGGTCGAAGTCATATCTTCCTAGACATGCGATGCCCAAGCTTCCCTAACGTACTATCATCCAAAAACTTCACCAGTACCATGGGTCAAGTTAAACCTGGTCTATTTTTTCTAACCTTAATTATCCTGCCGGTTAGTCTACTCTTGTTTACCCATTTTGGGTAGATTAAGTTCAGGGTGCCAGCTATTCTGGATCCTCCTTCTAAATTTTTATTTGATTTAAATTGAATTTTTGAATTTTGATTTAAGTTCAAATTTTTAATTTAATTTTGTAATTTAATTTCAAAATTTTTAATTTAATTTTGAATTTTAATTTAATTTTGAATTTATAATTTAATTTTGAATTTTGAATTTTGAATTTTAATTTAATTTCAAATTTATAATTTAATTTTGAATTTTGAATTTTAATTTAATTTCAAAATTTTAATTTAATTTTGAATTTTGAATTTTAATTTAATTTCAAATTTATAATTTAATTTTAAATTTTGAATTTTGAATTTTGAATTTTAATTTAATTTCAAATTTATAATTTAATTTTGAATTTTAAGTTTGTTTAATTAATATCGTTTTTCTTTTTGCTCCCCTTGGATCATAGCCTCGATATGGTCTATCGAGGTAGTGTATTTGATCCTTCGGGATCCAATATTGACCAAATCCAACTTGATTAATCAATTTGGACTTGGGGACCCATGCTTGGACTCTTTTTCTATCTGTTGTTTCTACAAGAGATAAGTAGGATTTATATTTTCTTTTTGGTTTAAATCCTAGACCAGTTCTATTGTAAACGGCTCTTTGTGTCCCAAGAATTAGGTCAAGATTCTTGGAACCTAAAGAAAACCGTTCTTGAGTTTTCTCTAGATCCTTAACTTGAGTTTTTAGACTGGAGTTCTCTTCTTCAAGTTTTTGAACTTGAATTGAGTTTCCAGTCTGATCTGGTTCAGTCAAAGATTTGGAGTCAGTCACTTCTTTAAGGACAGCTACTTCCTTTAGAAGTGACTTAATTCTAAGATTCGACTTAGCTAATGTTCGCAATAAGTAATTAACTAGATTATTAAGGCGAGGGATACTTACAGAGGGATCGGGCCCTTCGGAAACGGATACGGATCCGTGGCTTCGCTTGGACTCGGCCTCCGACTCGATCTCGCTCTCGAATTCGTCGATCTGGTCCCGGGCCATCAGCGCAAGTAAACTCGTCTGATCGAGTTCGTCGTCGTCGTCTTCTTAGGAAGATTCATCCCATGTTGCCTTTAAGGCCTTCTTCCTTCTCTGCTTCTTTGCATCCTTTTGATTCGGGCAGTTGGCCTTGATTTGCCTCTTCTGGTTACACCCGTAGCAGATCACTTCGAACTTTACCTTAGAACTTGGTTGGGCTTCCTTGGATTGGACTGCCTTCTTTAGGTCCTTCTTGTTGAAGCCTTTCTTCTTCTTGTAAAGTCTCTTCACAAGATTCATGAGCTCCGTTGTTAGTTCTTCATCTTCATCATCTGAGTCGGGTTCTTCTTCTGACTCTGGTTTAGTTCTTCTTTGTGATCTTGGTTCGCGCGTTCGACTGGTACCTGCAACCAAAGCAATCCCCTTCTCGGTTGGCAGTGCATTAGTCTGCTCATGTAATTCAAACTCACAAAATAATTCATCTAATTTTATTGAAGATAAATCCTTGGAGACTTTGTAGGCATCTACCATTGATGCCCACAATGTGCTCCTCGAAAACGAATTTAGTGCGTACCTTATGACGTCCCGATTCTCTACCTTTTTACCTATTCCGTGGAGAGATTTGAGGATGTCTTGAATTCTTGCGTGTAGAGAGCTTGCCGTCTCACCTTCTTGCATTTTCAGATTATATAGTTTATTAAGTAAAAGATCTCTTTTACTTACCTTGGTGTCGGAGGTGCCCTCGTGGAGTTCTATCAGTTTCTCCCACAGCTCCTTTGCGGTTGAAAATCGACCGACTCTGTTGAGCTCTTCCTTGGTAAGACCACACTGGAGGGTGCAGGTAGCTTTGGCGTCGGCTTCCACCTTCTTGATTAGGGATGGCTCCCAGTCCTCGCAGGGTGTAGGCTTGCCGTCTTTATCCGTTGGCAGATCCAGACCAGTCTTGATTATCATCCAGGTTTCGAATTGGATTTTCAGGTAGGTTTCCATTCGTCCCTTCCAGCACCCGAAATCTTCTCCATAGAAGAGGGGGGACAAACGGTGCTGAAACCCTCTTGTTGGGTCATTGAGAGAATATGCAAAGAAAAAATAAAAAATATGTCCCAAGACTAAGTCTTGGATTAGTAGTGCGGGAGTAAAGAATTGAAAAAGAACTAACTCGAGTGGTGTTGCACCAACTTCGAGCGAGATCGATATGAACAAAAAAAAACTGGAATATAGTAAGAATACTAATTTCAGTTGACTCCGAAAAATTTAAAACACCGCGAAAAAAATTGCGTGATTGGTGGTTGCACCAGATCAACGCGACCTCGCTCTGATACCAATTGTTGGATCGAGAAGCGCTAGAGGGGGGGGGGGGTGGGGGTGAATAGCGCTCGCGGCTATTTCGTAAAACTATCAGAGTTAAAAACACGCAGTGGAATAAAGAAACACAAACACAGAGACACAGGGGAATTTACTTCGTTCGGAGCCTAGATCGACTCCTACTCGAAAGCCCGCGATCCTTGATCGCTTTCCGTGGGCAACAACTATAAGCTCGATAAGAATTACAAACTAATTACAATGAAAATATAATAACAACTTTATACCGACAACTAATGTAGCGACCCACCTTCTTTACTACTACCACTCTCTAGAGGTGGACGCTACTTAACTGCTAACTCTACTTAACTGGTGTGATCGGAACCACGAGGAATCTCGACCGAAAAATTTCGGTAGAGTCTCCCCTGTACCGGTGACCATATCCGTAAATACATACAGAGTATACTCAGCCACAGGCGGCTGGAACATATATTTTCACAACCACGCAGTTTAATAAATCAAATCATGTAAATAATGAAAAGCGGAAACATAACTTCCTACTACAAAATTTTCTTATCAACTTAATAAGAAATTAAGCTAAACAAATTCTTAAACTAAGTGAGTTCTTTAGCTAAGTCCAAAGGGTCTCCATAGTCCACACATCACACACTCCTCTTGCATCTCCTTGTCGTCTTCCTTCACTGTATCTTTCCTTTCCCTTAATATGCAGTAGGAGGAAAGTAGTATCTATAAGCTAAAAGCTTAGTGAGCGCTATCCTACTCACAAAAACTCGATATGCATGTATATAAATAAAAACATGCTAGAAATGAATGCTAACATGTAAAGCTACTCATGCTCATAAATAGCAAAGAAACTAACTGAAGAGCTAACATGTAAAGATAATCATGCTCATAAATAGCAAAGGAATCTAACTAACTGAAATACTAAACATGTATAGCTAATCATGCTCATAAACCAATAAAGGAATCATACTAATTGAAATACTAAATATGTATAGCTAATCATGCTCATAAATAGCGAAGAAACTAACTGAAAAGCTAACATGTAAAGCTAATAATAGAACTATCATGTGTATCAATAAGAAACTGAATTGATACCTAAGCTAAACTAATTAATGCTAAACTGAGTCTAACTTGTATTCACATAACTAATTTGTGAAGTTTTGAAAACTATTTACATAATAGATTAAAATAATAATCATGCTGCTGATGGGCCCGGCAACTGTACTTGCTGTGCGTGCATCTCTAACTAAACCCAGGATTGCAAGTTCCGAGTCTAGTAGGGTTTACTAGGTTATCTAAACCTAGGGACGACTGTGGGGGCCCAACCCAATGGACATCTGGTCCAGTACAGTGCCACTGCTAAAAGTAAAATACTGGATCTTAAACTAATTAACTTATCTTGCTTTTACTAGGTTATCTGAACCTAGAGGCGACTGTGGGAGCCCACCCATTGGACCGTAGTCCCATATAAGCTGAAGCAAGACTAAATAAGTTATTTTAAATGCTTCTACTGCATTTACTGAGCTATTAAAATGTCTACTGTAGCATTATATTGAGCTAAGCATTTTATCAAGCACTTGGTGTGCACTAGAACACACCCTACGTACTAAAAATCTATATACAAAGCTTGACATAAATCTGCATGCAAAGCTTAACAAAAAATCTGCATATTAAGCTTATCAAAATATGCATACTAGGCTTATCTAAAATCTGCATGCTATAAAAATAGGAATGCTCATGTTATTCCAATAGCAAATAGGAAACTAGAACAACTTAAGCATGCTGTGATAGTAAAACAAATTCAACTACTAGGCTTGCAATAGAATCTAGAAAATAAAGGAATCGTTGCTGCATGGAATTAACAGAATATCATGCTTCATCAGGAAATATTGAGAATTCGTACTATGGTAAAGCTAGAAAAGGAAAACTGCACTTCTATTAGCAATGGAAAAGAAATCTGCCAATGCTAAAAAAAACTATTCTTACTAAGCAACCAACAACAAGATCTCAAGGCTAATATGAAATTCATGAGGCATATCAAAAACTGAGATACTACAACTGAGATGCAAAAACTGAGATGCTGGGGTCTAAACTGAGAATTCGGAATGCTGATTACATATATATTACAGTGACAATGTGATGCTACAGCTGAGATGCTAAAACTGAGATCAAAAGAAAGAAATCAAAACAGGCATGTTACTCTTAAACCTCTAGCTAACTCAATACTGTACAGTATAATCCAAGGCAAAGGAAACAAGAAACCCATGCTACTCAGAAACATCTAACTATTCCAATGCTGTACAGCATAATCCAAAAGCAAAGAAACTCATGCTCTGATTTAACAAACGAACTTCTGAAATTGAAACTACAACACAACTAATGGAACAAAAATCGAAATCCAAAACCTTCCAGAACTAGCTATCCATGTTATTCCAAATCTCTCCTCATCTTCTTAAAAACTCACGGCAGCTAGCCTCAAGAATACACTCCTTACAGCATGCTTCGGAAAAACAACAAGAAACTAACAAGAATTCAAAACCAACAACCAAAAGCTAAACAAACAAACAAATTCCATTTCCTTTCTTTGAGGTACACGGCAACAAGCCCAAAACCAAAAACTTCACAGCAACCTTCGAAAGCAAGAAGAACGAGAATCCGGAACTACTCCTACTGCAGGTGAGTAGCAACTCACCTTCGGTTCTTGGACTTACAACCGAGCAAGACAGCTTCTAGGGCTTCGGAGAAACTCACGATCTCGGCCTCTTCCTCGCGTCTTCGAGTTCTCCTTGTCGAGAGGATCAAGAGGACGAAGAAATCTCTTGGAATCGAGCCTTGGTCGGCCGCCGGAGACGTGCCCTAGGTTGGCTTCGTTTCCGCCCGAGAGGAGAACAGCGCCGCTCGCGTAGGGAGAGAAAGGGAAGGGAAATCGTGAGATTAGGTCACGGCTAATCAAGCCCTAAGTTCTCCCTTTATAACTCCAATATTTCTATTAACTACTCTTGCTTAAATACAACTTGATTCGGGTTTTATTAACAAACCCGCGGCTGGTCTGTTGGTTAAGCGAACCTCTGCTTCACCCGAGGTTCACGGTTCAAATCTCGGCTTGGACATTTTTTTTTGTCGAAACTTCTTTCGTTCAGTAAAAATACCAAACGAACTCCAAAAATTATGTAAAAATACTCTAAAAATTTCTAAAAATCTCTAGAATTTTTCTAAAGCATTTCTAGATTTTTATAAGGACTTTTAGAACTCGAAATAGGAAAAATTGGGTCGTTACAATTCTCCCTCCCTTATAAAAAGTTCGTCCTCGAACTTAGAATAATTCTGGATATATTTCTGTCTCATGCTGTCTCCACGCTCCCCTAGTAACTTTCTCGTGCTTCTGGTTCTACCAGATGACTTTTACTAATGACACTTCTCTGTTTCCTAGTCTCTTGTCTGCTCTGTCCACTATCTGTGTCTGCTCTCATAGCTAAGATCCTCTTGGATCTACACTGTCTGAGGCTGAATCACTTGGCTAAGGTCGTGAATACACTTCTTTAGCATGGAGACATGAAATACATTGTGTATTGCTGACATATCTTGAGGTAAGTCTAGCTTGTAAGCTACCTTCCCAATTCTCTCTATGATCGGGGTAGGGTCCTACGTATCGAGGACTTAACTTGCCCTTTTTCTCTTGGGTTCTCCGATGTACTCGAACTGTGCTTCTGCTTCAGGTTGGAATACGACTTTCTGTTTACGGCACTCTATGGAGGCACCGTATCTGATCAGGAAGTTCATTCCAAATATGACATCGTAGTCAGTCATGTCTAGCACTATCAGATCACAAAAGAGTTCTCTGTCTGCTATCATGACTGGCACTATTCTGAGCCAGTGCGTGGATGCCATAACTTCTCCCGAAGGTAATGTTGTTAGCAACTGACTACTGAGTACCTCTGGGGGTATTGCTAACTTTTCGACGAATGCCCTGGCTATATAAGAATGGGTTGCCCCAGTATCGAATAAGACAGTTGTACTTTGCTGTAAAATACTAATCTGACCTGTAACAACTGTCGAGGCATTAGCTACGTCCTCTCTGGTGAGTGAGTAGATCCTCGCATTCGCCGTAGCTGGAGGGGCTTCTAATCTGCCCTGGCTGATAAGTGGACCTTCTAGAGCGGCCTGCATATAAGCGAAATGGCTGCATCTTGAATCTCTTGTGGTGAGGAAGACCGGTCTTGTTCGGGCACTGCTTGGCCATGTGCCCTTCTTGTCCACATTCAAAGCATCCTCGTGTGCCCTTGCGACAAACCCCTGGGTGGAATTTCCCACAAGTAGCACACTTTGGATAACTGGGTCGCTTGCTAGATGGTCCTCCTTTTGGGTCACTCCCTGATTTGCGCTTGCTGTTGGAGTTCCCTTTCTAGTTAGAGCTGTGGCCTTGCTGTTTTGAGTGTGAGAGTTTCCTTGGCCTTTGGACTCTGAGGAGACTTGCTTCTGCTGCTTTATGTTGTTCTGGTAATGCTTTGTGGTCAGGGCACTGCTCACTAACTCCTCTGTGGTTTGTGGCCTATGTATGCCACCAGCCACGTTCACTGCTATCTCTGGCCTCAGCATCTTGAGCATCAACCGGATTCGTTCCTTCTCTGTGCTGACTAGCTCTGGGCATAGACGAGCCAACCTGTTGAATTTCTTCACGGCTTCCTCAACTGAAAGGTTGCCCTGACGAAACTCAGTGAACTCGTCGTAGTGGCGGTTTGTAACCCGTATGTGAAAGAACTCCTCGAAGAACTCCTTCTCGAAGTCAGCCCATGACATCTGGTTCACTGGGCGCTTCGTTCTGATTCTTTCCCACCACATGCGTGCGTCTCCTGTCAGGCAGAAGGAGGCACACTTCACCTTCTCGTGTTCTGGCCAGTCCAGAAGCTCCATCGTGCTCTCCAGTGTTTTGAACCAGGCTTGTGCATCCCATGGTTCACTAGTGCCGGAGAAGTTCTCTTGCTTGACTCACTGCCACTAGATCAGATAGGCTTCCTTTCTTGGCTCACTGCTAGAATCTTGGTCTTTAGTCTTGGTCTTGGCGTTGGCGTAATTTGGGTGGTGGAACCTCTAAGACTTACGGTCGTCCGATTCCGGGGTGACTGTGGGGCACTCTGCTGATTAGCCTTTAAGGTGGCTATTTCCTGTTGCTGTTCAGCTAGCTGCTGCTGTAACTGAGCCACTAATGCTGTAAGGTCTGGAGGAGGCACTGAACTGCCTGCCTCTTGCTGGGGCTCAGTAGCTAGTGCCCTTCTAGCTGGGCGTCCTCGTGCCATTTCTAAAGACATAGAGAACATAACATAACTAATGTAATCACAGTTATATAACTACTGATATCATGTTTAAAAACTATCACATACTAACAAGCAGTAGGCATATAAATATGAACTGTAATAACAAAACAAGGATCATAAATTAAGTAGAGGTATTCTTACTTGGAAGACGGCAAGGTTGATGCTGATGTGTGTGATGCTGGAGAATGGGAACTGCTCTGATACCAACTGTAGCGACCCACCTTCTTTACTACTACCACTCTCTAGAGGTGGACGCTACTTAACTGCTAACTCTACTTAACTGGTGTGATCGGAACCACGAGGAATCTCTACCGAAAAATTTCGGCAGAGTCTCCCCTGTACCGGTGACCATATCCGTAAATACATACAGAGTATACTCAGCCACAGGCGGCTGGAACATATATTTTCACAACCACGCAGTTTAATAAATCAAATCATGTAAGTAATGAAAAGAGGAAACATAACTTCCTACTACAAAATTTTCTTATCAACTTAATAAGAAATTAAGCTAAACAAATTCTTAAACTAAGTGAGTTCTTTAGCTAAGTCCAAAGGATCTCCATAGTCCACACATCACACACTCCTCTTGCATCTCCTTGTCGTCTTCCTTCACTGTATCTTTCCTTTCCCTTAATCTGCAGTAGGAGGAAAGTAGTATCTATAAGCTAAAAGCTTAGTGAGCGCTATCCTACTCACAAAAACTCGATATGCATGTATATAAATAAAAACATGCTAGAAATGAATGCTAACATGTAAAGCTACTCATGCTCATAAATAGCAAAGAAACTAACTGAAGAGCTAACATGTAAAGATAATCATGCTCATAAATAGCAAAGGAATCTAACTAACTGAAATACTAAACATGTATAGCTAATCATGCTCATAAACCAATAAAGGAATCATACTAAATGAAATACTAAACATGTATAGCTAATCATGCTCATAAATAGCGAAGAAACTAACTGAAAAGCTAACATGTAAAGCTAATCATAGAACTATCATGTGTATCAATAAGAAACTGAATTGATACCTAAGCTAAACTAATTAATGCTAAACTGAGTCTAACTTGTATTCACATAACTAATTTGTGAAGTTTTGAAAACTATTTACATAATAGATTAAAATAATAATCATGCTGCTGATGGGCCCGGCAAAACCCAGGATTGCAATTTCCGAGTCTAGTAGGGTTTACTAGGTTATCTAAACCTAGGGACGACTGTGGGAGCCCAACCCAATGGACATCTGGTCCAGTACAGTGCCACTGCTAAAAGTAAAATACTGGATGTCACGCCCCAGGTAGTCCCTGTCCGAAGAAATTTCGGCAGCATCTCCCCTGTACGGCGGACAATATGAAGCTCAGTATACATATATCTCTATACCTCGGCCACACACGGCCGGAATAATACAATACAAATAAGAAATAAACCACGCAGTTTATATCAACATTCCACACAGATATAATATATGATCAATCCACGCAGTTTAATAAAGAAAGACGATATAGAACCTCGAAGATATATGTAAACAGCCTACTCCACTACAACGAAGAAACAAATCCACGAAGTAATGGAAATACAACCGCAGCGGAAAACAAAAGTAGCAAACCCGAATGTGCAATGTAAAGTCCACAATACAAACCCACAATACAAGTATATAAGATGCAAAAGCAAAATATAATCCGACAAAGAAAATCCTCGCGATAATGGGGCAAGCGACTGGAATCTCTCCTGACGGCCTCAACCTGAAAAATAGTAACAACGGGTGAGTTCAAGAACTCAGCAGGTAATCCAATAGATATGTACAGCAACATATAACTACCAGTAATATCCTAAGGTACAGTCTCCTAAACCATAGGACCTACAGTACAGTCTCCTAACAATATAATAGGTATGCATAGTGAATAAACTGTAATGAGTAACCGAAGCATGTAATACAGTTTATAGCAAGAATAATAAGAAATGCATAACTGAAATAAACTGTACTCACCTGCGAGGCTTGGGCAAATGACTGTGGACATACACAGATAAAGATAGTCAGAGCAAATAAGCATGTATCCTGTATGCATGTCAAACATATGCAGTCACCCAAGTGCATCATCCAATATGCAACAATCACAATAAATGCAATCTATGCATATGATGCAATATGACATGGTCACCACTGACGCCAGTCAGCCATCTCACACGCGATGGTGAGACCGAGTGGGTAGGGCTGTGACACCGTGCACTCTGCCATCACTACCCCTGAAGAGTGACCGAGTGGACGGGATGTTGTCGGAGTACACCTATCCTCCTACCTCAAACATAGTGAGGGAGCGTAACGCTCTCATCTCCCAGTACGCAATGACGGGGAGGGATCCCTGTCTGCTACCACGCTGCAGTCACACTACCCATGAGCGGACCAGCGGAGCCCTACACAACTACTGCCATACACACCCTACTGTGCTGTGCCACTACCCATGCAGTGTAGCCGGCCGACGAGCTCAACAATAATGGAGTCGTCAATCGCCCAGCATGCAATCATGCAGGATGGTGCATGATGCTACAATATGTCATACCTGAACATAGCCTCCTCCATATATGTGTGTGCCCAAAAGGTAAACGCATATATATAATCATGATATAAACAACATAAACCCAAAGACATCACATATAACAATGATGTAAGTATCATGAATCCAAGAGCATGTATCACACATGTAAAGCAACTAATCCAGTAGAGTAGAGCACTATAGATATGCATCTCTATGAACATATATATACATGGCAAGAGGTAAATATCCAATCATGAAGTAAAGCAACTAACAGATGAAGCATGTGATAGGTATCAACTAGCTAAGACCAGGGAAGAAATAAATCTACCACCTATCACTAGCAACTATATATAAACTATACATATCATAAGACAGTATCAAAAGATAAGTCAAAGGGTACCCGCCTCAAAGAGAAGGTACAATCCAATCCTAATCCGAAGTCGAGACGCCCGTCTCGAATCAGAGTCCTGTGTCAACAAACAATGTATATATTTTATTTAGCTAAATCAAATGAATAGCTAAATAAAATCTCTAAAACTAAATTAGGGCAAAACCCTAATCACATCAATCACAACTTACCAATTTAAATCTAATGGTCGATTAGGGTTAGTTACCTAATCCCTAACCACCAATTAGATTAGAAATCCAACGGTTGATTAGGGTTAATTACCCTAACCCTAACCATTTCATTGGATTTATTCTACACAATTACATCTACACAATTTAACAACTAGTTACAACATGTATCAAAATCCCTCCACATAAACCACTAAGTAAAACCCTAATTCCAATCTAGAACAAGATCATCTAGAATTCAACTCCGAAACATGATCTACAACAAGATCAATTATCCTATTCCTTACCTCAAATCCAGTTGTTGTTGTTGCTGGATGGTTTACTGCCGAAATCAGAAAGTTCACAAATAGAACAGAGCAGATCGAACCTACTGTTGATGCTGGATTGAGGTGATTGTTACTGCCGGAACCAAACACAATTCCACAGCAAGAATGGAACCTCACCTCCCCTCACTGGAATCAATAGGATCAAGAAGGAATCAAAACAAAGATCACATATCAACATGAAATGATGATCTCTGATCAAGCAACACATAATTCCAACAAGAACTCACCTTCAATTCGAGACCTCAATCAACAGCAAGGAGGTGGAGGTCCACTGATCCGATCAAGGGAAAACCTAGCACGAGTCTGATCCGATTCCTTCCCCTAATCCAACAACACCTCCCTGATTCCAACCTCTCCAAATCCGTGACCTAATTCCACCGCCAAGAAGATGAGGATCGGTAAACAGAGAAGAAAACCGAAGCTCTAATATCCACAGCTAGGTTTAATAGATTACCTTCGAAACCCTAGGTCATCTTCAAGCCAGCGATCGAATCGGGGAAGAAAGGATCGGCAAAACCCAGAAGGATCGGGGAAGGAAAGGCTCGGGGAAGACCTGAGAACATGAGATCAGGAGGATCCGCCTCCTTGTTCGACCTCTAGCAAGGTTCCGGCGACCTCCTCCTCAGGCGGTGAAGACGATTGCAAGCCCCGTCGGCGTCGAGTTGTTTGCGAGGAACAGAGAGAGGAAAGGGTCGGGAAGAGATGTCGGGGAAGGTGAGGAACTTGAATCGGGTTCGGTGTGTGAGAAAGAAGAAAAGAGATGGAAGAGAAGGAGGAGGAGGAGAAGTCGGGGAAGAAGTGAGGGATCGGGTTGGGTTCAGCGTGTGGGGAGGAAAAAGAAAAAGGAAATTTATAATTAAAAACATTTCCTCACTTAAACGGGTATCCCAAACAGGTTTAATCCGAACCCGAAATTGATCCCCTCAAAACATGTCTTACGAGCTCCGTAAAATTCCCAGAAAATTTCTAAAAATTCCGGAAAAATTCTATAAGGCTATTTATCAAATAACCCTATTAATTAAATTTTCCGAGATCTCACATCCTCCCCTACTAATAAAAATTTGGTCCCCAAATTTCGCTATAACTAACAGCAAACACTAAAATATAACCAAACAGTATAAATACTGAAAGGAACTCTAACCCACGTACCTCACGTAAAAAGGTGGGGGTATCGAGCTCGGATCGTATCCTCCAGCTCCCACGTAGCCTCCTCGTCAGAATGATGCTGCCATCCGACTTTAACCAGTCGGACAGTCTTGTTCCGCAGCTGACGCTCTCTAAGGTCCAGAATCTGTACCGGAACCTCCTCGTAAGTAACATCTGGCTGAATAGGAACAGATATATCTGACAGAACATGTGCCGGATCGGATACGTATCTCCTCAGCATAGATACGTGGAATACATCGTGAATGCCAGCTAGAGATGGTGGTAGCGCCAGACGGTAAGCTACTGCTCCAATCCTCTCCAAGATCTGGAATGGTCCAATATATCGGGGAGCTAGCTTACCTCGAAGACCAAATCTCTTCACCCCTTTCGTGGGTGAAACTCTAAGAAATACGTGATCACCAATGGAGAACTCCAGGGGTCTCCGTCTCTGATCAGCATAACTCTTCTGACGGTCCTGGGCCTCTGACATCCTCCGTCTGATAGTGCGAACCAGCTCTGCATCCTGCTGAGCTCTCTGAGGTCCTACCAACTGAGCCTCCCCAACCTCTTCCCAGAGGACGGTTGTCCGACAAGGCCTACCATACAACGCCTCAAACGGTGCCATCTGGATAGCCGAATGATAGCTGTTGTTGTAGGCGAACTCCACTAATGGCAGGTGGTCCTCCCAACTGCCTCCGAAGTCCATGACACAAGACCTCAGCAAGTCCTCCAATGTCTGAATAGTCCGCTCTGTCTGCCCATCTGTCTGTGGATGGAATGCCGTACTGAAACGAAGCTGTGTGCCCAAGGCCTGCTGCAGACTCTGCCAGAATCGGGACGTGAACCGTGGGTCTCTATCAGATATAATGCTCAACGGAACTCCATGCAATCTGATAATCTCTCGACAATATAACCCTGCTAATCGATCCAGAGAATCAGTCTTCTGGATCGCTATAAAATGTGCGGATTTGGTTAATCGGTCAACGATTACCCAAATCGCATCATGGCCTCGACGAGTCCTAGGCAAACCAACCACGAAGTCCCTAGTAATGTGCTCCCACTTCCACTCGGGAATAGGGATCCTCTGAAGTAATCCAGCAGGTCTCTGGTGCTCGGCCTTCACCTGCTGACAGACAAGACATCTAGCTACAAGATCTGCGATGTCTTTCTTCATACTGTTCCACCAATAGGAACGCCTCAAATCACGATACATACGGGTCCCACCTGGGTGGATAGCAAATCTAGAACGATGAGCCTCCTGAAGTAACTCCTCCATGACCGGGTGAGACTGAGGTACACATAATCTGCCTCGGAAATAAACAATACCCCCGACATCTCGTAAACTCGGTGCATTGTCCGAAGCTATCCGCTAATGAATGTAAATGTCGATCTCGGCTCCGGGCCTCTCGAATCCTCATCCTAATCGACGATCGAGCAACCATGGTAACAAGAATACCGCTCGTCTGCCCTCCCTCAAGGCCCAACTCGCGAATCCCGAATCAAGTCCGTGATCAGAACTCGATGACAAGCTAAAGTCCCTCTGGACTTAGCTCATCAGCAACCACATTAGCTTTACCCGGATGGTAGCTAATAGTACAATCATAATCCTCCAGGAACTCCATCCATCTCCTCTGTCGGAGATTGAGTTCCTTCTGGGTGAAAATATATTTGAGACTCTTATGATCAGTGAGAATCTCAAAAGTAATACCATAAAGATGATGTCGCCAAATCTTCAAAGCAAAGATAATAGCGGCTAGCTCTAAATCATGTACTGGGTAGTTCTTCTCATGCTCCTTCAACTGACGAGAAGCATAGGAGACTACCCTACCGTGCTGCATCAAAACAGCGCCCAAGCCCTGAAGAGATGCGTCTGTATACAGTATGAATCCGTCATCACCAGAAGGTAAAACCAAAACTGGTGCTGATACTAATCTCCGCTTCAGCTCCTGGAAGCTGGTCTCGCAAGCCTCTGTCCACGTGAACTTCACGCCTTTCCTAGTCAGACGTGTCAATGGCATAGCAATACTGGAGAAACCCTCAACGAATTGTCGGTAATATCCAGCCAAGCCCAAGAAAATGCGAATCTCTTGGACTGACTTCGGCTGTCCTCTCGGAACAGAAACTCCGGACGCTACATGCTGAGCCTTCAGCGAATAGTTTCGGCTCAAGTGCCCAGGCAGTTTGCAATAATAGCAACTGACTGTCCCAGGGTGCATGCAGAGGTGATGTGACCTAGGGATCCATATCGGATGCAGTGAGAGTCACCGGTGGACTGTTTCCGGTTCTGCTAAGAAGACCGGGAACGTCCTGATGAAGATCGTCCGGACTTCTGGGGTCGACTAGATGACCCAGAAGTACTCTGACCCGTCTGTGTGCGACTGCTCTGCTGCTGTCCAGTTGTCTGTGGCTGCTGGATTTGTCCGGAAGTCCGATCACCGCTTCCTCTATTTGTCCGCATTTACTCTCTGATGAGCTAACTCAATCATAAGAGTTCTACCAGTGCCTCTATGTATGATGAACTACCAAACCGGCAATCTTCACCTGAAGATGCCCGTCTAGTCCCTGGACAAACTGAAGCATACGAGATCTATCCTTGACAACTAACTCAGGACAGAATCTGACCAACCGATTAAATTCGGCATTATACTCCATCACTGAGCG
Organism: Zingiber officinale; assembly: GCF_018446385.1. Taxonomy (NCBI): domain Eukaryota; kingdom Viridiplantae; phylum Streptophyta; class Magnoliopsida; order Zingiberales; family Zingiberaceae; genus Zingiber; species Zingiber officinale. The sequence goes on from NC_055990.1 coordinate 74,029,490, forward strand.
GTTATTCTATCGAAGACTCAGAAAATCCTGCCGACGTGTCATCTGATACGCCCGGGGAAAATACTGACTCTCGAATGTCTCCCTAAATCTCGCCCATGTAATATGTTGCTCGCCTATAATCGAGCGCTGCGTGTCCCACCAGATCTCTGCCCCATCTCGCAGGTGGTAAGCAGCTAGCTCAGCCTTCTCCCACTCGGAGCAGGCCATGTAAAAGAATGTCCGCTCCATAGACTCTATCCAAGATTGATCCACGCTCGGATCAATCTCCCCGCGAAATAGCGTGAATTGGCTTTTCACCAACTCCGCCAAGGCTGGGATCCATGCTCGTGCCACAACCATATCCGTAGATATCGCTGCGGTACTGGGCAGAATCACTGGAGTTGATCTTATGGGTGGTACTGATGGATAGGTTGGAAGAGGTACCACTGGTGCTGCCACATAAACAGAGTAGGAACCACTAGTGGAACTACAGAGTGGGCATAAGTAGGGACGACTAAAGGTACGATGGGCGGTACCGGGTAAGATGTAACCGGTACTGCTGGATCAGGTACCGAGTATGTAGTAACCAGCACAGATGTCTGTGGTGGTACCGAGTAAGAGACAGCCGGTGCTGCCGTTACTGGTGCCGAATATGTAGTAATCAGCACATGTGTCTGTGGTGCCGAGTACGCGGTTGCGGGCACAGCTAGAGAGGGTGTCGGGTACTCTGCGGGTACAGCTGATGGGGGAGGTGCTGAATATACCGACGGTGGTACCACTGGTGGTACAGTCGAGGTAGGTACCTCTGACGTCGGAACTATCGGGATCTGATAAGCACCCGTACCCACAATGACCTGAGGAGTCTGCCCCTGACGGACAGGCTCAACCCTACCAGACCTCTCTGAAGACTCTGTCTCAGGAGAATCTAACGGCCTCTTACGTGGCCGCCCACGTCTCGGTGCCTGTACACGTGTAGGTGGCATATCTGTAAAGAAAATGTTACCCAGATATCACTACAGGTATAAGAACTGAAAAATTTCCTAAATTACCTATTTGCCGTCTGGAGATATCCTGTCGCTGCTTAGCCCCAAATAGAACCAATAAAACCTCGTCAAAATGCCTCGAAATTCCGAAACGAGAAAATCGACGGAAAGTCCATACAAATCCAAAATACCGAGAAATACTCACGAAAGTAAGCCTCGTAAATCCGAAACCCGACAAGTAGGTATCGCAAAACCTTGTACGAACTAGGATCAGATAGGCTCTGATACCAAAGATACCAAATAAATTGGTATCAGATAAAATCTCGAAAATCCAGAATGCCTAGCAAGTAACGTAACCTGCTCTGATACCAAAAATTGTCACGCCCCAGGTAGTCCCTGTCCGAAGAAATTTCGGCAGCATCTCCCCTGTACGGCGGACAATATGAAGCTCAGTATACATATATCTCTATACCTCGGCCACACACGGCCGGAATAATACAATACAAATAAGAAATAAACCACGCAGTTTATATCAACATTCCACACAGATATAATATATGATCAATCCACGCAGTTTAATAAAGAAAGACGATATAGAACCTCGAAGATATATGTAAACAGCCTACTCCACTACAACGAAGAAACAAATCCACGAAGTAATGGAAATACAACCGCAGCGGAAAACAAAAGTAGCAAACCCGAATGTGCAATGTAAAGTCCACAATACAAACCCACAATACAAGTATATAAGATGCAAAAGCAAAATATAATCCGACAAAGAAAATCCTCGCGATAATGGGGCAAGCGACTGGAATCTCTCCTGACGGCCTCAACCTGAAAAATAGTAACAACGGGGTGAGTTCAAGAACTCAGCAGGTAATCCAATAGATATGTACAGCAACATATAACTACCAGTAATATCCTAAGGTACAGTCTCCTAAACCATAGGACCTACAGTACAGTCTCCTAACAATATAACAGGTATGCATAGCTGAATAAACTGTAATGAGTAACCAGAAGCATGTAATACAGTTTATAGCAAGAATAATAAGAAATGCATAACTGAAATAAACTGTACTCACCTGCGAGGCTTGGGCGAATGACTGTGGACATACACAGATAAAGATAGTCAGAACAAATACGCATGTATCCTGTATGCATGTCAATCATATGCAGTCACCCAAGTGCATCATCCAATATGCAACAATCACAATAAATGCAATCTGTGCATATGATGCGATATGACATGGTCACCCCTGACGCTAGTCAGCCGTCTCACACGCGATGGCGAGACCGAGTAGGTAGGGCTGTGACACCGTGCACTCTGTCGTCACTACCCCTGATGAGTGACCGAGTGGACGGGATGCTGTCGGAGTACACCTATCCTCCTACCTCAAACATAGTGAGGGAGCGTAACGCTCTCAACTCCCGGTACGCAATGACGGGGAGGGATCCCTGTCCGCTACCACGCTGCAGTCACACTACCCATGAGCGGACCAGCTGTGCCACTACCCTTGTAGTGAAACACGTTGTGTGCAGGCCTATGTAGCCGGCCGACTAGCTCAACAATAATGGAGTCGTCAATCGCCCAGTATGCAATCATGCAGGATGGTGCATGATGCTACAATATGTCATACCTGAACATAGCCTCCTCCATATATGTGTGTGCCCAAAAGGTAAACGCATATATATAATCATGATATAAACAACATAAACCCAAAGACATCACATATAACAATGATGTAAGTATCATGAATCCAAGAGCATGTATCACACATGTAAAGCAACTAATCCAGTAGAGTAGAGCACTATAGATATGCATCTCTATGAACATATATATACATGGCAAGAGGTAAATATCCAATCATGAAGTAAAGCAACTAACAGATGAAGCATGTGATAGGTATCAACTAGCTAAGACCAGGGAAGAAATAAATCTACCACCTATCACTAGCAACTATATATAAACTATACATATCATAAGACAGTATCAAAAGATAAGTCAAAGGGTACCCGCCTCAAAGAGAAGGTACAATCCAATCCTAATCCGAAGTCGAGACGCCCGTCTCGAATCAGAGTCCTGTGTCAACAAACAATGTATATATTTTATTTAGCTAAATCAAATGAATAGCTAAATAAAATCTCTAAAACTAAATTAGGGCAAAACCCTAATCACATCAATCACAACTTACCAATTTAAATCTAATGGTCGATTAGGGTTAGTTACCTAATCCCTAACCACCAATTAGATTAGAAATCCAACGGTTGATTAGGGTTAATTACCCTAACCCTAACCATTTCATTGGATTTATTCTACACAATTACATCTACACAATTTAACAACTAGTTACAACATGTATCAAAATCCCTCCACATAAACCACTAAGTAAAACCCTAATTCCAATCTAGAACAAGATCATCTAGAATTCAACTCCGAAACATGATCTACAACAAGATCAATTATCCTATTCCTTACCTCAAATCCAGTTGTTGTTGTTGCTGGATGGTTTACTGCCGAAATCAGAAAGTTCACAAATAGAACAGAGCAGATCGAACCTACTGTTGATGCTGGATTGAGGTGATTGTTACTGCCGGAACCAAACACAATTCCACAGCAAGAATGGAACCTCACCTCCCCTCACTGGAATCAATAGGATCAAGAAGGAATCAAAACAAAGATCACATATCAACATGAAATGATGATCTCTGATCAAGCAACACATAATTCCAACAAGAACTCACCTTCAATTCGAGACCTCAATCAACAGCAAGGAGGTGGAGGTCCACTGATCCGATCAAGGGAAAACCTAGCACGAGTCTGATCCGATTCCTTCCCCTAATCCAACAACACCTCCCTGATTCCAACCTCTCCAAATCCGTGACCTAATTCCACCGCCAAGAAGATGAGGATCGGTAAACAGAGAAGAAAACCGAAGCTCTAATATCCACAGCTAGGTTTAATAGATTACCTTCGAAACCCTAGGTCATCTTCAAGCCAGCGATCGAATCGGGGAAGAAAGGATCGGCAAAACCCAGAAGGATCGGGGAAGGAAAGGCTCGGGGAAGACCTGAGAACATGAGATCAGGAGGATCCGCCTCCTTGTTCGACCTCTAGCAAGGTTCCGGCGACCTCCTCCTCAGGCGGTGAAGACGATTGCAAGCCCCGTCGGCGTCGAGTTGTTTGCGAGGAACAGAGAGAGGAAAGGGTCGGGAAGAGATGTCGAGAGGGTGAGGCCGGAGCTGAAGCCTTGCTCCCGTCGGCGCCGATCGTCCGTGAGAGAGAACAGAGAAGGAAGCGAGATCGGCTTCGAGCAGAGGGGAGATCCGGGGAGGAGGAGGAGAAGTCGGGGAAGAAGTGAGGGATCGGGTTGGGTTCAGCGTGTGGGGAGGAAAAAGAAAAAGGAAATTTATAATTAAAAACATTTCCTCACTTAAACGGGTATCCCAAACAGGTTTAATCCGAACCCGAAATTGATCCCCTCAAAACATGTCTTACGAGCTCCGTAAAATTCCCAGAAAATTTCTAAAAATTCCGGAAAAATTCTATAAGGCTATTTATCAAATAACCCTATTAATTAAATTTTCCGAGATCTCACACTGGATCTTAAACTAATTAACTTATCTTGCTTTTACTAGGTTATCTGAACCTAGAGGCGACTGTGGGAGCCCACCCATTGGACCGTAGTCCCATATAAGCTGAAGCAAGACTAAATAAGTTATTTTAAATGCTTCTACTGCATTTACTGAGCTATTAAAATGCCTACTGTAGCATTATATTGAGCTAAGCATTTTATCAAGCACTTGGTGTGCACTAGAACACACCCTACGTACTAAAAATCTGTATACAAAGCTTGACATAAATCTGCATGCAAAGCTTAACAAAAAATCTGCATATTAAGCTTATCAAAATCTGCATACTAGGCTTATCTAAAATCTGCATGCTATAAAAATAGGACTGCTCATGTTATTCCAATAGCAAATAGGAAACTAGAACAACTTAAGTATGCTGTGATAGTAAAACAAATTCAACTACTAGGCTTGCAATAGAATCTAGAAAATAAAGGAATCGTTGCTGCATGGAATTTACAGAATATCATGCTTCATCAGGAAATATTGAGAATTCGTACTAAGGTAAAGCTAGAAAAGGAAAACTGCACTTCTATTAGCAATGGAAAAGAAATCTGCCAATGCTAAAAAAAACTATTCTTACTAAGCAACCAACAACAAGATCTCAAGGCTAATATGAAATTCATGAGGCATATCAAAAACTGAGATACTACAACTGAGATGCAAAAACTGAGATGCTGGGGTCTAAACTGAGAATTCGGAATGCTGATTACATATATATTACAGTGTGTAATGACCCAATTTTCCCTATTTCGAGTTCCAAATGTCCATAAAAATATTTGGAAATGCTTTTAAAATATTCTAGAGATTTTTAGAAATTTTTAGAGTATTTTTACGCAATTTTTGGAGGTCGTTTAGTATGTTTACAAAAAGAAAGAAATCTTGACAAAAAACCGTTGAAGGCGAGGCTCGAACCCGTGACCTCGGGTCGAACCCGACCTAACCGGACGCAGCCGACCAGCTGAGCTACGCGGGTTTTGTTAACCTAATATGGAACGAAATGTATTTAAGCTATGATTGATACAGAAATACCTTAGTTTTAAAAAAAGGTTGCAGAGAAATTGTCGAGCCGAAGCTCGACCCGGTGACCTAGGGTTTCGGCGGAAACGCAGATAACCAGCTGTGCCAGCGAGTTTTTGTTAATTAAGGAAAGAACGGGTTATATTTAAGGTATAGTTAGTAATAAAAACCCTAGTTATAAAGGGATTAGGTTTTCCCTTTCTCGTCGAAAAATTCTCGTTCCTTTCTCCTCTTCCTCCCGACGTGAGCGGCGTTTCTGTGCTTGGGCGAAATCGAAGCCGAGTTAGGTTCTCTCCTCCGGCGGCTGGCGAAGGCTTCTTCCGGCGAATCTTGCGGATCCGAGCTACTTCCGTCGAAGAGAGCCCGCGGACACAGGAGAAGCGCTGAGATTTGAGCCCTCCGAAAACCCTAAGAGCCTTCTCCTTCCTCCTTCTCGGTTGTAAGTGCAAGAACAAGGGGTAAGTACTACTCACCTGCGGTAGGAGTTGTTTCGGGTTTCGTTTTCTTGTTTTCGGATTGTATTTCTTCTTGTTGTTGAATCTGCCATGAGTTTTTCCCTATTTGAATGATTGCTGCGGTGAGTTTAGGATAAGTGGTTTTCCTTGTTTCCGAATCATGCTTTGAAAGTGGTTGAATTTGGGGGTTTAGGATGACTGCCGTGGATTACATGGGGGAAACAGAAGAGATTGATTGTTTAGGTTTTCTTTTTGTGTACCGAAACATGCAGTTTAAATTGTGGTTGCTAGGGATATGTTTTATTTCCTTTGAGTATTTGAATTATACCATGCAGAATAGAGGTTGCTGAAGGCTTAGGTGTAGTTCCGAGATTGTTTCTTTCTTTTCCTTGCCGAGCGTGAACAGATTCTCACTGATTCGTTTAAGCATTTCAGTTGGGTTTTCTTTGCTAAGCACAGCATGTTTAAGAAGTATTTGTTTTAGGTTGTGACCTTGATAATCACGCTCTGTTTCGGGTGGACTGCAAAGGTTTCTTGTGTATTGTTCAGAGTCTTTTTCATGACCAATACATTGCTATTATGTTGAGCTCGGATTGATATGAGTTGACTGCAGAATTTTCGAACAGATAAGAAGGAATAGGTTTAGGTGTAGTAGCAGAAGTTTTCATTGTTTCGTCTTTTGAAAGTGCATGTTTGCAATTATAGAGGTGCTTTAGTTAGTTTTCGTAGCTTTGCATTTCTTCGAATTAATGTAGACAGAATGGTTCAGATTGATCTTGCTGTGACATTATGTTTCGGTTAAAACAAAAGTGCATGTTTTCAACCATGTTAATGTTCAAAGTAAAAGATAGATTTTGCATATTACGAATATGATAAAAGGAGGCTTATATTCTATTTTTAAAGAAGTTAGGTTTGTTTTCCTTTGTTTCTAAATCTGTTGTAGCATGCTTAGAGGAGTTAGATTTGTTTTCAACCATGCTTAAAGAAGTTTGAATGGTAGCTTAGCATCTTCCTTGCTACTCAAAAGGGCAAGAACAACCTTTATTTAAAGCATGTAGAGTTAGTTTCTTGGTTTTCCTGATCATGAATAGTTATTAAGTTTATCTTGCGGTTGATTGGCTTATGTTATTTTTATATAGCATGCTGGGTTAGTTGTAATCTTATACTTGTTAGATATATCTATAGGATTCTAATAGGCTCAAATAAAGGATTATAAGAAGCATGAGTAAAGAAAAAGACTAAAGTCTAGTTAAAAAGAGATAACAAATAAATTAAAGTAAGAGGCTAGTACCCGACTTCCAAGGTTGTCGTTAAACAAATCCAGGAGACCAATTCCGAGGTCTTGGCCCTGGTAAGACCAAGGTCTTTATCCTCATAGGGCTGGAGGCTCGCTACCCCAGTCACTATTAGAGAGCGCGCAAAACAAAGATGGTACTAAGCCTGAGCCCAAAGAAGAAAAGAAAAAGAAGAAGAAAAGAAAAGAAAAGTTAAGAAAAAAAAGAAGAAAGAAAAAGAAGAAGAAAAGAAAAGAAAAGTTAAGAAAAAAAAAGAAGAAAGAAAAAGAAGAAGAAAAGAAAAGAAAAGTTAAGAAAAAAAAAAGAAGAAAGAAAGAAGAAAGTAAAAGATAGAAATTAAAAGATTAATTTCTATTACAAGGATATAAGAAAATATAATAAGTTTTATGCTTAGATTAAATAAAAAGTTAGTTTCTTTAATTCTAAGCTTACAGTGTTAATTTCTTATTATCCTGTTAGATAGTGAGCATGTTTAGTATCCAGTTTCATTTTCTGTATACCATGAGCACATGCAGATTTGCTTTTAGCATTCCAGTTTTAGTATTGTTGCATTCTTTTTATGTACTTCAAGTTTTTGTGAGATAGATTAGTACTTACTAAGCGTTTCGCTTATAGATCTATTTTCTTTCCTCCTACTGCAGATAAAGGAAAAGCTAAGATATGAAGGGAGGCGACAGGGTGGTGGTGATGATGAATGTGTGTGGTGATTGGACTATGGAGAGATCCAGAGAGTGCTAGCAAACTTGCAGGACCTAATGATTAGAGTTTATGCTTTAGTTCTTTTCTTTAAATACTGTTATGAAGTTTATGTGATTGTGATTGAGTTTGATCCGTATTGTAGCTTATTTATGTCCTATTCTGGGAGTTGTATTTAGTTCTTGTTGCTAGTCTAGTCTTTTGGTTATAGTATGAATTTATTACTGCGTGGTTGTGAATAAAATGTTCCAGCCGCATGTGGCTGCGTATATATCTTGTGTATTATAGATTTGGTCACCGGTACAGGGGAGACTCTGTCGAAATTTTTCGGTAGGAATTCCTCTGAACCGTGATAAATCTAACTGACTCTAATAATAGCGTCAGTGACACTAGATAGAGAGTTGTAGTTAGGTAACATTCGCCCTTAGAGAGTAGAAGTAAGAAGGGTGGGTTGTTACCCAGTGACAATGTGATGCTACAGCTGAGATGCTAAAACTGAGATCAAAAGAAAGAAATCAAAACAGGCATGTTACTCTTAAACCTCTAGCTAACTCAATATTGTACAGTATAATCCAAGGCAAAGGAAACAAGAAACCCATGCTACTCAGAAACATCTAACTATTCCAATGCTGTACAGCATAATCCAAAAGTAAAGAAACTCATGCTCTGATTTAACAAACGAACTTCTGAAATTGAAACTACAACACAACTAATGGAACAAAAACCGAAATCCAAAACCTTCCAGAACTAGCTATCCATGTTATTCCAAATCTCTCCTCATCTTCTTAAAAACTCACGGCAGCTAGCCTCAAGAATACACTCCTTACAGCATGCTTCGGAAAAACAACAAGAAACTAACAAGAATTCGAAACCAACAACCACAAGCTAAACAAACAAACAAATTCCATTTCCTTTCTTTGAGGTACACGGCAACAAGCCCAAAACCAAAAACTTCACAGCAACCTTCGAAAGCAAGAAGAACGAGAATCCGGAACTACTCCTACTGCAGGTGAGTAGCAACTCACCTTCGGTTCTTGGACTTACAACCGAGCAAGACAGCTTCTAGGGCTTAGGAGAAACTCACGATCTCGGCCTCTTCCTCGCGTCTTCGAGTTCTCCTTGTCGAGAGGATCAAGAGGACGAAGAAATCTCTTGGAATCGAGCCTTGGTCGGCCGCCGGAGACGTGCCCTAGGTTGGCTTCGTTTCCGCCCGAGAGGAGAACAGCGCCGCTCGTGTCGGGAGAGAAAGGGAAGGGAAATCGTGAGATTAGGTCACGGCTAATCAAGCCCTAAGTTCTCCCTTTATAACTCCAATATTTCTATTAACTACTCTTGCTTAAATACAACTTGATTCGGGTTTTATTAACAAACCCGCGGCTGGTCTGTTGGTTAAGCGAACCTCTGCTTCACCCGAGGTTCACGGTTCAAATCTCGGCTTGGACATTTTTTTTTGTCGAAACTTCTTTCGTTCAGTAAAAATACCAAGCGAACTCCAAAAATTACGTAAAAATACTCTAAAATTTTCTAAAAATCTCTAGAATTTTTCTAAAGCATTTCTAGATTTTTATAAGGACTTTTAGAACTCGAAATAGGGAAAATTGGGTCGTTACAACTAAGGAAGAAGAAACATAGCTCCGGGTCGTCGGGAGGTTGTTGCAGCACTTCTGGATCGTGTCGTTAGCAGCTATATGCAAAGGAATAGCTTAGAGTGAATTGTTTCAAGCTGCTGATCGGAACCCCCTTTTAAAGGGTGTTCAAGGTGCCTTGAAAGCCATTCAAGGCGCCTCCATGCTGCCGAGTCGCCCGCGTGGATCAAGCTTGAACTGGTCGAATTTTATCTCTTCAAGGCGCCTTATGCCTCATTTAAGGCGCCTTAAGCAACTGGTTCAAGGCGCCTTATGACTCCTTCAAGGCGCCTCCAGAGTGCTTCGTAGCCAGCTCCAGCTTTGCACCGGAGGCGCCTCCAAGCCCCATGGAGGCGCCTCGGACACTGTTCATCTGAGGTGTACTTTGTGTTTTTGGTACCTACAAGAGTGTTAGTCCCAAACACATATCCTGTAAACCAAAGTTAGCACAAAACAATAGTAAATATGATAACAGAATATTATGACAGTCTCCGGACTGTCCGGGTCTGACTTCGGATTTCCGACCGGAAACCCTAGGTCGACCCGACGCCTACTGTTCCCTCTACGGGGAACGCATCCTCACCTACTCCACTCAGGATATTTACCTAATGCCAGTGCGATCCTCTAGATCGACTGGACTTTTGCTCGGTGCTCGATGCTTCCGGACTTTCTGCTGGACTTCCGCTTCCCGGCTGGTCTAGTCTTTCACCTGGTTCGGGACACCAGGACTTTCCACCTAGAGTTACCCCCCCCCCCTAGGACTTTTGCCTGAAGTGTTGGTTGCTACTCGGAAAACCTAATGGTTCCACTGTACAAAAATTTTGTACAAAGGTCTGAACCTTTTCCTAGCTACCATGTGTTCTTTTAAATTAAACTCGGATCGCCTGCGGAACTTAACACGTTTGATCCTAAGTTTAATTTATTTTTTCTTTTAGGTTTAGACTTGGTTCTCCTGCAGAACTTAACACGTTCGATCCAAATCACATAGGTTATTAATTCTATTAAATATTAATTTCCAAAATTGACTTCCAGGACTGCATGGCGAGGCACATGGCCTTTTTGGATATGGGAACAACCACCACCGCCTAGACAAAGCCTTTTAAGGAAAGCTAATATTTAATTTCCTTAAATAACTTTAGGTCAACCAAAAGGAACAATCAAATCACAAGAAAAAAAAATAAAAGAACACAACATCGAAAACTAATTCGAAATACTAGAATCGCATGCCTCTTGTATTTGGTATTTTTACATGGAGATAAAACTAATATGATGTGGAAAACTATATTAGTTATACCTTACTTAGTAGATAATGACCTCTTGATCTTCTACCGTATTCCTCTTCTAATCCTGGACGTTGTGTGGGCAACGATCTTCCTAGAAGAGAACCACCAAGGCACCTTCTTCTTCCTTCCTTCAAGTTTCGGCCAAGCATATCTTCTAAAGGATGAAGAACTTTTTTCACCAACCAAGCTCCAAGGGATACAAGCTTTCTCTCCTTCTTCCTGAAGCTAGATCCGGTCACCTCCTCCAAGCTCCAAGAGATAAAGGATTTCGGCCACACAAGAGGAAGAGAGAAAAGGAGAAGGGTCGGCCACACCAAGGAAGAATAGAGGGAGAAAATAGAATAGAGTCGTTCACCATGAAGCCTCCTCTACCCTCTCTTTTATAATCCTTGGTCTTGGCAAATAAGGAAAATTTAATAAAAACTTCCTTAATTCTTTTGCCATTGAAAAAGAAAATTTATTTAATTAAAAACAATTTTCTTCTCATCAATTATAATGGCCGGCCATATTAAAGCTACAAACAAGGAGAGTTTTAATTAATTAAAACTTCCTAATTTGTCTCCAGAAATTTATAAAAAATTTCTCTAATAATTTTCATCCCTTCATGATTGGTTAATAAAAAGGAAATTTTATAAATTAAAATCTTTCTTTTAAACATGTGGATAAAAAGAAAGTTATCTCTAAAAATTAAAATCTCTTTTAATCTACAAATAAGGAAAGATATCAAATTTTTTCTTAATCTCTTGTAGAAACTTATAAAAGAGAATATTTAATTTTAAACTCTCTTTTAAATCATGAACTTGGTTAAAAGGGAAAGTTTTCTTAAAATTTAAAATCCACCTTTTAATCAACAAATAAGGAAAGATTTCAAATTTTAAACTCTTTTTTAAACATGTAGATGATTTACAAATAAGGAAAGTTTTTACCAAAAAATTAAAACCATCCTTTTAATCTACAAATAAGGAAAGAGATTAATCTCTTCTCTTAATCTTTTGTAGAAAGATATAAAAGGAAATTTTTAATTTTTAAACTTTATTTTAAAACCATGGTATCCACATAAGAAATAATTTTAATAAAAATCATTTTTAATATTTTAGTAGCCGGCCACCTAAGCTTGGGACCCAAGCTTTGGCCGGCCACCAACTTTGCTCATCCACTTGGTCTTGGCTGGCCCTAGCTTGGGTTCCAAGCTAGCTTGGCCGGCTCCATTGGATGGGTAAGAAGGTGGGTATGTGGTGGGTATAAATCTCTATATACAAGAGGCTACGATAGGGACCGAGAGGAGGAATTGGTTTTGGTCTCCCGATAAAATAAAGCATCCTGTGTTCGCCCCGAACACACAACTTAATTTTATCAATAATAATTCATTCCACTAGAGAACTTCCCAATGTGGATGTTAAAAAAGGAAAGTTTTAAAAATTAAAACAAAGTTTTAAAATTTAAAACTTCTCTTCTAAAATTTCCATTTTTAACATGGTTACAAAAATAGAAAATTTATAATTTTAAAACTTCTCTTCCTTTTTCCTTAAAACCATGAGGATGGTTAAAAAAAGGAAAGTTTTAAAAATTTTAAATTTTCTTTTAAACCATGTGGCCTAATTCTAATAAGAAAAGTTTTATATTTTAAAATCTCTCTTTTAAAACTTGTAGATATCTACAAAGAGAATATTTTAAAAATTCAAAACACCCCTCCTTATTTGAAATATGTGGCCGACACCCTTCAAAATTCTTGTGGCCGACCCCTTTTGCTTGGTCACCAAGCCATGGGTCGACCCCTTCTTGGACACCAAGATGGGCTTTTTATGAGTGGATTAGAGGTATTAATGAGGCTACGACAGGGACCTAGAGGAGAAATTGGTTTTGGCCTTCCGACGAGCTTGAGTATCCAATGTTCGCCCCAAACACAACTCAAGTTAATCAATAATAACTCATTCCACTAGAGAGTTATTATTGAACTATCGCACCAATCCCAAATTACATTTTGGGCTCCTTCTTATTATGAGTGTGTTAGTCTCCCTGTGTTTAAGATGTCGAATGTCCACTAATTAAATGAGTTACTGACAACTCACTTAATTAATATCTTAGTCCAAGAGTAGTACCACTCAACCTTATCGTCATGTCGGACTAAGTCCACCTACAGGGTTTAACATGACAATCCTTATGAGCTCCTCTTGGGGACATTATCAACCTAGATTACTAGGACACAGTTTCCTTCTATAATCAACAACACACACTATAAGTGATATCATTTCCCAACTTATCGGGCTTATTGATTTATCGAACTAAATCTCACCCATTGATAAATTAAAGAAATAAATATCAAATATATATGCTTGTTATTATATTAGGATTAAGAGCACACACTTCCATAATAACTAAGGTCTTTGTTCCTTTATAAAGTCAGTATAAAAAAGACGACCTCTAATGGTCCTACTCAATAAACTCTAAGTGTACTAGTGTAATTATATAGTTAAGACAAACTAATACCTAATTACACTACGATCTCCCAATGGTTTGTTCCTTTCCATCTTGATCGTGAGCTACTGTTTATAATTTATAAGGTACTGATAACATGATCTTCTGTGTGTGACACCACACACCATGTTATCTACAATATAAATTAATTGAACAACTACATTTATCATAAATGTAGACATTTGACCAATGTGATTCTTATTTCTAGATAAATGTTTATACCAAAAGCTAGGCTTTTAGTATACATCGTAACATGAAGCACTTGATCCACCAAGACTTTCCGCATAGGGTTACCACCCCCTATGACCTAGGATTACCACCCCCTAGGGTTTTCACCTGCCTAATTACAGTTAGGACTTTCCTGAAACACTTAGTCAAGCACGTTAGATCACAACACACCTTAACTTTGAATCCTTTGCCATTATCAAAACTGAGGTTCGATTGTCGGATGCTTCCCGCACCAACAAGTTCTTTTTATACTGACTTAATAAAAGAACTAGACCTTAGTTATTATGGAAGTGTGTGCTCTTAATTCTAATATAATAACAAGCACATATATTTAGTATTTATTTCTTTAACTTATCAAAGGGTGAGATTTAGCTCGATAAATCAATAAGCCCGATAAGTTGGAAAATGATATTACTTATAGTGTGTGTTGTTGATTATAGAAGTAAACTGTGTCCTAGTTATCTAGGTTGAAAATGTCCCCAAGAGGAGCTCATAAGGATTGTCATGTTAAACCCTGCAGGTGGACTTAGTCCGACATGACAATGAGGTTGAGTGGTACTACTCTTGGAGCTAGATATTAATTACATGAGTTGTCAGTAACTTACTTAATTAGTGGATATTTGTTATTTTAAACACAGGGAGACTAACACACTCATGATAAGAAGGAGCCCATAATGTAATTTGGGATTGGTGCGATAGTGCAATAATAACTCTATAGTGGAATGAGTTATTATTGATGAACTTGAGTTGTGTTTGGGGCGAACATGGGATACTCAAGCTCGTCGGAAGGCCAAAACCAATTTCTCCTCTAGGTCCCTGTCGTAGCCTCATTAATGCCTCTAATCCACTCATGAAAAGCCCATCTTGGTGTCCAAGAAGGGGTCGACCCATGGCTTGGTGACCAAGAAAAAGGGGTCGGCCACAAGAATTTTGAAGGGTGTCGGCCACAAATTTCAAATAAGGAGGGGTGTTTTGAATTTTTAAAATATTCTCTTTGTAGATATCTACAAGTTTTAAAAGAGAGATTTTAAAATATAAAACTTTTTTTATTTGAATTAGGCCACATGGTTTAAAAGAAAATTTAAAATTTTTAAAACTTTCCTTTTTTAACCATCCTCATGGTTTTAAGGAAAAAGGAAGAGAAGTTTTAAAATTGTAAATTTTCTATTTTTGTAACCATGTTAAAAATGGAAATTTTAGAAGAGAAGTTTTAAATTTTAAAACTTGGTTTTAATTTTTAAAACTTTCCTTTTTTAACATCCACATTGGGAAATTAAAAAAGAGAGCTTGTAAAATTTTATAAGAGCTTTCCTTCTTTGCTTATAAAATTTTTACAAAGTAATTTCTTTCCTTTTAAAGGAGCCAGCCACCCTTGCTTGGTGCCCAAGTAAGGGGTCGGCTAATCAAATCAAATTATCCAATCAATGATTTTGGCGATTGATTCAATCAAGAGGAAAGAAAAGGAAAAATAAAAGGGGAAAAGGAAAACAAGAGGAAGATTTTAATTTTTTGTAAAAAATCTTTCCTTATTTGCCTTGGGAAAGTAATATAAAAGAAGAGGAGGAGAGGCCTCATGACACATCAATTCTTATTCTCTTTGTGGAGTTCCTCATTGTGGCCGACCCTCTCTCCCTCTCTTTTCTCTTTGCTCTCTTTTGCTCCTTGGTGGTGGTGGTGGCCGAAACTTAGAGAAGGTGGAGAAGCTCTTTGGGTGGTATTCATCTTGGAGGATCGTCGCCCACACAACGTCCAAGAGGAGGTGAGGAATATGGCAAAAGATCTCGAGGTTATTAGCTTACGAAGAAGAGGTATAACTAGTAATTTTCTTCCGCATCATGCTAGTTATTTTTCTTTTATGAATTCCAAACACAAGAGGCATTAGATTCTAGTTTTTTGGATTTGTTTCAAAGTTGTGTTTTTTTTTTGTTTTTCGAATTTGTGATTCGATTGTTCCTTTTGGTTAAACCTAGAGTTATATAAGGAAATTAAATATTAGCTTTCCTTAAAAGGCTTTGTCTAGGCGGTGGTGGATGCTCCCATATCCAAGAAGGCCATGTGCCTCGCCTTGCAGTCCTGGAAGCCAATTTTAGAAATTAATATTTAATTGAATTTATAACATAGGTGGATTTGGATCAATAGTGTTAAGTTCTACTTGCGATCCAAGTCTAAACCATTAAGAACAGATAAGTTAAATTTGGAATCAATAATGTTAAGTTTCATTTGCGATACCTAATTTAACTTCTAAAGAACACAATAGGTTATTAGGAAAGGTTCGACACTTGTACAAAATTTTTATACAGTGGAACCGGTACGATCTTCCTAGGACTAACCAACAAATAATTACTTCATGGAAGATCTTCTAAGAGATTTACATCCACATTATGACGATTCAAACCGTGCTAATATTAGTGAGGAACCAAATGATGAAGCTAAAATTTTTTATAGATTATTAAATGATTCAAAAGAACCTTTGTACCAAGGATCAAGGGTTTAAAAATTGTCAGCATTAATAAAGTTACTTCATCTAAAAAATGTTGGACAATGGACAAATAAACCATTTAGCATGTTGTTGCAATTGTTGAAGGAAGAAATATTACCAGAAAATTCTGATCTTCGAGATTCCTATTTTGATGCTAAAAAGTTTATTAGAGATATCGGCCTTTTTTATGAAAATATTGATGTATGTAAAAATAATTGTATGTTATTTTGGAAAGACCATAAGAACTTAGATTTTTGTGAAGTGTGTGGAATATCTAGATAGAAGGAGGAAAGGCATGGTGGGGGAACTCAATTCAAAGCTAATGGAAAGAAGATTCCAAAGAATATATTACCTTATTTTCCACTAAAAGCAAGGTTGCAAGGTTATTTATGTGTTCAAAAACTGCCCCTTACATGAGATGGCACAATGATGCAAGGGTTGAAGATGAAATTCTAAGGCATCCAGCTGATTCTTTGAGATGGAAATCATTTAATGAAAGATATAAAGATTTCTCCTCAGAGGCTCGCAATGTGAGACTTGGTCTCGCAAGTGATGGGCTTTAACCATTTGCAAATGCAAAAACAACATATAGCATTTGGCCTGTGATCCTTATTCCTTATAATTTAACACCATCTATGTATATGAACTTGTCTAACTTCATTTTATCCATGTTAATTCCTGGCCCAGAGAGTAGTGGAGATGTAATTGATATCTATTTGCAACCGTTGATTGATGAATTGATTGAGTTGTGGCACACTAGAGTAGAAACTTTTGATACATCAACTTCTCAAAATTTTACTTTACATGCTGCTTTTGTAACACCCCAAATTTCATGATATAGAGTTCTAAAAGACCTTATTAAAATCTAAAAATGTTTTAGAAAAATTCTAGAGATTTTTAGGAATTTATAGAGTATTTTTATGCAATTTTTGGAGTTCGTTTGGTATTTTTACCAAGAGGAAGAAGTTTAAAAAAAAGAAGAAGAAAGAAAAATGTTGAAGTTGGGTTTTGAACCCAAGACCTCGGGCTTGACCCGAGTCTTAACATAAGTCAGCCAACCAACTGAGCTAAACAAGTTTTGTTTATAATATATGAGATAAGATGTATATGATGTTGAAAATGGTAATGGAGAATAATAGCAAGGAAAATAAGTTGAAGAAGCTGGGTTTCGAACCGAACTCCTCGGCCCAAGCAAAACTCGGCACGACCAACCGTGCCATGCTCGATTTGTTAATTAGATGTGAGAACAAATTTATATAAGGTATAGTTAGGAACATTGAAAATAAATCGAAACGAAAAGTGCGCGGCTGAGGATTCGAAACCGCAACCCTTGACTTGGTCAAAACCGTAGCCAACCAACTCTTCCGCGAGTATTTCGTGAAAAGATAAGGAGCGAAATAGTCTTAAGCCATAAACTTTAGGTTATAAAAGAGGGATAAGTTAGGGATTAATTATCCCGTGACCGAAACCTTTCTCTCCCCTTCTCTCGAGTTCGACGGCGCGACTCTTCTCGGCGAAAACGCAGCCGAGCTTTAGGGCGTTTCCGATGGCCGGCCAAGGTTCTCCGAGGGGTTTCTCATCTCCTTAAGCTCTTCTCGACGAGGAGGAGTCGGGAGCACGAAGAAGAGTCGGGATTTCGAGCTCGCCGAAAGCCCTAGATGCCTCCTTCTCGGTTGTAAGTCCAAGAAACCCAAGGTAAGTCGCTACTCACCTGCAGTAGGATAGTTCCGGATTTCGATTCGTTTTGGTGTTCTCTTCCTTTTGTTTCGAAGTTTTTGTGAAGAATGTGGTTTAGGGCTTACCGCCGTGAGTTGTTAAGGAGGAGGGAAAGGGGATTTTGTTTGGATGATTTCTTGTTTTCCTTGAATTCGCAGCATGTAGAACAAGTATGGTTTTGAGGTTACAATAGCAATTTTCATTAGATTTGTTGGTTGTGACTTGATGAGAATGTCCGGGTTGAAGGGAAGCTTGCAATCTTGTGTTTTTCTTTGGTTGCCGTAGCACATAGCAGGAGGAACAATTACCACAGTGCAGTTTTGATTTGTTATCAATTCATTGGTATGCTGTTAGCCATTTTATCACTTATTACCTAACCGCAGCTTTAGTTTTCTTTTAAGTTGTGTAGATTAGCAATGAAAAGATTGTGTTCAGTGCTGGCTTTATAGATTCAGTGCAATGTGGATTAGATTGCTGTTAGACCCCTTTCATCCATGCTCAGTACTGGTTTGGTTAGTGTGAATGGCTTTAAGGAATAAGTATATTATGTAGATTAATTGTTAGCATTGCAGTTTATCTTATTTAGCAGTGTAGATTCGTTGTTTCTTATCTTGAAGCATGCTTAAAGAATTTAGATTTGCTTCCCTTTGTTTTAATTCTGACATAGCATGCTTAAGGAATTCAGATGTGGTTTCCTTTATTTAATTCTGTTGTAGCATACTTAAATGTATTTCAGTTTTGGCATGAGGTTTATGTCTCTAGTTCTAGTTGTTTTTCCTTAGAAGTTTCGAAGCTTATCCATGCTTAACTCAACTTGCAAAACTAGTAAATACCAGATGCATAAGAGTATGTTTGATTTCTGTTTTAAGAGTTAATTATCACGAGGTTTTAAGTGTTGTACTATGTTATTTTTAGGCACTTCAATTTAGTATGACATGCAGATTTTATTAAGTTATAATACAGAATTTTATTAAGCATTTTTATTGAGCTTAAGTGTAGATTTCTTTTGTATTCTATACATGATTATGTGTTACATAGTTAGTTTCATTCATAGATGCATATGAAAGATACCATAACAGTATTTTGGGATAAAGAAAAGTGTAAGAAAGATAAAGAAAAGTTTAAGAAAGATAAAGAAAAGAAAAGAAAAGGCCGAGGCCTTAAGTAGATCCCAAAGTCGAGACTTTAGGGATTTTTGGCACACAAGGTGCCTATTAAAATGCCAAGGCATTTAAAGAAGAAGTAATTAAGATTATAAGTATTTTACTTTTAAGAAGAGGCTAGTACCCGACATCCAAGAGCTTGTCGTTAAACAAATCCAGGTGTCCAATTCCGAGGTCTTGGCCCTGGTAGACCGAGGTCTGCTCTTTTAGGATTGGTGGCTCGCTACCCCAACCTATTAGGGAACGCGCATAAGATGGTACTATGCCTGGGCCCAAGAAGAAGTTGATTATTATTTTGAAGTATTATAAGTATAAGTTTTTGAAAGTTTTACATAAGTATAAAGTATTAAAGAATAAGTCTTTAAACAAGTGGAATAAGATTCAGAAGGTGTTTAGAATTCAGTAAGTTTAGCTTTCTTTATGCTAGCATGATTGTATAGCTTTGCTTTACATGCTTAGTCTTTCAGTATGTTTCTTTTACTAGTAGATGAGCATGAGTAGATTTCTTTTTGAGCATTCAGTTTTAGATTTCAGTATCTCCTCATGCATACCGAGATTTTGTGAGTTAGATAGCGCTTACTAAGCAAATTTTGCTTATAGACTACACTTCCTCTTACTGCAGATACAGGAAGGAAAAGATATAGAAAGGAAGGCGACAAGGTGGCGCGGATGGTGTGTGATGCCAGGACTATGGAAGCCTTGGGACTTAGTTTAAGAATTTATTAAGATTGCCATTTATAAGGAATGTATTAGATGAGTCATTTAGTCTTCCGCTGTTAGTTAATTGTATGTGTATCCTGTTTCTGCTATTCCTTACTTGCATGATTTGATTTCATTAAACTGCGTGGTGATGTTATTCATTCTTGTGTTGATATGTGTTCCAGCCGCCTGTGGCTGTGTATATTATGTTATGTATGTCAGTTTAGGGTCACCGGTACAAGGGAGACTCTGCCGAAATTTTTCGGTAGGGTTTCCATGTGATTTTCAATCATACCGGTTAAGTAGAGTTAGTAGTTAAGTAACGGTCATCCTTAGAGAGTAGTAGTAGTAAGAAGGGTGGTCGTTACAGCTTTGTTGTGGACAATTAATGACTTCCCGGCATACCCAAATTTATCTGGATGGAGTACAAAAGGAAAGTTAGCATGTCCTTGTTGTAATAAGGATACTTGCTCAATGAGATTGACAAATGGTGGTAAAGAGTGTTATATGGGTCATCGACGTTATCTCCCATTGAACCACAAATGGCGCAAGGATAAGAATTCCTTTGATGGTACAGTTGAAATGAGATTACCGCCTAAATCATTTTCTGGAAAAGATATTTTAAGTCAAGTTCAAGATTTGGAAGGCATAATCTTAAGTAAGGATACTACTAGAAAGACAAAAATATCTCATGACAAACGGGGTGATAATTGGAATAATAAGAGTATATTCTTTGGGCTACCATATTGGGAAGCATTGTTATTAAGGTATAATTTGGATGTGATGCATATTGAAAAAAATATATGTGGCAGTGTTCTTGGAACAATTATGGATATTAAAGGCAAGACTAAAGATAATCATAAAACACGTCTTGATTTACAACTCTTGAATATAAGGCCTGAATTACATCCTGTTGCAATAGGAGATGATCTTGAGTTTCCCACAGCACCTTACACATTGTCCTCTAGTGAGAAACATCAGCTTTGTTTATTTCTTAAACAATTAAAAATGCCTGATGGATTTTGTTCAAACTTTGCGGATTGTATAAATGTTAGGGAGAACAAGGTTTCAGGTTTAAAGAGTCATGATTGTCACATCTTACTAGAATATCTTATTCCTCTTGCAACACATGGATTACTTTTAGAATCAGTGTATGAAGCTCTTGTTGAACCATCAATGTTATTTTCTAGTTTGTGTTCCAAATCACTAAAGATGGAAGACTTGAAACAACTTGAAAGACAAATTCCTATCACACTTTGTAAGTTGGAAAAGATTTTTCTACCCTCATTTTTTGACATCATGATACATTTGCCGATTCATTTAGCAATGGAAGCTATGCTTGGGGGACCTATTCAATATCGATGGATGTATCCAACAGAACAAAAGTTGAGTACTTTCAAATCATATATTCGAAATAAAACTCATCGAGAGACATCAATTGCTGAGGGTTATATCGCAAATGAGTGTATCAGTTTATGCTCAAGATATTTTGACACATCGATATCTGATTGTGGATGTATGGAAAGTAATGATGGTTTATCCATATTTTCATCCATTGAAGAGTTATCAACAGGAATAGCATGCAATTTGGATCGTATTGACCAAGAGCGAGCTCACATCTACATATTAAAGAATTGTGAAGAAGTTCAATCATTTTACAAGTATGAAACTATAAACTTATTCTTCCATATTGTTGTTTTAATTATGATTAATCTCTAAATTTCCTATATAGTGACTACTTGCAAATCCGCACTTCTAGTCATTTGGTTTTGTTCGATGAGGAATGGGATAAACAATTTATTAACTGGTTCGGAGTTAGAGTAAGTGAGATTTTTAATGTACATACATGTCTTTGTTTTCACTAATAAATTATATCTTGAGAGTAAGAATTTTTTTCAAATTTGATAGGTCGAGAGGTTACATAAAAATGACAAAACCAAACAAATGGAAGACCTACTTTCTTTGTCATGTGGGCCTACACAGTATGAGAAGTCATTTGTATGTTGTAAAGTAAATGGATATAAATTCCACACTGAAGAGCACAACAAGGACCTAAGGACACAAAATAGTGGTATTCTCGTTGTTGGGAACTATGGCGCAGAAAATATTGACTATTATGGAGTGTTATCACATATTATTGAATTACAATTTCTTGGTGAAAGGTGAATTGTGGTTTTTAAGTGCAAATGGTTTGATGTGCATTCTAGAGAAAGAGGGATCAAAGTGGATAAATATGGTTTTGTTTGTGTAAATTGTCAACGGATTTTGAAATCAAATGAACCTTTTGTATTGGCCACTCAAACATCACAAGTGTTTTATGTGATAGATAATACCTCAAAAGGTTGGCACATAGTGACAAAAACATCTCCTCGATACTCATATAATATGTTGACGAAGAGAGATTCAATGCCCACAAATATAGATGATATCCCCGAAGCTTATCAAAATTGAGGATAGAATAATATAAATCTTTATTTGCTTTGTGTCAGTGTTAGTGTTTTAAACTACTAAATGTATTATTTATATTATTTTTCCATTTAACTAATATAATAATGTATTTGTTCTAGGATCATGGACTCTCAAAATGTTGGTGCGGGAAGCACTAACGGTCTAACCTAGGTTTTGATGGATGACAAATGGGTTAAGTTAGTTTTTTTGTTGTCTAATACTTTGATCGAGTGTGCAGGAGAAGTCCAGACAGGTCGACGGGCTGACCGGATGTCTGGCACGAAGCCCAGCTAGGTCGACGAGCTGACCGGATAGCTGGCGAAAAGTCCAAGCGGGTCGACGGGCTGACCGGACGCTTGGCGAGAAGTCCAGCTAGGTCGACGGGCTGCCCGGATAGCTGGCAAGAAGTCCAGACGGGTCGAAGGGCTGACCGGACGTCTGGCAGGTAAGTGAGGTAAGTCACTAGAGGGGAGTGACTGCGAGGACGCGTTACCGGGAAGGGAACATTAGGTGTCGATCCGGCTTAGATCCATTTCGGATGTCTAAGTCGAGATCGTGACTAGATTTCGATCTCGGAAAGACGGAATCTAAGTCATACTATTTGTGCTAATTCATACTATTATAAAATGTGCTAACAATCTATTTTACAGGATATATGTTGCCTCGGACTAACTTTGTTTTGCAGGAAAAGGGAGTTTTCTGGAACAAGGTGGTCCGGGCGCCCGGAGGGGATCCGGGCGCCCGGAAAGCAAATTATATCCAGGCCAAGTCATCGCCACGTGGAGCATCTCGGTTTGAGCAGCTACGTCACATTCCAGGCACCCGGAAGGAATCCAGGCGCCCGGAGCAACATATAAAAGAAGCCCCAGGCAGGAGCTTCAGAATCAACCTTTCACATCTGAGAACTCTGAGATTACTCGCTCTGCTGCTCTGCGCTCCAACGACGCTCACAAAGCTCCGACGACACGTTCCCGCTCTTTTAATTCCTTTTCTGTCGGTACAGCTTTGTTTTTCTTGTCATTAGCATCTTTTTGTACTTAAATTGTAATTATTCGAATTGCTAGTGAATTGCCCAACGAAAGTATTCAAGGAGTACGGGGCTTCGAGTAGGAGTCGTCACAGGCTCCGAACGAAGTAAAAAACCCTGTGTCTACTTTACTTTTCCGCTGCGCTTATACTCGATATTTTCGAATCGATATTCACCCCCCCCTCTAGCGAATCTAACGGTCCTACAAGTGGTATCAGAGCAGGTACCGCTCTGATTTGGTGCAACCACCAATCAGACTGGGGGTGAAACCTTTTATTTTTTTCGGTCTTCACTTTTACACTTTATTCCAAACTGGTCTATTTTTTAAAATATTTTTTAATTAAATCTAAATTGGTGCAACACCAATCTAGATTTTTCTACTATTTTTTTTCCCGCACTACTAATCCAAGACCAAGTCTTGGGATATTTTTTTTCGGTTATTTACTTGTGTACAGGATGTCCCAACAAGAAGGCTTCAGCATAGTACGACCTCCACTCTTCAACGGGGACGATTTTCCGTACTGGAAGAAGCGCATGGAGGTTTACCTCAAAACAGACTTCGACCAGTGGATGAGCGTTACGAGACCCTATAAAATTCCAGCGGACACTTCCGGGAATATACTGGATCCTGAAGACTGGACAACAGATTTGAAGAAAAAGGCGTCAACAGAAAATAAAGCAATCAACACTCTACAGTGCGGATTAACAAGAGAAGAACTAAACAGAGTCGGTCTACACAAAAATGCTAAAGAGCTGTGGGACAAATTGATTGAGCTACACGAGGGAACGAGCGACGCCAAGGTAACCAAACGAGACCTTCTCTTAAATAAAATTCTTAATATAAAAATGCAGGAAGGAGAAACGGCAAATCAGCTCCATGCGAGGATCAAGGACATCCTCAACGGGCTTCATGCGATAGGCCACCAGATGGAAAATAGAGACTTAATAAGGTATGCATTAAATGCTTTTCCATGTAATAGTTTGTGGGCATCATTCGTAGATGCCTACAAGATTTCTAAAAATCTTTCTAAATTAAAATTAGACGAGCTTTTCTGTGAATTAGAATTACATGAACAAACTAATGCTGGAGCCGAGAAAGGTATAGCTTTATTTGCAGGTTCCTCCAAAGAAAAGAAAAGCAAGCCTGAATTTGAAGAAGATTCCGACCAAGACTCCGAAGACGAAGAACACCTGGTGAACTTGGTAAGAAAAATGTTCACCAGGAGAAAAAGGAGCTTCAGCAAAAAGGACCTTCAAAAGATCAGTTCTCCCTCAGAATAAAGGAACGTGACTTGCTTCGGCTGCAATAAAAAGGGACACTACAAGAACGAATGTCCAAAACTGAAGTTCGACAAACCGAAGCCAACCAATTAGAAGGCACTCAAAGCAACGCGGGACGACTCCTCGGACGAATCGGAGGAAGAAGAGCAGAAACATCAGAGCCACCTCGCACTGATGGCCCACGAAGCTGAAACAGAAGACGAGTCGGAAGATGAAGACGGGTCTGAACCCGAAACAAGCCACGAGTCCGTACTCGTTTCCGAAGGCCCGAATGAGGTAGATTTTAATTTAAACAAAAAAATTTTTAGAATTATTTCCTGTTTAAATAGTAAATTGATTAAACTAGAAAATGAAAACAAATCACTTCTTGAGGAAAATCAAAACCTCAAGGAACAAAAAGAAAATACAAATCCAACTCAAGATTTAACACTTGAGGAGGAGAATTTATCATTAAAAAATGAGATTAACAATTTAAAAGAAATGTTAGAAAAATTCACAACAAGATCAAAAAATCTAGACTTAATCCTAAATAATCAAAAAGCATGCTATAATAAAACCGGACTAGGATATAAGTCGAATTCAAATAAAACCTTCAAATCATTAATAACCCAATACAAATCAACCAATCTAGCTTGGGTTCCGAAAGCGTGCTTAACCATGCAAATAGGACTTAATCAATATTATATACCTAAAGAAAAAATACATTATATAAAATCGAATAAACCAAACCAAAATCCAAAATACAAACCTAAATCAAAATTTAAACACTTTAAAAATCAACAAAATTATCACCAAGTTAACCATAACTATAAAAGGTATCGACACAAACCTAAAACGAAAATTTAAATTAAAAGGTCAATAATTCAGGGGGAGGCTCCAGAATAGCTGACACCTCCAAAATTAACTAATCCGGCAGGGTAATTAGGATTAGTTAAAAAGAGACCAAGTTTAACTTGAATCATGGTACTGGTGAAGTTTTTGGATGATAGTACGTTAGGGAAGCTTGGGCATCGCATGTCTAGAAAGATATGGTTTCGATCTGGTGCATTTGGCCAAGTGGAACTGACCGAAGCTACCCTTAAATGAACCCTAACCAGTTAGACCAAGATTTAGTACTAAGCTCCGTGGATAGGACTATTCGGAAAACCTCGAAAGGTTGGTTACTTCTAATGACGTCCATGTGACTCACCAAACTTAGAAGTTTATCCGAAGATTGCCTATTTGTGGAGACCAAAGCTAAATCTGAATCTAACACAAGTTAAACCAAAACTCCATAATTAAAAATCCAATTTCATCTCACAAAATCATAGGATTCCCTAATTGATAATATAGATCGGGTGAGATGAATAAGGCTTCAAAATTTTAATTAAACTTAAAAATTATTTCAAAATTTTAATTTTAAACTTAAAAATTAATTTCAAATTTTAATTTTAAACTTAAAAATTAATTTCAAAATTTTAATTTTAAACTTAAAAAATTAATTTCAAAATTTTAATTAAACTTAAAAATTAATTTCAAAATTTTAATTTTAAAACTTAAAAATTAATTTCAAAATTTTAAACTTAAAAATTAATTTCAAAATTTTAATTTTAAAATTAATTTCAATTTCAAACTTAAAACTCACTTTAATTTTAAAACTTAACTTAAATAATGTCTGCTCAAAAATAAAAAGACTAACTTTAAATCCTACTTATTGTAGGAAACCAAGTGGATTTTGGACAGTGGTTGCTCCAAACATATGATTGGAGATCACACCAAGTTCACTCAACTCACTTACAAAAAGCTTAGGAACAGTTGCCTTTGGAAACAACGACAAACTCAAGGTAATTGGTATAGGTAATATTGAATTAAAAATAGACTTTATAATTACAAATGTTTTACTTGTTGAAAATTTTAAATATAATCTTCTGAGTATAAGTCAATTGTGTGATACTAGGTATAAGGTTAAATTTCTATCCACAGAGTGTTTAATCAAACATCTAGATAATCCTACCATAAGCCTAAAAGGTTTTAGAAAAGACAACATCTATGCCATCAACTTAACCACTTCTTCCATTAAGTGTTATTTAACACAAAAAGAAGAAACTTGGTTATGGCATAGGCGGATGTCTCACACCAACTTTAGAAATATAAGTAAACTAAATGGATTTGTGAGAGGCTTACCAAAATTACCTAACGTAGATTCAACCATATGTAATGCTTGTCAACAAGGTAAACAAACTAAATCCACTCACAAACAAACAAATCAGCCACAAACTAACTCAATATTAGAACTTCTACATTTAGACCTTTTTGACTCCCATGGAGTCAAATCTATAAATGGAAACTTATATTGTTTAGTAATTATAGATGATTATTCTAGATTTACTTGGGTAAAATTCTTAAAACATAAAGATGAAACTTTTGAAATCTTTATAAACTTCTGCAAACAAATTGAAAATGAAAAAGATATTAAAATTAAAAGAATTAGGAGTGACAATGGGGGAGAATTTAAAAATCATAATTTTAACAAATTCTGTCTTGAAAATGGCTACCATCATGAATTTTCATGTCCTAAAACCCCCCAACAAAATGGAATTGTAGAAAGAAAAAATAGAACCTTACTAGAAGCCTCTAGAACCATGTTAAATGAATATAACCTACCTAAATATTTCTGGGCAGAAGTTGTTAGCACAGCCTGCTATGTGCAAAATAGAACAACATTAAATAAAAGACATAATAAAACCTTCTTTGAAATATTTTATAACAAACAACCCAACATAAAATATTTTAAAGTATTTGGGTGTCCAGCCTTCATCCTAAATACTAGAGAACATTTAGGAAAATTCACCTCTAAAGTATAAAATGGAATTTTTGTAGGATATTCTCTAAACAGTAGGGGTTATAGAATATATAATAAAGTTACGCTAAAAATCGAGGAAACCACAAATGTAAAATTTAAAGAAACCCAAGGACAAACTCAACTTCAACCTACTGAAATTAATAATTCTGAAGAAACCAATCAATCCCTAGACTATGAAGAAGATGAACACACTCAAGAACATGAAACCCCTAGAACTATAAGAGTAAATCCTAACCATCCAACTGATCAAATAATTGGTGACCCAGACTTGAGAGTTCAAACCAGATCATCCTTTAGAAACCTAAGTCAAATTTCTCTAATTTCAAAAATTGAACCCAAAACTGTGGATGAATCCCTACTAGACCTAGACTGGATTATAGCTATGCAAGAAGAACTAGCCCAATTTGAGTGTAATGAAGTTTGGGACCTTGTACCACCACCAAAGAATAAGAAAATAATAGAAACAAAATGGGTATTCAGAAACAAATTAAGTGAAACTGGGGATATTACTAGAAATAAAGCTAGGCTAGTTGGCAAAGGGTTTAGTCAGGTTGAAGGACTTGACTATGATGAAACCTATGCCCCAGTAGCCAGATTAGAATCCATTAGAATGTTACTAAGTTATGCAGCCCACAAGGGATTTAAACTATACCAAATGGATGTTAAGTCTGCCTTTCTTAATGGACTAATTAAAGAAGAAGTTTATGTAGGTCAGCCTCCTGGGTTTGAAAGTCTAGAACACCCTGATTATGTTTTTAAGTTAAAGAAATCATTATATGGACTTAAACAAGCACCCAGGGCATGGTATGAAAGGCTAACATCGTACTTAACATCTAAAGGATTCAACCAAGGTCAAATTGACCCAACCTTATTTGTTAAATCATTAAATACAGACATATTTATTGCACAAATATACGTAGATGATATAATATTTGGTTCAACAAATTCAGAATTTTTAGAAGAATTTATTAATCTAATGGAAAAAGAATTTGAAATGAGCTTAGTAGGAAAATTAACTTATTTCTTAGGATTACAAATCAAACAAACAAATGAAGGAAATTATATTTATCAACATAAATACACTAAAGAGTTACTTAAAAAATTCGGAATGGAAAATACAAAAGAAATAAAAACACCTATGGCAGTAAACACAATCTTAGACAATGACCCAAGTGGAAAACCAGTTGACTTAAAATATTATAGGAGTGCAATAGGTAGCCTACTGTACTTAACTGCAAGCCGACCTGATATTTTATTTGCAGTTAGTATGTGTGCAAGATACCAAACTTGTGCTAAGGAATCCCATCTGACACAAGTCAAAAGAATTTTTAGATATCTTAAGGGAACAACAAATGTAGGAATTTGGTATCCTAGGACAAATAATTTTGAACTAATAGGGTATTCTGACTCAGATTATGCTGGATGTAAATTAGACCGCAAAAGTACAAGTGGTGGATGCCAATTATTAGGTTCATCACTTGTCAGCTGGTTTAGTAGAAAGCAACATTGTGTTGCTCTATCTACAACTGAGTCAGAATATATAGCTATAGGCGAATGTGTTGCACAATTATTATGGATGATGTATACTCTAAAAGATTTCAACTTAAATATCACAAATGTAAAAGTATTAATTGACAATATAAGTTCAATTAACTTAACCAAGAACCCTGTGCATCATTCAAGAACCAAACATATTGAAATTAGGCACCACTTTATCAGGGATCATGTTACTAAAGGTGATATTGAACTCAAATACATTGAGTCCAAATCAAATTTAGCTGACATTTTCACAAAACCACTCCCTGAAAGTGAATTTAGCAACTTACGTCGAAAATTAGGGATGTGCTTAATAGACTAGGATTTTTCAAAATAGATTTCAAAAATAATTGTTTTCAGATTATAAGCTAAACCTGTTTGTTTTCAAAACTTTCCCTTTTTAGATTTTCAAAAATAGTTTTGGCCTTAGACTAGTTTTGAATCCTTAGAAAGCATGTACCCATAGGACTAGTTTTTGAGCATCTCACCAACACCTTAAGTTTACCTTGCTTGTGTTTGACAAACATAGAAAGGGGTGAAATGCATAGGCCAACTGTCTGGACTTAAGATGCATATTTCAGTGCATCAGCACAAGTCTGGACGTTAAATACAAATCAGACATTAATCAGATTAAGTTAATTAGTCAAGTCAAACACTGACTGCTTATAATCAACTTAATCTGACTAACCAAGTGAAAGCTACTATCTTCTGATAGTTAGTTAGTACCTAATTGGTTAGACAGCTGGTTAATTTTAAGTGTCAAATTCAGAGGGGAGAAATTAATTAAAATTTTGTATAGTTAAAAAATGCTTTTGTACATCTATTTTAAATCTAACTTATCTTTGAACACTATTTTTCAAGAAGTAAAATTTAACTGAGTGTTTGAAAAATTGGAAGTTTAAAACTCCCACCTAATTTTTAAAAACTTGATTTTAAAGTTGAAATTTGTTATAAATTTAAACTTATTCAGTTTTGTAACATATGCTTGAAAATTATAACAAATTTATTTTGGCTAAATTTTATTTACTTAAAACTAGATTCAACTTAGTGTTTGAAAATTGGAATTTGAAAATTAGATTTTACCTTTTGAATAGTATATGTTACTTAAATTTGAAATTTGAAAAACCTGATTTGAAAAATTTTAAACGTTTGAAAAGATTATCAACTTTAAACTTATAACTTTTAAAATTCATTATTGCAAATATTATCTTTTGAAAATTACTCTGCAATCTAAGTTTTTTATAACTTAAAGCAATTTTTCTAAGACTCCCCCAAGTCAACTTAACTATGCTTATTTACAAGTTTTTTTTGTACTTTTATCAGTATCTTTTTTAGCTGTCTCTTAAATTTACAAATTTCTACAGTAACTCTACACTATACTTATTTACCATTGCCTATTTTTGATGAATGCCAAAGGGGGAGGGTTAGGTGGTTAAGTTAGCTAAACCAAATTGAAAACACCAAAACTAACTTTTAAAAAAAACCATGTACCTGTTTTATTTATTTTTTGCGTCTTTTCACTAACTTAACCAGGTTGTCATTCCATCAAAAAGGGGGAGATTGTTGGTGCGGGTAGCACTAACGGTCTAACCTAGGTTTTGATGGATGACAAATGGGTTAAGTTAGTTTTGTTGTTGTCTAACACTTTGATCGAGTGTGCAGGAGAAGTCCAGACAGGTCGACGGGCTGACCGGATGTCTGGCACGAAGCCCAGCTAGGTCGACGGGCTGACCGGATAGCTGGCGAGAAGTCTAAGCGGGTCGACGGGCTGACCGGACGCTTGGCGAGAAGTCCAGCTAGGTCGACGGGCTGACCGGATAGCTAGCAAGAAGTCCAGACGGGTCGAAGGGCTGACCGGACGTCTGACAGGTAAGTGAGGTAAGTCACTAGAGGGGAGTGACTGCGAGGACGCGTTCCCGGGAAGGGAACATTAGGCGTCGATCCGACTTAGATCCATTTCAGATGTCTAAGTCGAGATCGTGACTAGATTCCGGTCTCGGAAAGACGGAATCTAAGTCATACTATTTGTGCTAATTCATACTATTATAAAATGTGCTAACAATCTATTTTGCAGGATATATATTACCTCGGACTAACTTTGTTTTGCAGGAAAAGGGAGTTTTCTGGAACAAGGTGGTCCGGGCGCCCGGAGGGGATCCAGGCGCCCGGAAAGCAAATTATATCCAGGCCAAGTCATCGCCACGTGGAGCATCTCGGTTTGAGCAGCTACGTCACATTCCAGGCGCCCGGAGCAACATATAAAAGAAGCCCCAGGCAGGAGCTTCAGAATCAACCTTTCACATCTGAGAACTCTGAGATTACTCGCTCTGCTGCTCTGCGCTCCAACGACGCTCACAAAGCTCCGACGACACGTTCCCGCTCTTTTAAATTCCTTGTCTGTCGGTACAGCTTTGTTTTTCTTGTCATTAGCATCTTTTTGTACTTAAATTGTAATTATTCGAATTGCTAGTGAATTGCCCAACGAAAGTACTCAAGGAGTACGGGCCTTCGAGTAGGAGTCGTCACAGGCTCCGAACGAAGTAAAAAACCCTGTGTCTACTTTACTTTTCCGCTGCGCTTATACTCGATATTTTCGAATCGATATTCACCCCCCCCCCCCTCTATCGAATCTAACGGTCCTACACAAAATTCATCTTTGGCTACTAAGAGGAAGCTATTTATAGCACCAGGTTCTTTAGCTCGAGGACGTGGCAAAATCACAAGGCATTTAGGATTGTCTAGACAAAATCATGTTTCTGGAACAATTGAACATGAGCCTTCTTTGGTGAACACATGTAACAATGATATGCAATGTGCGTCTGAACAAGTTGACCTTTTGGAAGACTCTCAAGCTCAAATGGAATCTAACCAAGGTATGAAAAAGTAATTTATAGTGTGGTAAAAATATTTTCATGTTTAGACAAATCATTTTCATGTAAATCTAAACTAATTATTTTCATGTTTAGACAAATCATCTACTCAACAAAATTTGAACACGTGAGGTAAAAATAAGTGTGGTATTGTGTGTAAATTGAAAAATGGAGAGAAACTTCTTATAAATTTCTATATGGGTCGAGTTGTTGGATTGAATCATCAAGCCTTTACAAGACATTTGGGTATAATTGTAAGAGATGGAAACATATGCCCAGTTCAAGTTCTTGCGTGGAATAAAATTGGTGAAGATGCTAAAAATCACATGTGGGTTGCTGTTACGATGAGTCTCTTACCAATCTTTGAATGTGTCACTATCATTATGTATGTAGGTTCCTATTATATAGTTATGGATTTGATGCATTTCTATAGGAGACTTGATCTATGCTTCTTTTTGTAAAGCTATGTGATTTATACTTTCTACGACTAAGGTTTAGATGCATCATATCATGATATATATTGGCATATAATTTCAAATATATGGAATTATCTGTGCAAGTAGTCCTTTATTTTTGCCACCGTAGATGGAATTGTATCCATATCATAGTTTATTGATTGGACTCAAACCATATCATATGAAATATTCCTTTATTGGACTCAAACATGTCATATTGTTTCAACATATGTTTAAAATATTTAATACTGTCCAATTTTTTATTATATGAAATATCTCATTATTATATGCTTTCCAAAAAATTTTCAGGATAAATTCAAAAATGATGATATTGAGCTATATCATGAGGCAACCCTTAAACATATGCAACAATTATGGAAGAATTGGTGATGCGAGATGAACTCCAAATTTGTAAAACCATGCAAAACATGTCAAGAAGTTTTACAAAATGTTCCCAAGGGAATGGATAAACAAGATTGGGAATGGTTGGTTAAAGAATATTTTTTTAAGTGAAAGTTTTCAGATTATTCTAATCCCATCTTTTTTATGTTATATTTTACTTTTTTAATTTAAATGTATTTTTTTATAAAATTATACTAATATTAATATATTTGGAGAAAATGAGTAAAACAAATACACAAAACATATGCTTGAAATCTATGTCACATCGAACGGGAAGCAAGCCTTTTAGGCAATTAGCATATGAAATGGTAAGATATATATTATAAGGATTTTATATTAATTTAGACATAAAATTGTGTCTTATTAATATTTATAGGGAGGAAAAGATGGATAACCTCCAGATTTTGCATCAATGTTTTTTGAGACACAAAAAAAGGGAGACTATATTGTTGATCTTGATGCAATGGAAAAATATGTGAGTATATAACATTTTAGTTCATTTCTTCACATGATATTTGATTCATCATAGATTTCAAAATCTTTTATTGAAGAATGAGATTTGTGAGGTTGTTCAAGAAGATTCTTCCTTGTCAAATATTCAACTTGTTGAGAAATGTTTTGGACCTCAACGACATGATCATGTTTTTGGCCATGGAGGAGTGAGACCTAAAGATGTGAGAGGACCTATTGCGTCAAAGAAAGAACTTCATCACGAGAATGTCACACTACGTGAGAAAATGAATAATATGGAATCTAAATTTAAAGCTTTTAAGGAGTTGATGCTAAAAAATTTACCACCTAATGTGCAAGTAACTGCATCGGCTTCAAATACTAGTGAAGGTTGAATTAGTTACTTTAATTTTTTTTTTTTTTTTTGTTTATTACTTGATAATGAGAATAAATAGTTTTGTTCATTTTGAGATGTAAATGCTTCATAGGCGCACAAGCAATTGGTGAAGAACAATAGAATGAAGGTTCATAGGCACACAAGCAATTAGTGAGGAACAATAGAATGAAGGCTCATCTTAGTGATTCACGGGTATTCTTTAAAACACTTTGTGTACTTTGTTATAATGTTATGGAATATGTAATCTCTTTTGCATGTTAGGAAATAACACATTTCGAAATAGAATGAAATTCACTGTTTTTTTTTAAAAAAAACTTTGTCCAACTCACATGCATGTCATAGCCTACATCAGATTGCTGATCTGCATGTGCCGCACAAATTTCTTTCTTTACATCTACACTATCACCAACTGTTTCCATACAGTAATTACAATATTAATTGTTCTTTGAGATAGATTGGGTAAGTTACTCACTGATGGATCAACAAAGTTAAAAAAAATTTGTACCTTTCTATTGGATTTCACATGAACATCGTTGCATTCCATTGTTTGAATTGCCATGTCTATTGTTACATGTGGACAATCAGATTTTGGTTGAATAACCATAGCCTCCCTCACTAATGGTTCCTTAACATCATTTCCAAATAAATTTTGTATCTTGTTTCTACCATTCATAGTAAGTTTGCTATTTTCAGTAGTTTGTATATAAAGATTTCTAAGTTCTGTTAAAGTTTTTATTGCGATACTCATTTTTTTTTTTGTATATTTATTATAGGTATTAGAGCTTGGAAGGGAAAGACTTTTTGAAGTTTTTGAGAATGTCAACATTCTTGCATACGAAGACTTTAGATCAATGAATATTTTTGATGTAATAGATGTTAATTTTGTTGGATGATAATTAGACATTGTGATATCAAGTTTAATGATATAGAAACAATTATCATTAATTACTGGATGATGTTTTAATATATTATGTTTTAGTTTTTATTATATATATATATATATATATATATATATATATATATATATATATATATATATATATTTTGACAGGTCTGATAATGCAGTTGGGATCTTCTGGTCCGCAAATTGCGGATCAGGGGATGGTCCACTGCATGGGAACCCTTGATTTGGATGAACCCCACCTTTAAATAGGTGGAGCCCATCTAAATCAACGGTATAAAAAAGTGAACCATCCACTGGTCCGCAATTTGCGGACCAGAGGATCCGTGCTCCCGATAATGACGGTATGCTAAGCCGTCGTTAAATAATTAAATTAAATTGTAGTATATATAATTATTGTTGTTATTATTAACGACAGTATTATAACCGTCGTTATTATCATTAACGATGGTATCTAAACTCTTCGCTACTGTCATTAACGACGGTAGTTAATACCGTGGTTAAAAACTTTTACCGACGGTATTTTATTTCCTGTCGTTAATCAATTTCCGATGTGTACTTTTAGCTACAACTTCCTACGGTATTAAATACCGTCGTTGATGACCTTTAACGATGGGAAACACCCCTTTAACGACGGGATATCCCGTCGTTAAAGGGTCCTTTTTCAATAGTGTCTTTAGGTCACCTTAAAGTTTTCTATCCGTATAAATTTGAAAGTATAAATATTTCAAAACTGTTTTTTCACTGGGAGAAATTAATTCCGTAATACACTGCAATTAAAAATTAATATGTAAATATCCGTTGCACCGTAATCCGGAGCTCAGGTTCAGTTTTTAATAGAGCAGTATAATCAACTACAACTCTAAGCAAACGTTTAATTCCAACCTCCTCTTCTCTTTTCTGAATCGGCTCATCCTCTTCCATTTCGTAATAAGCGAATTGAACTTGGAACAAGATGTTAACACTTGGAAACATAAGCTTCGTTATTATAATCGCCTTCTCGACGGCTCTACTGGCGAGACTCCTCATCACTTATTCCTCCGTCGACCTCCGAAAGTCCACCTCTCTTCATCGCCTATGGATCACCACCCAGCTCATCGTTCTAATCATCTGGAAGATTTTCCCCGCCAAATCCGACGCCGACCAACCACCACAATCTTCAACGGAGATAGACCTGCCTCCTGACGTAGAGGAGTCGCCGCCGGAAATGAGCTGGTCCTCTGCGCCACCCCACGAGCCGGAGCCAGAGGGGCCGGTTGCGACCGAGCACCCCTCGATGGACGACGCGTGGAAATCGATCGACAAGGGTGGGGGCAAGAGGGTGCTGACGAAGAGCGAGACTTGGGAGCCGCGCGGGAGGAGGGAAGCGGAGAGGGCGGCGGCGCTGAGGAGGACGGACACGGCGATGCTGAAGACGGAGAAGAAGAGATGGGAGGAGGTACATGTGTGGAGAACGCTGGAGAGGCAGGTGGAGAGCCAGGAGGAGCTATTCCAGCGCGTGGAGACGTTCATTAAGAAGCACTACGATCACCTCCGGCTTCAGAAGCAGGAGTCGGAGCGCCGTCGCTTCTTGGAAAGGCAGCTTCTCCCTCAATAGAGCGTAAACCTTAGCATAACTGCTACAATTCACAATCATTTGAATTCTTCACTTCTTTGTTCTTAGTTTTTGCTTTTTCCTTCTCGTTGCTTTGCAGGCGGTACAGTAAAAATCCTTCTACTCCAATTGCCGATTCCTCTACGCGGTCATGGTGCATGAGAAATTGTTTATGCGGGAGGGTTAATTGAAAGTGTAAGAAATTGCTTATGTTAATCGAAAGTGTTTGAAATTACTTATGCGGGAGGGTTAATTGGAGTGTAAAATATTGCTTATGCGAGAGAGTTAATTGCTTAGGCATGCAGTAATTATAAGAAAGTATATTCTTCTTGAGCTCCACTGATCAGTTCTCGTTCTGGTAATTAAATTAGTGTAAGACACTTCGATTAAACTAAACAAATATACTTACCCAATGAAACTAAATAGTACTGGCACCTGTAAAAACATCATATATAAATGTTCCATGCCTATCCAAATCATCCTTTATGCGCATAGAAAATATTCTCCAGCAAGAATAATACTTAAATCTCTCCAATTACAGAATGCCGATACCATTGAAGAAAAATCAAAAGCAAGAATTTAAAAAAACACACACACACATGGGATTCATTTTTCCATAATCTGAAGTGCAATCTATGCCCCAGATAATGTGCCATGATAAAGCATCTTTTCAATATCTTAGACCTCTAAAAATTGAATCCCAATCTTAATGAATTAACATTGACTTAATAATGCTTGATTGATAAATCGACCGCTGTGAGTGATTTTCGATTTATTCTAATGACTAGTGAAAAATTTTCATAGGACTAAATTAATCATCTCCAAAATTAATCGACATAGAAGATCTTATGCCAACTAAAATAAAAAATAATAATAATAAAAAAATGGTGCAATCTAGTGTTATTCCCCCCCCCCCCTTTATTCTCTTTTTTTTTTTTAATTCTGAAGACTGAGCACTGTGGGTCCATAACAATGATCTAAACCACAATAGATCCAGAGCAGTGCTGAATTAATCTTGATTAATTATCCCCGGCCCATCCATTTGCAATCACAACTGATTTGACATAAGAAAATAAATGAGTTGTGGTGGTTTCTTTCTGATGGGAAAGGAATGGAGGACAAAATTAGGTTGGAAGCCAAGCCAATCACTGAGGGACCTCCCTACCTGTGTGTGTAATGATGGTTTAATTTGCTCTCTCCGATAAACACTTTCGCAGTGGTATACTCTTAATTAATTAGTTCTATCAACAGAAATCAGAACCAAGTCAAGCTAGCTAGGTCTAATTCTATGAGATTGGCAAGGTGTGTAGGACGGCCAGTTTGGCGCAGAGTAGTTACGTATGGCGAAGCTACTGCCTTAGGCTAATTAAAAAGACAGGCCTCCATAATATTTAAGAAATAATTGAAGTTTCTAATTTGTTTTATGTATTTGTTGGCTAGCATTACTAGGAACAGCTTTAACCCTTAGCTGAAGGCTCTTTTGTAGATGGCTACTTCTAACGGAGAGGGATTGTTAGGGAATTATTGGTGCAATCATTCTTAAATTAATGTTGATTAATTTAACTAAGTTCGAGTGAATTTAAATTTGAGTTTTGATCTTTGGATAATATGTAATATACAGTATATGAAAAGAAGTCAAGTAGATCATAGAGGACCAGATATTTGACTTTGAAAGTCCTAATTGGAGATTAGATAAAACAAATCTTAACTCGAAGGTTAGATAAAGGAAAGTCCAAGTGAGTCAATGAGGATCGCACGTTGGCAAAGGAAAGTCCAAGTGAGTCAAAAAGGACTGCATGTTGGTAAAGAAAAGTCCTAAATGCGGTTAGATAAAAGAAAATTCAAGTGGGTCAAGGAGGACCAAATGTTGGTAAAGGAAAGTCCAAGTGAGTCAAGGAGGACCACATATTAGTAAAAGAAAGTCCTAACTGTGATTAAGTAAATGAATGTCCAAGTGGATCAAGGAGAACCACATGTTGGTAAGTAGAAAGTCCTAACTTTGGTTAGGCATGAGGAAAATTCAATTGGGTCAAGAAAGACCACACTTGGTGATCGGAGCCTAACGGAAAGTTAGCCAAGTCAATGTGGGTCAAAGGTTGACCGGAGACTTGGTCGGCAAGTCCCAATAGGTTACGATTGATTGAATGTTGGACAAGGGAATCCTAGACTTGAATTAAGCAAGTTAGGATTGGCCAATCGATTGCCCCTAGGGTAATTGATTAAGCAGTGTTTTATCGTGAGAAGAGGGAATCAGCTGAGACAATGGATTAAGGCTTAATCGATTGGACTAATTGATTAAATCCTTTTCATAAGTGAATAGAGAGTTATGGAATCGATTGGGTAATCAATTAAGACTCTCTGAATTGATTGGGATGACTCACCAATCAATTAGAATTTGAGAAAAAGTAGTTCTGCAGATGCATGAACGGTTGGATAATGTGGCAATTGATTAAGGAAAAGATGAATCGATTGGGAGGTGTCGAAGAACCTTAGAAAAGGATTTTTATAGATGTTTCGAATGAATCTCTTGCACACATCTTGGTTGTTGATTCTTCGAACGTTAAGGAAGAAGTGTTACTGTATTTTCAACTATCAAGAGACATCTACAAGTTACAAGAGATTAAGCAAGGTGTTTATTGTATTGTGTATTCATTTCCTTATTGTATTTTCTTGTTGTGTGCTTGTACGAGGTTTCTCTGCCCCCATATTATTTCTAAGAAGGAGGATATTTCATAATGGAGTGTGTGCACTATGTGAATCCTTGGATTATTCACCTCAAGTATGTGGATATCAAGTAAAATCTAAAGTGTTAGCATTGGTGAGTCTCCGCTTCAAGATATCTGCTGCAAATCATGATCGATGAAGTGATCGAAGCTATTCACCCCCCTCTATCTCCTAGAGTGTCCCAACAAGTAGTATCAGAGTGAGATCGATCTTTATTAGACTAATCGTCAAGAGAGCAACAAGCTAGAGAAAGAAGAATCATTGAAGTTTGAAACCCTATTTTCAAAGTCAAGAAATTATCATTCAAGAAGCGCAAGTTTAAAAATGGAGTGTTAAGATAGATTCAGATACAATATCCGAGCACCTCCACCATTCTGATTGGAAAGCTTCGATCTTTAGAAATCAAGGGTCAAAAACTACTTCATAATGGAGATAGAGTAATGGTTTGTTCTAATGGAGAGATTTGAAACTCCAAGAGGCTCAAAAAGAAAATGGACTGAGGAGAAAATCAAAAGATTCGAGGCCAATGAGAAGGTAACTAAAATTTTGGTTAATTTATTGTCAAGCTCTATTTTATGCAAAATTGGAGAATATAAGGATGAAATGAGTTATAGAGGAAATTGGCCAAGCTCCATGAAGATCCCTCCACTTTGTCAAATCAAGACAAATCCAAGGAGGGAGACTCATTGGATCAAGAAGAAGAGAATTCGGATGTTGAAAGATACTCAACATCCAAAGAGGAAATTGAAAAGGCATCCACCTCAAGGATTGAGGGGAATCATCAATCTTTGACACCAGAGCAAGAAAAAGCTTCTACTTCTAGATAAAATAAAGAAGGATCATGTGTCACCCCTACAAGTAAAGATATAAAAAATTTAATTTATAAAGATAAAAATCATATCATATGCTTTGATTGTAGGGAAAACGGACACTACAAAAGCAAGTGCCCTAAATTTGAAAAGAAAAAGATCCAAGTGGCTCCCAATGGCAAGGAAAAGACAAAGGAGGCCTTACCCGTGATATGCAAAGGCAAGAAGTACATTATGTGTTTCATTTGCAATTAAAAGGGGCATTACTAGAATCAATGTTCTAAGGAAAGGCTTAATAAGAGAGGAAGCTCACTTCAAGGAGGAGCTTCAAAGAATAGCACTAAGGTACTATTTGTAAAATATGGAAATAAAATAATAATTAAATAATAAGATTATTTGACAAATAATCTTATTGGAATTTTTAGGAATTTTTATAAATTTTTTGAGGATTTATTGGAGCTCGTATGACGAGTTTAAGGGGATGAATTTGTAGGTTTGGGGAAAAGCCTATTTGGAATACTCAAAGATGGGAATTGATTGAGGAATAAACTTAAATTTTGATTTACCGAAA
The DNA here is from genome assembly GCF_018446385.1 of Zingiber officinale. Classification (NCBI taxonomy): domain Eukaryota; kingdom Viridiplantae; phylum Streptophyta; class Magnoliopsida; order Zingiberales; family Zingiberaceae; genus Zingiber; species Zingiber officinale. The sequence continues at coordinate 74,069,520 of NC_055990.1, forward strand.
CCTAAGTTCTAAATATAAATACATTTCTTTATTGCTTTCCCCTTACTCGATCTTATCCCCTAATCTCTCTGCGTCGAATCCCTTTCCCTTCCCCGTGCCCTAAGCCCGACACCGCTTCTCCCCTCTCGTCGCAACGCCACCCTCTCCACCTTCGACGAAACCTTTTCTCCCCAACCCATCACTGATCTCCTCCCTCACGCGAGCACCCCAGCCGTCGTCTCCTCCTCCCTCAAACGAGCACCCTAGCCGTCGACTCCTCCTCCTCCCTGAGCACCCCAGCGACGCTGTCCTTGTGCCCTAGCACCACCGACAGCCACGACCCGAGCGAGAGTGCCCTATGCGTCGCCCTCTCCCATCGCATCGCTCCGCCGTCGTTGCACAGAGCAGTGTCAACGCCTCCCTTCTCATCACCTCCGCTCGTTCCATTCCTCTCATGCCAACATTGCTATTCCAGTTGCTCTTCTCTCTTGCGATATTCTCGATGGTGCCGCAAGTGTTTCCTTGAGGACTGAATTGGAGCAATGGTTGAAGGATCATCAACGGCAGAACCCTAGTGATCTGTCCACTATTGCATCATTTACCCTTCACCGGATTGGAAGCACAACCACCAGGCTCTTCTTAGTCCATGGGAGGCTACAGTTAGCATCTCTACCTTTGTTCCTTTTCCCATTTGATTTCCATCCAGGGTATTCATCTAATTTACATATAGGTTGCAGATCCAATCTAGATAACTAGGATCCTGTGGAATTTCGTCCAGCAAGTGTAGATTTGGGGTACTTGACATAAAGGGTAGAAGCTTCACCTAACTTCGATTGTAGCCTCCAGCAGCACCTTCTTCGACTGAGAGTTAGCAAAGGTGTCTCTTATTTAGGTTAAGTTGTTAGCATAGAGGCTATAGATTAAGCATTAGGGTTTAATCCTCATAAGTGAATGTATTGATGGTGAATTGGGATGTTGGAATTGAAGGGGCAGTGGTTCACCTTCTCCGATCATGAAGCGGTTTTCTCCGGCTGAGTCTTCAAATTTGGGTAAGTTATGCTCAATATAAGGTTAAGTATGGATTGGTTACAATCGGTATTGGATTGATTATGTTTCTAGTAAACCCTAATTGGAGATTAAATGGTTAGAGTTGCTTAATCTATTTGGTTTTGGATTAGAGATTCAATTATGAGTTTATTTCTCTAGTTGGATTAATTGATTCATGATGCCTAGTTGATTTAAGATTTAGAATAAATGATATGTTGATTTGAGTGAATTTTGGAGATTAATCATGTATAAACCTAATCTAATTAGGTTGTAGTATGGTTAAGATTAATTGGGGGTTTATCTATAACCATGTTTGATTAGAGTGATTCTATTTAGGTGGGGGGAGTTGTTTAGTTAGTTACTTCCTATGTAATTAGTTAAATTATATATATATATATATATATATATATATATATATATATATATATATATATATATATATATATATATATATATATATATATATATATATATATATATATATATATATATATATATATAGATGTGGGATTTATTTTATCACGATCGATAGATTTAAGGCAGGTACTTCTTGCTTTGTTTCTTTTAGTACTTTGACCTTGGTGCATGAGCTATTTTTGGATAAGGACTGCTTTACCTTGACTCCACTCGTTTTGTTAGTATTATCCCTAGTACAAATTATGAGATGACTATAAAGGGCTCCTTCTTTTTTTTTTTTTTATCATATTTCATTATTAATAAAGACAAAGTTGGTTATTATATTTACTTCAATTCAGTGACGAATGAATAAATATAATAATGTTCTAGAGTAGGAGGTTCTAATCTACAACATATCAATTGGTTGAATTGATAGTGAGATATTGTAGTTATACATAGAGCACTACTATTTACTATTCCTAGTCAAGCATTAATATGCAAGAACAATATTAATGCGTTGAGACTAGCATGTAGGTCAACGGATGACTTAATCTCACAAGTCATGGATATGAGATATCGGGTTGACACATGAGTAAATATTAGAGAATATATACTGAATGACCCACCATGAGAATGTTTCATAGATCGTTATATGAGTGTCATAAATATTCTCATGTGACTATTATTATGAATAGTCCTTAGACCTGAAGTCACTACGGTTCTCTACATAAGGAGTTGTATACTTTGGTATCGACAAATGTCACCCGTAATAGGGTGGACCATAAAGTCGATCACTAGGTATGTAATAAATTAAGAGGAGGGATGTGAGTGATATAGATGAGATCTATCCCTTCCATATGATGCAAGTGATATCTATGGGCCTCGTGATTAGTAAGATACAAGAATGCATGACCATGTTTAAATAAGTCAATATGTGTTCTTGAGTTTATTTAATTGAGTGTGTCTACTTAGAGATCAAGAAACATAAAGATTGATAAGAGAATGACACGGTTTATGCCTCATTGATCAATCTAGATATTCAGGATAGAAGGATTGAGTCATACAAGATAATAGCCACGGAAAGGTTAAGTCGGATCTTGACATTCTCGTCACTTGGGTAATAATGATGCCTTGCAAGATGCCACTCATTGCTTATGTATTTAAATGTTGATTTGGATACATTGCCAATGTTACGAGAACCTATTGGGTCACACACAAAGAACAAGTCAATAGAGATGGATTCATATGATGAATCATTGGATTAAGTCTAATTCAAATTGGACTCATTGAGTAAGACTCAATTAAATCCAACTATTGGATTGAGTCCAATTCAAATTAGACTCATTGAATCAATTGGATTAATGATTAATGAGTTGAACTCATTATATGATTTTATAAATTATTTGATGATTAATGAGTTGGACTCATTATACGATTTCATGAATTAATTAATGAATAATGAGTTGGACTCATTATATGATTTCATGAAATTTGAATTCATGAAGAAAGAGGAGTGTATAACTTGAGTTACTCATGCATTGGATGAAGAATGAACAATTTGAATTGCTCATGCATGGCATGCATTGGATGCATTGAATTCATTGGATGAAGAGTGAACCATTTGAATTGCACATGCATTAGATTCATTGGATGAAGACAAATATTAATGTCAATCAAGACAATTAACATTAAGGCAGAGGCAACTTCATAAATATGTAAAAAGGGGTTTGGGGATTTATTTTCATGATGAGTTTTTGGTGCTCTAGCTCTTCTTCCTCCTCTCTTCCACTTGGCTAAAACCTCCAAGAAAGATTGTTAGCACAACCTTTAGTTGTTTCATTCTCCACCTTGTGAGTTTGTGAGACAAACGAGACTTATTCGTGTGGATACCATAGAGGCGCGGCCACTTGATCGTGCTAAGATCCGCATCTAAAGAAACGTTGGAATCGGGATTGCGAAGGGCATGCAACAAAGGTATAACTTTCTCATGTAAATAAATAATACTTAGTATATGGTTCCCTTTCGCATGGATCTATTGGAAAGCAACTAGATATTTTCTGCTGTGCTTTCACGTGTTTAGTGCCCTAGTTCCTTATAGTGGTATCAGCGCCACTTGCGAAGGCATATACTTGTTGGGATCGTAGATGGCTAGAGGGGGGGGGGGGGTGAATAGCCTCTTAAAAAACTTAAACACAAATTTCTACAAAGAAACTTGTTAGCACAGCGGAATTAGGAAACTAAAACAAAGAGGAAACAAACACACTAACACACGATTTACGAGGTTCGAGGATAACTTGCCCCTACTCCTCGGCGTGTCCGTAAGGTGGACGACCCCTTGATCTTCGGTAGATCACACCCCGGATAAATTCCGGCTAAAGATCCTCCTTCTCGGTGGAGTAACCTCTCCACAAAGTCTCAAGAAATATATATGTTAAAGCACAAGACTTACAGAGCTCGGTGGCAAAGAAGAATGAACTAACGCTTACAACCACGCGAGGATCAGTGGAAACAGAGAACTCACAGATAGCAGTTTCTCACCCGAGAGCTCAAGAACTTAGCACACCTCAACGATCAACAGAACGTTGTTTTTCTTTTTTCACTTTCTTGCTTTCTTGTTGTTCTTTCCTCTCGCTTTTTACTGCTTCTTAAGCCCCTGTTCTCTGCTGTCATGGATCGTGGTCAAACTGCACAGAATCATCGCTGCAGCCAATCCCTCTTCCTCCTTACCTGGTTCTCTGAACTCACACCAATGAAATCACAGTATTCACTGGTGTCTTCTGAGCTCGAACCAATCACCAGGAGTCAAGCGGATCGCAACCAGATCACACCAGTAGCCGTTGATGCTTCAAATGCACCATGCGCCGCGAATCACAGCAGAAAGGCCATTTGTCGTATTCCTCTTATGGACTTAATTTGAAATTAGGCTTGGAATGATACCTGTGATCCTGCAAACTCAAAAGCTAACAGCACAGAGGGTTACATCACATGAATCAGGCAGATCAAATGCAGTGGAGGAATCGTAAAAACAGCGAACAAATCTGATTGTGTGTGGATCGGTCACCAGACCGATCCATGGACCGATCAGGACATATCCTGATCGGTCCGCAGCTTGTCTGATTGGTCGTGGAGACCGATCAGACTGCAGGTGGATCAGTCTCCACGATCGATCCCCTGCCTTCTTCTCTTCGCAATACCATCTCCTGATCGGTCTCCAAGACCGATCAGATTGCACTCAGTGTGCTACTGAGTGTTTCCTGATCGGTCACCAGACCGATCCATGGAAACTTAGTTTCACTGGATCGGTCTGCCGACCGATCCACTGTCTTATGTATCACTGGGTCGGTCTGCCGATCGATCCAATGTACCATGGAATGTCCACTTAGGTCCCTCTCTGACCTAAACCGGAGAACAAACTACCGAGCCCTCTCCGACTTCGTCCGGTCCAGAGAACGAGCTACCGAGCCCTCTCTGACCTAGTCCTTAGAACGAGCTACCGAGCCCTCTCCGACTTCGTCAGGTCCAGAGAACGAGCTACCGAGCCCTCTCTGACCTAGTCCGGAGAACGAGCTACCGAGCCCTCTCCGACTTCGTCTAGTCTAGAGAACGAGCTACCGAGCCCTCTCCGACCTAGTCCGAAGAACGAGCTACCGAGCCCTCTCCGACTTCGTCAGGTCCAGAGAACGAGCTACCGAGCCCTCTCTGACCTAGTCCGGAGAACGAGCTCTCTCCGACTTCGCGTGCTAAGTTTCCAACTTGGACTTTTCCCTTCCACTTGATCAACCTTGATCATTAATCAAACTTAGTTTAATTAACATCTGATACAAACTTAAATCCGTGTCAACATCAAAACAACAGCCAGGTCAGACTGTATCAACAATCTCCCCCTTTTTGTTGTTTGACAACACGATTTAAGTTTAGATCAGAAATGTTCTTATTTTCATAATTTTAGGGGAATCAAGATCCTCCCCCTAAGATGGATACACCACTAAGTCAATAACGGGAATCAAGATCCTTCCCGTTATCTTTTCCCCTAAAATCAAGCCTTCATACATCTCTAAACTTAGGTGTCCTCTCCCCCTTTGTCAAACACCGAAAAGGTGCAAATGAGGTGACAAAACTCAAAAGGCTCCCCCTTAAGCCATACTGTCTTTTTCTTAATGCACCTAGAGTTCCCTCTAAGTGTATTATATGACAGTAAGAAAGAGATAAGATACAATCAAGTCATGGCATAGGAACATCATATTAATATGAACTGAAGCATAAGGAAAAGCAAGAAATAGACACATGAATAGCAAAAATATATGAGTAGCATAAGTATCCAGGTCAGACAAAGATATCCAACAAATAGCATCCAAAACACAGACAGTCAAAGTGACAAACAAAATGTATCAATCAATGTCCTCAACACGAGGATCATCATCATCTACGGGAGGCACATAACCCTGAGGCGGCATGCTGGAGCTCGAAAGTGGATGACCCGAGAAATGCTGCGGAGGTGGGTAGTTGGCCATCCAGCCCAGAAGCAGCTGCTGCGTCACCAACTGCTGACTGCGTAAGCAGCAGCTCATCGTGCTGATCGAAGCGACTCTCTAGCTCAGCGATCCGCCAGCGCAGATCAGGATCGACCTCATCAGCAGGAGGAGGAGCAGCAACCTGTCGAGGAAGTGCCCGTGGTAACTCTCCCAGACCTCTCCCATCCTTCCACCGAACAGCCCCATTCTGTCCCAAGATACCGGACTTGGAAAATGCCCGTTTCCCAAGTCTGCAATCCTGTCTGACCATCTTCACTATCCTACCCTTAGACACATCTATCAGAAGGGCCTCGAGCCAATATGTAATTATATGCCCATAAGGCATATAAATAGTGGAGCTGCTAGGCTGAGCATATGAGATGATCGAAGAATAGATGCTGGACATAATGTCAAAGTCGAGACGCCGACGCAACCCATAAAGCAGCAAACAATGATAGGGTCGGATCTCTGCTAGAGGTTTGGATGTGATTGGAAGAAGACAGTTTGTGACTATCTTAAAAAGAATATAGTCAGGGGCAGATAGTCGTAGGGCGGCAAAGGTGGGAAAATCAACATCCAACTCATCCAGTCCACCTGGTCTAGGATGACCGAAGAAGTACTCATAGATGGAATCAGGTGAGACATCAAATGGAGGAGGTAAAGGATCGGGGAAATCAGGATAAATGGGAAAAGGATCTCCTGAACACATTCGGCAACTTAGATACCCAAAGAATTCTACGACGGAGAAATCGATAGTTCTCTTAGCGACTCTGGTTCTATAAGCACCATCACTGGTCTGATGAAGATTGTTGTAGAATTCAGATACTAGGTCATAGTTGATGTCCCTTTCTAGGTAGACTAACGAGTCAAGTTTGTAATAAGCCAGGGTTTCGGATACAGAGGGACAAAACTCATCCATGTACTTTCGATCCACAGATCGACATGGGAGTAGCTTGAATGTCCTCTGTTGAAACGCTTGTTCAAACTATCGGTTCGGGAATCTCGAAGAAGAGGAAGGTTGAGGTCGGGAGGGTGCCTGGGACTTGAATTTCTCAACAGATGACTTAGACGTACCCTCACCGGCTGATTTCTTCCTAAATAGGTCAAAAATGGGACATGGTCGGGGCAAATGGGAGTCCACGGGAGCCACAGAGTCGAGAACCGAGACAACACACAGAGATACACTGTGAAAAGAAACTAAAATGCCAAAAATGAACAGATTTCGGGGAGAAAGGAAGTTACCTGGGTGCCATTTGAGGCTTTCGGAGAAGATGGAGAGAAGAGTCGGGACTGAGGAGTGGTTCGGCTAGGGTTTTCGGCGTGAAATGAGAGGACGAAGGATTGGGGGAAGTTAAAGAGGGTGATCAGATCATAAGATCGGACGGCTGTCCGAACAGGAGAAATCCTGACCGATCAGGGAACGTCCTGATCGGTCAGGGAGTGTCCTGATCGGTCGTGGAGACCGATCAGGGAACCTCCTGATTGGTCCCCGAACCGATCAGAGGTCGATCAATAACTAGTGATACGTGCCAGAACCCCTGATCGGTCTGCAGACCGATCAGATATCGAACAGAGAGGTGGAACTCTCCTGATCGGTCGTAGAGACCGATCAGTGTCTGATAATCAGTGATTTCAGTCTCTGAAATTCGTATCGAAGGCTCTGAAACTTGGTTCAACAACTTCCAAGTTTAGAACCTAGGATCTGAAGAGCCCACAGATTATATTCAGTGATACCAATGAATATTTCCTAATGATGAGCACTAATGATTTGGAATTATTTAGGGCTCGAAAGTTTCAGACACTTCATAACAAATGTGTTGAATCTCAAAGTTTCAAAACCAGAGAAGTTTGTTTTGTTTGTTTGCTGAAACTATGATCTATAGTGAACCAAGGTAATAAATCTGACTCAGGCTATCGGTTCAAAATATATCCTTGCTATGAGTAGTTACAAGTTTGTCAAAATATGTCAAAATTTCTTCACCAACTTGTCCTATTTTCAATCAAAATCAGGAAGGTATCAATCAAGGGTATCAATCAACACATCAACAAGGTTAGATGATTTCTAAACACAGGTCCAACCAAGATTCCTTGGTTGGAATATATGAGTAAGATCTAGGAGCCAAATACACATGAATTATGTAATGGCCTTCCCCATACTCAATTTATGTCTCTTCAACCTAATTATTCAAGGGATGCATGATACATTTTGAATAATTTGGTTGATCCTAGCATCTCACCCCATATTTAGCAAACAAAAATAATTTGTTAAACCTTATAGTTTGTGTGAGATGTCCCTAAGTTGCCCAAATTAATTTCCCAATTTCTCTTGTAGTTTTAGTTGTCCTTATTGATTATGATGAAATCCTAATGGCCTATTGAGCCAAACACATCCCCAATTCTCTCCTTAAATGACTAAATTCATTTTCCGGAAGGGGTTTGGTGAAAATGTCGGCTAAGTTTGACTTTGACTCAACATATGTGAGTGCAATGTCTCCCCTAGCTACGTGATCTCTAATGAAGTGATGACGCACTTCAATGTGTTTGGTCCTTGAATGATGGACTGGATTTTTCGTTAGGTTTATTGTGCTAATGTTGTCACACAACACTTGCACTCCTTTATATGAAAGTCCATAATCTTCTAGAGTGTGAATCATCCACAACAATTGTGATACACTCTCTCCCATGACAATGTATTCAGCCTCGGTCGTGGAGAGAGCAACACAATGTTGCTTCCGACTTGACCAACTAATCAACGATGAACCTAAAAATTGGCAACCCCCACTAGTGCTTTTCCGATCCAATTTGCATCCAGCATAATCGGAATCGGTATAGCCTATCAAATCAAAAGACTCCGTACGAGGGTACCACAGTCCTACTCTAATTGTGCCCTTGAGATATCTTAGAATTCTCTTAACTACAGTTAAATGGATTCGTTGGCACAAACTTGATATCTAGCGCACATGCCCACAGCAAAAAGTATGTCCGGTCGACTAGCTGTGAGATATAGAAGGCTACCGATTATGCTTCTATATTGCGTTAGATCAACTGGTTTCCTACTCTCATCATTGTCAAGACGAGTGTTTGTCGCCATTGGAGTGGATACTTCCTTAGAGTCACTCATTTGAATTTTTTGAGCATCTCTTGAGTGTATTTCGTCTGATGGACATAAATTCCATCTCGAGTTTGTTTGATTTCAAGTCCAAGGAAGAATGTCAATTCTCCTACTAGACTCATCTCAAACTCACTTTCCATGTGAGAAATAAATTCATTCAAATAGCCCTTGTTATTTGAGCCACAAATTATGTCATCGACATACACTTGGGCTACAAAAATGTTTTCACCATCTCTACGCAGAAATAGTGTTGGGTCTATTTGGCCTCTTACAAAACCCTTTTCTAGTAAATATGTTGACAACCTTTCGTACCAAGCTCGTGGTGCTTGTTTAAGCCCATAAAGTGCTTTCTTGAGCTTGTACACGTGGTTTGGAGCTTCGGTATTCACAAACCCCGGTGGTTGTTCAACATAGACTTCTTCTTTAATAAAGCCATTTAAGAAGGCAGATTTAACATCCATTTGATAGAGCTTGAAACCTCTATGTGCAGCAAAAGCTAGCATCAAATGAATGGACTCTAATCGGGCCACGGGAGCATAAGTCTCATCATAATCGAGACATTCGACTTGACTATAGCCCTTGGCTACAAGTCTTGCCTTGTTTCTTACAACTTCTCCCTTTTGATTTAATTTATTTTTGAAGACCCATTTAGTTCCAATAATGGTGGTCTTCTTAGGTCTAGGAACTAAGTCCCACACTTGGCTCCTTTCAAATTGACCTAACTCATCTTGCATAGCTATGATCCAATCAGGATCGCGCAATGCCTCATCAACTAATTTTGGTTCAATCTCTGAAATCAATGCGACTTCATTAGACTCATTTCTAAAGAATGACCTAGTCCTAACCCCTTGTTGGATGTCTCCCACAATTTGGTCTTGGGGATGACTAGTGGCTATCCTAGATTGTCTTGGTGTTGGTGGTGCCTCATGAATGGTCTCCCTAGGCACAGATAAGGACTCAATATCAGGCAAAGGATCATATTGAGTTCTTTGTTGCCTTTGCTCATCATCATCAGAGTCAACTTCGACTCTTTCTATGTTTCGATCATTCAAACTTAGCCTTCTAAGTTCAAATTGAATTTCTCCTACATCCCTTGATTGATCATTTAAGTTAGGGATTTCTTCAAAAGCTACATCAGAGGACTCTTCAATCAATTTAGTCCTATTGTTGTAGACTCGATAGGCTTTGCTGGTGAGCGAGTACCCGACCAGTATCCCTTCATCAGCCTTGGCCGAAAATTTTCCAAGATGGTCCTTGGTGTTCAAAATAAACACCTTACAACCAAACACCCTAAGATGTTTAATTGTAGGGGGTTTTCCAAACCAAAGTTCATGGGGAGTCTTTCCTAAAAGCCTATGTATCGAGAATCGGATTAGCACATAGCAAGCTGTATTTACAGCTTCAGCCCATAAGTAACTCGGTAGTGAGTACTCATTGAGCATACTTCGTGCAGCCTCTTGTAAGACTCGGTTCTTTCTCTCCACAACCCCATTTTGCTGTGGGGTCCTTGGAGTAGAGAACTCATGCCTATATCCCTTTTCTTGACAGAATTCTAAAAACCTATGATTTTGAAATTCCCCACCATGATCACTTCTAATGGTTTTAATTGTTGTTGATTTTTCATTTTCAGTTCTTCTACAAAAGGAAATAAAAATATCTATGGTTTGATCCTTAGTTTTCAAAAAGAAGGTCCATGTATACCTAGTAAAGTCATCAATAATCACTAAACAGTATCTACTTCCATTTAATGAAATAACACTACTGCAATCAAATAAATCCATATGTAATAAGTCTAAGGCAGTAGTTGTACTTACAGCGCTTTTTCCTTTATGAGGCGCTTTTGTTTGCTTACCCTTCTGACATGCATCACACAATTTGGTCTTTTGGTACTTGATGCTTGGTAAGCCTCGCACTAACCCTTTGTTGACCAGCTTCCGGATATTCTTCATGTTCACATGAGCCAACCTCCTATGCCAAAGCCACGATTCTTCTTCTTTTGACATGAAACACTTAGCAAGAGCATTAGTAGCACTTTTAAAAGAAACTTGATAAATGTTATCTACCCTTGTGCCTACTAGTACCGTGTCAAGTGTGTCAATGTTTTTGACTAGACATTGACTCGAATGAAACTCAATTGTGTAACCCGTATCACACAATTGACTGACACTTAGGAGATTAAAAGTCATCCCCTTGACTAGAAGGACATTCTTGATTTGGAGATATTCGGATATATGAATGTCTCCAACTCCTATAACCTTAAGGCTACCATTATTACCAAAGGACACATTACCTCTATTTTTGTTTTGAATGGTAGAAAATAGTGACTTGTCCCCGGTCATGTGCTTGGAGCATCCACTATCAACAAACCAAGTTGATAGACGCTCCCCCTTTACCAATGCCTACAAGACACGAAAGATAGATGTTTTAGGTACCCAAATCTTGGGACCTAATGCATCTACAATGAAAGACTTAGGCACCCATGCCTTTGTTACCTTCTTCCTAGTCTCATGAACCCTAGAAACATGCGATCTATGAAATTGGGTTCTTGACACTAAAGAAATAAAGCTAGACTCCTTAGGTTGGTATCCTAATCTAGCCTTGTTGTAGACCGCCCTTTGGGCATTTAGAATCATGTCTAGGGTCTTAGAGCTAGTTGAGAATTTTTCAAGCATTTTCTTGAGTTTCTCAACCTCACCCTTCAAGGCCTTGTTCTCATCCTCAAGGAGCTCTAGATGTAGGTCATCAACCTCATCTTCCCTAAGAGCTCTCAAGTTTTCTACTTCTTCTTTTAATGATTTATTTTCTGTTTTTGATTTTTTAAGCAAGGTAGACAAATGTGTAATAGTCTTATAGCATTTTTCTAAGTGAGAAGAGGTTACCTCTTCATCATCCGAAGATGATGAAGCCGCCGCTGAAGTGCTTGAGTCATCACTCTCGAACTCGGACTCCTCCCTTGCCATGAGTGCCAATTGCCGAGTACTCTTCTCCTTCTTCTCTTCCTCCTCCGATGAGCTTGAGGAAGATTCATCCCAAGTGGCCTTGAGAGCTTTCTTCTTCTTGGCTCTTTCCTCCTTCTTTTTGGCCCGTTCCTCGTTCTTGAGTTTTGGACACTCACTCCGGTAGTGGCCTTTCTTGCTACACTCATAACATGTAACATTAGTCTTATCGATATTTTGATCATTAGGTTTACCTTTTCCTTTGTATCTTCGGCTTCTTCTCATAATTCTCCTCACGAAGTTGGCCATCTCGCTTGATGATGATCCGCCTTCATCATCAGACTCGGAGGAGGATGTAGATGAAGAAATCTCTTTCTCCTTCTTCTTTTCCCTCTTTCTTCTTCCATCCTTGTTCTTTGGTCATGCAACTAAGGCAATACCTTTCTCTCTTTGACCTTTGTTAGCAAGTTCATGAAGTTCCATTTCACAAAAGAATTCATCTAATTTAACAATGAAAAGATCCTTGGAAACCTTGTAGGCATCTACCATAGATGACCACAAGGCATTCCTTGGAAAGGCTTTAAGAGCGTACCTTACTAGATCGCGATTCTCCACGCGTTCATCTACGGAATGTAGACCATTGATGATTTCCTTGAACCTCCCATGTAGTTCACTTACCGTTTCGTTTTCCTTCATGGTGAGATTTTGTAGTTGATTCAAGAATAGGTCCCTCTTGGCTATCCGAGAATCTCGAGTTCCTTCTAGGAGCTCGATAAGCTTGTTCCATAAATCTTTTGCACTCGAGAATGGACCTACCTTGACGAGTTGGTCCTTGGCAATCCCACATTGTAAGGTGACTACCGCCTTGGCATCGGCTTGCCCTTTACGAGTTTGTTCGGTAGACCACCTTGATGAATCGAGTTCCTTACCTTCTTCGTCCTTCGGTGGTGTGAATCCTTCCTTGACCGAGAACCACATGGAGATATCAGTCTTGAGGTAATACTCCATGCGGCTCTTCCAATACTGAAAATCTGCTCCGTCGAAATAGGGAGGACGATTGGTGCTAAATCCTTCCTTCATAGCCATCTTCTTTTGCTCTTTAGGGTGTTAATCCGAATGAAAGAGCGCCTTGCTCTGATACCACTTGTTGGGATCTTAGATGGCTAGAGGGGGGGTGAATAGCCTCTTAAAAACTTAAACACAAATTTCTACAAAGAAACTTGTTAGCACAGCGGAATTAGGAAACTAAAACAAAGAGGAAACAAGCACACTAACACACGGATTTACGAGGTTCGGGGATAACTTGCCCCTACTCCTCGGCGTGTCCGTAAGGTGGACGACCCCTTGATCTTCGGTAGATCGCACCCCGGATAAATTCCGGCTAAAGATCCTCCTTCTCGGTGGAGTAACCTCTCCACAAAGTCTCAAGAAATATATATGTTAAAGCACAAGACTTACAGAGCTCGGTGGCAAAGAAGAATGAACTAACGCTTACAACCACGCGAGGATCAGTGGAAACAGAGAACTCACAGATAGCAGTTTCTCACCCGAGAGCTCAAGAACTTAGCACACCTCAACGATCAACAGAACGTTTTTTTTCTTTTTCACTTTCTTGCTTTCTTGTTATTCTTTCCTCTCGCTTTTTACTGCTTCTTAAGCCCCTGTTCTCTGCTATCACGGATCGTGGTCAAACCGTGCAATCTCAGCCGACACTTCCTCCTTACTTCTCAAACTACACCAATGAAATCACAGTCTTCACTGGTGTCTTCTGAGCTCGAACCAATCACCAGGAGTCAAGCGGATCGCAGCCAGATCACACCAGTAGCCGTTGATGCTTCAAATGCACCATGCGCCGCGAATCACAGCAGAAAGGCCATTTGTCGTATTCCTCTTATGGACTTAATTTGAAATTAGGCTTGGAATGATACCTGTGATCCTGCAAACTCAAAAGCTAACAGCACAGAGGGTTACATCACATGAATCATGCAGATCAAATGCAGTGGAGGAATCGCAAAAACAGCGAACAAATCTGATTGTGTGTGGATCGGTCACCAGACCTATCCATGGACCGATCAGGACATATCCTGATCGGTCCGTAGCTTGTCTGATAGGTCGTGGAGACCGATCAGACTGCACGTGGATCGGTCTCCACGACCGATCCCCTGCCTTCTTCTCTTCGCAATACCATCTCCTGATCGGTCTCCAAGACCGATCAGATTGCACTCAGTGTGCTACTGAGTGTTTCCTGATCGGTCTACAGACCGATCAGATTACACTCAGTGTGCTACTGAGTGTTTCCTGATCGGTCACCAGACCGATCCATGGAAACTTAGTTTCACTGGATCGGTCTGCCGACCGATCCACTGTCTTATGTATCACTGGGTCGGTCTGCCGATCGATCCAATGTACCATGGAATGTCCACTTAGGTCCCTCTCTGACCTAATCCGGAGAACAAACTACCGAGCCCTCTCTGACTTCGTCCAGTCCAGAGAACGAGCTACCGAGCCCTCTCTGACCTAGTCCTTAGAACGAGCTACCGAGCCCTCTCCGACTTCGTCAGGTCCAGAGAACGAGCTACCGAGCCCTCTCTGACCTAGTCCGGAGAACGAGCTACCGAGCCCTCTCCGACTTCGTCCGGTCCAGAGAACGAGCTACCGAGCCCTCTCCGACCTAGTCCGAAGAACGAGCTACCGAGCTCTCTCCGACTTCGTCAGGTCCAGAGAACGAGCTACCGAGCCCTCTCTGACCTAGTCCGGAGAACGAGCTCTCTCCGACTTCGCGTGCCAAGTTTCCAACTTGGACTTTTCCCTTCCACTTGATCAACCTTGATCATTAATCAAACCGAGTTTAATTAACATCTGATACAAACTTAAATCCGTGTCAACATCAAAACAACAGCCAGGTCAGACTGTATCAACAATACTAAGTTATAGTAGAATTTTATATGTGGTATAGAAATTGCATGACAAGTTTATTATGATTTGCATGATTATGAGCAAGTTTCGGCCAAGAGGTTTTTAGCAAAACTGTCATGGCATTGTGGCTCATAATTAGTTATTTAATTCATAGTAAATTTTGTCATAATAGATTGAGAATGTTATATGACAAGGTGCATGGTTATGGCCCTTAAACCCCGTTGTGATTAGATGTGTATGTTGTAATTCATAATACGGCCTGCGTGTCGTGCCTCTCCTCTTTTATTCTAGTTGTAAATTTAGACTATACTCAAATGTAACTCGAGTTTTCTTTAGATTTTGTAATATACAAATTAGAAAATATTAAGTCTACTTGACGACGGTGAAAAAGGAGAAGGACAACAACACATAACGACCAAGGATGCACTTGGAGAAGATGTTTTTGAAGCACTTGGAGAAGATGTTTTTGCCTAGGTTGACCTTTTGATCTTCTCATTGGCTTGAGAGGATTATAGTTTATGGGGCCATAACCATGTCACGATTTCTTTTATGCATATATGTGATGTATGTCATGATATGCTATGATTGTATGTGATGCATGTGTAGTTTAATCATGATTAGATTTTTTAAATATGCCTACCAAAGTTTGGTACTCAAATCTAGCTTGATCAATTGTAGTCAGGTTTTTCTAAAGCAAAGTGACTAGATTTATCTTGCTAGAGTGCGAAGGACAATTGTGATGTCCGACTACTAAAACTTTGGGTGTGACTTAACTAAGTTGAGAACTTAGAGGCATATCCCATACGATGAAATTCAAAATTATACTAGTCTTGGGCGATTAGCCAAAGCTAACTTAAGATGAGTTATAATGTGGATTTCATAAGATAGGCAAATGAACAAATAGTCTTGTTCACACAATGATATAAGAGTTACATATGATGTAATTGGTAAATGTTGCCTACCTAAATTATACTAAGTCTTGGGCGATAAGCCAAAGCTAACTCAAGATGTGGTATAATACGGATCTTGTCCCATATAAATGTTATCGTGATTGGATTTGGAGCTAGTAGTGTGGGTAAAACCACATCCATGACTTGCTTCTACCAAAGCTTTACAATTTAGTGGGAGAATCATTTAATTAAAGGCCTAGTTAAATGATCAAAATATGATACTTATTTCTACATTTTATTGTTGTAGATCACCATGTCGTCAAATACGTCAAATGCTCTCTCTCTGTGATCTGTCCTTGATAAGGACAAGCTCAATGGAACTAACTTCCTAGATTGGTATAGAAACTTGAGAATAGTTCTCAAGCAAGAAAGAAAATTGTACGTCCTAGAGCAGCCGATTCCCGAAGCACCCCCACCACTGCCACTGGAGCTGATAAGGATGCTTATAAGAAGCATCAAGATGATGCATTAGATGTATCATGCCTTATGCTTTCTACCATGAACTTTGAGCTTCAGAAGCAACATGAGAACATGGACGCTTATGATATGGTTGAACACCTTAGACAACTATATCAAGGACAAGCAAGTCATGAGAGATTTGAGATCTCAAAAGCTCTATTTCAATGCAGAATGCAAGAAGGAAGTCCCGTAGGGCCTTATGTGCTCAAGATGATCGGGTATGTGGAGAATCTACAAAGGTTGAGATTTCCACTAGGCCAAGAATTGGCCAGTGACCTAATTTTGCAATAATTGCCCGAAAGCTATAGTCAATTTGCCATGAACTATAACATAAATGAAATTGACAAACCATTGCCTGAGATGTTGAGCATGTTGAGAACTGCTGAATTCAACCTTAAGAAGGCAAAGCCTAGCACCATTTTAATGGTGCTAAAGGGCAAAGGAAAATGGAAGCCCAAAGATAAGGATAAGACCTAAGCCAAAGGCAAGGGCTAAGCTCATGCATTGAAACCCAAAGGTGGGGTGGCTAAGGAAGGAACCTGCTTCCATTGTGGTGAGACCGGACATTGGAAGAGGAACTGCAAATCATACCTAGAGAAAGTGAAAAGGAAGAAAAGTGAAACTTCTGCCTCAGGTATACATGTTATAGAAGTTAATCTATCTATTTCTTCTTCAAGGGTATTAGATACCGGATGTGCATCTCACATTTGTACTAATGTGCAGGGCTTGAGAAATAGTAGAATATTGATAAAGGGCAAAGTGGACCTACGAGTAGGCAATGGTGCAAGAGTTGCTGTTATAGCTGTAGGAACATATTCCTTATCTTTGCCCACTGGACTTGTATTGAAGAGGGTTGTTATGTGTCTGCCTTAACTAAAAACATCATCTCTATTTCTTGTTTGGACAAGAAAGGATTCTTATTTGTAATAAAGGACAAATGTTGTTCCATTTATTTCAATGAAATGTTCTATTGTAGTGCAGATCTTGTGAATGGACTCTACGTTCTAGACTTTGACAACCCAATTTATAACATAAATACCAAGCGGTTCAAGTCTAATGATTTGAACCAAACATATCTTTGGCATTGTCGCTTAGGTCACATAAATGAGAGTCGCATATCCCAACTCCATAAGGATGGACTTTTGGACTCATTTGATTTTGAATCATATGAGATATGCGAATCTTGTCTTCAAGGCAAGATGACAAAGACTCTATTTAGTGGACATAGCGAAAGAGCTAATGACTTGTTAGGACTCATACATATAGATATATGTGACCCTTTCAGAATAGCAGCTAGAGGAGGCTACCATTACTTCATTACTTTTACTGATGATTTCATTAGATATGACTATGTGTATCTAATGCGACATAAGTCAGAATCTTTTGAAAAGTTCAAAGAATTAAATAATGAAGTATAAAATCAACTTGCTAAGAGTATTAAGATGCTTCGATCAGATCGAGGTGGAGAATACCTTAGCCAAGAGTTTCATGACCATCTTGTTGAGTGTGGGATTATATCTCAACTCACTCCACCTGGAACACCACAATGGAATGATGTATCAGAATGGAAAAATTGTACTTTATTAGATATGGTACGAATGATGATGAGTCAAACAAAAATTCCTTCTTCCTTCTGGGGGCATGCTTTAGAGACAGCCGCTTTCACACTTAACCGCGTTCCATCTAAGGCTGTCATAAAGACACCATATACGATATGGACTTGAAAGAGTCCCAAGATGTCTTTCATGATGATTTGGGGATGTGAGGCTTACGTTCGACAACAAGTCTTCAATAAACTAGGACCCAAATCAGACAAGTACTATTTTGTAGGATATCTCAAGGAAACAAAGGGATATTACTTCTATAATCCCACACAAGGTAAAGTGTTTGTTGCCAAAACTAGTGTCTTTCTAGAAGAACTAGTGGGAGTAATGCCAATCTTGAAGAAATTCAAGATACACAAACTAGTACCGATGCCTTGATGGAAACTGAACAAGTACCACAAGATGTTGTGGATCATGATTTTGTTACACCACAAGAAGTTGTGGAGCAACAACCTGTTCAAGTAGCGCAAGCTCTACGCAGATCTAATAGGACCCATCACCAACCTGAGAGATACTCTTTTCTCTTGTCTAACCATGGTGATGTAGAGCTTATTGGTCTCAATGAGCCTACATCGTATCAAGAAGTTGTACAGGGCCCAGTTCTGAGAAATGGCTAGAGGCCATGAGATCCGAAATGGAATCCATGTACACTAACCAAGTATGGAATTTGGTTGATCCACCTGAAGGGATCAAACCCATTCAGTGTAAGTGGGTCTTCAAAGTGAAGACATACATGATAGTCATATGCATACCTAAAAAGGTAGATTGGTGGCTAAAGGATTCAAGCAGATTCATGGTATAGACTATGATGAAACCTTTTCATTAGTTGTTATTCTCAAGTCCATTCGGATCATGCTTACTATTGCAGCCTTTTATGATTACGAGATCTGGCAGATGGATGTCAAAACTGCATTTCTTAACGGAAATCTACTCGTGGATGTGTACATGACACAACCAGAGGATTTTGTAGATCCCAAGAATGCTGGAAAGTTGTGTAAGTTGCAAAGATCCATTTATGGATTAAAGCAAGTTTCTAGAAGCTGGAATCTTTGATTCAATGATGCAATCAAAATGTTTGGTTTTATTAAGAATGAAGATGAACCTTGTGTCTACAAGAAGGTTAGTGGGAGTACAGTCATCTTTCTTATATTGTATGTAAATGACATACTTGTAGGACCGTTGGGCCGGCTAGAAGGGTTGGTAAATAATCTGTCAATTAAAAACAAACAACCCTTCCTCGAACGATTAAGATAACACTTGTAAAATGAATTAAGCAGATAAGTAAAAGCATAAATGAAAAGACGAGGCACCAGATGTTTACTTGGTTACAACCGATGTGGTTGTTAATCCAAGGAAGATTAAGCTCAAAAACTCCTTCAGGCGGAGAAGCCTCTTACAGCGTTTAGGCACAGAAAACAGAAGCTTAACTACAACTAAAGTATATAAGTGTTTGGAAATAGAATGATCGTGATTGTTGAAAAGCTTCTGGACCAAGGCTATATTTATAGCCTTGGTCGGGGCGCCTGGAAGGGTTCCGGGCACCCTGGGGGGATAAAATTTATCCCCTAACGGTTGGATCGAGTCAAAGCTCGATCCTGTGAAAAAGTCACTTCCGGGGGCCCCGAACAGTTCCGGGCGCCCCGGACAGCTCCGGGCGTCTCGGACAGTTCCGGGCACCCCGGAGCCAAAAGTCAACCCAGTTGACTTTTGGTCCGTGCTCTCTTCTCCGGTTCAGCTCGCCTCTGGTTCGGGTCTTTCTGCTCCGGCTCTACTTGCTTGGGTGATCTCTGACATCCGGAATAGGGCTCACCCGAACCCATCTTCCGGTCTTCTCGAGCGTGCTTCCCTCTGGCTTCTCGTCCCTCGGAATTGCCGCGTGTCCCTTCTCGTCCACCAGTGTACTCATTCGCAGACTTCGTCCCTCGGTCGCACCCCGTGCCGACCTTCGCGCTAGCTACGTCTCTTGCTCCCCGAGCAATCTTCCGCTCCGGCTTTCGTACCTCGGAACCACCGCGCACACTTCCTTCTCGTCCGCCGGTGTACTCTTCCGCAGCACCTCGTCCCTCGGACGCACCGCGTGCCGTCCTTCTCGCTAGTTGCGTCTTCCGCTCGAGTACCTGTGCTCCTAAGCTCCTGCACACTTAGACATCAGGTTAGAAACAACGCAGGACCTAACTTAACTTGTTGTTTACACCAAAACAACCTTGGGGTTCCAACAATCTCCCCCTTTTTGGTGTGATCAACCCAAGTTAAGCTAAGGTCAAAAATAGATATGAAATTAAAATAATTTATTGCAATAACATGCAACTGTTAGAGTGTATACTAAAAGCCTAGCTTTTGGTATAAACATTTATCTAGAAATAAGAATCACATTGGTCAAATGTCTACATTTGTGATAAATGTAGTTGTTCAATTAATTTATATTGTAGATAACATGGTGTGTGGTGTCACACACAGAGGATCATGTTATCAGTACCTTATAAATTATAAACAGTAGCTCACGACCAAAATGGAAAGGAACAAACCATTAGAAGGTCGTAGTGTAATTAGGTATCAGTTTATCTTGACTGTATAATTACACTAGTACACTTAGAGTGTATTGAGTAGGACCATTTGAGGTCGTTTCTTTTATACTGATTTTATAAAGAAACAAAGACCTCGGTTATTATGGAAGTGTGTGCTCTTAATCCTAATATAATAACAAGCACATATATTTGATATTTATTTCTTTAATTTATCAATGGGTGAGATTTAGTTCGATGAATCAATAAGCCCGATAAGTTGGGAAATGGTATCACTTATAGTGTGTGTTGTTGATTATAGAAGGAAACTGTGTCCTAGAGATACTAGGTTGATAATGTCCTCAAGAGGAGCTCATAAGGATTGTCATGTTAAACCCTGCAGGTGGACCTAGTCCGACATGATGATAAGGTTGAGTGGTACTACTCTTGGACTAAGATATTAATTAAGTGAGTTGTCAGTAACTTACTTAATTAGTGGACATTTGTTATCTTAAACACAGGGAGACTAACACACTCATAATAAGAAGGAGCCCAAAATGTAATTTGGGATTGGTGCGGTAGTTCAATAATAGTTCTCTAGTGGAATGAATTATTATTGATAAAATTAAGTTGTGTGTTCGGGGCGAACACGGGATGCTTAATTTTATCGGGAGACCAAAACCAATTCCTCCTCTCGGTCCCTATCGTAGCCTCTAGTATATAGAGATTTATACCCACCACATACCCACCTTCTTACCCATCCAATGGGGCCGGCCAAGTTAGCTTGGAACCCAAGCTAGGGCCGGCCAAGACCAAGTGGATGAGCCATGAAGGTGGCCGGCCAAAGCTTGGGTCCCAAGCTTAGGTGGCCGGCCACTAGAATATTAAAAAGGATTTTTATTAAAATTATTTCTTATGTGGATATCATGTTTTTAAAAGAGAGTTTAAAAATTAAAAATTTCCTTTTATAACTTTCTACAAAAGATTAAGAGAAGAGATTAATCTCTTTCCTTATTTGTAGTTTAAAAGGATGGTTTTAATTTGGTAAAACTTTCCTTATTTGTAAATCATCTACATGATTAAAAGAGAGTTTAAAATTTGAAATCTTTCCTTATTTGTTGATTAAAGGAGGATTTTAAATTTTAAGAAAACTTTCCTTTTTAAACATGTTCATGATTTAAAAGAGAGTTTAAAAATTAAATATTCTCTTTTATAAGTTTCTACAAAAGATTAAGAAAAGATTTGATATCTTTCCTTATTTGTAGATTGAAAGAGATTTTAATTTTTAGAGATAACTTTCTTTTTATCCACATGTTTAAAAGAAAGATTTTAATTTATTAAATTTCCTTTTTATAAACCAATCATGAAGGGATAAAATTATTGGAGAAATTTTTATAAATTTCCGGAAACAAATTAGGAAGTTTTAATTCTTGTTTAATTAAAACTCTCCTTGATTTGAGGAAATAAGTGGTCGGCCATGTTTTAGTGAGAAGAAAAATTATTTTAATTAAAATAAAATTTTCCTTTTCATGGCAAAAGAATTAAGGAAGTTTTTATTAAAATTTCCTTATTTGCCAAGACCAAGGATTATAAAAGAGGAGGTAGAGGAGCCTTCAAGGGTGAACAACCTCTATTATTTTCTCCCTCTTTTCTTCCTTGGTGTGGCCGGCCTCCTTCCTTTCTCTTCTCTCCATCTTGTGGCCGGACCTCTCTTCTTCCTTGAAGATCAAGTGGTGGCCGAATTTTAGCTTGGAGAAGAAGGAGAGAAAGCTTACATCCCTTGGAGCTTGATTGATGGAAAAAGATCTTCATCTCTTAGAAGCATAGTGCTTGGCCGAAACTTGAAGAAAGGAGAAGAAGGTGCTTTGGTGGTTTCTCATCTCGGAAGATCGTTGCCCACACAACGTCCGAGGTTAGAAGAGGAATACGGTAGAAGATCAAGAGGTTTTTCTATAAGGTATAACTAGTAATTTTTCTTTCCGCATCATACTAGTTATTTATGGAAATAATACCAAATACAAGAGGCTTACGATTCTAGTATTTCGAATATATTTTTCGAAGTTGTCTTCTTTTATTTTTCTTTTCCTTGTGATTTGATTGTTCCTTTTGGTTGACCTAAAGTTATTTTAGGAAATTAAATATTAGCTTTCCATAAAAGGTTTTGTCTAGTCGGTGGTGGTTGTTCCCATATCCAAGAAGGCCATGTGCCTCACCACGTCAGTACTGGAAACCAATTATGGAAATTAATATTTAATGGAATTAATAACTTAGGTGATTTGGATCAAACGTGTTAAGTTCCGCAGGAGATCCAAGTCTAAACCTTAAAGAACAAATAGATTAAGTTTTGGATCAAACGTGTTAAGTTCCGCAGGCGATCCAAAATTTAATTTAAAAGAACACATGGTAGCTAGGAAAAGGTTCAGACCTTTGTACAAAATTTTTGTACAGTGGAACCTCTAGGTTTTCCGAGTAGCAACCAACAGCAACATGATAGAAAAAATTGAATTTCAAAAATTTTAAATTTTAATTTTCAATTTTCTACCTCCCCCTAGACTTATACTTTCCCTTCTCCCCCTTTGATCACAATAAAAATGAGGTTTAAAAAAACAATCTAAGGGTTTGACACTTAGAAAAATTATAGAAATCTATTTCAATGTTTTTCGGAGAAAAAATATTTCCAAGTTAAAGAAAAAAATTTCTATGTCAAAGAATGACTTTTGAAAAAAAATTTCTAAGTTTTCACCAAAAATAAATCTTTCTAAGCCCAAAAAATTTATGCAAGAAAATTTAAGAAAATTGATAGCATAAAAAAAATTTTCTATACATTTATTTATTTATTTTATACTGATACTTATATCAACAAGTTTTAAATTTCCATTTCAATTTTTCATAACTTCTCAAATTACACTTTTTCAAATTTAAAGCCATAGATATTAAACATGTAATAATTTATATCATGTTAATTTCTATTATTTTTTGAATTGCAACTTCACAAAAATATTCAAATAACATAGATTCTAACTTGATAAAATTTTTCGACAATATAAAAATTTTTTCGGCAATGTGCAAAATTCGTTCGAAAGAATATTTTGTAATTTGTAAGAATTTTTTAACAACAAAAATTCTAATTTACAGGAATCTATTAACAAATTTCTTAATCCGAAACACCTTTTCGGTGACTCAATTTCTAAATCACAAAATTCTTTCGAGAGAGAAATTTGTAATTTGAAAAATTCTTCTAATTTGCATAATTCTTTTGTCAAAATATTTTTAAATTTGTAAATTTCTTTTGATAATATTTCTAATTTGCAAGACAAATTTGATAATTGATTTTCTAATTCAAAAAACTTTTTCGGTAATTCAATTTTTAAATCGTAAAAATCTTTAGGCAATTTTTCTATTGAATTAACCGATTGTTCAGAAGGTAGAGACCATACCTTACTTACCTCGTCGGCCGTTGATTCTCCCCCTGTTGAGTTGCTTTCTTCCAATATCTCTCCCCCTTCATTGATGCTCACTTGCGATGAGCTTTCTGTGTCCTCGGGATGGAGATCGACTATCTCAACAGTTTCCTCATTCTCGGACTGTTCTGGCGTTGAATCGGTGTTGGATTCATCCTCGACATTGGCTAGTTCTTCGTAGATCTTCAAGAACGTTTCCCAAAGTTCTTTTGCATTTTTGTACTCTCCGACTCTGTCGAGATCTTCTTTTTGTATTACGGTTAGAAGATGGAATTCAGCTCGCCCGTTTGCCACAAACTCGTCGCATTACTTCTTGTTCCAGAGGCGTAGATCGAGTTCTTCTCCATTCGCTGTCTTTGGTGCTTCATAACCTGTTTTCATTATTAGAGAAATACCAATATCAGAGTTAAGAAATACCGTCATTTGTTGCTTCCAAAAAGCAAGCTCCCCCTCGAATGCTGGTGGGTAGTCGCTAGCTCCGGCCATTGTTTTGTTGCTTCAGACGGCGGTTAGTCCTTCTGAGGCGTCTTGGCTCTGATACCACTTGTAGGACCGTTGGGCCGGCTAGAAGGGTTGGTAAATAACCTAACAATTAAAAACAAACAACCCTTCCTCGAACGATTAAGCTAACACTTGTTAAATCAATTAAGCAGATAAGTAAAAGCAAAAATGAAAAGACGAGGCACCAGATGTTTACTTGGTTACAACCGATGTGGTTGTTAATCCAAGGAAGATTAAGCTCAAAAACTCCTTCAGGCAGAGAAGCCTCTTACACAGAAAACAGAAGCTTAACTACAACTAAAGTATACAAGTGTTTGGAAATAGAATGATCGTGATTGTTGAAAAGCTTCTGGACCAAGGCTATATTTATAGCCTTGGTCGGGGCGCCTGGAAGGGTTCCGGGCGCCCTGGGGGGATAAAATTTATCCCCCAACGGTTGGATCGAGTCAAAGCTCGATCCTGTGAAAAAGTCACTTCCGGGCGCCCCGAAGGGTTCCGGGCGCCCCGGACAGCTCCGGGCGCCCCGGACAGTTCCGGGCGCCCCGAAGCCAAAAGTCAACCCAGTTGACTTTTGGTCCGTGCTCTCTTCTCCGGTTCAGCTCGCCTCTAGTCCGAGTCTTTCTGCTCCGGCTCCGCTTGCTTGGGTGATCTCTGACATCCGGAATAGGGCTCACCCGAACCCATATTCCGGTCTTCTCGAGCGTGCTTCCCTCCGGCTTCTCGTCCCTCGGAATTGCCGCGTGTCCCTTCTCGTCCACCAGCGTACTCATCCGCAGACTTCGTCCCTCGGTCGCACCCCGTGCCGACCTTCGCGCTAGCTGCGTCTCTTGCTCCCCGAGTAATCTTCCGCTCCGGCTTTCATACCTCGAAACCACCGCGCACACTTCCTTCTCGTCCACCGGTGTACTCTTCCGCAGCACCTCGTCCCTCGGACGCACCGCGTGCCGTCCTTCTCACTAGCTGCGTCTTCCGCTCGAGTACCTGTGCTCCTAAGCTCCTGCACACTTAGACATCAGGTTAGAAACAATGCAGGACCTAATTTAACTTGTTGTTCACACCAAAATAACCTTGGGGTTCCAACAATACTTCTCATTGGAAATGATATCCCTACTCTTCAATCAGTGAAGAATTGTCTTGGGAATTGCTTTTCAATGAAAGACTTAGGTGAAGCAGCCTATATTTTAGGTCTTAAGATCTATAGAGATAGATCTAAAAGATTGCTTAGTTTAAGCCAGAGTACATATATTGACAATGTGCTTAAACGTTTTTCCATGGAGAATTCCAAGAAGGGATTCCTACCTATGTCACATGGTGTGAGTCTTTCAAAGACTCAATGCCCCTCTTTTCAAGAAGAAAGGGACCGCATGGATCAGATTCCTTATGCATCTACAATAGGGTCTATCATGTATGTCATGCTTTATACTCACCTAGATATCTCGTATACATTAAGCATGACGAGCAGATACAAGTCAGATCCTGGTGAAGGTCACTAGACAGTAGTCAAAAATATTCTTAAGTACTTGAGAAGGACTCAAGATTATTTCTTGATCTTTGATGGCGATGAAGAGATTGCTGTAAAGGGTTACACCGATGCTAGCTTCTAAACTGACAAGGATGATTATAGCTCACAGTCAGGGTATGTATTTTGCTTAAATGGTCGTGTTGTGAGCGGGAAGAGTTCAAAGCAAGACACAGTAGCTGATTCTACAACAGAGGCTGAGTATATTGCTGCTTCAGCTGCAGCAAAGGAGGTTGTTTAGATCAGGAAGTTCATTACCAAGCTTGGTGTTGTTCCTAGTATAGCAAACCCAATAGACCTTTATTGTGATAATAATGGGGCTATTGCACAGGCTAAGGAACCTCGCTCTCATCAAAGATCCAAACATATACTGCGGCGATTCCATCTCATTCGAGAGATCATCGATAGAGGGGATGTGAATATATGTAGAGTACCGACCAATGCTAACATTGCGGATCCCTTGACCAAGGCTTTGGCACAAAGGAAGCATGATGGTCATACTAGGTCATTGGGTATTAGATATTTCAGTGATTGGCACTAGTGTTAATGAGAGATTGTTAGTATTAGCTCTAGTACTAATTATGAGATGACTGTAAAGGGCTCCTTTTTTATCATATTTCATTATTAATAAAGGCAAAGTTGATTATTATATTTACTTCAATTCAGTGCCTAATGAATAAGTATAATAATGTCCTACAGTAGGAGGTTCTAATATACAACATATCAATTAATTGAATTGATAGTGAGATATTGTAGATATACATAGAACACTACTCTTAACTATTCCTAGTCAAGCATTAATATGCAAGGATAATATTAATGCATTGAGACTAGCATGTAGATCAACGGATGACTTAAACTTACAAGTCATGGATATGAGATATCAGGTTGACACATGAGTATATATTAGAGAATATATACTGAATGACCCACCATGAGAATGTTTTATAGACCGTTATATGAGTGTCATAAACATTCTCATGTGACTATTAGTATGAATGGTCCTTAGACCTGAAGTCACTACGGTTCCCTACATAAGGAGTGTATACTTTGATATCGACAAACGTCACCCGTAATAGGGTGTACCATAAAGTCGATCACTAGGTATGCAATAAGTTATGCGGAGGGATGTGAGTGATGTAGATGGGATCTATCCCTTCCATATGACGGAAGTTATATCTATGGACCCCTTGATTAGTAGGACACAAGAATGCATGGTCATGCTTAAATAAGTCAATATGTGATATTGAGCTTATTTAATTGTGTGTGTCTACTTAGAGATCAAGAAACATAAAGATTGAAAAGAGAATGACACGGTTTATGTCTCAATGATCAATGTAGATATCGAGGATAGAAGGATTGAGTCATACAAGATAATAGCCACGGAAAGGTTAAGTCGGATCTCGACATTCTCGTCACTTGGGTAGCAGTGATGCCTTGCTAGATGCCACTCATTGCTTATGTATTTAAATGTTGATTTGGATACATTGCCAATGTTATGAAAACCTATTGGGTCACACACAAAGAAAAAGGCAATGGAGATAGATTCATATGATGAATCATTGGATTAAGTCTAATTCAAATTGGACTCATTGAGTAAGACTCAATTAAATCCAACTATTGGATTGAGTCCAATTCAAATTAGATTCATTGAATCAATTGGATTAATGATTAATGAGTTGGACTCATTATATAATTTCATGAATTATCTGATGCTTAATAAGCTGGACTCATTATATGATTTCATGAATTAATTAATGAATAATGGTTGGACTCATTATATGATTTCATGAAATTTGAATTCATGAAGAAAGAGGAGTGTACAACTTGAGTTACTCATACATTGGATGAAGAATGAACAATTTGAATTGCTCAAGCATGGCATGCATTGGATGCATTGAATTCATTAGATGAAGAGTGAACTATTTGAATTGCACATGCATTGGATTCATTGGATGAAAAAAAATATTAATGTCAATCAAGAAAATTGACATTAAGGTATGAGGCAACTTCATGAATCTATAAAAAGGGGGTTTTAGATTCATTTTCATGATGAGTTTTTGGTGCTCTAGCTCTTCTTCCTCCTCCTCTCTTCCACTTGGCTGAAACCTACAAGAAAGGTTGCTAGCAAAACCTTTGGTTGTTTCATTCTCCACCTTGTGAGTTTGTGAGACAAACGAGACTTGTTCGTATGGATACCATAGAGGTGCGGCCACTTGATCGCGCTAAGATTCGCATATAAAGAAACGTTGGAATCGGGATTGTGAAGGACACATAACAAAGGTATAACTTTCTCATCTAGATAATTAATATTTAGTATATGGTTTCCTTTCGCATGGATCTATTGGAAAGGAACTAGATGTTTTCCACTGCGCTTTCGCATGTTTAGCGCCCTAGTTCCTTACATATTTTTCTTGTGCTTGATACTTCCACTCAAACCTTTGAGTTATTCATTTCTATATTCATACAGTCTCTTATTGTTATCTATGATATTTAGCAGATATTAGATACAAACCTTATGACTTTGATTATTGTTTATTTATGTACCGTATTGAGCATGCTGGCTTCATGTAGTA
This sequence comes from Zingiber officinale, assembly GCF_018446385.1. Lineage (NCBI taxonomy): Eukaryota > Viridiplantae > Streptophyta > Magnoliopsida > Zingiberales > Zingiberaceae > Zingiber > Zingiber officinale. The sequence continues at coordinate 74,097,988 of NC_055990.1, forward strand.
TACCTGATTCCTATTTACATGTATATAATGACTGTTGTATTTTACGCATCATATCATTGTATACATATTAACGACAAATTCTTCCTTGCGGTCGAGAGAGTCATTAACCATGGCCGCACGCTCGACCACTCGAGGGAGTGGTAGCTGGAGCAGATGCCGCTTGTCCTGTCGTACCGCATTCAACCACTCATGGGTAGTGGTAGTTGGAGTTGCAAGCAGCAGGGACCCCCTTCGATTTGTAGCTAGTTAGCTACTCGCACCTATCCACTCTGTCACTCAAGAGTAGTGGCGGCCTTTGAGTGGTGCAATTATCATCGATCCTGCCTCTCGACCATACAGGGGTTGTGGTGCAGAGAGGTGGGCGGGGTGACCATCCGCGCATACATTGTTATTATTATACCGGCTGATGTTGTTGCCTACTTATGCTGTTGTTGCTACTTATGCTATTGTTGCTTACTTATGCTACTATTGCTAGCTTATGTTGCTGTTGCTTACTTATGCTGATATGCTTACATAGGTTGAAGTATATATATCTGTTGTGTATATTTTGACTGACTTACCTATTGGTAATATATATATATATACCTCACATGTTACTCTTGTAGTTATGAGTAGCTCTGTAGCAGAGTTATTCTACTCCTAATTTTACTAACCTAGGGTATGGTTTTAGGTATGAGCATTTATTATGGTTTTATTGTAGTATCTGCTATTTCCTTTATGAGACTGTATACTGTTGACACTCTGTATTTGTATATTATGTTCATGCACTATCTTTCTTTTACCCGCTGAGTTCCAATACTCACTATTCCACAAACTGATTTTTCTTTTGTGAGGTAGCAGGTAGATGAATCAAGGATGCTTGAAGAGTCCTAACTATCATCCCCACTATACTCTCGAGGATGGATTTCCTTTTAGTCTTGTCTTTGTTTGGTGGTATATTGATTTTATGTTTTTTTGTTTTTTTATAAGTTGATGTGGGTTTGGAGTCTAGTCCAGTGGTTACAGGTTTTGTGGTTAATGACTTTGTTAGTCATGCATTCATATTTCTTTGTGATTTCCATTGTGTTTATTTTCAGTCGTATGGGCTGTTACTAACTACGTGGTTGTTTTCATTTTGTCCAGCCGGGTAAGCTGAGTATATTAACTGCGTGGTTGTTTCTATTTTGTTTCAGCCAAGTGGGTTGAATATATATAACTGTGTGGTTGTGAATGTATTCCATCCATATGTGGCTGATGTATTTTATATGTACGTATGCTTCAGATTGTCACCGGTACAGGGGAGATGTTGTTGGATTTTTATCTGGCAGAGACTCCTATGGGGGCGTGACAATTTAGTGGTATTAGAGCCAAGTTTACAATGTATGTTGTTTTTCGTGTCCTGAATTTTTGAGTTAATCGGATACCAATTTATTTGGAATCAGAGCAGGTTTTCAATGCCTGTTTTTCATGTTCTGGATTTTTGGGTTAATCTGATACCAATTTAGTGGTATCAAATCATGGTTCGAGTCAAATGTTGGGTTTTGTGTTTTTGGGATTTCGATCTTGTTTCGATTTATGATTTTTTGAGTTAATCTGATACTAATTTATGGGTATCAGAGCTATAGGTTTACGATGCTTGTTTTTCGTGTTTTGGATTGTTTAGTTAATCTGATACCAATTTATTGGTATCAGAGCAAGTTTTATGATGCCTATTTTCGGTGTTTCAATTTTTTTGTAATTTAACTCCTCGATGTGACTTTCGAGTTTTGGGGACCAGGCAATGGCAGGAATCCCCAAGCTATAGGAGGAATGTGGTATACCGTTATCATACACTTCTGTTATTACTTGACTAGTTGTTTATACCATGTATGACTTGTGTTGTGTCAGTCATTGGTTAGATCAAGTGTGGTGATAGGTTGTCTTTTGATGATCTATTAGTGGATATATGACTTGATGATCTATTGTTTGGTATTTGATGTTGATAAAAACATGAGGAGTAGCACTGTTGTGATATTTATGGATTTGGTGATTTAGAGTTAGTGATCCGATTACAAACCTATTGCCACTTATCTTACGGTTGAGAATGCCTGTTGTACGGATAATATGAGTCCTTGGTTTTACCATTTAGGTTTACAGTGCCCTAGATGTTTTATGGACTTGATGTATTTGGTATTCGTAGGGTGTTTGGATCAGTTTCATGGACGATGTTGTGATCTATTCCCGATCCGAGGTGGATCACGTACACTATCTTCGTATAATTCTAGAGATGTTTCGATGGAAACATTTATATGTGAAGTTCAGTAGTACGTGTTTTGATTGACTTCTGTAAGATTCCTTATTTTCATGGGAGATTATGTGTGTTCTTGAGTCATTTCTTATCCGGGAGGAGTTACTGCAGGAACACATCAATCCAGATTTGTGATACATTTGGGTGACACCCGATGTATAGACTTAGAGTGTTCTTATTGGTTAAACGACATTAAAAAGATATCGCGGATGTTGTAGCTTGATGTCTAGTATGTCAGCCAGTGGAGGCTGAACATCGGAGACTAGTAGGATTGTTTTGGTAGACTCGCATATTAGAAAGGAGTGGTAGGAGTACACTATGGAGAGATTCCCGGACCTTATGGTATATCTCTGAATATTGTATCGGATGAAGATCCGCGACTTCAATCATGATTCTGACCATTATTATAGCAGACTTTGCGTTCGGAGCTTCGCTTTGGTATAGATTTTCACCTTCAGATTGATGGATAGTTTGAGCGTCCTATATAGATGTTGGAGGATCTACTGATAATGGATTATGGATTTCTGAGGTAGTTGACTTAAACACGGCCGGTTAGATAGTTGTGGGGTAGTAGCGGAAGTGGGATGAGCTCATCACCCACAGAGTCATCTTTTACGGTTGGAGATTGGTTATGATGCTAAGATGATGTAGTTGATGAGGATCTTTGAGTAAAGTAGTAAATTTGGGGATCAAATTTTTATTAATGGGGAAGAATGTAAAATAGGACAATAAAATAATAATTAAATAATAAGGTTATATGACAAAAAATTTTATTGGAATTTTGAGAATTTCTTAGAAATTTTATAGGAATTTATCGGAGCTCGTATGATGAGTTTAAGAGGATGAATTTGTAGGCTTGTGAAAAAGCCTGTTTGGAATACCCAAAGATGAGAGTTGATTGAGGAATAAACTTAGGTTTTGATTTACTGAAACCTAAGTTCTAAATATAAATATCTTTCTTTTTTCCTTTCCCTTACCCGATCTTCTCCCCTAATCTCTCTACGCCGAATCCCTTTCCCTTCCCTGTGCCCTAAGCCCGACGACGCTTCTCCCCTCTCGTCGTGACGCCACCCTCTCCGCCTTTGTCGAAACCTTTCCTCCCAAACCCATCGTCGATCTCCTCCCTCACGCGAGCACCCCAGCCTCCTCAGCACCCCAATGCGCCGTGTTGCCCATCCCGGTGCCAGCCGAACCCACGTTGGCTCGAGCGAGTGCACCTCCGCGCCTCTCATCACATCGCTCCCTCGCCGCTGCACAGAGCAGCATCGATGCCTCCCTTCTCATCACCTCCGCTCGTTCCCTTCCTCTCACGCTGACATTGTTGTTCCAGTCGCTCTTCTCTCTTGTGATTTTACCGGTGCTGCCGCAAGTGTTTTCTTGAGGGCTGAATCAGAGCAATGGTTGAAGGATCATCAACGGTAGAACCCTAGCGATATGCCCACTATTGCATCACTTACCCTTCACCGGATTTGAAGCACAGCCACCAGGCTCTTCTTCGTCCATGGGAGGCTACGATTAACATCTCTACCTTTGTTCCTTTTCCCATTTGATTTCCATCCAGGGTACTCATCTAATTTACATATAGGTTGCAGATCCAATCTATATAACTAGGATCCTGTGAAATTCCATCCAGCAAGTGTGGATTTGGGGTACTTGACATAAAGGGTAGAAGCTTTGCCTAACTCCGATTGTAACCTCTAGCAGCACCTTCTTCGACTGAGAGTTGGCAAAGGTGTCTCTTATTTTTTGGTAAGTTGTTAGCATAAAGGCTATAGATTAAGTGTTAGGGTTTAATCCTCATAAGTGAATGTATTGATGGCGAATTGGGATGTTGGAATTGAAGGGGCAGTGGTTCACCTTCTCCGATCATGAAGCGGTTTTCTCCGGCTATGGATCCCCGGTTGAGGCTTCAAATTTGGGTAAGTTATGCTCAATATAAGGTTAAGTATGGATTGGTTACAATCGATATTGGATTGATTATATTTCTAGTAAACCCTAATTGGAGATTAAATGGTCAGGGTTGCTTAAACTATTTGGTTTTGGATTAGAGATTCAATTATGAGTTTATTTCTCTAGTTGAATTAATTGATTCATGATGCCTAGTTGATTTAAGATTTAGATTAAATGATATGTTGATTTGGGTGAATTTTGGAGATGAATCATGTATAAACCTAATCTAATTAAGTTGTAGTATGGTTAAGATTAATTGGGGGTTTATCTATAATCATGTTTGATTAGAGTGATTCTATTTAGCTAGGGGGAGTTGTTTAGTTAGTTACTTCCTATATAATTAGCTAAATAATATATATATATATATATATATATATATATATATATATATATATATTCATGCAGGATTTTGATTTGGGATGATCATCACGATGTGAGATTTATTTTATCACGATCGATAGATTTAAGGCGGGTACTTCTTGCTTTGGTTCTTTTAGTACTTTGACCTTGGTGTATGAGTTATTTTTGGATAAGGACTGCTTTACCTTGACTCCACTCGTATTTTTCTTGTTCTTGATACTTCCACTCAAACCTTTGAGTTAATCGTTTCTATATCCATACAGTCTCTTGTTGTTATCTATGATATTTACCAGATATTAGATACAAACCTCATATGCTTTGATTGTTGTTTATTTATGTACCGTATTGAGCATGTTGGCTTCATGTAGCATACCTGATTCCTATTTGCATGTATATGATGACTGTTGTATTTTACGTATCATATCATTGCATACATGTTAACGACAAATTCTCCCTTGCGATCGAGAGAGTCGTTAACCAGGGTCGCACGCTCGACCACTCGAGAGAATAGTAGCTGGAGCACATGCCGCTTGCCCTGTCGTGCCGCACTCGACCACTCATGGGTAGTGGTAACTGGAGTTGCGAGCAGCAGGGACCCCCTTCGCTTTGCAGCTAGTTAGCTACTCAACACCTGTCCACTCGGTCATTCGAGAGTAGTGGCAGGCTTTGAGTGGTACAGTTGTCATCGATCCGACCTCTCGACCACACAGGGGTCGTGGTGCAGAGAGGTGAGCGGGGTGACCATCCGTGCATACGCTATTATTATTATACCGGTTGATGTTGCTGCCTACTTATGTTGTTGTTGCTTACTTATGCTGCTGTTGTTAGCTTATGATACTGTTGCTTACTTATGCTGATATGCTTACATAGGTTGAAGTATATATATCTGTTGTGTATATTTAGACTGACTTACCTATTAGTAATATATATATATATATATATACCTCACATGTTACTCTTGTAATTATGAGTAGCTCTGTAGCAGAGTTATTCTACTCCTGATTTTACTAGCCTAGGGTATGATTTCAGGTATGAGCATTTATTATGGTTTTATTATAGTATTTGCTATTTCCTTTATGAGAATGTATACTGTTGGCACTCTGTATTTATATATTATGTTCATGCACCATCTTTCTTTTACCCGCTAAGTTCCAATACTCACCACTCCACAAACTGATTTTTCTTTCGCCATGTAGCAGGTAGATGAATCAAGGATGCTTGGAGAGTCCTAGCTGCCAGTCCCACTACGCTCTCGAGGACGAATTTCCTTTCAGTCTTGTCTTTGTTTGGTGGTATATTGATTTTGCATTTTTTTTGTTTTTTTTATAAGTTGATTTGGGTTTGGAGTCTAGTCCGGTGGTTACAGGTTTTGTGGTTAATGACTTTGTTAGTTGTACATTTGTATTTCTTTGTGATTTCCACTATGTTTATTTTTAGCCATTTGAGTTGCTATTAACTGCGTGATTGTTTTCATTTTGTCCAGCCGGGTAGGCTGAGTATATTAAATGCGTGGTTGTTTCTATTTTGTTCCAGCCAAGTGGGCTGAATATATATAACTGCGTGGTTGTGAATGTATTCCAGTCGTATGTGGTTGATGTATTTTGTATGTATGTATGCTTCAGATTGTCACCGGTACAGAGGAGATGCTGTCGGATTTTTGTTTGGCAGGGACTCCTCTGGGGGCGTGACACTATTAGTTAATGATATTTCTTTAAATAATGATAAAAGCATGCTAGAAATAAATTATATTATTTTAATATTATTTATCATAAAATAGAAATCATGAAAAATCTAGGATAAATTTTAAATCTTTTAATGCTATGACTACCTCACTTAAGGCTAAAGAGGTAGATAACAATTTAGGCACGAATTCTAAGAATTTTAGATATTTGTCTAAAAATAAAAATATCCAAGGAAATAAAAAAAATCTAAAATTGAGAATTTAAGGATAGAAAATCAAGTCTTTAAGTCAGGACATGATAAATTGGAAAAGACCCTTAAAAGATTGGAAAATATCTTTAAAAGGTTAAAAGAACAAATCTAAGGATAGATAGGCAAGAGTCATTCAATGGAAAGAGAGGTTTGGAATATAAACTAAAGGCCAAAAATAATGTGCCCTCATGTCATAGAGTTCCATATAGTTATGAAACTAATCCTAGGTCTTGGAGTCAAGTCAAGATAACAAGAGAAGTTATCCCTAGAAATGACCTTGAAAAAATAAATATGACTAAGGCTTTTGAGAAGTCTAAGAAAGTCATTAAGAAGGTTATTAGTTAGAGCCCTAGAGCCAATCATTTGATGAATGTATTATGGACTTGTTGTATCATATTCTTATATAAATAAAAGACATTTGTTTTGGTTATTATACTTACTTGTATTGATGTCAAATAAACTAAGTATAATATCGTCCTTGAGTAGAAGGTTCTCACCTATATCATTCGGTTAGTTGAACCGATAGTGAGATGATATAGAGAACACTACTCTTAATCATTCCTAGTCGAGTATTAACATTCAGGGACAATGTTTATGCAATAAGACTAGTATGTAGGTCAACTCGATGACTTGATCTCACAAGTCATGGATATAGAGATATCAAGTTGATACATGGGTATAAATTAGAGAATGTATACTGAATGACCCGCCATGAGAAAGTATCATGGATCGTTATATGAGTGTCATATACTTTCTCATGTGACTATTAGTATGACTACTAGTCCTTAGACCTGAAGTCACCATGGATCCCTACATAAGGAGTTATGTACTTTGATTTCGTCAAACGTCACCCGTAACTGGGTGGACTATAAAGGCGATTACTGTGTATGTAACAAATTATGCGGAGGGATGTGAGTGATGTAGATGGGATCTATCCCTCCTATATGCCGGGAGAGACACCGATATTCTTGATAGAGTGAGACCACGAAGTGCATGGCCATGCCCAAATGAGTCAATATAAGATATTGAGCTCATTTGATTTAGTGAGTCTACTTGGAGTCCAAGATTTAGATTGATCAGAGGATGACACGGTCTATGCCTCACATTGATCAATCTAGATGTCTAGGATAGAAGGACACTTTTCATATTTTATGAGGAGTCACAATTAGTAGTCACAAGGTGATGTTGGATCTCAACATTCTTGTAACTTGGGTAGTAATGATGTGTTGCTAGATATCGCTCATTACTTATGCTCCTAAATGGATTTAGGGGCATTGCCAACGTTACAAGAACCTATAGGGTCACACACTAAGGACAATTAGATGGAGATTAGGTTCAAATGATGAACCAAGAGGATTAGATTCATTTGATGAATCAAATTGGATTAAGAGTAATCCTAATTGGGCTAATTGAGTTGGACTCAAGTTAATTCATGTGTTCAATGAGTCTAATTTAGATTATGATTCATTGAATTATTTAATTAAATGAATTAGATTAATTATATTAAATTGGCTAGAATTAAATGGTTGGATTAGATCAACCATGAGAGAGATTAAGTCAAGTTTGACTTGACTTGAGAGGAAGATGAAGAGTCAAGTTTGACTTGACTTTATGCCACCTCATTGGTGAGTTGGCAAGATGTGGACCAATGATGATGCTCCACATCATCATGGTTACTTAGGTGTGTGCCATATCATGGAGGTTACAAGCCTCCTTTCCATTTAATGGGGCTGGCCACATTAATTGTAGAGGAGTTACAATTGTGGCCGGCCACACATAGTGAAGAAAATATTGATTTTTCTTCATTCATGTGCATTCACTTCATCCTCTTCCTCAAGCTCTCCCTCTCCTCCTCTACCATTGCCGAGACCCTTTGGAGTGCTAGCACACTCTAAGGCTCTCTCTCCATTGAGTTGTTTGTGTAGATACATATAGAGAGTTGTCTACGTTGACAACTTCGAGATCCGGCACCATTTGGACGAGCGGGAACGCGACGGGCTTCGCTTCAAAGGTATAACCTTTTTCACTTGTAGATCTAAGTGTATATCTAGGTAAACTCGTACTCGTAGTTTTTCAAAATTTTTCTTTGCACAGATCTGTTGGCTAGGGAGTTTCGGGGTTTCCGCGACGCGAAAAAATGGTTTTCGCGGCCCGAAGAACCCAACAGTGGTATCAGAGCCACGTGCGAAGATGAATACAAGTTTATTTTGGTTTTTATGAAAAATAAACATTCTGTGAATTTCTGTAATTTCATGATTTTTATAGTTTTAAAGGGTATTTTTCTCGTAGAAGCGAAGCATAAGTGTTTAGACACTTGTATGCTTCGACTACCGAGAAGATTTTTCTGTTACGGCAATGTTTCGACCCAAAAATTTTTGGGATAGCGGGCTAAGGCACTGTAGGATCGCTTAGGAGCAACTCGCGATGGTTAGATCGTGGGTAGGGGTACTGCCCCTAACCCCGCAAGGGGATTTGCTCCGCGATTGCGCCCGAAATCGCTAATCGGGACCGCCGGGAAAAATTTACTCATAAAAATTGTAAAAATTATGAAAAATTATAGAAAATTATGAAAAATATATAATTTAGAATTATATATTATTTTTGTGATAGTCATGGCCCAAAAAGACCCAATATGATTGGATTTGTGTTGTAATTTATAATACGGCATGCGTGCCATCATGTGTTTGTGTGTGATGTATTTGATACGCGACCTGCGCGTCGTGCCTCCCTATTTATATTCTGGTTGTAAATTAGATTTAGAATCGAATGTAACTCAAGTTTCAAAGTGTAATGTAAATTTTGAAGCAGTGGAAGGTCCACTCAAGACGGAGTTACGAAGAAGGCGCGAGCAACACAAGGTGGTCAAAAGGAAGGCGCTTGAGAAGTTGTTGACCTTAGGTTGTCCATCCGATCTTCTCATTGGCTTGAGAAGATCGTAGTAGGGCCATGACATAATCACAAAATTTAGTTAATTACTTGTGTATGTGATGCATGTTTAATTAAGTAATTAATTAGTGTCTAATGATTAAGATTAGATCTAAATCGTGCACATGATGCACCCCACGATTAGATTAGATCTATAGAGTATATGATACGCATCATCGTTTAGATTAGATCTAAATCACATCAACTCGTAATGCCTATCATGCCGTGATACCTACCACTACCTCGATCGCATGTTGTTGTTGAATCTGCGAAAGCAGAGCAACGCATACTATCTTGGTAGGGTACGGAGGGACAATCTTTGTCCCGCCTATCAACGCATGGGTGAGTACAACTCAATTAGATTGAGTAACTAGTTAACTCAATTGGATCGAGTTTAACTATAGGCATTATCCAATGGTTGGTAGATAGGTCAAAATCATGTTTATATTAACTCTTGGGCGTATTAGCCAAAGCTAACTCGAGTTTTAATATAAATGCAGATTTTGATACTATAAACAAGAGTTGCATAGAGATGTAATTGGTAATTAGTTACCTACCGATCATACTAAGTCTTGGGCGTATTAGCCAAAGCTAACTCAAGGGTTAGTATGATGTGGATCTTGTCCCACATGAATTATAGAATTCAGTGGGAGCATCATTTAGTTAAAGGCCTAATTAAATGATTAAAAGAATATGATATTTATTTTCTACATTTTTCTGTTGTAGATAACCATGACGTCAAATACGAACACTTTCTCTCTGCGATCTGTTCTTGAGAAGGACAAGCTCAACGGAGCAAATTTCCTGGACTAGTACAGGAACTTGAGAATAGTTCTCACCCAAGAACGTAAACTGTACGTTCTGGAGCATCCCATTCCGGAGGCTCCTCCTGCCACTGCCCCGCGAGCTGACCGAGATGCTTTCAAGAAGCATCAAGATGACGCATTAGATGTGTCTTGTCTAATGCTCGCGACCATGAACTCTGAGCTTCAGAAGCAACATGAGTTGATGGGCGCTTACGATATGGTTGAACATCTTCGTCAACTGTATTAAGGTCAAGCGAGGCATGAGAGATTTGAGATCTCAAGGGCACTGTTTCAGTGCAAGATGTCAGACGGGGCTCCTGTAGGCCCATATGTACTCAAAATGATTGAGTACATAGAGAACCTACAAAGGTTGGGGTTCCCACTTGGCCAAGAGCTGGCCACTGACCTGATCTTGCAATCCTTGCCGGATAGCTATAGTCAATTCATTCTAAACTACAACATGAATGAGATTGACAAGTCACTACCTGAGCTGCTTAGCATGTTGAGAACTGCTGAGCTGAACCTTAAGAAGGCTAAGCCCAACACTGTTCTAATGTTTCAGAAACATAAGGGCAAGGGCAAGCCCAAAGGCAAGGGAAAGTCCCAAGGCAAGGGCAAAGGCAAGGCACTGAAGCCTAAAGGAGGGGTCGCCAAGGATGCTACCTGCTTCCACTATGGTCAGACCGGGCACTGGAAGAGGAACTGCAAGGTATACTTGGAGGATCTTAAGAAGAAGCGAAGTGAGACTTCCACTTCAGGTATATATGTTATAGAAGTCAATCTATCTATTTCTACATCATGGGTATTAGATACTGGATGTGCTTCTCACATTTGTACTTATGTGCAGGCGCTGAGAAATAGTAGGGCATTGACAAAGGGTGAGGTGGACCTACGAGTAGGCAATGGAGCACGGGTTGCTGCTGTTGCTGTAGGGACTTACTTTCTATCTCTGCCCTCTGGGCTTGTACTAGAGTTAGTCGATTGTTGTTATGTGCCTGCATTAACTAAGAACATTATATCAGTTTCTTGTTTGGACAAGAAAGGTTTCTCGTTTACAATAAAGAACAAATGTTGTTCCGTCTATTTAAACGATATGTTCTATTGTAGTGCACTTCTGATAAATAGACTCTATATTCTAGACCTTGAAAGCCCTATCTATAACATAAATACCAAGAGGTTCAAGTCAAATGACCTGAACCAAACCTATCTATGGCACTATCGCTTAGGTCATATAAATGACAAGCGCTTATCCCGGCTCCATAAGGATGGTTTGCTGGACTCATTTGATTTTGAATCTTATGAGACGTGCGAGTCATGCCTACTAGGCAAGATGACCAAGACTCCCTTTAGTGGGCACAGCGAAAGAGCGACTGATTTGTTAGGACTCATACATAGTGATGTATATGGCCCTTTTAATATCGCTGCTAGAGGCGGTTATAGGTACTTCATCAGATTTACTGATGACTTCAGTAGATATGGTTATGTGTACTTGATGACACATAAGTCTGAATCCTTTGAAAAGTTCAAAGAATTCAAGAATGAAGTACAAAACCAGCTTGGCAAGAGTATTAAGATACTTCGATCAGATCGAGGTGGAGAATACATTAGCCATGAGTTTTGGGACTATCTAGCTGAGTGTGGGATCCTATCCCAACTTACTCCTCCTGGAACACCACAGTGGAATGGTGTATCCGAAAGGAGGAATCATACCTTATTAGATATGGTACGGTCTATGATGAGTCACACAGATCTTCCGACATACCTTTGGGGATATGCTCTAGACACGGCAGCTTTTATACTCAACCGAGTTCCATCCAAGACCGTGATAAAGACACCATATAGGATATGGACTGGGAGAGATGCCCAGGTGTCTTTCATGAGGATTTGGGGTTGTGAGGCTTACGTTCGACGTCAAGTCTCAGACAAGTTAGGACCCAAATCTGACAAGTGCTACTTTATTGGATATCCCAAGGAAACTAAGGGATATTACTTCTACATTCTCAGTCAGCACAAGGTAGTTGTGGCAAAGACTGGGGTCTTTCTAGAAAGGGACTTTGTTTCTAGAAAGACTAGTGGGAGCACGTTCGATCTTGAAGAAGTTCAAGATGCGAACAATAGCACTGATGCCTCGATGGAAGTTGAACTGGAACCACAAAGTGTTGTGGATGATGTTGTTCCATAAAGAGTTGAGGAACAACAACCAGTTCAAGTAGACATACCTCTTCACAGGTCTGATAGGGTACGTCGTCAGCCTGAGAGATACTCATTTCTCTTGTCTGACCATGATGACGTTGTGCTCATAAATGATGAGCCTACCACCTATCAGGAAGTTGTGATGAGACCAGATTCTGAGAAATGACTAGAGGCCATGAGATCCGAGATAGAATCCATGTACACCAACTAAGTATGGACTTTGGTTGATTCACCTGAAGGGGTAAAACCCATTGGGTGTAAGTGGGCATTTAAGAGAAAGACTGATATGGATGGACTTATCTATAAGGGTCGCTTGGTAGCTAAAGGTTTCAAGCAGATTCATAGTATTGACTATGATGAAACCTTTTCTCCAGTAGCGATGTTTAAGTCCATTCGGATCATGCTTGCTATTGCAGCTTACCATGACTATGAGATATGACAGATGGATGTCAAAACCACGTTTCTGAATGGAAACCTACTCGAGGATGTGTACATGACACAACTTGAGGGTTTTGTAGATCCACAACATACTAGCAGAGTATGCAATCTGCATAGGTCCATTTATGAATTAAAGCAAGCTTCTCGGAGCTGGAATCTTCGATTCGATGATGCAATCAAACAGTTTGGTTTCATCAAGAACGAAGATGAGCCTTGTGTCTACAAGAAGGTTGTAGGGGACATAGTTGTCTTCCTCATATTATATGTGGATGACATACTACTCATTGGGAAGGACATCCCTATGCTTCAGTCTGTCAAGACCTGGCTAGGGAGTTGCTTCTCAATGAAGGATTTAGGTGAGACATCCCACATTCTAGGGATACAGATCTATAGAGATAGATCTAAGAGATTCCTTGGCCTAAGTCAGAGTATATATATTGACAAGGTACTTATTCGGTTTGCCATGCAGAACTCCAAGAAGGGATTTCTGCCGATGTCACATGGCGTGAGTCTTTCGAAGACTCAAGGTCCCTCTTCTAGAGAGGAGAGAGACCGCATGGATCAAATCCCTTATGCCTCAGCCATAGGATCTATCATGTACGCCATGCTATGTACTCGACCTGATGTCTCGTATGCTTTGAGCATGACGAGCAGATCCAGTCAGATCCAGGTGAAAGTCACTTGATAGCGGTCAAGAATATTCTTAAGTACTTAAGAAGGACTAAAGAATATTTCTTGATATATGGAGGCAATGATGAGCAAGCTGTAAAGGGTTACAGTGATGCCATCTTCCAGACCGATCAGGATGATTACTGATCGCAGTCAGGGTTCATATTTTGCATTAATGGTGGTGCTGTGAGCTGGAAGAGTTCAAAGCAAGACACAGTAGCTGATTCTACAACAGAGGCCGAGTACATTGCTGCATCAAAGGTAGCAAAGGAGGCATTTTGGATCCGCAAGTTCATCATTGAACTTGGGGTGGTTCCTAGCATTGCTGACCCCATTGAACTCTATTGTGACAACAATTGAGCTATAGCACAGGCGAAGAAACCTTGCTCACACCAGCGGACCAAACACATACTACGGCGCTTCCATCTCATTCGAGAGATTATCAAGAGAGGAGATGTGAAGATATGCAGAGTACCTTCAGAAGCTAACATCGCAGATCCCTTGACCAATGCTTTGGCACAGAGGAAGCATGATGGTCACACTAGGTCATTGGGGCATAGAGACTACACTGATTGGCACTAGTGCTAGTGGGAGATTGTTAGTTAGAGCCCTAGAGCCAATCATTTGATGATTGTATTATGGACTTGTTGTATCATATTCTTATATAAATAAAAGGCATTTGTTTTGGTTATTATACTTACTTGTATTGGAGCCAAATAAACTAAGTATAATAGCGTCCTTGAGTAGAAGGTTCTCACCTATATCAATCGGTTAGTTGAACCGATAGTGAGATGATATAGGGAACACTACTCTTAATCATTCCTAGTCGAGTATTAACATTCAGGGACAATGTTAATGCAATAAGACTAGCATGTAGGTCAACTCAATGACTTGATCTCACAAGTCATGGATATAGAGATATCAAGTTGACACATGGGTATACAATAGAGAATGTATACTAAATGACCCGCCATGAGAAAGTATCATGGATCGTTATATGAGTGTCATATACTTTCTCATGTGACTATTAGTATGACTACTATTCCTTAGACCTGAAGTCACCATGGATCCCTACATAAGGAGTTATGTACTTTGATTTCGTCAAACGTCACCCGTAACTGGGTGGACTATAAAGGCGATTATTGGGTATGTAACAAATTATGCGGAGGGATATGAGTGATGTAGATGGGATATATCCCTCCTATATGACGGGAGAGACATCGATATTCTTGATAGAGTGAGACCACGAAGTGCATGGCCATGCCCAAATGAGTCAATATAAGATATTGAGCTCATTTGATTTAGTGAGTCTACTTGGAGTTCAAGATTTAGATTGATCAGAGGATGACACGGTCAATGCCTCACATTGATCAATCTAGATGTCTAGGATAGAAGGACACTTATCATATTTTGTGAGGAGTCACAATCAGTAGTCACAAGGTGATGTTGGATCTCAACATTCTTATAACTTGGGTAGTAATGATGTGTTGCTAGATACCGCTCATTACTTATGCTCCTAAATGGGTTTAGGGGCATTGCCAACGTTACAAGAACCTATAGGGTCACACACTAAGGACAATTAGATGGAGATTAGGTTCATATGATGAACCAAGAGGATTAGATTCATTTAATGAATCAAATTGGATTAAGAGTAATCCTAATTGGGCTAATTGAGTTAGAATCAAGTTAATTCATGTGTTCAATGAGTCTAATTTAGATTATGATTCATTGAATCAATTTAATTAAATGAATTAGATTCATTATATTAAATTGGCTTGAATTAAATGGTTGGATTAGATCAACCATGAGAGAGATTAAGTCAAGTTTGACTTGACTTGAGAGGAAGATGAAGAGTCAAGTTTGACTTGACTTTATGTCACCTCATTGGTGAGTTGGCAAGATGTGGACCAATGATGATGCTCCACATCATCATGGTTACTTAGGTGTGTGCCACATCATGGAGGTTACAAGCCTCCTTTCCATTTAATGTGGTCGGCCACATTAATTGTAGAGGAGTTACAATTGTGACCGGCCACACATAGTGAATAAAATATTGATTTTTCTTCATTCATGTGCATTCACTTCATCCTCTTCCTCAAGCTCTCTCCCTCCCTCTCCTCCTCTACCATTGCCGAGACCCTTTGGAGTGCTAGCACACTCTAAGGCTCTCTCTCCATTGAGTTGTTTGTGTGGATACGTATAGAGAGTTGTCTACGTTGACAACTTCGAGATCCGACACCATTTGGACGAGCGGGAACGTGATGGGCTTCGCTTCAAAGGTATAACCTTTTTCCCTTGTAGATCTAAGTGTAGATCTAGGTAAACTCGTACTCGTAGTTTTTCGAAATTTTTCTTTGCACGGATCCATTGGATAGGGAGTTTCGGGGTTTCCGCGACGCGAAAAAGCGATTTTCGCGGCCCGAAGAACCCAACAAAGGTCACAAGGGAAGTTATTGCTAGAGTTGACTGTGAGGAGACTAGTGAGACCGAGGCTTCTAAGAAGCCTAGGAACTCATTAGGAAGGTATTAAGGGAAGTTATCCCTAATGAATACATAAAATATCCAAGGAGCACCAATAGATTTTGAATTCCTATGCATGTGTTCTCTACACCCTAGAGGGGTTTAGAGAGTGTCAACTCTAATTAGAAGGGAAGTTAACCCAACTTTGGTGAAGTTGACACTTTGGAGCATTTTCAAGGTATTGCTACACCTTGAAAATAAAGGTTTAAGGTTTACGCTTTGGAAGATGTGCCAAAATTTGAATATTTAGACTTAATTAAATTAGCACAATTATGATATAAGTTAAATAAATGCCAAGTTAGGATTTTGACAATTTATTATGGGGATAAGAGAAACTTAGAATTATTTTTAAATTTAGCGATTAATTAGTAATGTTGGGATCGTATGCGTAAAACAATAACGCGCGCAGTGGAAAAAGGATCTCTCCTGAGATCCTTGTGAATACGGTATACTCGTTCTTACTACTCTATAAGATAGAAAAGTTACTTTTGTTGCGTGACTGGTACTCCCAATAGCAACTTTGATTCAGATGCAAATCTCAGTGCCATCAGAATATCCGCGACTCTACGGTATCCACATGAACATGTTTTTCATTCGCCACACGAACTCAGATTCAGAGAAGCACCACCTGTTGGAGTGTATACTAAAAGCCTACTTTTGTAAATATTTATTTTTGAAATAAAAGAATCACATTGGTCAAAATCTATATTTATTTGTTAAATGTAATTGTTCAATTAATTTATATAAGTAGATAACATGGTGTGTGGTGTCACACTCAGAAGATCATGTTGTCGGTTCTTTTTAAATTATAAACAGTTGCTTACGACTAAGATGGAAAGGAACAAACCATCAGAATAGTCGTAGTGTAATTAAATATTAGTTTATCTTGATTAATAAATTACACTAGTACACTCTAAGTGTATTGAGTAGGACTATTTTAGGTAAGTTCTTTTTATACTGACTTAATAAAAGAACTAGACCTTAGTTATTATAGAAGTGTGTGTTCTTAATCCTAATATAATAACAAGCACATATATTTAATATTTATTTCTTTGACTTATCAAAGGGTGAGGTTTAGCTCGATAAATCAATATGCCTGAAAAGTTGGGAAATGATATTACTTATAATGTGTGTTGTTGATTATAGAAGGAATCTGTGTCCTAGTTATCTAGGTTGAGAATGTCCCCAAGAGGAGCTCATAAGAATTGTCATGTTAAACCCTGTAGGTGGACTTAGTCCGACGTGACAATGAAGTTGAGTGGTACTACTCTTGGAGCTAGATATTAATTAAATGAGTTGTCAGTAACTTACTTAATTAATGGGCATTCGTTATCTTAAACACAGGGAGACTAACACACTCATAATAAGAAGGAGCCCATAATGTAATTTGGGATTGGTGCGGTAGTGCGATAATAACTCTCTAGTGGAATGAGTTATTATCGATGAACTTGAGTTGTGTGTTCGGGGTGAACACGGGATACTCAAGCTCATCGGAAGGTCAAAACCAATTTTTCCTCTAGGTCCCTGTCGTAGCCTCATTAAAGCCACAAGTCCATCCAAATAATAGCCCATCTTGGTGTCCAAGAAGGAGGTCGGCCCAATGCTTGGTGACCAAGCAAGGGCCGGCCACCATATCCTCTTAAGGGGTCGACCCCTTGCTTGGTGTCCAAGCAAGAGGGGGTCGACCACAATAATTCTGTAACAACCCAAATTTCCTCAATTAGAGTCCTAAAGTAATTTAAAAATATTTAAAAATGCTATAGAAATATTCTAGGGATTTTTTAAATTTTTAGAGTATTTTTATGCAATTTTTGGAGGTCGTTTGGTATTTTTACTAAACGAAAGAAATTTCGACAAAAAAATATCCAAGCCGAGGTTTGAACCAGTAACCTCAGACCAAGCCAAACCTTGATCAAATCTAGCTAGCCAACTATTCCGGAATTGTTTTGTGAATGAATATGGAGCAAAATCTATTTAAGCAGTAGTTAATGAATAGGAAATAAATTGGAATAAGAAGGGATGCAGCCGAGACTCGAACCCGCAACCCGAGCCTTAAGCAGAATGCAGCCAACCAAGTGTTCCACGGGAGATTGTTAATCAAGTAGGGAACAAAACATATATAATCTATAGTTGGAACCGAAGATGCCGAGTAGTTTAAAAGGGTTTAATTTCTTTCCCGAACCTTAATTCCCTTCTTCCTCCTCACGCGGCGTCCACGACTCCTTCTCGGGCAAAATCACAGTCGCAGCTAGGATTCCTCCCTCCGGTGGCCGGCGAAGGTCACTTTCCGGAGGATCTTCACCAAATTGAGACCACCTTGGCAGGAGGGCCCGTAGGCACGAGGAAGAGGCCGGGGAAACTCAAGCTTCTCCACAAACCCTAGATCTCTTCCTCGGCTGTAAGTCCAAGAAATCGCATGGTAAGTCGCTACTCACTTGCAGTAGGATAGTTCCGGATTCCCATTCCTTCTGTTTTCGAATTTTCTACAAAGTTTGTTGCTTGTGAGGTTTGCTGCCGTGAGTTTTTAAAGAAGATGGATGGGGTTTTTGATTGTATTAGGTTTTGGACCTTGCTTCTTCTTGTTTTCAAATTATACTGTGAACGTTATTGTGATGAGTTTGCTGCCGTGAGTTTCAAAGAAGGATCATGAACGGTAAAGTTCAAGTATGTGGGAAGTTACCTCAAGCTTTGTAGCTGGATTTCGGTCTTTTGTTGTTCTAGGCACTAAGCATGAAGAACAGATTTGAATTTAGGTTTTCAGTGACAATTTTTCCTTATTAGTAGCACTTTGGTTTCTTTTGTTTGTTTACTGTGGTACTGATCAGAAAGATGATTGAGTTAGGAGTTTTTCTACCGTGAGCCCTAAAGAAAGAAAGAGGATGATTAGTTTGGAATCTTGTTGTTGGGCAAGCTACAAGAGAGAGTTTAGTTTTGTTCTAAAGCTTGTAGGTTGATTTTGTAGCTTACTGTAGAATGGTACGTTATGTTATAGTGCATGAAGAATAGCTATGTTTTCCTACGTTTTCAGTAGTAAATCTTTGATTAGTTGCAAGGTGTGTACAATGTCACAGTGATTGTGTGTAAATCTTTAGTAGTGCAGATTTGCTAATAGATAGTTTATGGATAGCATTGTAAAACAAGGCTTTAGATTTTCCTTAAATATGCATGATTATGTGTTACCTAGTTGATTTCATTTATAGATGCATATGGAAAAAAATAACCTAACAGTATTTTGAGTTTAAGAAAAGTATAAGAAAGATAAAGAAAAGAAAGAAAAATGTCAAGGCCTTAAGTAGATCCCAAAATCAAGACTTTAGGGATTTTGGCACACAAGGTACTTGTTAAAATGTCAAGACATTTAAAGAAAAAGTAATTAAGATATTTTATTTTGAAGAGGCTAGTACCCGACTTCCAAGGTTGTCGTTAAACAAATCCAGGTGACCAATTCCAAAGTCTTGGCCCTGGTAAGACCAAGGTCTTTACCCTCGTAGGACTGGTGACTAGCTACCACAGTCTCTATTAGGGAGCGCGCATAAGATGGTACTACGCCTGGGCCCAAGAAGAAGTTTATTATTATTTTGAAGTATTAAAGTATAAGTTTTTGGAACAAATGAAACAAGCTTCAAAGATGCTTAGAATCAATAAGTTTAGTTCTTTAGAATTCTAAGCATTCAGTATTAGTTTTATTTGTTTCCCTTATTAGTTTATTGAGCATGATTAGACTTATTTCTAGCATGCTGTTTAGACTTCCCTATGCTGTTTAGACTTTCCTTTGTTGTTTAGTCTTTCCTTTCTTGTTAGGCTTTTCTTTGCTATTTCGAGCATGAGCAGTATTGAGTCTTAGTTCTATTCCATTTGCTATTGATTCTAGCATGAGCAGCATGAGCAGTATAGATTCTTATTTCTAGTTCTTTGTTATTAGATGAGCATAAGTAGCCTTCTTTTTAGCATTTCAGTTTTAGTATCTTTTGTATTTACATGCGCATATTCGAGTTTCTGTGAGTTAGATAGCACTTACTAAGCATTTTTCTTATAGATTGCATTTCCTCTTACTGCAGATACAGGAAAGGAAAAGATTTAGCAAATGAAGGCGATAAGGTGGCGCGGATGGTGTGTAATGCCAGGACTATGGAAGTCTTGGGACTTAGTTTAGGAATTTGTTAGATAAATTCTGTATATAAGTTGATAATAAAATTTTGGAGTAGGAAGCTGTGTTTTATTTTGTTCCGCTATTCATTACTTGCATGATTTGATTTTATTAAACAACGTGGTGATGTTATTTCTTTTGTGTGTTTGATATATGTTCCAGCCACCTGTGGCTGATGTATATTATGTTTGTATCTCAGTTTAAGGTCACCGGTACAGGGGAGACTCTGCCGAAATTTTTCGGTAAGGACTCCTCGTGGTTTCAATCATACCGGTTAAGTAGAGTTAGTAGTTAAGTAACGGTCATCCTTAGAGAGTAGTATAGTATAGTAAGAAGGGTGGTCATTACATTTGGTATCAGAGCAGTCTCCATTCTCCAGCATCACACATTAGCACCAACTTTGCCGTCTTCAAGTAAGAAAGTATTTAAGTTTTTTTTCTTTTATGCTTTCTTTATTATTTGCAGTATAGAGTAATTGCTTATATGCGCTTTAGTAAGATAGAAGTTTTGTTTCTCTTATATTCATATACATAGGTATGTTTAGAAAGGATAGAGAAGATATCAAGTCTTTTTCTTGGCATAACTAGATGTCAAGATAAAGGACAAGACAGTGGGGAGTCAGAAACCCCAGTTAAGTAATTAGAACTAGAAGGACAATGATAATAAGAAAGACCCAAGCAGGAAGATGTTCGGGTAGTCTTTGAATATCCAAAGGTATTTCTAGAAGAACTATCTGGACTATCTCCCAACAGGGAAGTAGAGTTTGAAATTAAATTCGTTCTTGACACCAACCCATTTCAAAAGCTCTGTACTGAATTTCTCTAGCAGAGCTAAAAGAGTTACAAGAACAATTTCAAGAGCTACTTAACAAGGGTTTCATCCGCCCTAGTCATTCACCCCGGGGAGCTTCAGTGTTGTTCGATAAGAAGAAAGATGGTCTATGCGGATGTGCATAGATTTTAGAGCGCTGAGCGAAGTAACAGTTAAGGACAAGTGCCCTTTTCCCAGAATAGATGATCTATTTGATCAGCTAAAAGGGGGCAACAGTGTTCTCTAAAATAGACCTGCACTTTAGGTACCATCAGTTGGAAGTGAAAGGAAGTGATATACCCAGAACAGTTTCCAGGACCAGATATGGACACTACAAATTTTTAGTCATGTCATTTGGTGTGACTAATGCACCTATGGTCTCCAGAGACTTTATAACAAGTCTTTCAAGAACCACTAATAGGTACAATGCGATATAGGTAATGATGGACAGAGAAGTTAAGAGACTAAGAAGCAAAGAAGCACCACTAGTAAATGACAGTATAAGACAGAGATATCCAGAATTAGTCAAAGTTCGAGGACGAACTTTTTATAAGGTATGGGGAATTATAACAACCCAAATTTTCTTAATTAGAGTCCTAAAAGTAATTTAAAAATATTTTAAAATGCTATAGAAATATTCTAGGGATTTTTAGAAATTTTTAGAGTATTTTTATGAAATTTTTGGAGGTTGTTTGGTAATTTTACTAAACGAAAGAAGTTTCGACAAAAAAATGTCCAAGCCGAGGTTCGAACCAACAACCTTGGACCAAGCCAAACCTTGATTAAATCCAGCTAGCCAACTATTCTATAATTGTTTTGTAAATGAATATGGAGCAAAATCTATTTAAGCAGTAGTTAATGAATAAGAAATAAATTGGAATAAGAAGGGATGCAGCCGAGACTCGAACCCGTAACTCGAGCCTTAAGCAGAACGCAGCCAACCAAGTGTTCCAAGGGAGTTTGTTAATCAAGTAGGGAAGAAAATATATATAAGCTATAGTTGGAACCGAAGATGCCGAGTAGTTTAAAAGGGTTTAATTTCTTTCCCGAACCCTAATTCCCTTCTTCCTCCTCACGCGGCGTCCGCGACTCCTTCTCGGGCGAAATCACAGTCGCAGCTAGGATTCCTCCCTCCGGTGGCCAGCGAAGGTCTCCTTCCGGCGGATTTTCACCAAATTGAGACCACCTCGGCAGGAGGGCCCGTAGGCACGAGGAAGAGGTCGGGGGAACTCAAGCTTCTCCGCAAACCCTAGATCTCTTCCTCGGTTGTAAGTCCAAGAAATCGTATGGTAAGTCGCTACTCACCTGCAGTAGGATAGTTCCGGATTCCCATTCCTTTTGTTTTCGAATTTTCTGCGAAGTTTGTTGCTTGTGAGGTTTGCTGCCGTGAGTTTTTAAAGAAGATGGATGGGGTTTTTGATTGGATTAGGTTTTGGACCTTGCTTCTTCTTGTTTTCAAATTATACTGTGAACATTATTGTGATGGGTTTACTGCCGTGAGTTTCAAAGAAGGATCATGAACGGTAAAGTTCAAGTATGTGGGAAGTTACCTCAGGCTTTGTAGCTGGATTTCGGTCTTTTGTTGTTCTAGGCAGTAAGCATGAAGAACATATTTGAATTTAGGTTTTCAGTGACAATTTTTCCTTATTAGTAGCACTTTGGTTTTTTTTTGTTTGTTTACTGTGGTACTGATCAGAAAGATGATTGAGTTAGGAGTTTTTCTGTCGTGATCCCTAAAGAAAGAAAGAGGATGATTAGTTTGGAATCTTGTTGTTGGGCAAGGTACAAGAGAGAGTTTAGTTTTGTTCTAAAGCTTGTAGGTTGATTTTGTAGCTTATTGCAGAATGGTATGTTATGTTATAGTACATGAAGAACAGCTATGTTTTCCTAGGTTTTCAGTAGTAAATCTTTGATTAGTTGCAAGGTGTGTACAATGTCACAATGCTGGTGAATATGCTGTGGAATACTTGATTGTAGTTTAATTCTTAAAATATGTAATTAAATGTACTGCAGATTTTGGTTTAGTAATATAGTGCAGTTTTTGTTAAGCGTGATAGGGTAGAATGTTATGTGGAATTTAGTAACATAGTATACAGATTTGAGGTTTAGATATGCTACTTTCATTCTGCATGTTTAGATTCCGGTTTGAACATCCCTTATGTTTTTCCTTGTTACCCTACTACTTGTTCAAAATTCAGATTTAGGTTTTCAATCTGTAGATTTAGTTTTCGGTTTGAGCTTATGGTTTAGTAAATCAATTTAGATCATGTTGTAACATGTGTAAAGATCTCTATCGCTCTATAAAAGTATAAGCTTTACATGGGTATCAAGCTTTAACAGATTTTTAGTGTTGAATAGCTATGTGTAGCATTTTGTTTCTATGGTTGCTTGTAACCTTAAATAGATTTAGTTTTGAGATGAAGTATAGAGCATGAATAGATTAGAAGACCATAGTATTACCTCAAACATTGTAGTTAGATTTCTCTTGTTAAAGCATGCTGTTCGAAATTTAATGTTAGGTTGGTTTGAGACAGAATTGAAGTGATTAAAGGGCTTTCTATTGTGATTAATTTCTGATGTTGACTGTGGTTGAAGTTGCCATGAAGCTTAATTCAAAATTCATCAGATTTGGATATGAATGAATGGTTTTAGTTTTAGTTCTTAAAGCATGCAATTTAATATAGTGCAGATTTCTTTAGAGTATAAAGTGCAGATTTAGTTAACATTTCAAGTGTAGAATTTAGTTAAATCTATGCAACGAACTGCCTTTTATTCCAAGCATTTAGTTAGATTTTTCTTTAAGCTTTTAGTTTCCCTTTGTTCTGCTATTAGGCAATGAACATAGAATGGCTTGGATTAAGTATTGGTTTATTAGGCTAATTGAAGGTTGATCTGGCAGTGATTTTGGTTTATTTTATGATGAAGTAGGTAGTGTAATCTCTTAAGTGCAGAAGTGTGGATGAAAGAATGAAGATGAGCATATGTAATATGTTGTTTTGATGAGTATCATGTATTAAGACTAAAGATGATTTGAATTGATGTAATGAATTTAACAGGTGAGAAGTATGAGAGTAACTTAGATATGTAAGTAGTAACTTCAGAGTAGAAGTTTAGTTTAGAAGATGAGAAAAGAGATTTATATGTTGATCAATATAGATTTTATACTGAGAATTCCTTTCTGACCATAAGTTTAATGTCATAATTGATGTTCAGAATTAAAGTACTTGGATGTGTCAATATCAAGGATTCCATTTGGTCTCAGCCGGTTACAAGAATATGAAATTCTAGGTTTATAATTGCTATGTGAGAATTTTAGTGCAGTTTAGATCTCCTTGAAGTGCAGAATTTTAATGCAGTAGAAATCTCCTTGTAGTGCAGAATTTTAGTGCAGTGTAGATCTCCTTGTAGTGCAGAATTTTAGTGCAGATTTTTATTAAGCATTAGTGTGCAGATTTTTATTTAACATTGCAAATGCAAATTTCTGTTAAGCATTGCAGTACAGAATTTTGTTAAGCATTGTAGTGTAGATATGCTTTAAGTATTTAGTTTCTTTAGTAGTGCAGATTTGCTAATAGATAGTTTATGGATAGCATTGTAAAACAAGGCTTTAGATTTTCCTTAAATATGCATGATTGGGTGTTACCTAGTTGATTTCATTTATAGATGCATATGGAAAAATACCCTAACAGTATTTTGAGTTTAAGAAAAGTATAAAAAAGATAAAGAAAAGAAATAAAAATGTCAAGGCCTTAAGTAGATCCCAAAATCAAGACTTTAGGGATTTTGGCACACAAGGTGATTGTTAAAATGTCAAGACATTTAAAGAAAAAGTAATTAAGATATTTTACTTTGAAGAGGCTAGTACCCGACTTCCAAGGTTGTCGTTAAACAAATCCAGGTGACCAATTCCAAAGTCTTGGCCCTGGTAAGACCAAGGTCTTTACCCTGGTATGACCAAGGTCTTTACCCTTGTAGGTCTGGTGACTAGCTACCACAGTCTCTATTAGGGAGCGCGCATAAGATGGTACTACGCCTGGGCCCAAGAAGAAGTTTATTATTATTTTGAATTATTAAAGTATAAGTTTTTGGAACAAATGAAACAAGCTTCAAATATGCTTAGAATTAGTAAGTTTAGTTCTTTAGAATTCTAAACATTCAGTATTAGTTTTATTTGTTTCCCTTATTAGTTAATTGAGCATGATTAGACTTATTTCTAGCATGCTGTTTAGACTTCCCTATGCTGTTTAGACTTTCCTTTGTTGTTTAGTCTTTCCTTTCTTGTTAGGCTTTTCTTTGCTATTTCGAGCATGAGCAGTATTGAGTCTTAGTTCCATTCCATTTGCTATTGATTCTAGCATGAGCAGTATAGATTCTTATTTCTAGTTCTTTGTTATTAGATGAGCATGAGTAGCCTTCTTTTTAGCATTTCAGTTTTAGTATCTTTTGTATTTACATGCGCATATTCGAGTTTTTGTGAGTTAGATAGCGCTTACTAAGCATTTTGCTTATAGATTGCATTTCCTCTTACTGCAGATACAGGAAAGGAAAAGATTTAGCAAAGGAAGGCGACAAGGTGGCGCGGATGGTGTGTGATGCCAGGACTATGGAAGCCTTGGGACTTAGTTTAGGAATTTGTTAGATAAATTCTGTATATAAGTTGATAAGAAAATTTTGGAGTAGGAAGCTGTGTTTTATTTTGTTCCGCTATTCATTACTTGCATGATTTGATTTTATTAAACTACGTGGTGATGTTATTTCTTTTGTGTGTTTGATATATGTTCCAGCCACCTGTGGCTGATGTATATTATGTTTGTATCTCAGTTTAAGGTCACCGGTACAGGGGAGACTCTGCCAAAATTTTTCGGTATGGACTCCTCGTGGTTTCGATCATACCGGTTAAGTAGAGTTAGTAGTTAAGTAACGATCATCCATAGAGAATAGTATAGTATAGTAAGAAGGGTGGTCGTTACAAATTCAAACAAGGAGGGCTATTTGGAATTTTTTTAAAAATCTTGTCTTTGTAGAAAACTACAAGTTTTAAAAAAAGAGATTTTAAATTTAAAAACTTCCCTTATTTGAATTAGGCCACATATTTTAAAAGAAAGTTTAAAAGTTTTAAAATTTTCCTTTTTAACCATCCTCATGGTTTAAGAAAAAAAAGGAAAAGAAGTTTTAAAATTTAAATTTTCTATCACCATGTTAAAAAAGAAAATTTTATAAGAGAAGTTTTAAATTTTAAAACATGTTTAAAACTTTCCTTTTTTAACTCCTACTTTAGGAAATTTGAAGAGAGCTTGTAAAATTTTATAAGAAGATTTCTTCTTGTAAAATTTTATAAAAAAAATTATTATATTTCCTACCTCTTATGGGGGTCGACTACCCTTGCTTGGTGCCCAAGCAAGGTGGTCGGCCAAAAAGAAAATAAAAAAATCATCATCTAATTAATGATTGGTGATTGATTCAATCAAGAGAAAAGAAAAGGAAAAATAAAAGGGAAAAGGAAAAACTAGAGGAAGATTTTAATTTTTGTAAAAATTCTTCCCTTATTTGTCTTGGGCAAGTAATATAAAAGAAGGGGTGAGGAGGCTTCATGAGACACAATTCTTATTCTCTTGCTTGGAGATCTTGGTGTGGCCGGCCCCTTCTCTCTCTCCTTTCCCTTGCTCTCTTCTCCTTAGTGGTGGTTGTGGCCGGATTTTAGAGGAAGAGGAAGAAAGCTTTTGGGTGGTGTTCATCTTGGAGGATCGTCGCCCACACGACGTCCAAGGCGAGGCGAGGAATACGGCAAAAGATCTCGAGGTCATTAGCATACAAAGAGAAGGTATAGCTAGTATTTTTCTTCCGCATCATACTAGTTATTTTTCTTTGTAAGAATTTCAAACACAAGAGGCATTAGATCTAGTTTTTTGAATTAGTTTTTCTAGTTTGTGTTTTCTTTTTTTTTGAATTTGTTATTCGATTGTTCTTTTTGGTTATCTTAGAGTTATTTAAGGAAATTAAATATTAGCTTTCCTTAAAAGGATTTGTCTTGGCGGTGGTGGTTGCTCCCATATCCAAGAAGGTCATGTGCCTCGCATGCAGTCCTGGAAGTCAGTTTTAGAAATTAATATTTAATGGAATTAATAACATAGGTGGATTTAAATCAATAGTATTAAGTTCCACTTGCGATTCAAATCTAAACCATTAAGAACAGATAAGTTAAATTTGGAATCAATGATGTTAAGTTTCGTCTATGATTCCTAATTTAATTTCTAAAGAATACAATAGGTTATTTAAGAAAAGGTTCGACACTTGTACAAAATTTTTGTACAGTGGAACCAGTACATTTTCCTAGGACTAACCAACAATTGGTATCAGAGCTAGGGTTTGCCTCTGTGTGCTTAGAATTCAAATAGGTTATGCACATGTCATACATAATTTAGGCAGGATAATAGAAGGATGTGCTAACTTTTTGGTTGCAGGCTCCAACTATTATGGCTTATAGATGTTGTGTGTGATTGGACCCTTGGACATGTCAAGGGCATTATTGTGTGTGTGCATGATTGTATGTAACTAATACAGCAAGAGTTGTATTAGCCCTAGGATTTTAGAATTTTATTTTCGATCTAGATTTCATGTACATTCCCTCGTGGAATATAGGATCGACACATGTAAAATTCTATTTTTGTCGCGGATCGGATGCTTGCGAGGCGTGGTACTTTTGAAGCACCAGAGGTGCAGCGGAATAAGAAGCAAGATGGAGGCAATGTCTCGACCCGATGGTGGTGGCTAAAGATGGCAACAGCTAGGGTTGAAGCATACTGAAGACAGTGATGGAAAAGGCCATAATAGTTGGAAAATTAATTTCCTAATTTATTACTTTTATTTATTGTGATGTTTATGTGCATGTGATGTATGCTAGCATAGGTTTAAATCCTCATTTTTAAATAACTAAGTGGGAGAGGAATTTTAATAAATTCCATGGTCTCCATTACTGGTTGGTAAGTGATGCAACAAGCTTGCGTGTTGGCTCTGAGTGTCTCCCTCCACAACGGATGGGGTTGTTGCGGATCACTAGATCAAACTTTCTTTATGGATGGTTATAGGAAATTATTTAGGAGCGTGTGATCTTCTCCAACTGAAGGGGTATAATCCTATTTAATGGACTAAGTATCAAATAATGGTATACACTTAGACGGATTCAATATTATCCTCCCCAACGGAGTCACTGCTATTGTTTTGCAGGACCAAAGCAATACCAACTATTAATTTGTCATAAAGTTAGGTAAAACCCCCCTCTTACAAATGTTTGAATTTGTATACGTCCACACTAACGTGGCATACAAAATTCACAGTGTTTGAGGTAATTTTATTTGTCATAAAGTTAGGTTGGCAATATAAAATGGGTAATACCTCCTCTTACAAACAATTGAATTTGTAACGTGGCATACAAAATTCATGGTGTTTAAGGTAATTCAAGGTTGACAAGATAATTAATGGGTAAGACACTCCTCTTACGAATGTTGAATTTGTATACGTCCACACTAACGTGACATGCATAATTCCTGGTGTTTGAGGTGTTGGTGAATTTAAATAATATTGTTTGAGGAATCTATGTTATTTTAAATTCAAAGTTTTGACCAAATACTTGAACAAAGACAGACCAACTATTAATTATATTCGTCATAAAGTAAGGTTGACGAGATAATTAAATTAATGGATAAAATCTCCTCTTTGATTTTGTATACGTCCACACTATCGTGGCATACAAAATTCACGAGGATTTTAAGGGGTTGGTCTTGACCAAATATTTTTGTGATTCTTAGGATTTTAAATGTTTGTCAATCCCCTAGTTGTTATACTATAGAAAAGACTTAGTAGTTCCAATTATAATGATAGGACTTGGATATTAAGGTAGACTATCCTCTTAGAACTGAGAACAATATAGGTGTATTTAATTCATTAATTGTTGAACCATGTTTAGTGGTATTATCTACCAGTACCTAGAGTGTAGATACAGATGCCACTAATCATGTCTGCAATTCATTATAGGGTTCCAGGAAACCCGATAACTATATGAAAAGGAAAGCACCGTCTACATTGTAACGCCCACAAAAAAATGATAAGCTATACCTAGGAGTATTTTTTTTAAATAAAAGAAAGAAAGAGAAAAAAGGATAAATAGAAACCAAAACAAAAAGAGGTGAGGTCAAGGATTGAACCTTGAACCTCCCACAAATGATAGAGTTAAATTGGAGTATGATAACCACTAGAGACATGAATGATATGTAAATAGAAAAGAATAGAGATATTAGTTAAAGGTGAGAGGATGGTTAAATAAAGGAACAAGAGAAAACCAAGTAGGTTACTTTCTCTTCCTCTTGGTTAAGAGAAGAAGCAAGCAAAAGACAAGTTGCTTGCTTCCCTTCTTCTCTCTATTTGCGTGGGAATTAAAAGAGAGAAGTAAATAGGAGGGCTAAGGGGGATGAATGAAGGTATGTTCATTACAAAGGAAATAAAAAGGATGAAAAGAA
This sequence comes from Zingiber officinale, assembly GCF_018446385.1. Taxonomy (NCBI): domain Eukaryota; kingdom Viridiplantae; phylum Streptophyta; class Magnoliopsida; order Zingiberales; family Zingiberaceae; genus Zingiber; species Zingiber officinale. Next base: position 74,127,517 of record NC_055990.1, read on the forward strand.
TGAAAGACAAGTGATTAATCTTTTTCTTTCTTCTTCCTCCTTCCTTCTCCTTCTTCATTCTTCACCGAAACCAAAAGCTCTCCCCCTCCTCATTTCCAAAAGCTAAGCTAAGGTTCCTCTCCAAGAAAACTAATTTACAAGAAGGAGCCTTCAAGGTCTACCCCTTCCCAAGCAAGAGAAATCAAAGGGAGTACTAGAAGAAGAAGCTCTCTTCTTCCTCTTCACCTAGAGTATTCTTCCTTAAGAAAAACCACAAGCGAAAGGATGTAAGTATCCCCTCACCTGTGGTACAAGTTGCTTTTGTTTTTATAAAGGAGTAGAATGCTTAAAACCTATGGTAACAAGTTGGAACTTTCGGCCAAGTATAAAATAAAAGGAGTTGTTTGGGTAGATCAAGATCTAAATAAAGCATGTCCATTATGATCTTATGATAAGTACCCTAGTATAAGAAGCTAGTAAATGTTTTCATGTTGAATGTTTGACTTAAAACCTAGATTTTTAAATATGAACTTTCGGCCAAGTATAGATGAAGGATCTAGGGAAGCTTAAGACCTAAACTAACCATGTTTACTACATCCTTATGATATGTATGCTATGTTAAGGGATTGGGTTGGTTTTTCTTATGCTTGAAAGTTGTTAAAGTTAGCTTTCCCTTCATGTATGTTTCGGCCAAGAACCAAACTAGGGCTTAGAGAAGCTAGAAATTTAACCTAACATGCTCATGTATCTCTTGATAATGTGATATGAATGGAGGTAGGTGTTCATGCTTTTATGTTGTTTTAAAGTTAGCTTGCTCCTTATGTATGTTTCGGCCAAGAACAAAACTAGGGCTTAGAGAAGCTAGAAATTTAACCTAACATGCTCATGTATCTCTTGATAATGTGATATGAATGTAGTTAGGTGTTCATGATTTTATGTTGTTTTAAAGTTACCTTTCCCTTCATGTATGTTTCGGCCAAGAACAAAACTAGGGCTTAGACAAGCTAAAAAGTTAACCTAGCATGCTCATGTATCTCTTGATAATATGATATAAATTTAGCTAGATGATTATGCTTATATGTTGATTGAAAACCTAGTTTCCCTTCATGTGTATTTCGGCCAAGACCAAAAATTAGGGTTTTAAAGAAGCTAAAGGATAACCTAGCATGTTCATGTATCTCTTGATAATATGATATGAATTTAGCTAGGTGATTATGCTTATATGTTGATTGAAAACCTAGTTTCCTCTTCATGTGTATTTCGGCCAAGAACAAAAAATAAGGCTTAGACAAGCTAAAAAGTTAACATAGCGTGCTCATGTATCTCTTGATAATATGATATGAATTTAGCTAGGTGATTATGCTTATATGTTGATTGAAAACCTAGTTCCTCTTCATGTATATTTCGGCCAAGAACAAAAACTAAGGCTTAGACAAGCTAAAAAGTTAACCTAGCATGCTCATGTATCTCTTGATAATATGATATGGATTTAGCTAGGTGATTATGCTTATATGTTGATTAATAACCTAGTTTCCTCTTCATGTATGTTTCAGCCAAGAACAAGAACTAGGGCTTAGAGAAGCTAAAAAGTTAACCTAGCATGCTCATGTATCTCCTAATAATATGATATGAACTTAGCTAGGAGTTTACACTTGCATGTTGCCCATAGCTTGATTTTTCTCCTTAAGAGTGGTTCGGCCATTATGAGTTAAAAGCTTAGATATGTCTCACATGATGCGTGATGAATTAGGAAATATTATTTACGGATGCTATGCATGTTTATGATATGATAAATGACATGTTGATTATGTATGCTTATCATCCATGCATGTGCTTTGTGCCCAATTATGCATGTTTATGATATGATAAATGACATGTTGATTATGTATGCTTATGATCCATGCATGTGTTGTGTGCCCAATTATACATGTTTTATGATATGATAAATGACATGTTCATTATGTATGCTTATGATCCATGCATGTGCTGTGTGCCCAAATATGCATGTTTTATGATGTGATAAATGACATGTTCATTAAGTATGTTTATGATCCATGCATGTGCTGTGTGCCCAAATATGCATGCTTTACTCCTCATGATATGATAACATAAGATGTGTTATGTTATGATATGAACCATGATATGATATTTTACTTTGTATGCCTTGTACCAAGGGTGAGCTCCATAAGCACCCCTAGGCCGACGGACTATGAACAGGTCTAGTAAAGGGATGGGCTCCTTAGTACGCCCCTAGGTCGACGGACTATGAACGGACCTAGATCCCTAGTAGGTTCGGGGCTAGCTACCCTGTCCTAGGGATTGAGCGCATTTATGTATGTATGTGGTATAAGCCGGGCCCTCATGATGATATTATGTTCAAGTACTATATGCTATGTTTTAAACCATCTTGCATATGACATGACCCATGTTTTAAAAGACATCTTGCATGATACGATTTATGATTTATAGGGCATTATGATTGATGATATGATACAGCATGATGTTATTTAAGAACTGATATGATATGATTTACGATATGACATGCTATGCTCCTATGACATTTGGATTTATGATATGATTTAGCATGATGTTCCTTATGATTTATGATATAATATGCTATGCCCTTATGATGTTAGATGATCATATTTTATGGTTGTATGCTTATGTGTTTATGCATTGATATATGGATTTTGTGAGTAGGAAAGGATCTTACTAAGCCTGTGTGATTATAGCTTAATTTCCTTGTACCACAGATAAGGGCAAAGAATGGATGACCTAAGGGAGCTGCAGGAGAGGCAAGGAGATGTGTGTGGTGGTGGCTCGGCTAAGGCAAATGAAGACCTGCTTAAGTTATTTGGTTATGTTAACATGGACTAGTGTGTTATGTTATTGTTCATATGACTTCGAGATATTCTTATGTGTTTTTACTTTTAAAAGAAATTTTAATATGCATATATGCTTCCGCAAATAGAAATAGAAATGGTTAAGTACGTAACCCCGCACCCTACTAGCAAGAGGGACGGCGTTACATACATTGGCATTACTGTAAAAGTAGCAGCTGTTGCAGTGAGAGATGTTTATCCTCTGATAGGAATAAAATATGGATTTTCAGAAATTGTCTTTACGTACTAAGTTTAGAAAGAACCTGATTTCGATTTCTAAACTATTAAAGAATAGATATTCTGATAACAAACTTGTTATCAAGAAAAATAAGGAAGTTATTTATTTTGGTACGTTGGTTGACAATTTATAATCCAATAACTCCCACGATGTAATAAATGGAAATTAATAACACATTTTCTAACTTTAATAAGAGAAAGCAACCTTCGGAAATGAATCAATCATATTTTTGGCATCTAAGGCTAGGTTATATTAACTTGAGTAGGATTCAAAGGATAATAACCAATGAACTCTTGGGTTCATTGGTAGTGGAAATCTTTCTAACCTGCGAGTCTTGGGAGGAAAAATAACCAAGAAAGCTTTTAAGTCTAAGGGGTATGGAGCTAAAGATATGTTGGAATTGGTTCATTCTGATTTGTGTAGACCTTTGACTATCCAGGCAAGAGGTTGTTTCAAATATTTCGTCTCTTTTATAGACGACTATTCGAAATAAGGATACATTTACTTGACGCACCACAAGTCTAAGTTCTTTGATTAGTTCAAAGAGTACTAGGCTGATGTGGAGTAACGTCAAAGTAAAAGTATCAAGACACTACAGTGAAATCGTAGTAAAGAGTACCTCTTAGGTGAATTTAGGAGTCACTTATCAGAAGTCGGGATTTAATCCCAACTAATTGCACCTGGTACACCCCAACATAATGGTGTAGTAGAACGAAGGTATAAGGCTCTTATGGAATAATTAGATCGATGATGAGTTATTCAGAAAATTACCAAATTCATTTTAAGGATATACACTGGAAACGAAAGTGAACATAGTACCTTCTAAGTCAGAACTCTCTATCCCATAGAATTGTAGAATGGGCGTAAGCCTAGTTTGAAGCATATTCGGATTTAGGTGGTCTAGCACATGAGAGACACTGATAAGTTGGACATGAGTTCACTTGTTTGTGAGTTATCCTAGAAAAATGAAAAGAGGTTTATAGTCCTTAAAATCGGAAGGTCATTGTTAGCACCAATGCCAAATTTTAGAAAAGGACTATACTATGAACCATAAGCCCATGAGTAAAAATTGTTCTTAAGGAAATTATAGGACACGTCTAATCTAGTACCAACTGTACAAGATGAAATATCACAAGAAACTACAACATGTATCATAAATGATACACAATTGCAGAAAGTGCCTCGTCATAGTGGCAGGGTTGTTAGGCAACCTAAAAGATTCATGTTTTGGGAGAGTCTTTGGACTTGATCCCTGGTGGACATGAACCTGATCCCCGGACATATGACGAAGCACTCCAAGATAAAGATGCAGCATCTTTGCAAAGTGCAATAAATACAGAATTAGAATATATGTATTCTAATAAAGTCTGGCAGCTTGTAGAACCACCAAATGATGTAAAAACAATTGGGTGAAAATAAGTCTACAATAGGAAAAGAGGGATAGACAGGAAAGTGGAAACTTTCAAAGTAAAGCTTGTTGAAAAAGGAAACTTTTTCACCTGTAGCCATGCTTAAGTCTATCCGGATTCTTTTATCTATTACTTCTCATATGGACTATGAGATTTAGCAAGTGGATGTCAAGACAGCTTTCCTTAATAGAAGTCTTGAAGAAAACATCCATATATAGCAACCAGAAGGGTTCATTTGAAAGAGCAAAGAGCATCTTGTGTGTAAGCTCAATCAGTATATGGACTAAGTAAAGCTTCAAGGTCTTGGAACATCCAGTTTAATAAAGTAATCCAGACCTATGGATTTATTTAATAACTGAATGAGTCTTGTGTATACAAGAAGTGTGATGGAAATGTGGTGGTATTTCTTGTACTATACGTAGATAACATTTTTGGTAGTTGGAAACAATATCAAAGTATTGTCAGAAGTAAGGGTATGGTTGTCCAAACAATTCGATATGAAGGACTTGGGAGAATGCATATATTCTTAGGATCAAAGTAATAAGGGACTACAAGAAAAGAATATTTTACTTATCCCAAGCTTCATATATCGAAACAATCCTTGCTCATTTTAAGCATGCAAAACTCCAAGAAAGGTTTCTTACCTTTTCAGCATGGAGTAGCTTTATCTAAAGAGATGTCTCCGAAGACATCAAAGGAGATAGAGGAAATGAAGGCAGTTCTTTATGCTTTGGCTGTTGGAAGCCTAATATATGCTATGCACGAGATCAGAAATCTATTTTGCCGAGGGCATAGTTAGAAGATATCAAAGTAACCCTAGACAAGGACATTGGACTATGGTAAAGCATATATTGAAGTACCTTAGAGGCACTAGAGATTATATGCTAGCTTACAAGGCAGATAATTTGGTCCCTGTGGGTTGCACGGATTTTAACTTCCAATCGGATAGGGACAATAGTAAGTCTACGTCAGGCTATGTGTTTACTCTAGGAGGTGGACCCATTGCATAGAGGAGTGTTAAGCAGAAATACGTCTTGGATTCAACCATGGAAGCTGAGTATGTGGCAGCCTCTGAGGCAGCCAAAGAAGTTGTATGGCTCAGGAACTTTCTAATGGACATAGATGTGATTCCTGGTTTGCCCAAAATCATAACAATTTATTGTGATAATAGCGGTACAGTTGCAAACTCGAAGAAACCACGAGCCCATAAGGCAAGTAAACATATAGAGCGCAAGTACCACCTGATATGATGTCACGCCCCGGAGGAGTCCCTGTCCGAAGAAATTTCGGCAGCATCTCCCCTGTACGGCAGACAATCTGAAACTTTCTACACCACCATATATCTCAGCCACATGCGGCTGGAATAATAACAATAATAAAAAATACATCACACAGCCATCCACGCAGTTAAATAGATAACAAACTAGAACAGGGATAATATGACTCAAAAATAACCCTACTCAACTACACTCGTAAAGCTCAAAACCGATATCCTACTCCATTACACTCATAAAGCTCAAATCACAACGAACTTACCTCTTCTGTCCTCTAGGCAGGCATGTAGTAAAAACAAATCCGAATAAAAGTCATCCACAAGTAAAACAATCCATACAAGATCCAAAGTATCCAAAATGGAACAAGTCCGAACATAGTATAGAAAAGAACACCAAAACACAAATAACCATCCTCATGGACTGCAGGGGACTAGCGACTGGAACTCTCTCCTGACAGCATCAACCTGAAATAGCAACAGAGGAGGGTGTGAGTCCAACACTCAACAGGTACAACTGATATACATAGTAAGTGTTGGTGCGGGTAGCACTGACGGTCTAACCTAGGTTTTGATGAATGACAAATGGGTTAAGTTAGTTTTGTTGTTGTCTGACACTTTGATCGAGTGTGCAGGAGAAGTCCAAACAGGTCGACGGGCTGACCGGATGTCTAGCACGAAGCCCAGCTAGGTCGACGGGCTGACCGAATAGCTGGCGAGAAGTCCAAGCGGGTCGACGGGCTGACCGGACGCTTGGCGAGAAGTCCAGCTAGGTCGATGGGCTGACCGGATAGCTAGCAAGAAGTCCAGACGGGTCGAAGGGCTGACCGGACGTCTGGCAGGTAAGTGAGGTAAGTCACTAGAGGGAAGTAACTGCGAGGACGCGTTCCCGGGAAGGGAACATTAGGCGTCGATCCGGCTTAGATCCATTTCGGATGTCTAAGTCGAGATCGTGACTAGATTCCGGTCTCGGAAAGACGGAATCTAAGTCATACTATTTGTGCTAATTCATAAATGTGCTAACAATCTATTTTGCAGGATATATATTGCCTCGGACTAACTTTGTTTTGCAGGAAAAGGGAGTTTTCTGGAACAAGGTGGTCCGGGCGCCCGGAGGGGATCCGGGCGCCCGGAAAGCAAATTATATCCAGGCCAAGTCGTCACCACGTGGAGCATCTCGGTTTGAGCAGCTACGTCACATTCCAGGAGCCCGGATTCCCGCTACGTCACATTCCAAGCGCCCGGAAGGAATCCAGGCACCCGGAGCAACATATAAAAGAAGCCCCAGGCAGGAGCTTCAGGATCATCATTCACATCTAAGAACTCTGAGATTACTCGCTCTGCTGCTCTACGCTCCAACGACACTCACAAAGCTCTGACGACACGTTCCCACTCTTTTAAATTCCTTGTCTGTCGGTACAGCTTTGTTTTTCCTTTCATTAGCATCTTTTTGTACTTAAATTGTAATTATCCGAATTGCTAGTGAATTGCCCAACGAAAGTACTCAAGGAGTACGGGCCTTCGAGTAGGAGTCGTCACAGGCTCCGAACGAAGTAAAAAACCCTGTGTCTACTTTACTTTTACACTGCGCTTATACTCGATATTTTCGAATCGATATTCACCCCCCCCTCTAACGAATCTAACGGTCCTACAAGGAAATAACATCTAGCACTAATCATGCGTACAGTCTCCTGACATAATAAGGATAAATGCAAACAGAGATAAACAGGAGCATAACTGCACTAACCAGGACCAGGTATAAATATCACAGAGTCGTCCGACCAAGAAGTATCAATATCCTGTATGCATGTCAAGCATATGCATCCATCCAAGTGTAGCAAATAAAATGCAGCAAACACAAACACAACCAATAAATGCATCATGCATATGATGGCCATGACATTTCCTGGTCACCCCTACTCTCAAGTCAGCCGTCTCACACACGATAGTTTGACCAAGTGGGTAGGGCTGTGACAACCGTGCACTCTGTCATCACTACTCCTGATGAGTGATCGAGTGAACGGGATGCTGTCGGAGTACACCTATCCTCTTACCCCAAATCATAAATGGGGGAGCTCAATGCTCTCATCTCCCGGTACACGATGACGGGGAGGGATCCCTGTCCTGCTACAACGCTGCGGCACAGTAACCCATGAGTGGACCAATGGAGCCCTTGACAGGGAAGCTGCAGCAACACACCCTGCCTGAATATACCACTAACCCATCAGTGGTCGTGTGTGCAGTTACATGTAACTGGCGATGTGCTCAACAATAATGGAGCCGACAATCGCACAGTATGCAATCATGTGAATGGTGCATGACACTAAGCATAGTAATATACTAAACCAATCTACATACATATATGATGTGCACCATAGTCAATAAACCATATCAAGGGTACACAGATCAGATAAGGTATCACACCTAGGTCCTGAACATGGTGAAGTATGGTTATATCACTACTCCTATAAGCACGTATAACCAGGTAAGTAATAACATGAGATGCAAAACAAGAAATCAACCAAGCATGTAACAGGTATCGGGTAGTGATTAACCGAAGCAAATAAGAAACATAATTATTGCTATTTGTTAACTTCACTACTAAGCATATCAAAGACATAAAGTCAAAAGTACCCGCCTCTAATAGGAATGTCCAAATCCGACATCGAGATACTCGTCTCGCATCAAAGTCCTGTATCCAATAGATATACGATTATTTAGCTAAATTCCTATAAATAGCTAAATAAATTATTTAACCCTAAATTAGGGCAAAAACCCTAATTTCAAAAACACATGTACATAGGTTAACGTTAATTATTAACCTATCTATCAATCATTGATAACATGATTAAAACCCTATTCCTTACCTCACTTCTCTCAGCAAGGATGTTGCTGGAAATTATGGCCGGAAAAATCACAGCTGTTGTGGAACCCCGATACACTACCAGCGAAATGAATCTACAATTAAAGACCACTATCCTTAGTTAGCATGATCTTCCACCCAACACAAGTGCTGCTCACAACACAAAAATAATCAGAGCACAAATCGAAAACCAACCCTTAAACCCTTACCTTAAATCCCACTACCGAGTCACTGCTGCCCTCTGTCGCCTTCTCGAGCTTTCGACTCCCGGCGACACACAAAACAGAAGCACGGTAGCAGTCGCTCCAGATCAGCGGCATGGGAGAGGAAACTTGGGCGACGGTGGCGGCAGTGAATTTGTTGGTCGGCTCAAACCTCATAGCGACGACTAGGGCACAGGAAATCAGCCGGCGACCAGTGCTAGGTCGGACCTGGTGGCTGGCACAGAGGAGATCGGAGAGGGGCGGTGGCTGTGAACCCAAAATCTAGGTCACGCGAGTTCGGTGGCTGGTGGGAGGGACTCGGCTAGGGCAGAAGGGAGGCCGACGGTGTCTCGTCGGACCAGAGGAGGGGGAAGGAATCGGGAGGCAGAGGAGTCTGTCGGCTCTTGCTCAAGCGCCGGTGAGGTGGGAGAAGAAGGGAATGCGTCGAGGAGAAATGGCTGTCGGGGAAAGAAGAACTGGCCGACGGTGCTCCGTTCGACGGCGGCGGGCTGCAGAGAGATTAGGGCAAAGCTCGGGAAGAAAAAGAAGAAGGCGAAGCCCTTGGCCGAGAGGTTTTATACGCGCAGAGGGAGAGGAAACCGCTCGGCGCCGGTTAGGGCTCGGGAGAAGGCACACATCAAAGAGGAAACGACGAAGAAAAAAAATGAAGAAAAGGAAAAATAAATAAAGGAAAGGAATTAAGAAATTCAACTTTTCCACACTTAAATGGGGGATCCAAAATAGGCTTTCCCGGGGCCCAATTTTTTTCCCCATAAACTCGACCATACGAGCTCCGAAAAATTCCCGAAAAATTTTCAAAAATTCTGGAAAATTCCTTTATTATTATCTGCCCCTTTCGGTATTTTACATTCTCCCCCACTAATAAAAATTTGATCCTCAAATTTCGTTATCTACCATCAGCAAGTACTAACAACAGATATAGAGTATAAATGTTGAACGGTAAATTAAATCACATACCTCAAGTGAAAAGATGGGGGTATCGAGCTCGGATAGTATCCTCGAGCGCCTAGGTAGCCTCCTCATCTGTATGATGCTGCCATCCGACTTGAACCAGCCGGATAGTCTTGTTCCGCAACTGACGCTCTTTCCGGTCAAAAATCCGTATTGGAACCTCCTCATAAGTGACGTCAGGTTGAACTAGAACTAAGATATCTGTTAGCACATGCGTCGGGTCAAGTACGTATCTCCTCAGCATGGATACGTGAAATACATCGTGCACGCCTGCCAATAACGGTGGTAGTGCCAGCCGGTAAGCTACTGCTCCAATCCTCTCCAGGATCCGGAAAGGGCCAATGTATTGCGGAGCTAGCTTACCCCTGAAGCCAAATCTCTTCACCCCTTTCGTAGGTGAAACTCGCAGAAACACATGGTCGCCTGTAGAGAACTCCAAGGTCTACGTCTCCGATCTGCATAACTCTTCTGACGGTCCTGCGCCTCTGACATCCTCCGTCTAATAGTATGGACCAACTTTGCATCCTGCTGAGTTCTATGAGGTCCCAACATCTGGACCTCTCCAACCTCATCCCAGAGGGTGGGTGTCCGACAAGGCCTACCATACAACGCCCCAAACGGTGCCATCTGGATAGCCGAATGAAAACTATTGTTGTAGGCAAACTCTACTAAAGGCAAATGGTCCTCCCAACTGCCTCTGAAATTCATAACACACGACCTCAACAGGTCCTCTAAAGTCTGAATGGTCCGCTCTAAATGTCCATCTGTCTACGGATGGAAAGTTGTACTAAATCGGAGCTGTGTGCCCAAGGCCTGCTACAAACTCTGCTAGAAACGAGACGTGAACCGGGGGTCTTTATCCGAAATAATAGTCAAAGGAACACCATGTAATCTGATGATCTCCCGGCAATACAGATCTGTCAATCGATCCAGGGAATCAGTCCTCCGGATCGCTAAGAAGTGCGCGGATTTGGTTAATCGATCAACGATTACCCAAATCGCGTCATGGCCTCGTCGTGTCCTCGAAAATCCCACCACAAAGTCCATAGTAATATGTTCCCATTTCCACTCAGGAATAGGAATCCGCTGAAGTAATCCGGCAAGTCTCTGGTGCTCAGCCTTCACCTGCTGACAGACAAGACATCTAGCTACGAAATTCGTGATGTCTTTCTTCATGTCGTTCCACCAGTAGGAATGCCTCAAGTCTCGATACATACGGGTCCTGCCTGGGTGGATCACAAATCGAGAGTGATGAGCTTCCTGAAGTAGCTCCTACAAGACCGGATGAGACTGAGGTACGCATAATCTGCTTCGGAAGTATATAATACCCTCCTCGTCTTGTGTGAACTCGGTCTGCTACCCGGAAGCTATCTGGCTGCAAATAAACTGCAAATGCTGATCACTGGCCTGAGCCTCTCGGATCCTCGTCCTGATCGACGACTGAGCAACCATGGTAACAAGTATACCCTACTCTGTATGTCCCTGCTTCTCAAGGTATAACTCGGAGAAACCCTGAACCAAGTTTGTAACTGAAACTCGGTGGCAAGCCAAAGTCCCTCTGGACTTCCTGCTGAGTGTATCGGCAACCACATTAGCTTTCCCCGGGTGGTAGCTAATGGTACAATCGTAGTCCTTCAGGAACTCCATCCATCTCCTCTGTCGGAGATTAAGCTCCTTCTAAGTGAAAATATATTTGAGACTCTTATGATTAGTGAGAATCTCAAATGTAATGCCGTATAAATGATGCCGCCAAAGCTTCAGAGCAAAGATGATGGCAGCTAACTCCAGATCATGAACTGGGTAGTTCTTCTCATGCTCCTTCAACTATCAAGAAGCATAGGATACTACCCTACCGTGCTGCATCAGAACAGCGCCCAAACCCTGAAGAGACGTGTCGGTGTAGAGTACAAATCCATCCTCTCCAGAAGGTAAAACCAAAACTGGAGCTGACAATAATCTCCGCTTCAGCTCCTGAAAGCTGATCTCACAATCCTCGGACCACGTGAACTTCACACCTTTCTTGGTAAGACATGTCAGCAGCATAGCAATACGCGAGAAACCCTTGACAAAACGTCGATAATATCCGGCCAGTCCTAGAAAACTGCGGATCTCCTGCACTGACTTCGGTTGCTCCCAGCTGGTGATAGCCTCGATCTTCTGAGGGTCTACTGAAATACCTCTATTCGAGACCACATGTCCCAGAAAACCGACTAAGGATAGCCAGAATGTACACTTGCTGAACTTCGCGTACAGCTGATGTCGTCTAAGAATCTCCAAAACTATGCGAAGATGCTGTGCATGTTCCTCCTCGGAACACGAGTAGACCAATATATCATCGATGAAAACGATGACAAACTGATCAAGATACTCCAGAAAGATGCGGTTCATCAAGTCCATAAACACCGCTGGAGCATTGGTAAGCCCAAATGGCATTATCAAAAACTCATAATGACCGTATATGGTACGGAAAGTTGTCTTCTGAATATCTGAGTCTCTGACTCTCAGCTGATGATATCCAGATCGCAGATCAAATCTTAGAATACACTGATGTACCTCTGAGCTGATCAAATAAATCCTCGATCCGTGGTAAAGGATATTTATTTCTGACGGTCATTGCATTCAGCTATCTATAGTCAATACATAACCTCATGGTGTCGTCTTTTTTTCTTGACAAATAACACCGGAGAACCCCATGGAGAAACATTAGGGAGAATAAACCCCCTATCTAAAAGCTCCTGGAGTTGAACCTTCAGCTCGTTCAACTCTTTTGGTGCCATACGATAAGAAGCTTTCGATGCTGGTGCGGTCCCCGGAATCAGCTCAATAGCGAACTCCACTTGCCTTCTGGGAGGCAAACCTGGTAGCTCCTCTGGAAATACATCCGGATACTCGTGGACTACCGGAACATCGAAGAGCTATGAACTACTGTTGTCCTCAGTACTAATCAAAGATAACAGAAAACCCTGACAGCCATGTGACAGCAGCTTCTGAGCCTGAATCGCCGAAATGATCGATATGTCGTCGTCTCTAATGCCAGTGAAATTCCACGAGGGTTGGTTCAGAGGTCGGAATGTGACCACCCTCGTCTGGCAATCAACAGTGGCATGATATACTGACAAACAGTCCATGCCAAGTATAATATCAAACTCGACCATTTCCAATACTAACAGATCCACCGTAAGTATTAGGTTGCCAAAATCTAACGGGCAACCTCTGACCTCTTGGGTGACATCCAATGTATCACCGGAGGGTAGAGAGACGGTTAGTCGCTGCGATCTAGAAGTGGGTAATCTACCAATCTCCCGCATAAAAGTACGAGATATAAAAGAATGCGAGCTACCTGTATCTATCAGTATATCTGCAGATAAGACATAAATAGAAATCATACCGCGGAAAACGGATCCGTCGGCTCGCTGCACGTCCTCTCTGGTGATCACATGAATACGTCCAGTCTCTGGCGGTGGAGGAGGGGGTAACGCTGCCAGTGGCTGCTGCGGCTGGGCAGAAGCCTACCACTAAGGCGGTGCAGGATACTGTGCTATAGAAGCCTGAGAGGGCGGCGACTAATACCATACCGAGGGTTGGGACTGCGTCTGATACGGAGCCTGTGGCTGGGACTGCGACTGGTACTGCCCCTAAGTCAGATAATGAGATCCCGGAACAAAGCTCTGGGGTAATATGGAAACACCGAAATACTCCTATCCAAGCATGCCAAACGCAACTGCTGCAGGAGGAGCTGTCCTCTGCTGGCGATGCGAAGGTTGGGCTCTGTGCCCTCCTCGCTGAGTCCCTGTCTGACTGAGCTGAACTCTATGACCAGAAACTCCGGAAGCAATATGCTGAGCCTTCAACGAATAATCTCGGCTCACGTGCCCCGGCAGTTTACAATAATAGCAAATTGACTGTCCCAGGGTGCAAGCTGATGTGGTGTGCTCTCTGGATCCACACCGGGCACAGTGAATGTCATCGACGGTTTGTTTCCGGGTCTGCTGAGGAGGCCGGAAACTTCCAGATGGAAACCGCCTAGACCACTGAGACTGACTAGATACTCCAGAAGTACCCTTACCAGCCCGACTGCGACTACTCTGCTGTTGTCCGGTCGTCTGTGCCTGCTGGATCTGTCCTGACGTCTGACCCATCTGCTTCCTTTTTTTGTCCGGATACGCTCTCTGCATAGCTGACTCGACCATGAGGGCTCTGTCCAATGTCTCTAAATAAGATGCACTACCCAAACCGGCAAGCTTTACTTGCAAATGCCCATCAAGCCCCTGAACAAACTGCTGCATATGCGTACTGTCCTCAGCAACCAGCTCTGGACAAAATCTAGCCAATCGGTTAAACTCTGCATTATATTCTGTCACCGACCGGTTCTTCTGACGCAGGCTCATGAAATCCTGCCGGCGGGTCATCTGATATGCTCGTGGAAAGAAACGGCTCTCAAAGCCTCTCTAAACTTGGTCCAAGTGACGTTCCGCTCGCCGATGAGGGAACGCTGAGTAACCCACCAGGTGTTAACCTCATCCTGTAAATGAAAAGCAGCCAGCTCTGCTTTCTCCCACTCGGAGCAAGCTATATAGAAGAAGGTCTGCTCCATAGTCTATCCATGATAGGGCCATACCCGGATCGAGGTCTCCTCAGAAGAGTGTGAATCGACTCTTCATCGACTCTGCTAATACTAGAATCCTGGCTCGTGCTGCGATAAGGTCAATGAGGTGTGTCGGAATGGCTGCAGGAATTGTCGGAACCACTGGAGCTGGTACTACAGGCGGTACCGCTGAATAGACCGGAGGAGATACTCCCGGTGCTGCTCTATAAACTGGAGCATAAGCCGTCGGTGGCACTGTAGGGTGAATATAGGTGGCCGCGACTGGAGGTACAGTAGGTAATGGTACCGGATGTGGAGCAGCCGGTATCCTTGATGCCGGTGCTGCTGGGTATGCTGTAGGTACTGGGGGCACAGGTGCCACTGGTGTTGGGTACACTATAGGTCCAGGTGGCGGTGGTGCCGAGTACGCCGTAGGCTGGACCGGAGCAGGTGCGGGGTATGCCGGTAGTACCCCTGGTGATACCGGAAATACAGTAGGGATAGGTACATTCGGCACAGCCGAGGTAGGTACCTCTATAAGAGCCATCGGGGTCTGAGAGCCCGATGCGCCCGCGATATGCTGAGTCTGCCCCTGACTGACAGGATCATCAACAGTCAGCATCTCTGGCATGTCCAGAGATCTCGAGGTCCTCGTACGTGGTCGTCCAGCGCCACGTCTCGTAGCAATACGTGTTGATCTCCTCATATCTGTTAAATTATATCACAGATATTACTACAAGTATAAACAATTACAAAATAACATCATACCTAATTGCTGTCTGGAGATGTTCCTTCGCTGTCCAGTCCCCATACTGACCTCGGAATTCCGAACGAGTAAATCATCGGGAATCAATACAAATCCGAAACGGAAGACCGAAATATAACCATAACAGAAATCCGTACAAACCGAAGTAGATATCCAAATATCCAAAATACCAAAAGCAGGTATCATAACCCAGATAAATCCGCACCAACACTTACCAAATAAATTGGAATCAGATAAATCTTGAAAATCCAGAACATATAGCAAGTATCGTAACATGGCTCTGATACCACTAAATTGTCACACCCCGGAGGAGTCCCTGTCCGAAAAAATTTTGGCAGCATCAACCCTGTACGGCTGATAATCTGAAAATTTCTACACCACCATATACCTCAGCCACATGCGGCTGGAACAATAACAATAATAAAAAATACATCACACAGCCATCCACATAGTTAAATAGATAACAAACTAGAACAGGGATAATATGACTCAAAAACAACCTTACTCAACTACACTCGTAAAGCTCAAAACCGATATCCTACTCCACTACACTCATAAAGCTCAAATCACAACGAACTTACCTCTTCTGCCCTCCAGGCAGGCATGTAGTAAAAACAAATCCGAATAAAAGTCATCCACAAGTAAAACAATCCATACAAGATCCAAAGTATCCAAAATGGAACAAGTCCGAACATAGTCTAGAAAAGAACACCAAAAGACAAATAACCATCCTCGTGAACTGCAGAGGACTAGCGGCTGGAACTCTCGCCTGACAGCATCAACCTGAAATAGCAACGGAGGAAGGTGTGAGTCCAACACTCAGCAGATACAACTGATATACATAGTAAGGAAATAACATCTAGCACTAATCATGCGTAATCTCCTGACATAATTAGGATAAATGCAAACTGAGATAAACAGGAGCATAACTGTACTAACCAGGACCAGGTATAAATATCACAGAGTCATCCGACCAAGAAGTATCAATATCCTGTATACATGTCAAGCATAGGCATCCATCCAAGTGCAGCAAACACAAACACAACCAATAAATGCATCATGCATATAATGCCCATGACATGTCCTGGTCACCCCTACTCTCAAGTCAGCCGTCTCAGACACGATAGTGAGACCGATAGGGTAGGGCTGTGACAACCGTGCACTCTGTCATCACTACTCCTGATGAGTGATCGAGTGAACGGGATGCTGTCAGAGTACACCTATCCTCCTACCCCAAATCATAAATGGGGGAGCTCAATGCTCTCATCTCCCGGTACACGATGACGGGGAGGGATCCCTGTCCTGCTACAACGCTGAGTCACACTAACCCATGAGTGGACCAACGGAGCCCTTGACAGAGCAACTGCTGCTACACACCCTACCTGAATATACCACTAACCCATGAGTGGTCATGTGTGCAGTTACATGTAACTGGCGATGTGCTCAACAATAATGGAGCCGACAATCGCACAGCATGCAATCATTCGAATGGTGCATGACACTAAGCATGGTAATATACTGAACCAATCTACATACATATATGATGTGCACCATAGTCAATAAACCATATCAAGGGGACACAGATCAGATAAGGTATCACACCTAGGTCCTGAACATGGTGAAGTATGGTTATATCACTACTCCTATAAACACGTATAACCAGGTAAGTAATAACATGAGATGCAAAATAAGAAATCAACCAAGCATGTAACAGGTATCGGGTAGTGATTAACCGAAGCAAATAAGAAACATAATTATTGCTATTTGTTAACTTCACTACTAAGCATATCAAAGACATAAAGTCAAAAGTACCCGCCTCCAATAGGAATGTCCAAATCCGACATCGAGATACTCGTCTCGCATCAAAGTCCTGTATCCAATAGATATACGATTATTTAGCTAAATTCCTATAAATAGCTAAATAAATTCTTTAACCCTAAATTAGGGCAAAAACCCTAATTTCAAAAAACCATATACATAGGTTAACGTTAATTATTAACCTATCTATCAATAATTGATAACATGATTAAAACCCTATTCCTTAACTCACTTCTCACAGCAAGGATGTTGCTGGAAATTATGGCCGAAAAAATCACAGCTGCTGTGGAACCCCGATACACTACCAGCGAAATGAATCTACAATTAAAGACCACTATCCTTAGTTAGCATGATCTTCCACCCAACACAAGTGCTGTTCACAACACAAAAATAATCAGAGCACAAATTGAAAACCAAACCTTAAACCCTTACCTTAAATCCCACTACCGAATCACTGCTGCCCTCTGTCGCCTTCTCGAGCTCTCGACTCCCGGCGGCACACAAAACAGAAGCACGGCAACAGCCGCTCCAGATCAGCGGCACGGGAGAGGGAACTTGGCCGACGGTGGCGGCAATGAATTTGTTGGTCGGCTCAAACCTCACAGCGGCGACTAGGGCACAAGAAATCAGCCGGCGACCAGCGCTAGGTCGGACCTGGTGGCTGGCACAGAGGAGATCGGAGAGGGGCGGTGGCTGTGAACCCAAAATCTAGGGCACGCGAGTTCGGCGGCTGGTGGGAGGGACTCGGCTAGGGCAGAAGGGAGGTCAGCGGTGTCTCGTCGGACCAGAGGAGGGGGAAGGAATCGGGAGGTAGAGGAGTCTGCCGGCTCTTGCTCAAGCGCCGGTGAGGTGGGAGAAGAAGGGAATGCGTCGAGGAGAAATGGCTGTCGGGGAAAGAAGAACTGGCCGATGGTGCTTCGTTCAACAGCGGTGGGCTGCAGAGAGATTAGGGAAAAGCTCGGGAAGAAAAAGAAGAAGGCGAAGCCCTTGGCCGAGAGGTATTGTACGCGGAGAGGGAGAGGAAACCGCTCAGCGCCGGTTAGGGCTCGGGAGAAGGCACACGGCAAAGAGAAAACGGCGAAGAAAAAAAAATGAAGAAAAGGAAAAATAAATAAAGGAAAGGAATTAAGAAATTCAACTTTTCCTCACTTAAATGGGGGAGCCAAAATAGGCTTTCCTGGGGCCCAATTTTTATCCCCGTAAACTCAACCATACGAGCTCCGAAAAATTCCCAAAAAATTTCCAAAAATTTTGGATAATTCCTTTATTTTTATCTGCACCTTTCGGTATTTTACATATGAGACATCATCAAGCGAGGAGAAGTTGTCGTCGCCAAGATTGCATTGGCAGATAACCTGGCAAATCCTTTCACTAAAGCCCTTCCAGCGAAAGCTTTTGATCGGCATGTGGAGGGGATGGGAATCAGATGTATGACAACTGATATGGAAGCTTAGTCTTTTAGTATAAGTGGGAGATTGTTGGAGTGTATACTAAAAGCCTAGCTTTTGTAAATATTTATTTTTGAAATAAAAGAATCACATTGGTCAATATCTATATTTATTTGTTAAATGTAATTGTTTAATTAATTTATATAAGTAGATAACATGGTGTGTGGTGTCAAACTCAGAAGATCATGTTGTCGGTTCTTTATAAATTATAAACAGTTGCCCACGACTAAGATGGAAAGGAATAAACCATCGGAATAGTCGTAGTGTAATTAAGTATTAGTTTATCTTGATTAATAAATTACATTGGTACACTCTAAGTGTATTGAGTAGGACTATTTAAGTAAGTTCTTTTTGTACTGACTTAATAAAAGAACTAGACCTTAGTTATTATGGAAGTGTGTGCTCTTAATCCTAATATAATAACAAGCGCATATATTTAATATTTATTTCTTTGACTTATCAAAGGGTGAGGTTTAGCTCGATAAATCAATATGCCCGATAAGTTGGGAAATGATATTACTTATAGTGTGTGTTGTTGATTATAGAAGGAATTTGTATCCTAGTTATCTAGGTTGAGAATGTCCCCAAGAGGAGCTCATAAGGATTGTCATGTTAAACCCTGCAGGTGGACTTAGTCCGACGTGACAATGAAGTTGAGTGGTACTACTCTTGGAGCTAGATATTAATTAAGTGAGTTGTCAGTAACTTACTTAATTAGTGGGCATTCGTTATCTTAAATACAGGGAGACTAACACACTCATGATAAGAAGGGGCCCATAATGTAATTTGAGATTGGTGCGGTAGTGCAATAATAACTCTCTAGTGGAATGAGTTATTATCGATGAACTTGAGTTGTGTGTTCAGGGTGAACACGGGATACTCAAGCTCATCGGAAGGTCAAAACCAATTTCTCCTCTAGGTCTCTGTCGTATCCTCATTAAAGTCTCAAGTCCATCCAAATAATAGCCCATCTTGGTGTCCAAGAAGGGGGCCGGCCCAATGCTTGGTGACCAAGCAAGGGTCGGCCACCATATCCTCTTAAAGGGTCGGCCCCTTGCTTGTTGTCCAAGCAAGAGGGGGTCGACCACAATAATTCAAATAAGGAGAGGTGTTTTGAATTTTTTTTAAAATCTTCTCTTTGTAGAAAACTATAAGTTTTAAAAGAGAGATTTTAAATTTAAAAACTTTCCTTATTTGAATTAGGCTACATGTTTTTAAAAAAAGTTTAAAAGTTTTAAAACTTTCCTTTTTTAACCATCCTCATGGTTTAAGAAAAAAAAGGAAGAGAAGTTTTAAAATTTAAAATTTCTATCACCATGTTAAAAAAGGAAATTTTATAAGAGAAGTTTTAAATTTTAAAACATGTTTAATATCCAAGAAGGCCGTGTGTCTCGCCATACAGTTCTGGAAGTCAATTTTAGAAATTAATATTTAATGGAATTAATAACATAGGTGGATTTGAATCTATAGTATTAAGTTCTTCTTGCGATTCAAATCTAAACTATTAAGAACAGATAAGTTAAATTTGGAATCAATGATGTTAAGTTCCGTCTGTGATTCCTAATTTAATTTCTAAAGAACACAATAGGTTATTTAAGGAAAGGTTCGACACTTGTACAAAATTTTTGTACAGTGGAACCGGTACATTTTCCTAGGACTAACCAACACCACCTTCATGGTGCTAGCCACTTTAGGAGGTTCAACCAAGAAGGAGAGGAGGAGGAAGAGGAAGATGATGAATCTCATCTAAAATGCAATGCCAAAAACCTTTTATATTCATCTAATGAATACCAAGGGTTTTTTTCCTTTGGTCTTCCTCTTATTAATGCTCCATTAAACTCTATAATAGACATTAATCCTAATGAATCTAATCCTCTTTTGTGGTTTAGTCTAATCTAATGAATCTAATTCAGATTATACTCAACCCAATAATCTAATAGTTGGATTCATATGAGTTTAACTCAATGCTAATTTGGATTAGACTTAATCCTATAATATTTGGGTCTATCATATTTTAGTTAAACTAAAATATATCCATCTGCAAATTAACGTGTTCTTTATGTGTGACCTAATAGACTCTCATAACATTGGTAATGTATCTCAAACTACTTTAGATACATAAGCAATGAGTGACATCTAATAATGCATCATTGCTACCCAAGTGATGAGAATATTGAGATCCTACCTAACATTTCTTTGTCTATTATCTTATATGACTTGATTCTTATATCCTCGATATTTAGATTGATTAATGACGTATAAACCATGTCATCCTCTTATCAATCTTTATATTTTTTTGATCTCTAAGTAGACTTATTTAACCAAATGAGCTCATTATCTCATATTGACTTATTTGACCATGATCATGCATTTTAGTAGTCCTACTTAATTAAAGGGCCCATAAATATCACTTCCGTCATATGAAAGGGATGGATCCCATATATATCACTCACATCTCTCCATATAACTTATTGCATATCAGTGATTGACTTTATAGTCTACCTTGTTACAGGTGATATTTACCAATACCAAAGTACACAACTCTTTATGTAGGGAACTGTAGTGACTTCAGATCTAAGGACTATTCATATCAATAGTCACTATAAGAATGTTTATGACACTCATATAATGATCTATAAAATATTCTCATAACAGATCAATTCAGTACATATTCTCTAATATATACACATGCATCAACTTAATATCTTATATCCATAAATTGTGAGATTAAGTCATCAATTGACCTACATGCTAGTCATCAATTGATTAACTAGGAATAGTTAAGAGTAGTGTTTTTATATATATCTATAGTTTTCCACTATCAATTCAACCAATTGATATGTTGTAAACTATAACCTACTAACATAGGACATTATTATACTTATTCATCTGACACAAATCTAAAGTAAATATAATAACTATTACCTTTTATTAATGAAATATGATATAATATATTCTAAGTCAATCAACTCTTGATTATCTCTTAGGGCTTACACTAACAAGTAATACTTAGATAGAAAATCTAGGTATTTTCTTTATGCTAAATTTCCATTATGAAGTGCCCTATCATATGCCATGACATCATTACTTTTGCTTTTATATTTTTTTAAATATTTCACATGATATGTCATACATGCATTATTTAACTATGATAGTTTTTCTTTTAAAAAATATTTATGTGATATATGATATAATCATTCTCATGCATTATTTTAAATTCCTTGTAATTAAAGACAATGACATATATTGACATCCTAAGTTTAAAATGTCAAGTTAGATATACATGATTCCTTAGTTTAGAGAAAACATATTATACATCTCACAAGAGCTATAGAGTTGACTTATGTGTATTGAGACACATTAGATACAAGTGAGATGTTAGGAAGATGAACAAAACTTAAGATGTTGATATAGTCCATCTTTTTGAGTTTTAGTATCATCAAAACAAATGATTATGTGAAGTCCAATCATGAGGAAAGTAAGTGTACAAGTCATATGCATTTAGCCCAAAGATCGTTGATACGGGTTATGATAAGTGAGCCTTTCAGGTGAAATGAAAGCTAAAGTCGAGAGGATGAGTTGATACATGAACTTGATCAAGCGTGAGTTTCCTTGCATAGAATCGGAAGGGAAAAGTTGGCAAGGCCTAGAGATGTTTAGCCTTGGTTAGGCCATAATATATGACCGAGTGAAGGTCAACCAAGAGATCGACTCGACGAGAAAAGCCAGTAGGGCTCAGAGATGTTTAGCCTTAGTTAGGTTGTAATATATGACTTAGCGAAGGTCAACTGAGAGAGATATTCTCTATGTGCACTCAATCGAACAATGTAGACCTGGAAAGTGTAAAAGAACTTAACATCATACAAAGTTCTTAACATATGATCGATCAAGCGAAGGTCGACCGAGCGAGATACTCTCTTTGTGCGCTCGGCTGGGAAATATAGATCGAGCAAGAATAAAAGCACTTAACATCATACAGAGTACTTAACAAATAATTGACCGAGTGAAGGTCGATCAAGCGAGATACTCTTTGTGTGCGCTCGATCGGGCAATGTAGATCAAACAAGCGTAAAAGCACTTGGCATCACACAAGTACTCTTAATGAATGACCGACCGAGATATATTCTTAATGCATGACCGACCGAGATATATTCAACATAAGGTATTCTTAATGTATCATTGGCTGAGATATATTCTTAATGCATGACCGGCCATGATATATTCAATATAAGGTATTCTTAATGCATGACTGGCCGAGATATATTCTTAATGCATGACCGGCCAAGATATATTCTTAATGCATGACCAACCGAGATATATTCAACATAAGGTATTCTTAATGCATGCCTGGTCAAGATATATTCTTAATGCATGATCGGCCGAGATATATTCTTAATGCATGATCGACCGAGATATATTCAACTTAAGGTATTCTTAATACATGATCGACCGAGAAATAATCTTAATGCATCACCGACCAAGATATATTCAACAAAAGGTATTCTTAATGTATGACCGGCTGAGATAAATTCTTAATGCATGATCGGCTGAGATATATTCAACATAAGGTATTCTTAATGCATGACCGGTCGAAATAAATTCTTAATACATAATCGGTCGAGATATATTCAACATAAGATTTCTTAGCCATATAGTTTTTTTGATGTCCAGAGATTGCAATATATTCAACTTAAGGTATTCTGAAACGATATATTCTTCATTCATGATCGGCCAAGATATATTCTTAATGCATAACTGGGTGAGATATATGTAGAACCGTTGCGGTCGGCTAGGAGGGGGTTGTTGGATAGTCCTGTAGGAATAAGAAAAAAGACAACCCTTCTTAGAACTCTTTAAGCTAACACTTACATAAATAAAGTAAAGCAGTAAATTAAAAACATAAAGAACGATGCACAAGTATTTACTTGGTTACAACCTATGTGGTTGTTAATCCAAGGAAGATTAAGCACTAAAAACTCCTTCAGACGAAAAAGCCTCTTACAATATTGAAGCGCAGAAACAGAAGCTTTAACTACTACTCTAAAGCACACAAGCGTTGGAATTACAAGTAATGAGTTCGTTGAAAAGCTTCTGGACCAAGGCTATATTTATAGCCTTGGTCGGGGCGCCTGGAAGGGTTCCGGGCGCCCTGGGGGGATAAAACTTTATCCCCCAACGTTCAGAACGCGTTAGATGCGTTCTGGTCAAACTTCAATCTCTGGGCGCCCGGAAGGGTTTCGAGCGCCCCGGGCTAGTCCGGGCGCCCCGGGCTGGTCCGGGCGCCCCGGGCTAGTCCGGGCGCCCCGGACTGGTCCGAGCGCCCCGGGCTGGTCCGGGCGCCTCGGACAGTTCCGGGCGCCCCGGACCATAAGTCAACTCAGGTTGACTTTTTTTCGCCTCAGTTGGGTGCTCTCTGCCATCCGAAAAAGGGCTCACCCGAACCCAACTTCCGGTCTTCTCGAGCGAGCTTCCCTCCGGCTTCTCGTCCCTCGGAATCGCTGCGTGTTTCCTTCTTGTCCGCCGGCGTACTCATCCGCAGTCTTCGTCCCTCAGACGCACCACGTGTCATCTTTCTCGCTAGCTGCGTCTCTTGCTCCCCGAGCAATCTTCCGCTCCGGCTTTCGTCCCTCGGAACCACCGCACGCTTCCTTCTCGTCCACCGGTGTACTCTTCCGCAGCACCTCGTCCCTCGGACTGCCGTCCTTCTCGATAACTGCGTCTTCCGTTTGACTACCTGTGTTCCTAAGCTCCTGCACACTTAGACACCAGGTTAGAACAGCACAGGACCTAACTTAACTTGTTGATCACACCAAAATAACCTTGGGGTTCCAACAATCTCCCTCTTTTTGATGTGATCAACCCAAGTTAAGTTAGGGTCAAAAATAGACATGAATAATGAAATAATATATTTTCCAATAACATGCAACAAGATAGAAAAAATTAAATTTCAAAAAATTCTAATTTTCTACCTCCCCCTAGACTTATACTTTTTCTTCTCCCCCTTTGATCACATAAAAAATTAGGGTTGCAAGAAAAATCTAAGGGTTGACACTTAGAAAATTTATAAAGATCTATTTCAATGGTTTTCTGGAAAATATTTCTAAGTCAAGGAAAATTCTAAGTCAAGAAAAATTTCTAAGTCATTAAGAACTTTTATAAAATTTTGAGAACTTTGAAAATTTTGCAAATAATTTTCACAAAAAGCAATCTCAAAATATCAGATAAAATTTCTAAGTTAAAAATAACTTTTGAAAAATTTCTAAGTTTTAGTTATGAAAATTAAGAGTTTTCTCAGTAGAAAACTTTATGCATAAAATTTTTTTTTAACATGTAGAATTAAAAAATTTCTATGTATTTATTTTAAATTTTATTTTATTTTATTTTTTGCTTTTATCAGAAAGTTTTAAATTTCTATTATAACTTATTACAATTTCTAAAATATGAACTAAGAAAATTTGAACATGCGAAGAATTGTACTATGTTAATATCTGTTAATAGTTTGTCGAGATACTTTAATCGGCAGGCTATTTCTTTCAGCTTTAAAGCAACAAATATTAAACATGCAAGAAATTGTATTGACAAAATAATTGGTAAAAATTCATTTGACAATTTTTCTAATTTGCAAGATTCATTCGATAAAATATTTTGTAGCTTGCAAGAATCTTTTGGCAATATTTCTGATTTGCAAAATTCTTTTGACAAAATAATTTGTAATTCGCAAGAATCCTTCGTCAAAATATTTTGTAATTCGAAAAATTCTTTCGATAATATTCTTAATTTGCAAGAGGTGTTCGGCAGTTGATTTTCTAATCCAAAAAACTCTTTCGATGATTCAATTTTTAATTCGCAAAAATCTTCAGGTAATTTTTTGATTAATTGAACCAATTGTTCAGAGGGTAGAGGCCATACCTTACTTACCTCGTTGGTCGTTGGTTCTCCCCCTGTTGAATTGCTTTCTTCCGAAGATTCTCCCCCATCATCGATGCTCAAGGAATAAGGGTTTTCTGTGTCCTTGAGATGTACTTCGGCTGTTGGCTCTGTTGGTGGCTCGGTGTCTATTGAGTCGTCGGCTTCCAAAGGTGTTAGAGTGTATACTAAAAGCCTAGCTTTTGGTATAAATATTTATCTAGAAATAAGAATCACATTGGTCAAATGTCTACATTTATGATAAATGTAGTTGCTCAATTAATTTATATTGTAGATAACATGGTGTGTGGTGTCACACACAGAAGATCATGTTATTGGTTCCTTATAAATTATAAACAGTAGCTCACGACCAAGATGGAAAGGAACAAACCATTGGAAGGTCGTAGTGTAATTAGGTATTAGTTTGTCTTAACTATATAATTACACTAGTACACTTAGAGTGTATTGAGTAGGACCATTTGAGGTCGTTCCTTTTATACTGACTTTATGAAGGAACAAAGACCTCAGTTATTATGGAAGTGTGTGCTCTTAATCCTAATATAATAACAAGCACATATATTTGATATTTATTTCTTTAATTTATCAATGGGTGAGATTTAGTTCGATGAATCAATAAGCCCGATAAGTTGGGAAATGATATCACCTATAGTGTGCATTGTTGATTATAAAAGGAAACTGTGTCCTAGTGATCTAGGTTGAGAATGTCCTCAAGAGGAGCTCATAAGGATTGTCATGTTAAACCCTGCAGGTGGACTTAGTCCGACATGACGATAAGGTTGAGTGGTACTACTCTTGGACTAAGATATTAATTAAATGAGTTGTCAGTAACTCGCTTAATTAGTGGATATTTGACATCTTAAACACAGGGAGACTAACACACTCATAATAAGAAGGAGCCCAAAATGTAATTTGGGATTGGTGCGGTAGTTCAATAATAGTTCTTTAGTGGAATGAATTATTATTGATGGAAATAAGTTGTGTGTTCGGGGCAAACACGGGAAGCTTAATTTCATCAGGAGACCAAAACCAATTCCTCCTCTCGGTCCCTATCATAGCCTCTTGTATATAGAGATTTATACCCACCTTCTTACCCAACCAATAGGGGCCGGCCAAGCTAAGCTTGAAGCTCAAGCTTAGGGCCGGCCAAGCCTAAAGGTTGGCCTTAAGGTGGCCGGCCAATAGCTTGGAGCCCAAGCTTAGGTGGCCGGCCACATCATATTAAAAAGGATTTTTTTTTAAATTATTTCTTATGTGGATATCATAGTTTTAAAAGAGAGTTTAAAAATTAAATCTTTCCTTTTAAAGATTTCTACAAAAGATTAAGAAAAGATTTGAAATCTTTCCTTATTTGTAGATTGAAAGGAGATTTTATTTTTAAGAAAAACTTTCCTTTTTAACCATGATAATAATTTAAAAGAGAAGTTTAAAAATTAAATATTCTCTTTTATTAGTTTCTACAAAAGATTAAGAAAAGATTTGATATCTTTCCTTATTTGTAGATTGAAAAGATATTTTAATTTTTAGAGATAACTTTCCTTTTGGAAATTATCCACATGTTTAAAAGAAGAATTTTAATTTATAAAATTTCCTTTTTATTAACCAATCATGAAGGGATAAAAATTATTGGAGAAATTTTATAAATTTCTAGAAACAAATTACGAAGTTTTAATTCTTGTGTGAATTAAATTTTTCTTGTTTTGGGAATTAAGTGGCCGGCCATTATTATTAAAAGAAGAAAATTGTTTTTTAATTAAAATAATTTTTCTTTTTTATGACAAAAGAATTAAGGAATTTTTTATTAAAATTTTCTTATTTGTCAAGACCAAGGATTATAAAAGAGGGGGTAGAGGTGCCTTCACGGGTGATCAACTCTATTATTCTTCTCCTCTCTTTTCCTCCTTGGTGGCCGGCCCTAGCTTCTTCCTCTTCTCTTCTTCTTATGGCCGGCGGCAACCTCTCTTGGAGCTCTTGATGGTGGCCGGTTCTAGCTAGGAGAAGAAGGAGAGAAAGGTGGTTTTGTTTCTTGCATCCTTTGGAGCTTGGTGGTGGTGGCCGGATCTCTACTTCTCTTGGAGAATTGTGGTGGCCGAAACTTGCAAGGAAGAAGAAGGTGCTTGGTGGTTCTCATCTCGGAAGATCGTTGCCCACACAACGTCCGAGGTTAGAAGAGGAATACGGTAGAAGATCAAGAGGTCTTTTTAGAAGGCATAACTAGTAATTTTTCCTTTCCGCATCATGCTAGTTATTTATGGAAATAATACCAAATACAAGAAGCTTACGATTCTAGTATTTCGAATATGTTTTTTGAAGTTGTGTTCTTTTATTTTTCTTTTCCTTGTGATTTGATTGTTCTTTTTGGTTGACCTAAAGTTATTTTAGGAAATTAAATATTAGCTTTCCATAAAAGGTTTTGTCTAGTCGGCGGTGGTTGTTCCCATATCCAAGAAGGCCATGTGCCTCGCCACGTCAGTACTGGAAACCAATTATGGAAATTAATATTTAATGGAATTAATAACTTAGGTGATTTGGATCAAACGTGTTAAGTTCCGCAGGAGATCCAAGTCTAAACCTTAAAGAACAAATAGATTAAGTTTTGGATCAAACGTGTTAAGTTCCGCAGGCGATCCAAAATTTAATTTAAAAGAACACATGGTAGCTAGGAAAAGGTTCAGACCTTTGTACAAAATTTTTGTACAGTGGAACCTCTAGGTTTTCCGAGTAGCAACCAACAATTGGTATCAGAGCTAGGGTTTTGCCTCTGTGTATTTGGTATTAGTTTAATTATGCACATGTCATACATAATTTAGGCAGGTTAATAGTAGGATGTGCTAACGTTGTGGATGCAGGATCCAACTATTATGGCTTTTAGTTATTATGTGTGTGATTGGACCCTTGGACATGTCAAGGGCATTTATATGTGTGTGCATGATTGTATTAAAACACAGCAGGAGCTGTATTTAGATTTATTAGGATTTTATTTTTGATCTAGATACATGTACATTCCTTTTATGGAATATAGGATCAAAATGTAAAATTCTATTTATGTCGCAGATCGAATCTTGCAAAGCGTGGAACCTTCTAAGGACCAGAGGCGCAGCGGAACTAGGAGCAAGATGGATGCGACAGCTAGACCCGGTGGCGGTGGCCAAATATGGCAGCAGCTTGGGATGACAACACATAGAGGACAACTAGAGATAAAAGCCATAATAGTTGAAAATTAGATTTTCTATTTATTGCTTTTATATTGTGCTGTGTGTGCATGTTAGTTTACAAGTTTAGTAGGCTAGCATAGTTAAAAATTCCTCATTTATAAATAACTAAGTGGGAGAGGGATTTTTAAGTAAATCCCATGGTCTCCATTACTGGTTTGTAAGTGATGCAAACAAGCTTGCGCGTTGGCTCTGAGTGCCTTCCTCCATAACGGATGAGCTTGTTTGCAGATCACTAGAACAGACTTCCATTTTTGGATGACTATAGGAAGTTAATTAAGAGCGTGCGATCTTCCCCAACGGAAGGGGCATAATCTTATTAATGGACTTAGTGTCAAGTAATGGTATACACTTAGACACATCTAATAGTATCCTTCCCATCGGAGTCACTGCTATTATTTGTGTGACCAAATGAGACCAACTATTAATTTGTCATAAAACTAGGTTGACAAGATAATAAAATTAAAGGGTTAAAACCCCTCTTACAAATGATTGATTTTGTATACGTCCACACTAACGTGGCATACAAAATTAACGGTGTTTGAGATAATTTTATTTGTCATAAAGTTACGTTGACAAGATAGTTAATGGGTAAAACCCTCCTCTTACAAATGTTGATTTTGTATACGTCCACACTAACGTGGCATGCAAAATTCACGGTGTTTTGAGGTGTTGGTAAATTTAAATAGTATTGTTAGAGGAATCAATATTATTTTAAATTTAGAGTCTTGACCAAATATTTGATTAAAGATAGACCAACTATTAATTTTATTCGTCATAAAGTAAGGTTGACGAGATACTAAAATTAAATAATAAAATTTCCTCTTTGAATTTGTATACGTCCACACTAACGTGGCATACAAAATTCATGGGGTTTTTTAAGGAGTTGGTCTTAACCAAATATTTTTGTGATTCTTAGGATGATGGTCAATCCCTAGCTGATATACTTTAGGATAGACTTAGTGGTCCCAATTATAATTGATTGGAAATAGGATTTGGACATTAAGGTAGACTGTCCTCTTAGAACTAAGAACAATAGAGGTGTATTTTATTCATTAGTTGATACATGTTTAGTGGAGTTATCTACCGGTACCTGGAGTGTAGATACAAGATACCATTAATCATGTCTGCAATTCATTGCAGGGTTCCAGGAAACCCGACAACTAAATGAAAGGTAAATCACCGTCCACATGGGCACTACTGTAAAAGTGGTAGCTATTGTAGTGGGAGATGTTTATCCTTTGATAAGAATAGAATATGGATTTTAAGTAATTGTCTTTACGTACCAAGTTTAGAAAGAACCTGATTTCAGTTTCTAAACTATTATAGATATTGTGTCTATTTTGATAACAAAGTTGTTATCAAGAAAAATAGGGAATTTATCTATTCTGGTATGATGGTTGACAATTTATAATCCAATAACTCCCACGATGCAACAAATGGAAATTAGTAACACATCTTCTAATTTTAAGAGAAAGCAACCTTCGGAAATGAACCAATTATATCTTTGACATCTAAAAGCTAGGTTATACTTGAGTAGGATTCATTGGTAGCTAATGAACTTTTGGGTTCATTGGTAGTGGAAATATTTTCAACCTGCGAGTCTTACTTGGAAGGAAAATAACCAAGAAGCTTTTAAGTCCAAGGGGTATGGAGTCAAAGATATGTTGAAATCGGTTCATTCTGATTTGTGTGATCCTATGACTATCTAGACAAGAGGTAGTATTGAATATTTTGTCTATTTTATAGACAACTATTCAAGATACAAATAAATTTACTTAATGTTCCGCAATACTAAGTACTTTGATTAGTTCAAAGAGTACAAGGTTGATGCGGAGAAATGTTAAAGTAAAAAGTCACTATGTAAGATCGTAGTGGCAAGAACCTCTTGGGAGAATTTAGGAGTCATTTATCAGAAGTAGGGATTCAATCCAAACTAACTGCACCTGGTACTCCCCAACAGAATGGTGTAGGAAAAGGAAGGTATAGGACTCTTATGGAAATAAGTAGATTGATGAGTTATTAAGAATATTATCAAAATCATTTTAAGGATATACTATGGAAACAGGAGTGAATATAGTACCTTCTAAAGTCAGAACTCTCTACTCATATAGAATTGCTGAATAGGCGTAAGCCTATTTCGAAGCATATTCGGATTCGAGAAGTCCAGCACATATGCAGAAGAGAGACAATGATAAGTTGAACAAGAATTCACTTGTTTGTGGGTTATCCTAGTAAAATGAAAGTAGGTTTATAGTCTTAAAAATCAGAAGATCATTGTTAGTATCAATGACCGATTTTTAGAAAAGGACTATGTAATAAACCATGTGTCCATAAGAAAATTTGTTCTTAAGGAAATAATAAAAGGCATGTCTAATCTAGTACCAACTGTACAAGATAAGATACCACAAGGAAACTGCAACACGTATCACACACAATTGCAGAAAGTGTCTTGTCGTAGTGGGAGGGTTGTTAGGCAACCTAAAAAGATTCATGTTTTGGGAGAGTTTTTGGACTCGATCCCTGGAGGACATGAACCTGATCTCCGGACATATGACGAAACACTCCAAGATAAAGATGCAACATCTTGGCAAAGAGTAATGAATATCAGAATTAGAATTCTAATAAAATCTGGAAGCTTGTAGAATCACCAAATGGTGTAAAAGCCTTTGGGTGTAAAAAGGTCTATAATAGGAAAAGAGGGATAGAAAGGAAGGTAGTAACTTTCAAAGCAAGGCTTGATGAAAAAGAAAACTTTTTCACTGGTAGTCATGCTTAAGTCTATCCGGATTCTTTTATCTATTTGGCAAGTGGATGTCAAGACAGCATTCCTTAATGGAAGTCTTGATGAAAGCATCCATATAAAGCAACCAGAAGGGTTCATTGCAAAGGGCTAAGAGCATCTTGTGTGCAAGCTCAATCAGTCTATGAACTGAGGCAAAGCTTCAAGGTCTTGGAACATCCGGTTTATCAAAGTAATCCAGACCTATGGATTTATTGAGTAAACGGATAAGTCTTGTGTATACAAAAAGGTGTGATGGAAACGTGGTGGTATTTCTTGTACTATACGTAGATAACATTTTTGGTAGTTGGAAACAATATCAAAATGTTGTCAGAAGTTAGGGTATGGTTGTCCAAATAATTCGATATAAAGGACTTGGGAGAATGTATATATTTTTGAGATCAAAGTAATAAGGGATCGAAAGAAAAAATATATTTTACTTATCCCAAGCTTGATACATCAGAAAATCCTTGCTCGTTTTAAGCATGCAAAACTTCTCAAAAGGTTTCTTACCTTTTAAGCATGAAGTGTCATTATCTAAAGAGATGTCTCCGATGACATCAAAGGAGATTGAGGACATTTAGACAGTTCTTTATGCTTCGGCAGTTAGACAACCTAATGTATGCTATGCACGAGATCAGAAATCTGTTTTGCCAAGGGCATAGTTAGCAGATATCAAAGTAACCCTAGACAAGGACATTGGACTGCAGTAAAGCATATATTAAAGTACCTTAGAGGCGCTAGATATTATATGCTAGCTTACAAGGCAGTTAATTGGTCCCTGTGGGTTACACGGATTTAGACTTCCAATCAGATAGGGATAATAATAAGTCGACCTCGGGGTTTTGTGTTTACTTTAGGAGGAAAAGTCATAACTATGGAAGAGTGATAAGCATAGGTGTTTTTCTGGACTCTACCATAGAAGCTGAGTATATGGCAAGCCTCAGAGGTAGCCATAAAAGCTGAATGACTTAATTACCTCAACATAGACTTAGATATGATTTCTAGTTTGTCCAAAGATTATTACAATTTATTGTAATAATAATGGTGCAGTAACAAACTCGAAGAAACCATGAGTCTATAAGGCAAGTAAACACAATAGAGCGCAAGTACTACCCAATACAGAAATTGTATAACGAGGAGAAGTTGTTGCCGCCTAGATTGCATCAGATGATAACCTAAGGTCCTTAAGGCAAGAGTTTTTTGAAAGGCATGGGAATCAGATGTACGGCAGCAGATATGGCAGCTTAGTCTTTTAGTATAAGTGGGAGATTGTTAGAGTGTATACTAAAAGCCTAGCTTTTGGTATAAATATTTATCTAGAAATAAGAATCACATTGGTCAAATGTCTACATTTATGATAAATGTAGTTGCTCAATTAATTTATATTGTAGATAACATGGTGTGTGGTGTCACACACAGATGATCATGTTATTGGTTCCTTATAAATTATAAACAGTAGCTCACGACCAAGATGGAAAGGAACAAACCATTGGAAGGTCGTAGTGTAATTAGGTATTAGTTTGTCTTAACTATATAATTACACTAGTACACTTAGAGTGTATTGAGTAGGACCATTTGAGGTCGTTCCTTTTATACTGACTTTATGAAGGAACAAAGACCTCAGTTATTATGGAAGTGTGTGCTCTTAATCCTAATATAATAACAAGCACATATATTTGATATTTATTTCTTTAATTTATCAATGGGTGAGATTTAGTTCGATGAATCAATAAGCCCGATAAGTTGGGAAATGATATCACTTATAGTGTGCATTGTTGATTATAAAAGGAAATTGTGTCCTAGTGATCTAGGTTGAGAATGTCCTCAAGAGGAGCTCATAAGGATTGTCATGTTAAACCCTGCAGGTGGACTTAGTCCGACATGACGATAAGGTTGAGTGGTACTACTCTTGGACTAAGATATTAATTAAATGAGTTGTCAGTAACTCGCTTAATTAGTGGACATTTGACATCTTAAACACAGGGAGACTAACACACTCATAATAAGAAGGAGCCCAAAATGAAATTTGGGATTGGTGCGGTAGTTCAATAATAGTTCTTAAGTGGAATGAATTATTATTGATGGAATTAAGTTGTGTGTTCGGGGCGAACACGGGAAGCTTAATTTCATCGGGAGACCAAAACCAATTCCTCCTCTCGGTCCCTATCGTAGCCTCTTGTATATAGAGATTTATACCCACCACATACCCACCTTCTTACCCAACCAATAGGGGCCGGCCAAGCTAAGCTTGAAGCTCAAGCTTAGGGCCGGCCAAGCCTAAAGGTTGGCCTTAAGGTGGCCGGCCAATAGCTTGGAGCCCAAGCTTAGGTGGCCGGCCACATCATATTAAAAAGGATTTTTTAAAAATTATTTCTTATGTGGATATCATAGTTTTAAAAGAGAGTTTAAAAATTAAATCTTTCCTTTTAAAGCTTTCTACAAAAGATTAAGAAAAGATTTGAAATCTTTCCTTATTTGTAGATTGAAAGGAGATTTTATTTTTAAGAAAAACTTTCCTTTTTAACCATGATAATAATTTAAAAGAGAAGTTTAAAAATTAAATATTCTCTTTTATTAGTTTCTACAAAAGATTAAGAAAAGATTTGATATCTTTCCTTATTTGTAGATTGAAAAGATATTTTAATTTTTAGAGATAACTTT
This sequence comes from Zingiber officinale, assembly GCF_018446385.1. Classification (NCBI taxonomy): domain Eukaryota; kingdom Viridiplantae; phylum Streptophyta; class Magnoliopsida; order Zingiberales; family Zingiberaceae; genus Zingiber; species Zingiber officinale. The sequence continues at coordinate 74,161,532 of NC_055990.1, forward strand.
CCTTTTGGAAATTATCCACATGTTTAAAAGAAGAATTTTAATTTATAAAATTTCCTTTTTATTAACCAATCATGAAGGGATAAAAATTATTGGAAAATTTTTATAAATTTCTAGAAACAAATTAGGAAGTTTTAATTCTTGTGTGAATTAAATTTTCCTTGTTTTGGGGAATTAGAAGTGGCCGGCCATTATTATTAAAAGAAGAAAATTGTTTTTTAATTAAAATAATTTTTCTTTTTTATGACAAAAGAATTAAGGAATTTTTATTAAAATTTCCTTATTTGTCAAGACCAAGGATTATAAAGAGGGGGTAGAGGTGCCTTCACGGGTGATCAACTCTATTATTCTTCTCCTCTCTTTTCCTCCTTGGTGGCCGGCCCTAGCTTCTTCCTCTTCTCTTCTTCTTATGGCCGGCGGCAACCTCTCTTGGAGCTCTTGATGGTGGCCGGTTCTAGCTAGGAGAAGAATGAGAGAAAGGTGGTTTTGTTTCTTGCATCCCTTGGAGCTTGGTGGTGGTGGCCGGACCTCTACTTCTCTTGGAGAATTGTGGTGGCCGAAACTTGCAAGGAAGAAGAAGGTGCTTGGTGGTTCTCATCTCGGAAGATCGTTGCCCACACAACGTCCGAGGTTAGAAGAGGAATACGGTAGAAGATCAAGAGGTCTTTTTAGAATGTATAACTAGTAATTTTTCCTTTCCGCATCATGCTAGTTATTTATGGAAATAATACCAAATACAAGAGGCTTACGATTCTAGTATTTCGAATATGTTTTTCGAAGTTGTGTTCTTTTATTTTTCTTTTCCTTGTGATTTGATTGTTCTTTTTGGTTGACCTAAAGTTATTTTAGGAAATTAAATATTAGCTTTCCATAAAAGGTTTTGTCTAGTCGGTGGTGGTTGTTCCCATATCCAAGAAGGTCATGTGCCTCGCCACGTCAGTACTGGGAACCAATTATGGAAATTACTATTTAATGGAATTAATAACTTAGGTGATTTGGATCAAACGTGTTAAGTTCCGCAGGAGATCCAAGTCTAAACCTTAAAGAACAAATAGATTAAGTTTCGGATCAAACGTGTTAAGTTCCGCAGGCGATCCAAAATTTAATTTAAAAGAACACATGGTAGCTAGGAAAAGGTTCAGACCTTTGTACAAAATTTTTGTACAGTGGAACCTCTAGGTTTTCCGAGTAGCAACCAACAAAAGGTTCTTCATAGAGCTTCAAGAACTTTTCCCAAAGTTCTTTTGCACTTTTGTATTCGCCGATTCTGTCGAGATCTTCATTTGGAATTACGGTTAGAAGATGAAATTCTGCTCATCTGTTTGCCATCGTTTCGTCATGTTGCTTCATATTCCAAAGCCGTAGATCGAGTTCTTCTCCATTCGTTGTCTTTGGTTCTTCATAGCCACATTTCAATATTAAAGAAATACCAAAATCAGAATTAAGATATACCTCATTTTGTTTCTTCCATAAAACAAACTCCCCCTCGAATGTTGGTGGGTAGACGCTAGCTCCGGCCATCATTTTGTTGCTTCAGACGGCGGTTAGTCCTTCTGAGGCGTCTCGGCTCTGAAACCACTTGTAGGACCGTTGCGACCGGCTAGGAGGGGGTTGTTGGATAGTCCTATAGGAATAAGAAGAAAGACAACTCTTTCTCGAACTCTTTAAGCTAACACTTGCATAAATAAAGTAAAGCAGTAAATTAAAAACATAAAGAACGAGACACAAGTATTTACTTGGTTACAACCGATGTGGTTGTTAATCCAAGGAAGATTAAGCACTAAACATTCCTTCAGACGGAGAAGCCTCTTACAACGTTGAAGCGCAGAAACAGAAGTATTAACTGTTGGTTAGTCCTAAGAAAACATACCGGTTCCACTGTACAAAATTTTTTTGCACAATTATCAAACCTTTCCTTAAATAACCTATTGTGTTCTTTAGAAGTTAAATTAGGAATCACAGACGGAACTTAACATCATTGATTCCAAATTTAACTTATCTGTTCTAAATAATTTAGATTTGAATCGCAAGCGGAACTTAACACTATTGTAACGGCCACCCTCCTTACTACTACTCTGAGGGTGACCGCTACTGATTCTACTAACTACTGTACTACTTGCTTTAAGACCAGAGATATTTTAAACTATTGGAAAACATATCATATATCAGAACATGCTTCTAAATAACAGCATAAAATTTCTTGATACTTTTTTTTTTATATTTCTTTCTTGTTTATCTCCCTTTTTTTTTTATACAAGATTAAACATGCAATTAAGTGTAACAACCAGTATAACATGCAGATCTATAAAGCTTAAATACCTCTACTGCTTACTACATCACTTGTTATCTTGCATTCATTTTATTCTACAACCGAACAGAAATAAAAGGAAGTCAATTAAACCTACTGCTCATTTATTGCACACAAATCCGAACATCACATGTTTTCCTTCCAAAAAATAAATACTTCTACAAGAATGCAGATTACTAGCATGCAAAGCAGTCATCAAGAGAATAACTCCCAACTAGCAGTAACCAAAACTAGCATGTACATAAGGATACTGAGCATATAACAAACCGAACCTACCATGCAATTTCCTCCATAGAGCAAAACTCATATAGCATACCAGCATTCACATAAGGCTACTGAGCAGTCAAAACCGAATTTTCATATACATTTTTTTTCCATAAAACAACTCATATAAAAATTCCAGCATGCATAAAAACTTCTGAGCATTTAACCAAACATTTAACCATCCGAATAATTCCAGCAAATTTAATATTCCAGCAGATTTAACATTCCAGCAGATTATAAGGAAGTACTGAGCATAAGTATTTACCATTTATTTGATTCTAACACATAAATGAAGCAATTTAAAACAGATCCTTAGCATTGAAAATTAATTCCCTTTTTGCAGTAATCAAAAGAACACTAGCAGTAACATTTCCAAAATCTTCCAACAAGGTCCCAAGCTTCCATTATCAGCCACCACACACACATATCATCAACGTCTCCTTGTCGCCTTCTTCTATACCACTTTAGCTTTTCCTTTACTTTTATCTATGTCTGCAGTAGGAGGAAGGTAGTATCTATAAGCTAAAAGCTTAGTAAGTGCTTTCTACTCACAAAATCCGATACGGAATGTATAAACATAAAAGAACGCAGAAAGTGCATGGTCCACATGAAAATAGCAACTAAAACTACATCATGCATCTCTAAAGGAACAACAAATTTAACTTGCTAGAATTTGTAACTTAGATAAAAGAACTTGTTCCATTTGTTCCCAAATTAATACTTTTATACTTTAAAATAATATTCAACTTTTCTTGGGCCCGGCATTGTACCACTTTGCGCGCATTTCTTAATGAGAATCGAGGTAGCTAATCCCGAAACCATTAAGACACTTCTAGACTTTGTGCCTAGGGGCAACTTGGAGCCCATCCCTTGGACCTTGTGTCCGGTACATGCCCTTTAAAAGTAAAATACTTTTCCTTATATCCTTCTTTAAATACTTCTTGTAATAAAATGCCTTGGCATTGATTTAAGCACTTAGCGTGCTTTGATTCTAAATTCTGAAATTTAGGATCAGATGGTGACTTAGTCTTGCTTTACTTGCACTTCTCTCCTTTATTCAGTATACAAGAGATTCTAAACCATATGTCACTGATATAAAAATATGAACCAGTACATATTTAAACTAAATTCCACAGTAATTTAAAAAGAACAACTATACCACTGGAATGTAACATGATATGTTCAAACCGAATTCAACAGCCAATAAAATAAACACATGGTCATAAGGAATGACCTTAATCAGGCTCACGACAGTAATAGTTTCCCCACAACAAGCTTGTAAAACTACCTTATTTCGAATCTTAACAGTCCCTTGATCATGCTGTAATTTGAAGGAAGTTTAACTACTTAATCATGCTTGAAGTGTGAGGTAAATACATCTAATTAGCATGCTGTGGTAATCAAGGAAAACCCTCAAAAATTTCTGTCCGTGCACTAAAAACACATCAAAAGATTTAAACCAAAACTTAATCTAATTTGCTAGAACAAGGGTCAAAATCCGAACCATATGCTAGCATGAAAAGGTTACTTTCGTTCATTTCACAACAAAATGCAAAACAAAACCCCGAGAGCTACTCCTACCGCAGGTGAGAAGCACTTACATCGGGTTCTTGGACTTACAACCGAAGAGAAATGCTCTAGGGTTTCGGTGGAGCTTCGATTCCACCTTTTTCCTTGTATTTCCCGAGCTCCCCTTGCCGGAATGATCACCCACGAGTGGAGACCGGCCGGAAAACACCTCGCCGACGTCGAGAGGAGGAAACCCTAGCCTTGGCTGCGGTTTCGCCCGAGAGGAGAAGACGGCGCCGCGTGGGTGAGAAGGGAGAGAGGTTTGGGTTTTTAGGTTTCGGGAAAGAAATTAACCTCCTTTAATAACCTAGGTGACTCGGTTCCACCTATAACTTAAATATATTTGTTCACACACTTAGTTAATAAAACGAGCTCAGCTCGGTTGGTTGGGCCGATTACTGCTTGGGCCCGAGAAGCTGGGTTCGAATCCTAGCTCTTGCACTTTGTGTTTTTTTTTTTTTTTAAACTTCCTCCTCCCGGTAAAAATGCCAAACGGACTCCAAAAATTGCATAAAAATACTCTAAAAATTCCTAAAAATCCCTAGAATATTTTAAAAGTATTTTCAGACATTTTCAAAGATATTTAGAACTCAAAGTAAGGAAAATTGGGTCGTTACAACTATTGATTCAAATTCACCTATGTTATTAATTCCATTAAATATTAATTTCCAAAATTGGCTTCCAGGACTACATGGCGAGGCACATGGCCTTCTTGGATATGGGAGCAACCACCACCGCCTAGACAAAACCTTTTAAGGAACGCTAATATTTAATTTCCATAAATAACTCTAAGTTTAACCAAAAAGAACAATCGAATCATAAATTCGAAAAATAAAACAAAAGAAATACAAATTCGAAAACAAATCCGAAAACTCTAGAATCATATGCCTCTTGTGTTTGGTATTTCCAAAAATAACTATACAAAAATAAAACTAGTATGATGCGGAAAACAATTACTAGTTATACCTTTCTATGTAAGCAAAAATAACCTCTTGATCTTCTACCGTATTCCTCTTCTAACCTCGGACGTTGTGTGGACAACGATCCTCCGAGACGAAAACCACCAAGCACCTTCTTTTTCCTTCTAGGTTTCGGCCACCACAATTCTCCAAGAGAAGTAGAGGTCCGGCCACCACCACCAAGCTCCAAGGGATGCAAGAAACAAAATCTCCTTTCTCTCCTTCTTCACCTAGCTAGAACTGGCCACCATCAAGAGCTCCAAGAGGGGTTGCCGCCGGCCACAAGAAGAAGAGAAGAGGGAGAAGCTAGGGTCGGCCACCAAGGAGGAAAAGAAAGGAGAAGAATAATAGAGTCGTTCACCCATGAAGGCACCTCTACCCCCTCTTTTATAATCCTTGGTCTTGGCAAATAAGGAAATTTAAATAAAAGCTTCCTTAATTCTTTTGCCATGAAAAGGAAAATTTATTTAATTAAAAACAATTTTCTCTTCTCAATTTACAATGGCCGACCACTTTAAAAGCAAAACAAGGAGAGTTTTAATTAATTAAAACTTCCTAATTTGTCTCCGGAAATTTATAAAAATTTCTCCAATAATTTTTCCCTTCATGGTGGTTTGTAAAAAAGAAATTTTAAAAATTAAAATCTTTCTTTTAAACATGTAGAAAGAAAGTTATCTCTAAAAATTAAAATCTCTTTTAATCTACAAATAAGGAAAGATATCAAATCTTTTCTTAATCTTTTGTAGAAACTTATAAAAGAGAATATTTAATTTTTAAACTCTCTTTTAAATCATAAATATGGTTAAAAGGGAAAATTTTCTCAAAATAAAAATCTACCTTTCAATCTACAAATAAGGAAAGATTTCAAATCTTTTCTTAATCTTTTGTAGAAAGCTATAAAAGGAAAGATTTAAATTTTAAACTCTCTTTTAAAACCATGATATCCACATAAGAAGTAATTTTAACAAAAATCCCTTTTTAATATGATGTGGTCGACCACCTAAGCTTGGGCTCCAAGCTATTGGTCGGCCACCTTATGGCTCAACCTTTAGGCTTGGCCGGCCCTAAGCTTGAGCTTAAGCTTAGCTTGGCAGGTCCCTATTGGTTGGGTAAGAAGGTGGGTATGTGGTGGGTATAAATCTCTATATACAAGAGGCTATGATAGGGATCGAGAGGAAGAATTGGTTTTGGTCTCCCGTTGAAATTAAGCTTCCCGTGTTCGCCTCGAACACACAACTTAATTTCATCAATAATAATTCATTCCACTAAAGAACTATTATTGAACTACCGCACCAATCCCAAATTACATTTTGGGCTCCTTCTTATTATGAGTGTGTTAGTCTCCCTGTGTTTAAGATGTCGAATGTCCACTAATTAAATGAGTTACTGACAACTCACTTAATTAATATCTTAGTCCAAGAGTAGTACCACTCAACCTTATCGTCATGTCGGACTAAATCCACCTGCAGGGTTTAACATGACAATCCTTATGAGCTCCTCTTGGGGACATTATCAACCTAGATTACTAGGACACAGATTCCTTCTATAATCAACAACACACACTATAAGTGATATCATTTCCCAACTTATCGGACTTATTGATTTATCGAACTAAATCTCACCCATTGATAAATTAAAGAAATAAATATCAAATATATGTGCTTGTTATTATATTAGGATTAAGAGCACACATTTCCAAAATAACTGATGTCTTTGTTCCTTTATAAAGTCAGTATAAAAAGAAACTACCTCTAATGGTCCTACTCAATACACTTAGAGTGTACTAGTGTAATTTAGTAGTCCAGATAAACTAATACCTAATTACACTACGACTATTCCAATGGTTTGTTCCTTTCCATCTTAGTCGTGAGCAACTGTTTATAATTTATAAAGAACTGATAACATGATCTTCTGTGTGTGACACCACACACCATGTTATCTACAATATAAATTAATTGAACAACTACATTTATCATAAATGTAGATATTTGACCTATGTGATTCTTATTTCTAGATATATGTTTATACCAAAAGCTAGGCTTTTAGTATACACTGTAATAATCTCCCACTTATACTAAAAGACTAAGATATCATATCTGCTGTCATACATCTGATTCTCAACCCTTCAACATGCCCATCAAAAGCTCTTGCCTTAAGGGCCTTAGTGAAAAGATCTATAGGTCATCATCTGATGTAATCTAGGCGGCAACAACTTCTCCTCGTTTATACGATTTCTCGTATTGGGTGGTACTTGCGCTCTGTTGTGTTTACTTCCCTTATGGACTTATGGTTTCTTTGAGTTTGCTACTGCACCAAATTATTTTGGACAAACCAGAAATCATATCTAAGTCTATCTTGAAGTATCTGAGCCATACAGCTTCTATGGCTACCTTAGAGGCTGCCATATACTCAGCTTCTATGGTGGAGTCCGAAAAAGCACCTATGCTTATCACTCTTCCATAGTTATGACTTTTCCTCCTAAAGTAAACACAAAACCCCGAGGTTGACTTACTATTGTCCCTTTCCGATTGGATGTTAAAATTCATGTAACTCATAGGGACCAAATTATCTGTCTTGTAAGCTAGCATATAATCTCTAGTGCCTCTAAGGTACTTCAATATATGCTTTACCGCAGACGAATATCCTTATCCAGAGTTACTTTGATATCTTCTAACAATGCCCACGACAAAACAGATATCCAGTCTCGTACACAGCATTGCATACATTAAACTTCCTATAGCCGAAGCATAAGGAACTGCCTTCATGTCCTTTATTTCCTTTGATGTCTTCTGAGACATCTCTTTAGATAAAGCTACTCCATGCCTAAAAGGTAAGAAACCTTTCTTGGAGTTCTGCATGCTAAAACGAGCTAAGATTGTTTCGTTATATGAAGCTTGGGATAAGTAAAATATATTCTTTTCTTGCAATCCCTTTGATCCCAATAATATATGCATTCTCCCAAGTCCTTCATATTAAATTGTTTGGGCAACTATACCCTTACTTCTGACAACACTTTGATATTGTTTCCAACTACCAAAAATGTTGTCTACGTATAGTACAAGAAATACCACCATGTTTCCATAACACTCTTTGTATACACAAGACTCATTCGGTTATTAAATAAATCCAAAGGTTTGTATTACTTCATTAGACCAGATGTCCAAGACCTTGAAGCTTTGCTTCAGTCTATAAGATGATCTTTTCCTTTTGCAATAAACCCCTACTGGTTGCTTATGGATGCTTTCTTCAAGACTTCTATTAAGGAAAGTTGTCTTATCATCCACTTGCCAAATCTCATAATAGATAAAAGAATCCGGATAGACTTAAGCATGACTACCGGTAAAAAGTTTCCTTTTTCAACAAGTCTTGCTTTGAATGTTTCCACCTTCCCGTCTATCATTTTTCCTATTGTAGACCTATTTTCACTTAATGGCTTTTACACCATTTGGTGATTCTACAAGCTCCCAGACTTTATTATAATACATATATTCTAATTCTGTATTCATTACATTTTGCAAAGATGCTGCATCTTTATCTTGGAGTGCTTCGTCATATGTCTGGGGATCAGGTTCATGTTTACTCGGGATCAAGTTCGAAGACTCTCCCAAAAACATGAATCTCTCAAGTTGCCTCACGACTCTCCCACTACGACGAGGCACTCTTTGTGTATCAATTATGATACGTGTTGCAGTTTATTGTGATATTTCATCTTGTGCAGTTGGTACTAGATTAGACATATCCTTTATTATTTTCTTAAGAACAAATTTACTTATGGGCTTATAGTTCATAGTCCTTTTCTAAAATCAGGCATTGATGCCAACAATGACCTTCCGATTTTAAGGACTACAAACCTCTTTTCATTTTTCTAGGATAACTCACAAACAAGTGAAATCATGTCCAACTTTTCAGTGTCTCTCACGTGCTAGACCACCCAAATCCGAATATGCTTCAGACTAGGCTTATGCCCATTTTGTAATTCTATGGGAGTAGAGAGTTCTGACTTAGAAGGTACTATGTTCACTTCCGTTTTCAGTGTATATCCTTAAAACAAATTTGGTAATTTTCTAAATAACTCATCATTGATCTAATTATTCCATAAGAGTCTTATACCTTCTTTCTACTACACCATTCTGTTGGGATGTACCAAGTGCAGTTAGTTGGGATTGAATCCCTACTTCTGATAAGTGACTCCTAAATTCTCCCAAGAGGTAGTTGCTACTACGATCTCACCGTAGTGTCTTGATATTTTTACTTTGACATTTCTCCGCATCAGCCTCGTACTCTTTGAACTAATCAAAGCACTTAGACTTGCAGTGTATCAAGTAAATTTATCTGTGTCTCGAATAGTTGTCTATAAAATAGATGAAATATTCGAAACTACCTCTTGTCTGGATAGTCATAGGACCACACAAATCAGAATAAACCAATTCCTATATATTTTTGGCTCCATATCCCTTAGACTTAAAAGCTTCTCGGTTATTTTTCCTTCCAAGTAAGACTCGCAGGTTGGAAAGATTTCCACTACCAATGAACCCAAAAGTTCATCAGCTACCAATGAATCCTACTCAAGTTAATATAACCTAGCCTTAGATGCCAAAGATATAATTGGTTCATTTCCGAAGGTTGCTTTCTCTTAAAGTTAGAAGATGTGTTACTAATTTCCATTAATTGCATCGTGGGCGTTATTGGATTTATAAATTGTCAATCAACGTACCAGAATAAATAATTTCTCTAGTTTTCTTGATAACAAGTTTGTTATCAAAATAGATAGAATATTTATTCTTTAATAGTTTAGAAATTGAAATCAGGTCCTTAATACGTAAAGACAATTTCTAAAAATCTATATTTTATTCCTTTCAGAGAATAAAGTTCTCCCACTGCAACAACTACTACTTTTGTAGCAGTGCCGGTGACTTCCCCTTCATATAGTTATTGGGTTTCCTGGAACCTCTGCAATGAATTGCAGACATGATTAGTGGCTCCCATATCTACACACCAGGTACCAGTAGATAACACAACTAATCATGTATTAACTAATGAATGAAATACACCTATTTTGTTCTTAGTTCTAATATAACAGTCTACCTTAATGTCCAAGTCCTATTTCCAATCATTATAATTGGGACTACTAAGTCTTTTCTATAGTATAACAACTAGGGGATTGACAAACATTTTAAATCCTAAGAATCACAAAAATATTTGGTCAAGACCAACTCCTTAAAATCCCCATGAATTTTGTATACCACGATAGTGTGGACGTATACATAATCAAAGAGGAGATTTTATCCATTAATTTTATTATCTCGTCAACTTTACTTTATGACGAATAAAATTAATAGTTGATCTGTCTTTAATCAAATATTTGGTCAAAACTTTTGAATTTAAAATAACATTGATTCCTCAAATAATATTATTTAAATTCACCAACACCTCAAACACCGTGAATTTTACATGCCACGATAGTGTGGACGTATACAAAATTGAATATTTGTAAGAGGAGAGTTTTACCCATTAATTATCTTGTCAATAAATCTTTATGACAAATAAAATTACCTCAAACACCGTGAATTTTGTATGCCACGATAGTGTGGACGTATACAAACATTTGTAAGAGGGGTTTTTAATTTTATTATCTTGTCAACATATTTATTTGACAAATTAATAGTTGGTTTTCTTCGGTCACACAAATAATAGCAGTGACTCCGATGGGGAGGATACTATTAGACGTGCCTAAGTATATACCATTACTTGACATTAACTCCATTAATAAGATTGTGCCCCTTCCGATGGGGAAGATCACACGCTCTTAATTAATTTCCTATAGTCATCTAAAATGAAAGTTTGATCTAGTGATCCGCAAACAAACTCATCCGATATGGAGGAAGGCACTCAGAGCCAACGCGCAAGTTTGTTTGCATCACTTACAAACCAGTAATGGAGACCGTGGAATTTATTAAAATAAATCTCTCTCCCACTTAGTTATTTAAAGTGAGGAATTTTAAACTATCCTAGCATACATTACATGCATACACACACATCACAGTAAATAAAAGCAATAAATATGGAAATTATTTTTCCAACTATTATGACCTTTTTTTTGTCATTGTTCTCAGCGTGCTCCAACCCTAGCTGCTGCCTTCTTTAGCCACCGCCACCGGGTCGAATCGTCGCATCTATCTTGCTTGTTATTCCGCTACGCCTCTGGTGCTCCAAAAGTACCATGCCTCGCAAGCATCCGATCCGCGACAAAAATAGAATTTTACATATATCGATCCTATATTCCACGAAGGAATGTACATGTAATCTAGATCAAAAATAAAATTCTAAAATCCTTAGGCTAATACAGCTCCTGCTGTATTAGTTACATACAATCATGCCCACACAAAAATAATGCCCTTGACATGTCCAAGGGTCTAATCACACACAACATCTATAAGCCATAATAGTTGGAGCCTGCAACCACAAAGTTAGCACATCCTACAATTATCCTGCCTAAATTATGTATGACATGCGCATAACCTAATTTGGAAGCCAAACACACAGAGGCAAACCCTAGCTTTGATACCAATTGTTGGTTAGTCCTAAGAAAACGTACCGGTTCCACTGTACAAAATTTTTTTGCACAAGTGTCAAACCTTTCCTTAAATAACATATTGTGTTCTTTAGAAGTTAAATTAGGAATCGCAGACAGAACTTAACATCATTGATTCCAAATTTAACTTATCTGTTCTTAATGGTTTAGATTTGAATCGCAAGCGGAACTTAACACTATTGATTCAAATTCACCTATGTTATTAATTCCATTAAATTTTAATTTCTAAAATTGGCTTCCAGGACTACATGGCGAGGCACATGGCCTTCTTGGATGTGGGAGCAACCACCACCGCCTAGACAAAGCCTTTTAAGGAAAGCTAATATTTAATTTCCATAAATAACTCTAGGTTTAACCAAAAAGAACAATCGAATCACAAATTTAAAAAATAAAACAAAAGAAACACAAATTCGAAAACAAATCTAAAAACTCTAAAATCATGTCTCTTATGTTTCGTATTTCCAAAAATAACTATATAAAGAAAAACTAGTATGATGCGGAAAACAATTACTAGTTATACCTTTCTTTGTAATAAAAAATAACCTCTTGATCTTCTACCGTATTCCTCTTCTAACCTCAGACGTGTGGGCAATGATCCTCCGAGACGAAAACCACCAAGCACCTTCTTCTTCCTTCTAGGTTTCGGCCACCACAATTCTCCAAGAGAAGTAGAGGTCCGACCACCACCACCAAGCTCCAAGGGATGCAAGAAACAAAACCTCCTTTCTCTCCTTCTTCACCTAGCTAGAACTGGCCACCATCAAGGGCTCCAAGAGGGGTTGCCGCCAGCCACAAGAAGAAGAGAAGAGGGAGAAGCTAGGGCCGGCCACCAAGGAGGAAAAGAGAGGAGAAGAATAATAGTCGTTCACCCATGAAGGCAACTCTACCCCCTCTTTTATAATCCTTGGTCTTGGCAAATAAGGAAATTTAAATAAAAACTTCCTTAATTCTTTTGCCATGAAAAGGAAAATTTATTTAATTAAAAACAATTTTCTCTTCTCAATTTACAATGGCCGACCACTTTAAAACAAAACAAGGAGAGTTTTAATTAATTAAAACTTCCTAATTTGTCTCCGGAAATTTGCAAAAATTTCTCCAATAAATTTTCCCTTCATGGTGGTTTGTAAAAAGGAAATTTTATAAATTAAAATCTTTCTTTTAAACATGTGGAAAGAAAGTTATCTCTAAAAATTAAAATCTCTTTTAATCTACAAATAAAGAAAGATATCAAATCTATTCTTAATCTTTTGTAGAAACTTATAAAAGAGAATATTTAATTTTTAAACTCCCTTTTAAATCATGAACATGGTTAAAAAAGGAAAGTTTTCTCAAAATTAAAATCTACCTTTCAATCTATAAATAAGGAAAGATTTCAAATCTTTTCTTAATCTTTTGTAGAAAGCTATAAAAGGAAAGATTTAAATTTTAAACTCTCTTTTAAAACCATGATATCCACATAAGAAATAATTTTAACAAAAATCCCTTTTTAATATGATGTGGCCGGCCACCTAAGCTTGGGCTCCAAGCTATTGGCTGGCCACCTTAAGGCTCAACCTTTAGGCTTGGCCGACCCTAAGCTTGAGCTTCAAGCTTAGCTTAGGGTCGGCCAGCCCTTATTGGTTGGGTAAGAAGGTGGGTATGTGGTGGGTATAAATCTCTATATACAAGAGGCTACGATAGGGACCGAGAGGAGGAATTGGTTTTGGTCTCCCGATGAAATTAAGCTTCCTGTGTTCGCCCCGAACACACAACTTAATTCTATCAATAATAATTCATTCCACTAAAGAACTATTATTGAACTACCGCACCAATCCCAAATTACATTTTGGGCTCCTTCTTATTATGAGTGTGTTAGTCTCCCTGTGTTTAAGATGTCGAATGTCCACTAATTAAATGAGTTACTGACAACTCACTTAATTAATATCTTAGTTCAATAGTAGTACCACTCAACCTTATCGTCATGTCGGACTAAATCCACCTGCAGGTTTTAACATGACAATCCTTATGAGCTCCTCTTGGGGACTTTATCAACCTAGATTACTAGGACATAGATTCCTTCTATAATCAACAACACACACTATAAGTGATATCATTTCCCAATTTATCGGGCTTATTGATTTATCGAACTAAATCTCACCCATTGATAAATTAAAGAAATAAATATCAAATATATGTGCTTGTTATTATATTATAATTAAGAGCACACACTTCCATAATAACTGAGGTCTTTGTTCCTTTATAAAGTCAGTATAAAAAGAAACGACCTCTAATGGTCCTACTCAATACAGTTAGAGTGTACTAGTGTAATTTATTAGTCAAGATAAACTAATACTTAATTACACTACGACTATTCCAATGGTTTATTCCTTTCCATCTTAGTCGTGAGTAACTGTTTATAATTTATAAAGCACTGATAACATGATCTTCTGTGTGTGATACCATACACCATGTTATCTACAATATAAATTAATTGAACAACTATATTTATCATAAATGTAGATATTTGACCAATGTGATTCTTATTTCTAGATAAATATTTATACCAAAAGTTAGGCTTTTAGTATACACTCTAACATTAACTACTACTCTAAAGCACACAAGCGTTGGAATTACAAGTAATGAGTTCGTTGAAAAGCTTCTGGACCAAGGCTATATTTATAGCCTTGGTCGGGACGCCTGGAAGGGTTTTGGGCGCCCTGGGGGGATAAAACTTTATCCCCCAACGTTCAGAACGCGTTAGACGCGTTCTGGTCAAACTTCAATCTCTGGGCGCTCGGAAGGGTTCCGGGCGCCCCGGCCTGGTCCGGGCGCCCCGGACAGTTTCGGACGCCCCGGACCCTAAGTCAACTCCGGTTGACTTTGTTCGCCTCGTTGGGTGATCTCTGCCATCCGAAAAAGGGCTCACCCGAACCCAACTTTCGGTCTTCTCGAGCGGGCTTCCCTCCGGCTTCTCGTCCCTCAGAATCGCTGCGTGTTTCCTTCTCGTCCGCCGGCGTACTCATCCGCAGTCTTCGTCCCTCGGACGCACCATGTGTCGTCCTTCTCGCTAGCTGCGTCTCTTGCTCCCCGAACAATCTTCCGCTCCGGCTTTCGTCCCTCGGAACCACCGCACGCTTCCTTCTCATCCGCCGGTGTACTCTTTCGCAGCACCTTGTCCCTCGGACTGCCGTCCTTCTCGCTAGTTGCGTCTTCCGCTCGACTACCTATGTTCCTAAGCTCCTGCACACTTAGACACTAGGTTAGAACAACATAGGACCTAACTTAACTTGTTGATCACACCAAAACAACCTTGGGATTCCAACAATATATTCAACATAAGGTATTCGTAATGCATGATTGGCCGAGATATATTCTTAATGCATCACCGGCCGAGATATATTCAACATAAGATATTCTTAATGTATGACCTAACGAGATATACTTTTAATGCATGACCGGCTGAGATATATTCAACAGTAGAAGAAGGGGGCATTCTCAAAATATGACGGGCTTAATGATCAGCCGGTATATATCTAGGGTTAATGATCGACCGGTATATATCAAAACAAACAAGCAGTTGACAACCTTATAACAGCCTGGTAAACCTATTCTCTTAAAGTTTCTTTGTTCGTTAAATGATTACAACCATACACTCTTCTGCATATGTCATCATATTAATGATGCAACTCATAAATGACAAAGAGGGTACATCTGGGGTAGAAAAAAGATTCCTCAAAGGATTATTGTATGAAATCTAGGTTGTACTTTGCTCATCTTCTAACAAACTGGGAACCATCTCATGATTGCAGAGGTTATGTGAGGTGATATAAAAAGAGGAGTCCTCTCCACTAGCAAGGTACGCAAACACGAGTACTTGCATCTCTCCACTATTGTTCTTCTTCTTCTTCCACCTTCGAGAAAGGGGCTAACTTGAGCATCAGAGGGCCTAGCCAGAGATTTCCACCCTGGTCTTAGGTTACTAACACTTTGTTGGATCATCTGAGTGTGTGCAGGGTCATCGGAGAGTTCCTTCAGATCTTAAGAAGCTTACCGTTCTTTAGTTACTGAAGCAAGCACACCATCTCATCACCTTCAGACAGGATCAGCCATGGTTAGAAATTTTATTTTAAAAAATATTTCAAAATTATTTTAGAAAACCTTGATGAAGTTTATCTTTTGATAGGAATCATCATTGATTAATTGAATACAAAGTAGAGTGAAACATTGAAGTTTTCAATGATTTCTAATTTTGTATCAATCTTTGAAATGAGAGTTCTTTTTGTAGAAAACTAATTTTTCCTAATAGTATATGACATGAGTAATGTCTACTTAAAATTTCATAATTTTTTAATAATCATAGACTTATTTATGTTTTTCTGAATTTCAGTCTAAAATTGAAATCAGAAAAATTTAGATATAATAATCGATCCTGCAATCAATTAAGCATGTCTTAATCGATTGATTCAATCAATTAGAATACCTTTCCATGAGCACAGAGGCTCGCGGAATCAATCAAGTGATCGATTAACAATGTTGTAATCGATTGGGAGAATCGATTAAAATGGGTATAATCAATTGAATCTTAACTTCAATTGATCAGAGAGGCTATAATAGATTGGTAGCTAAAACCAATCAATTAAGAATATTAATTTTGGCTAAAATGGTCTCATTTCAATCCATTAAGGCTCGTTTAGTCGAGTTAACCATCTCTAACCCTCTAAAGTAGTTTGATAAGTATTTAAGGGTAATTTCCTTGATGACAATAAGAAAAGAATGGTTAAATGAGACTAATTTGGAGGTTAGGAGAGGTTTGGATTCAAAGTTCAATTTTCAACCACAGAACTTTAATTTTGGATTTCCTAAAGATTTATAAAGTCTAAATTATTATTAGTGCAATGATAGAAGTTTGAAGCATGTTTTGAGGGGGAGTTCCTCCTTAAAAGTATGATTTAGATTTTTTTTTAAATGGAAGATTAGAAATTTTCATTGAAACGAATGAATGCTCTAGGGTGAGCATACAATATATACTCAAGGATGAGCATAGGATACAATGAAAGATATGAGACTTTCATTGAGTTACTTTGACCAAATTGACTCTGAGGAGAGTTTTTTATGTGTGTCAAAGGGGGAGAAAATGTGGGGTTTAAGTTAGAAACTCAAATTCATGCTTTAGCAAGCGATGAAGAATGTATTAGGCTAATATGGGTTAACCTAAACATAGTATTAAATATTAAAAAGGGAAATATTGTTGAGAGATTGTTGGTGCAATATCCTCGAGTCAAGGTTGACCAGTTTAACTAAGCTCGAATGGATTTGAGTTTGAAGTTTGATCTTTGAACAATATGTGGGACAATATGTAAAAATAAGTCAAGTAGATCATGGAGGACTAGATACTTTATTAGAAAAGTCCTAACTGGAGGTTAAGCAAGGCTAGTCTTAACTCAATTATTAGGTAAAGGAAAGTCTAAATGGGTCAAGGAAGACCGCACGTTAGCAAAGAAAAGTCTAAGTGGGTTAAGGAGGAACTCGATTATTAGGCAAAAGAAAATCTAAATGGGTTAAGGAAGACCACACTCTAGCAAAGGAAAGTCTAAGTGGGTCAAGGAGGACTGCATGTTGGCAAAAAAAAGTTCTAACTGTGGTTAGACAAAGGAAAGTCCAAGTGGGTCAAGGAGGATCACACGTTGACAAAGGAAAGTTCGAACCACAGTTAAGCAAAGGAAACTCTAAATTGGTCAAGGAGGACCACACGCTAGCAAGAAGAAAGTCCAATCTACGGTTAGGCATGAGAAAAATCCAAGTGTGAGAAAGAGAACTGCACTTGGTTATCGGAGTCCAATGAAAAGTTGGGCAAGTCCAAGTGAGTCAAAAGTTGACCAGACAGTTGGTGACCAAGTCCTAACAAATCACAATTAACCAGATATTAGGTAAGGAAACTCTAGACTTAGATTAAGTAAGTTAGGATTGGACAATCGATTGGAGCAATCAATTAGCTCTAAGCTAATCAATTAGGTAGTATTTTATCGTGATAAGAGGGCACCAATTGAGGCAATTAATTAAGAAGACTTAATCAATTGGACTAATCTATTAAGGCCTTTTCGTGAATGAATAGAGAATTACATAATAAATTGAGCAATCGATTAAGACTCTCTAAATCAATTAGGATGACTCACCAATCGATTAGGATTCGAAAAAGAACCGTTCAACAAGTGCGTGAATGATTAGATGATGTGGCAATCGATTAGGGAAAAGATGAATCAATTAGGAGCCATTGAAGAACCCTAGAAATGGATTTTCATGGACATTTCAAAGGAATCTTTGCACACATCTTGGTTGTTGGTTCTTAGGACATTGAGGAAGAAGTGTTTCTATACTTCAACGATCAAGAGGCATCTACAAGTTACAAGAGATTAAGCAAGGTGTTTATTATATTATGCATTAATTTTCTTAGTGTACTTTCTTGTTGTGAGCTTGTATGAGGTTTCTCCACCTTCGGATTTTTGCTAAGAAGGAGGATTTTTCATAGTGGAGTGTGTGCACTATGTGAATCCTTGGATTAGTTATCTTAGGGAGGTGGATATCAAGTAAAATCTAATGTATTAGCATTAGTGAATCTTCACTTCAAAATATCCACTGCAAATTATCATCAATGAAGCAATCAAAGTTATTTATCCCCCTCCCCTCTCTAGCTCTTGGAGTGTCCTAAGAGTAGAGGTTCCATGAGATTCTTAAAAAACAAATAGCTTTATAAGTTGAAAAGAGATTTATAGTTCAAAATATCTATCAAGGTTTTACTCAAAATTTAGCAATGGTTAACATAAATTATATCATAGGTATTGTAGAAGTGTCATAAAAAATATTAAAAATAAAATATTAATTTTATATAGATTTATATGTAATGGTAAAATTGTTTCTGTATGATTTGAAGGTTACAAGTTCAAGTAGTAGAAACAACCTTTTGTAATGCAAGCTAATACATTCTTTTGGTAAAAGTTCATTTGTAGATGACGAGTTTTAATGGGGAGGGATTTTGATCAAAACCTTTTAATAATAAAAAATAATTTATTTTGGTAAATGAAAGCTAAAAACATGTATTATTGTGGAGGTTTCAGGATATCTATCAGCATTTTAGCCACAATTTAGCTATGGCTAAACATAAATTATATTATAGGTATTTGTAGAAGTGTGATAAAAAATATAAAAAATAAAATATTAATTTCATATAGATTAATATTATTTCAAAAGAGCTATAAAATCATATGTGATGTCATTGGGATAAATCTGCTCTGTCCTATGATCTTTTCAGACCTACAATACCTAATCAACTCCCCCTTTTGCCTAAAGGCGCCTAATCATCTCTGGGTTGAGTGGTCATCTTTGGGTCGAGCGGCCACATCAGAGACTTGCTATATCAAGTCATGATGAGCTGGCTCTTCTAGGATGCTCACTTCCAATCTTATCTGATGTGGGGTCAGTATGCATCGTTGTCCTCCTGGAGAAAGGGGCATCGAACTGGCAACCAGACAAAGTCGGTGGTACAGACTTACAGTTGTCGTCATAGATGGAGAGGCTCATTCTTGTGGTCGGTCAAGGGATGGCGCTTCACTTGTACTAGCATGTCTGCGAACGTAGGTCCTCTTTGACCGAGTGTTTATAAATTTCCATGTAGGTAAGTGAATGTATGATCTCTCTAGATACTCGTAAAGGCTACTTATTTCTATTTTTTTTTCTTTTTTGAGCTTTTTATGCTCCTCTTTGTCCCTTCACTAACTTGACCATTGGAGGGGAAATGCCAACCCCTGACTGATGCTCGTTGATTAGGTCTAGTCTTTCAAAGGATCCCTCGCGACCTCTATCTAAAGAAAAGGTAGGAAGGAAGGAAGGAATCCTAGTGGGTGAAAATTGACGCCATTAAATTGGCGTTGTTTATGGGAAGAGATACGAAAAGCTATGATAATAAGCACTAAGAAAATCCCAATGGTGAACACCAAAAGAATGACAATGCAATCACAATTGGAGGAGCCAGGGGCAGTATCAACCCCTACTGCCATTCATGGTGGATCCAATTTCATGGGAGGAGTTCTCACGAATGGGAGCTACTATACTAGAGACAACCTTGAGAAAAGGCCCTATACCTCATTCTGAAGGGGTAATGGGGCCAAAAAAGGTCTCGACTTAAGAGGCTCTCCCACTCGAACCCACTTGTCATAGCTCAAGAGGAGCTACTTTAATCCATCATCTTCATAATCCACTCGTCCACAACGAGTTGGAGGGACTGTTACCCGCTTGGAGGATGGTGACATGACAAATGTCATTTTTCAAAAACATCTTGAAGGAGTTACCCTGACACTTCCAACCTTATACATTCATGAGTACGACACTGCCAATCCAGAGGACAATCTCTACCGCCTTGAGAATGCAGCTCTCTTGCATCAATACTCTGAGGAAGTTAAATGTAGGGTCTTTCTCACTCCACTTATTGGGCCTACCCAACAATGTTTCGATACTCTTAAGATAGGATCTATACAATCTTTTGATGACATTTCCACATTATTCTTGCATCATTTCTCTAGCTCAAAAAGGTACTCACCTACTCCTTTCAATCTCTTTAATTTCAAGAAAAAAATTGTAGGAATCCTTGCACACTTACATAGAGAGGTTCACCGAGACCACTTTGGACATTCCTTCAGTCATACTCAAGATTTTGATAGGTGCCTTTGTCTAGGGGTTGAAGAAGGGAGATTTCTTTTTCTCCTTGTCGAAGAAACCACCTCGTGATTATGATGAACTTCTCACTTGGGTTGAGAAATACATCAATATGGAAGAAGGTCAACGAGATTGACAGGAGTCATTTTGGACCCAACCAGTAGAAATTCATAAATGTCATCCAGAACCTCATCCTCTTCCATAGCCAGTCCAACCGCGCTACTCTCCTTTCCTCGCCCCCTTACAAATACCTAAGGAGAGGATGATGCAAATCTACGAAGAATATCAGTTTTTTAGAAGACCATTTGACTTTGAATGAGGTTAGAGACAACCTCACACCGATGCTTATTGTGCTTTTCATCATGAATATGGACACACTACAGATAATTACCATGGTTTAGAAAATGAACTATAACGTGCCATGGGGCTTAGTTCTCAAGTAAGTGCCTTTCTCACAACTCGCGTCATTCCAACATAGACCTCCTCCTTGGTACTCCCCATGGCTAGGCTATCCAGGTGCCCAAAACCCCTTCTTCCTAGAACAAATCCACTAGCACTAGAACCACAACATGAAGCTCCCATCCCTAGTAATCAATTGGTTCAGGTAGTCATCAACATAATTTTTGGAGGGGCCACAGATGGTGATTCCAATCGAGCTGCAAGAGGTATATTCAGGAAAAATATTTTTCTATTAGGAGACCTGATATGGAGAATGGCCTATATGGGTTTCAAGCCAAAAGATTTGTAGGGTATCTCAACCCCCACCCTCCAACAATTATGCCTTAGTGATTCAAGCCATGATTGCCAACTTTGAGGTGGTCGAGTCTTCATTGATGGTGGCAGTTCTATCAACATCTTATTCTGTTCATCTTTGGAATAAATGGAGATGATTATGAAGGACCTGTAGAATGTTTGAATTTTCGAGGCATGACGTTCAGCCCCCTGTTCAAATTAAGCTTCGACTTTCTTTATGGAAGGAGTCTTACCAGCAGACCATCATGATGGTTTTTACAGTGGTGGAGGTTGTTTCCGCCTATAATATTATATTGGACCGACTGATGCTTAGTGCCCTACAAGTGGTCACCTCACCCTACCACTAAAAGATCAAGTTTCCTATAGGGAGTAAGGTAAGGGAAGTATATGGAGATCAACAAGCAACCTGAAAATGTTATGTGGAAATGATTTGAGCTATCAAGAAAAGGAAAACTACAAGTTCAATCTAAGAGAAACCAGAAGGGCAACCTATGGAAGAAGCCTATGTTAAGTCTAAAAGAACCTCTCTTAGGATCTGTCTTAGTCATTTTGTTTAATTTAAGGAAAGGATATTTTATAACCATGAAAAAAAATCTAGTTTGAAGTAGTCCAATAAGTATTTAATCCATCTAATTTCCCCTTTTGGATCATTATTTCCCCTATCCTCAAAAAAGATGCATTCGTTAGATAATGATATAGGAAAAGGTTAGTTAACAGAAAGCCAAAGATTTTATAGACATGCAGGAAATAACCTGCGAGGTATGAGTTCCCTGTAAAATACCGGAAAATAGGCGAATATTAATAAGGGGATTTTTCGGAATTTTTGGAGATTTTTCGGGAATTTTTCGGAGCTCGTACGGACGAGTTGACGGGAATAAAAACGGGGTCTGGAAAAACCTGTTTAGGTTACCCTGTTTTAATGAGGAAAAGATTTATTTTATTTTCCTTTTCCCTTTTCTTTTTCTTATTATTTTTCTTTATTTTTCGCCGTTTTCCTCCATTTCTTCTCCACGAAACCGTTGCGCCTCTCCTTGCCCTAATCACCTCTGCGCCGACCCTAGCCGCCTCCTTTCTTCTTCTCGAGACCTCGCCGGCCACTAGGTTTAACCTAGCATCACCGCACCTCTCCGATTCTCTGTGCCGGCGACCGAGCCTCCCTTCCTCCCCACGGCAGAGCACCACTTCTCCCCTGCCGCGACACCGAAGCCACCACCGCTGGCTCCTCCTTTCCTGCGCGCCGACGCAGATTTCTTGCTACTGCGAGTCCTAGCCGACTCCTTCTCGACGCCTTCTCTGCCCGAAGCCGATCACCTCTTCCTCAGCCCTACCGTCGACCTTCTCATTTGTTGAGCATCGGCAACCGACCAAACTCTTCTGCCCTAGATCGTCGTTGCACGGAGCAGCACAGACACACCACAGATCCCTCTGCCCTAGTTGGATTCCTCCCTCTGAGGCCTAACTCCGAATTAGGTAAGGCAGATTTTGGGTAGGGTTGTTCACTGTAAGATTTTGATTTGGGCTCCTGTGATGAACCGATTTACGATTCATTTTGGTAAGTCACTGATTTTGTTGTCTTACTGTTGGAGCAGGGAAGAAACACTGCTGCTAGGGTTTTTGGGCGATGATCACGCTGTTGTATTGCCACCGAAGAGTTATAGGGTTTGTTTTACTATGGAGTGTTCTTGGTCCGGCAGCAGCTTTCCCTAGCAGTGGGTAAGTACATATTTAGATGTGTTTTTGTGTTGAATCTGTGATGGATTATGTTATAGTAAGTCTTAATTAGAAGGTGGAACGATTAGGGTTAATTTCATTAACCCTAATTGATCAATGGATTAGGATTTAGTTTAGTTAATGAATGCATGATAGAATTAACTAAACTAAATATTATGACACAGGACTTTGACGCGAGACGGTATCTCGACGAGTATCTTGATTACCGGATTGGACCACTTTATTGGAGGCGGGTACTTTGACTTATGTCTTTTGATATGCATGATAAAGTGTCTAACATATAGCAAGAATTGTGTTTTCCATTTGATTCGGTTGGTCATTACATGATCTATTACATGTTGTTTGTTTATTTATTATGCACTGCATGTTATTATTTATCTGACCAAACATGTTTTCGGTAGTGACCCAACCATATGATATATCATGTTCAGGACCTAGGGTTATATGATACCCTATCTATTTGTGTACCTTCCATCCGATACATTGACTTGTGGTACACCTTTTATTTATGTATGGATCTTGCTATGTTATTCTTGAGATTGCCATGCTTAGTATCATGCATCATGTTTGCATGCTGTGCGATTGTCGGCTCCACTATGGTTGAGCCCATCGCCAGTTACATGTACTGCACACACCACCACCGCCCATGGATTAGTGGTATATCAGGCAGGTGTGTGGCGGTTCTGCTGTTTGGCTCCGTTGGTCTGAGGACTCAGCGTGGTAGCCGGCAGTCAGTTCCGCTCTGTTTGGCTCCGTTGGCATTTAGTGTAGCAGCGTGGTAGCCGGGCTCCGTTGGTCAGGAGACTCAGCGTGGTAGCCGGCAGAGATATCCTCCCCGTCATTGTGTACCGGGAGATGAGAGCATTGAGCTCCCCCATTTATGATTTGGGGACAGAAGACAGGAGTACTCCGACAGCATCTCGTCCACTCGATCGCTCTGCAGGAGCAGTGATGTCAGAGTGCACGGTCACCATATGCATTTATTGCATTTATTGTTTGTGATTGCTGCATTTACTTGCTGCATTTATGTGGATGCATATGATTGACATGCATACAGGATTATGACTTCCTCAGTCTGACGACCCTATTACCTTGTACTTTGATCCCGGTTAGTACAGTTATCTCCTGATTTCGTTTCAGTTGCATTTATCCTTCTCGTATTCAGGAGACTGTACGCATGATTAGTGTTGTCTGTTATTTGTTTTATTATCCATATCAGTTCTACCTACTGAGTGTTGGACTCACCCCGCCTCCATTGTTGATATTTTCAGGTTGAAGCTGTCCGAAGCAGTTCCAGTCGCATGGCCCCCCATTTGCACGTAGAGCCAGTTCTCTACTAGTTCGTTATTTGTTTTTATTTGGCCTTTTTTATATCAGACTTTGTTTTAGTATTGTCTTTGGATTTTTCCTATGGATATGTATGGAGTGATACCTTTTGATGGATTTTTGATATGATATTAGATTTCATTCTACTACGTGCCTGTTTGGACGGCAGAAGAGGTGAGTTCGTTGGATTTGAGCTTTACGAGTGTAGTGGAATAAGGTGGATTTCGAGTCAGAGTCCTATTGTTATTGATTACTATTATTAACTGCGTGGTTGTGACAGCCAGAGGCTGAATATCTTTATAAACTGCGTGGTGTTTGTTTTATTTTGTGTTATTATTCCAGCCGCATGTGGCTGAGGTGTATAGTGCTTGTAGAAAAGTTTCAGATTGTCCGCCGTACAGGGGAGATGCTGCCGAAATTTCTTCGGACAGAGACTCCTCCGGGGCGTGACAATTTAGTGGTATCAGAGCCAAGTTATACGATACTTGCTGTGTGTTCTGGATTTATACTATTTTTGTTTTTGTATTATGGATACTTTGAATAATCTGATATCAGTTTATTGGGTATCAGCGCGCCAAAGTTTGGCGATATTTATTTGATTTCCGTGTGTTGGATTTTCGAGATTTATCTGATACCAATTCATTGGTATCAGAGCAGGGTGTGATACCTGCGTTTGGTATTTTGGACATTTTTATGCTAGCCCTAGTTGCGAGACAGATTAGTCTGGGCAGTTATCTTGGGTTGCACGGATTTTCCGTTTCGATTTTGTTATGGACTTCCGTTATTGATTTATATGGATTTCCAGTGTTGTTTTTCTCGTACGGAATTCCGAGGTCAATTTGGGGGCTGGACAGCGATGGAACATCTCCAAACGGCATATAGGTATGATGTTTAATTTTATAGTTTATGACAGGTATTAGCGTTTCTTTTATTTAGTACCTGTTTGGTTGTTGTAGCACATATTACATGTGATGGGTTAGCCATTGAGCATGGTTGACCTTAATAGAGATCAAGGATTATAGTCTCTGGTGATTTTTCTTATCATACCATCAGTAGTTTTAGCTTCTGTTACTACTCGTAGGAGATGGAGGCACATACCAGCCTCTGCTATTGTTAGCTGGATAGTGGATGATACCTAAAGACTCCTGTTGACTTAGCCAGTAGAGTTTTTATACTCATACCTTTTGGATATTAGGGTACCCGATACGATGGGAATTGGTCATTGGGGGTTATCATGTTTGATCATTGTTGAGAATGGTTTGAGGTTGAAGGATATTGTGAGATCAGGTATTGTGATATGTTGATTTCTAATGATTTATGAGGATAAATGTTATGTGGTTGTCTGATGATCAATTACTAGATATTTGTTTTGATGATCTATTAGTGGATAACTATTTTGATGATTTATATTTGGGATGTCGTTGATGGTGACATAATGAGTGTCATGTATGATATTTACAAGTTTGATGATTATAGTTGGTGCTCAGATTATAAATTGGGTGCTAGAGAGTTTACGGTTGAGTGTGCCCATGAAATTTTAATGAATCTGGTTAGTTGTGGTTAGTTAACAGGATGATAAAAATTGATATATGCTTCCTCTGATATTGGACTATGTGGCTAAATAATGATCGATGTTTTGAATGTTAATATGCTCTTATGTGGAGTAGAGACTTATTCACCTGATATTGTTTGGGCTGATATTTTTTTAGGATAAAAAATGAGGGTGTTTTGATGTTCTTGAATTCTGACTTTTGTCTTTTAGGTTGTACACATTTATACATATGATATTATGTGGGTTGACATTTTCTAGTTTGAGTTGATGTAATTAGTGTTGAATTGACCCATGAACTGATTTAGTTATTTGACAATGTTGTATACCATTTTATTTTAGTTAATTTTCGTCAGTAAATATTGATTTACTCTTGTTAAATCGGTCAGTAGAAGACTGAATTATGTTTCTCGAGTTGGGTAGTTGTGGTTTGATATACCTTAGTTGCTTGTGGAGGATTAAGGTATTCTTGATTAGTTAGTAGATGAATGATTTAGTTTTGTTGGTTGATCAGAGAGGATTGTCATACTCTATTTTTAGAGGTTCGAACCTTTAGGATATTTGTGCTTAGTTATGTATCTAAAGCACATTTGAGTACATGTTTTGTACTGACGTGGAAAGGACTGATTTAGCCATATATCACTGACGGCTTGGATAGGTAATAGAGGATCG
Organism: Zingiber officinale; assembly: GCF_018446385.1. Classification (NCBI taxonomy): domain Eukaryota; kingdom Viridiplantae; phylum Streptophyta; class Magnoliopsida; order Zingiberales; family Zingiberaceae; genus Zingiber; species Zingiber officinale. Next base: position 74,187,937 of record NC_055990.1, read on the forward strand.
ATGTATCATATTCCATGAAGAGTTTGACTGTGGACTGTATATACCTGGTGGGATAAATTAGAGGGTGCATTGGGATATGTGACCCTGCTGATGTAAGGAAGTGTAGAGCTAATTGTTTAACACTTATGGGATATAATCGTTACTAGTGTATACTGGGAGAGTACATTTGGATTTATGATGATAAAATTTTCCCCATTAGATATGGTCTTGGTAGTGTATGACATTGACTTGCAATGTTATACCATGGTGTGTATATCTTTCTTGTCCGATATTAGTTCCTTTGAACTTAGAGCAGGGTTGTTACTGGATGATTAGACTGCTTTATTTTGGGTTGCTTTTGATTGATGTATTCATGCTTGATACATATGCATGAATTTTGTTTAGATATACCCGTAACCCATGAGTGTTGGTAGCATAAGGTTGGTCTCTTTGGTTGAGCTGGTATGCTGATTTTGCATGTATATTATGATTGTTATGTGTTGTAGGAGTCCTATGGTAGACTGTCCATTTGCAAGTAGTATATGTATCCATGTTCTGATATGGTTTGAATGTTCCTTGTAGATCATAGATATGTAGTTCGGTGTATGTATCTGGATGTATTATTGAAGATATCTTGTCGATTAAATCCGAGTTGTAATATAAGTACATCGGTGGTGTTTTGATGGAGGCATTTTGTCGATTTAATTTGAGTTGTGATATGTACATATGTGTTTGGTGTGGTATCTGAGGTATCTTTTTGATTATGTTTGATTGTGAGTGCACCTGGGTTTAATATGTTTTATTGGAAGTATATGTTGGTTATACTATATGTTATGTGAGTGTTGTTTGAGGTGTATTGTTGATTTTACCTATGTTGATTTTGCACATGGGTTCGGTATGCATTGTTGGAGATATCACGATGATTTATACCTATGTTGTGGGTATGTTTGGTATGTACTAATTGGAGGATTATGTCGATCATACATATGTTGTGTGAGCACGTGTGCCAGGTATATATTGGTAGCAGCATGATGATTCTACTTATGCTGAATGCAGGATGTAGAGTGTCTACATTATGTCATTTGTTGGATTACCCTGTCAACCCATTTTCTTATCAGTGGGTGACTCACTACGATGTTGATATATTTGACGATGGGTTTGATTTGATTGCTGGATTGTTATACCTTTGGCTGCCGATATGTGGTTGAGTGATCTAGTGCAGCCTCTAGTTGGATAGTTAAGTGCCTTGGACATTTATGGATCGTTTGTGGTGGAGCGGAGCTCCCACATATTATTGTTGGCTTGTGATGGAGCATTGCTCCTATATTTATTGCAGATACATATTTCAGATTATTTGTGGTGGAGTGTTGCTCCCACATATGTGGTATTTCCTGTGATGGAGTGTTGCTCTCATACTGGAGGATTTATTCTTGGTGATTTATGTTGTTGATGATCAGATTTTTGATTTATTATCTGAGACCTTATGGATAGGAATGTCTGTGATACGAACATTATGTGTCTTTGTTTTTGCCATATGGGCTTACAGTGCCTTAGATGTTCTCAAGGACTTGATGATTCTGGTATGTCGAGGATGTTTGGATCGGTTTTCATTATTTTTGTTGACGATGTTGTGATCTATATCGGATCCGCGGTGAGTCACGCACATCATCTTTGCATAGTTTTAGAGATGTTTAGATGGAAACGTCTAGATGTGAAGATCAGTAGTACGTATTTTGGTTGTCTTCTGTGAGATGTTTGAGACACACGGTCACCAGTAGGAGTATACCGTGGTTCCACAGGAGATCGAGGTTTTTACCGTTGGGAGTAGACTGAGTCTATAGAAGAAGCTCGCAACTTCCTATGTTTGACTCGATATCTCCGGAGATACGTTGAGGGTTTATCACGGATTGCTATGCTACTTACACGCTTGACCATAAAAGGCGTGAAGTTTACTTTGACTGAGGATTGCAAGACCAGCTTCTAGGAGCTGAAGCGGAGACTAGTGTCGGCTTTGATTTTTATGGTTTTTTTTACCTTTTAGAGAGGACGGATTTGTCCTCTACACCGACGCATCTCTACAAGGTATGAGTGCTGTTCTGATGCAGCACGGTAGAGTATTCTCATATGTTTCTCGATAGTTGAATGAGCATGAGAAGAAATACACAGTTCATGATATGGAGTTGGCCGCTATTATTTTTGTCCTGAAGATTTGGCGGTATTACCTGTATGATATTACATTGAGATTCTCACTGATCATCCAATCTCAAATATCTGTTTTACTTGGAAGGAACTTAATCTTTGACAGAGGAGATGGATGAAGTTCCTGAAGGCTTATGAGTGTACCATTAGCTATCACCCGGGAAAAGCTAATGTGGTTGCCGATGCACTTAGCCAGAAGTCCAGAGGGACTTTAACTTGCTACCGAGTTGTGGTTATAGACTTGATTCAGGGTTTCTCAGTGTTAGACCGTGAGGAGCAGGGATAGACCGAGCAGGGTAGTCTTGTTACCATAATTGCTCAGTCGTCGATCAGGATGAGAATCCGAGAGGCCCAGTTGTTGGGACCTCATAGAGCTCAGCGAGGCAGAGTGGTCCTTACTATCGGACGGAGGATGTCAGAGGCATAAGACTGCTGGAAGTGTTATACTGACCGAAGTCGGAGACTCTTAGAGTTCTCCATTTACGACCATGTATTTTTGCGAGTTTCACTCACGAAAGGGGTGAAGAGATTGGCCTCAAAGGTAAGCTAGCTCCGCGATATATTGGACTTTTCCAGATCTCGGAAAGGATTAGAGCGGTAGCTTACCGGTTGGCATTATCGCCGTCTTTGGCAGGCGTCCACGAGGTATTCCACGTATCTATGCTGAGGAGATACGTACCTGACCCGACACATGTGCTGACAGATATCTCAGTTCCCGTTCAGCCTGACGTCACTTATGAGGTGATTCCGGTATGGATTATAGACCGGAAAGAGCGTCAATTGCGGAACAAGACTATCCGGCTGGTTAAAGTCGGATGGCAGCATCATTCGGACGAGGAGGCTACTTGGGAGCTAGAGGATACTATCCGAGCTCGATATCCCCATCTTTTCACTTGAGGTATGTGATTTAATTTACCGTTCAACATTTATACTTTATATCTGTTGTTAGTACTTGCTGATGGTAGATAATGAAATTTGGGGACCAAATTTTTATTAATGGAGGAGAATGTAAAATATCGGAAAATAGGCGAATATTAATAAGGGAAATTTCCGGAATTTTTGGAGATTTTTCGGGAATTTTTCGGAGCTCGTACGGACGAGTTGACGGGGATAAAAACGGGGTCTGGAAAAGCCTGTTTAGGTTACCTTGTTTTAATGAGGAAAAGATTTATTTTCTTTTCCTTTTCCCTTTTCTTTTTCTTATTATTTTTCTTTATTTTTCGCCGTTTTCCTCCATTTCTTCTCCACGAAACCGCCACGCCTCTCCTTGCCCTAATCTCCTCTGCGCCGACCCTAGCCACCTCCTTTCTTCTTCTCGAGACCTCGCCGGCCACTAGGTTTAACCTAGCATCACCGCACCTCTCCGATTCTCTGTGCCAGCGACCGAGCCTCCCTTCGTCCCCACGGCAGAGCACCACTTCTCCCCTGCCGCGACACCGAAGCCACCACCGCTGGCTCCTCCTTTCCTGCGCGCCGACGCAGATTTCTTGCTACTGCGAGCCCTAGCCGACTCCTTCCCGACGCCTTCTCTGCCCGAAGCCGATCACCTCTTCCTCAGCCCTACCGTCGACCTTCTCATTTGTTGAGCGTCGACAACCGACCAAACTCTTCTGCCCTAGATCGTCGTTGCACGGAGCAGCACAGACACACCATAGATCCCTCTACCCTAGTTGGATTCCTCCCTCTGAGGCCTAACTCCGAATTAGGTAAGGCAGATTTTGGGTAGGGTTGTTCACTGTAAGATTTTGATTTGGGCTCCTGTGATGAACCGATTTACGATTCATTTTGGTAAGTCACTGATTTTGTTGTCTTACTGTTGGAGCAGGGAAGAAACACTGCTGCTAGGGATTTTGGGCGGTGATCACGCTGTTGTATTGCCACCGAAGAGTTATAGGTTTTGTTTTACTGTGGAGTGTTCTTGGTCCGGCAGCAGCTTTCCCTAGCAGTGGGTAAGTACAGATTTAGATGTGTTTTTGTGTTGAATCTGTGATGGATTATGTTATAGTAAGTCTTAATTAGAAGGTGGAACGATTAGGGTTAATTTCATTAACCCTAATTGATCAATGGATTAGGATTTAGTTTAGTTAATGAATGCATGATAGAATTAACTAAACTAAATATTATGACACAGGACTTTGACGCGAGACGGTATCTCGACGAGTATCTTGATTACCGGATTGGACCACTTTATTGGAGGCAGGTACTTTGACTTTTGTCTTTTGATATGCATGATAAAGTGTCTAACATATAGCAAGAATTGTGTTTTCCATTTGATTCGGTTGGTCACTACATGATCTATTACATGTTGTTTGCTTATTTATTATGCACTGCATGTTATTATTTATCTGACCAAACATGTTTTCGGTAGTGACCCAACCATATGATATATCATGTTCAGGACCTAGGGTAATATGATACCCTATCTGTTTGTGTACCTTCCATCCGATACATTGACTTGTGGTACATCTTTTATTTATGTATGGATCTTGCTATGCTATTCATGAGATTGTCATGCTTAGTATCATGCATCATGTTTGCATGCTGTGCGATTGTCGGCTCCACTATGGTTGAGCCCATCGCCAGTTACATGTACTGCACACACCACCACCGCCCATGGATTAGTGGTATATCAGGCAGGTGTGTGGCGGTTCTGCTGTTTGGCTCCGTTGGTCTGAGGACTCAGCGTGGTAGTCGGCAGTCAGTTCCGCTCTGTTTGACTCCGTTGGCATTTAGTGTAGCAGTGTGGTAGCCGGCAGATGGTGGACTCTGTTTGGCTCCGTTGGTCAGGAGACTCAGCGTGGTAGCCGGCAGAGATATCCTCCCCGTCATTGTGTACCGGGAGATGAGAGCATTGAGCTCCCCTATTTATGATTTGGGGACAGAGGACAGGAGTACTCCGACAGCATCCCGTCCACTCGGTCGCTCTGCAGGAGCAGTGATGTCAGAGTGCACGGTCACCATATGCATTTATTGCATTTATTGTTTGTGATTGCTGCATTTACTTGCTGCATTTATGTGGATGCATATGATTGACATGCATACAGGATTATGACTTCCTCAGTCTGACGACCCTGTTACCTTGTACTTTGATCCCGGTTAGTACAGTTATCTCCTGATTTCGTTTTAGTTGCATTTATCCTTCTCGTATTCAGGAGACTGTACGCATGATTAGTGTTGTCTGTTATTTGTTTTATTATCCATATCAGTTCTACCTACTGAGTGTTGGACTCACCCCGCCTCCATTGTTGATATTTTCAGGTTGCAGTTCCAGTCGCATGGCCCCCCATTTGCACGTAGAGCCAGTTCTCTACTAGTTCGTTATTTGTTTTTATTTGGCCTTTTTCTATATCAGACTTTGTTTTAGTATTGTCTTTGGATTTTTCCTATGGATATTGTATGGAGTGATACCTTTTGATGGATTTTTGATATGATATTGGATTTCATTCTACTACGTGTCTGTCTGGACGGCAGAAGAGTTGAGTTCGTTGGATTTGAGCTTTACGAGTGTAGTGGAATAGGGTGGATTTCGAGTCAGAGTCCTATTGTTATTGATTACTATTATTAACTGCGTGGTTGTGACAGCCAGAGGCTGAATATCTTTATAAACTGCGTGGTGTTTGTTTTATTTTGTGTTATTATTTCAGCCGCATGTGGCTGAGGTGTATAGTGCTTGTAGAAAAGTTTCAGATTGTCCGCCGTATAGGGGAGATGCTGCCGAAATTTCTTCGGACAGAGACTCCTCCGGAGCGTGACATTCCCTGTTATAAAATTTGGGTCTTTTAAACAGACAAGGGTTCTCCAGATCAGGGCAAGATTGGATAGCGGAGTCAAATGGGATCTAGGTTGTTGGATTTATAGATTATCAACATGACCCTTCTTCCTTTCGAGCAGGTGAGCTTGTTCTTGAGCTTGGGTGGTCTACGAGTCTTCAATAATCTTCTTCAGATTGGCCTCATGACAGAGGGAGTTGGCTAGCTGTCTCAAGGTTTCCTCCTTGGATAGTCCTTCCCTATGAGCCCAGTCCTCAAACGTCTACACCCTACGAGCCCAGTCCTCAAACATTTGCACCCTAGAGTGGATTAGAAGTCTGCACCCAATCCTCCATAAAAACTTCCATATCATAAGCAAGTTGGTCTCACTCATATTGAAGCTTGTCTCCTCGAAATGTCTACTGCGCCACTTGGATAGTGGTGGCTTTCAACCGCTCCTCTTGTTGGGTTCGTCGGGCCGCGAAAACCGCTTTTTCGCGTCGCGGAAACCCCGAGTCACCCAAAGCCGTAGATCCGTGCAAAGATTCGTAAACAAAAACTTTTTCGAAAAACTTTTTCTTGTACGAGTTTGTAAAACTTTAGATCTACACTAGATGAAAGTTATACCTTCGAAGCGAAGCCCTTCGCTTATCCCGCTCGTCCAAGGGGTTGCCGGATCTCTAGACCGTCAAGCGCCGGTCCTCTAGAATTATCCACACGGACACGTAGGTGGAGAAAATCTCACACAAAGGTGTGCTAGCACCTTGGTGAGATTCGGCCAAGCAAGGAGGAGAGGGAGAGAGAGAGCTTGAGAGGAAGAAGGAGGAAGAGTCACCACCCTTGAATGAAAATGAAATTCACACCAAGAAACAAAGTAGCCGGCCACTTCTCAAAATCTCACAAAATTAATTGCATTAATTGCAATTAATATGAAACCATTAAGAGAGTGACTTTGTAACTTCCATGAGGTGGCACCCATGATGATGTGGAACATCATTATTGGTCCACCTAATGCCAACTCACCAATGAGGTGGCAAAAGGTCAAGTCAAAATTGACCTTTGGTCTTCCTTCTCTAGTCAAGTCAAACTTGACTCAATCTCTACCATGATTGATCTAATCCAACCATTTGATTCAAGCCAATTTAATATAATGAATCTAATTCATTAAATTAAATTGATTTAATAAGTCATAATCTAAATTAGACTCATTAAATACATGAATCAACTTGAGTCGAACTCAAGTTAGCCCAATTAGGATTACTCTTAATCCAATTTGATTTATCAAATAAATCTAATCCTCTTGGTTCATCATATGAACCTAATCTCCATCTATTTGTCCTAAGTGTGTGACCCTATAGGTTCTTGTAACGTTGGCAATGCCCTAAACCCATTTAGGAGCATAAGTAATGAGCGGTATCTAGCAACACATCATTACTACCCAAGTTACAAGAATGTCGAGATCCGACATCACCTTGTGACTACCAATTGTGACTCCTCACAAAATAATGACAAGTGTCCTTCTATCCTAGACATCTAGATTGATCAATATGAGGCATAGACCGTGTCATCCTCTAATCAATCTAAATCTTGAACTCCAAGTAGACTCACTCGATCAAATGAGCTCAACATCTAATGTTGACTCATTTGGGCATGGTCATGCACTTAGTGGTCTCACTCTATCAAGAATACCGATGTCGCTCCCGTCATATGGGAGGGATAGATCCCATCTACAACACTCACATCCCTCTACATAATTCGTTATATACCCAGTAATCGCCTTTATAGTTCACCCAGTTACGGGTGACGTTTGACGAAACCAAAGCACATAACTCCTTATGTAGGGATCCATGGTGACTTCAGGTCTAAGGACTAATAGTCATACTAATAGCCACATGAGAAAGTATATGACACTCATATAACGATCCATGATACTTTCTCATGGCGGGTCATTCAGTATACATTCTCTAATGCATACCCATGTGTCAGCTTGATATCTCTATATCCATGACTTGTGAGATCAAGTCATCGAGCTGACCTACATGCTAGTCTTATTGTATTAACATTGTCCCTGAATGCTAATACTCGACTAGGAATGATTTAGAGTAGTGTTCCCTATATCATCTCACTATCGATTCAACTAATCGATTGATATAGGTATGAACCTTCTACTCAAGGACGCTATTATACTTAGTCTATTTGGCACTAATATAAATAAGTATAATAACCAAACAAATGCCTTTATTAATATAAAAGAATATGATATACATGAGTCCATACAATCATCAAATGATTGGCTCTAGGGCTCTAACTAACAATCTCCCACTAGCACTAGTGCCAATCAGTATAGGCTCTAAGGCCTAAAGACCTAGTGTGACCATCATGATTCCTCTGTGCCAAAGCCTTGGTCAAGGGATCTGCAATGTTAGCCTCTATAGGTACTCTGCAAATCTTCACATCTCCTCTATCGATAATCTCTCGAATGAGATGGAAGCGCCGTAGTATGTGCTTGGTCCGAGCGAGGTTCCTTCGCCTGTGCTATAGCTCCATTGTTGTCACAATAGAGCTCAACTGGTCGATGCTAGGAACCACCCCAATTTCAATGATGAACTTGCGGATCCAATCGCCTCCTTCTGCCTCGATGCGGAATATACTCGTTGTAGAATCAACTCATCGTATCCTACTTCAACTCTTCCACCACCATTAATGCAAAATACGAACCTCGATCGGTAATCATCCTGATCGGTCTGAAAGCTGGCATCACTGTAACCCTTTACAGTTAGCTCATCATTGCCTCCATATATCAAGAAATATTCTTTAGTCCTTCGTAAGTACTTAAGAATATTCTTGACCGCTATCCAGTGACTTTTACCTGGATCAGACTGGTATCTGCTCGTCATGCTCAAAGCATACGAGACATCAGGTCGAGTACATAGCATGACATGCATGATCAATCCTATGGCTGAGGCATAAGGGATCTGATCCATGCGGTCTCTCTCCTCTCTAGAAGAGGGACTTTGAGTCTTCGAAAGACTCACGCCATGTGACATCGGCAGAAATCCCTTCTTGGAGTTCTGCATGGCAAACCGAAGGAGTACCTTGTCAATGTATGTACTCTGACTTTGGCCAAGCAATCTCTTAGATCTATCTCTATAGATCTGTATCCCTAGAATGCGGGATGCCTCACCTAAGTCCTTCATTGAGAAGCAACTCCCTAGCCAGGTCTTGACAGACTGAAACATAGGGATGTCCTTTCCAATGAGTAGTATGTCATCCACATACAATATGAGGAAGACAACTAAGTCCCCTACAACCTTCTTGTAGACACAAGGCTCATCTTCGTTCTTGATGAAACCAAACTGTTTGATCGCATCATCAAATCGAAGATTCCAGCTCCGAGAAGCTTGCTTTAGTCCATAAATGGACCTATGCAGCTTGCATACTCTGCTAGTATGCTGGGGATCTACAAAACCCTCAGGTTGTGTCATGTACACATCCTCGAGTAGGTTTCCATTCAGAAACGCAGTTTTGACATCCATCTGCCATATCTCATAGTCATGGTAGGCTGCAATAGCAAGCATGATCCGAATGGACTTAAACATCGCTACTGGAGAAAAGGTTTCATCATAGTCAATACCATGAATCTGCTTGAAACCTTTAGCTACCAAGCGACCCTTATAGATAGGTCCATCCATGTCAGTCTTTCTCTTAAAGACCCACTTACACCCAATGGGTTTTACCCCTTCAGGTGGATCAACCAAAGTCCATACTTGGTTGGTGTACATGGATTCCATTTCGGATCTCATGGCTTCTAGCCATTTCTAATCTGTCTCATCACAGCTTCCGATGGGTGGTAGGCTCATCCTCTATGAGTACAATGTCGTCATGATCCGACAAGAGAAATGAGTATCTCTCGGGCTGACGACGTTATCAGACCTGCGAAGAGGTATGTCTACTTGAAGGTTGTTGTTCCTCAACTCCTTGTGGAACAACATCATCCACAACACTTTGTGGTTCGATTCAATTTTCATCGAGGCATTAGTGCTATTGTTCGCATCTTGAACTTCTTCAAGATCGAACGCCCACTAGTCTTTCTAGAAACAAAGTCCCTTTCTAGAAAGACCCGAGTCTTTGCCACAACTACCTTGGGAATGTAGAAATAATATCCCTTAGTTTCCTTGGGATATCAGATGAAATAGCACTTGTCGGATTTGGGTCCCAATTTGTCCGAGACTTGACGTCGATCGTAAGCCTCACAACCCCAAATCCTCATGAAAGACACGGCATCCCAGTCCATATCCTATATGGTGTCTTTATCACGGCCTGATGGAACTCGATTGAGTATAAAAGCTGCCGTGTCTAGAGCATATCCCATAGATATGTCGGAAGATCTGTGACTCATCATAGATCGTACCATATCTAATAAACGATTCCTCCTTTCGGATACACCATTCCACCGTGGTGTTCCGGAGGAGTGAGTTGAGATAAAATCTCATACTCAGGCTAAGTAGTCACGAAACTCATGGCTTAAGTATTCACCACCTCGATCTGATCAAGTACCTTAATACTCTTGCCAAGCTGGTTTGTGCTTCATTCTTGAATTCTTTGAACTTTTCAAAGGATTCAGACTTATGTGTCATCAAGTACACATAACCGTATCTACTGAAATCATCAGTAAATGTGATGAAGTACCTATAACCGCCTCTAGCAGCAACATTGAAAGGGCCACATACATCACTATGTATGAGTCCTAACAAATCAGTTGCTCTCTCGCTATGCCCACTAAAGGGCGTCTTGGTCATCTTGCCTCGTAGGCATGACTCGCATATCTCATATGATTCAAAATCAAATGAGTCCAGCAAACCATCCTTATGGAGTTGGGATAAGCGCTTGTCATTTATATGACCTAAGCAATAGTGCCAGAGGTAGGTTTGGTTCATGTCATTTGACTTGAACCTCTTGGTACTAATGTTATAGATAGGGCTCTCAAGGTCTAGAATATAGAGTCCGTTTATTAGTGGTGCACTACAATAGAACATATCTTTTAAATAAACAGAACAACATTTGTCTTTTATTATAAAAGAGTATCCTTTCTTATCTAAACAAGAAACTGAAACTATGTTCTTAGTAAGAGCAGACACATAACAACAATCATCTAAATTTAGTACAAGCCCGGAGGGCGAGATAGATAAACAGTAACAGCAACAACCCGTGCTCCATTGCCTACTGTAGGTCCACCTCGCCCTTTGCCAATGCTCTGCTATTTGTCAGTGCACATCAAGACAAATGTGAGAAGCACATCCGTATCTAATACCCATGATGTAGAAATAGATAGATTGACTTCTATAACATATATACCTGAAGTGGAAGTCTCACTCGCTTCTTCTTAAGATCCTCCAAGTATACCTTGCAGTTCCTCTTCCAGTGGCAGTGGAAGCAGGTAGCATCCTTGGCGACCCCTCCTTTAGGCTTCAGTGCCTTGCCTTTGCCCTTGGTTTGGGACTTTCCCTTACCTTTGGGCTTGCCCTTGCCCTTGTGCTTCGGACCATCGAATGGGCTTAAGGTTAATCTCAGCAGTTCGTAACATGCTAAGTAGCTCGGGCAGTGGCTTGTCAATCTCGTTCATGTTATAGTTGAGAACGAATTGACTATAGCTATCCGGCAAGGACTGCAAGATCAAGTCAGTGGCCAGCTCTTGGCCAAGTGGGAACCCCAGTCTTTGTAGGTTCTCTATGTACCCAATCATCTTGAGTACATAAGGACCTACAGGAGCCCTGTCTGACATCTTGCACTGAAACAGTGCCTTCGAGATCTCAAATCTCTCATGCCTCGCTTGTCCCTGATATAGTTGGCGAAGATGCTCAACCATATCGAAAGCGCCCATCAACTCATGTTGCTTCTGAAGCTCTGAGTTCATGGTTGCGAGCATTAGACAGGACACATCTAATGCGTCGTCTTGATGCTTCTTGTAAGCATCTTTGTCGGCTCAGGGGCATTGGCGGGAGGAGCCTCCGAATGGGCTGCCCCAGTTTACGCTCCTCGGTGAGAACTATTCTCAAGTTCTTGGATCAGGAAATTCGCTCCGTTGAGCTTGTCCTTCTCAAGGATGATCGCAGTGAGAAGGAATTCGTGTTCGACGTCATGGTTATCTACAACAGAAAATTTGTAAATAAATATCATATTCTTTAAAACATTTAATTAGGCCTTTAATTAAATGATGCTCCCATGAATACTATAATTCTTGTGGGACAAGATCCACATCATACTAACTCTTGAGTTAGCTTTGGCTAATACGGCTTAGTATGATCGGTAGGTAACGATTACCAATTACATCTCTATGCAACTCTTGTTTATAGAATAAAATCCTCATTTATATTAAAACTCGAGTTAGCTTTGGCTAATACGCCCGAGAGTTAATATAGATGTGATTTTGACCTATCTTTCCAACTATTGGAAGAATGTCTATAGTTGACTCGATCCAACCGAGTAACTATGAATACTCAATCTAATTGAGTTTGTATTCACCCATGCGTTGATAGGCGGGACCAAGATTGTCCCTCCGTACCCTACCAAGATAATATGTATTGCTCTGCTTTGGCAGATTCAACAATACATGTGATCGAGGTAGTGATAGGTATCACGGCACGGTTAGGCATTTTAGAGTTGGTTCGATCTAGATCTAATCTAATCGAGAAGGATGCATCTTATGCACGACTTAGATCTAATCTAATCGCAAGGGTGCATCATGTGCACGACTTAGATCTAATCTAATCGTTAAGGCACTAATTAATTAATTAATTATTAAACATGCATCAAATACATAACAATTAATTAATTAATCTATTTGTGATTTAGTCATGGCCCTACTACGATCTTCTCAAGCCAATGAGAAGATCGAATGGTCAACCTATGGTCAACAGCTTCTCCAAGCTCCTCCCTTTGACCACCTTGTGTTGCTCGTGCCCACCTCGGAACTCCGTCTCGTGTGGACCCTCCACCGCTCCAATTTGCACATTACAATTTGAAACTCGAGTTACATTCGAGTCTAAATCTAATTTACAACCAGAATATAAGAGAGAGACACGACTCGCAGGTCGCGAAAATAAAATAAAATTACAAGCACGCACATCACATAACGGCACGCAGGCCGTATTATGAATTACAACACATTGTCCAATCAAATTGGGTCTTTGGGCCATGACTATCACAAATTTAATATATAATCCAAAATTATATATTTTCATAATTTTCTATAATTTTTAAAATTAATTTTTAAAATTTTTACGAGTAAAATCTCCCGGCGGTCCCGTTTAGCGGTTTCGGGCGCAATCACGGAACGGATCCCCTTGCGGGGCCCAGGGGCAGCGCCCCTACCCGCGATCTAACCATCGCGAGGGTTCCTTTGCGATCCAACAGCGCCTAACCCCGCTGTCCCAAAACGATTTGGGCCGAGACATTGCCGTTTCGGAAAAATCTTCCCGGCGGGTTCGTTTTTAGCGATTTCGGGTGCAATCGCGGAGCAAATCCCCTTGCGGGGTTAGGGGCAGTACCCCTACCCACGATCTAACCATCGTGAGTTGCTCCTTTGCGATCTAATGGCACCCGACCCCGCTGTCCCAAACGAATTTGGGGCAAAACGAAGCCGTTTACAAGAAAACTTTCCGGTAGCCGAAGCCTACAAGTACCGAGACACTTGTGCTTCGCTTCTACGGAAAAATTACTCATAAAAACTCTAAAAACTCAATTTTTACAAAAAATTACAGAAGGTATATTTTTCATAAAAATACAAACGAACTCGTACAAGTCTTTGCACGTGGCTCTGATACCACTGTTGGGTTCGTCGGGCCGCGAAAATCGCTTTTTCGCGTCGCGGAAACCCCGAGTCACCCAAAGCCGTAGATCCGTGCAAAGATTCGTAAACAAAACTTTTTCGAAAAACTTTTTCTTGTACGAGTTTGTAAAACTTTAGATCTACACTAGATGAAAGTTATACCTTCGAAGCGAAGCCCTTCGCTTATCCCGCTCGTCCAAGGGGTTGCCGGATCTCTAGACCGTCAAGCGCCGGTCCTCTAGAAGTATCCACACGGACACGTAGGTGGAGAAAACCTCACACAAAGGTGTGCTAGCACCTTGGTGAGATTCGGCCAAGCAAGGAGGAGAGGGAGAGGGAGAGCTTGAGAGGAAGAAGGAGGAAGAGTCACCACCCTTGAATGAAAATGAATTCACACCAAGAAACAAAGTGGCCGGCCACTTCTCAAAAACTCACAAAATTAATTGCATTAATTGCAATTAATATGAAACCATTAAGAGAGTGGCTTTGTAACTTCCATGAGGTGGCACCCATGATGATGTGGAACATCATTATTGGTCCACCTAATGCCAACTCACCAATGAGGTGGCAAAAGGTCAAGTCAAAATTGACCTTTGGTCTTCCTTCTCTAGTCAAGTCAAACTTGACTCAATCTCTACCATGGTTGATCTAATCCAACCATTTGATTCAAGTCAATTTAATATAATGAATCTAATTCATTAAATTAAATTGATTTAATAAGTCATAATCTAAATTAGACTCATTAAATACATGAATCAACTTGAGTCGAACTCAAGTTAGCCCAATTAGGATTACTCTTAATCCAATTTGATTTATCAAATAAATCTAATCCTCTTGGTTCATCATATGAACCTAATCTCCATCTATTTGTCCTATGTGTGTGACCCTATAGGTTCTTGTAACGTTGGCAATGCCCTAAACCCATTTAGGAGCATAAGTAATGAGCGGTATCTAGCAACACATCATTACTACCCAAGTTACAAGAATGTCGAGATCCGACATCACCTTGTGACTACCAATTGTGACTCCTCACAAAATAATGACAAGTGTCCTTCTATCCTAGACATCTAGATTGATCAATATGAGGCATAGACCGTGTCATCCTCTAATCAATCTAAATCTTGAACTCCAAGTAGACTCACTCGATCAAATGAGCTCAACATCTAATGTTGACTCATTTGGGCATGGTCATGCACTTAGTGGTCTCACTCTATCAAGAATACCGATGTCGCTCCCGTCATATGGGAGGGATAGATCCCATCTACATCACTCACATCCCTCTACATAATTCGTTATATACCCAATAATCGCCTTTATAGTCCACCCAGTTACGGGTGACGTTTGACGAAACCAAAGCACATAACTCCTTATGTAGGGATCCATGGTGACTTCAGGTCTAAGGACTAATAGTCATACTAATAGCCACATGAGAAAGTATATGACACTCATATAACGATCCATGATACTTTCTCATGGCGGGTCATTCAGTATACATTCTCTAATGCATACCCATGTGTCAGCTTGATATCTCTATATCCATGACTTGTGAGATCAAGTCATCGAGCTGACCTACATGCTAGTCTTATTGTATTAACATTGTCCCTGAATGCTAATACTCGACTAGGAATGATTTAGAGTAGTATTCCCTATATCATCTCACTATCGATTCAACTAATCGATTGATATAGGTTTGAACCTTCTACTCAAAGACGCTATTATACTTAGTCTATTTGGCACTAATATAAATAAGTATAATAATCAAACAAATGCCTTTATTAATATAAAAGAATATGATATACATGAGTCCATACAATCATCAAATGATTGGCTCTAGGGCTCTAACTAACACCTCTATGTTGACTACTTGGTGCCTCAACTATGTGGATTTAGCCGACCAGGTGGGGCTTGTTCTTTGGAGCTAAACTTCCACTTCCCATAATCCAAGATATTATCTTAGATCAACTGAACTCATTCCTTGAAGATGAGACGGTTTGACTGAGCCAGTCCCTTCATACGAAAGAATTAGGGGAGTAGATGGCCTATCTGAAGTAGCAAGCTTTGAGTAAGACTTCATGCTTGAAGGATGTGTCTTTGGCGAGATGATACAAGGTCTCGCAGGTCAATAGGCCCACCCCTAGTGACATGCTATGTGGGCTCGGAGAAGCCAAGGTATCCATTCCTTATGAGAAGGTACGAGGCTCCTCTACAGATAATGGACTCACCATGGAAAGGGCGAGATATGGCTAGTCAATCGAGGAAAAACCTTCTTCTGGCACGACGATCTGAAGTCCTTCAATTATGGCAGCACGGGTTGATAGAGGAATGTCATGCAGGTCCTCTACTAAACCGCCATTGCTAGCTATCGATTGAGGATTAGGGACAAATGCCACCAGTTCTTAGTTGGATAAGGATTTCAACGCAATAGATGTTCGGTCTCAGTTGCTTTCTGATTCACCAAGGGTTTGTGTGGTTCCGTAAAGTGACCCAAGAAAAGAGGAGCAAGGTCATTAAGCCTGTTTCTAGAGGTGGACTGATTGGCCTCCATAGAGGGAGAAAGGGTAAACATAGGACCTACAAGGACAGGAGGTGTTAGACTCGACTATCTTAATCTAAACCATCTAAGATGGTAACAATTTATGATTCAGAATTGTTGGTTCATAGTTTGATTCATCGTTTGTCATGTTTATTTACTGTTCAAAATTATTATTATTATTTTAAAAATATTTAAAAAATAAATTTCTAAAATATATATATAAAGAAAGGTTTGCACTTACTTAAGTCGTCTACGTATCCGTCATGATTTTATAAGAGTATTTGTAATCAACATTAGTTGGAATAATTTTAAAAAAATAAAAACTCTCCTCTCTCTTAATGAACAAAACTATTGGTCTAACGGTTGAAATTCTAGATTTTAAATCACACAAATATAAACAAATTGATACCTATTTGAAAGAAATTATTTTTTTACTCTCTTACTTTTCTTTTAACTATTAAAAATAATAATATAGCAAAAGAAAACTATTGATTAGTTATTAAAAAAATTAACTAACAGTTAAAATTGTCAATTTGTTATAGTCTAGTTGATTAGAATACTAGGTGCTCTCTCTATATATATATAATGGTATTGCCAGCCTCGCAGGGTTCCGAGCCGATTACGATTCTGATTCAGGAACCAAGTCAATGGGTACCCAATCCATTGACACGATTAATGACCCGACCCTTGATTGGGTCTAGTAGGTGATGGTTGATCTTTTCATCACAAGATGCTAACTCCCCCAGAGCGGCTAACATGATGAAAAACACATTCAGAAAAATAAAAAAAAAATCGTTCGAGCTATAATATAATAATATAAATGAATGAAATGCAGATTTTGTCGAGAAAACAAATTGGACTATAAACAAGTAAATAAATTACTTGTATTATATTCACACTACAAAAACACTACAACGCTTTTGAGGATCACTCACAATTTTAGAGAGGAAAAGAAAAGGAAGATGAAGAACAACTTTCAACTTGAAGACTCTATACTTTTATTTTTCATTGGATGATAAAACAAGAATGCAGGGGGAGTATTTATAGTACTCACCATACAAGATACATAGTTGATCAGAAAACTAAATTCTATCTACCAAGAAATTCTATCTCTATCCATTGGATGAGAGAAATACTCTCAACCATACATTTTAATTCTTATCAATTAAATTCTATCTATTGAATGAGAGAAATACTCTCAACCACACATTCTAATTTCTATCTGTTAAATCTTATCCATTGAATGAGAAAGAATACTCCCATCTATATTTTTATTTTTATCTGTTAACGAGTTGGTATTGATCTTCAACACTCTCCCTCAATACCAACCCTTTGTATTGTGCTGAGTTGATAACGGAACATCTTAAATTTGTTGGCGTTTAATCCTTTTGTAAGCACGTCCACAACTTGATTATCTGTACTGATTTGTCTCATCTCAATTTCTCCTTGCAGAACTTTTTCTCTGATAAAATGATAATGAACTTCAACATGCTTAGTTCTTGCATGAAAGATTGGATTTTCTGCCAAACGAATTGCTGATTGATTGTCACAATATACTGGAACTGCATAATCTACTGGTTGATATAGATTATTCATTAGTTGTATTATCCATGTGCTCTCTTGAACTGCTATTGATGTTGCTCGATACTCAGTTTCAGTAGTTGACAATAATACAGTTGGTTGTCTCTTGCTGCACCACGAGATTGTTCCAGAACCAAGCTTGAATACGTAACCAGTTGTTGATCTTCTTGTGTCACAATCTCCTGCATAGTCAGCATCGCAGTAGCCAACTAACTTGCAGTCTTCATTTCTTTTGTACAAAAGGTCATAATCAGTTGTGCTCTTTACATATCTTAATATTCGTCGAGCTGCTTCCAAATGAGGCTTCTTTAGATTTTGCATATACCGACTTATTACACTGACTGCATAAGAAATATCAGGTCGAGTTAAGGTTAAGTAGATGAGACTGCCTACCAATTGTTGATACATAGTTGCATCTTCTAAACTTTTCCCTTCATGTGCACATATTCTGATATTTGGCTCCATGGGTGTCGAAATCGGCTTGCATTCGAGCATTCCAAACTTTTTCAACAAGTCTTTGGATGATTTTTGTTGACAAAGAAATATTCCATTTTGTGTGCAATTAATCTCTAAACCAAGAAAGTGCTTAAGTTGCCCAAGTTCCTTCATTTGAAAGCGAACTGATAAATTCTCCTTTGTTTGAAGAATTTCTTCTTTGTCATCGCCTGTTATGACTAGGTCATCCACATATACTAACACTATAACTAATTTTCCTTTATTTGTTTTGATAAATAAGCTAGAATCTGCAGATGTTACTAAATAACCACTTTGAGTTAGAAATTCAGTAATTTTACCATACCACGCCCTAGGTACTTGTTTCAATCCGTAGAGTGCTTTCCATAGCTTACACGCATATTCAGGATGATGTTGGTTCTGAAAACCTATTGGTTGGATCATATAAATTTCCCGATCCAATTCTCCATGAAGAAAAGCATTCTTCACATCCATCTGTCATAGATTCCAGTTTTTGTTGGCTGCAAGTGCAAAAAGGATTCGTACAGTTGTAAGTTTTGCCACTGGACTAAATGTTTCATCATAGTCTAGTCCAAACTTTTGAGAGAAACCACGAGCTACCAATCGTGCCTTGTATCTCTCGATTGACCCATCTGGACGACGCTTTATTTTGAAAACCCACTTGCAAGAAATGGGTTTCACATCTCTTGATTTTGGTATGAGATCCCAAGTTTGATTTTGCTAAAGTGCATCAATCTCTTCTTTCATAGCTATCACCCACTCAGGACTTTGCGATGCTTCTTCAAATGTCTCAGGCTCTGTTAATTCTTCAACTATGGCTGCATTGGCATATTTTGGATTTGACCTTCGTGTTCTGTTTGACCTTCGGAGTTGAGATTGTGGAGTTGATTCTTCCATTTCACTAGGTCTCTCTTCTTCATTTGGTTGTTGATATATGACGATTTGCCAAGGACTCTGTGCCACTCCTTGTTCAATATCATTATCATTTGGATCTCCTGATTCATCTGAACTTGGTTAAAGTTGAACAATATGCTCTCCCATCTTTTGTTGCAATTTGTCTTCGAGGTCTTTAGAATCTAACAACACCTCCTTAACGGGATTCCACCAAGAAGATGTTTCATCAAACACTACATTTCGTGAAGTGTAACATCTTCCACTTGTTGGATCGCAACATTTCCACCCCTTTCTTTGGATATCATATCCCACAAAGATACATCTAATAGCTTTCTTGTCGAACTTGGTTCATAAGTGATCAGAAACAAATACATAACATACGTAACCAAATACTCGAAGGTGGCTAACTGTAGGTTTTATGTTCCATAATTTCTCAAAAGGTTAAATGAATTCTAACCTTGGTTGAGGAAGTTTGTTAATGACAAAAGTTGCAGTCCTCATTGCTTCAGCCCAAAACCGTCCAGGTACATTCTTGTCGTGCAACATACTCCGACAAACTTCTGCAAGATGTCGGTTCTTTCTTTCTGCTACACCATTATGTTGTGGTGTGTTGGCACATGTGTACTGATGGTATATTCGACTTTCTTTTAAGTATTGGGAGAACTCTCTTGAGCTATATTCTCCCCCATTGTCTGTGCGTAGACAACAGATCTTTGTTCCCAATTCTCCTTCGACTGACTGTTTGAACTCTTTAAACTTGGAAAATGTATCAGATTTTTCTTTCATAAATAAGATCCAGACATACCTTGAGAAGTCATCAATGAATGTCACCATGTACCGCATACCGCCGATTGAGGGTTGCTTAACGGGTCCGAATACATCAGAGTGGACTAACTCTAATGGTTTCTTTGCTTTAAACTTTGACTCTTGATATGGTAATTGGTGTGCTTTACCATATTGACATCCCGCACATACCGTGTCTGTTCGTATGTCTAGTTGAGGAAGCCCCTTAAGCATTGACTTCTTCATCATCATGTTTAATTTGGAATAGTTAATATGACATAATCTCATATGTCATATGTCTGATGTTTCACCTTTCCTTTTCTTGTCTATATATGCAGACTCTGCTGACATCACGTAGACTGACTCCAGTCGTTGCCACTCCATTATCGGTGTTTCTAATATTTTGAGATTTTGATATACCTTTACATCTTCAGGACCAAATAGAACATAGTGACCTGATGATGTTAGTTGAGACACAGATAATAAATTTTTCTTCATTCCTGGGACATGATAAACATCTTGAAGTGACACCTGATTAGAGTTATATCAGGGTGTAATTATTGTCTTACCAATGTGAGCTATTGGTAACCTTGAGTTGTTGACTGTCACCACCATACGAGCTCCCTTATATTCAGACAAGTTTTGTAGCTTTTCTTTATCACCTGTCATGTGATTTGAGCAGCCTAAATCTACGATTCAATCATTTTTGTAGTTAATCTTGTCTGACATTGTTGTAAAAGCTACTTCATTTTCCTCTGCAGCGAACAAGGCTTAGCATCCTAGTCATCTTAGCTATTCTCCTTAGGATTGGAGGTAGCAGTATTACTCTGAACAAACTTTTTCTTGGCCCAAGAATCTTTTGCCATGTGGCCCACCACTACAAGAAAAACCCTCATAGACATCGGTGAAACAACAACAGTTTTAAGCAAAAACCGATGTCTGTGAGTATTTTACATCGGTTTTTCCAAAAACCGGTGTCTATGAGCGCAGATTTTCGCTCATAGACATCGGTTTTTTAGCCGATGTCTATGAGCGCCATTTTTTTCGTTAATAGACACCAGTTTTAACAGCGGTTTTTAAAATCCGGTGTTAATGAACCAAAATAAAATATTTTAATTTTTCCACTAGCCAAAATTTGCAACACTACACAAAGTTCCCTCCAAACCTAAACCTATATCGCGCCCCTTCCTCCGACCATCTCTCTCAGCCTAAACCTAAACCTAAACTGACCATCTCTCTCAACCTCATCTCCCTCTTCCCCGACGCCCCTTCCTTCTCCATCCAACCACACCGCATCTCCTCCAACTCCGGTGAGAAGAGGAGACCTTCTTCTCATTCTGTAGCTTTTCCTTCCCCATCTCCCACACATTCCCTTCCCCAATCCACACCCATGCCCTATCCTCTTCCTCGGCGTACCATCCTCAACGAGGACGGCTCCTATTTGTCGCCACCGCCGCGAAGAAGAAGAAGAACCCTTGGCTCGACCCCTTCGACTGCGGAGAGGACCCCGACATCGAGTACGGATCCCTCTTCGCCGACGGAAAGCAGGATGAGGACCCTCGCCCTCCCGACAACCCCTCCAACCCCTACGGCTTCCTCAAGTTTCCCATGGGATTCAACGTCGAGCTCGCCTCGCTCGCCTCGCTCGCCTCGCTCGCCTCCAAGGTCCGCGGCGACGTGCGCCTCTGCTGCTGCGTCATCTTCGACGGAGTCTACGAGAACCTCCTCTTCTTCCCCGTGATCCAGCTCATCAAGGATAGGTATTTTTCTGGTCCAGAGCAGCAAAACACGATTTCTAGTGGCTTAGGGACCAACTCAAATACTGCAAACTTCAAGAAACACGTTGACAACAAAGATCTTATTCTTTCTTCACCAAAACCGGTAGGTTCTGGTTCAGGAAAATATTCTGTATTTGAAGATGAGAGTACGATATTGATAGCATGGGATCTTTTTTCTTTGTTGAGGAAAGCTGAAGCCAACCAACAAGCATTTCGAGCATCTAATGGGGTCAGCATCATTCTACCATTCCTGATATCTGATCACCACCGAGCTGGTGTTCTTCGGCTGTTATCTTGTTTGATCATTGAAGATGTTCTTCAGGTATGTATTAGTATCTGATTCTTCTTAAAAGGATGAATGTTTCCATGTGGAACTTAATTACCCTATTCTTTACATAAGTTTGGAATATTACCCAAATTGATTCTTTCATCTCATAAGTTGAAGTTTATATCTTACCAGGTTCATCCAGAAGAGCTAGGCGCACTAATTGAGATTCTCAAGAGTGATATGATAACAAGTGTTTCTGGATCTCAATACAAACTTCAAAATGATGCGAAATGTGATATGTTAGGTTCACTTTGGTGTATCCTTGGAGCAAATAATGCAGCACAACGAGTATTTGGAGATGCCACTGGATTTTCATTATTATTGACCACACTACATAACTTTCAGAGTAGTGAGCTTCCAGATGTTCTGCAATACTTTTTTTTGTGTGTTATGCACAATTTGTGAATTAATCTTACTTTTGGTTGGAGAATTACCTAGGATGCACTGCTCTCTTGCTTGAGACAATCAACCCATTTCTTTCCCCTTAGGCTTCCCTGCATCAGCAAATCAGCTAGTGCTGCAACAGCACCATGCTCATCCACAATCATCTTCTTGAAGTCATGGACAGCAGAGAGGCTGAACAATGTAGTAGCTGCATTCTCCCTTGCCTTAGTAGTTAACCCATATCTCATAACATATACTATTAATTCCAAACAACCATTCTCCTCCATAATCTTTCTCTTGTTTTCATCATGAATAGATATGTTCAATATTGCAGTCAGGGCATTCTCTTGAGCAACTGGATTTGTAGACCGGAAAAGCCGGTAGAGAGCTGGGATTGTTCCACCCTCTGCAATGAAAGACCTATTCTCCTTCCCGGTTTTTGCCATTAATCGGAGTTCACGGGCTGCAACAGCCTTCACTTCCTGCGAACCAGCTGATAATTGTTCTATTAGCATTAACACTGTGATTCGGTTAGCTTTGATTGCTGTGATTCGGTTAGCTGCTAATGATGTTGGGAGTCTGAACAAGGCCTCGATGTTTGAAGTCTTGATTGAGTTGCTTCTTTTTTGGAAGACAAATGGTTTATTGCCATTCTTCATTGTTTTAGTAGGTCTTGTGGATGCAGGTTGATAGAGTATAAATATGAACTATTGTGACATCTTTGACTTGAGGAATCATATAATAGTTTTTGGTAGGATGTTGTGTGGTATTGTTCTCTGCCACAAGTTATGCGCTAAAAAAGCATGGTTAATTTGTTGTTAACTGTGGATATTGTAGATTTTTGAAGTACATGATGATTTGTTATTGACTTGCATACAAAAGAAGAGAAGTTTATTTACTATGTGTAGTTCTTGTTTGTGTGAACTCTTAATCATTTTCTATTTATTTCAGGTTCTTCATAACATTACTGTTGCAGAATACTTTCACTGGAATATGCTACGTGATTCAATAACTCTTATTTTTCCACTGGACTGTTAATCTCTTTTTGATTTTGTGGATAACTTTGCTGCAAACTATGCTCTGAAGAGAGTTTATTATGTCAACTATGCATTGGGGATATCTGGACGCAGGAAACCTTGCTGGCATCTATTATGAACAAAGTCAACTTGACATGGCAATTCTGCATTACAAGCAAGCTATCAACTGTGATTCTACCTTTATTGAAGCTTACAATAATCTGGTAAGTTGATAATTGTCTAATATGTCAAAATGTGGTATCCTTCTTGATGGTGAGCCAGGTTAGTTAATGATCGACTTTCTTGCACATTAAAAGGGGAATGCTCTCAAAGACGCTGGACATGCTCTCAAAGACGCTGGACATTATAGGGTGACTTTTTAATTTGGAGATTTTTATTCTCTTAAGTTTGTTTTCCTTGTTGAATAACTTCATTTTAATAATTTTTCCCAAGTCATGCTTTGTGTAAAATACCGGAAATAGGCGAATATGAATAAGGGAATTTTCCGAAATTTTTGGACATTTTTCGAGAATTTTTTGGAGCTCGTACGGACGAGTTGACGGGGATAAAAACGGGGTCCGGAAAAGCCTGTTTAGGTTACCCCATTTAAATGAGGAAAAGTTTTTATTTTATTTTCCTTTTCTTTTTGTTTTTCTTTTTCTTTATATTTTCCTTATTCCTCGCCGTTCTCTTTTCTCCTCGAGCCGACCTGTGCCGAGCCTCGCCCCTCGCCGATTTCTCCGAGCCCCAAACCGCCGGAGTTCTAACCGCCGGCGACGAGAGCCCTAACTACTTGGAGCAGTTTCTCCTCCTTCTCCCCTTATTTTACCGCGACGCCAAACCCTCCCGAGACACCGTTGGCCATCTCCTCACCTCTTCTCTGTCTCGGTGCCCTAGCCACCGGCGACGCACCAAGCCACCCCGATCATCTTCCTCTCTGCCCACTGACGCCGGTCGTTTGTCCTCAGCAAAGCAGCACCGCACCCCTTGTGCCGACCGCCGCGAATTCCTCCGCCCTAGTCCGCCGTCGCCGTGCCCTAGCACCGCCGCCGACACATCTCCTCTCCTCTTACTACAGGCCAGAGCCCCGAGCAGTGACACCAAGTTGACAACCTCTCTGCCCAAGTGCTGCCGATTTTCCCTTGTGCCCTAGCACTATCGCCGGCACAGTGGGTGCATCCCAGCCGCCGCCGCACCTCTGCATTCCGGCCACCAGGTTCTGCCGAGCCCTAGTCCTGGTCTTCTTCTTGATATGTTTGATTTCAGCAATGAGGGTTTATTCAACAGGATTGTGTGTTGTGGGTTGATACTGTGGTGTTGGAATTTTGACCGTGAGATGATGTAGGACTTGTTGTGGGATTGCTTTTGGTCTCCAGCAGCGACTAATCCTTTCCGACAACAAACTTCCTTGGTTGTGGACTAATAGGAGCGATTGAGAAGTAAGGTAAGAAGTAGAGTAATTGTTACGTGTTGATGAGTTGGATTCATGTATTGGATTAGGAATATATTGGATTAATCCATGTTTAGGTATGATCTTGATACCTATTGATAATTAATTCATCATTAGTTTGTGTAGAATAATTAGGTGATATGGATTTAGGTTTTGGATTTTTATAAAAAAGTTGTTTGGGGTTAAGGTAATTAACCCTAATTAACCGTTAGAAAGGTTGAGGGAAATGATTTAGGGTTTATCCCTAAATTTCTATTTAGGATTTATTTAGCTGTTTTTTTTGTATTCTAGCTAAATAAAAGAAAATGTATTTTTTTGTTTACACAGGGCTCTGATTCGAGACGGTATCTCGACGTCGGATTTGGACCATTTTGTCGGAGGCGGGTACTTTTGACTTTTTGTCTTTGATATGCTTAGTAATGAAATTAACATGTTGCATTAATTGTGTTTCTTATCTGTTTCGGTAAATCACTACCCAAATCTTGGTTCATGCTTGATTGATTGATTGGTTTGCATCTCATGTATATTTTACCTGTTTATACATGCTTATAGGGGGTAGTGATATACCATGCTTCACTATGTTCAGGACCTAGGTTTTTATACCTTCTGTGTACCTTTGATTCAATATGATTCGTTGACCTAGGGTGCACTTTTCTATATATATGGATTAGGTCAAGATGTTTATATGGTTATTGCTATGCATCATTTGCATGATTGCATGCTGTGCGATAGTCCGCTCCATTATTGTTGAGCACATCGCCAGTTACATGGATCTGCACACACCACTACTCATGGGTTAGTGGTCGATTCAGGCAGAGTGTGTTAGGCACCGTTGGTCCGCTCATGGGTAGTGTGACACAACGTGTTATCCTGCAGGGATTCCTCCCGTCATAGTGTACCGGAGTTGAGAGCTCCCCCATCTATGATTTGGGGTAGGAGGATAGGTACTCCGACAAGATCCCGTCCACTCGGTCACTTATCGTGAGTAGTGACGGTTGTCACAGCCCTACCCACTCGGCCTCACTATGTGTGTGAGATGATCGACTGACGTCAGGGGTGACCAGGACGCATCATTGGCATCATATGCATGATGCATTTATTGCTTGTGTTTGTGTTTGCTGCATGTATATGCTGCATATTGTTTGGATACCTATGTTTGACATGCATACAGGACTTCCCTATCCCTCGGACTGTTTGACCTTATACTCAGGACTTGGTTAGTACAGTATTCCCCTGTTTACTTCAGATGCATTTTTATCTTTCTTATCAGGAGACTGTACGCATGATTAGTGCTAGGTGATATTTCTTTACTTTGCATATCAATTGTACCTGCTGAGTGTTGGACTCACCCCGCCTCCATTGTTGATATTTTCAGGTTGATGCTGTCAGGAGAGAGTTCCAGTTGCTGGTCCTTGTAGACCTCGACGATGTGATTGGTTTTTCGTTTGGTTCCCTTTTCTGTTCTAGACTGTTTGAACTTGTTATGTTCTGGATTTATTTACTTATGGACATGGTATAGATTTTATTATATCGATGGATTTGGATTTGGTTTTTTTTATTCTACTACATGCCTGCCTGGACGGCAGAAGAGGTGAGTTCGTCGGATTTGAGCTTTACGAGTGTAGTGGAGTAGGGTGGATTTCGAGTCAGAGTATTATTTTACTGTTTAATTATCTTAACTGCGTGGTTGTGACAGCCAGAGGTTGAATAGATTATATATAACTGCGTGGTGATGTTTTATTTTGTTGTTATTATTCCAGCCGCCTGTGGCTGAGGTATTTGTGAGATGTAGAATAGTTTCAGATTGTCCACCGTACAGGGGAGATGCTGCCGAAATTTTCTCGGACAGGGACTCCTCTGGGGCGTGACAATTTAGTGGTATCAGAGCACAATTTTACGATCTTTTGTTTCGTATTTTGGATTTTCGGGATTTATCTGATACCAATTTATTTGGTATCAGAGCGGGTTATGATACCTGCTTTTGGTGTTCTGGAGATTTATCGGATACCTGTTGTTGGTATTCTGGATATTTGGTTAGCCAGGTTTGCGAGTCAAACTGGGCATTTTCAGATTTTCGATATGGTTATGTTTCGAATTTCCGTTTCGGATTTATATGGATTTCCGGCGATTTTCTCGTTCGGAATTTTAAGGTCAGAAGTTGGGGACTGGACAGCGATGGAACATCTCCAGACGGCAAATAGGTATGATGTTTATTTTATGATAGTTATGACATCTATTAGCACTTTATCTTTATTACCTGTCTGGTTGTTGTAGCCATATTACATATGATGGGTTAGCCACTGATCATGGTCGACCCTAATAGAGATCAAGGATTATAGTCTCTGGTGATTTTTCATATCATACCACCAGTAGTTTTAGTTTCTGTTACTACTAGTAGGAGTTGGAGGCACATACCAGCCTCTGCTATTGTTAGCTGGGTAATGGATGATACCTATATATTCTTGTGGACTTAGCCAGTAGAGTTTTTATATTCGTATCTTTTGGATATTAGGGTATCCGATACGATGAAAATTGGTCATTGGAGAGTTATCATGTTTGATCATTGTTGAGAATGATTTGAGGTTGAGGGATATTGGGAGATCAGATATTGTGATGTGTTGATTTCTAATGAATTATGAGAGTAAATGTTATGTGGTTGTTTGATGATCTATTAGTGGATAACTATTTTGATGATCTATTATTTAGGTTGTTGTTGATGGTGACATAGTGAGTGTCATGTATGATATTCACAGGTTTGATGTTTATAGTTGGTGATCAGATTATAAATCGGGTGTTAGAGAGTTTATGGTTTAGAGTGCCTATGAGATTTTAATAAATCTGGTTAGTTGTGGTTAGTTAACAGGATGATAAAATTGATGTTTACTTCCTCTGATATTGGACTATGTTGATAAATAATGATTTGATGTTTTGAATGTTAACTTGCTCTCATGGGGAGTAGTGACTTATTCATCTGATATTATGTGGGCTGATAATTTTGAGGATAAAAAAATGAGAGTGTCTTGATGTTCTTGAATTCTGACTTTATCTTTTGGGTCGTATACCTTTATACATATGATTATTGTGGGTTTCTAGTAGATTATACCCGAGTGGTTAGACATACATGTCTGATTGTTTATTGGAGGTATTTGTCAATTAAAAACTATGTTGTGGAATGTGCACATATGTTTGAGTGTTTTATTGGATGTATCTTATCGATCTAATCTGAGTTGTGATATGTGTAGATGTGTTGGGTGTAATATTTGAGGAATCTTGTTTATTATATGATTGTTTTGAGAGTATACTCGTGTCGAGTATGATTTGTTGGAAGTATTACGTTGATTATACTCTTGGCATAGGTGTACATATGTCATGTGAGTGTTGTTGAGGTGTATTGTTGATTATACCTATGTTGATATATGCACACGGGTTTGATAGGTATTGTTGGAGGTATCACACTGATTTATACCTGTGCTATGAGTGTGTTTGGTGTGTACAAATTGGAGGATTATATCGATCATACATATGTTGTGTGTGCATGTGTACCAGGTGTATGGTGGGTAGCATCATGATGATTCTACCTATGTTGAATGTAGAATGCTGAGTGTCTACATTATGTTATTGGTTGTATAACCCTGTCAACTAATTCTCCTATTAGTGGGTGACCAACCCACTAGGATGATGATAGAGTTGACTATGGATTTGATTTGTTTACTAGATTGTTTATACCTTTGGCTGCCCACAGTGATATGTGGTTGAGTGATCTCGTGCAGCCTCTAGTTGGATAGTTAGGTGTCTTGGACACTTATGGATCATTTGTGGTGGAGCGGAGTTCCCACATATACATATTTCGTATTGCTTGTAGCGGAGCATTGCTCCCATATCTATTGCAGATACATGATATAGATTATTTATAGTGGAGTGTTACTTCTGCATATTGAGGATTTCTTGTGGTAGAGCGTTGCTCCCACATATGTGGTATTTTCTGTGATGGAGCGTTGCTCTCACACTGGAGGATCTATACTTAGATGATTTATATCGTTGGTGATCATATTTTAGACTTATTGTCAGGGATCTTATGGTTAGAAATGTCTGTGATATGGACATTATGGGTCATGATTTTACCATTAGGGTTTGGGAAGCCTTAAGTGTTTTCAGAGACTTGATGATTTTGGTATTTCCAGGATGTTTGGATCGGTTTCCATTGTCTTTGTTGACGATGTTGTGATCTATTCCTGATCTTAGGTGTATCACGTACACTATCTTTGCATAATTCTAGAGATGTTTCGATGGAAACGTCTATATGTGAAGTTCAGTAGTGTGTATTTTGATTGTCTCCTGTGAGATGTTTGAGACACACGGTCACCAGTAGGAGTATATCATGGTTCCACAGGAGATCGAGGTTGTTACCGTTAGGAGTAGACGGAGTCTATAGAAGAGGCTCGTAACTTTCTTTGTTTGGTTCGATATTTCCGGAGATACGTTGAGGATTTCTCTCGGATAGTTATGTCACTGACACGCTTTACCTGGAAAGGCGTGAAGTTCACTTGGACTGAGGATGACAAGACCAGTTTTTAGGAGCTGAAGCGGAGACTAGTGTCGGCTCCGATTTTTGGTTTTACCTTCTGGAGAGGACGGATATGTCCTCTACACCGACGCATCTATTCAGGGTTTGAGCGCTGTTCTGATGCAACACGATATGGTAGTTTCCTATGCTTCTCGTCGGTTGAAGGAACATGAGAAGAACTACCCTGTACATGATCTGGAGCTAGTCATCATTATTTTTGCCATGAAGATTTGGCGACATTATTTATATGGCGTTACATTTGAGATTCTCACTGACCATAAGAGTCTCAAATATTTGTTTACTTAGAAGGAACTTAATCTCCGACAGAGGAGATGGATGGAGTTCCTGAAGGATTATGATTGTACCATTAGCTATCACCCGAGAAGAGCAAATGTGGTTGCTGATGCACTCAGCAGGAAATCCAGAGGGACTTTAGCTTGCCATCGAGTTGTGGTCACAGACTTGACTCAAGGTTTCTCCGAGTTGTGCCTTGAGGGATAAGGATAGACAGAGCAGGGTACTCTGGTTACCATGGTTGCTCAGTCGTTAATCAGGACGAGGATCCGAGAGCCTTAGGCTGCTGATCAGTATTTACAGTTTATTTGCAGCCAGATAGCTTCCGGGTAGCAGATCGAGTTCACACGAGACGAGAAGGGTATTATATACTTCCGAGACAGATTATGCGTACCTCAGTCTCATCCGGTCTTACAGAAGCTACTTCAGGAAGCTCATCGCTCTCGATTTGCTGTCCACCTAGGCGGTACCCATATGTACCAAGATTTGAGGCGTTCCTACTGGTGGAACGGCATGAAGAAAGACATCGCGGATTTCGTAGCTAGATGTCTTGTCTGTCAGCAGGTGAAGGCTGAACATCAGAGACCTTCAGGATTACTTCAGCGGATTCCTATTCTTGAGTGGAAGTGGGATCATATTACCATGGACTTTGTGGTGGGTTTGCCGAGGACACGACGAGGCCATGACGCGATTTGGGTAATCGTTGATCGATTAACCAAATCCGCGCACTTTTTAGCGATTCGGAGGACTGATTCCCTGGATCGATTGGCAGATCTGTATTGCCGGGAGATCATCAGGCTACATGGTGTTCCGTTGAGTATTATTTCGGATAGAGATCCACGGTTTACGTCTCGGTTCTGGCAGAGTCTGCAGCAGGCTTTGGGCACACAGCTCCGTTTCAGTACCGCTTCCCATCCACAGACAGATGGACAGTCAGAGCGGACCATTCAGACATTAGAGGACCTGCTGAGGTCATGTGTTATGGATTTTGGAGGCAGTTGGGAGGACCATCTGCCGTTGGTAGAGTTTGCCTACAACAACAGCTTCCATTCGGCTATCCAGATTGCTCCGTTTGAGGCGTTGTATGGTAGACCTTGTCGGACACCCGTCCTTTGGGATGAGGTTGGAGAGGCCCAGTTGTTGGGACCTCATAGAGTTCAGCAGGATGCAGAGTTGGTCCGTACTATCAGACGGAGGATGTCAGAGGCGCAGGACTGTCAGAAGAGTTATGCTGATCGGAGACGCAGACCACTAGACTTCTCTATTGGCGACCATGTATTTCTGCGAGTTTCACCCACGAAAGGGGTGAAGAGATTTGGCCTCAGAGGTAGGCTGGCTCCGCGATATATTGGCCCTTTCGAGATCTTGGAGAGGATCGGAGCCGTAGCTTACCGGTTAGCACTGCCACCGTCCCTGTCAGGCGTACATGATGTATTCCACGTATCTATGCTGAGGAGATACGTGCCCGACCTGACGCATGTGTTGGCAGATATTTCAGTTCCAGTTCAGCCTGACATTACTTATGAGGAGGTTCCGGTACGGATTCTCGACCGGAAAGAGCGTCAGTTGCGGAACAAGACTATCCGGCTGGTTAAAGTCGGATGGCAGTATCATTCGGACGAGTAGGCTACTTGGGAGCTCGAGGACATTATCCGAGCTCGATACCCCCATCTTTTCACTTGAGGTATGTGGTTTATTTACCGTTCAGCATTTATACTCTATATCTGTTATTGGTACTTGCTGATGGTAGTTAACGAAATTTGGGGACCAAATTTTTATAAGTGGGGGATAATGTAAAATACCGGAAATAGGCGAATATGAATAAGGGAATTTTTTCGGAATTTTTGGACATTTTTCGGGAATTTTTCGGAGCTCGTACGGACGAGTTGACGGGGATAAAAACGGAGTCCGGAAAAGCCTGTTTAGGTTACCCCATTTAAATAAGGAAAAGTTTTTATTTTCTTTTCCTTTTCTTTTTGTTTTTCTTTTTCTTTATATTTTCCTTATTCCTCGCCGTTCTCTTTTCTCCTCGAGCCGACCTGTGCCGAGCCTCGCCCCTCGCCGATTTCTCCGAGCCCCAAACCGCCGGAGTTCTAACCGCCGGCGACGAGAGCCCTAACTACTTGGAGCAGTTTCTCCTCCTTCTCCCCTTATTTTACCGCGACGCCAAACCCTCCCGAGACACCGTTGGCCATCTCCTCACCTCTTCTCTGTCTCGGTGCCCTAGCCGCCGGCGACGCACCAAGCCACCCCGATCATCTTCCTCTCTGCCCACTGACGCCGGCCGTTTGTCCTCAGCAAAGCAGCGCCGCACCCCTTGTGCCGACCGCCGCGAATTCCTCCGCCCTAGTCCGCCATCGCCGTGCCCTAGCACCGCCGCCAACACATCTCCTCTCCTCTTACTGCCGGCCAGAGCCCCGAGCAGTGACACCAAGTTGACAACCTCTCTGCCCAAGTGCTGCCGATTTTCCCTCCGCCGTCGCCGTGCCCTAGCACCGCCGCACCTCTGCATTCCGGCCACCAGGTTCTGCCGAGCCCTAGTCCTGGTCTTCTTCTTGATATGTTTGATTTCAGCAGTGAGGGTTTATTCAACAGGATTGAGTGTTGTGGGTTGATACTGTGGTGTTGGAATTTTGATCGTGAGATGAAGTAGGACTTGTTGTGGGATTGCTTTTGGTCTCCAGCAGCGACTAATCCTTTCCGACAACAAACTTCCTTGGTTGTGGACTAATAGGAGCGATTGAGAAGTAAGGTAAGAAGTAGAGTAATTGTTACGTGTTGATAAGTTGGATTCATGTATTGGATTAGGAATATATTGGATTAATCCATGTTTAGGTATGATCTTGATACCTATTGATAATTAATTCATCATTAGTTTGTGTAGAATAATTAGGTGATATGGATTTAGGTTTTGGATTTTTATAAAAAAAGTTGTTTGGGGTTAAGGTAATTAACCCTAATTAACCGTTAGAAAGGTTGAGGGAAATGATTTAGGGTTTATCCCTAAATTTCTATTTAGGATTTATTTAGCTATTTTTTTTGTATTCTAGCTAAATAAAAGAAAAGGTATTTTTTTGTTTACACAGGGCTCTGATTCGAGACGGTATCTCGACGTCGGATTTGGACCATTTTGTCGGAGGCGGGTACTTTTGACTTTTTGTCTTTGATATGCTTAGTAATGAAATTAACATGTTGCATTAATTGTGTTTCTTATCTGTTTCGATAAATCACTACCCAAATCTTGGTTCATGCTTGATTGATTGATTGGTTTGCATCTCATGTATATTTTACCTGTTTATACATGCTTATAGGGGGTAGTGATATACCATGCTTCACCATGTTCAGGACCTAGGTTTTTATACCTTCTGTGTACCTTTGATTCAATATGATTCGTTGACCTAGGGTGCACTTTTCTATATATATGGATTAGGTCAGGATGTTTATATGGTTATTGTCATGCATCATTTGCATGATTGCATGCTGTGCGATAGTCCGCTCCATTATTGTTGAGCACATCGCCAATTACATGGATCTGCACACACCACCACTCATGGGTTAGTGGTCGATTCAGGCAGAGTGTGTTGCAGCAAGGACTCTGTTAGGCACCGTTGGTCCGCTCATGGGTAGTGTGACACAACGTGTTATCCGGCAGGGATTCCTCCCCGTCATCGTGTACCGGGAGTTGAGAGCATTGCGCTCCCCCATCTATGATTTGGGGTAGGAGGATAGGTGTACTCCGACAGCATCCCGTCCACTCGGTCACTTATCAGGAGTAGTGACGACAGAGTGCACGGTTGTCACAGCCCTACCCACTCGGCCTCACTATGTGTGTGAGATGATCGACTAGCGTCAGGGGTGACCAGGACGCATCATTGGCATCATATGCATGATGCATTTATTGCTTGTGTTTGTGTTTGCTGCATGTATATGCTGCATATTGTTTGGATACCTATGTTTGACATGCATACAGGACTTCCCTATCCCTCGGACTGTTTGACCTTATACTCAGGACTTGGTTTTCCTGTTTACTTCAGATGCATTTTTATCTTTCTTATCAGGAGACTGTACGCATGATTAGTGCTAGGTGATATTTCTTTACTTTGCATATCAATTGTACCTGCTGAGTGTTGGACTCACCCCGCCTCCATTGTTGATATTTTCAGGCTGATGCTGTCAGGAGAGAGTTCCAGTTGCTGGTCCTTGTAGACCTCGACGATGTGATTGGTTTTTCGTTTGGTTCCCTTTTCTGTTCTAGACTGTTTGAACTTGTTATGTTCTGGATTTATTTACTTATGGACATGGTATAGATTTTATTATATCGATGGATTTGGATTTGATTTTTTTTTATTCTACTACATGCCTGCCTGGACGGCAGAAGAGG
This sequence comes from Zingiber officinale, assembly GCF_018446385.1. Lineage (NCBI taxonomy): Eukaryota > Viridiplantae > Streptophyta > Magnoliopsida > Zingiberales > Zingiberaceae > Zingiber > Zingiber officinale. The sequence goes on from NC_055990.1 coordinate 74,222,152, forward strand.
TGAGTTCGTCGGATTTGAGCTTTACGAGTGTAGTGGAGTAGGGTGGATTTCGAGTCAGAGTATTATTTTACTGTTTAATTATCTTAACTGCGTGGTTGTGACAGCCAGAGGCTGAATAGATTATATATAACTGCGTGGTGATGTTTTATTTTGTTGTTATGATTCCAGGCGCCTGTGGCTGAGGTATTTGTGAGATGTAGAATAGTTTCAGATTGTCCACCGTACAGGGGAGATGCTGCCGAAATTTTCTCGGACAGGGACTCCTCTAGGGCGTGACACTTTGCTTTACAACCTAACCATCCACAAGCATTGTCAAGCCTTGGCAGCATATACATGGATTGGTAAGCTTTAGAAATGTTTGATGGCAACTGTGCGGATAGTTTATTTTTGTTCCTTAATGAAACTTCTCTTCATGCAGCAACATGATGAGTGTTCCTGCATCATTCTATAAGGCAACTTTAGCAGTTATAACAGGGATATCTACGCCCTTCAACAACTTGGCTATTATATACAAGCAACAGGTAGAGTACTATATCTGTCTTTTTCATTGCAATCATGTACTAACAACATGTTCATTGCCATCACGCCCTCGCAATCATGCTTGGTTTTTTGTCAAAAAGTTGGCTACAGCACGTTTATGTTTTAACAGGATACAGTTAGAATGTCATCTAGACTGCTATGAGATTGAAGTGAGAAGGATCATCAATGATGGATGGTCGTTGACCATTTAGTGCAACTACCAATCATTTTAGTGGGGAAGCATCTGCATTGGCTTTGACAAATACAGTTTAAAATATTTTATTGGATCAAACTTTTCTTAGGGATATGAATTCCAGTTTACTATGTGAAATTTTTGTAAAAATCACTTCTCACTTTTATTTCTTCCTTATTCAATCATGAGATTTTTGTCTGTTTATATTGGCAAGATACTTCGGCTAATTTTGTTAATTTGGTAGATACTAGGCAGCACCTACACAGCTACACTACTAGTTCAACCTTTGCTTCCTGTGTGGATATTCAATCATGAGAATTGCTGCTTTCTGCTAGTTCTTCGCAGACTGCTGCTGATGGTCTTGTCAATAGAGGGAACACATTTAAGGAGATTGGTAGAGTTACTGAAGCAATTCAGGATTATATACGTGTTGTGAATATCAGACCAACTATGCCTGAAGCCCATGCAAATTTGACTTCAGCTTACAAAGATAGGTAATTTCTTCTTTGAATTTGTGCCGGTGTTGGACTATATCAGTATCTTACATCTATGATTCTTCTTTCTATTTATTTGTGGTTGAGATAATTGATGAATGTTTCTCTTTTTAAGCATTCAAATTACTCATCTTGTTACCTGGTGCTCTTACTGCTTTTTCAACTATGATTTTTTGTCTTGATTTACTAATATATTATTTATGTATTTTTACAGTTTACAAATCTCAAGTACTCCAGAGTTGAAATTGATGAAGTGCGGTTCGAGTGGGCTGAATGTATGTTAGATTACATTTAAAGTGCGGTTCTACCTTGATGTGTTAAAAGAATGTTCTACCTTGATTTTGATATCTATTAGCTAGCTTTTGATGTAAAAAGAATGTTTGGGTATTTTATGGATACTGTTGTAAAAAGATTATTTATATAATTTGTGAATATTTGTGTATTTTATGGATATTATTAAATGAAGAATATTTGTATAATTTGTGAATATTTGTATTTTTTTTTATTATTGTCGGTTTTTCATTGTTTCGGAAATCAAATTTTTGCTGTTAAAAAATATACATATTACATCGGTTTTCCACCGCTGCAAAACCGGTGTTATTAACTAATATTACATCGGTCATTTACCGCTGCTAAAACTGGTGTTATTAACATACAATATTACATCGGTTTTACACCGTTGATGAAACGGTGTCGTTAAGTGATACTACACCGGTTAATAACCGATTCGAAGACCGATGTCGTTAAGTGATACTACACCGGTTTTAACCCGATGTCTAAAATGACAGACTTTTAACATCGGCTTCATAGACATCGGTCGAAAATGAAATAGACACCAGTGGAAAACCGATGTCTATGAGGGTTTTTATTGTAGTGCACCTTCCCACAATTGTAACACTTGCCAATAAACTTTCTATTATTGGCATGATTCTGTGGGGCTCTTCTTGGATGATGACCTTTATTGCCTTGATAATTCTTTACTTTGTCACCATCCTTTTTAGATCCATCACCAGCATGTCGTTTGAAGCTGCCCTTACTTTTATTGGTGTAGAGCGCTTCCTCCTCACCCTTTAGCGAGACTTCTCCCATTTGCTTAGCCATAGCTTCTTGGTCTGCAAGTAAATTTTTAAACTCAAGAAGTGATGGTTGTGTTGGCCATCCTTGTATAGCAGCAACAAATCCTCGATATTCTGGTTTCAAATCATGGATAATTATTCTCTTTATCCTGGTTTCCCCAATAGGAGCTTCTGGATCTAATTCTGAAATTTCGCGACATATCGACTTTACCTTGTGAAAGTATTGGGCAATCGTTTTGTCACGTTGCCCTATTGCTAGTAGCTCATTCTCCAGGAGTTACAATCTTGCATCATTCTTCTTTGAAAAGAGTGTAGCAAAGGTATCTCATACTTCATTTGGTGTTTTGGCATCTCGGATGTGCTCCAACATTTCTTCTTCAATTGTGATTGTTAAAGCAAACATTGTTTTACCTGCTTTGATCTTCCATTTTCGCAAGATGCCATTAGCATCTTCTGCTGGTTGCATGACTTCACTACCACCAACAACCTCCTAAAGATCCTGACCTTGTAGGTAGGACTGCATACATGTTGTTCACGTGTTGTAGTTTTTGTTGTTGAGTTTCTTGACTCCTCCTACTATTTGAAGGTCGCCCATCGTATCGGAAAGATTTTGATTATACCGAACAAGTTTGATGAACAACCTTGTACAATCTAAACCTCCTCACGATTCAAGATAACTCTACCAAGAACAATCCCTGATCGTTCAGCTCTGATACCAATTGTCGAGAAAACAAATTGGACTATAAACAAGTAAATAAATTACTTGTATTATATTCACACTACAAAGACACTACAACACTTTTGAGGATCACTCACAATTTTAGAGAGGAAAAGAAAAGGAAGATGAAGAACAACTTTCAACTTGAAGACTCTATACTTTTATTTTTCATTAGATGATAAAACAAGAATGCAGGGGGAGTATTTATAGTACTCACCATACAAGATACATAGTTGATCAGAAAACTAAATTCTATCTACCAAGAAATTCTATCTCTATCCATTGGATGAGAGAAATACTCTCAACCATACATTTTAATTCTTATCAATTAAATTCTATCTATTGAATGAGAGAAATACTCTCAACCACACATTCTAATTTCTATCTGTTAAATCTTATCCATTGAATGAGAAAAAAATACTCCCATCTATATTTTTATTTTTATCCGTTAACGAGTTGGTATTGATCTTCAACAGATTTAACTTTGCTACTTGAACAAAACTCATAAGAAGAGAAAGAATAACGCGGTTTACATAGAAAGAAGGAAGGACAAAGCAGTTTATGTAGACTGAAGGAAGGACAAAGCGGTTTACATCGATAGAAGGAGAAACCTTGAAGTTGGAGGGGTTACTAGGCTATAATAATTCTGACCAAAGAATGAAATGAAATGATCTTCTGCGACTTATAACTTTATCAAAATAAACACTTGCTTAAAAAGTATTAAAAGACTAAAAAAAGGAAGAGGTAAGGTGGTTCGGTGACAAGACCATTAGCCGAGATCCTACCCGTTCTTCCTTGAATCCGATGGCTATGTTAGTCCCTTGGCGATCGGATAGAGGGAGGGTGAATAGCATGCACAATAAAATGAAAAGACCTTCCATGACTTATAACTTTATCAAAATAAACACTTGCTTAAAAAGTATTAAAAGACTAAAAAAAAGGAAGGGGCTAAGAAAGAGTTAATTTGTTACAACCAAAGAGATTGTTAATCCAAGAAAGATGAAAAACTCAGTAAAAATCTCCTCTGGGTGGAGAAGCCTCTTACAGTAATTAAATCTCACAACTAGAAAGTAAACTCAAACGGAATCAATTACAAGTGTTGTATTTAGCTTCTGGGATTAGGGTTGTATTTAGAGCCCTGGTTGGGGCACCTGGAAGGGTTCCAGGCGTCTGGAAAGAGATAAAACTTTATCCCCATCACAACAGATCATGTTTGTCATGTTTCAGATAAAAATCCTGGCCCGGGTACCTGAAGTTCGGCGAGTCTGGGCGCCCGGACCAATAGAATCAACATCCTATTGACTTTCAATCCCGGTCTTCCGCTCTGGTTCCGCTCGCCTTGGTACGAGTCTTCTGCTTCGGCTCCACTTACTTGGTGATCTCGGCCATCTAGAATAGGGCTAAACCGGACTCAACTTTCGACCTTTGAGCAATCTTCTGCTCTGGCTTCTCATTCCTCAGAAACGTCGCGCGCCACCTTCTCGTCCGCCTGTGTACTCTTCCGCAGCACCTTATCCCTCAGACACACCGAGCCCATCAACTCTCTTCTGTGTCGTACTTCTCGCTAGCTGTGTTTTTTGCTCGACTTCTTGTGCTACTAAGTTCTTGCACACTTAGACGGGGTTAAAAATCAACAGAACCTAACCTGATTTGGTTGATAATATCAAAACTACCTTGGGGTACTAACAATCTCCCCCTTTTTGATATAATCAAACTCAAGTTATATTAGGGCAAATAAATATAAAGAAATAAGAAGGTAACAAATTTACAACTTAAGAGTTTACAAAAAATTAAATTACCCTCCTCTAGACTTAATCTTCCCTTCTCTCCCTTTGATCACATTAAATAAGGTACTTTAAAATGAAGTCTAAGGGAAATCAAAAGTTATGAAAGGTTTAGTTCCAAAAACTCTTAAGTAAAATTTGAAGTGGAAGTAAAATTTCAAGAACTTTGTATTTTGAAAAAGTTTTCTAATAGAAAATTTTCAAAAAAAAATTGTTTAGATAAGATTTCTCGGAAAAATAAATTTGCTAAAGCAACTCTAACAAATATGAATTTTATTAATTAAATTTGTAATGATAAAAAATTTTGACAGAAAATTTAAAGTATTTTTATAACTACTAAATATTTAATAGTTAGTCAATTAAATACTTATTTTAATAATCAGCTTCCAAGCTGTGGTGAGGCACTAGGGCTTCTTGGATATTGGAACAACAACTACTTTCTAGACAAAATCTTTTAAACAAATTAGATATTTAATTTACTCTATGAAATCCCTAATTCCAAAAATAATCAACTTAAGTATGTTTTTGGCATCCAATATAGGTTCCTTCTTACTGGGTTAATTAAAATTTTTTGAGGAATATACTTTCTAGATAATTTTCTAATTTGACCCTTATGATTTTTGAGATACTAGTTAAGTCCTGAATAATTTCTAAAATTAGAAGGAATAAACTTTGAGTATGTATGACTTTTCAAATTTTCTATTTCTTTGTCAAAATCTTCTAATCGACAAGAACCAGCTAAGGTTGATTTTAAATTCTTATTTTCCTTCTCTAATTTACAGTAATTTTTCGATAATAGTTTTATAAATTCAAACATTTTATCCGGAGGTAGAGATCGTACTTGACTTACCTTGTCAATTTCGTAATCTGAAGCTCCCCCTAAAGTACTGCTTTCTTCCGATGTCACTCCCCCTTCATCGATGCTCATTTCGGACGAGCTTGCTTCGTCTTCGTCTTCTTGGTGACTTGCTACTAGCACAAGTCCGGCGAGGGCTTCTATCTCCGATTTGGATGATGTGTCATCTCACGTCACCTTTAGATTATACTTGAGTCGGACTGGCTCCTTGTTCTTTTCCTTGTCCTTGTCCTTACTATTCAACTTTGGGCAGTTATCTTTGGCATGCCTTCTTCATTGCAGTGGTAGCGTCTTACTTTTTGTTTCTTTTTGTACCCTACACTTGATTAAATTTATTAGATTTAAATAATTTTTCAAATTTTTTTACCATGAGCGTTGTTTCATCGTCATTGAGAGACGATTTAGAATCTCGTTCATCCATCTTTGCCTTTAAAGCAATGTTATGCTTTGGCTCTTTCTTCATATCTACACATCTTGTTTCATGGACTTCAAATGTTGAAAATAATTCTTCTAAAGTAGTTAATTCTAGATCCTTAGATATATAATAAGCATCTACTAATGATGCTCATTCAATATTTCTAGGGAATACGTTAAGCGCATACGTTAGGGAGACTTGATTGCTTACATTTTCTCCAAGATTCGTGAGTTTGGTGATGAGCTCATTGATCCTTGAGTGAAGGTGTACAACAGTTTCACCTTCTTCTAGTTTGATGTCGCTAATCTGGTTTTGAGTAGATCCCGTCTCATGAGTTTCGCCTCCGAGGTTCCTTTGTGTAGTTTTAGGAATTTCTCCCGGAACTCCTTAGCAGACTCGTAGGCTCCGATCCGGTTAACTTCTTGTGGCGGTAAGATGCTTAGTAGATAGAACTCTGCTTTGCCGTTTCCCATGACGTTGGCTTGCTCCTTCTTAGTCCATTGGTATTTTTCTTTGCATTCGGGTGCTACAAAACCAAATGCCATTATTAAGAGTAAATCAAAATTTGTCTTAAAGAATACCTCCATCCTTTTCTTCCAGCTCATGAATTCCACCTTGAACTTTGGTGGGAAGATACTGAGCCCGACCATCTCGAGTGTTTCGTTTGGCGGTTAGTCCTCCTGAAGTTGTTGGGCTCTGATACCATTTGTTGGTCTCTTGACGTTTCCCATGAAGTTGGCTTGCTCCTTCTTAGTCCATTGGTATTTTTCTTTGCCTTCGGGTGCTACAAAATCAAATTCCATTATTAAGAGTAAATCAAAATTTGTCTTAAAGAATACTTCCATCCTTTTCTTCCAGCTCATGAATTCCACCTTGAACTTTGGTGGGAAGATACTGAGCCCGACTATCTCGAGTGCTTCGTTCGACGGTTAGTCCTCCTGAAGCTGTTGGACTCTGATACCACTTGTTGGTCTCTTGACGATCGACTAGAGGGAGGGTGAATAGCCTGTACAATAAAACGAAAAGACCTCCCTTGACTTATAGCTTTATCAAAATAAACACTTGCATAAAAAGAATTAAAATATTAAAAAATAAGGAAGAAGCTCAGAAAGAGTTACTTGGTTACAATCGGGGAGGTTGTTAATCCAAGGAAGATGAAAAGCTCAGTAAAAATATCCTCTGGGTGGAGAAGCCTTTTATAGTAATTAAATCTCACAACGAAAAAGCTAAACTCAAACGGAATCGATTACAAGTGTTGTATTTAACTTCTGGGACCAGGGCTATATTTATAGCCTTGGTTGGGGTGCCTTGAAGGGTTTTAAGTGTCTAAAAGGGTTCCAGGTATCTGGAGAGGGATAAAACTTTATCTCCCTCGTAACGGATCGTGTTTGATGCATTCCGGATAAAAATCTTGGTTCAAGCACCCGGAGTCTGGCGAATCTTCTTCTTCCTGATCCAATGAGCAAGATTGGAGACTATGAAGATGCTAAGGAGTTTTAGTGCAAATTGACAAAGATCCATGAAAATCCCTCCACTACACCAAATAAAGAAGAATCCAAAGAGAAAGACTCATTGGATCTTTGCCAATTTGCTCCGAAGCTCCTTAGCATCTTCATAATCTCCAATCTTGATCATTGGATCAAGAAGAAGAGGACTCCAAGATGGAGAGGTGCTCAACATCAGAAGAAGAAGAAGAAATTCAAGAAGATCCATTCTCAAGAGAGCATAAGGACAAAGGTAAAAGAGTGTGCTCCTTATTTGAAGTGCATGAGGATTCCGAAGTTGAGAGATGTTCAATATCCGAGGATAAAGATAAACAGGCATCCACCTCAAGGATTGAGGGGGAGCATGGATCATCAATGCTGGATCAAGAAGAAGCCTCTACAACCGAATCAAAAGAATCAAGTGCTACTCTTACAAGCAAAGGTTTGACAATTTCAATTGTTAATAATTAAAGTCATATCATTTACTTTGAGTATAGGAAAAATAGACACTATCCTTCGAGCCTGTGCTTCTTTCGCTTTTGTTCAAGTAAAATTACTATATTTTTCTGGTATATTTGGTGTATATGTTGTTGGATAGATTACAAAGCTTTATGTTGTTTTAACAATTGGTGCCACAAATATGCATGAATTTTCTATACACAACAAGCAATAAATAGTAGGATGAAAAAGAGACACAACCCCACCTCTCGTTTTCGAGAGTCTGCTGGTGGTTTGTTGGTTATTTTCATTTAGATAAGCTCTTCAAATACTAGGCTTCCTTGCCAAGTCTGTTAGATTTATAATATTGGCATTAATTAGCCTCATCAAACATTACGATTTTGAACTTTCTTCGGTGTAAAAGAGGTATTATTCATTATATATCACACAGAATACTACTCATATTTTTTTATTGTGATTTTATTAATTTTATTTTACTAGACATTCTAAGTAGCCTTTGGCGTAGCACCCTTGTCCTCAAGATAGCGCATGTGTGTGTATATATGTTTCTCCCTATTTAAAGCTCTAAAAGTCCTTTTCCAATTGATACTAGTTAGTTGTTTTAAGGTTGCATTACATTTGTTCTATGACAATGCTTGACAAAATTCACGCCATATACCCTTCTATCTACATGAAATGGAGTTCACCCTTCCTGGAGGTTGGCATGCAATGCACCACTTAGGCCTCTTGTAGAATGCTGGAGCATCACATATTCTTTATGGTTCTGCTGTAGCTGCCACTGCCCCGATCGAATCTAAAATGCATGCAAGGATAGTTCTAAGGAATATTGAACACCATCGGTCAACACCTTCAACGTAATTTTCAAGAGACGCACCTCTCATATAGTCAGGTCCAAGCAGACTTAAATCTTCACATAATCATTATCTATATAGCTGTTCTTTGCTACGAGCAAACACAAGCATCACCATGAATCTTCACTTGGTCGACACTCTTCATCCACTGGTTCATACACTTAATAAGATCCAATTATTAAATGAAAAGAACAATTGGATTTATGTTGATGAGAAGATATTGGTAAGCTTGAGCCTGCATGTCAGGGTTTGGTGCCTTGTTATTATTTTTTTGTATTTATTTTGATGTGTAGCTAAAGAAAGCAATATCGATATGCTTTCAACTCTTCCTTTTTAGTTATATTTGCATTTGTACGAATATAGAACAAAATGGACAATTTTAGACTATAGGATCGAGGCACGTAAGAGGGGCAAGGATGAATCATATGATTTTTTTTTAAAAAAAAAAACCTAGTCTTTTTACTATTTTGAAAATGAGTACACAGATGAATTAAAACAAATGAAGTAAGGAAACATAAGTATGTGATCGGTTACTTGATTCGGAGTCTTTAGCGACTCCTACTCCAAGACCCATAATTTCTCGGATCGTATCGATGGAAAATCTACTAAAATCCTCTTCCAGAACCGACAGAAGAGTGAATCGAGTATAAAATGGAAGGAAGTAGTATAACAAATATTATCATGCTCCTAAAGGAGTCCCTACCGAAAAATTTCGACATCTCCCCTGTACCGGTGATAATTTGAGGCATACATACATACAAAATACATCAGCCACATACGGCTGGAATATACACAGAACCACGCAGTTAATAATGCAACCCACACGGCTGAAGCATAACATAACTACGCAGTTAATAATGCAACCCACTCGACTGAAACATAGTATAGTGAAAATCACAAAATAACGAACATGAAACGAACAAAACAACTACTGCGAGCCGGCTCGGCTTGACACATCATCACCCAACCAAATACAAGATACCACAAAACAAAATTTCATATAAAAGAATACACAAATACAAGAACAAGTACAAAACCAACAATGCGAAAGGAAACACTAACGAAAGGAGAAGCTCGATATGACTTGGGACTAACGGACAGGATCGCTAGGCAACTCCATAAATCCTTTACCTACTACCTGACGAAATAATCCAGTTTGTGGGGTGGCGAGTATTAAGACTCAGCGGATAATAGAATAGATAGTGCATGAACATAATAAATAACTAGAGATACAAGGTATACAGTCTCGTAGGGAAAATAACAGATACAACTGTGATATCATAATAAGTGTCCATACCTGAAATCATATCCTAGGCTAGTAATAGAAGGTCAGGTATAGCAAAGACCTACTACAATACTGCTCATAACTACATGGGTAACATGTGAGGTATATATATATTACCAATAAGCAAACCAACGCTAAACTCATACCTCAGGTATATATCTCAACCTATGTGAGCATATCAGCATAAGTAAGCAACAACAACATAAATAAGCAATAGCAACATAAGTAAGTAATGGCATCAGCAGGTATAATAATCACAGTGTATGCACGGATGGTCACTCCACCCACCTCTCTGCACCACGACCTCTGTATGGTTGAGAGGTCAGATCGATGACAACTGTACCACTCAAAGGCCGCTACTACTCTCGAGTGACCGAGTGGGCAGGTGCATAGTAGATAACTAGCTACGTCTGCGACGGGGGTCCATGCTGCTCGCAACTCCAGCTATCACTATCCATATGTAAGTGAGTGGGAGCACGACAGGACAAGCGACATGCTCCAGCTACCACTACCCATAAGTGACCGAGTGTGCGACCCTGACTAACGACCCTCTCAACTACAAGGGAGACATGATCGTCGGCATGCATGCAATGCCATGATGCGTAAAATGCAGCAGTTATCATATATATATAAACAGAAAATAGGTGTGCTACATGAAGCCAATATGCCCAATAAGGTGTGTAAATAATAACATTCAAGCAAGTAAGTATGGTATCTAGTATCTGATATATGGTATCTAGTATCTGGTATCCAATATCTAATATCTGGTAACTGGTATCTGTTAAATATCATGGATAACAACAAGAGACTGTATAGATACAGAAACGAGTAGCTCAAAGATCGAGTGGATAAGCTTCAAGTATAAGAAAAATATGAGTGCAGTCAAGATGAACACAATAACTATCTGAATTTTTAGCTCATGTACTAAAATCAATGTACTAAAGAGATAAAGCAATAAGTACCCGCATTTATCTGCCGATCATAATAGATAATGTCACGTCGAGATGTGTCTCCGACTAGTATCCTGCAACACAGAATACATAGTACTGCTAAGTTCTATCACAAGCCAAATAACTAATCCTAATCCTAATCCTAATCCGATTAGGAAATCAACATTTTAATTCCATTTATTGATACAACACTTCTTGCACAACTAATCCTCTTATGATGTAATCTAATTACATCTCAATTAACAAATGGTTCACATTACCTTTTCCTTCTTCAATAAAATCTGATACAAAATTCATATCCACCAACCCATCACATAAATGCAATCAAATCACCATACATTGCTTACCTTAATTTGGTTGCGCCCCTATTATCTCACGGCTGAAGATCTTGCTGTCGGAAATGGTAGCCCAAGCTATGGATTTCCCATGCATAGTGATGATCGAAGCAAGATGAAGGTGCTGCCCTCCAAAACAAATAACCCTAATCAACCCTCAATCCAAATATACAACTCAATTATATCCCAACAATCTCATGTATTCCATAATCAATTCCGTTGAAGCTAAACACAAATCAATTCCTACCACTTACCCAAATCCGGAGATAGTTGATGGTGTTTCACGACCACCACTAGAGAGCTACTGCTGCCCCTCCCACTCCCTTCACTTGTTACCCTAACAATCCAACCAATGAATCCACTAATTAGCCTTGTACTCCAAATGAAAACTAAATTTAGCAACCTTACCCCAAAATAGATCTGCAACCCTTCGACGAAGAAAACTCAAAGTTGTTGTAAAGAATCTGAGCTCCCTCTCAGATCCGTATCTGCTCAACTAGTGTTTGACTCCTCGTCGGATGGAGAAGAAAGATCCGACACTGGATCTTGTGGCCAAAGAGTAGTTGAAACAAGGATTTGGCAGCCTCTGAATGATGGCCAAAGACGACATTCCTACAGCAACAACAACCACTCGGACAGAATGGGGCTCTCGGCAAGAGGGAGAAACGAAGGGAGCGGCAATGGAGGGCTCCGTTCTCTCCCAATGGCCCTCGACGTTGCCTCCTACGACAACTTTGGCCGTTGCATCTCAGAACCAGACAGCGACAAGAAAGGGGCGAATGATGGCGATGATCGGATCAAGATCGAGAGGAATCTGACAGCTCACCTTCGCAACAGAGACGACTACGACATCACCGATCTGTCCTCGTGTGGCACGGCTCGATGTGCATCCAGGTCGGTGACTTCGACGATGCTAGGTCACGCAAGGCTGTGCCGCGTGTGAGAGAATGACACCTCCCTGCTCATGGCCGAAGGTAGCCCGTGCAAGGGAGGGCAACTCAAGGAGCTTGACGGCAGACCCAACTCCGGCTATCGAAGGAGAGGAGGTGGTGGCAGCATTTGCGGCAATTCGAGCGAGAGAGGAAGAAAGGGGAAAGGCTCGGATGGATGAAGACTAGGGAACTAATATAAGTTATAAACTTCGGTCTTTTCAATTAAAGCCTAGGTTACTTCCTCAATCCACTCCTAACTAAAATAGATATTCCAAATAGATTTTTTCCTAAGTTTATAATTGATCATTTTAAAACGTGTCATACGAACTTCGTTTAGTTCTCAAAAAATTTCTAAAAATTCACAGAAATTCCAATAAAATTATTTGTCAAATAACCTTATTATTTATTTATTATTTGGGTGTCATATTTTATAACAAACCTACCCTAACTTATGCAAAATTGAATAGCTATAAAATAAACGTTACCCAATTGAAGACGGAGAAATGAATGTCTCTGGTGTTGGAGTTGGTCCGTTTATAGTCATGGGGTGTAGTAGCGTCGTAGCACAACAGCAGCATGAAGTCGAAGAAGCTGGATGATCAAGGAAGCACTTAGAATAACTTGTGTTGAAGCTTTGGTCGAACAAGGCTTTTATTGAGCATTGAGGGCACCTCGAAGCTCATCTGAGGCACCTCCAACCCCAAAGTTTATCTTAAAAACTTTAGCTTTGATCAATTCCAATGTTTGCAGCTTCTATCTGCTTGAGGACACCTCTAAGTGCTCCAAGGTACCTCCAAGTGCTCATCCGGGGCACCTCCCCACAGCATAAACATTATATGCTTGAGGGTGCCTCCGACAAGTCTAGGTCGCCTCCAAGCACTGCTCTGGAGCACTTCCTCAAAGCTCCGAGGTGCCTCAAATACTATTCATCAAAGGCTTTTCTTTGATTTTGCTCTTGCAAAAACTAGTTAGTCTAACAGAATAATATCTAACCTGTAAAACAGAATTAGTACAGTTAATAAGATTATTAATAATTAGATTCTGTTTTACCAAGACCGGGATATAATCATGCTCTCATTTTAAGTTTTCAAAATAGACCTAAACTAAATCAGCGCCTACAATCCCATTGGGACTCGTTCTCACTGGATCACTCTCCTTCAGTGACTTACCTCACTTACTGGTTGCAATCACTTGGCTTGTCTCTTGACTCACCAAGTCTTCCTTCCAGAATCGCACATCCGGACTTTAGATAATTGTCTGGAATCGAACATCCTAATTGGACATTAACTAACTGTCAAGTCCCGTAAACCCAGCTAGACTTTCTATCAGAATCATACATCTGAACTTCAGCCTGGTGTCAGGTCCTCTAGACTCGTCAATTCTTGTACACTCAGTAAAGAGATTAGATAAACATAACATCTAACTTTAATCTATTTGTCATTCATCAAAATTTGAATTTGACCATTAGTTCGTATTGCACCAATAATCTCTCCCTTTTTGATACAATGACAACCTGCGTTAAAGTTAGAAATTTTTACCAGAATAAAAACAATACTCACATGTATAAAATAATGTCAATTATTATTTTGTTTTCTTAACATTGTTTTGATTTATGACTTTTCTTATCTCAATCCCTTTCTCTCCCCCTTTGAGATTCATAAAAAAAAAATAGACAAGCAAATAAGCAATATCAAAAGTATAATATAGATTTCAAGTCTATTTTAGGAAGGTGTTTCAAAGATATTAATAGTTAACACAATATGTTGAATTGTTTTCAAAGTATTATTTACAAAACACCTTCGAAAACATTGTTCAAAAATACTTTCTAAGTTATAATTAAAAAATTATGTTTATCTTCGAAAGTGTGATCCTAAAAATTTTCAAAGCAAATAGTTGTTCAAGTTTTTTTTGAAACATTTTTTTAAAAATTTTAAAGTAATGCCTTACAAAAATATTTTTCAAGCATGAAATTTTTGAAAGTATGTTTCAAGGCATATTTCAAGTATAAATTTTGTAGGAAATTTTTTAAAATAATTTTCAGAAGATTTTTCAAAGTAACTTTCGAAATAATTGTCAAAGCTTTTTTAAAGTAATTTTTAAAATAATTTTTAAAGTTTTTTCTAAAATATCTTTCAAAATATTGTTTAAAGTATTTTCCAAAGAAATTATCAAGAACCTTTGCTTAAGGAATGTTGCAACATAATTTTTTTATGACATTTATCAAATTAATTTCCAAAAAATGTTTCAAATTTTCAAAGTTATTTGTCAAAATATTTAAATAATTTAGTATTTTTCAAACATAAAAATTTGCAAATATTTTCCAACCATAAAAATTTGCAAACAAAAAATTGTCAAGCAATTTTCAAAACTTTTTTCAAGTATATAAAAATTGCAAGAATGTTTTAAATATAAAAATTTGCAAGTATTTTTCAAAAGATTTGAAAGTATTTTTTCAAAAGATTTTTTAAATTAAAAATAGATTCTCCCTCTTAACTTGATATTACTTTATAAAAATAATTATATAAAAATTCATCCTTAAATATTTAACCTTTAGTTACTAACTAACTACTATAGGATAGTATAGTTCACTAGGTTAGTTAAGTTATGCAAAAATAATCTAGCTAATTGTTTATTAAGAGGATTGGTTAACTTGATAAATATATTGTGGCATTTTTGCCTAAACTTATATCATGCATAGATATAAGCATATGAAGTTTTGGTAAACCCTATACATCTCACATAATTCTAGGTTTTAAATACATAAGCAAGGTAATCTTAATATGCTTGTGAGATATTGACTGCCTAAAACTATAGGTGTATACTATCTAAAGGAAATGTAACGCCCCAACCTGAGAGGGCCCCACCTGACCGAATCGGGAACACCACCAGAATTGCTCATCGGGTTGACGACTAGCTCCACAAACCACCGGAGGTCCTTTCAGCGTGCTTTGTCCTCACTCGTACGTACCCTGAAAAACCTCCCAGGAGGTCACCCATCCTCAGATTTCTCCAAGCTAAGAACGCTTAACTTTGGAGTTCTTAAGTTTGGACTTTCGAAAAAGAAGGTGCACCTTGATGATATGGATAGTATCATCTAACCTTTTAAGCCATACTTAATCAGAATCTCAGAACCGGGGTATTATAATCACCCCCACTTAAAGACACAACATCCTCGTTGTGTAAACACGAATCACACCACAAACAAATTTCAGAATCTCCCTCGCTAGGTGGTGCCTTGGGTGCTCCTGCCACAGGCGCACTCATGGTCGCAAGGTTGCTCTGATACCATCTGTAATACCCCGGCCCGAGCGGGCCCCACCCAACCGAACCGAGAACACCACCAGAATTGCCCATCGAGTTGACGACTAGCTCCACAAACCACCGAAGGTTCTTTCAGCGTGCTTTATCTTCACTCGCACGCACCCTGGAAAACTTCCCAAGAGGTCACCCATCCTCAGATTTCTCTAAGCCAAGCACGCTTAACTTTGGAGTTCTTAAGTTTGGACTTCCGAAAAGGAAGGTGCACCTTGGTGATATGGATAGTACCATCTAACCTTTTAAGCCATACTTAACCAGAATCTCAGAACCGGGGTATTACAGGAAAACCTAGGCTAAGTCCATAATAAATTTTTAAATACTAGGAAAATGGTAAAATGTCATCCTAATTTGACTTGGAATCAACATACTAGTAAAAATGTCAGCCTAATTTGACTTGGAATTAACATAGTTGAGTTCAATGTCTTCTCTGACTATATGGTCTCTTACAAAATGTTGTTTGATTTCAATATGTTTTGTTCGTGAATGATGTACTAAATTTTTGATTAAGGTAATAGAGCCAATATTACCAATGAAGATTTTTACTTGTTTAAATTCCAAGTTAAAGTCTTTTAAGGTGTGCATCATCCATAATAACTATGTTACACACTCATCCATTATTATATATTCTACTTTAGTATAGATAAAACAATACAATATTATTTTCTACTAAGTCAGTTGACAAGTGATTGTCCAAGGAGTTGACATCTATTACATGTACTATTCTTATCTAATTTATAGCCGACGTAATCTGAGTCAGAGTAACCTATAAGTTTAAAATTAGTTATTCTAGCGTACCATATTCCTACATTAGGTGTACCTTTTAAATACTAAATATCATTTTTTACATTAGTTAGATGAGATTCCTTAGCACCAGTTTAGTATGTAGCACATATTCTAGCCGCAAATAGAATATCAAGCTGGCTTATAGTTGAGTATAACAAACTACATATGATACTTCTATAATATTTTAAGTTTACTATTTTTCTATTTAGATCACTATTTAATGGTATGTTAGTCGCCATTGGAGTTTTTATTTTTTTAGTATTTTTCATTCCAATTTTTTTAATTAATTCTTTTATATATTTTTATTGATATACATAATTTCCTTCATTGGTTTGTTTAATTTGTAGTCCTAAGAAAATATTAGTTTACTTACTAGACTCATTTCAAATTTGTGTTCCATTAAGGTTGTAAATTTTTGTAAAAATTTTGAGTTAGTTGAACCAAAGATTATATCATCTACGTAGACTTGAGCTATAAAAATATCGGACTCAAGGGTCTTTACAAAAAGGGTTGAGTCAACTCTTCCTTGATTAAATCCTTTAGATATTAGGTAGGTGGATAGTCTTTCATATCATATGCTAGGTGCTTGTTTTGGACCATATAAGACTTTCTTTAATTTAAATGCGTGGTCAAGATGGTCTAAGTTTTTAAACCCAGGTGGTTGATCTACATAAACTATTTCCTTAATTATCCCATTTAGGAAAGCGAATTTTATATCTATTTGGTAAAGTTTAAATTTTTTATGGGTTGCATAGTTTAGTAGCATCCTAATAGATTCAAGTCTAGCTAATAGGGCATATGTTTCATCATACTCAAGTCCATCTATTTGATTAAACCCTTTAGCTACTAACCTAGCCTTATTTCTAACAATTTCTCTTTTTCCATTTAGTTTTTTTCCCTAAAACTTCATTTGGTTTCTATAAATTTTTTGCCTTTGGGTAATGGTACTAAGTTCCAGACTTTATTTCTTTGAAATTGGGCTAGTTTTTCTTACATAGCTATAATCCAATCTGGATCAACTAAGGACCCTTCTATAGTTTTGGGTTCAATTTTAGAAATTAAAGCTATATGACATAGGTTACTAAATGATGATCTAGTTTGAACCCTCAGTTCAAGGTCACCTATTATTTGTTCAACTGGGTAATCTGAATATGTTTATGTTTGTTGATTTTCTTCTGGATAAGTTAGTTCATTTTCTTTTTCTTCTATTTGATTTAGGGTTTCACTATCTCCCTCTTGATCATAGATAGATCTGATAAAGTCTATAGGTTCAAATTAAGTTTAACAATGGTTAAGTTTTTTTTTAGGGTTATAGTTTTCATCAAATTTTACATTTGTTGCTTCCTCAATTCTTAGGGTATTTTTATTGTATACTCTATAGGCTCTACTATTTAGTGAGTACCCTATAAAGATTTCATTTTCAATTTTTGATGTAAATTTTTCTATGGGTTCTCTTGTATTTAAAATATAGACATTACATCCAAATACGTTAAAATAATTCATGTTAGTTTTTATTATAATAAATTTCATAAGAAGTTTTACTATATATTTTATGAATTGTTGTTTCATTTTGGATATAGCAAGTTCCTAATAGTTTTAGTCTAGAAGTATTTGGGTAGTTGGTATTTATTAACCATTGTCCTAGTGGTTTATTGTAGGGTTTTATTTTTTCTTTCAACTATTTCATTTTATTGGGGTGTTTTAGAATATGAGAATTCTTTGTGATAGCTATTTTATAAGAAAAATCTTATAAACCTATGATTTTTAAATTTCCCTCCATTATCGCTCCTAATTTTTTTGATTTTTAATTCTTTTTAACTTTTAATTTGTTTATAAAAATTACTAAATATTTCAAATGTTTAATCTTTATTTCTTAAGAATTTTACTCAAGTAAATCTTGAGTAATCATTAATTATTACTAAACAATATAGGCTATCATTAATCAATTTAATTCCATATGAGTCAAATAGATCTAAGTGTAGTAATTTAAGTAAAGTATTGGTTTAATTTTAATTAGTTGATTTGTGTGTTGATTTGGTTTATTTTCCTTGTTAACAAGTATTACAAAATGTTGGCTCAAGGTTAGGTAATTTTGGTAAACCTTTAACTAAGCCATTTAATGTTGTGATATTCCTAAAGTGAGTGTCTGACAGTGTTTTATGTCACAACCAAGTTTTCTCTTTTTGTGTCAAGTGACACTTAAGTGAGGAGTTGGTTAGGTTGATATCATAGATGTTGTTATATCTAAATCCTTTAAGTCTAATGTTGGGATTTTGTGTGTGTAATCAAATAGTCAGATGACATAAATTAAACCTTATAATCAGTATCACATAATTGGCAAATGCTAAGTAAATTGAATTTAAAGTTTTCAGCAAGTAATAATTTTTTAATAATAAAATTAGATTCAAATTCAATGTTACCTATCCCAATTACCTTAAGTTTGCCGTTGTTTCCAAAGGCAACCGTTCCTATGCTTTTGATTGTTAGCTTAGTGAATTTAATGTTATCTCTAGTCATGTGTTTGAGATAACTACTATCCAATATCCACTTACATTTCTATAAAAAGTAGGAGTCATGATTAAACTTTGATTAGGTATAATTGAATTAGGGTTTTACTTGAATTTATATGGTTTAATTTTAGTTAATTTTAAGTCAAGGTTAAATTTTAATTAAGTTCAAATTTTAATTAATTTTAAGTTTAATTTGATTTTAATTTAATTTAATGTCAATGTTTTAAATTTTAATTAAATTGATAAAGTTTATTTAAATTAATGTTTAATTAATTTTAAAAATGTTAATTAAATATTAAAGGTTAATTAAAATTATATTTAAGGTTTACTTAAATCTTTATCCATCTCACCCAATTTATGTTTTTATCAAGGGTGTCCTATAATTTTATAAGATGAGTTATGTTAAACTGTTAATTTGAAGATAGTTTGACTTTATGTTAGATTCAGGTTTAACCATCAGTCAATTAAATGCATATTTTAAAAATTAGCTTCAAGACTGTGGCGAGGCACAGGGGCTTTCTTGGGTATCAGAGCAATGACTACTTCTAGATAAAATATTTTTAATAAATTAAACATTTAATTTTTCCTATTGATAAACATTGGTCTAACTAGTCTAAGATGTAGTGAGGTAGCTTCGGTTAGTTTCACTTAGCTAAGTAGACCAAAAAGGGTATGCCTTACCCCACTTGACTCGCTAGACTAACCTTCCCTAACGTACTATCATCTCGCCCCACCCTGGTACTAAGTTGGACAAGTGTTAAATTATCATTTTAGTCTAACCCTAATTACCCAACTGGGTAGACTATTATTTTGAAGGTGCCAAATAATTTGGTGTCTCCCACTGAATCATTGTACTTATCTTCAAGTTTTTTATTTAGGTTTATATTAATTTATTTTGTAATTAAAATATACTTGATTGTAACTTTGTTCGTGGAATTTAAGTTTTTAACTTGATTTGGACTTATAACACAAGTTTGGATTATTTGATTATTTTGGTTTTTTTAGATTTATTTAAGGAATTATTTTATTTTATTTTTATATAGTGAATTTCATTTTTAGGTATATAATATTTATTTAATCCTATTTGCTTGGTTAGACAAACTTTCAAGACCATACTTTAGTTGATTTTTTATTTTAAGTTATTAATGAAATAAATATTTTATTTGTCAAGCAAGACTTGTATCCAAATCCGGATTTGTTATAGATAGCTCATTGGAATCCAGTATCATATCAAATATTTGGATCTAGTTGTAAACTTTTTTAAAAGTTCTCTAAGTTTTACATCTTCACCTTTCAATTTGGAATTTTCTTCCTCAAGTTTTGCAACTTGAGTTAGATTTCTAGATTGAGCTAGTTTAGTTGTTAGGTTTGATTTAAGTTGCTCCTTAAGGTCTTGATTTTCCTTAAGGAGCAGTTTAATTTCATTTTCAGATTTAATTTATTTTTATTCATGCATGTAATAATTTTAAAAATGTGAGCAAATAATTTAGAGTTTATCTCATTAGAACCTTCAGAAACGAGCATAGACTCATGACTTGACTCATACTCAGATTTTCTTTCTTGATCGAAATCATTTCCTATCTTGGGTCTGGTTGTCATGAGTGCGAGGTAGTTTGATTACTTTTATTCTTTAGCGTCTGATTCTTTGGAGGAGGATTTATCCCACGTTGCTTTTAGTACATTCTTTCTTTTGGTTATCTTGGGTTTGTCCTCCTTTAGATTTAGGTACTCGTGCTTGTAATGTCCTTTCTTTTAACATTAATAACAAGTTGTGTTTTCCTTCAGGTAGGAGGATGAAGGGTTGACCATTTTCTGGAGGTCCTTTTTGGTAAAGCTCCTCTTTCTTTTAGTGAACATCTTTCTTACCAAGCTCACTAGTTACTCTTCTGTGTCGGATTCTGAATCTAAATCATCCTCGGGCTCGTGTTTGGTTCTGGTCTTTGGCTTTGCTTCATTGGTAGTACTTGCAAGGAAAGTTATACCGTTTTTGTTCTTTTGAGAGTTAGTTTGTTCGTGTAGTTCTAGTTCACAAAATAACTCATCTAACTTTAACTTTAAAAGGTCCTTCAAAACTTTATAAGTATCTACTATAGATGCCCCACAGTGCATTTCAAGGAAAGGAGTTGAGAGTGTACCTTATTATATCACGGTTCTCGAGTTGGCCCGATCAAATGAAGACCATTGAGGATGTTCTTTATTCTAGCATAGAGCAAACTTATGGTATCACCATCCTATATTTTAATATTTAATAAATTATTTAAAAGTAAGTTTCTTTTGGTTACCTTTAAGTTAGTCATACCCTCATGTAGTTCTACCAGCTTGTCCCACAGCTCCTTCGTAGTGTCGAATGGTCCGACCCTACTTAGCTCCTCCATTATCAGTCAAAATTGAATGGTGTTCAACGTTGGAGCAATCTCAATGGTCCGTGCGACCATGTGTTTTGGTGTTTGGATAAAGAGTTTAAGTTATATTCATCCTTGTATTTGATATGTGTATTTGAGTTGTGTGGGTTTTCAGGATACACATATGACTCAGGTTGATGGCTTTGGGTCCGATGATGGATGAAACATCTGAAGGACCGTGGAGAAGGCAGCAAGGACAAGGGTCGAGGGAAGTGACTTTGAGGCAAACGTGAAGGATGACATTGGGACAAGTCGTGGGCTTGGGTGCATCCGAGGGACGAGAGCCAAAGGAAGTAGGCTTGAAGGTAAGAGGTCAAGGCTACAACAAATAGTCAAGTGAGTCATAAGAGTGAGGGTCCAAGTGCTGAGAGACTGTACTTGGGTACCAGTCGACTGGTATAGTCCACTAGGCAGTCGACTAGTATAGTTGACTAGGCAGTCGACTGTATAGTCGACTAGGCAGACGACTGGTATAATCGACTTAGTAGTCGACTGGGAGCGAACAGAATGCTTCTGTCCACTTGACAAGTGTGGAGCAGTTGACTGGTACTTTCACCAATCGACTAGTATTGAGCCGTTAGGTTGTAACGGTCGAATCTCCACAGAGGGCAATCGACTGGTACTTTCACCAGTCGACTAGTAAGCAGGGGTTTTCAGCCCATGGCCTATATAACCAAGGCTTGGAAGCTTGGTTAAGGCTGACGAAATAGAGGTAGTTAACCCCTATTAGTAGTCTACCTATGCCCCAGCATCTCAAGTGTTCTTGTGAAAGTTGTGGTGAGGTTTCTCCACCCATAAGGAGCTACGTGAGATAACCAGAGTTTTCCAGGGAGTCATCCATCGACGTATCGGAATTGTCCACCTTACGGACAACTGTGGAGTAGGAGCCTTATCTCCGAACTATGTTAAACAACGTGTAGTGGTTTGCTTGTTTATAGCTTGCATATTTTGTGTTTGTATTGTTTGTATTCCAATGTGCAAATAAATACATAGGAAGCGGTTGATTTGGGGGCGCCATCTATTCAACCCCCCTTCAAGTCAACCATTCAAGATCCTAAACAAATGGTATCAGAGCGAGGATGCTCTCCATTAGACTAATCACCATGGAAGTAAAAGATGGCCAACTTGATAGCACCTCCAAAGTTTTAATGAGGAAACTTATTGGATGATGAAAATGGAGGTCTTTTTCGATATAGATTGGGACACCATGATGGTGATCAAGGAACTGTTCAAAGTTCTGAGAGACAAGAAAGGAAAAAAGACTCCGACCACGACATTGGACGGAGGAGCAAAGCTCACGATCGAAGGCAAATGATAAGGTTGTTGGTTGCTACCTAGAATATCGCATTGGTTCCCCTGTACAAAAATTTTGTACAAGTCTTGAACCTTTCCTAACAACCTATTGTGTTCTTTAGAAATTATACTTGGAATCGCAAATAGAACTTAACATTATTGATTCCAAATTCAACTTATCTGTTCTTAGAGGTTTAGACTTGGATCGCAAATGATGCTTAACATTATTGATCCAAATCCACCCATGTTACAAGTTAATTAAATATTTATTTCAAAAATCGGCTTCCAGGTTAAACATGGCGAGGCACTAGGCCTTCTTAGGTATGGGATCGTCCACCACTTCCTAGACAACAACTTCTCCTCGCTTTACGATGTCTCGTATCAGGTGGTATTTACGCTCAATGTATTTACTCGCCTTATGGGCTCGTGGTTCCTTCGAGTTTGCTACTGCACCACTATTATCACAATAAATTGTGATGATTTTGGGCAAACCAGGAATCACATCTTAGTCCATCAAGAAGTTCCTGAGCTATATAGTTTCTTTGGCTGCCTCAGAGGCTGCCACATACTCAGCTTCCATGGTTTAGTCTGAAACGCATTTCTGCTTAACATTCCTCCATGCTATGACTCCACCTCCTAAAGTAAACACATAGCCTGATGTAGACTTACTATTGTGCCTATCTGATTGGAAGTCAGAATCCGTGTAACCCATAGGGAGTAAATCATCTGCTTGGTAAACGAGAATATAATCTCTAGTCCTTCTCAGGTACTTTAATATATGCTTTACGGCAGTCCAATGTCCCTATCCTGGATTACTTTAATATCTGCTAACCATGCCCACGGCAAAATAGATATTTGGTCTCGTGCATAACATACATTAGGCTTCCTACAGCTAAAGCATAAGGAACTGCCTTCATTTCTTCTATCTCTTTTGATGTCTTCGGAGACATCTCTTTAGATAAAGATACTCCATGCCTAAAAGGTATAAAACCTTTCTTGGAGTCTTGTATGGTAAAACAAGCTAGGATCGTATCGATATATGAAGCTTAGGAAAAGCAAAACATTTTCTTTTCTTGTGATCCCTTATTATTTTGATCTCGAGAATATGTGCACATTCTCCCAAGTCCTTTATATCGAATTGCTTAGACAACCATACCCTTACTTCCGACAACACTTTGATATTGTTTCCAACTAACAAAATGTCATCTACGATTGTACAAGAAATACCACCACGTTTCCATCACACTTCTTTTATACATAAGACTTATCCGGACACTGAATAAATCCATACGACTGGATTACTTCATTAAACTGGATGTTTCAAGACCTTGAAGCTTGCTTCAGTCCATAAATAGACCGATTGAGCTTACATGCTAGATGCTCTTTGCCCTTTGCAATAAACCCCTCTGGTTGCTTCATATGGATGTTTTCTTCAAGACTTCTGTTAAGGAAAGCTGTCTTGACATCTATTTGCCAAACCTTATAATCCATATGAGC
Source organism: Zingiber officinale (assembly GCF_018446385.1). Classification (NCBI taxonomy): domain Eukaryota; kingdom Viridiplantae; phylum Streptophyta; class Magnoliopsida; order Zingiberales; family Zingiberaceae; genus Zingiber; species Zingiber officinale. Next base: position 74,246,306 of record NC_055990.1, read on the forward strand.
AGTAATAGATAAGAGTATTGAGATAGACTTAAGCATAGCTACTAGCGAAAAAGTTTCCTCATAATCGATTCCCTCTTTCTGAATATACCCCTTCGCAACAAGCCTTGCTTTGAAAGTTTCCACCTTCCCGTCTGCTCCACTTTTCCTTTTGTAGATCCATTTACATCCAATAGCTTTTACACCATTTGATGGTTCTACTAGCTCCTAGACTTTGTTAGAATACATAAATTCTATTTCTGAATTCATTGCTCTTTGCCAAGATGTTGCATCTTTATCTTGGAGTGCTTCGTCATATGTTTGGAGATCAGGTTCTTATTTACCTGGGATCAAGTCCGAAGACTCTCCCAAAAACATGAATCTTTCAGGTTGCCTCACAACCCTCCCACTATGACGAGGTACTGTTTGTGGTTGTGTATCATTTGTGATACGTGTTGCAGTTTCTTGTGATATTTCATCTTGCACTATTGGTACTAAAGTAGGCGTGCCCTCTCTCATTTCTTCTAAAACAATTTCACTCATGGGCTTATAGTTCATTACATAGTTCTCTTCTAAAAATTGGGCATTCATGCTAACAATGACTTCTGATCTTTAAGATTATAAAACAAACCACCTTTCGTTCCATTGGGATAACCTAAAAACAGGTGAACTTCTATACGACATTCCAACTTATCAGTATCTCCCTTCAGCACATGTGCTGGACTACCTCATATTTCAATATGACTCAGACTAGGCTTACACCCATTCCATAATTCTATGGGAGTAGAGGGTACTGATTTAGAAGGTACCAAGTTCAAAATGTACACTGCCATTTCTAAAGCATATCCCCAAAATAAATTTGGTAACTCTGAATAACTCATCATCGATCTAACCATTTCCATAAGAGTCATATTCCTTCATTCTGCCACACCATTCTATTGGGGTGTACCAGGTGCAAACAATTGGGATTGAATCCCAACCTCTGATAAGTAATTCCTAAACTCTCCTGAGAGTTACTCGCCACCATGATCAAACCGTAGTGTCTTGATACTTTTACCGTGACATTTCTCCACATCAGCCTTGTACTCTTTGAACTTATCAAAGTACTCAAACTTGCGACCCAATAAATAAATGTATCCATATCTCAAATAGTCATCTATGAAAGAGACGAAATATTTGAAACCACCTCTCGCCTGTATAGTCATAGGTCCACACAAATCAGAATGAACCAATTCTAACACATCTTTTGCTTTATACCCCTTGGCCTTAAAAGGTCTCTTGGTCATTTTTCTTTCCAAGCAAGATTCATAAGTTGGAAAGTTTTCCAACACTAATGAACCCAAAAGTCCATCAGCTATTATCCTTTGAATCATACTCAAGTTAATATGACCAAGTCTTAGATGCCAAAGATATGTTTGGTTAATATTTGAAGGTTCCTTTCTCTTATTAGAATTAGAGGATGTGTTATTAATTTTGATTTGTTGCTTTGTGAGAGTTATCGGATTTAGAGTTTACAAATTGCCAACTAAAGTACCAGAATAGATAATTACCCTATTTTTCTTGACAACCACTTTGTCATCAAAAGAAATAGTATATCCATCCAAAAACAGTTTAGAAACTGAAATTAAATTCTTTCTTAAACTTGGTACATAAGGACAATTTCTCAAAATCAAAGTTCTATTCCTATCAAATGATAAGTAGACGTCTCCCATTGCAACAACCACCACTTTCATAGCATTACCCATGTAGACGGTTATCTCTCCCTCATATAGTCGTCGGATTTCCTAGAACCCCTGTAATGTATTGTAGACATGATCAGTGGCTCCAGTATCTACACATCAGGTACTGGTAAATAACACCGCTAAACATGTTTCAACTACAAGAGAATAAGATATACCTTTATCGTTCTCTTTCCTACGAGCATATTTCGCCTTCCGATGTTCAGACTGCTTGCAAATAAAGCACTTGCCCTTCGGATTCTTTACTCTTGCTTTAAGTCCAGTACCTAGAGATTGTTTCACTTTCTTTGCCGAGCCAGCTTGTTTCTTATTCTTCTTCTTTCCTTTTAACTTAGAAGTAGAAACATTTTCAGCAAAGTGAATTTGAGAATTATGATGAAATAGCCCTTCTGCTGCCTAAAGTTCTGTCAGTAGTTCTGCCAATGAATAAATCCTTTTATTCATATTGTAGTTCAGGCGGAACTTCTTAAAACTTTTGGCAGCGTTTGAAGAATAATATCGACCTAGGTTTCCCCATCAATTTCAGCTCCAAGGATTTATATCTCATTCAAGTAAGCCATCATCTTTAGGATATGATCCCTAATGGGTGTCCCCTCTGACATGGCGGCTGCCATTAATTTTCTCATTGCCTCTTGCCTAGAAGCCTGATTCTGGTGTCCGAAGAATTCCTTGAGATTGTTCATCATGTCATAGGCAGTTGGCAAGTCCTGATGTTGATGTTGCAGCACATTTGACATTGAAGCCATAATGTAACACCGCGTCATCCCATTTGCCTTTACCCATTTCTTATGGTACTCAATCTCCTCTTCATTAGAATCACTATTAGGCACATTAGGGCAGACCTCTAATAGTGCAAACTTATAACCTTCAGCAGTTAGGACAATGTCCAGGTTTCTTTTCCAATCTATGTAATTTGGACCAGTAAGTTTGTTCTCTTTCAGAATAATAGCCAATGGGTTGAAAGTCATCCTAAGAATCACAAAATAAGTTTTGGTCAAGACTTTAGAATTTAGAATAATATTGAGTCCTCAAACAATATTATTTAAATTCACCAACAACTCAAAACACCGTGAATTTTGTATGTCACACTAGTGTGGACGTATACAAAATCAAACATTTGTAAGAGGAGGTTTTACCCATTAATTTTATTCTTGTCATCCTAACTTTATGTCAAATAAAATTAATAGTTGGTATTCCTTTGTTCACACAAATAATAGCAGTGACTCTGTTGGGGAGGATACTATTAAATGTGCCTAAGTGTATACCATTACTTGATACTTAGTCAATTAAATAGGATTGTGCCCCTTCAGTTGGAGAAGATCACGCGCTCCTAAATAATTTCCTATAACCATCCATAAAGGAAGTTTGATCTAGCGATCCACAAACAAACTCATCCGATGTGGAGGGAGACACTTAGAGCCAACGCGCAAGTTTATTTGCATCGCTTACAAACCAATAATGGAGACCGTGGAATTTATTTACTAATCCCTCTCCCACTTAGTTATTTAAGATGAGGATTTTATCATGCACACACACATCACAACAAATAAAAGCAATAAATATGGAAAAACAATTTTCCAACTATTATGGCCTCTTCCATCACTGTCCTCCGTGTGCTGCCAACCCTAGCTGCTGCCATCTTTAGCCACCGCAATCGGGTCTAGTTGCCGCATATATCTTGCTTCTTTTTCCTCTGCGGCTCTGGTCCTCAAATAATACCACGCCTTGCAAGGATACAATCCGCGACAAAAATAGAATTTTACATCTATCGATCCTATATTCCACGAAGGAATGTAGATGTAATCTAGATCGAACAAAAAGTAAAATCCTAAAACTAAAACAGCTCCTGCTGTATTTAATACATACAATCATGCACCCATATAAAATGCCCTGGACATGTCCGAGGGTCCAATCACACACAAACACATTAGGGCCATAATAGTTGGATATAGGATGTCTATAACCACAGAGTTAATCTATTTGCGCACCCTACTATTATCATGCGTAAAATATGTATGACATGTGCATAATTAAACTAGAAAACCAAACACACAGAGGCAATATCCTAGCTCTGATACCAATTAATGGTTGCTACCCAGAATATCGCACTGGTTCCCATGTACAAAAATTTTGTACAAGTCCTGAACTGTTGGGTTCTTCGAGCCGCGAAAACCGCTTTTTCGCGTCGCGGAAACCCCGAAGGACCCAAAGCCGTAGATCCGTGCAAAGATTCGTATAAAAATTCGAAAAACTATTTCTTGTACGAGTTCAAAAACTGATCTACTACTTAGATCTATGAGGAAAAAGTGTTTACCCTTGATGCGATGCCCTTCGCGTTCCCGCTCGTCCAAATGATGCCGGATCTCAAGACCGTCAAGCGCAGGTCCTCTAGAAGTATCCACACGGACACACTAGATGGAGATGACCAAAAACCAAGGTGTGCTAGCACCTATGTGGTTCGGCCAAGGGAGGAGAGGGAGAGGGAGAGCTTGAGAGGGAGAAGGAGGAAGATGCACACTAGTGAATGAAAAATGAATTTTTTCACCCAAAAACCAAGTGGCCGGCCACATTTCAAAATTCACATTAATTGCATTAATTGCAATTAATATGAAACCATAAAATCACATTAATTGCATTAATTGCAATTAATATGAAACCATTAAGAGAGTGGCTTTGTTACTTCCATGAGGTGGCACCCATGATGATGTGGAACATCATTATTGGTCCACCTAATGCCAACTCACCAATGAGGTGGCAAAAGGTCAAGTCAAAATTGACCTTTGGTCTTCCTTCTCAAGTCAAGTCAAACTTGACTCAATCTCTACCATGGTGGATCTAATCCAACCATTTGATTCGAGCCAACTTAATATAATGAATCTAATTCATTAAATTAAATTGATTCAATGAGTCAAAATCTAAATTAGACTCATTTAACACATGAATCAACTTGAGTCCAACTCAATTAGCCCAATTAGGATTACTCTTAATCCAATTTGATTCATCAAATGAATCTAATCCTCTTGGTTCATCATATGAACCTAATCTCCACCTAATTGTCCTAAGTGTGTGACCCTATAGGTTCTTGTAACGTTGGCAATGCCCTAAACCCATTTAGGAGCATAAGTAATGAGCGGTATCTAGCAACACATCATTACTGCCCAAGTTACAAGAATGTCGAGATCCGACATCACCTTGTGACTACCAATTGTGACTACTCACAAAATAATGACAAGTGTCCTTCTATCCTAGACATCTAGATTGATCAATATGAGGCATAGACCGTGTCATCCTCTAATCAATCTAAATCTTGAACTCCAAGTTAGACTCACTCGATCAAATGAGCTCAACATCTAATGTTGACTCATTTGGGCATGGCCATGCACTTAGTGGTCTCACTCTATCAAGAATACCGATGTCGCTCCCGTCATATGGGAGGGATAGATCCCATCTACATCACTCACATCCCTCTACATAATTCGTTATATACCCAGTAATCGCCTTTATAGTCCACCCAGTTACGGGTGACGTTTGACGAAACCAAAGTACATAACTCCTTATGTAGGGATCCATGGTGACTTCAGGTCTAAGGACTAATAGTCATACTAATAGCCACATGAGAAAGTATATGACACTCATATAACGATCCATGATACTTTCTCATGGCGGGTCATTCAGTATACATTCTCTAATGCATACCCATGTGTCAGCTTGATATCTCTATATCCATGACTTGTGAGATCAAGTCATCGAGCTGACCTACATGCTAGTCTTATTGTATTAACATTGTCCCAGAATGCTAATACTCGACTAGGAATGATTTAGAGTAGTGTTCCCTATATCATCTCACTATCGATTCAACTAATCGATTGATATAGGTATGAACCTTCTACTCAAGGACGCTATTATACTTAGTCTATTTGGCACTAATATAAATAAGTATAATAACCAAACAAATGCCTTTATTAATATACAAGAATATGATATACATGAGTCCGTACAATCATCAAATGATTGGCTCTAGGGCTCTAACTAACAATCTCCACTAGCACTAGTGCCAATCAAGATAGGCTCTAAGGCCTAAAGACCTAGTGTGACCATCATGCTTCCTCCGTACAAAGCCTTGGTCAAGGGATCTGCGATGTTAGCCTCTGTGGTACTCCGCAAATCTTCACATCTCCTCTATCGATAATCTCTCGAATGAGATGGAAGCGTTGTAGTGTGAACTCTGCAGCTCATAACACTACCATCTAAGCAAAACACGAACCCTGACTGCGATCGGTAATCATCCTGATCGGTCTGGAAGCTGGCATCTGTAACCCTTACGGTTAGCTCATCATTGCCTCCATATATCAAGAAATATTCTTTAGTCCTTCTTAAGTACTTAAGAATATTCTTAACCGCTATCCAATGACTTTCACCTGGACTGGTATCTGCCCGTCATGCTCAAAGCATACGAGACATCGGGTCGAGTACATAGCATGGCGTGCATGATCGATCCTATGGCCGAGGCATAAGGGATCTGATCCATGCGGTCTCTCTCCTCTCTAGAAGAGGGACCTTGAGTCTCGAAAGACTCATGCCATGTGACATCGGCAAAATCCTTGGAGTTCTGCATGGCAAACCATAGGAGTACCTCGTCAATGTATGTACTCTGACTTAGGCCAAGCAATCTCTTAGATCTATCTCTATAGATCTGTATCCCAAGAATGTGGGATGCCTCACCTAAGTCCTTCATTGAGAAGCAACTCCTTAGCCAGGTCTTGACAGACTGAAGCATAGGGATGTCCTTCCCAATGAGTAGTATGTCATCCACATACAATATGAGGAAGACAACTATGTTTTCTACAACCTTCTTGTAGACACAAGGCTCATCTTCATTTCTTGATCAAACCAAACTGTTTGATCACATCATCGAATCGAAGATTCCAGCTCCGAGAATGGCCTCTAGCCATTTCTCGGAATCTGGTCTCATCACAGCTTCTTGATAGGTGGTAGGCTCATCCTCTATGAGCACAATGTCATCATGGTCAGACAAGAGAAATGAGTATCTCTCAGGCTGACGACGTACCCTATCAGACCTGCGAAGAGGTATGTCTACTTGAACTGGTTGTTGTTCCTCAACTCCTTGTGGAACAACATCATCCACAACACTTTGTGGTTCCAGTTCAATTTCCATCGAGGCATCAGTGCTATTGTTCGCATCTTGAACTTCTTCAAGATCGAACGTGCTCCCACTAGTCTTTCTAGAAACAAAATCCCTTTCTAGAAAGACCCCAGTCTTTGCCACAACTACCTTGTGCTGACTGGGAATGTAGAAGTAATATCCCTTAGTTTCCTTGGGATATCCGATGAAATAGCACTTGTCGAATTTGGGTCCTAACTTGTTTGAGACTTGACGTCTAACGTAAGTCTCACAACCCCAAATCCTCATGAAAGACACCTGGGCATCTCTCCCAGTCCATATCCTATATGGTGTCTTTATCACGGCCTTTGATAGGCTGCCGTGTCTAGAGCATATCCCCATAGATATGTCGGAAGATCTGTGTGACTCATCATAGATCGTACCATATCTAATAAGGTACGATTCCTCCTTTCGGATACACCATTCCACTGTGGTGTTCCAGGAGGAGTGAGTTGAGATAAAATACCACACTCAGCTAAGTAGTCACGAAACTCATGGCTTAAGTATTCACCACCTCGATCTGATCGAAGTACCTTAATACTCTTGCCAAGCTGGTTCTGTACTTCATTCTTGAATTCTTTGAACTTTTCAAAGGATTCAGACTTATGTGTCATCAAGTACACATAACCGTATCTACTAAAATCATCAGTAAATGTGATGAAGTATCTATAACCGCCTCTAGCAGCAACATTGAAAGGGCCACATACATCACTATGTATGAGTCCTAACAAATCAGTTGCTCTCTCGCTATGCCCACTAAAGGGGGTCTTGGTCATCTTGCCTCGTAGGCATGACTCGCATATCTCATATGATTCTAAATCAAATGAGTCCAGCAAACCATCTTTATGAAGCTGGGATAAGCGTTTGTCATTTATATGACCTAAGTGACAGTGCCAGATATAGATTTGGTTCATGTAATTTGACTTAAACCTCTTGGTACTTATATTATAGATAGGGTTGTCAAGGTCTAGAATATAGAGTCCGTTCATCAGAGGTACACTACAATAGAACATATCATTTAAATAAACTGAATAACATTTGTTCTTTATTATAAATGAAAAGCCTTTCTTGTCTAAACAAGAAACTGATATAATGTTCTTAGTCAAAGCAGGCACATAACAACAATCATCCAATTCTAGTACAAGCCCAGAGGGCAAAGATAGAGAATAAGTTCCTACAGCAACAGCAGCAATCCGTGCTCCATTGCCTACTCGTAGGTCCACCTCGCCCTTCGTCAATGCCTTGCTATTTCTCAACGCCTGCACATTAATACAAATGTGAGAAGCACATCCGATATCTAATACCCATGATGAAGAAATAGATAGATTGACTTCTATAACATATATACCTGAAGTGGAAGTCTTACTTCTCTTCTTCTTAAGATCTTCCAGGTACACTTTGCGGTTCCTCCTCCAGTGCCCGGTCTGACCGCAGTGGAAGCAGATAGCATCCTTGGCAACCCCTCTTTTGGGTTTCAGTGCCTTGCCTTTGCCCTTGGCTTGGGACTTTCCCTTACCTTTGGGCTTGCCCTTGCCCTTGTGCTTCGGACCATCGAATGGGCTTAACCTTCTTAAGGTTAATCTCAGTAGTTCGTAACATACTAAGTAACTCGGGCTTGTCAATCTCGTTCATGTTATAGTTGAGAACGAATTGACTATGATATCCGGCAAGGACTGCAAGATCAAGTCACTCTTGGCCAAGTGGGAACCCCAGTCTTTGTAGGTTCTCTATGTACCCAATCATCTTGAGTACATAAGGACCTACAGGAGTCCGTCGGCATCTTGCACTGAAATAGTGCCTTCGAGATCTCAAATCTCTCATGCCTCGCTTGTCCCGATATAGTTGGCGAAGATGCTCAACCATATCAAAAGCGCCCATCAACTCATGTTGCTTCAAGCTCCGAGTTCATGGTCGCGAGCATTAGACAGACACATCTAATGCGTCGCCTTGATGCTTCTTGTAAGCATCTTTGTCGGCTCAGGGGCATTGGCGGGAGGAGCCTCGGAATGGGCTGCTCAAGAACGTACAGCTCCCGGGTGAGAACTATTCTCAAGTTCCTGTACCAAATTTGCTCCGTTGAGCTTGTCCTTCTCAAGGACAGATCGCAGGGAGAAGGAATTCGTGTTCGACGTCATGGTTATCTACAACAGAAAAATTTGCAGAAATAAATATCATATTCTTTAGAAATCATTTAATTAGGTCTTTTAATTAAATGATGCTCCCACTGAATTCTATAATTCTTGTGGGACAAGATCCACATCATACTAACCCTTGAGTTAGCTTTGGCTAATACGCCCAAGGCTTAGTATGATCGGTAGGTAATGATTACCAATTACATCTCTATGCAATTCTTGTTTATAAAATCAATATCCGCATTTATATTAAAACTCGAGTTAGCTTTGGCTAATACGCCCGCGAGTTAATATAGATGTGATTTTGATCTATCTTTTCCAACCGTTGGAATAATGCCTATAGTTGACTCGATCCAACCGAGTAACTAGGAATACTCAATCTAATTGAGTTTGTATTCACCCATGCGTTGATAGGCGGGACCAAGATTGTCCCTCCGTACCCTACCAAGATAATATGTATTGCTCTGCTTTGGCAGATTCAACAATACATGTGATCGAGGTAGTGATAGGTATCACGGCACGGTTAGGCATTTTAGAGTTGGTTCGATCGAGATCTAATCTAATCGAGAAGAATGCATCTTGTGCACGACTTAGATCTAATCTAATCGCAAGGGTGCATCATGTGCACGACTTAGATCTAATCTAATCGTTAAGGCACTAATTAATTAATTAATTATTAAACATGCATCAAATACATAATAATTAATTAATTAATCTATTTGTGATTTAGTCATGGCCCTACTACGATCTTCTCAAGCCAATGAGAAGATCGATTGGTCAACCTAGGGTCAACAGCTTCTCCAAGCGCCTCCCTTTGACCACCTTGTGTTGCTCGTGCCTGCCTCGGAACTCCGTCTCGTGTGGACCCTCCACCGCTCCAATTTGTACATTACAATTTGAAACTCGAGTTACATTCGAGTCTAAATCTAATTTACAACAAGAATAAAAGACGAGGCACGACGCGCAGGTCGCGAATAATAAAATAAATACAACACGCGAAAACACATCACGGCACGCAGGCCGTATTATGAATTACAACACAACCAATCATATTGGGCTTTGGGCCATGACTATCACAAATTAATATATATAATTCAAAATTATATATTTTCATAATTTTCTATAATTTTAAAATTAATTTTTACAATTTTACAAGTAAAATTTCCCGGCGGTTCCGTTTAGCGGTTTCGGGCGCAATCGCGGAACGGATCCCCTTGCGGGGCCCAGGGGCAGCGCCCCTACCCGCGATCTAACCATCGCGAGGGTTCCTTTGCGATCCAACAGCGCCTAAACCCGCTGTCCCAAAACGATTTGGGCCGAGACATTACCGTTTCGGAAAAATCTTCCCGACGGGTTCGTTTTTAGCGATTTCGGGTGCGATCGCGGAGCAAATCCCCTTGCGGGGTTAGGGGCAGCGCCCCTACCCACGATCTAACCATCGTGAGTTGCTCCGTTGCGATCTAAAGGCACCCGAGTCCACTGTCCCAAAAGATTTTGGGTCGAAACGAAGCCGTTTGGGAAAATTCTTCCCGATAGCCGAAGCCTACAAGTGCCGAGACACTTGTGCTTCGCCTATAAGGAAAAATTACCCATAAAAACATAAAAATTAAATTTTTACAGAAAATCACAGAAGCTTTTTGTTTTCCAAAAACCAAAAACTAACTCGTACAAGTCTTTGCACGTGGCTCTGATACCGTTTTTTCGCGTCGCGGAAACCCCGAAGGACCCAAAGCCGTAGATCCGTGCAAAGATTCGTATAAAAATTCGAAAAACTATTTCTTGTACGAGTTCAAAAACTGATCTACTACTTAGATCTATGAGGAAAAAGTGTTTACCCTTGATGCGATGCCCTTCGCGTTCCCGCTCGTCCAAATGATGCCGGATCTCAAGACCGTCAAGCGCCGGTCCTCTAGAAGTATCCACACGGACACACTAGATGGAGATGACCAAAAACCAAGGTGTGCTAGCACCTATGTGGTTCGGCGAAGGGAGGAGAGGGAGAGGGAGAGCTTGAGAGGGAGAAGGAGGAAGATGCACACTAGTGAATGAAAAATGAATTTTTTCACCCAAAAACCAAGTGGCCGGCCACATTTCAAAATTCACATTAATTGCATTAATTACAATTAATATGAAACCATAAAATCACATTAATTGCATTAATTGCAATTAATATGAAATCATTAAGAGAGTGGCTTTGTTACTTCCATGAGGTGGCACCCATGATGATGTGGAACATCATTATTGGTTCACCTAATGCCAACTCACCAATGAGGTGGCAAAAAGGTCAAGTCAAAATTGACCTTTGGTCTTCCTTCTCAAGTCAAGTCAAACTTGACTCAATCTCTACCATGGTGGATCTAATCCAACCATTTGATTCGAGCCAACTTAATATAATGAATCTAATTCATTAAATTAAATTGATTCAATGAGTCAAAATCTAAATTAGACTCATTTAACACATGAATCAACTTGAGTCGAACTCAAGTTAGCCCAATTAGGATTACTCTTAATCCAATTTGATTCATCAAATGAATCTAATCCTCTTGGTTCATCATATGAACCTAATCTCCACCTAATTGTCCTAAGTGTGTGACCCTATAGGTTCTTGTAACGTTGGCAATGCCCTAAACCCATTTAGGAGCATAAGTAATGAGCGGTATCTAGCAACACATCATTACTGCCCAAGTTACAAGAATGTCGAGATCCGACATCACCTTGTGACTACCAATTTTGACTACTCACAAAATAATGACAAGTGTCCTTCTATCCTAGACATCTAGATTGATCAATATGAGGCATAGACCGTGTCATCCTCTAATCAATCTAAATCTTGAACTCCAAGTTAGACTCACTCGATCAAATGAGCTCAACATCTAATGTTGACTCATTTGGGCATGGCCATGCACTTAGTGGTCTCACTCTATCAAGAATACCGATGTCGCTCCCGTCATATGGGAGGGATAGATCCCATCTACATCACTCACATCCCTCTACATAATTCGTTATATACCCAGTAATCGCCTTTATAGTCCACCCAGTTACGGGTGACGTTTGACGAAACTAAAGTACATAACTCCTTATGTAGGGATCCATGGTGACTTCAGGTCTAAGGACTAATAGTCATACTAATAGCCACATGAGAAAGTATATGACACTCATATAACGATCCATGATACTTTCTCATGGCGGGTCATTCAGTATACATTCTCTAATGCATACCCATGTGTCAGCTTGATATCTCTATATCCATGACTTGTGAGATCAAGTCATCGAGCTGACCTACATGCTAGTCTTATTGTATTAACATTGTCCCTGAATGCTAATACTCGACTAGGAATGATTTAGAGTAGTGTTCCCTATATCATCTCACTATCGATTCAACTAATCGATTGATATAGGTATGAACCTTCTACTCAAGGACGCTATTATACTTAGTCTATTTGGCACTAATATAAATAAGTATAATAACCAAACAAATGCCTTTATTAATATACAAGAATATGATATACATGAGTCCGTACAATCATCAAATGATTGGCTCTAGGGCTCTAACTAACATGAACCTTTCCTAACAACCTATTGTGTTCTTTTGAAATTAAACTAGGAATCACAAATAGAACTTAATATTATTGATTCCAAATTCAACTTATCTGTTTTTAGATGTTTAGACTTGGATCACAAATGATGCTTAACATTATTGATCTAAATCCACCCATGTTACAAAGTTAATTAAATATTTATTTCAAGGATCGGCTTCCAGGTTAAACATGTCGAGGCACTAGGCCTTCTTGGGTATGGGATCATCCACTACCTTCTAGACAAAACCTTTCAACGAAATTCAATATTTAATCTCCTTACAGTAACCCTAGGTTTAACCACAAAGGATAATTGAATCACAAGATTGAAAAATAAAAGAAACACAAAATTGAAACATAAAATCGATTGCCTAGAATCATTAGCCTCTTGTGTTTGGTAATTCAAAATTCGTACAAAGAAAACTAGTATGATGCGGAACAAGACAACTAGTTATACCTTTTTTTGTTAACAAAAACCTCTTGATCTTCTATTGTATTACTCTCCTCTTGGACATCGTGTGGGTGACGATCTACCAAGAAGAAATCCACCAAAGCCTTCCTTGCTTCCAAGTTTTGGCCACCACCACAATTCTCCAAGGGATGCTAGAAAACAATGCATCATTTCTCTACTTCTTCTCCTCCAAGCAACCAGCCACCAAGAGCTCCATAAGAGATGATGCCACTGGCCACAAAGAAGAAGAGAAAGAGAAGAGGAAGGGCCGACCACCAAGGATGGAAGAGAGGAACAATAGAATAGGTTATGTGTCATGAAGGCACCCCCTCCCTCTCTTTTATAATCCTTGGTGAATCCAAAAAAAGGAAAGTTTTATAACAAAAAGTAAAACTTCCTTTTATTCCTCTCTATGGCCGTCCACACCATGTTTAAACAAACAAGGAAAGATTTTAAATAAAAATTAAAATCTTTCTTTTAAAAATCCCTTTTGTGGTTAGCTATAAAAGGAATGTTTTATAAATTAAAATTTCTCTTTTTAAAATCCTTTTATGGATATCTATAAAAGATAAGATTTAAAAATAAAACTTCTTTTATATCATGGTTACAAAAAAAGAAAGTTTTCTTAAAATTTAAAATCTTTCTCTTAACATTATAGATATCTACAACTAAGGAAAGATATCTAATCTCTCTTTTAATCCTTTGTATAAAATCTATAAAAGGAAAGATCTTAAAATTAAAAACTCTCTTTTAAAACCATGTGGATAAAAACATAAAAGGAAAGATTTTATCAAAATTTTATTTTTAACAAAACCCCTCTTCCCTTTCACACTTGGCTGACCCCTTGCTTGGGCACCAAGAAAGGCTTGGCCGATCCAAGCCTTAGCTCCAAGCTTGGCTTGGCCGTCCCCATGCTTGGGCTGCAAGCAAGGATAGGGGCCGACCCCTAGCATGGGCTAAGAGGCTAGGCTTTGGGTGGATATAATGCTTTATATAAGAGGCTACAATAGGGGCTGAGAGGAGGAATTGGTTATGGTCTCCTGATGAACTTGAGCTTCCCGTGTTCGCCCTGAACACCTAACTCATGTTCATCAATAATAACTCATACCACTAAAGATCTATCATTGAACAACCACACCAATCCCAAATTACATTTTGGTCTCTTTCTTATCATGAGTGTGTTAGTCTCCCTGTGTTTAAGATATCGAATCCCCATTAATTAAATGAGTTACTGACACTCACATAATTAACATCTAGTTCCAAGAGTAGTACCACTCAACCTTATTGTCATGTCGGACTAAGTCCACCTGCAGGGTTTACATGGAAATCCTTATGAGCTCCTCTTGGGGACATCATCAACCTAGATCGCTAGGACATAGTTTCCTTCTATAATTAACAACACACACTATAAATATTATTTTCCAACTTATCGGGCCTATTGATTTATCGAACTAAATCTCACCCACTGATAAATTAAAGAAATAAATACTAAATATATGTGCTTGTTATTATATCGGGATTAACAGCACACACTTCCATAATAACAGAGGTCTTGTTCTTTTATGCAGTCAGTATAAAAAGAAAGTAGCTCAAATGGTTCTGCTTAATATACTCAGAGTGTACTAGTGTAATTTTATAGTCAAGATAAACTAATACCAAATTACACTACGACTATTCCAATGATTTGTTCCTATCCATCTTAATCGTGAACTACTATTTATAACTTATAAGGAACTGATAACATGATCTTCTGTGTGTGACACCACACACCATGTTATCTACAATATAAATTAATTGAACAACTACACTTAGTATATAAATGTAGACATTTGACCAATGTGATTCTTTATTTCAAAATAAATGTTTACAAAAAGCTAGGCTTATAGTATACACTCTAACAAAGGTAATATCAATCTTAATAGATATGTTGCCTTCTAATGTGATCGGTTGTGTAGGTGAATACAAGAATGCTCACGAATTTTGGAGCAAGATAAAGATGGTTTCTTGGGAAGAACCTATGCCTATACAAGAAGAGGAAGAACCCAAGGAAATGGGTTCAATTGCTCAAGGAGAGGAGGTGGAGCAACCGGAAGTTGAGCCATGCCCAACATCCGAGGAGGAGAAGGAGGATGAGGAGGCATCATCCACATCCTCAAGGATTGAAGAAGATTCTAAGGCAAGTGAAGAGGATGTCTTGGAAGACAATCTAGCAAACACCTCCACCGAAGTGAGGTCAAAGGACCACATCACTTGCTTCAGGTGCAATGAGAAGGGACACTACAAGAGTAGGTGTCCAATGGATAAGAAGAAGGTAACTCCTAAACTCATTCAAGTCAATTTGAATACTAACATAGGTTGTAGGAATGAAGAAGCCCAAAGAAGGAAAATACACATTGTGTGCTTCACGTGTGGGGAGAAGGGCCACTACCACACCAAATGCCCTAAGAAGAGGGAATCAAGAAGCTAGTGTAATTGAAGAAATGGGAGAAAGAGAAGAAGAGGAACTCAAGTCTAGGGGGAGCTTCAAGGGTAAGGGAAGTATATCCTAACTTGAAGGTTAATTTAAATTTAAACTCCTCCATGCATGCTAGAAATAATTTTCATTATTTACCCACGGAAAATTTTGGATTTAGATATCATGATAGGAGTAGGGTAAATGTAGATCATAACCCTAGGAGACCTATGCAAGTTAAATTCTCATTACCTAAGGAAAAGAAGGTAATGGAGAACCAAGGCATTAATCCCCAAAAGAGGAGACACATGCTTAGGAAGGATAGGTCTAGGAATGTCCATGGTGGACGTGTTGACTCTAGGTTTAGGAACCTAGAAAGGGGGAATCAAGCTTTAAAGGCAAAGCTTGCTCGTTTGGAGAAAACCCTAGATAGATTTAATGTTTGATCTAAGGATTTAGGTATGGTGTTGCGTAGACAAAGGCCCAACAATGATAGATCGAGTTTGGGATACCGATCTAATGTCTCTAATGCTAAGGGAAAGTCTTATGCTAGGGTCGCATATGACTATAGCAAGGAGAAGTCAATAAATGACAAGGGAAAGCCATTTAAAGGTAAGAAGAAATTAACCAAGGACAAGGTGTCCAAGGTTAAAAAGGTTAGATTTGTAGTCCAAGTGTCACTGGAGGTGCACTGATGTGACCTAGCAATTATGGATGAGTCACCTAGGGTGGTGGCTAAGGTTATGAGCTCTAGAGGGAGATAAAAGAGTCAATTTGGGGCCCATGGAAAATGGATCTCAAGTGGATTTACTTGGGAGTCTAGATGAGCCATGGAGTGTGCCAAATGGTTTGGAGACGGACTTTAGTCTCAAACCTAGGGAATTGGCACACATGTATTGTGTTTCATGCAAGAAAATATGACATTGGGGTCATATTACATGATAATTGGTTTTGGATGTATAGATTCCATATAAACGAATGCTAGGGATGTATTGTGGGTTAGTATGGGCAAATACATCAAGAGGAAGCCAAAACTAGGACTTTAGGTCAAGGTTCAATTGAACCATTTAGCTAGTTTTGGATTTTATGTCAACCTTGGGATTGGTGATAGATATATTTTTGAATGTATTTTTCCCAAGTAAACATGGGTAAAACAAACCTCTCCATAAAATTTGGGGATTTTTGGATGTCTGTGAAAGTTTTTATGCATTTCTGAAATTGGGTCAAAAATGCTGAATTGGGCAAAAATCAGGGTGCCAGTGGACTAGTACAATTACCAGTCGACTGGTAACAGTGTTTATCAAACACAGAATAGTTTTTGGGTTTATTTCGATAAGAGCAGTCGACTAGTGCATCTGGCAGTTGACTGATTCCAGTTTGAAATTATTTTCTGTTAGGACCAAAAGTAGCTAGAGGGGGGGGGGGGTGAATAGCTCGTCGCGTTCGCTCGTTGCTCGGCGTTGCTTGTTCCTTCAAAGATGTGCAGCGGAAAATATAGAAACAAACACACAACGCTAACACGGTTGGTTTTACTTGGTATCCACCTCACAAGAGGTGACTAATCCAAGGATCCACACCAACACACACACCCTCCACTAAATAAAACTCTCCTTTGTGGTAACTACCAAGGGCGGAGAAGCCCTACAATACTCAATACAAGAAGAGAGGGAAAGGATACAAGAAATACAAGCTTACAAGCTTACAATGAGTACAAAACCCTAACCCTAGCTTCTCTTCTTGGATTTGATCCGCCTCTTGACTTGGAGAGCTTCCAAGATCCTTCAAGAACTGGCGATCTGAGCTTTGTGAGCGCTGTGGAGGAGTTGGCGAGAGCTCTGGAGTGAATCGGAGAAGTTCTTAACGCAGCCATCGAACGCCTGCAGCTATAAACGATGTCAACGGTCGGATCCCGATCGATTCGAATGTTCCCAATCGATCGGGGAGGCTTTGGATCGATCCACGGATCGATCCAGCGCCTATCGGATATGCGCTGGATCGATCCACGGATCGATCCGGCGCTTATCGCAAGAGCGTCCCAATCGATCCATCGATCGATTGGGACCTCTGATCGATCCACGGATCGATCCGACCATTGGGACAGTGCGGATCGATCCACGACGATCCAGCGCTGGATCGATCCATCGATCGATCCGGTGGTTTTTGTCCAAAATCAAGTCCTAAACCTCCCAAACCAACATCCGGTCAACCTTGACCTATTGGTATGTCATGCCTAGCATCTAGTCACTCCCTTGACCTGCTAGGACTCCCTTACCAAGTGTCCGGTCAATCCCTTTGACCCACTTGGACTTTTCTCTGTGCCAAGTATCCGGTCAATCCCTTTGACCTACTTGGACTTTTCTTTCATGCCAAGTATCCAGTCAATCCTTTGACCTACTTGGACTTCCCAGCACCAGATGTCCGATCATCCTTGATCCATCTGGATTTTCCCTTGCCTGGCTTCACTCACCAGGGCTTTCACCTAGCTTCACTCACTAGGGTTTTCCATCTGCCTAGCTTCACTCACTAGGACTTTCACCTAGCTTCACTCACTAGGGTTTTCACTCTGCCTAGCTTCACTCACTAGGACTTTCACCTGGCTTCACTCACCAGGATTTCCATCTGCCTAGCTTCACTCACTAGGACTTCCTTCTGCCTGGCTTCACTCACCAGGACTTTCATTTTGCCTAACATCCCAGTTAGGACTTCCCAGTCAAGTATCCGGTCAACCTTGACCTACTTGACTCTTCTTCAATCAATATCTTATTGTCAAACATCTAAACCCAAACCAAGACTCAGCTTGGTTACCCAGGTCAACCTTGACCTGAGGGATATTGCACCAACAATCTCCCCCTTTTTGATGTTTGACAATACCACAATAACACTTACAATCCCATATGTAAGTTAGGCTAATCCCATAGCCTCCTTCTTCATGCCACTAGGTAATGAAAGCATAAATTAAGCTCTTCATTCTCCCCCTAAGAGGGCAAACTCCCTCTAGGTAATGAAAGCCTAACTTACTCCCTTTCATGAGTCCTTTCATTCTCCCCCTATGACCTTCCCATAGGTAATGAAGGACTAAGCTTAACCATACATTCTCCCCCTATTGGCACACATCAACCCATCGTTGGACACACATCAACCTATGCTCCAATTCTGGGCACACTTCAACAAATCCATTTGTTGAAGACTCTCCCCTCGAAGAGTTGCTCATCGTTGTTCACAACATCACTCGTTGTGATCAACACGATAATGAAGGTCCCATACCCTTCATTTATCCTTAACTTCTCCCTCAATGTAGACAAATACCCAACCTTGAGCATTATCTACCACTTGAGTGTCCACTTGAAATAATGAGGATATCCACTCCCCATTTCTCCCCATTTCAAGTTTAAATGCTCAACCTTGAGCAAGTTCACAACAGAAGGTTAACCACCTTCCAAGGTTCATGAAAAATAATTTTCATGTCTTTAAAGAGTCCCTCCCCCTAAAGACATGGTGGTAACTTCTGTCATTGCACCAACAATGACTTGGAATCCCTAAACCATTAGGAAACCCAAATTTAGAAGTTTTTGAGGTTCAAATATTCAAAATTTGAAACAACCTCAACCTAAACTTCTACTTAGTCTTCGTTAACCAATCCATCCTTGTTTTCAACATGAAAACACCCTTTGTATGTATACAAATGTATTTAAGGGATTTGGAATGGTTACCTAGACTAAAATAGGTTCAAAGATGCTGAAATCAAGCTTTCCCAGCCAAAATCAGCAACTTGGATCGATTGGAGTTGGGTTCCAATCGATTGAACCTTTCTGAATCGATCGGCTGATCGATCCAGCGAGCTTCTGCTCGCGGGAATTGCCGTTTGAATCGATCCATGGATCGATTCATGGAACTCCAATCGATCCATGGATCGATCGGAGCTCTGATAGTTGCTGAAATTCCATTTCAGTCAACTTCAGAAACCCCTAGAAAATTCTACAGAAATCCAAAAATTATGAAATTTCGTGTAGACATTATTTAGGGCATACTTAATCATGGAAAAATAGCTTTCTATGAAAATACATCATATTTTCAAAGATTGACACAAACTTGAAAACTTGCAAAAACTTTAGTGTTTTTCTTCAAGTTTGTGTCTAACTATTCAATGGTGATTACTATCAAAAGATAGCCTTCACCAAGGTTTTCCAAAAACATTTTAAAAACATTTTCAAAACCAATATCCCATCATGTTCCTTGGGCATAATGCACATGACTTGTACATTAGCTTTCCCAAAGATGGGAAAACACATAACTATGTTTTTTGATGAATTTAAAACTCAAAGGAATGCACTAAATCAACATCTTGAGCTTTGTTCATCATCCTAACATCTCACTTGTATATAATATGCACTAAAACACATAAAAGTCACCTTAGAGGTCTTTGTGAGATGTAAAATTTGGTTTTGCCCTATTCTAGGGATCATGCATATCTATCTAGGCATTTTAGAGATATTAGACATCCACCCAGGATGTCACTTGTCAATAAGTGTCGTTAGATGCCATTTGTCCTTAATTACAAGGAATTAAACTTAATGCATGATTATGTTATGGCATACATCAAAAGAAAATATCCTATTGCTACATGATGTATGAATGTCATGACATGGTATTTTTTGGATTTTTCATAATAAAACATGAATGTAAAAATAGACATGATGTCATGGCATATGATGGGCATACAATCATGGCAAGATTTAGCATAAATAAAATATATCTAGATTAACTATCTAAGTATCCTTAAAGTCTTAGCTAAACTTACACCTTAAACCTAGATTGCCCTAAAGTGCTTCAAGAAAATACCAAAGCCTAAGTTTGCATTTCTTATTCCCTTGATTAATTTATGCCAATTAAAATAAACATGTCCTCAAATGTTGGCATATTCTATTTTTCCTCAAGAGTAGCACTTTTAAATTTAAGGCCCGGATTGCCTTAAATTGCCTAAGAACATACCAAAAACCCAACTTGATAGTTCTTATGAATTTTCCAATATGTGCCATTTAAGATTAAAATCAGTTCTTCCACCATTAGGCACATTTTACTCTTTCAAGGAGTAATCAATAATTCCATTTCATTTTCAAAGGTTAACAAAAACCTTGAAAATGCTCCTTGAGTGTCAATTTCCTCAAAGTTGGGTTAACTACCCTTCTAATCGGAGTTGACACTCTCTAACCCATCTATGGGGTAGAGAAGATGCTCCTAGGAACCCAACACCTATTGGTGCTCCTTGGATGCTCTAGGTACTCACTAGGGATAACTTCCCTAGATACCTTCCTAGTGACCTTGTTGGGCTTCTTAGAAGCCTTGGTCACTTTTTCTAGGTCGACTCTAGGGATAACCTCCCTTGTGACCTTGTTTGTGACTTTCTTAGACTTCTTAGAAGTCTTAGTCACATTTATTGCAAAAAATACTCTTAGGGATGACTTCCCTAGTATTTTTGGCTTGACCACTAGACCTAGGGTTTGTTCCATAACTATATGGAACTCTATGGTAAGAGGACACATCCTTCTTAACCTTTGGTTTGTATCCCAAACCTCTATGGCCATTGGATGGCTTTTGTACCCCTAAACCTAGGTTATGCTCATTTTGCCCTAATAGGATATTTTCCATCCTTTTTAGGGTCTTTTCAATTTTATCAAGTCTTGACCTCAAGACTTGATTTTCCATCACTAAGTCCTTAGTTTTTGGTTTTCCATTAAGTTCATGAGCATTTTTGTTTCTAGGCTTGTATCTTATATCCTTAGAGTTATCGCCTAGGTTTTTACCTACATTCCTAGCCTTAGGGATAGTAGTTTTGGCATGTAGGGCCACATGCTTTTCCTTAAAGCCCTCATGCTTCCTGTTCTTATGGTAAATCGCATTAAGATGATAAAAATTTGACCTAGCATGCTTTTTACCATTTTGCAAGGGAGTAGGCTCAATGAATGTTACCTTCTTCTTTACCTTGGAGGCTCCCCCTTGACTAGTGCCTCCTTGAGCCTTGACCATCTTCTTCCCCTTGGGGCATTGACTTCGGTAATGCCCTTTTTGTTGACACAAGAAGCACACAATGTGCTCCTTGCTCTTCTTTGTCCCGGGGGTGGTCTCCTTGAGCTTCTCCTTGCCCTTTTGTGCCATTTGGCCCTTCTTCTTGGCCAAGTTGGGACACTTGCTCTTATAGTGCCCATGTTCCCTACACTCAAAACATATTATATGATTTTTATTATTAATTGAAATATTTATACCTTTGCTTGCAGGGGTGGCATCTTTTTCTTTGGATCCAGAGGTAGAAGCTTCCTCTTGATCGGACCTTGATTCTCCTCCATTTGATTTTTCTTGACTTGTGGAGGTAGAGTCTACTTCCTCCTCTTCGTCTCTTGACCCGGATGTAGAAGCTTCTCCTTCTTCTTGATCCGGCGTCACCAAGAATTGCTCCCCCTCAATCCTAGAGGTGGAGGCTTCATCATTTTGAATGTGAAACAAGGAGTATGCTCCCTCCTTGTTCCCTTCGGTGCATTCCCTTGAGGATGAAGCTTCTTGGATTTCCTCTTCTTCGGAGGTTGAGTATCTCTCAACCTCGGAGTCCTCCTCTTGGTCTTGATCCAATGAGTCGCCCTCTTTGGATTCTTCTTGATTTGATACCGTGGAGGGGATCTCATGAATTCTTGCCAATTTGCTCCAAAGCTCCTTGGCATCTTCAAACTCTCCAATTTGTTCCAAGATGTTGCTTGGCAATAAATTGACCAAAAGCTTGGTCACTTTGTCATCGGCCTCACATCTTTGGATTTGGTCTTTGCTCCACTTGCTCCTTTTGAGTACTTTGCCCTTGGAATTTGTGGGAGCTTCAAAACCTTCCATGAGAGCAAACCATTGCTCTATCTCCATCATAAGAAAATTTTCGATTCTTGATTTCCAAGAATCGAAGCTTGTAGATGAATATGGTGGAGCCACCCTTGTGTCAAATCCAAGTCCATCTTGGAATTGCATCTTGAAGTTGAGCTTGATAAAGTCTTGAACTTGAAGAATTTGCTCCAACTTCTTAACCCTCTAGCTTTTCTTGATATGCTTGACCCTTCCGGCGATGATTCCGGTGAAGAGCGGCCTCGCTCTGATACCACTTGTTAGGACCAAAAGTAGCTAGAGGGGGGGGGGGGTGAATAGCTCGTCGCGTTCGCTCGTTGCTCGGCGTTGCTTGTTCCTTCAAAGATGTGCAGCGGAAAATACAGAAACAAACACACAACGCTAACACGGTTGGTTTTACTTGGTATCCACCTCACAAGAGGTGACTAATCCAAGGATCCACACCAACACACACACCCTCCACTAAATAAAACTCTCCTTTGTGGTAACTACCAAGGGCGGAGAAGCCCTACAATACTCAATACAAGAAGAGAGGGAAAGGATACAAGAAATACAAGCTTACAAGCTTACAATGAGTACAAAACCCTAACCCTAGCTTCTCTTCTTGGCTTTGATCCGCCTCTTGACTTGGAGAGCTTCCAAGATCCTTCAAGAACTGGCGATCTGAGCTTTGTGAGCGTTGTGGAGGAGTTGGCGAGAGCTCTGGAGTGAATCGGAGAAGTGCTTTCCGCAGCCATCGAACGCCTGCAGCTATAAACGACGCCAACGGTCGGATCCCGATCGATTCGAATGTTCCCAATCGATCGGGGAGGCTTTGGATCGATCCACGGATCGATCCGGCGCTTATCGATAAGCGCTGGATCGATCCACGGATCGATCCGGCGCTTATCGCGCGAAGCAGCGTCCCAATCGATCCATCGATCGATTGGGACCTCTGATCGATCCACGGATCGATCCGAAGATTGGGATAGTCGGATCGATCCATCGATCGATCCAGGGCCTGGATCGATCCATCGATCCGACACTTGGTTTTGTCCAAAACCAAGTCCTAAACCTCCCAAACCAACATCCGGTCAACCTTGACCTATTGGTATGTCATGCCTAGCATCTAGTCACTCCCTTGACCTGCTAGGACTCCCTTACCAAGTGTCCGGTCAATCCCTTTGACCCACTTGGACTTTTCTCTGTGCCAAGTATCCGGTCAATCCCTTTGACCTACTTGGACTTTTCTTTCATGCCAAGTATCCAGTCAATCCTTTGACCTACTTGGACTTCCCAGCACCAGATGTCCGATCATCCTTGATCCATCTGGATTTTCCCTTGCCTGGCTTCACTCACCAGGACTTCCACCTAGCTTCACTCACTAGGGTTTTCCATCTGCCTAGCTTCACTCACTAGGACTTTCACCTAGCTTCACTCACTAGGGTTTTCACTCTGCCTAGCTTCACTCACTAGGACTTTCACCTGGCTTCACTCACCAGGATTTCCATCTGCCTAGCTTCACTCACTAGGACTTCCTTCTGCCTGGCTTCACTCACCAGGACTTCCTTCTGCCTGGCTTCACTCACCAGGACTTTCATTTTGCCTAACATCCCAGTTAGGACTTCCCAGTCAAGTATCCAGTCAACCTTGACCTACTTGACTCTTCTTCAATCAATATCTTATTGTCAAACATCTAAACCCAAACCAAGACTCAGCTTGGTTACCCAGGTCAACCTTGACCTGAGGGATATTGCACCAACATTTTCAACACTAGATTTTGACCGGGTCAACTCATATAGGTGTATGAGATCCTACTGGATAAATACATGAGTTTAGGGTTAGTCTGGATGATAAGTTTTGACAATTGGGATATTGTTGGAGTTTTTTGATATTAGGCAAAGGGGGAGAAGTAAGATTTAGTTGGGAAAACCTTAAATACCTTTGCATGAAATTCCTAACTCAATGGGGAGCATAGGTGTTGGGGAGCCTTGTTATAGATTCTTAAATAGTCCTGTGATAAAATTCCTAGCTCAATGGGGAGCATAGGTGTAGGGGGAGCCTTGGGATAGGTTCCAATGCATGTTTGCATTTTTGATTCGGCGGTGTAAGTCCAAGTGTATAGCTTTGGCAACATAAGTCCATTCGGCGGTGTAAGTCCAAGTGTGTATCCTTGGCAACATAAATCCATTATTTTTATCATGTTTATTTTCTATTATATTTTTCCTAACTTAAACGTATTATCAAACATCAAAAAGGGAGAGATTGTTGGAGCAATTCTAATAGTCCATGCGACCATGTGTTTTGGTGTTTGGGTAAAGGGTTTAATTTAAGTTCACCCTTGTATTTGATATGTGTATTTGAATTGTGCAAGTTTATATGATACACATATGACTCAGGTTGATGGCTTCGGGTCTAGTGAAGGATGAAGCATCCGAGCAACTATGGACAAGGCAGCAAGGACAAGGGTCAAGAGAAGTGGCTTCGAGGCATACGTGAAGGATGTCATTGGGACGAGCTGTGGGCTTGGGTGCATCCAAGGGACAAGAGCCAAAAGAAGTAGTCTTAAAGGCAAGAGGTCAAGGCTGCAACGAAGAGTCAAGTGAGTCGTAAGGGTGAGGATTCGAGTGCTAAGAGATTGTACTCGGGGTACCAGTCGATTGATGGAAATGGTAGTCGACTGGGAGCAAACAGAATGCTTCTGTTCGGTCGGCAAGTGTGGAGCAATCGATTGGTACTTTCACCAGTCGACTGGTATCGAGCCGTTGGGTTGTAACGGTAGAATCTCCACAGAGGGCAGTCGACTGGTACTTTCACCAGTTGATTAGTAAGCGTGGTTTTCCAACCCGTGACCTATATAACCAAGGCTTGGAAGCTTAGTTAAGGCTGAGGAAATAGAGGTGGTTAACCCCTATTAGTAGTCTACCTATGCCCTAGCATCTCAAGTGTTCTTGTGAGAGTTACGGTGAGATTTCTCCACCTACAAGGAGCTATGTGAGCTAGCTAGAGTTGCAGGGTAGTCATCCACCGATGGATCGGGATCGTCCATCTTACGGACAACCGTGGAGTAGGAGGCTTATCTCCAAACCACGTTAAACAACGTGTAGTAGTTTGCTTGTTTCTTCTTTGTTTTTAGCTTGCGTATTTGTGTTTGTATTGTTTGTATTCCGTTGTGCTAACAAATACATAGGAAGCAATTGATTTTGGGGTGTCGTCTATTCAACCCCCTTCAAGTCGGCCATACAAGATCCCCAACATTCAAGACCTTGTTGTCAGTTTGTGCCATCTTCATTTCTGGAGTCTAATTTTCTAGAAGGATGATTATGTTGTTATTGCCCTTTGGAGTTGTATATATCCTTGTCAAATGCAAAACCATTGCTTGATGTCGATTATTAGATACACCTCTATCCTCTTCTTCCAGTAGGAAAAATCATCTCCGTTGAATATTGGTGGACGAACGATGTTGTAGCCTTTGCTTTGGGCCATTTATAAAAGGAACCTTGCCCACAAAAAGAAACTATGAGAAAAATCCCAAGACTAGGTCTTGGATTAGTAGTGTGGGAGATAAAGAAGTATAAGCCTCGAATGGTGTACCAATTTCGAAAGAATTCACAACAAAAAAATTATCTAAAGAGGTAATTGTACCAATTCAAATAGTTTAGAAAAACTTAAAACTGAAATGGAGAGTGAAACAAAAAATAGAAACAAACCCCCTTCTCGATTCATGGTTGTACCAATTCAGAGTGAACAAGACTCTAATACTACTTATTGTTAGGATCGATGGTCGCGGCTAGAGAGGGGGGGGTGTGAATAGCCGCCCCAAATTCTTCGCGTTTCTTCCTACGATTAGGGTTAGCGCAGCGGAAATAACTAAATAGAAACGCAAAAAGGAAAGATCAAACCTCAAACTCGAACTCGACGATGTAACGAGGTTCGGAGATGAAACTCCTACTCCTCGGCGTGTCCGTAAGGTGGACGAAGCCTATCAATCCGTCGGTGGATGAGTCCCCGGAAAACCGGCTAATAAGAACTCCTTCTGGTTGGAGAAACCTCACCACAAACTCTTGCAACAGCAAGATCAGAGTACAAGTACAAGAAGCACAGCAAGATACAAATATAAAGATGAATGTAACAACTCTTGCTTGCCTTCTCGTCGTCGACTGAAATCTGTAGATGAAGCACCAACTTCACAGAATCACAGCAACAGCTGAAACCAGTCGAAGAAGTCGAGGAAGCTCACGCGAAGCTTCGGAAGCGAGCTTAACAAAGCTCTAGAACAGCAGAAGCAATTACTTGCAGAAGCAAGAAGAAGATCAAGAAGAAGCAGAAGCTTCAGAGAAGAAGAAGAAGTAAACTGTAGCAGCCCTCGATCTCCTTTTATAACCTGCATCCACCTGCGAAGAAGAAGCCAGAAGACAGCAGAAGACAGAAGACCGTTGTGAGCCAACCGGTCAGGTGACCGATCCACACTCGATCTGATCGGTCTTGGGGACCGATCGAGCTAAGCTGGACCGATCGGGCATGTCTGATCGATCCAAGAACCCTGATCGGTCCCGGGGACCGATCGAGCTTCCTCTGATCGGTCCAGGACCGATCGGCATGCATGTTCCTTCCTTTTCTCCCGAACTTCTTGCCTTCGATCGTTGTTTCCTGATCGGTCTGCAGATCAGATAACACTCAGAGGCTACTGTTTGTTTCTGATCGGTCACCAGACCGATCCAGATACCCAATGTATCACTGGATCGATCCACTGATCGATCCAGAGCTTGGTTTTTGCCCAAACCAAGTCCCAAGCCTTCCAAACCAACATCCGGTCAACCTTGACCTGTTGGTACATCATGCTTAGCATCCGGTCACTCCTTGACCTGCTAAGACTCCCCACCAAGTGTCCGGTCAATCCCTTTGACCCACTTGGACTTTTCTCTTCGTGTCAAGTATCCGGTCACTCCCTTGACCTACTTGACCTTCTCAACACCAGATGTCCGATCACCCTTGATCCATCTGGATTTTCCCTTGCCCGGCTTCACTCACCAGGACTTTCACCTAGCTTCACTCACTAGGATTTTCACCTGGCTTCACTCACCAGGATTTCCAATCTGCCCGGTTTCACTCACCAGAACTTTCCAACTGCTTGGCTTCACTCACCAGGACTTTCCCACTGCCTGGCTTCACTCACCAGGACTTTCCCATTGCCTGGCTTCACTCACCAGGAGTTTCCCACTGCCTGGCTTCACTCACCAGGACTTTCCACATCCGGTCCAGAGAATGAGCTACCGAGCCCTCTCTGACTTCCATCCGGTCCAGAGAACGAGCTCCCGAGCCCTCTCTGACCACAGTTCGGGGAACGAGCTACCGAGCCCTCTCCGACTTCCATGTGCCAAGCTTCCATACTTGGACTTCTCCGTGCCAAGTCTCCATACTTGGACTTTTCCCGTGCCAAGCTCCCTGCTTGGACTTTTCACCATGCCAAACTCCCTGCTTGGACTTTTCCCATGCCAAGCTCCCTGCTTGGACTTTTCCGAGTCAGGTCAACTCACCTCGGGTCAACTAGGTCAACCTTGACCACGGGTTGCACCCACAATCTCCCAAGCTTGTATCCTTGTAAAACATCAAGATACAACTTTTCTGTTTACGTCAAACATTGTCAAACATAACTCGTCAAACATCAAAACACACCTCAAGTCAAGTCAACTCGAGTCTGGTCAACCAGGTCAACCTTGACCTAAGGTTGCACTAACACTTATAGGATTGAGGCATGTGAGAGGGGGGGGGGGTTCAATCACGTGATTTTTTTAAACAATAAAACTAGTCCTTTTATGATTTTGAAAATGAGTACATAGCATAACTAAAACAAATAAAGTAAGAAAACATGAGTATCCGATCGATTATTTGATTCAGAGCCTTTAGCGACTCCTATTCGAAGACCCACGATCCCTCATACCGTATCAATAGTCAATCAACTAAAAACCTTTTCCAGAATTGCAAGAAGAGTGAATCAAGTACAAGAAAAAGGAAGGAAGTGTAACAAACCCACACTTCCTTATGCAAAATTGAATAGCTATAAATTAAACGTTACCCAATCAAAGATGGAGAAATGAATGTCTCGGGTGTTGGAATTGGTCCATCTGTAGTCGTCAGGTGTAGTAGCATCCCAGCACAATAGTAGTATGAAGTCAGAGAAGCTGGATGATTGAGGAAGTGCTTTGAGCAACTTGTGTTGAAGATATGGTAGAACAAGGCTTTTATTGAGCGTTAAGGGCACCTCCAGGCTTAAATGAGGCACCTCCTGTTGGGGTTGCAATATTACAAACATAGTCCCATATTGGAAACACATGGGAAAGATCATGAGTTTATAAGAGAAAAGATATCTCCATTGGCATGAGACCTTTTGGGGAGAGCCCAAAAGCAAAACCATGAGGGCTTAGGCCCAAAGTGGACAATATCATGCCATTGTGGAAATATTTCGATCCTACAATTTTCGATGGGTAATCACTAGCAATTCAAAAATTGTTACAAACTAAAGTACAGGAATGCTAATGGAAATAAAGCAAATACCGACAAGAATTTAACTAAAAAGAGAAGGAGCATGTTGTCGGAGCTTTGTTAGCGTCACAGGGGCGCAGAGCAGCAGAGCAAGCAGTAGAAGACTTTCTTTCAGTTGTTGTTTTTAAGCTCCCCTCTGACCCTCCTTTTATATGAGGCTCGGGCCACCCCGGATCCCTTCTGGGCGCCCTGGTGGGACGTGGCAGGTCCAACCAGCAAGCTCCACGTGGCGACGCGCGAGTTTGGATAAAATTCACCTCCCGGGCGCCCGGATTCCTTCCGGGCAGAATCCATCCTGTAAGACAAACGTTAGTCCGGAGGCAAATAATCCCTGTAAAATAGTTTGTTAGCACAGTTTTATAGATAAGCAAAAAGAGTATGACTTAGATTCCGTCTTTCCGAGACCGAAATCTAGTCACGATCTCGACTTAGATATCCGAAATGGATCTAAGCCGGATCGATGCCTAATGATCCCTTCCCGGGAACGCGTCCTCACAGTCACTCCCCTCCAGTGACTTACCTTACTTACCTGCCAGACGTCCGGTCAGTCCTTCGACCCGTCTGGACTTCTCCCCAAGCGTCCCGTCAGCCCGTCGACCCGCTTGGACTTCTCGCCAGCTATCTGGTCAACCCGTCGACCCAGCTGGACTTCTCGCCAAGCGTCCGGTCAGCCCGTCGACCCGCTTGGACTTCGTGCCAGACATCTAGTCAGCCCGTCGACCTATCTGGACTTCGTCTGCACACTCGGTCAGAGTGTTAGATCACAACAAACCTAACTTAACCTGATTTGTCATTCATCAAAACCTGAGTTAGACCGTTAGTGCTAACCGCACCAACAATCTCCCCCTTTTTGATGGAATGACAACCTGGTTAAGTTAGTAAAAATATGCCAGTAAAAGAGTTTAAACATTTTGTCTAGTATGAGTTTTAAGTTAGTTTTTAATTTTATTTTATTTTTCTAACTTAACCACTTATCCCTCCCCCTTTGGCATTCATCAAATAAGGAAGACAAATTAACCATTCAATAATACAGAATGCATAAAAAAATGTAGGAAATGATGTCAAGTTAACTTGGGGGAGTTTTAAATTTTACCACATAGTAATTTAACTTTTGTAACATAACTAATTTTTGAAAAATAACTAATTTAGCAACATAACTTAGTATATTTTGAGTAATTTTTTAAGGGTAATTTTTGCAAAATTAAATGAATTAGCAAAAAAGTTTTTAAAAGCTAATTTTTAAGTATAAGTCTAATTTTCAAACATAAGTATCCAAGTTTCAAGAAATTGAATTTTCAAAATAAGTTTCAACTTGGAATTCTTTACAAACATGAGTTTTTTAAGACCAAAATTTCAAGGTTTAAAATTTTCAAAATAAGTTTAAAAACTTATTTTATAGAGGCAAGTATTGAAAAGTAAAAACAACTTAAGCATAAGTTTCCAGAAAGAAATCTAACACGACTTTTCAAAACTGAGTTAAAACTAAATCTAAATTTAGTTTTCAAAAACTAATTAAAATTTATTTTTCAAGTCTAAGTTTACAAAATCCAGATTTTCAAAATGAGGTGAAGTTTAATTTTCAAATTAAACTTTAAAGCTAGATCCAATTCTTGAAATATAAACACCTTTTATGTTTAACACACCTTTTTAAACATAAGCTTTATAAAGATAATTTTGCAAAAGTAATATATTCAAAACCAAGTTTATTAGATTTTACAAAGATAAGTCAGATTAGTTAAATAGATTGAAAGTATTTATTAAGAAAGTATTTGAGGGGGGGATTGTTGGGGTTATAAGGTTACAAACATAGTCCCATATTAGAAACACATGGGAAAGATCATGTGTTTATAAGAGAAAAGATATCTCCATTGGCATGAGGCCTTTTGGGGAGAGCCCAAGAGCAAAACCATGAGGGCTTAGGCCTAAAGTGGACAATATCATGCCATTGTGGAGATATCTAAATTCTTTTCGATCCTACACCTCCAACCCCAAAGTTTATCTCGAAAACTTTGGCTTCGGTTAGTTCTAATCTCTGTAACTTCTATCCACTTGAGGGCACCTCCAAATGCTTCGAGGTGCCTACAAGCGTACATCCGGGGTGCCTCCAGTGCACCCCAGGGTTCCTCCCAATAGAGCAAACATTATTTGCTTGAGGGCACCTCCGACGAGTCCAGAGCACCTCCAAGCGTTGCTCCGAGGTGCCTCCTCAAATCTCCGAGGTACCTCAGACGCTATTCATCTGAGGCTTTTCTTTGATTTTGCTCATGCAAAAACTTCTTAGTCTAATAGAATAATATGCAACTTACAAAATAGTGTTAACATAGTTAATAAGATTATTAATAATTATATCCTGTCTTGCCAAGACCATGATCTAATCATGGTTTTAGTTTAGGTTTTTAAAGTGGACCTAAATTGGACCAACGCTTACAGTTCCATTGGGACTTGTCCTCACTGGATCACTCTCCTCTAGTGACTTACCTTGCTTACCGGTTGTAGTCACTTGACTTGCCTCTTGACCCAACAGATTTTCCTGCCAGAATCACATATCCATACTTTAGCCAATCATCTAGAATAGAACATCCCAACTGGACTTCAATCAATTATCAGGTTTCATAGACCTAGCTGGACTTCCTAGTAGAATAACACATCTGGACTTCAACCTGGTATTAGGTGTAGGGATCTTATGCTTAAAATAATAACGCACATAGCAAAAAAGGATCCCTCTAGATATCCAAGTGAATATCGTA
Source organism: Zingiber officinale (assembly GCF_018446385.1). Taxonomy (NCBI): domain Eukaryota; kingdom Viridiplantae; phylum Streptophyta; class Magnoliopsida; order Zingiberales; family Zingiberaceae; genus Zingiber; species Zingiber officinale. The sequence continues at coordinate 74,277,958 of NC_055990.1, forward strand.
TACTATATTTTCCAACTTTATCTGATAGAATAGTTACCTTTGATACATAAACGATACTCCTGATAGTAATTTTGATTTAGATGCAGATCTCAGCGTGATCAAGTGGTCGCGCCCCTTCAGTATCCACATGAATAAGCTCCTTGTTCACCGCATGAACTTGGTATTAGAGAAGAACCACCTTTTGAGTGTTAGCAACAAAGAAGGGTTCAACCAAACGAAGAAGAATAAGAAGACTAAAAGAAATGCATTGTAATGCTCGAAAATTCTTGAAATAAAATTTTGAAATATTCTATTATTTTTTTGGAATTTTAGAATATTTTTATGGAATTTTTGGAGTAACAGAAGTAGTAAAATTAAATAAAACCGTAAAATAACTTAAGCGGGAATCAAACCCGAGACCTATGGACTCTATGACATATAGGGTGACTTTAGTAACCAAGGGGCCCCAGCAGGGGTGTGCTGAAAGAAGAGGAGAACAATTATATTTAAGATTTAGTTGGGTGGTATTAATCACTTAATATAAATAGGGGAATTAAGAGGGGATTTATTATTCTTGAATGACAACTTCTCCTCACCCTCAAACCCTCACCGTCGAACCCCTCTCCTCCTCACCCTCTCGGCGCACAAGCTCAAGGAAACCTAGAGTTCCATCTCTAGGGTCGTAGGAGCACCTTCCGGCGACGTCTTTGGCATGAGGACGCTCCCCTCCGCGAGAAGAACACGTAGATGTGGGAGGATCGCCGAAGAGATCTTCTTCTCCGGAAATCTAGCGATCGGATTGTAAGAAAACTTAGCGCAGGATGTAAGTAACCCCTCACCTGCAGTATAAGTAGCTAATTGTATATTTTTATGCCCTTAGTTTGCATTTATATTCTCAGTTTACACTACAAGAAAAATGTCATTCAACAACACTCAAACGACAACAGTTTTATACCAAACCGTTGTCTTTTTATCTTTTAACAACAGTTTTAACAAAAACTGTTGTCTTTTAGTAATTTTTTTGACCTATGACAACGGTTTTTAAAAACTGTTGTCAATTTATGTTTTTTTGAGGATACGACAACGGTTTTTAAAGGGAACGACAACAGTTTTTTAAAATTGTTGTCTTTATGCACTTTTTTGGGATTACGACAACAGTTTTTAAAAACCGTTGTCTATTAAGTGTTGTTGAATGTGATTGTTTTTTCTTTTGCCACTTTTTCTCCTTCGTCATTTGTCTGTTTTACGCTTTGTTTTTTTCTGTCTCTTTCCCAAAACCCTACTCTTCGTCGCCTCCTCCTCACCGCCCTCTTCGTCGCCTCCCTCCTCACCACCCTCTTCACCGCCTTCTTCGCCGCCTCCCTCCTCACCGCCCTCTTCACCGCCTCCCTCTTCGCCGCCTCCCTCCTCACCACCCTCTTCGCTGCCTCCTTCCTCGCCGCCCTCTTCGTCGCCTCAACTTTCGGCCTCGCCACCTCCTCCTCGCGGCCTCTACTTTCAGCCATCTTCACCGCCTCCTCCTCGTCGCCTCGACTTTCAGCCAGTTCCAACACAAGAAGGAAGAAGAAGGAAGGAGGAGGAGGAAGATGGAAATCCCTCTCCTGATTGTCTCACTGATCTTTCTCTGCTTCTTTTCCTCTGCTCTCTCATCTTCTGTGGTCACCTATTTACCTGGATTCCAAGGCCCCCTTCCCTACATGACCAAGGGAAGCTTGGTCTACGATCAGCGGCGGTGAATCATGTTTCGGCGTCTCCTATTGCAGCATCCCCACCGTGGCGTCGCCACTGGCTTCCTCGCTCTCACCGCCTTCACTCTCGGTTCCTCCGACGGCCCCTCCCTCCCCACAAGTAACCCTCCTTTCTTCCTTTTCCCTTCACCTCCTTTCTCAATATTTTCTCTTCTTTCTCACGCATGTGCTCCCCTTCGTAAAAGATGTCGCCATTTCGATATGCGATCCGTTTCGGCAATTTCTGTCTTCGACTTCGTCGATTTTCTCGCAAGATTTCACGCTTCCATTCTCAGTCTTTTCTCCAGGTTTAAACCTAATCTATCATCCTTAAAGTTTTCTTTCATCGATTTGGAGTTGCATAATCTTTTAATCTGATTCGTAGAGTTTTTTGCACGGCATTTTCCAACCGCGTGCCCTCTTCCACCTCCGGATTCAAGTAAGGACGTGGCATGCTGCAGTGGATGCCTCAAAAGGAACTCTATTGTCAAAGCGGCCGCGGCAGCTGGTCCTGCCGTGGTGAATATATGTCTTACTGAAGGTGAAAGGACTTTATTGTGTCTTCAGATTTCCTCAATATGTGGATTTTTTTTAGGTGTATTCGTTTGAACGATGAGCTTTTTCCAATACTTCTTTTCAGATGTATATGGTCCTATGCCTATAATGGGTATAGGGTCTGGCACTATCATTGATCCTGATGGGACGATCTTGACCTGTGCACATTGCATAGCAGACTTTTCTAGTAGGCAAGTGATCTCAAAAGGCAAAGTGAGTATGCAAACCTACAACTTAGTTATTCATCTTGATGAAGAAATGCGCTTAGAACTGGATGAGGACTGAGAATTTGAATTTGCAAGTTATATCCAGTTGGACTTGGTTACAAATACTATCTGGGTGAAGTTACAAGCAATTAGATTTCATCATGTAGACTAATAAAGATTGTGACTCATGTCTTAGTCCACCTTTGTAGGGCGGAAATTGTAGAAGATTGCAAGATGCATATCGGTCTTTTTGAAGTTTCCTTGGTTAGCTTGCTGTCATACAAGTTTGAAAGATGTTCTCCTAACTCAGTCTGGTTCATATCTGACTATGCTAAGTTTGCTTGAGATGATGAGATGTAATAGTCCTGGACCATATCTTTAAGTTTCCTGGACCATATAAGGGAAGCTTGGTCTACCATCCTTATTCCTGGACCAAGGTAACTTCTTCTTCTTGATCAGTAATTGAGGAAGCAATATGATACATGCTTTTGTCCTGTCTGCGTGAAAACATTCGTGCAGGTAGCCAACATTATCTTTGTAGATTCCCCGTTGGGTTCTGGATTCTCATACTCAAGAAAATATGAAGGGTATGATGCCAACGATACTATTTGGTCCGAACAGGCTTCTAAGTTTCTTTTACAGGTGGGAAAGATCATATATATTCCTGATGTAATTACTGTAAGTGCCTTAAATATGTAATCTTTCACATTTGCAGTGGCTTGTTTAGCACCCACAGTTCATCTCCAATCCCCTCTACATTGCTGGGGATTCATATGCTGGAAAAATTGTACCTATGGTGGCCAAAAGAATACTGGATGGTAACTCTACTTTTAATGTAAACTATTGATGAGGGTGTTAATTTACATGCCATTTTCATTTACTGTAATTCAGGTATTGATGAAGGGAAAGAACCATTACTTAACCTCCAGGTAAATTGCTTGAATTTATGGGCCACTGGCAATAAAGGGAAAGAATCTAATTTTGATCTTTAAATTATGTCATAGTTTATATGAAAGAAAAAGCCTTGGCTTTCAGGGTTACTTGATTGGCAATCCATCCACGGGTGGAAAAGTCGATACCAATTCTAAAATACCTTATGCTCACAGCATGGGAATCATATCAGATGACTTCTTTGGGGTAATCTTAGTAGATCAACTAGGACGAATTTCTCAAAATGATCATTGGTATCACTTCACGAATTGTTATTTAGTTATTATTTTTTTCCAATTAATTATATTTTGTTCTTTAAGATCATTTAATTTATGTGTGTTCACAGTTCACAAAAGCGGAGTACTCTCAAGAAGAAATTGATGAAGTGCGCTATGAGATAGCAGAATGCATACAAGATCATATTTATGAATAGGTATATACATGAGTTCATCTTATTGCATTTGACAATAATAATATTCAGTTAAATTGAATACATGGTGCTTATACTTGATTGCACTTGATTTGGAGATATCTGTCTCTAAGTCCATTTGCCAAATCCAATCAGCATGACTAAACTGCATACTTGATGCGCCAACATCAAATACAAACCGATAACTTAATCCTTTGTCAAATATAAAAATTGATTAACCTTAATCCTTTGTCAAATATGTATACTGTATTTTGGTTTACATAACAAACTTTCTGGGGTTCTCAATTTTATAATGTAGATGTCTTTGTTTAGAAGGGTAATAATCTTGTTACTGCAGCATCTTCATTTTTTAGACGACTCCATTATTAATAGTGACAAAGGGGGTATTTTACATCAAATTGAGATGATTATGGTCAATTTTTTCTGGGGTTCTATCAGTTCCAATAGGAAGATTCACTGGATCTCTTGGAAAGATATTTGTAAACCTAAGCTAGAAGGAGGATTGGGAGTAGAGAACACACTTGTCGAAATTTCTGTCTAGCATGTACTGTGGGTCAGTCTCTCCTGTGGTGGTTTTACTCAAAAACAAAGCTTCACATTGTTGGAAAAGGATGTTACAGATGAGAAACGTAGCAAAAGAGCAGATTAGATGGCATTTAGGTGAAGATCATATTAATTTCTGGTTTGATACATGGTTAGATGCAGGTCCTTTGTTAAATCCCTCAGTCTCATCGTTAAATCTTGGGCTTTTATGTTCTTTACTAGTTCTATCTGTGTGATTTCCATGATCTAATTAGCTCATCGTTAAATCCCTCAGTCTCATCGTTAGATCATATACCTGCTCTCGGTGCATGCTTAAGTCTCAGAAACATGTAATATATAAATATTGCTGGTTTATATATCAAACACTTAATCATTCGCTAGATTTTTGAATTGTTTTTTTGCAGTCACCTTGAGAACAATAAGTTAACTGGTGATCTATCATTTTTGGATGACCTATCAAATTTACAAGAACTGTATGTCCTTTCTTGCCATTATATTGTCATTTAACGAACATCAATGTTTGCCCAAATTTGTTCTCTTTTAACGTTTGGCTTTGTCTAGCACCAACTCCAGCATGAAGTAACTATTGAGCTTGCAGGTACGTGCAGAACAATATGCTGTCCGGAACAGTACATGGTCATCTTCTTGGCAAAAATATAGTTTTCACGTGGGTATTTCTTATTAGATTGTGTTGAATATCTCTTTAAGTCCTACTTTCCAATGAAATTACAATTATCAAACTTGGGTATGCTATTTTGAGGCGTATCCCCAAGAAACTTAGACTATTTTCAAGAGAAGGTAGGTACGACTCAATACAACTGACTAACTTTTGTCTGAAACATGTATATGAATTAAAGATATTGTTTTTTCATTTGCAGATGATCTTCCACCTCCCCAACCATTCCAAGAGTTAAGTGCTTCTTTCGGAGGATTTGGCATTGAAACAACACATAGATATTGGTTATCTGAAATCAACGATGCCACAGAAAACTTTGCTAAAAAAGTTGGTTCTGGGGGCTATGGGACTGTGTATTATGGAAAGTTGAAAAACGGAAAAGAAATTGCCGTCAAAGTTCAAACCAATGATTCTTGTCAGGGAAACAGACAGTTCTCAAGTGAGGTAGCCGTTTACATAGCTTTGGGTAAAAGGGTTACTCTTAATTGCTTAGATGATTGCTTAGCCAAACCAAAAAGATATGCTTAAGGTTCTTCATAAAGTGTGTTTATGGTAGCTTGCTGAAGGATTGCACTAAGTTATTATTGCACCAGTTTGACCAATAAAATTTGTTCCAGGTTTCTCTACTTTCAAGAATACATCACAGAAATCTGGTTGAATTTCTCGGTTACTGCCAGCAAGAAGGCAAAAGCATTCTTGTATATGAGTTTATGCATAATGGAGCACTGAAAGAGCATCTTCATGGTAAGCATCATTTTGTTATGTTTCATATTTATCTAAGTTAAGAGTAATTAGTTGGTTCTGGGTATTCGCAGGCTCCTTGTCTCAGGAAAGTCCCATCAGTTGGATAAACAAACTTAACTCTTTGTATAAATCCTTTCACACTTGATACGCATATTGGTGTAATAAGCAAACTTAACTCTTTGTATAAACATGTCAAAGGTCCAGTAGCTCTTGACATATTACAACCTCTAATGTTGGTGATAAAAATATATACTGGAGACTAGCTAGACTTGTTGTTGAATTGGATTAAAATCATGTGATTTTTATTTTCACAGGAAGTAAAAGGGTGTTATATACTTAGCCAGTTTTGGTACTTTAATCACAGGAATTGCACAAGTAGAGAAGATTTGATCCAACAAAACAATATACTTTGGCATATATATGTGTGATATATTGTTATGGGTACTATTTAGTTTTGTAAAGTTTGGTGATGTTTGGATGTTGATGTTTGGTACTTTAATGATGTTTGGATTGTAGGTTCTTGATCAATGATATTTTGTAGATAACTTGAACTGAAAGTGAGTTATGCAGTAATTTTAATTTGTGCCTAGAAAGAAGTATTGTTATCATATTCAATTGTGTACAGTGTCTTTGTCATTATCATCTTTATGCCATTTACTCCTGGGAAATGACTAAACTTGCAATCATATGTTATTTACCTCAGGGAAAAGATAATGATCCCGTACCCAGAAAGGAGAAGAAAAGAGAAGCTAGGAGGGAGGAGAAACCAGAAAAGGCTGCAGTTATTGATATGGTGTTTAGAAGATGCACAGACTGTTTAGAAGATGCACAGGTAGAGAAGACTTGATCCAACAAAATAAGATATTTTGGATTTTATATATATTGTTATGGGTACTATTTTGTTTTGTAAACTTTTGTGATGTTTGAATGTTGATGTTTTGTACTTTAATGATGTTTGGATGATGATGTTTGGTACTTTAATGAAATTTGCATTGTAAATATTGATTATGTTTGGATTGTAGGTTTTTTATCAATGAAATTTGCACTAGATGATTTGCACTGGATGAAATTTGCACTGGATGATGATGTTTTTTATAAACTGTCGAGTAGGAAAAGATTAATAAATTTTTTATTTATTGTCAACATGTTGTATATTGTACCCAAAGACATCAGTTTAAATATGTCAAACTGTTGTCAATGGCGTTAAAAGACAACAGTGAAAAATCATTGTCAAACTGATGTTAATTAACATTGTTCGCTAAAAAGACAACGGTTTTTAACCGTTGTCAAACCGATGTCATTGGCAAAAAAGATAACGATTTTTAGCCGTTGTCGTAGCCAGTTCAAAACTGTTGTTGAAGAGCCTAGGCATACGCTCAAAGACAACGGTGAAAAACTGTTGTCTTTGAAGGAAAAGACAACAGTTTTTCACCGTTGTAAAAAATATTGTCTTTGCCTTCAAAGACAACGGTTAAAAACTGTTGTCGTTGGCCACCCCTTTTAACAACACAGCCTTTAACAACAGTTCAAAATGGTCTACGACAACGGTTTAAAACCGTTGTTGTTTGTCTTTTTTCTTGTAGTGTTAGCCATATGCAGAATTAGAGCACACCAAGTGCTCGATAAAACCTATTATAGTTAAATGCTACAGTAGGCATTTTAATAGCTCAGTTAAATGCCCTAGATGCATTTTAAATAGCATACATAGCCTTGCTTCAGTTATATGGGACTATGGTCCAATGGGTGGGCTCCCATAGTCGCCTCTAGGTTTAGATAACCTAGCTCTAGGTTTAGATAACCTAGTAAAAGCAAGATATGATAAATCAGTTATAAACAGTATTTTACTTTATCAGTGGCACTGTACTGGACATCAGTTGCCTCTAAGTTTTGGTTATTCTAGAAGTGCCCATAGTCAGTTTAACTATACTAGGCTGGAGGGCAATGCGTCAAGATGTGTGTGAGCAGGAACTTGGAATAAAGACCCTTGGGGAGTTACCCGCCTAAGGACTCAGTATTTCAGTTTTGGTTATTTTTTGCACTTCTAGAATATTAAGTGTCATGAATTATGAATGTGTGCACTATGTTATGCCTAGACTTCTAGTTACCTTGATGTTAGTCGGTAAGTTATGAACCAAAATCTTTTAGGAAGAGTTTAGTGTTTATTAGTTGATATATCCATGTTGTACACGAGATTCTAAAATGCAGCAGAAATCAGAACTCCAATCGATCGGCTGATCGATTGGAGGGTCCCCAATCGATCAGCCAATCGATTGGGAGGTAATCTGTCACGTACAGAGAGCTGTTGAATCGATTAGCTGATCGATCGACCATGGATCGATCAGCCGATCGATCAGGAATTTGATTTTCGTGAACAGAGAGCCTCTGAATTGATCATCGGATCGATTGACTAGGCGGGATCGATCAGCCGATCGATCCAGAATTTACCCCGTGCACAGTAGCGAGTTGAATCGATCAGTGGATCGATCAGACAACTCCAATCGATTGAGTCCAGATCTCAATTGATTGGGAAAGCCTAATTTTGGCTGGAGAGCTCTGTTCTCAGTCCCTAGACCATATGGAGAGTTTAAATTCCATTTCTTAGTAGTTGGACAACAATGAAAAGGTAATTTAAACATAAGTTACAATTTTAATGGTCATTAGCAGAGAGAGAGATTTTGTTTGGTACAACTTTCTGCACTTTATAGTCCAGTTTAGCATAATGTATGTAACCCCCGACCTCACAGCCTAGTCAGTAGGAGGCGGGTCGTTACAGAGTGGTATCAGAGCAAGTTCCATACTTCCTCACACACACATCAGCATTGAACCTGCAGCTTCCAAGTAAGAACACCTCTCACTTTATTTATGTGTTGCTTTCATGTTTATAGATAACTAAAGCTTGTTGATATATGATAACATCTAACATGATAATAATAGTTATGCGAATATTATTATATTAGTTATGTATGTCCTTTATTTCCTTAGAAAATGGTACGAGGACGCCCAACTAGAAAGACACCAGCTACTGAGCCCCAGCATGAGGCAGGCAGCTCAGTGCCTCCCCCAGACCTTGCAGAGGTAGTGGCTCAGTTACAGAAGCAACTAGATGAACAACAACAGGAGATAGCCACCCTAAGGGCTAATCAGTAGAACACTCCCACTGTTACTCCAGAACCTAACATAGCAACCCCAGTGGTGATAGAGGTTCCATCAGTCCAACCTGCAGCACCAGTAGCCCCAGCAGTAGGGGCAAGGAGAGAAGCTTATATGATCTAGTGGCAGAAAATCAAACCAGAGAATTTCTCAGGCACCAGCGAACCATGGGATGCCCAAGCCTGGTTCAAAACACTGGAGACTACGATGGAGCTTCTAGACTGGCCAGAACATGAAAAGGTGAAATGCGCCTCTTTCTGCTTGACAGGAGATGCACGTATGTGGTGGGAGAGAATTAAAGCTAAATACCCAGTGAACCAGATGACATGAGCCGACTTTGAGAGAGAATTCTTTGAGGAGTTCTTTCACATGCAGGTCACAAACCGCCACTACGACGAGTTCACTGAACTTCGTCAGGGCAACATTTCAGTTGAGGAGGCCGTGAAGAAATTCAACAGACTACCTCGTCTATGCCCCGAACTAGTCAGCATTGAAAGAGAACGAGTCTAATTGATGCTCAAAATGCTAAGGCCGGAAATAACAATGAATGTGGCCAGCGGCGTTCATAGGCCGCAAACCACAGAAGAACTGGTAAGTAGTGCTCTGACCACCGAGCATTACCAGAACAACATCAAGTATCAAAAGCAAACCTTCTCAGAGTCAAAGGGACAAGGAGACTCAGGTACTCAGAAACACCAGGGCCACAACTCTAATTGGAAAGGGAACTCCAGTAACAAACGAAAGCCAAGGAGTTACCCAAAAGGAAGACCAGCTAGTAAACAGCCTAGCTATCCCCAGTGCTCTACTTGTGGGAAATTCCACCCCGGAGTTTGTCGCAAGGGCACACGAGGATGTTTTGAATGTGGCCAGGAAGGGCATATGGCTAAGCAATACCCGAACAAGACCAGTTTTCCCCCACCGCAGCTGATTCAGTACGGAGACAAACCAGCCCAGTTACACCAGATGCAGGCTGCTTTAGATGGTCCATACATCAGCTAGGGCAGACTAGAAGCCCCCTCAGCCACGATGAACGCGAGGATCTACTCACTCACTAGAGAAGACGTAGTGAATGCCTCGCCAGTTGTTACAGGTCAGATCAGTATTTTATAGCAAAGTGCAACTGTCTTATTCGATACTGGGGCAACCCATTCTTATATATCCAGGGCATTTGCCCAAAAGTTAACAATACCTCCAGATGTACTCAATGGTCAATTTTTGACAACACTACCGTCAAGAGTGATCATGGCATCCACGCACTGGCTCCGAGCAGTGCCAGTCATTATAGTAGACAGAGAGCTTTTTGGTGATCTGATAGTGCTAGACATGGCTAACTATGATGTCATCTTGGGAATGGACTTTCTGTCCAAGTACAGTGCCTCCATAGAGTGCCGTAAACAGAAAGTTGTATTCCAACCTGAAGCAGGAGTACAGTTTAGGTACATCGGAGAACCAAAGAGAAAGGCCAAGAAGTTTCTCTCAGCTATGAAAGCACAGAAACTATTGGATTCAGGATGTACGGGGTTCCTAGCACATGTAGTCAATATCAGTCAGGACAAGGGCCAAAAGCTAGAAGAGGTCCGAGTTGTGTGTGACTACCCAGCAGTTTTCCCTGAGGAGTTACCAGGTCTAGCACCAGACCGGGAGATTGAATTTGAGATAGAACTCGTCCTCGGTATAAATCTCATCTCCAAAGCACCCTACCGCATGGCTCCAGCAGAACTGAAGGAACTTCAGGAGCAACTACAGGAGCTGCTTGACAAGGGCTTTATATGCTCAAGTCACTCACCATGGGGAGCGCCTGTATTGTTCGTGAAGAAGAAGGACGGGAGCATGCGCCTGTGTATAGACTATCAAGCACTAAACCAAGTCACGATTAAGAACATGTATCCTCTTCCCAGGATAGATGACCTGTTCGATCAGCTAAAGGGAGCAGCAGTGTTCTCAAAAATAGACCTCAGGTCGGGATATCACCAAGTGAGAGTTAAAGAAGGTGATATACCTAAGACCGCTTTTAGGACCAGGTACGTACATTATGAGTTCGTAGTCATGCCCTTTGGTGTGACAAATGCTCCAGCTACCTTTATGGACCTCATGAACAAAGTATTTAGGGAATACTTAGATAAGTTTGTTATCGTGTTCATCGACGATATTCTTATTTATTCCAAAACTCAGGAAGAACATGCAGAGCACCTGAGAATAGTATTGCAGACTCTCCAGCAGAACCAGTTGTATGCCAAGTTCACGAAATGTGAATCCTGGCTCGATCAGGCATCCTTCTTAGGTCACATCATCTCTAAGGATGGTGTCATGGTAGACCCCAGTAAGATAGAAGCTGTGAGTAACTGGAAAAGACCTAAGAACGCCAGTGAAATCAAAAGCTTTTTGGGACTAGCAGGCTATTACAGAAAATTTGTAGAGGATTTCTCCAGGATAGCCTCCCCACTGACAGCTCTCACTAGGAAGAACAGAAAATTTCAGTGGACAGAGGACTGTGAGAACAGTTTCATGGAGCTCAAAAGAAGATTGACCAGTGCACCCACTTTGACTCTGCCAGAAAACATAGACAGCTTTGATATCTACAGCGATGCCTCTAAATTGGGACTAGGAGTAGTACTGATGCAAAATGATAAGGTGATCGCCTATGCCTCCAAACAACTCAAGGACTATGAGAGGAACTACCCTACTCATGACCTTGAGCTTGCAGCAATTGTCTTCGCCCTCAAAATTTGGAGACATTACTTATATGGAGCTTAGTGCAGAGTGTATACAGATCATCAGAGTCTGAAGTACTTCTTCACTCAGAAGGATCTGAATATGCGACAGCACAGATGGCTCGAGCTAGTCAAAGACTACGACATAGACATCCTCTACCACCCAGGAAAAGCTAATAAGGTGGCAGACACACTTAGTAGGAAATCCAGTGCTACCTTACTATCCCTATTGGCCATGTCACCACCCCTACAAAAGGAAATTACAGATTTTGGTCTCGAACTTATAGTTGGACAGCTCTCTACTATGACCTTAGCATCTACCCTGCTTGGTGACATCCAGACAGCACAGGGTCAAGACCCTGAAATTCAGAAAATCAAGCAAGGGTTAGTAGAATCAGAGAGTGGAGGGTTCAGAGTATCTGATAGTGGGGTATTGTATTTTGGTGATAGACTATGTGTTCCGGATCAGGAGGAACTACGAAAAAAGATCCTAGACGAGGCTCAAAAGACTCCTTATGCGATGCATCCTAGCTCCACCAAAATGTACCAAGACCTAAAGAAATGCTTTTGGTGGCCTGGAATGAAAAGGGGTATCGCTAGATATGTCAGTACCTGTTTGACCTGTCAGAGGGTCAAGGCAGAACACCAGAGACCAGGAGGAGTTCTGCAGCCTATTCAGATTCCAGAATGGAAGTGGGAGGATATCTCCATGGATTTTATAGTGGGACTACCCAGAACCACGAATGGTTTTGATGCCATCTGGGTAATAGTCGAAAGATTGACTTAGTCATCCCACTTCTTAGCTATCAGGATATCCTACTCCATGGAGCAGCTAGCTCAGTTGTATCTCAAGGAGATCGTCAAACTGCATGGAGTTCCACGGACCATCATTTCAGACAGAGACAGTAGATTCACGTCACACTTCTGGGAGTGTGTACAGTCAGCTTTGGTCACTAGGTTAAAGTTTAGCACAACTTTCCATCCTCAGACAGATGGTCAGACAGAGGGAGTAAATCAAATACTCGAAGATATGCTCCGAGCATATGCCCTAAACTTCAAGGGAAGTTGGTGCAAATATCTGTGTTTAGCAGAATTTGCATACAACAATAGCTATCAGGCCACTATCGGTATGGCACCCTACGAGGCTCTTTATGGGCGGAGGTGTAGATCTCCAATCTGCTGGTATGAAAGTGGTGAACAGAAAGAACTAGAACTTCAGACAGATCTAGTAGCATATACCACAACAGCTATACAGCAGATCCGCTAGAGGATAGAGACAGCTTAGAGCCGCCAGAAAAGCTATGCTGATACATGACATCAACCATTAGAGTTTTTAGTGGGGGATACAGTATTCCTCCGAGTGAAATCATGAAGGGAGTAATGTGTTTTGGGAAGAATGACAAATTAAGTCCCAGATATGTGGGACCATACCTTATCACTAGAAGAGTTGGCAAGGTAGCATATGAGCTAGAGCTACCCCAGGAGATGTCAGCTATTCATAACGTATTTCATGTCTCAATGCTGAAGAAGCATATCCCAGATGCCACTCAGGTGATTGAGCCCCAGTCGGTACAAGTCCACGAAGACCTCAGCTATGACAGTCGACCTATTCAGATAGTAGACCGAGCAGTTAAAAAATTACGGAACAAGGAGGTACCATTAGTAAAAGTTATATGGCAAAATCACACAGCAGAAGAGGCAACTTGGGAGACCGAAACTAGTATGAGGCAGAAGTACCCAGAGTTATTCTAAATTTGAGGATGAACTTTTTATAAGGTATGGGGGATTGTAACGCCCGAAAATTCTCAAAATAAAATTTAGAAATATTCTATTATTTTTCTGGAATTTTAGAATATTTTTATGAAATTTTTGGAGTAACAGAAGTAGCAAAATTAAATAAAAACGTAAAATATCTTAAGTGGGAATCGAACCCGAGACCTATGGACTCTATGACATATAGGGTGACTTTAGTAACCAAGGGGCCCCAGTAGGTGTGTGCTGAAAGAAGAGGAGAACAATTATATTTAAGATTTAGTTGGGTGGTATTAATCACTTAATATAAATAGGGGAATTAAGAGGGGATTTATTATTCTTGAATGATAACTTCTCCTCACCCTCAAACCCTCACCGTCGAACCCCTCTCCTCCTCACCCTCTCGGCGCACAAGCTCAAGGAAACCTAGAGTTCCATCTCTAGGGTCGTAGGAGCACCTTCCGGCGACGTCTTTGGCATGAGGACGCTCCCCTCCGCGAGAAGAATACATAGACGTGGGAGGATCGCCGAAGAGATCTTCTTCTCCGGAAATCTAGCGATCGGATTATAAGAAAACTTAGCACAGGATGTAAGTAACCCCTCACCTGCAGTATAAGTAGCTAATTGTATGTTTTTATGCCCTTAGTTCGCATTTATGTTCTCAGTTTAGCCATATACAGAATTAGAGCACACCAAGTGCTCGATAAAATGCCTAGTATAGTTAAATGCTACAGTAGACATTTTAATAGCTCAGTTAAATGCCCTAGATGCATTTTAAATAGCATACATAGCCTTGCTTCAGTTATATGGGACTATGGTCCAATGGGTGGGCTCTCATAGTCGCCTCTAGGTTTAGATAACCTAGCTCTAGGTTTAGATAACCTAGTAAAAGAAAGATATGATAAATTAGTTATAAACAGTATTTTACTTTATCAGTGACACTGTACTGGACTTCAGTTGTCCTTGGGTTGGGCTCCCATAGTCGTCCATAGGTTTAGATAACCTAGTACCCTACTAGATTCGGGACTTGCTACTTCGGGCCTAGTTAGGGAAGCGCGCATAGCAAGTACAATTGCCGGGCCCAACAACAACATGTTTAGTATTTTTATCTATTATGAAAATAGTTTTCAAAACTTCACAAATCAGTTATGTGAATTCAGTACAATTCAGAATTTACCTAATGTTAATCTTAGCCTGGCTTAGGTATCAGTTTAGTTCTTTTGTTGATACAACAGATATTTTATGTTTAGTAGTTGATTGTCATGACTTGCATGTCAATATGCCATGTTTTAGCATTTCTAGTATGATTCTCAGCTTGCATATCAGCATAGCATCTTTTAAAAGCATGATTTCTTCAAATGCATGTTTTTGTGAGGTAGATGGTTCTTACTAAGCTCCCAAGCTTAGTGTTTCATTTTCCTTATACTGCAAATAAAGGCAAAGGAAAGATGGATTAGTGGAGGCTGGAGGACAATGCGTCAAGATGTGTGTGAGCAGGAACTTGGAATAAAGACCCTTGGGGAGTAGCCCACCTAAGGACTCAGTATTTCAGTTTTGGTTATTTTCTGCACCTCTAGAATATTAAGTGTCATGAATTATGAATGTGTGCACTATGTTATGCCTAGACTTCTAGTTACCTTGATGTTAGTCGGTAAGTTATGAATCAAGATCTTTTAGTAAGAGTTTAGTGTTTATTAGTTGATATATCCATGTTGTACACAAGATTATGAAATGCAGCAGAAATCAGAGCTGCAATCGATCAGCTGATCGATTGGAGGGTCCCCAATCGATCAGCTAATCGATTGGGAGGTAATCTGTCAAGTACAGAGAGCTGTTGAATTGATTAGATGATCGATCGGCCATGGATCGATCAGCCGATCGATCGAGAATTTGATTTTCGCGAACAGAGAGCCTCTGAATAGATCATCGGATCGATTGGCTAGGCGAGATCGATCAGCCGATCGATCTAGAATTTTCCTCGTGCACAGTAGCGAGTTGAATCGATCAGTGGATCGATCAGACAACTCCAATCGATTGAGTCCAGATCTCAATCGATTGGGAAAGCCTAATTTTGGCTGGAGAGCTCTGTTCTCAGTCCCTGGACCATATGGAGAGTTTAAATTCCATTTCTTAGTAGCTGGACAACAATGAAAAGGTAATTTAAACATAAGTTACAGTTTTAATGGACATTAGCAGAGAGAGAGATTTTGATTGGTACAGCTTTCCGCACTTTATAGTCCAGTTTAGCATAATGTATGTAACCCCCAACCTCATAGCCTAGTCAGTAGGAGGCAGGTCGTTACATGCATTCCAAAAAAATTATTTAATATTCATCTTGTAAAATACCGGAAAATAGGCGAATATTAATAAGGGAATTTTCCGGAATTTTTGGAAATTTTTCGGAAATTTTTCGGAGCTCGTATGGACGAGTTAACGGGGATGAAAATGGGGCCGGGGAAAAGCCTGTTTAGGCGACCCATTTAAGTGAGGAAATGTTTATTTTATATTTCCTTTTTCTTTTTCCTTTATTTTTCCTTTTCCTTTCCGTTTCTTTTTCTCTTCCGTGCATGCCCGACACTGCCTTCTCCCGTGCCCTAAACGGCCCCGAGCGGTTCCCCTCTCCTTCTTTTACTTCTTCTTCCGATTTCCTCTCTTTTCATTTCTTCCTCTTCTCCCTCACGCGAATCCCTGTGCTCCTCGCTACAGCCGACGATCGCCAGCCGCACGACAGTGCCGACGCCGTGTTCTTCTTGGCCGATTCGTCTCCGCCGGCCACCAGATCTCGGTCCCTTTTCCGATTTGCCGCTGCTGTGCCCTAGCCATTGTGTCTCGGCCGCGTTTATTTTTCCACCTGACAGCGCCAGCGACGCACGAGCCCTTCCTTCGGTCGTTGAGCAGAGCCGCTCCTTCTCTATCCTAGGGCCGGTGCCACCGCCGGCTGCCAGATGCCCGACGCCGCACCTCTGCACATCCGCCACTTGAGGCCGTGCCACTGAGTACTGATCACCACGGTTCCTCTGCCCTAGGCCGAGCCTTCTTCCCGCTCGAAGCTAGCACAGCGGTGTCAGTCGATTACCGACACTGAGTGAGACATAGCTGTTGGACACCACCATCTGGATCACAAGAAGGGTAGGTTGTGCCATTGATCACTACTCTTCTTCTTTGCATGATGATCGGTCATTGTGTTCCTTAGGTTGTGCTGCTTTGGTGGATCTGGAAATTTGGGTGTTGTGGGCTGCTCTTTGGTTCAGCAGCCACTCCTTTTGGCAGTGGACCAGTGATCACGACTGTGATTTTGAGGTAAGGTGTAATAATTTGGAATTTCTTAATGTGATTAGGAATTCGGATACGTATTGTAGTTAGATGATCATGTGGAGATTAATTCTTGTGGGAAGAATGATGGTCATATAATTAGGGTTTTGCCCTAATTTAGGATTAGAGATTTTATTTAGCTATTTGGAAGAGTTGTAGCTAAATAAAATATATTTCTATTTGTGACACAGGACTTTGACGCGAGACAAGTATCTCGGAGTCGGAATTGGACCTTTCTATTTTCGGAGGCGGGTACTTTGACTTATGTCTTTTGATATGCATGATAATATGTTTAACATATAACAATAATTGTGTTATCTGTTTGTTTCGGTTGGTCGCTACATGATTAGTTACATGTTTGTTTGTTTATTTATGCTGCACTGCATGATATCTACCTGATCACATATGCTTTAGGTAGTGAACCAACCACATGCTATGATATGTTCTGGATCTAGGGTTTATTTGATACCCTATTTGATTGGTGTACCTTCTATTTGATACTTCTTCCAGTGGTACACACTTGTATCTAGTTATATGGACTATGCCATGTTTTTAGTGTCATGCATCATGATTGCATGCTGTGCGATTGTCGGTTCCGCTATGGTTGAGCCCATCGCCAGTTACATGTACTGCACACACCACCACCACCCATGGATTAGTGGTATATCAGGCAGGTGTGTGGCGGTTCTGCTGTTTGGCTCCGTTGGTCTGAGGACTCAGCGTGGTAGCCGGCAGTCAGTTCCGCTCTGTTTGGCTCCGTTGGCATTTAGTGTAGCAGCGTGGTAGCCGGCAGACTCAGCGTGGTAGCCAGCAGAGATATCCTCCCCGTCATTGTGTACCGGGAGATGAGAGCATTGAGCTCCCCCATTTATGATTTGGGGCCAGAGGACAGGAGTACTCCGACAGCACACCGTCCACTCAGTCACTTCAGGAGCAGTGATGTCCGAGTGTACGGTCACCATATGCATTTATTGCATTTTATTGTTTGTGATTGCTGCACTTGTATGCTGCATTTGTATGGATGCATTTGATTGATATACATACAGGAATATGATTTCTTCGGTCTGATGACCTGTTACCTTTGTACCTTGATTCCGGTTAGTACAGTTATCTCCTGATTTCGTTCCAGTTGCATTTATTCCTTCTCGTATTCAGGAGACTGTACGCATGATTAGTGTTGTCTGTTATTTGTTTTATTATGCATATCAGTTGTACCTGCTGAGTGTTGGACTTACCCCGCCTCCATTGTTGATGTTTTCAGGTTGAGGCTGTCCAGAGCAGTTCCAGTCGCTGGCCCCCATTCTGCACATAGAGCCAGTTCTCTACTAGTTCGTTATTTGTTTTATTTTGACCTTTTTCTATATCAGACTTTGTTTTAGTATTGTCTTTGGATTTTTCCTATGGATATTGTATGGAGTGACACCTTTTGATGGATTTTTGATATGATATTGGATTTCATTTTACTACGTGCCTGCCTGGACGGCAGAAGAGGTGAGTTCATTGGATTTGAGCTTTACAAGTGTAGTGGAGTAGGGTGGATTTCGAGTCAGAGTCCTATTGTTATTGATTACTATTATTAACTGCGTGGTTGTGACAGCCAGAGGCTGAATATCTTTATAAACTGCGTGGTGTTTGTTTTTTTTATTTTTGTTATCATTCCAGCCGCTTGTGGCTGATGTATATGTGATATGTAGAAAGTTTCATATTGTCCGCCGTACAGGGGAGATGCTGCCGAAATTTCTTCGGACAGAGACTCCTCTGGGGCGTGACAATTTAGTGGTATCAGAGCCAGGTTTACGATACTTGCTGTGTGTTCTGGATTTATACGATCTTTGTTTTCGTATTATGGATACTTTGAATAATCTGATATCAGTTTATTGGGTATCAGTGCGCCAAAGTTTGGCGATATTTGTTGGATTTCCGTGTGTTGGATTTTCGAGATTTATCTGATATCAATTCATTGGTATCAGAACAGCGTTTGATACTTGCTTTTGGTATTTTGGATATTTTTATACTAGCCCTAGTTGCGAGACATATTGGTGTGGGTAGTTATTTTCGGTTGCACTGATTTGTCCGTTTCGATTATGTTATGGACTTTCGTTTTGGATTTATATGGATTTCCGGTGTTTGTTTTTCTCGTACGGAATTCCGAGGTCATTTTGGGGACTGGACAGCGATGGAACATCTCCAGACGGCATATAGGTATGATGTTTAATTTTATAGTTTATGATAGGTATTAGCATTCTTTATGTAGTACCTGTTTGGTTGTAGTAGCACATATTACATGTGATGGGTTAGCTATTGAGCATGGTTGACCTTAATAGAGATCAAGGATTATAGTCTCTGGTGATTTTTCTTATCATACCATAAGTAGTTTTAGCTTCTGTTACTACTCATAGGGGATGGAGGCACATACCAGCCTCTGCTATTGTTAGCTGGGTAGTGGATGATACCTATAGACTCCTGTTGACTTAGCCAGTAGAATTTTTATACTCATACCTTTTGGATAATAGGGTATCCGATACGATGAAAATTGGTCATTGGGGAGTTATCATGTTTGATCATTGTTGAGAATGGTTTGAGGTTGAGGGATATTGTGAGATCAGATATTGTGATATATTGATTTCTAATGATTATGAGAGTAAATGTTATGTGGTTGTCTGATGATCAATTACTAGATATTTGTTTGATGATCTATTAGTGGATAACTATTTTGATGATTTATATTTGGGTTGTCATTGATGGTGACATAGTGAGTGTCATTTATGATATTCACAGGTTTGATGATTATGGTTGGTGATCAGATTATAAATTAGGTGTTGGAGAGTTTTACGGTTGAATGTACCTATGAGATTTTAATAAATCTGGTTGGTTATGGATAGTTAACAGGATGAAAAAAAATGATATATGCTTCCTCTGATATGGGACTATGTGGAAAAAATAATGATTGATATTTTGAATGCTAACTTGCCCTCATGGGGAGTGGAGATTTATTCATCTGATATAGTGTGGGCTGATGTTTTTGAGGATGAAGATGAGAGTGTCTTGATGTTCTTAAATTATGACTTTTTCTTTTGGGTCGTACACATTTATACATATGATATTATGTGGTTGGATATACCTTAGTTGCTTGTGGAGGATTAAGGTATTCTTGATTAGTTAGTAGATGAATGATTTAGTTTTGTTGGTTGATCAGTAGAGGATTGCCATACTCTATTTTTAGAGGTTCGAACCTTTAGGATATTTGTGCTTAGTTATGTATCTAAAGCACATTTGAGTACATGTTTTGTACTGACGTGGAAAGGACTGATTTTGCCATATATCACTGACGGCTTGGATAGGTTATAGAGGATCGATGTATCATATTCTATGAAGACTTTGACCGTGGACTGTGTATACCTGGTGGGATAACTTAGAGGGTGCATTGGGATATGTGACCCTACTGATGTAAGGAAGTGTAGAGCTAATTGCTTAACACTTATGGGATATAATCGTTACTAGTGTATACTGGAAGAGTACATTTGGATTTATGATGATAAAATTTTCCCCATTAGATATAGTCTTGGTAGTGTATGACATTGACTTGCAATGTTATACCATGATGTGTATATCTTTCTTGTCCGATACTAGTTCCTTTGAACCTATAGCAGGGTGGTTACTGGATGATTAGACTGCTTTATTTTGGGTTGCTTTTGATTGATGTATTCATGCTTGATACATATGCATGAATTTTGTTTAGATATACCTGTAACCCATGAGTGTTGGTAGCATAAGGTTGGTCTTTTTGGGTTGATCTGGTATGCTGATTTTGCATGTCTATGTTGCATGTATATTATGATTTGTTATGTGTTTGGGAGTCCTATGGTAGACTGTCCATTTGCAAGTAGTATATGTATCCATGTTCTGATATGGTTTGAAGGTTCCTTGTGGATCATAGATATGTAGTTCGGTGTATGTATTTTGATGTGTTATTGAAGATATCTTGTCAATTAAATCTGAGTTGTAGTATAAGTACATCAGTGGTGTTTTGATGGAGGCATTTTGTCGATTTAATCTGAGTCGTGATATGTACATATGTGTTTGGTGTGATATCTGAGGTATCTTTTTGATTATGTTTGATTTGTGAGTGCACCTGGGTTTAGTATGCTTATTTGGAAGTATATGTTGGATATACTCTTGGCATAGGTGAAGATATGTCATGTGAGTGTGGTTTGAGGTGTATTGTTGATTTTACCTATGTTGATTTTGCACACGGGTTCGGTATGCATTGTTGGAGATATCATACTGAATATACCTGTGTTGTGAGTATGTTTGGTGTATAATAATTGGAGGATTTTGTTGATCATACATATGTTGTGTGAGCATGTGTGCTAGGTGTATACATTGGTGGCAGTATGATGATTCTACTTATACTGAATGCAGAATGTGGAGTGACTGCATTATGTCATTTGTTGAATTAACCCATCAACTAATTTTCCTATCAGTGGATGACCCACTAGGATGCTGATAGAGTTGATGATGGATTTGATTAGTTACTAGGTTGTTATATCCTAGGCTAACCACAGCGAATTGTGGTAGAGAGATCTTGTACAGTCTTAGCTGGATAGTTAGGTGCCTTGGGGTACTTAGGTATTATTTGTGGTGGAGCGTTGCTTCCACATATCACGGATTGCTGGTAGCGGAGCATTGCTCCTATATTTATTTCAGATACATATTTCAGATTATTTGTGGTGGAGTGTTGCTCCCACATATTGAGGATTTCTTGTGGTAGAGCGTTGCTCCCACATATGTGGTATTTCCTGTGATGGAGCGTTGCTCTCACCCTGGAGGATTTATTCTTTGGTGATTTATGTTATTGATGATCAGATTTTTCGATTTATTATTGGAGATCTTATGGATAGGAATGTCTGTGATACGGACATTATGTGTATTGGTTTTTGTCATATAGGCTTATAGTGCCTTAGACGTTTTCAGGGACTCGATGACCCTGGTATGTCGAGGATGTTTGGATAGGTGCCCATTATCTTTGTGGACGATGTTATGATCTATTACGGATCTGAGGTGAGTCACGTACACTACCTTTGCATAGATCTAGAGATGATTCGACGAGAACATCTATATGTGATTATCAGTAGTGCTGGTTTGGATTGTCTTTTGTTATGATGTTTGGGACACACGGTCACCAGTAGGAGTGTACCGTGGTTCCACAGGAGATAGAGGTTGTTACCGTTGGGAGCAGCCGAAATCAGTGTAGGAGATCCGCAGTCTTTTGTGACTCACAGGATATTACAGACCTTTCGTCGAGGGTTTCTTCCGCATAGCTATGCTACTTTCACGCGTGACCATGAAAGGCGTGAAGTTACTTGGACTGAGGATTGCAAGACCAGCTTCTAGGAGCTGAAGCGGAGACTAGTGTCGGCTTTGATTTTTGGTTTTTACCTTCGGAAGAGGACGAATTTGTCCTCTACACCGACGCGTCTCTACAGGGTATGGGTGCTGTTCTGGTGCAGCACGGTAGAGTATTCTTATATGCTTCTCGATAGTTGAGGGAGCCTGAGAAGAAAATATTCAGTTCATGATCTGGAGTAGGTCGCTGTTATTTTTGCCCTGAAGATTTGGCGGCAGTACCTGTATGATATTACATTGAGATTCTCACTAACCATCGGAGTCTCAAATATCTGTTCACTCAGAAGGAACTTAATCTTCGACCGAGGAGATAGATGGAGTTCCTGAAGTATTATGACTGTACCATTAGCTATTACCTGGGAAAAGCTAATGTGGTTACCGATGCACTTAGCTAGAGGTCCAGAGGGACTTTAGCTTGCCACCGAGTTGTGGTCACAGATTTCATTTAGGATTTCTCTGAGTTAGACATTAAGGAGCAGGGACAGACAGAGCAGGGTATTCTTGTTACCATAGTTGCTCAGTTGTCGATCAGGACGAGAATCCGAGAGACCCAGTTGTTGAGACCTCATAGAGCTCAACGTGAGGCAAAGTGGTCCATATTATCAGACAGAGGATGTCAGAGGCATAAGACTGCCAGAAGTGTTATGCTGACTGGAGTCGGAGACCCTTAGAGTTCTCCATTTGCGACCATGTATTTCTGCGAGTTCCACCCACGAAAGGGGTGAAGAGATTTGATCTCAGATGCAAGATAGCTCTGCGATATGTTGGACTTTTCCAGATCTTGGAGAGGATTGGAGCGGTAGCTTACTATCTGGCACTACCACCGTCCCTGTCAGGCGTGCATGACGTATTCCACGTATCTATGCTGAGGAGATACGTACCTGACCTGACACATATGCTGACGGATATCTCAGTTCTCGTTCAGCCTGACGTCACTTATGAGGAGATTCCGGTACGGATTTTGGACCGGAAAGAGCGTCAGTTAAGGAACAAGACAATCAGATTGGTTAAAGTCGGATGACAGTATCATTTGGACGAGGAGGTTACTTGGGAGCTTGAGGATATTAGCCGAGCTCAATACCCCATCTTTTCACTTGGTGTGTGTGATATTATTTACCGTTCAGCATTTATACTCTTTACCTGTTGTTAGTATTTGCTGATGGTAGATAACGAAATTTGGGGACCAAATTTTTATTAGTGGGGGAGAATGTAAAATACCGGAAAATAGGCGAATATTAATAAGGGAATTTTCCGAAATTTTTGGAAATTTTTCGGGAATTTTTCGGAGCTCGTATGGACGAGTTAACGGGGATGAAAATGGGGCCGGGGAAAAGCCTGTTTAGGCGACCCATTTAAGTGAGGAAATGTTTATTTTATATTTCCTTTTTCTTTTTCCTTTATTTTTCCTTTTCCTCTCCGTTTCTTTTTCTCTTCCGTGCGTGCCCGACACTGCCTACTCCCGTGCCCTAAACGGCGCCGAGCGGTTCCCCTCTCCTTCTTTTACTTCTTCTTCCGATTTCCTCTCTTTTCATTTCTTCCTCTTCTCCCTCACGCGAATCCCTGTGCTCCTCGCTACAGCCGACGATCGCCAGCCGCACGACAGTGCCGACGCCGTGTTCTTCTTGGCCGATTCGTCTCCGCCGGCCACCAGATCTCGGTCCCTTTTCCGATTTGCCGCTGCTGTGCCCTAACCGTTGTGTCTCGGTCGCGTTTATTTTTCCACCTGACAGCGCCGGCGACGCACGAGCCCTTCCTTCGGTCGTTGAGCAGAGCCGCTCCTTCTGTATCCTAGCGCCGGTGCCACCGCCGGCTGCCAGATGCCCGACGCCGCACCTCTGCACATCCGCCACTTGAGGCCGTGCCACTGAGTTCTGATCGCCACGGTTCCTCTGCCCTAGGCCGAGCCTTCTTCCCGCTCGAAGCTAGCACAGCGGTGTCAGTCGATTACCAACACTGAGTGAGACATAGCTGTTGGACACCACCATCCGGATCACAAGAAGGGTAGGTTGTGCCATTGATCACTACTCTTCTTCTTTGCATGATGATCGGTCATTGTGTTCCTTAGGTTGTGCTGCTTTGGTGGATCTGGAAATTTGGGTGTTGTGGGCTGCTCTTTGGTTCAGCAGCCACTCCTTTTGGCAGTGGACCAGTGATCACGACTGTGATTTTGAGGTAAGGTGTAATAATTTGGAATTTCTTAATGTGATTAGGAATTCGGATACGTATTGTAGTTAGATGATCATGTGGAGATTAATTCTTGTGGGAAGAATGATGGTCATATGATTAGGGTTTTGCCCTAATTTAGGATTAGAGATTTTATTTAGCTATTTGGAAGAGTTGTAGCTAAATAAAATATATTTCTATTTGTGACACAGGATTTTGACACGAGACGATTATCTCGGAGTCGGATTGGACCTTTCTATTATTGGAGGCGGGTACTTTGACTTATGTCTTTTGATATGCATGATAATATGTTTAACATATAACAATAATTGTGTTATCTGTTTGTTTCGGTTGGTCGCTACATGATTAGTTACATGTTTGTTTGTTTATTTATGCTGCACTGCATGATATCTACCTGATCACATATGCTTTAGGTAGTGAACCAACCACATGCTATGATATGTTCTGGATCTAGGGTTTATTTGATACCCTATTTGATTGGTGTACCTTCTATTTGATACTTCTTCCAGTGGTACACACTTGTATCTAGTTATATGGACTATGCCATGTTTTTAGTGTCATGCATCATGATTGCATGCTGTGCGATTGTCGGTTCCGCTATGGTTGAAACCATCGCCAGTTACATGTACTGCACACACCACCACCACCCATGGATTAGTGGTATATCAGGCAGGTGTGTGGCGGTTCTGCTGTTTGGCTCCGTTGGTCTGAGGACTCAGCGTGGTAGCCGGCAGTCAGTTCCGCTCTGTTTGGCTCCGTTGGCATTTAGTGTAGCAGCGTGGTAGCCGGCAGATGGTGGACTCTGTTTGGCTCCATTGGTCAGGAGACTCAGCGTGGTAGCCGGCAGAGATATCCTCCCCGTCATTGTGTACCGGGAGATGAGAGCATTGAGCTCCCCCATTTATGATTTGGGGACAGAGGACAGGAGTACTCCGACAGCATTCCGTCCACTCAGTCACTGTCAGGAGCAGTGATGTCCGAGTGCACGGTCACCATATGCATTTATTGCATTTTATTGTTTGTGATTGTTGCACTTGTATGCTGCATTTGTATGGATGCATTTGATTGATATACATACAGGATTATGATTTCTTCGGTCTGACGACTTGTTACCTTTGTACCTTGATTCCGGTTAGTACAGTTATCTCCTGATTTCGTTCCAGTTGCATTTATTCCTTCTCGTATTTAGGAGACTGTACGCATGATTAGTGTTGTCTGTTATTTGTTTTATTGTACCTGCTGAGTGTTGGACTCACCCCGCCTCCATTGTTGATGTTTTCAGGTTGAGGCTGTCCGGAGCAGTTCCAGTCTCTGGCCCCCATTCTGCACGTAGAGCCAGTTCTCTACTAGTTCGTTATTTGTTTTATTTTGACCTTTTTCTATATCAGACTTTGTTTTAGTATTGTCTTTGGATTTTTCCTATGGATATTGTATGGAGTGACACCTTTTGATGAATTTTTGATATGATATTGGATTTCATTTTACTACGTGCCTGCCTGGACGGCAGAAGAGGTGAGTTCGTTGGATTTGAGCTTTACAAGTGTAGTGGAGTAGGGTGGATTTCGAGTCAGAGTCCTATTGTTATTGATTACTATTATTAACTGCGTGGTTGTGACAGCCAGAGGCTGAATATCTTTATAAACTGCGTGGTGTTTGTTTTTTTTATTTTTGTTATCATTCCAGCCGCTTGTGGCTGATGTATATGTGATATGTAGAAAGTTTCATATTGTCCGCCGTACAGGGGAGATGCTGCCGAAATTTCTTCGGACAGAGACTCCTCTGGGGCGTGACACATCTAATGAATACCAAGGGGTTTTGCCCTATGATCTTCCTCCTTCAATGCATGATTAATCTAAATTAATCATCATTATTCTTCTTTAATGAGTGGATTCAATTAAGTCTAACTCAAATTGGACTCAATCCAACCCAATGAGTCTAACTCGGATTGGACTCAATCCAATAATTGGATTCATTTGAGTCTAACTCAATTAGTGTAATTCAAATTAGACTTAATCCAATAATCTTAAGGCCTATAATAATTTAGTCAAACTAAATTAAACCTATCTCTAAATCAATATGGTCTTTGTGTGTGATCCAATATGTTATTGTAACATTGGATGTGTCTCTAAAAGTAGTTTAGATACGCAAGTAATGAGTGATATCTATCAATGCATCATTGTTACCCAAGTGATGAGAATGTCAAAATTCGACCTAACCTTTCTATGTTTATTATTTTGTTGGTCCTTCTATTCTTAATATTTAGATTGATCAATGAGGCATAGACCTTGCCATCTTCTTATCAATCTTTGTGTTTCTTGATTCCTAAGTTAGACACATTCAATCAAATAAGCTCAATATCTCATATTGACTAATTTGAGCATGACCATGTATTCTTGTGCCCTACTTAATCAAGGGGTCTATAAATATCACTTCCGTCATCTGGAAGAGATAAATCTCATCTACATCACTCACATCCCTTAGCATAACTTATTGTATACTAGTGATCGAATTTATAGTCCACCTTATTACAGGTGATGTTTGCCAATACCAAAGTACACAACTTCTTATATAGAGAATTGCAGTGACTTCAGGTCTAAGGACTATTTATATTAATAGTCATTATAAGAATGTTTATGACACTCATATAATGATTCATGAAATATTCTTATGGTAGGTCAATTCAGTACGTATTCTTTAACATATACCCATGTGTCAACTTGATATCTTATATCCATGACTTGTGAGATTAAGTTATCAATTGAACTACATACTAGTTTCAATGCACTAATATTGTCCTTGTATATT
The DNA here is from genome assembly GCF_018446385.1 of Zingiber officinale. Classification (NCBI taxonomy): domain Eukaryota; kingdom Viridiplantae; phylum Streptophyta; class Magnoliopsida; order Zingiberales; family Zingiberaceae; genus Zingiber; species Zingiber officinale. The sequence goes on from NC_055990.1 coordinate 74,305,068, forward strand.
AGTGCTTGACTAGGAATAGTTTAGAATAGTGATATATATATATATATATATCTACAACCTCCACTATCAATTCAACCAGTTGATATGTTGTAGGCTAGAACATACTATCCTAGGAGATTATTATACTTATTCATTTGACACAGATATGAAGTAAATATAATTATCATAACCTTTGTCTTTTATTAATGAAATATTATGTAATATGTCCAAAGTCAATCAACTATTGATTGATCTTAATACTTACATTAACATCATGTCATTTAGACTCATCAATTTCTACCCACTTGACAAAGAGATTAAATAAATATAATATATAATTTTAATCCATTTATTATTTATTAAAATCTAAAATTGACCATTCATATTTACTGTATCAATATAGACATGTTGTAAATGACAGTCAACTCTTTTCCTTCTGCCTCGTCTTTAAGAAAATATAATATTTGTGGAGGATATTGATTGATTGTCAAATTTATTGATCTTGGTCAACGTGTGTAATCAGCTTCTTCCCGTCAACTTTTTTACTCAGCCAACTTTGTTTCTTAGAAAAGAAATTCAATATTTGTTTACTCAATTCTTAGTCGAGTTAATTGCTCCTAGTCTAAAATTTCAGCTTGTTTAATCATATTTCCTTTTTCCCTTCTACTACAATTGATGATGTTAGTTTTATTCTTTTTTTATAATCCAAGGGTTGGATTTCACTAATCACGGAGGTGTCAGATTTTTTTGATTAATTGTAGAGGTAGATGACATTTTCTTTGATTCGTGTATGCATACTTTATTGGATATTGCTTTAAATAAAATAAAATTTTATAGCAAGTCATAAATGGGTCAAAATAATTCTAACTATTTATTTGAGACAAATGGATCAAACATGAAATGAAACTGATAAATGTATAGACATGAAAAGAAAGGACCGAGGAAAGAAGTCACCTAGATCCTTTAAGCCACCCCGTGACAAACACTACTTCGTGTTCCCTTAGTGGCTTATGTTAAAAAGTTTGGATGGATAGATATTTTATGAAAATGGTGGATCTAATTCGATCAAATAATGAAATATTTTTTTTCGAGGATGCAATAAGAAGTAGAGTTTCTTAGTTATTTAAGTTTATAGTTTTGTATGACTAATATAGATTCTACTTTTTTAAAGTCAGATATTCTTTTGTAAGAAAGAAATTATGTTACTAAGTAAATTTTTTACTACTAGTTTGAATTGTTTTGCTTAAGTGTGACATTTATGGTTGAATGTGATGTTTATAATTATTTGAGTTTTGATTTTATAATTGTGTGTATATGGTATATGTATGTAATATTATAATTTGTGTGATATTATAATTGTATGTGGTATTATAATTTATGTATGATATTTGTATGTAGTATTTAAATGATCATAATCGAAATGTGTGTCGCGCACTGCAAATGCTCTTAATCACAGTGCATTGCGCGCATTGCCAATGTTGTTGATTGCTCTTAACCACAGTGCGTATTGTGCACTGCGAATGTTCTTAATCACAACGTGTAGTGTGTGATGTGAATGCTATTGATTGCTCTTAACTACAATGAGCACCACACATTGTGAATGCTCTTAACCACAGCGTGCGACACACGCTGTGAATGCTATCAATTGCTCTTAACTGCAGCATGTGGCGCATGCTATGAATGCTTGTAACTGTAGTGTGCGGTGCACACTGCAAATGCTCTTAACCACAGTGTGTGGCGCATGTTGTTGATGTTTTATTACTTTTAATAGGTTGCAGTTGTACACCATGCAATGCACGTTGTGGAAAACATATTTACGCACTACAAAAAGTTATATTTATTGGAGTGCCCCCTACCCAACTCTCCTACTATCACTACAAGAAAATCCTCATTCAACAACACTCAAACGACAATAGTTTTATATCAAATCGTTGTTTTTTTTTCCTTTTAACAATGGTTTTAACAAAATGTCTTTTAACAATTTTTTTAGCCTACGACAACGATTTTTAAAAACCGTTGTCTATTTATGCTTTTATGGGGCTACGACAACGATTTTTAAAGTCTACGACAATAGTTTTTGAAAACTGTTGTCTATGTGCGCTTTTTTTTTTGGATTACGACGACGGTTTTTGAAAACCATTGTCTATTAAGTGTTGTTGAATACCGTTGTTTTTTTCTTCTTTCGTCACTTTTTCCCCTTCGTAATTTTTTTCTGCTACGTTTTGTCTTTCCCTCTCTCTAAAATTTTTTGCCGCCGCATTCCGCCCCTTTACCTTCTCGATCCCTAAAACCTCTCACTTGCTCTCTTGTTTTCTATGGTGATGATGAGCGTGCGACTGTGGGATTGGAGTAGAATGGAAGGATAGAAGAAGGCTTAGAGGTTTTCAATGCTCGATGATCTCTGTCAAGGCATCCTAAACCTCACCGCGTACCTCTGATCTGCAGCCACGGATCGTACCAACGGTGACCTCGACGACCTTGGAAGACTGTCGCATCCTCCAATCATCCCTAGCACGACGTCTCCTATAGAGAAGGAAACTCCTTTCTGGTATATCGATTCCTCCTTCGTTATTGTCCTATCACATTTCTCATGAGATATTTTACGAGTAAATCAAATAATTTATGGGTATGCAGCCACTTCATGGCACTTGGCTGATACCGAATGATTTTTTTTTTTGCTACAATGATCATTATCGACGATTCTTTGGTGATGAGTTTAGTAATGATTTGTTTGTTTTGATTGATTTTTTTTTTTGCATCAACTTATTGATGTCGTACGCACACTAAAAGAGGGCGCTATTAAGATTGCACATTGAATCTATTCATGGCGTGAGATTTTAGTTGATCGGATTGACTGAAGTGCAAAGCTTACCGTTGTATTATCTAAAGGAAAGGGGCTAAGTTTGGAGTTCTCATGTGCTGCCTATCCTGATGAAGTTACCATTGGTAGCATGTCTGCCAGAGAAAACAAAGAATCTGATGATGAGATGCGTGACTATGAAGGACCTGATTTCATGTTTGTATTCTTTTCCTTCATTTTGTTATTTTGTATGATTATGTTAAGGAACAACAATACAACATTTTTTTTCTGCAGTGATCTGGATGAGAATCTGCAGAAATCCTTTCACAAGTATCTAGAGATAAGAGGAATTTCCCCTTTGACAACCAATTTTCTGCATGAGTACATGATAAATAAAGACAGTCGTGAGTATTTGTTGTGGTTGAAGAATTTGAAGCAGTTTATCCAAAAGTAGAATGTTTCAAAAAATTTCAATAGATTTTCATTTAATATAGTCTTATCCCGAACTCATGATTCTTTATTAAGTTTTACTAACAATGTGATGTATGAGTTGTTTCTGGATGGTTCAGTGTAGGGAAAGATGATACTTGACAATTGTATGCATTTGCCACTTCTTGACATGTGCATGTCCTTGTAGATGAGGTAGCAGGGTGATCTACAATACTTTAGACCAGCTCTTTGTGTAGTATGCAAACCAAACGCCAAAGATGCTATAGCAATTCTATATTTAAATGTGACCAACCAGCTATCTAGTTGAATTAACTCTCTAGCTTGATTGGTATATATATATATATTGATTGCCATTTGGATGATCTAAGCTCATCTTATTACTTCATATCTTGTTCTAAACTTTGTTGAAAATGGTAAATGGTGGGAGAGTGAATAGCTGGACATGTATTAATTTTGCAAAGAATGTGCAAGATAATTTGGCTAGGGGATTTTGTCATGAGCTTGCTCAGATGTGCCAGATATCAGGAATGGTATGTGTAACGACCCGGCCCCTCGGCCCCTTGGGCGGCCCAACTGGCGGCCCATTTGGTGGCCCCTTGGCGGTCCCTTGGGCGGCCCAACTGGAGGCCCAACTCGCGACCCCTTATGTCGTCATCCGATGACCCTCAGCCGTGCCGTTACTCACAAGGACTTCGCACTCCTGGCGAGTGGATTTTTGCCTTCCCCAGGATTCGAACTCTAGATCTTAATGTTAAATACTAGAGTTTATGAATCCTGGTAGCCAAGTGAGTGCCACTCACTTGGCTACCAGGATTCATAAACTCTAGTACTTAGCTTGGAGGTCTAGAGTTCGAATTCTGGGGAAGGCAAAAATCCATTGGCCAGGGGTGGGAAGACCTAGTGAGTAACGACACGGCCGAGGGTCGTAAGTTGATGACATAAGGGGTCGCCAGTTTGGGCCGCCAGTTGGGCCACCCAAGGGACAGCCAAGGCGCCTTGTTATTGTAACATCACGACCCCTCGGGCCCTTGGGCGGCCACACTAGAAGTCCAACTGGTGACCCCTGATGGTCCCTTGGGCGGCCACAATGGCGGCCCAACTGGCGACCCCTTACGTTGTCAACCGACAACGCTCGACCATGCCGTTACACCCCTGGTCAGTGGATTTTTGCCTTCCCCAAGATTCGAACTCTAGATCTCCAGGTTAAATACTAGAGCTTATGAATCCTGGTAGCCAAGTGAGCGCCACTCACTTGGCTACCAAGATTCATAAACTCTAGTATTTAACCTGGAGATCTAGAGTTCGAATCCTGGGGAAGGCAAAAATCCATTGGCCAGGGGTGGGAAGTCCTTGTGAGTAATGACACGGCAGAGGGTCGTCAGATGACGACATAAGGGGTTGCGAGTGGGGCCACCATTGTGACCGCCCAAGGGACCATCAGGGGCCGCTAGTGTGGTCGCCTAAGGGGTCGAGGGGCCGTGACATTACAGTATGTCTTAAACATTTTTACTACAGCATATGATTTACTACATGCAACTTAATTCTTAATTATCTTATATGAAGAAGAGCCACAAAGATCATTATTTTTATCTACATATTTTATAGGAATTTTCTCTAGATCCTGTGCTTCATCCTCTAACTACTCGGCTTGATCATGTTTGATCCTGTTTGAGAAGCTAACCGTGAAGGAGATCCGGAAGAAGGAAACCCACCGTACTAATGAAGAATAATGCCGATAGAACCTCGACCCGAGAAACCCAAAGCGGATTGGAAGAAAACCAGAGTCACCGAAGGAAATCTGATAAGTAGGAAGAAATCCCCGTCCAGATAGGAGAAAGTCGAACTCCCAAAGCTCCTGCGGCTCCCTGCGCACAAGAGACCAACCAACGCTATCGTCAGTGACCTAAGACCGGGGTGGGAATCCCTGGCTAGGCCCTCCGACGATCAAGTCAGTGATCTCCTTTGATGTGAAGGAAAGAAGAAAAGAAGATGAACAGTAGCCAGAAAATTAGGGTTGTGAAAGTACACAATGGTGTGAACTTACCTAGCCAACGGAGAGGATTCCCCCTTTTATACCACTTCATGTAACCTCCGTAGCCATGAAGTGGACCCCGGTTTGTTAGAGTTCGTTATGAGATGACGTCAGCTGCGCCCTTGCGGAAGATAATTTTTAAGGAATCTTTTTTTACCCCAGATGTACCTTCTTTGTCGTTTAGCCCCTGCAAGACAAGCTGAAAGCATATTTCCCGCCAAAATATATATTCTCTATCATGAATTAGTCTATTCGATATATTCATGTATGATTTTTCTTCATGTGACTTCTGTTTGTATCTTTGTTGTGTTAAAAAATAATATTTTATTCAACATGTTTCTAAGGTATTCATTGAGGGAACTATGTGGGTTCTTTGCTCTGGAGTGTGTATCGGTCGTTATTAGCTTACCTTCATACGGCAGGCATGTATCGACCGATATTGGCCTACCTTCGTTCGGCAGGCATGTATCGACCGATATTGGTCTATCTTTGCTTTGGAGTATGTATCGGTCGTTATTGGCTTACCTTCATACGGCAAGCATGTGTCGACCGATATTGGCCTACCTTCGTTCGGCAGGCATGTATCGACCGATATTGTTCTATCTTTGCTTTGGAGTATGTATCGGTCGTTATTGGCTTGCCTTCATACGGCAAGCATGCATCGACTGATATTGGCCTACCTTCGTTCGACAGGCATGTATCGACCGATATTAGCCTACCTTCGTTCGGCAAGCATGTATCAACCGATATTGGTCTATCTTTGCTCTGGAGTATGTATCGGTCGTTATTGGCTTGCCTTCATGCATCGACCGATATTGGCCTATCTTCGTTCGGCAGACATGTATCGACCAATATTAGCCTACCTTCGTTCGGCAAGCATGTATCGACCGATATTGGTCTATCTTTGCTCTGGAGTATGTATCGGTCGTTATTGGCTTACCTTCATACGACAAGCATGTATCGACCGATATTGGCCTACCTTCGTTCGACAGGCATGTATCGACCGATATTGGCCTACCTTTGTTCTGAAAGTATGTTTCGGCCGTTATTGGCCTACCTCCTTTGACTCTTTCTTCCTTTTCATTCCTCATCTGAAGACCCTTAAAACCTAACCCATATCACTAGCCTTCCCCTCAAGTCTAGTCGAAGGAGGTGTAGACGACTGGCTAGACATAAGTATGGTCTTATCTTTTCCTACCCGTGACTCTGCTCCAGATTTTGAAATGACCTCACAGATTTTGTGTACCACTGTCTTAATAAATTAAGTATAGCAATCCTGTGAACCTTTTTCTCCTTTAAATAGGGCTACAACCTTCTCTTCACCCACAACCCCTCTCAGTTCTTTTTCTTCCTTGCCACTTTTTGTTGCTAAGGCCATGGTCGTGGATCCTCCTTTTTGGAGGCAACTTTTGTTGAACCAGGTGAGATCTATATATGAGTTTATTGGGATTTTTGCTCCGGTTACTCCAGGGGTCCAAGGGATCGTCTTAAGAGAGGAAGCTTCACAGTTCAAATCTTCTATCCAAAGATGCAGGTGCTCTGAAGGACCCAAGAAACTTCAGAGAAATTTTTTCTACTTATAGAGGGGCAGCCAAATGACCCTTGGGTGTTGTGTGAAGGGCACAACACATGTTACCCTTGGGTTGAATTTGACTGCTCCACTCGCTGAGCTCACACGGCTTGAGAGGGGAAGTGGTATTTACTTTTCCATCATGGAATGAATCAATGTTCCCCTGTCTCGTTGCCCTTGAGCTTTTTTGTTTTTTGTTGCTTTCTTTGTCCAGGGCAAAATATTGCCTCTTATGTGCCTTGGCAAGTTCGGACGAAGTGAGCTATTTCCATCTCGGCTCCATGGTAAGTTTGAATCCAGTGGTGATTGAAATTTTCTGCGTGCTCCAAGAGTGTATGCTTGTAATATTTGTTTTCTATTTGAGGTTTGTTGTTCCTGAGGGGAATGTAATATTGTGTATCTGATCAGATTATAAATGTAAAGACCAACTTTTGTCTCAGATGCTTTGTTCTTGTTACCAAATCTTCTGTTATTTACAAGATGTTGTGTTGCACTCATCATCTCTTCGGGTATTCTATGTGCTATTCATCATGGCTAACACTATCTTACCTGTTGGCATGGTTCGGTATTTCTACATCAACGGATGCTATTCCTTTGACTGAAACATTCATACCCGCAATTATCTCTGTAAACATAAAGTTATTTCAACAAATAATAACTTATGTTTCGTACGCCCAAATTAAAATTTATCCTTCTCCTAAAATATTACCCTTAAAATATTTTTGTCTTTAGCCTGAGTACGGTCAAAAAGTTCTGCCCCTTCTATTTTATTAGGTCCAGTTGATAACGTCTTCTTTCAAAATTTTCTTATCGGTGATTGGCTTTCCCTCGGGTGAGAGAATGTTCGAAGCACTACCAACCCTCTCACGATCCGATCTGTCCCATCCGATGTACATACTCTTCTTTTTATGATGTTCTGACACTTACCTTCGCTGGGCGCCACGTCGCGTGAACCACTCGCCCTTTTGATCTTTAGTGTTCGCTGCGATAAAAAGAATTCTATTTTGTCCACAGTGGTGTATTTCCTGAACCCTAAACCCTTCATCTTCCTCTCAACTTCGTTTTCGCCTCTAAAGCTCCTCTCTTGCTACCGTCTGCGACCGAAAAACTTCGTATTCGCTACCTCTCGACAATCCTCTTTATTGTCCCCAGTAAGTAATCCGTTACTTTGTACTCCGGTTCATGGCTGTGGAAGCGATTGCTCCTTGGTAAATCCACATGTCTTCCTCTTTTTATAAGAATGCTAGATTATCCATTCGTCGTCAGTACGAAATTCCTAAGGAATATAGAATCATAATCCCAGCACCGAATGATCGACCTCATCATCCACCTGATAATTGCGTGACTTTTTTCAGGGATCAGTTGATAGGGGGTTTAAGGTTCCCTATCCCCTCTTTCTTGATTGAAATAAGTCAATATTTCGACATTCCCCTGCAACAATTTGCACCTAATGCTTTTCGTTATCTATGTGGCACTTACATGCTTTTCCGTTTACGAGACATTCCTCCTACTCCTCAGAATTTCTTCATGTTTTCCTACCCCAAACTTTCTGAGCCTGGTGTTTTCTTGTTCCAGTCGCGAACCAAAATGGTTCTTTTTGGTGACATGCCATTGTCTCTCAAGGCCTGGAAGTCCCGTTTTTTCTTCCTAAAGTTTCCCGGACCCATCCCTTGGTCTTATGCGTGGAAATCCTTCTTGCCTCCTCTACCTGATGTTAGAGAGCTTCACCTGCTTCCCTCTTTTCCTGTTTATTGTGAGAAGTTACTAGGTCATCGACTCTCTATTTCAAAATGGCTGAAAGTTGAACTTCTATATCTATTTGGCTTGAGCCCCGTCAAACCTGATACTCCCATTTCCTTAGGTAACATCTGGCCTTTTCTTTACTGCTTTTAATTGCCTAAACCGTTTCTTCTTTTCACACAGTGGAGAACTTCTATGACGCTTTGATCAATGACGAATTACGCATGGAGGAGGACTTACTTCGTGCTAAGGAGGCCGAATTCCTAGCCGCTCTTGCCCCTCCCCTTGCAAGTGAAGGGACAACTACTTTAGCCGAAGTGCCTAGCTCGTCGGGGCTTCATGAGACTCCAGGAGGTTCTTCTAGGGATCCTGCTGCGCAGATCCTCCCTGATCCTGCTCCCGCTATTATGTCTCCTGCAGCTGTTGCTGTCTCCCCATCTGCCTCTATTTCTCTTATCGAGCTGACATCCCCTGGTAGCTCTGATAAACCCATAACTGAGATTTCTACGGGCAAGCGTCCGGGACACAAGCTAACTAGGGCTCCTCCTCCAAAAAGGAGGCTCATTCTTTCTGCTGATGAGCTTGCTTCAGAAGATTTTGCGTCAACCGACCTTCTTCCCGATGAGCCCACATTAGCAGAACTTTATCCTTCCTTGAATTTTCCTACCTCCCCTTTTCCTAAAACTAGTACTTCTGATGACGTTTCTTTTACTTTTCCTTTGTCTATTCCGACTTCAGGATCTCTACCCTCTTCGCCTTCTTCTTACTTGGTTTTTGCTCCACCATCTATCCCTACTTCTTCCTTCTCAGCTGGCTCTTCTGCCATTCCTGTCCTCCCCATATTATTGGGGGGTTCTTTTGCTAGTTCTTGGGATGAGGTTCGTCCCCTTTTTGAGGGACTTTCCATTCCTGAAGCAATTGACCGCTTTTCTCACAAAGAGAATAAGGTATGCTTATATACTCCTGCTTTCTATTTTTGAGATATTATCTCACAGTTTTGAATATGCTCCCAGCGGTGGCTAGAGAACATGGGTTTCTCCCGACTATTACACATCTTATACACTGAGAACGAAAAGTTGAAATCGGAGAACAAAGGGTTGCGACAGCAAGTTACCGAACTGTCTTCTGCCGAGTTTTCTGCTGCCGCCAAGAAGCAATTTGAAACTCAAATTGAGAGTCTTGAAGCCCGATTCAAATTGGTTACGGACCTTAATCAAGAGCTGACTTCCAAACTTAGCGAACTAAAAGAGAATTATGAAGCAGAATTGAGCGAAAAGTTGAAGGCCTTGCAACTAAAAGAAAATGAGGTGGCATCTCTAACTAATTCCCTTGACTTAACAAAAACCGAAGTCGCTGCTAGGGAGAATGAACTGAAAGCCTCTCAGATGGCATTAATGGTTTATAAGGAGCACGAAGATGTTCGTTACAAAGAATGAGCCACCGCCATGATCGAGTCTACTGAGTTCAACCGGCCGATTGTGAGATCCATCTTGTCTGCTTTTACGGCAGGGGCCAAAGGAGCAATTCGACAATTGGAAGAGGAGGGCTACTTAGCGCGCGTTCCTCCTCTCAATTTCCTGAACCGTCGCAGACTCATTGAAGAAAGACCTCCTGATTTGTACCCAAAACTAACTCTAACTTAATTTTCGGTTGTTGTAGAGAAGGGGGATCGAGACTTTGCCATGATCCTCCGACAAACTTATGTGTTTCTGAATGGTATCTTCTGGATTGCTAATCTTACTTTATCTTTGGATAATTTGTTGGTTTCATGTAAATGTACCAAATGTTACTTGGCTTCTCAATGCTCAATCTCTCCCTATGACTCACTCTTCAATAACCCGATTGACATATAAGTACCGTTCGATATTTCGATGGGACTTCCGATATCGGTCAATTGCCCGATTCTCCCCATTCTTCATTGACCCGGTCGATATATAAGTACCGTCCGATATTTCGATGGGACTTCCGATATCGGTCGATTTATCTTAATCGACCGATTCTCCCCATTCTTCATTGACTCGGTCGATATATGTATAAGCATTGGTAGGTATCGTCCGATATTTTGAAGATACTCCCAATTATCGGTCAATTTATTAGGATGGTTCAATTTAACCAGGTTGCTCCCATTAATCAATATTCGAAGCTTGACCCGTGCTTTGAACCCATATTTATAGTACTAGTTTTGGCTTTGTCCTCACAAGTCTCTTCAAAAATTATTTCTAGGGAAATTTTACGTCTTTTCCGAGGTAGTTTATTTGACTTTATCTTTCTCCCTTGATTTTATTCTATGATATTATTACCTTTTATGACGATTGACATTCTGAGCACCTTTTATTTTCCTTTTCCCTTTCGTCTCTTCTGTTTAGAGGTTTTAGCACAGAACTGGAAAAGGGACAAGGGTTTACGGAGTCTTCTTCTGCTTTCCTCCGTCCATCTTTTCGCTTCTCAATTCCTTTTCTTCTAACCCCTTCTCTTCATGGCGGTTTCTTCTCCGGCATGGTTTCTCTCGTGTTCTTCCGACCTCATAGATACAGAAGAAGTGGACTTACAGGCAACCTATGGTTTTCCCTCTTACATTGTCCGTCCTGCTCCTCATGAAGGTCCTCACCTTCCTCCCTTAGGATGTTTCTCCATCTTCAGGGACCAAGTCTTGTAAGGTTTCAGATTTCCCCTTCACCCTTTCTTTTGTGAGGTTAGCCGGTATTTTGCTATCCCGCTCAACCAGTTCGTCCCTCAATCCTTTTCCATTCTAGTGGGCTTCATTGGAGTATCCAAACTGTTAGATTTCCCCCTGTCTCCCCGTCTCTTCCATCACTTCTTCATCCCTCGCCGGGTAGATGTTGGAGTTTTTAAGTTTCAGTCTCGTCCCAAGGCCATTCTGTTTAATCGCATTCCCCCACAAGGTGAATGGTATAAAATTTTTTTTTATATGCGTCTTCCCTCTCCTCCTCCATTTCCTATTCAATGGATACATGATCTGCCCCCGCTTCCTGACACTCAAGGTCTCCTTAATGATCCCTCTGTTGCCTCTGCTCTACCTAAACTACGAGGGGCAAAGTTCAGTTTGCCGCATCTGATTGAAGAGGGTTTGATGTTTCCTTTCGGGATAGGCCACATTGACACTCCCTTGGACAGTTCCTTTGGTAGGTATAATTATTTTGTCTTGCCCATACTAATTATCATATCCTTTTTGATGATGGTGTTTGCTACATATATTGCAGCTGATGCTCTCCTTCCAGCCTTCATGTATAGAAATTCTGCTATGACTAAGTCTTTTATCAATAGCCTTGGGGAAGAATGGTTACATATTCGCCGATCTGATCCTAATCCTTCTACTTTGGGATTGCTTTCAGAGGAAGAACGACGGGCAGAGGCTGCCTCACTTGCCGAAGACGAGGAAGAAGAGCCTTTTGTTACCTTAGTTCGGAAGCCAAACCTCACTAAGACTTCCCCTTTTAGTGATTTCTTTGGTACTTTTGTGCAAGCTCCTCTTGTCCCAGCACCCATCTCTCTTGAGAGAGGTAAGGCCCCAACAGCTCCCACTCATCTTATCTCTAATCCTGCTCTTAGGATGATGAGACCTGGCCTGCTTATCCCTTCTTCTCCTATTGTTTCTGCTCCTCCGATTTCTGCTTCTGAGAAGGATGATATTCCTCCTGCGTTTTCTGCTCCCTTGGCATTGGCCTTGCCCCCCTTGGCTTCCAGGTCTCGAGCCAAACGGACGCCTTGTCGAAGATCCTCTCCAAATATTAGTCCTCCAGCTATTGAATCCCCCTCCCCTGTCTTACCATCGATTCCATCTACTTCTTTCCCTGCTCCTCTTGTTTCTTCTTTTCCTCCTATCGCGTCTTCTTCTACTTCTTTACCTCCTGTGTCTTCCATTCCCCGACCTTTGTTCAGACAAGCTTTGGGTCTTCCTTCTCAATTAGGACGACCCTCTGAACCATCCAGCTATGGTTCGTTACAATTACAGGGCTTATTAGTCGAATCTTGGTCACAAGGTTAAGAGCAGCTAAGGGGCCTCAGTCTTCCTCATCGAACTGATCGTCACAGTCGCCAGGAAATAGCGGTAAGCATTTCTGGTTACATGCTATCAATTTTGTCTACTGATTCCTAATTACCTTGCCTTTTTGTTTAGTTACTTGCCTCAAGTTTACAAATTGATCAGCTACTCGTAGCTAAAGATCAGGAGAACCAGAAGTTGAAGACTCAATTGGAAACATTGAGGGCCGCGTCTCCTTCTTCTACTGGTGACCTGACTCATTTGCAAGAGAAGGTGGCTTTACAGGATCAACAGCTGGGGATCCTAAAACAAGAGTTGGAAGAGTGCCAGCAACTATTAAAAGATAAAGAGCTGGCTAGAAAAATCTTAGAATTACAGGTGGACCGATTGCATTTCGGTCTTCGATTGGAAATCGCTTTAAAAGAGAAAGCTCTTTTAGATGTTTCTCAGAAAAGTCTCATTTTAGAGAAAGTAGAGAAGCTTCATAATGCCTGTCTTTCTGACCAAGCTCAGGACCTGGCTTCTCATGATTTAACTATTCTACAGGAACAAGGGCTGAGGAAAGCTCAAGATAATGAATTATCACTGCTCCAGAAGGAATTGGAACAGCTAAGATCGGAGAAGGATGTTTTAAAAGAACAAAACGCAAAACTACAAGCTGATTTCCAGAGTTAAGGAGCAGGAAAAGAGTCGATGGGAAGAATGGCGGCAAGCTTACTTGAAGTCCCCAGCATTTGCTCGGGAATTTGTTCGCAGGATAGTGGGGGTTCTAAATCATTCCGTATCGGGGGTTATTCGACAGCTAAAAGAGGGTGGATATCTACCCAGGGAACCCCCCCTTTCTTTCATAAATCGCCGCAGGCTCAATGAAGAACTACCCTCAGATTTGAAAGGCTCTTTTCCAAATGTTTAAGGAAATTATTCATAAGCACTTGTAAAGTAAGAACTGACAGTGGAAAAAGTGCAGTTGATACTGAGTAATTAAGTACTTGCAAGGTGTAAGAAAACTTTAACACTTACTTGCTTCTCCTTTATGCTAGTTTAAGAATACCCCTTCCTGACATGCTTTTGATTGCTAAATATAAACTTTATTAGAAAAAATCCCTTGTTCATCTTTCAGAGTTAAGCCTTGTCTTGATGGATTCTCCCTTAAGTAACATCCAGCATGCTTTGTATCTCCCCGAGGATGAATGATCTTAGTTGAGACTGGATACGGAATTTGTATAAAATTATTGATCTTCAGGCTAAGTATAATATCCCCGCTGGATTTTGAATAAAGACTTTCATATATCTGGGCTCTCGTATAGAATCCCTCCTCAATTCCTGCTTAATTAGTCTTCGAAGCCCGGAGACTCCCTGATTAATTATACCTTGCGTTAGTTTGAAATCTCTAATTTCTTCTGTGATATCTTGCCTGATGTATTTCATAGAATTTCCCAATCGGCTCTGGTTTATAGTCTCCGGTTTCTCCTATGAAGTTCCGTCAGGGTTACTTCATAGAGTGTTCCCGATCGACTTTTTCTCTGGAATAGTTTAGAGTCTCCGGTTCTTCCTATGGAGGCCCGTCCGGGTTACTTCATAGAATTTCCCGATCGACTTTGATCTTTCTTGGTTTATAGTCTCCGATTTTCTCTTATGAAGGCCCGTCCGGGTTACTTCATAGGATTTTCCCGATCGACTTTGATCTTTCTTGGTTTATAGTCTCCGATTTTCTCTTATGAAGGCCCGTCCGGATTACTTCATAGGATTTTCCCGATCGACTTTGATCTTGCTTGGTTTATAGTCTCCGGTTTTCTCTTATGAAGGCCCGTCCGGGTTACTTCATAGGATTTTCCCGATCGACTTTGATCTTTCTTGGTTTATAGTCTCCGGTTTTCTCTTATGAAGGCCCATCCGGGTTACTTCATAGGATTTTCCCGATCGACTTTGATCTTGCTTGGTTTATAGTCTCCGGTTTTCTCTTATGAAGGCCCGTCCGGGTTACTTCATAGGATTTTCCCGATCGACTCTGATATTGCTTGGTTTATAGTCTCCGGTTTTCTCTTATGAAGGCCCGTCCGGGTTACTTCATAGGATTTTCCCGATCGACTCTGATCTTTCTTGATTTATAGTCTCCGGTTTTCTCTTATGAAGGCCCGTCCGGGTTACGTCATAGGATTTTCCCGATCGACTTTGATCTTGCTTGGTTTATAGTCTCCGGTTTTCTCTTATGAAGGCCCATCCGGGTTACTTCATAGGATTTTCCCGATCGACTTTATTTCATACGAAAGTATAATATAATATTTGGGCTAACCTCATGTTGGCTTGTAATTCCTTGAGGGAAGCTGAATAGGCCTTTAGGATTTCCCCTTATCTTACTACTTGAAAAATAGAAAGGAGGCTTCTCTTGATACTTATCAATTTGTATGAACCATATTTATTTCCTGTGTCAATATTTATCTTGCTTGACTTTTATCAAAGAAAAAAAGTACATAAACTGCAATCATCTCAATTCGCTTGGGAATTCCAATGACTGTGAACATATTTAAAGTAATATGATCAAATCAGGCTCGATAGGGTTGCAAATGATTAGCGCTCCAAGGGCGTTCCAACACTCTTCCTTTGGCATCTTGGAGATAGTATGAGCCTGACGCGAGCTTTTCTATTACTTTATAAGGCCCTCCCCATTGTGGTACCTACTTACTGACATCCCCCACAGGCTTTACTCGTTTCCAAACCAAATCCCCTACTTGGAAGAATTTGGGGATGCCCCTTTGGTTATAATTCTGTTTCATCCTCTGTCAATATGATATAAGACGAGTGGCGGCTTTATCCCTTACTTCCTCGATCAGGTCCCGCTCCATAAGTCGTCGGTCTCTATTATCCTCATCATACAATTATCTTCTGTCAGACTCTACTCCTACCTCAATGGGGATTACTGCTTCTCCTCCATAGACTAACTGGAAAGGAGTGATTCCTGTAGCTTCACGAGGCATAGTACGATATGCCCAGAGAACACTGGGTAACTCGTCTACCCAGTTACCTCCGACATGATCTAGCTTAGTTTTCAGTCCTCTAATAATCTCCCTATTAGTTACTTCTGCTTGACCATTGCTTTGTGGGTAAGCTACAGAGGTGAAGGCCTCGGTAATCCCATAACTCTGACACCAGTCTAGGATTCTATCGCCTTGAAACTGCCTTCCATTATCAGAGACTAATTTATGAGGAATGCCGAATCTGCAGATTATATTTTTCCATAAGAATTTAATAACCGCGTCTTCTGTAATCCTAGCAAGTGGTTCTGCTTCCACCCATTTAGAAAAATAATCCACAGCCACCAACAGGAACCTCCTCTGTGCAGCAGCCATAGGAAATGGACCCACTATGTCCATACCCCATTGATCAAAGGGACACGAGACTATAGAGGTTCTTAATAACTGGGTAGGGTGATGTAATATATTCTGATACTTTTGACAAGAAATACAAGTTCTTACCAGTTTAGCAGCATCCTCATGTAAAGTGGGCCAGAAATATCCTGCTAAGAGGATTTTACGAGCCAAAGATCTTCCTCCTATATGACTGCCACAAGAACCCTGATGCACCTCCTGTAAAATAAATTGTGTGTCTTCTGTGCCTACACACTTGAGCAAAGGTCTAGAAAAAACCCTTTTATATAATTGCTCCCCCACCATAGTATATTGAGCAGCTCGTTTCTTAAATACCCTGGCTTGTTCTATATCTCTCGGAAGAAGACCTTGCTGTAAATATAATATAATTTGGGCTCGCCAATCACCATGAATTTCTATATCAGTCTGTCTTTCAATACAGGAAATTAATAGGGTCTGTTCCACTGGTCGATCAAGACTCCATGGCACTACAGCAGAGGCTAATTTAGCTAATTCATCTGCCACCTGATTCTCCGATCGAGGAATTTTTTGTATGCTCACATCTTGAAATTGAGACTTCAACTTATCGAATGCCTCAGCATATAACTTAAGCCTGTCATTATTGATTTCAAAATTACCTGATAATTGTTGAGCTGCTAGCTGAGAATCAGAATATATAAGGACTCGAGCTGCCCCTACATGCCGAGCAGCCTGTAAGCCAGCTATTAGAGCTTCATATTCAGCCTCATTGTTGGTAGCTCTGTAATTCAATCTAATGGAGAGTTGAAGTCTGTCTTCTCTAGGGGATATAAGAAGAATACCAATTCCACTACCTTGTCTAGTTGCTGAGCCATCCACATAAACCTTCCAGGTATCTTCTTCTTCTGGAACTTGAACCTCTATGATGAAATCTGCTAGAGCTTGTGCCTTGATGGCCGAGCGGGGTTGATATTGGATGTCATATTCCCCAAGCTCGGTTGTCCATTTGATTAACTGTCCCGATGCCTCTGGGTTGAGCAATACCCGTCCAAGAGTTCTATTAGTTAAGACAACAATCTCATGTGCTAAGAAATATGGGTGCAACCTCCGAGCAGTCAATATTAGAGCATAAGCCAATTTTTCTAGTGTAGTGTATCTACACTCAGCTCCTTTTAATAAATGACTAGAAAAATATACAGGTTGTTGCTCTTTTCCTTCCTGTCTGACTAATACAGAGCCTACGGCGTTTTCATTAGCCGACAAATACACCCACAGAGTCTCTCCTGCTATAGGTTTAGCCAACACAGGGAGGGTAGCTAAATAATCTTTCAACTCCTGAAAAGCTTTATCACATTCTTCATTCCATTGAAACATATTAGCATTTCTGAGTATTTTAAAGAAATGAAAGCTACGATCGGCTGATCTAGAAATAAATCTAGACAAGGCTGTGATTCGGCCTGTCAATCTCTGAGCTTCTCTCAGGTTGCGGGGTGGCTCCATGCTCTGCAGTGCCTTGACCTTGCTCGGGTTGGCCTCTATCCCCCGTTCGGACACCATATATCCCAGGAATTTTCCTCCCTTCGCGCCGAACAAGCATTTGCTTGGGTTCAACTTGAGCCCATACTGTCTTAATGTCTTGCAAGTCTCCTCTATATCCCTGCACAGATCAGCAGCTTGAAGAGACTTAATTAAGATGTCATCGACATATACTTCCATATTCCTACCAATCTGCTTCTGAAAGACCTTATTCATAAGTCTTTAATAGGTTGCTCCTGCATTCTTTAGTCCAAAGGGCATAACATTATAACAATAAGTGCCTTCAGATGTTATAAAACTAACCTTTTCTTGATCCTCTTTGGCCAAGGGGACTTGATGATAACCTTGATACGCATCCAGTATGGAAATATATTCGCATCCGGCGGTAGAATCAACCAGTTGATCAATCCTGGGTAAGGGATAGTAATCCTTCGGGCAAGCTTTGTTGAGATCTCGAAAGTCAATGCACACTCGCCATTTATTCCCAGGTTTAGAGACTAACACCACATTAGCCAACCAGCTTGGGAATTGCACTTCCCTAATGTATCCAGCCTCCATAAGCTTGGTTATTTCTTCCTTGATAATCTGGTTTTGCTCCATACTCAAACTCCTCTTCCTTTGCATGACCGGGCGGGCATCTAGAAAGACATGCAAGGAATGCTCCATGACAGCAGGAGAAATGCCCGAAACTTCTTTGGGAGTCCAGGCAAATACATCATTATTCTTCTTCAAACATTGCACCAACTCAGCTTTAAGATCAGGATCAAGATCGGCTGCCACGTAGGTAGTAGCTTCTGGCCGCCCAGTCTGGATTTGAACTTCTTCCTTTTCTTCATAAAATAGGACGGGCTGCTTTTCGCGAATGACATTAACTTCCATTCTTTGAATCTTCCGGGCGGTGTTGGCCTCAGTTCGAATGATTTCTACGTAACACTTCCGGGTTGTCTTTTGATCACCTCGTACTTCTCCAACCTGATCTTCCACAGGAAACTTAACCTTTTGACAGAAAGTAGAAACGACCGCTCTGAACTCGTTCAAGGCAGGCCGACCCAATATCACATTATAAGAAGATGGAGCATCTACTACCATAAAATAGGATCTCCTAGTTCTCATCAGGGGTTCCTCTCCTAGAGAAATGGCCAATTTTATTTGACCCAAAGGTTGCACTTCATTGCCTGTGAATCCATACAGAGGAGTTGCAATCGGTTGAAGTTCACTGGGGTCAATTTGTAGCTGATCAAAAGTCTTCTTGAATATAATATTGACTGAGCTGCCAGTGTCTATGAAGGTACGAGCGATGGCGTAGTTGGCTATCACAGCTTTGATGATTAATGCGTCGTCATGAGGTATTTCTACCCCCTCAAGATCTTTGGGCCCAAAGCTTATTTCAGGACCGGCTGCTCGTTCCATGCTGCATCCTACTGCATGAATCTCCAATCTTCGGGCATGTGCTTTTCTGGCTCTGTTAGAATCCCCATCAGTGGGTCCACCCGTAATAATGTTAATATTACCCCGAGCAGCATTGTTTCTATTCTCTTCCTGACGAGTCATTGTGGTTTCAGAAGGTGCTTTATCTGATACTTGGCTGGTACCAGCTGGTACCGGTATTGCTTCTTGTCGGGCTCCATCCGGGTGATATTCCTGTTTGAGCGGACTTTGCTGCCTGGGGTACTGCTGCCGGTAATAGTTCAGCCTCTGATAGCGCTCTTTATTGACTCGCTTATTTCTCAAAACAAAACAGTCATCAGTGTGATGACTGCTAGTTTTATGATAAGTACACCATCTTCTTGGTGCCTCCAGCTGCATCTCTACATGCTGTACAGCCTGTGGATGATAATCTGGTTGTCGATGAGGTGGATGAGTGGTTCTAGGTCCTCTTGGTGGGGGTACCGGGGTCGGAGCCTTCTCCTTCGTGTGAGTGGGAGAAGAGGGAACACCTTCTTTCCTACGAGCAGCTTGGGCTTCTTCTACGTTAATGAACTCAGTGGCACGTTCAATCAGGGAATCAAAATTAACAGGAGGATTTCTTACCAAATCTTTAAGAAATCATTATCATTTAGACCCTGAGATAAAGCACTTACTAATATTTCAGTAGTAGCATTAAGTACATCTATAGCTACCTGATTGAACCTTTTAATATATGCCCGGATGGATTCTTTAGACGTCTGCTTAATTGAAAATAGGCTCCACGGGGTCTTATGATACCTTTTGTTGCTGGAGAAATGATGTAGAAAGACTTTCTTGAAATCTTTAAATTTTCGAATAGTTTTTTCAGGTAATCTTTTGAACCAGCGCTGTGCTGCTCCCCCAAGAGTAGTGAGAAACATCCGACACTTCACCCCATCGGAGAATTGTTGCAACAAGGCTACATTCTCAAATTTCAACAAGTGATCTTCCGGATCTGTGGTTCCGGTATATTCTCCAATTTGAAGATTCTGATATCGCTTAGGAAGTGGGTCATCTAATACACTTTGTGAAAATGGGGAGATGACCTTTTCTGGTGAACTATCACTAGTTATCATTTTGACTTTACGCTTCTCTTTGTCCGGTACCTCACCGAAGGACTCTTGGAATACAGGCTTCTTACCCCCTGGATCTAAGGGAGTGCGAAGGAAGGCTCGTGGACGCCTGGTTGGAGAAACAGTAGCTGGAGGAAAATATAAATGTTCTTCTTCTTCTGTCTCCTTTCCTTTCCGAGGTTCAGTAGTTGATATCGCCGGATGATGAGCCATCGACAGAGTAGCCCCAGTATGAGCTTGTAGTTGTTGTTGCTGTTGTTGTAGGGCTTTCTGAATATGAGAATTAATGAGGAGATCCAAATCCTCACGACTGATAGTAAGTAGGTTCGACTTCCCAGCTTCTTCCATCACGTAGTCTCAGATTCAGGTGAAGTTCCCACAGACGGCGCCAAATTTGATCCTGTCTGAGAAGCTAACCGTGAAGGAGATCCGGAAGAAGGAAACCCACCGTACTAATAAAGAATAATGCCGATAGAACCTCAACCCGAGAAACCCAAAGCGGATCGGAAGAAAACCAGAGTCACCGAAGGAAATCTGATAAGTAGGAAGAAATCCCCGTCCAGATAGGAGAAAGTCGAACTCCCAAAGCTCCTGCGGCTCCCTGCGCACAAGAGACCAACCAACGCTATCGTCAGTGACCTAAGACCGGGGTGGGAATCCCTGGCTAGGCCCTCCGACGATCAAGTCAGTGATCTCCTTTGATGTGAAGGAAAGAAGAAAAGAAGATGAACAGTAGCCAGAAAATTAGGGTTGTGAAAGTACACAATGGTGTGAACTTACCTAGCCAACGGAGAGGATTCCCCCTTTTATACCACTTCATGTAACCTCCGTAGCCATGAAGTGGACCTCGGTTTGTTAGAGTTCGTTATGAGATGACGTCAGCTGCGCCCTTGCGGAAGATAATTTTTAAGGAATCTTTTTTTACCCCAGATGTACCTTCTTTGTCGTTTAGCGCCTGCAAGACAAGCTGAAAGCATATTTCCCGCCAAAATATATATTCTCTATCATGAATTAGTCTATTCGATATATTCATGTATGATTTTTCTTCATGTGACTTCTGTTTGTATCTTTGTTGTGTTAAAAAATAATATTTTATTCAACATGTTTCTAAGATATTCATTGAAGGAACTATGTGGGTTCTTTGCTCTGGAGTGTGTATCGGTCGTTATTGGCTTACCTTCATACGACAGGTATGTATCGACCGATATTGGCCTACCTTCGTTCGGCAGGCATGTATCGACCGATATTGGTCTATCTTTGCTTTGGAGTATGTATCGGTCGTTATTGGCTTACCTTCATACGGCAAGCATGTGTCGACCGATATTGGCCTACCTTCGTTCCGCAGGCATGTATCGACCGATATTGTTCTATCTTTGCTTTGGAGTATGTATCGGTCGTTATTGGCTTGCCTTCATACGGCAAGCATGCATCGACCGATATTGCCCTACCTTCGTTCGGCAGGCATGTATCGACCGATATTAGCCTACCTTCGTTCGGCAAGCATGTATCGATCGATATTGGTTTATCTTTGCTCTGGAGTATGTATCGGTCATTATTGGCTTGCCTTCATGCATCGACCGATATTGGCCTACCTTCGTTCGGTAGGCATGTATCGACCAATATTAGCCTACCTTCGTTCGGCAAGCATGTATCGACCGATATTGGTCTATCTTTGCTCTGGAGTATGTATCGGTCGTTATTGGCTTACCTTCATACGGCAAGCATGTATTGACCGATATTGACCTACCTTCATTCGGCAGGCATGTATCGACCGATATTGGCCTACCTTTGTTCTGAAAGTATGTTTCGGCCGTTATTGGCCTACCTCCTTTGACTCTTTCTTCCTTTTCATTCCTCATCTGAAGACCCTTAAAACCTAACCCATATCAATGTTGAAAGAGCGCTTTCAGCACGCTATCATGATGCAATGACTATACTCTAACCTCAGGGAAAGGAGCTTGATTTGCTCATTGTAATATTGCATGATAATGATGGTTCTCTTTATGGTATGATGTCTTTCTTGCACTTGATCTTGTTCGACACAACTTGATATTTTTGCTTGTTGACAAATATCAATTGGTTGAACCTTTTAGCTTTATTTTTTTCCCTTTCCTTGTTCGCTTTATTATTATATGCCATAATTATTACAAGTGATCAAAATCATATATGTGAGACTAGCCTTGGTTTAGTTTCACAATGTTGCTTGACAAAGCATGTTTTCAAGATGAGTAAATAGTACCTTGCCAATATTGGCCTCTAGATCAATGGAAAGGTGAGTACGTGGAAGGTGGATCTATTTTTCTTGTTCTTCTTTGTGTTACTAAGGCTTGATTTATAGGTTGGAGGAAGGGACACAGTTCTTGTCGATGCATTGTCAAGGCGCATTCTCATCCTGGGAAGATTCTAGCCCTTCTATCACAGTTGTAAGTAATTTTGTCAATCCTTACTAGTCTAAGTAATTTCTTAGTCTATGTATAGTTTCCTTGATGTATCCTTACTATCACATGCAATGTATTAATATTTCATTTAGACAAGAAATTGCTAGAATCAATATAAAAATTCTGTTAGCTTAATGTAAAGTTTGTTATTTATATTCAAATTTAATTGCATGATTTATTATCCTTTCTCTTTTTTATCAAATACAATTACTTAAATGAGGGTTAGTTTACATTGTTTAAAGTTCAGACATGTTTGTATTGTAATGCTTCATAGTAGAATAAAAAGCCTAACTAGTTGAGGGGATAATGACCTTGTTTTGGATATTTTTATCTTCTAATATATGTTTATATTTTGCAAGTTCTATTGACAAAGTTTCCTAGCATGCCACCAACGTTCTAAGTAACATCAAATGTTGTCCAGGATTTGACAATTACAAGTAATATTCACTTAACAATCTATATTTCTTTATCTATTTTTTTCATAATTAATTAAATGCATTAGTTGAATATAACAGTTAAAATAGATTTATATGGAACATGTTGGTCTATGTTCCTGTATGAATTGCACTTTTATTTGAAGCATAAATTCTTATGTGCATGTTGATCCTTGTTACTAGTGTTGTGAAGCACTAACATTGCAAAATAGTGTTACAACTGACAATCAAGACTACATGGAATAGTATCATCCTCAAAGGTACACGCACTTGCTGTATAAGGTTATGGTTAGTAAAATTATAAAGTTGTAACCATTAGCCATATCACTAAAAATTGGCAAGATATAAAAAATTTACATTTCCAACCTCATATAGCATTAGTATTATGCATTGAAATTGATAATAAGAAAATATAAGTAGATTAACAGCTAGGGTTGTTTTTCTTTAAATTGTTAATTTCCTTATCCTGAGTCCAATTACTCTCAACTCCCTAAACTAAATCAAGTAAATGACAAGAAGTTCTATTATTTTCTTAATATTGTCTATTTGTCATATGTTAGTAAATTGAGGTCTCACAATATTCTTCATTAATTATTGTTAATGCAAACCAATATGGTTAACCTAAAATTGGATCTATTGGTATAGACATAGATACCAGTTAGTATGTGATAAGGCTGTTACACATGCTATTTCCATCAAATCTATATGATTAGTCTCCTTAACTCTATATATCTGTAGGTGGAGATTAGGAAGAGGGCATAAAAAAATATGAGGTCTTGTTTTACTTTTGCCTCATAGGAGATGAGTCTTTTTAGTAGGAATCTTACTATTTTACACAATGTGGATATAAAATTTTTTTTATTATCATGTTGTGCACACACTTTTAATCTCATGTTCATTTAAATATTGTATTAGGTGTTATGGATGAATTGTTTAAGGTTCTTGAAAACCTATAATATAACAACTTGGGCACAAGATGCACTTATTCCATGTAAAATAAATGGTGGACGTTGAAAATTTCATTGTTTTTCAGTAGAATCATATTCAAGTTTTCAAATTTACTTGTTCCAGATATAAATACTATTTGTCTTCTTATTCCACGTGCTTTGAGGAGGCACGGTGATGGAACCATGCTGAGCAAAAAGTAGCTAGCTAATTAATTAATGTTTCGTCAATGGAAAACCACACATTCATGATTCTAATTCTCTATCTGTAATACATTATTTTGTTCAAAAGCATCCATGACCACATCATCAAATTATGTCTATGCATGTTTACTAAATGCATCTTTCTTTCTATTATTAACAGGTATCATTCTCCACATTAAGCTAAAATTTAGACACTACCCCACTATTTCATACACTTGCACTAACATGATCTCATCTACCAATTCTCTTTAAATGCTCTCCGATGTTGATCTCTCCATTCACTCATTTCAACATCAACAAAGAGCTACCTTCATATACATCAACAATCACCCTATTCTTTGTTGGTGCAACCTTAGGTCAAGGTTGACCTGGTTGACCCGACTCGAGTTGACCTGACTCGAGTTGTATTTTGATGTTTGACGAGAATAGAAAAGTTGTATCTTGATGTTTGACAAGAATACAAACTTGGGAGATTGTGGGTGCAACCTTCAGTCAAGGTTGACCTGGTTGACCCGACTTGAGTTGACTTGATTCGGTAAAGTCCAAGTATGGAGACTTGGCATGGGAAAAGTCCAAGTATGGAGACTTGGCACGGAAAAGTCCAAGCAGGGAGCTTGGCACGGGGAAAAGTCCAAGTATGGAGACTTGGCACGGAAAAGTCCAAGCAGGGAGCTTGGCATGGGAAAAGTCCAAGTATGGAGACTTGGCACGGAAAAGTCCAAGCAGGGAGCTTGGCACGGGAGAAGTCCAAGTATGGAAGCTTGGCATGGGAAGTCGGAGAGGGCTCGGCAGCTCGTTCTCCGGACTAGGTCAGAGAGGGCTCGGGAGCTCGTTCTCTGGACCAGACGAAGTCGGAGAGGGCTCGACAGCTTGTTCTCCGGACTAGGTCAGAGAGGACTCGGGAGCTCATTCTCCGGACCAGACAGAGTTGGAGAGGGCTCGGTAGCTCGTTCTCCAGACTAGGTCAGAGAGGGCTCAGTAGCTCGTTCTCTGGACCGGATGAAGTCGGAGAGGGTTCGGTAGCTCGTTTCTCCAGACTAGGTCAGAGAGGGCTCGGTAGCTCGTTCTCTAGACCGGGAAGGCTTTAGGATTTAGGGCTCGGAAGCTCTAAGGCATTGGATCGGTCTGGTGACCGATCCAGTGATACTCAGGTTTATCTGATCGGTCTGGTGACTGATCAGTAACCAAACAGTGGTTCGCTGTAGGTTATCTGATCGGTCCACAGATCGATCAGAAAATGATCAGGAAGCTACTGATCGTTGCCTGATCGATCCATAGACCGATCAGGCTTTAAAGCCAACCCTCACAGAGATGGCTGACCGGTCTGGGGACCGATCAGCCTAGGGCCTGATCGGTCCACAGACCGATCAGATGGCTCCCAGACCGATCAAGGTGGAGCCTGATCGGTCCAGGCCTAGCCGTTGCGACACAATGGCTAGATTTCTGTGTTGCTCTTTGTCTTCATCACAGGTGCAGCAGGTGCAGGATATATATCGAGGTCGTGGGCCTCTACAAAAAAAAAAAGTTCTTGCTCTTCCTCCTTACTGCGATTTGAGCTTTGCTGAGCTCCCTATTCCTGAAGCTTCGTGTGAGCTTCCCTCGACTGGGTGATCAGCTGTTGTTGACATCGTGAAGTTGCTGCTTCATCGAACTCCAGTCGACGAGAAGGCAAGCAAAGTGTTTTTACATTTATATTGTTCTTGTTTTCTTTCTCTATTGGTTGTACTCCATTCTTGCTGTTGCAAGAGAGATTGTGGTGAGGTTTCTCCACCCAGAAGGAGTTCATATTAGCCGGTTATCCGGGGTCTCATCCACGGACGGATTGATAGACTTCGTCCACCTTACGGACACGCCGAGGAGTAGGGGTATCATCTCCGAACCTCGTTACATCATCGTGTTTGAGGTTTGATCTTCTCCACTTTCGTTTCTACATTGTATTTCCGTTGCGCTAACCTAAATTGTAGGAAGAAACGATAATTTGAGGTCGGCTATTCACACCCCGCCTCTCTAGCCGCATCCGAAGGTCCTAACAAGTGGTATCAGAGCAAGGTTGCTCTTCGACGGATTAACACCCGGGAGAGCACAAGCTAGAGAATGGATCGACTTGGAGAAGACATCACGATTCCACCCTTCTACGATCGCGACGACTTCGCGTATTGGAAGGTAAGAATGAAGTATTTTCTTATGACTAACCTAGTAAATTAGAATTGTGTACAAGTAGGTTTTATTCCTCCGGTGGATAAAGAAGGAGAACCTCTTGAGAAGAAGAAGTGGACGAGGGAACAAATCCACCGATCCATGATCAACGACGAGGTAACAAAAATCTTTGAATTTTCATTACCTAATGATGTCTTGCATAAGATAGGTGGATACAACGATGCCAAGGAGTTGTGGAACAACTTGGTTAAGTTCCATGAGGAGAGCTCCAATTCAAGTCATGAAGAGGAGTCAAGTGAGCCAAGTAGCTCACATCATGGAGGTATGGAATTAGAAGTTGAGGGCTACTCAACATCTAAGGAAGAAGAGGAGAAGAGTTCTTCTTCAAGATTGGAGCAAGAAGAAGAAGTCTCTACCTCCGGAAGGGATGAAGAAGAGAGCTTATATCCATCCTCAACCCTAGGTAACTCAAGCAACTTAATTTGAAGTAAATTACATATAATGTGCTTTGAGTGTAGGGAATATGGGCATTACAAGAGTAAATGTACAAAGAGGATTAGGAAGACTCCACCGGCGCCAAAGGTCAAGGAAGCCGGAGTCCCGATACGCAAGGGCAAGGAGCACGTGGTATGCTTCCAATGCAAGCAAAGGGGACATTATAGGAGCCAATGTCCGAGGGGGAGGCAACCTCACAAGGACAAGAGACCAAGAACATCTATGGGGGGAGCTAAGGCAAACCCTAAGGTACCCTTTAAGGCACATTATTGCAATTCTAATAAGAAACATGCTAGTAGCTTTATTGCAATTGCCAATGATGATAAGCATGATAACCATAGAAACCGATACATGTGCTTAGGTGCCAAACATGTTAGTCTAGGTAAGGATAATACTAGAAATGCCAACCCTAGAATTAACTCATCTAAGGTTAAGGAAAACCTAGATAGGAATCCCAAAACAACTAGACATATGCCTAGGAATACCTCAAAGAAAAATGACAAATTAAAACTTGAGGTATTAGAGAAGGAAAATCAAGTCTTGAGGTCAAGACTTGACACCTTAGAAAAAACTCTTAAGAATTTGGAGAAGTCAACTCTAGGGTCTAAGGGTCAAAAGCAAAAGCCCAAGGATATGAGAGGTTTGAGTCACAAACCTAAGTCTCAAGTGGTCAAGCCCACTTACCATAATGTTCCATTCGATTATGGAACAAGACCTAGGGATAGAAAGACCATCACCAAAGTCACAAGGGGAGTCACCCCTAGAGTTGATCTTGATGAGTCCCAAATGACCAAGGCTTTAAAGCCTAGGAGGGTCATTAGGAGGGTTGCTAGGGAAGTCATCCCTAGTGAATATTTAGTGAACCCAATGAGCTCAAATAGGTTTTGGGTTCCTAGGAGCGTGATTTCATCACGCTAGATGGTTTAGGGTGTGCCCACCTTATTTGGATAGGTAGTTAACCTAATCATGGCAAAAGGTGGCATTTTAGGAAGTTTCAAGGTATAACTAAGCCTTGAAAATGAAATTAAAAATTATTCCTAAGGTGATTAGGATGTGCCAACCACATTTGAAGAATTTTCTAGGGTCAATCTAATTGGCACATAGTGATCTAAAAATTTTTAGTATATGATTTTAGGTCTATTACACTTAGGAATATAGAATTTATGGCAAAATGATCAAAATTATCAAAATGGCAACTAAGGCTAGAATTAGGTATTTTCTATACCTTTATATGTTATTTGTCATATATTGTTTGTCATATGCCATGTCATGACATCATATTTAGTTTATTGTCATTTGAAATGTCATGATAATGCTTAGGTTAATTATATGTCATGCCTTATTTAAGTTTCATACTTTATGCCATGACATCATGACATTGGCACATGTTTCCACTTATGATATTATTTTATGCCATGTCATCATCTCTTGCATGTATGATCAATTAAATTGATTTAAGGATAAAAACACAATTTGATATGAGATCAAATTGTTGTTTAGAAAATGCATGAGAACTTAGCTTAAGATGACCTCAACCCATATCTCACATCAAAATTGACTTGGATGTGTTTGATACACCTTAGATGTGTGTGAGATATTAGGATTATGAGTTAGGATCAAGGTGCATAGTTCTTGTACCTAGATGAGCCTAATTCGAAATTGAGGATCATAGGAAAAGCTTGCGTACAAGTCATGTACACTTAGCCCTAAGATTGTGGTCCTAAATTAAATGGTTTAAAATTATTTCAAAATTGATTTGAAAAACCTTGATGAATCTTTTCTAATGATAACATTCATCATTGAGCAAGTTGACACAAAGATGGATTAACCTTGAGCTATTTCAAAGTCTTTCGAACTTTGTATCAAGATTTAAAAATAGAAATTATTTTCATAGAAAACTATTTTTCCATGATAATATATGTTATGAGGAATGTATCCTCAAAATTTTACAATTTTTGGAATTTTTTGTGATTTTTTAGGGGTTTCTGAATTTCGGGAGAAAAATCAGAAATCCCTATCAGAGATTTGTGGACCGATCAGAGGGGATCCTGATCGGTCCAGGGAAGTCTGGATCGGTCACTGGACCGATCCAGAGAAGTGTGGATCGGTCTGGTGACCGATCCAGTGAGGTTCTGATCGGTCTGGTAACCGATCAGAGCGTGCCAAAATGCTGATTTTCGATTGTTGTCTGAAATTTCAGCTTTGGAAGTTGGTGTTTTTGATTTCTAAAGGGTTGAAACTCTCCAAGACATTGTTGGTGCAATGGTCAAGGGGGAGTTGACCTTTAGGGGGAGTTTTACCTATTGGTCAAAGGGGAGTTGACTTTTAGGGGGAGTTTTTACTCGATTTCTGAGGATGAGTGATATGGGATTATCACTAAGTTGATTATTGTCTTTAGTATCAAGGGGGAAATTAAGGGTTTCAATGAAAAGTATGGGGCTTTCATTAGGAAGAAACTTTTAACCTTGATTCACTCTTTTTAATGTGTGTCAAAAAGGGGGAGAAATGTCTAGAGAATGTTCAAGGAAGAACATTAGAGTTTGGGGAGAATGTTCAAGGAAGAACATTGATTGGAGAACTATTAGAAAACCTAAGTTAGGTTATCGGGTTAACCTAACTTGATTATGGTTTTGTCAAACATCAAAAAGGGGGAGATTGTTGGTGCAACCTTAGGTCAAGGTTGACCTGGTTGACCCGACTCGAGCTGACCTGACTCGAGTTGTATTTTGATGTTTGACGAGAATAGAAAAGTTGTATCTTGATGTTTGACAAGAATACAAACTTGGGAGATTGTGGGTGCAACCTTCGGTCAAGGTTGACCTGGTTGACCCGACTTGAGTTAACTTGATTCGTTAAAGTCCAAGTATGGAGACTTGGCACGGGAAAAGTCCAAGTATGGAGACTTGGCACGGAAAAGTCCAAGCAGGGAGCTTGGCACGGGGAAAAGTCCAAGTATGGAGACTTGGCACGGAAAAGTCCAAGCAGGGAGCTTGGCACGGGAAAAGTCCAAGTATGGAGACTTGGCACGGAAAAGTCCAAGCAGGGAGCTTGGCACGGGAGAAATCCAAGTATGGAAGCTTGGCATGGGAAGTCGGAGAGGGCTCGGGAGCTCGTTCTCCGGACTAGGTCAGAGAGGGCTCGGGAGCTCGTTCTCTAGACCAGACGAAGTCGGAGAGGGCTCGACAGCTCGTGCTCCGGACTAGGTCAGAGAGGGCTAGGAGCTCGTTCTCTGGACCAGACAGAGTTGGAGAGGGCTCGGTAGCTCGTTCTCCGGACTAGGTCAAAGAGGGCTCGGTAGCTCGTTCTCTGGACCGGATGAAGTCGGAGAGGGCTCGGTAGCTCGTTTCTCCAGACTAGGTCAGAGAGGGCTCAGTAGCTCGTTCTCTAGACCGGGAAGACTTTAGAATTTAGGGCTGAGAAGCTCTAAGGCATTGGATCGGTCTGGTGACCGATCCAGTGATACTCAGGTTTATCTGATCGGTCTGGTGACCGATCAGTAACCAAACAGTGGTTCGCTGTAGGTTATCTGATCGGTCCACAGACCGATCAGAAAATGATCAGAAAGCTACTGATCGTTGCCTGATCGGTCCACAGACCGATAAGGCTTTAAAGCCAACCCTCAGAGAGATGGCTGACCAGTCTGGGGACCGATCAGCCTAGGGCCTAATCGGCCCACAGACCGATCAGATGGCTCCCAGACCGATCAGGGTGGAGCCTGATCGATCCAGGCCTAGCCGTTGCTGCACAACGGCTAGATTTCTATGTTGCTCTTTGTCTTCTTCACAGGTGCAGCAGGTGCAGGATATATATCGAGGTCGAGGGCCTCTACAAAAAAAAAAAAATTCTTTCTCTTCCTCCTTACTGCGATTTGAGCTTTGATGAGCTCCCTATTCCTAAAGCTTCGTGTGAGCTTCCCTCGACTGGGTGATCAGCTGCTGTTGACATCGTGAAGTTGCTGCTTCATCGAACTCCAGTCGACGAGAAGGCAAGCAAAGTGTTTTTACATTTATATTGTTCTTGTTTTCTTTCTCTATTGGTTGTACCCCATTCTTGCTGTTGCAAGAGATATTGTGGCGAGGTTTCTCCACCCAGAAGGAGTTCATATTAGCCGGTTATCCGGGGTCTCATCCACCGACGGATTGATAGGCTTCGTCCACCTTACGGACACGCCGAGGAGTAGGGGTATCATCTCCGAACCTCGATACATCATCATGTTTGAGGTTTGATCTTCTCCACTTTCGTTTCTACATTGTATTTCCGCTGCGCTAACCTAAATTTTAGGAAGAAACGATAATTTGAGGTCGGCTATTCACACCCCCCTCTCTAGCCGCATCCGAAGGTCCTAACATTCTTCAGGTAAGATATATAGATAGACTTTTGTTTTTTTAAATTTTCTTGTATACCTGTGCTATCGATGTTGTTTTTTACATATAGAACTACAATGAACGGAAAGAAAGGTAGAAGTATTCAGATCAACATTTGCTTGCCGCCAAACACAACACCATAATCAGAAAGCATGAAGAAGTCTACCAAGGATCATAATGGCAAAGCCACGATACCAATGAGGAAATTGATGATGGAAGTGTGGGAGTTTGCCAGAGAGGACACATACAGGGTGACCTTTCCCTCAAGGTTGGCTTGGCTTGCCTCCTCGTCTCCCTTCTCATTCTCATCCAAGCACCTTATCAAGTCTTCGACACAAACTTCATATTGGAAAAGGTTGGTATGAAAAAATAAGCAAGTGAGAAAGAGGAGTCCAATGAAATCCTACAAGTTGAAGATTGTGATGGGACTTGGGTTAATAATAATTAAGTGCAATCCTACATGGCATGAACCACCATTAACAGCTTCTAGTCTTTTGGATATTGTTTATAGTTGTAAATACAATTTATTTGTTTATTTGTATTGGGATAAATTTTATTTGAACATGAGATATGTTTCTTCTTTTGTGATTGTAATTCTTGTATAACTAACATTTTGAATGATATTGATGTGGGGAATATTATTTCTTGATTATGATTCTTTATTATATATTTAAATTGAAATATGATATATTAATATTAAAAGATAATAATTTAAAAGACAATGGTTTAAAACTATTATTGTTGTCTATCACCCTCAAAGACAACGGTAAAAACCGTTGTCGTAGCCCCAAAAATGATTATAACTAGCAGTGTTATTAAAAATGCTCTAAATAACAATGGTTTTAAACCGTTGTCTTTTTATTTAAAGATAATGATTTAAAACCATTGCAAAACTGTTGTCTTTTCATTCAAAGACAACGGTTTAAAACCATTGTTGTAACCCCCCACTTTTAACAACACTGTCAATTACAACGGTTTTTAACCGTTGTCTTTTAATGTTTTTGTTGTAGTGTATCTGCTTAACTTTCAAAACTTTTGCTTCCTTGTAACATATAGGGATTGGAGATAGCCCAGGAGATGGATAACTATCTGAGTGGAGGGGCATGCTCCCTAGTCATTACAAATCCGCCGATGCCCGCTAAGGCTCGGGCCGAAGCTTGGGATAACACAAAGACCCATCTGATGGATGAATTGTTTGCTGCTAAGAATGAGGACAGACTTCTTCTAGGGAGGTAGATCTACTGAGAAAGATAGTATCCAAGTTGGAAGGGAAGGAAGAGATGTTGACCACCACTCTCGAGAAGTTGAGGAGGATAGAACACAATCCCTTGGTAAATTGTATTCAACTCAATCTCGCAAATACCTTTTTAAGCATGAGGTTCATGATTTTAAGGTCGAGCTAGCTAGCAAGGATGTAAGACTAGCTACTCAAGAGAGTGAGGGGTAGGCGAGATTCGGGTCAGACCCAAAAGTTATTTGCTTTCTGATAGATCACATGCTTTCCTATTTGAAAACAGGATTTGATGATTGTATCTCTCAGTTGGCCAATCAACCATTCTTTTCCCAACATCATTTAGTAATTCTAGCTTGGGTCTGACTTGTGCTTCTTAGTTGGGTGAGCTTCCACCATTTGATAAAATATTTAGATTCCTCTCTCCTTTCTTGATTCTCATGCATTATATAGGATGGACACATGTACCTATATCTTCTCTCATATGATTGTAATCATAGCCTGTTAGTACGCCAAGGTAGTTTTGATATGATCAATCAAGTCAGGTTAGGTCCTATTAGTTTTTAACTCCTGTGTTTAAGTGTGTAGGAACTTAGGAGCACAAGAAGTCGAGCAAAAGATGCAGCTTACGTGAAGGACGACACAGAAGAAAGTTGACGGGCTTGGTGAGTCTGAGGGACGAGGTGTTGTGAAAGAGTACGAGGGCAGACGAGAAGGAGGCGCACGGCGTTTCCGAGGGACGAGAAGCTAGAGAGGAAGATTGCTCGAAGGCCGGAAGTTGGGTTTGGATGAGCCCTATTCTGAATGGCCGAGATCACCCAAGCGAGCGGAGCCTGAGCGGAAGACCCGGATCAAGGCAAGTGGAACTAGAGCAGAAGACTAGGACCAAAAGTTAACAAGATGTTGACTTTCTTGGAATGGGCACCCAGACTCGCCAGACTTCGGGCACCTGGAAACCTTCCGGGTGCTCGGACCAAGATTTTTATCCGGAACGCATCAAACACGATTCGTTGCGAGGGGGATAAAGCTAAATACAATACTTATAATCAATTCTGTTTGAGTTTAGCTTTTTAGTTGTGAGATTTAATTACTGTAAAAGGCTTCTCCACCCAGAGGAGATTTTTACTGAGTTTTTCATCTTCCTTGGCTTAACAACCTCCCCGGTTGTAACCAAGTAACTCTTTCTGATCCTCTTCCTTTTTTTAATCTTTTAATACTTTTTATGCAAGTGTTTATTTTGATAAAGCTATAAGTCAAGCGAGGTCTTTTCATTTTATTGTACATGCTATTCACCCTCCCTCTAGTCGATCACCAAGGGACCAACAAGTGGTATCAGAGCCTAACAGCTTCAGGAGGACTAACTGCCGAATGAGGCACTCAAGATGGTCAAACCGAGCATCTTCCCAACAAAGTTCGAGGGGGAATTCATGAGATGAAAGAAAAGGATGGAGGTATTTGTTGGAACCCCAAGGTTGTTTTGATGTGATCAAATAAGTTAAGTTAGGTTCTGTGGTATTTTAACCCTGTGGCTAAGTGTGCAGGAACTTAGGAGCACAGAAAGTCAAGCGGAAGATGCAGCTAGCGAGAAGGACGGCACGGGAGAGTGACGGCGGGCTCGGTGCGTCTAAGGGATGAGGCGCTACGCAAGAGTACACCGGCCGACGAGAAGGAAGCGTGCGGAGTTTCCGAGGGATGAGAAGCCGGAGCGGAAGATTACTCGGGGAGCAAGAGATGCAGCTAGCGAGAAGGTCAGCACGGGAGAGAGCTGACGGGCTCGGTGCATCCGAGGGATGAAGAGCTGTGGATGAGTACGCTGGCGAACGAGAAGGAAGCACGCGACGATTCTGAGGGATGAGAAGCCAGAACAGAAGCCTGCTCGAGAAGGTCAGAAGTTGGGTTCGGGTGAGCCCTATTCCGGATGGCCGAGATCACCCAAGCAAGCAGAGCCGGAGTGAAAGACCCGAACCGAGGTGAGCTGAACCGGTGCAGAGGGTCCGGACCGAAAAAAGTCAACTCTATTGACTTTCTTGGTCCGGGTGCTCGGAACCCTTCCCGGCGCTCGGACCTGGATTTCATCCAGCCCGCGATCAAACACAATCTATGCGAAAGGGATAAAGTTTTATCCCCTTCTAGACGCCTTGAACGCTTCCAGGCACCCTGACCAAGTCTATAAATATAGCCTTGGTCAAAGAAGCTCAACAACAAAAGCAATTCTGATTACAACACTTGTATGCTTTCATTGTTAGTTTAGCTTCTTATTTTTCTGTGCTTGAATGCTGTAAGAGGCTTCTCTGCCCAAAAGGAGATATCTATTGCGCTTCATTCTCCTTGGATTAACAACCTCCCCGATTGCAACCAAGTCAAATCTGGTGCCTCCGCTTATTTAATTTCTGCAAGTGTTACTTTGAAAGTCTGCGAAGGGTAGTTTGTTTTTTTTGTGCATGCTATTCAACTCTCCTTCTAGCCGACCATTGGTCTCCAACAAGTGGTATCAGAGCAAGGACGTCTCAGGAGGACTAACTGCTGACTGAAGCAATGAGATGGCCAAAACTAACATCTACCCACCAACATTCGAGGGGGAGTTCACTTTTTGGAAGCAACGAATGGTGGTTTATTTTAAAACTGATTTTAATATGTTACTAACAATGAAATATGGTGTTGAATTGCCCAAAACAAAGAAGGAGAAGAACTTGAGGAGCATCAATGGACCGATGAGCAATGTAATGATGTTATGGCAAATGGTAAGGCTGTGTCCAGTCTTCTGAGCGTACTACCTGCCTAGGATCTCGACAGAGTTAGAAAATACAAAAGCGCAAAAGAACTTTGGGAAAAGCTCTTGAAGCTCTATGAAGAACTAGTTGAAGTTGAATCCAACTCTCGGTGGACACCAAGTTGTCGTCAGAAGAGTCCGAGATCGAGAAAATTATTGGGACAACCCTGATAACCGAATTCCATCCCGAGGACATAGAAAACTCATCCCAAATGAGCATCAATGAAGGGGGAGAGTCTTCGGAAGAAAACAACTCAATAGGGGGAGAATCAACAGCTAATAAGGTAAGTCAGGTATGGTCTCCACCTCTTGATCAATTGACTAATTCAATCAAAACATTGTCGAAAGATTTTTGTGAAGCAAAAGTTATATTGTTGAAAGATTTTTTCGAATTAGAAATTATATTGTCGAAAGATTTTTCCAAAATAGAAGTTATATTGTCAAAAGATTTTTTCGAATCAGAAATTATATTGTCGAAATATTTTTGCAAATTAAGACCTAAAAAGCTATTAATAAAGAATAGTGAGTTAAAAGAAACTCAAGCAACAGTTTGGCGATTAACGGATTTCAACAAACTAAAAATAGAAAGTGACATGTCAGAGGAACAAATACAGAGTTTAAAATTTTCTGTATATTCAAAATTCTCTGCTTTAAATTTGAGAAATTATAATAGATAAAAATGAAAATTTAAGTATCACACTGAAAAGAATTGACAATAACTTAAAATTTTCTTGTTCTCAAGAGTATGCTAGCGTAATTCTTTTCATAATTTTTTTTACTACAAAAATTTCGTTTGAGTTTATTCAATTGCTTTAAAGGCTTATCTCTATACAATTTGTTTAAATCTTGAAAATGTATTTTCTTTTGTCAAAATGCATGTTCTATTTTTCAGAAAATATTTCAAGATTTCAAAAATTGAATTAAGGCTTTCACTATCATTTTTTTTAAAAAAACATGTGTTTAAGATTAACAATTTTTTCAAGTCATTTTAACTTGATAAATTCAGAGTTTAAATTCTCTTATTCGTCTTGAAAATGTACCCTTAGACGTTTTAAGGAACCCTATTTTTTATGTGATCAAAGGGGGAGAAGGGAATATTAAGTCTAGGGGGAGATAG
This sequence comes from Zingiber officinale, assembly GCF_018446385.1. Classification (NCBI taxonomy): domain Eukaryota; kingdom Viridiplantae; phylum Streptophyta; class Magnoliopsida; order Zingiberales; family Zingiberaceae; genus Zingiber; species Zingiber officinale. The sequence continues at coordinate 74,341,195 of NC_055990.1, forward strand.
CTTTACAAATTTCTATCTTTTGCACTTTCATGCAAAATTTATTACCTTTAATTTATGTTGGTTAACCCTATCTTAACTTGGGTTGCTCACATCAAAAAGGGGGAGATTGTTGGAACCCCAAGGTTGTTTTGATGTGATCAAACAAGTTAAGTTAGGTCTTGTGGTGTTTTACCCCTGTATCTAAGTGTACAGGAACTTAGGAGCACAGGAAGTCGAGCGGTAGACGCAGCTAGCCAGAAGGATGGCACTGGAGAGAGCCGACGGGCTTGGTGCGTCTAAGGAATGAGACACTACGAAAGATTACACTGGCGGATGAGAAGGAAGCGTGCGGAGTTTCTGAGGGACGAGAAGCCGGAGCAGAAGATTGCTTGTGGAGCAAGAGACGCAGCTAGCGAGAAGGTAGGCAAGGGAGAGAGCCGATGGGCTTGGTGCGTCTGAGGGACGAAGAGCTGCGGATGAGTACGCTGGCGGATGAGAAGGAAGCATGCGACGATTCCGAGGGACGAGAAGCCGGACGGAAGCCTGCTTGCGAAGGCCGGAAGTTAGGTTCGGGTGAGCCCTATTCTAGATGGCCGAGATCACCTAAACAAGCGGAGCCGGAGCGGAAGACCCGGACGAGGCGAGCTAAACTAGAGCTGAGGGCCCAGACCGAAAAAAAGTCAACTCTATTGAATTTTTTGGTCCGGGCGCCTGGAACCATTCCAGGCACCCCGACCAAGGCTATAAATATAGCTTTGGTCCAAGAACCTCAACAACACAAGCAATTCTGATTACAACACTTGTATGCCTTCATTGTTAGTTTAGCTTCTTATTTTTCTATGCTTGAATGCTGTAAGAGGCTTTTTCGCTCGAAAGGAGATATCTATTACGCTTCATTCTCCTTAGATTAACAACCTCCCCGATTGTAACCAAGTCAAATTTGGTGCCTCTTCTTTTTGTTATTTTCTATTTATTTAATTTATCAAAGTGTTACTTTGAAAGTCCGCGAAGGGTAGTTTGTTTTTTTTATGCAGGCTATTCAACCCTCCTTCTAGCCGGCCAACGGTCTCTATCAGTATTCTTTAAGATAGACTTTGATTGACTTTTAATAATGAAATTTAATTTTGTAGCACCCAAAGGAAAATAAAAATATCAATGGACTAAGAAGGAGCAAGCCGACTTCATGGCAAACGACAAAGCAGAATTCCATCTACTAAGCATCTTACTGCCACAATAAGTCAACCAGATCGAAGCCTACGAGTTTGCTAAGGAGTTCTGGGAGAAATTCTTGGAACTACACGAAGGAACCTCAGAGGCGAAACTCGCAAGACAGGATCTGCTCAGAAACCAGATCAGCAACATCAAACTAGAAGAAAGTGAAACTGTTGTACACCTTCACTCAAGGATCAAGGAGCTCATCACGGGACTCATGAATCTCAGAGAAAAGGTAAGAAACCGAGTTTCGCTAAGGTATGTGCTTAACGCATTTCCTAAAAATACTGGATGAGCATCATTTGTAGATGCTGTTGGGTTTTTCGGACCGCAAAAATCGCTTTTTGCGTTGTGAAAACCCCGAATCCCATGCCACCAGAACCGTGCGAAGTTATAAAATAAAATTTTCTACGTGTACAAGTTTCTCTAACCTATATCTACACTAGATCTACAAAGAAAAAGAGATTACCCTTGATGCGAAGCCCTTCGCAAATCCCGCTCGTCCAAGGTTCGTCGGATCTCAAGGTTGTCAAGTGTACAACCCTCTATGTGTATCCACGCAAACAAATCGATGGAGAGAACCTCTAAAGATGTTCTTGCAACCTTAGAGGATCAGCAATGGTGGAGGAGAGGGAGAGAAGAAAGGTAGAGAGGAAGAAGAAGGAGGTTACACACACAAAATGAAACTCCCATAAAGACATAAAGTGGCCGGCCACATTGAAATGAGGTTATATACCTCCATGGGATATCAAGAGTCACAACTCTTGATCTCCCTCATGATGTGGCACACACATAAGCCAACCTTGATGATGTGGAACATCATCATTGGCCCACTTAATGCCAACTCACAAATGAGGTGGCAATGGTCAAGTCAAACTTGACCTTTCATCTTCCTCTCAAGTCAAGTCAAACTTGACCACTTCTCTCCCATGGTTGATCAAATCTAACCATTGGTTCAAGTCAATTTTAATTTAATAAATCCCTATTCATTGAATTAAATTGGCTCAATGAGTTTAAGTCCAAATTAGACTCATTTAATACATGAACCAAATTGAGTCCAACTCAATTAGTTTACTTTGGATTACTCTTAATCCAATTTGGTTCATTACATGAACCTAATCCTCTTGGTTCATCAAATGAAACTAATCTCCATCTAATTGCCCTTTGTGTGTGACCCTATAGGTTCTTGTAACGTTGGCAATGCTCCTAAACCCATTTAGAAGCATAAGTAATGAGCGGTATCTAGCAACACATCATTACTACCCAAGTTACAAGAATGTTGAGATCCAACATCACCTTGTGACTACTAATTGTGACTCTTCACAATATGTGACAATGTCCTTCTATCCTTGATATATAGATTGATCAATATGAGGCATAGACCGTGTCATCCTCTAATCAATCTAAATCTTGAATCTCAAGTTTACACACTAAATCAAATGAGCTCAACATCTCATATTGACTCATTTGGGCATGGCCATGCACTTAGTGGTCTCACTCTATCAAGAATAATGATTTCACTCCCGTCATATAGGAGGGATAGATCCCATCTACATCACTCACATCCCTCCGCATAATTTGTTACATACCCAGTAATCGCCTTTATAGTCCACCCAGTTACGGGTGACGTTTGACGAAGCCAAAGTATGTAACTCATTATGTAGGGAACCATGGTGACTTCATGTCCAAGGACTAATATTCATACTAATAGCCACATGAGAAAGTATATGACACTCATATAACGATCCATGATACTTTCTTATGGCGGGTCATTCAGTATATATTCTCCAATGCATACCCATGTGTCAACTTGATATCTCTATATCCATGACTTGTGAGATTAAGTCATCGAGTTGACCTATATGCTAGTCTCATCGCATTAACATTGTCCCTGAATATTAATACTTGACTAGGAATGATTAAGAGTAGTATTCCCTATATCATCTCACTATCAATTCAACAAATCGATTGATATAGGTAAGAACCTTGTCCTCAAGGACGCTATTATACTTAGTTATTTGGCACCAATACAAGTAAGCATAATAACCATAAACAAATGCTTTTATATATACATAAGAATATGATACAACGAGTCCATACAACAATCATGAAATGATAGGCTCTAGGGCTCTAACTAATAGATGCTTATTATATATCTAAAGATCTAGAATTAACTACATTAGAAGAATTATTTTCAACATTTGAAGTCCATGAAACAAAATGTGCAGATGTGAAGAAAGAGCCAAAGCACAACATTACCTTGAAGGCAAAGATGGATGAATGAGATTCTGAATCGTCTCTCAATGACGATGAAACGATGTTCATGGTAAAAAAATTCAAAAGATTATTTAAATCTAATAAATTTAATCAAGTGTAGGGTACAAAAAGAAAAATAAAAGTAAGATGCTACCACTACAATGAAGAAGGGTATATCAAAGATAATTGCCAAAAGTTGAACAGTAAGGGCAAGGACAAGGAAAAGAATAAGAAGCCAGTCCAACTCAAGTATAATCTAAAGGCAACGTGGGATGACACGTCATCCAAATCGGAGATAGAAGCCCTCGTCGGACTTGTGCTAGTAGCAAGTCACCAAGAAGACGAAGACGAAGCAAGCTCGTCTGAAATGAGCATCAAGAGCATCGATGAAGGGGGAGTGACATCGGAAGAAAGCAGTACTTTAGGGGGATCTTCAGATTACGGAATCGACAAGGTATGTTAGGTACGATCTCTACCTATGGATAAAATGTTTGAATTTATAAAGCTATTATCAAAAAATTACTATAAATTAGAGAAAGAAAATAAGGATATAAATTGACCAACAATTTGATCACTTTGTCATTGGCCTCGTATCTTTAAATTTGCTCCTCACTCTAATTGCTCTTCTTGATGATTTTACCTTTTGAATCCTTTAGAGCTTTAAAGCCTTCCGTTAGAGCAAACTATTGCTCTCCCTTCAGCATAAAGAAATTTTCGATCCTTGATTTACAAAGATCAAAGCTTGTCATTGTGAATGGTGAAGGAATCCTTGTGTCAAATTTGAGTCCATCTAAGAAATCCATCTTGAAGTTGAGCTCCATTTTGATGAAGTCTTTGACTTTGCTGACTTTAGGACTTCAACTTCCTCTTCTTCCTTTAGCTCATTTCTCTTTCGGCGATGAGTCCAGTGAAGAGTGGCTTTACTCTGATACCACTTGTTGGGTCACTCCGGGAGCTAGAGGAATGTGAATAGCTCGTATCACTCAGTTTCTCGCTTCGTAGATGTTGCAACTGAAAACTTGAAGCAAGCTCCTCCAATGCTAACTAGATGGATTTACTTAGTAGCAACCTCATACGATGTGACTAATCCAAGGATCCGACCCTCTCTCACACATCCACTATCAAAACGCTCCTTCTTAGAAATACTCCAAAGGAGAAGAAGCCTGGTACAATCTCTCAATACAACAAGAAGAAAATAGAAGCAAATACAATCGAAATCTTACAAGATTTACATAAATGAAACCCTAGCTAGCTTCTTCTTCCTGTTTGAGAACACCTATTGACCTTGAAAGTGCAGCAGTACTTGTCTCCAAGAAGCTTCAAGATTCAGTGGTGAGAATATGTGAGCTTGATGAAGAGAGTGGAAGAAGAGATATGGTGAATAGTGCATGCCAAACCCTTTTAGCGGGCTGATAACGGCTAGTTTTTCAATCTTAAGCGACTACTCTAATCGCTTAAGGGTTCTTAATTGATTAGCTGAATCGATTAAGAACATTTTTGTTCGATCACAAGAAACCCCATAAGCGATTAAGTCTCCCTGCTTAATCGCTTACCAAACATTCTGTTTCCTCATAGAATGGAGCTTAATCGATTAGACTAATCGATTAAGCCCTACCGAATCGCTTAAGGTAAGCGATTCAGGTCCCTTATGTTTCTCATGATTCTGATCCTCAAGCGATTAAGCCAACAACTTAATCGCTTAACATACGATGTAATTTATTAACCTAATCAATTACAAACCCTAACTTCCAAACCTAAGTCTAGGGTTCCTTTTACCTAACATCTGATTAACTATGACTTGTTCAGACTCCTTCACCTAGTGTCCGATCAATTCTTTGATCCACTTAGACTTTTCTCCTAGTGTCATGTGTCCGGTCAATCATTTGGCCCACCTGGATTTTTCTCTTCTTGCCAAGTGTTCAGTCAATGTTGACCCACTTAGACTTACCATATTATGCGTAATGTCTAGTTAGCCTTGACCCACTTGGACTTCCAATCACTGGGTGTCCGGTCAACCTTTGACCCACCCAGATTTTTAACTGCATGGCTTCATCATCAAGACTTTCTCACTACCTAGCTTTACTCACTAGGGCTTTTCACCAACCTTCACTTACCAGGACTTCTACACCAAGTTTTTGGTTAGCATTGACCCACTTAGATTTTCTTCTTCTACTAACCTTCCTATTGGTCAGCCCTTACCTAATCTCTAGTTAGGACTTCCCAATCAAGTGTCCGGTCAACCTTAATGACTCTTTTTTCACACTAAACTGATCAAACTTGACCAATCTCCCTAAATAGACAATTACATCTGCAATCTTCATATATTGTCAAATATCAAAACTCAAATATCAAGACTCAAGATTGAGCAAACTCAAGTTTAGTCATATTGGTCAACCTTAACCTAGGAAAATTACACCAATATTATCAGCATAATTTTTTTATAACAAATTTTGATATGGTATACGATATGAGAATTCGGTATTGGTATACCCTACCGATCCATCCCTAAGTACCTCTCCCTGATTCAGACCCCAAAAGTCATTCTTGCTCCTCGTTGCAAGGTTATGCTCTTCACTTGGATCCAGATGCAAAAACTCTCCTAAGTCAAGGATTCAAGTGCTTCTTTCCCAAACGAGTTTATAGGTAGTGGCATTTGGGGAATAAAAAATTCCTTCTATCTTCAAAATCCCCATGGATAGCCTGCGTGATCATATCTAAAGGTGCATGACATACTAAAGGAAAATATCTTCTTTTACTTTTTAACTTATCAGACTTTATTCGACTTCACTCTTCACTTCGACTTGGAGGGAGGACATGTAATATTGCCCAAGTAAATTCGTTCCAGTCTATGGCCATTTCATACCTACAATACCTAATCAGCTCTCCTTTCTGCCTAGGGTGACCCAGTCATCTTTGGGCCAAGGAATAATCTTTGGGTCGAGTGGCGACATTAGAGACTTATTGTATCAAAGCTAGGATGAGTTGGCTCTTCAAGGATGCTAACTTCTAACCTCCTCTGATACAGGGTCAGTATGTATTAGTGGTCCCCTTTGGAGAAAGGGATATTGAATTGACAACCAGACTAAGTCAGTGGTATAGACTCACAGTTGTCATCATATATGGAGATGCTCACTCGTGTGATCGATCAAGAGGTGGTGCTTCGCTTGTGTGGTCATCCACGCAGTCTGACCCAAGTTGGCGTCGCTGCAAACATGAATCCTCTTTGGTTGAGTCTTTATAAATCTTCATGTATGTAAGTGAAGGTATACTCTCTTTGGACACTCATAAATGCTACTTCTTTCCGTCTTTCTCTCTTTTGAGCTCTTTACGCTCCTTTTTGTCCCTTCATTGACTTGACCGTTGGAGGGGAAATGTCAACTCCTGACTAACCATCATTGATCCTCAAGTCTCGTCTCTTGAAGGATCCCCTGATACCGCTACCCAAAGATAAGGAAGGAACCAACTGGGTGAAAAGTAACAACATCAATATGATTCAACTAAAATAACCAACAACAATACCACAAATAATAGCAATAAAATCACAATAGAAGCTCTTGATGAGCTCACCTTTTAAGTGCAGGATCCTTATCGTCTCAAGGTTGGGCCACAGCAACTTCAAGCATAGAATCTCTGACCATCCTTCTGTTGGTCCCATGTGGCTGGCAAGAGGGAGGGTTAATTGCCTAAAATTACAAATAAATCCTTCTCAAATCTTTGACTTTAGCTAATAAACATTTGTTATTAAAGCATAAATAAATTGTATAAAAATGAAAGAGGCTACCAGATTTTACTTAGTTAAAATCGGAGAGGTTTTTAATCCAAGACAAATGAAGTGTATTTTTCGTCCTTAGCTGAGAAGTCTCTTACAAAATGTCAAAAGGACAGAAATTGAAAAATAGAATAAGAAAATTTGAGTACGAGTGTTGTTTTTAAATCTTGAGCACCAGGGCTCCTTTTATAAGCTCATTGGTCGAATTGACCGTTTGATGACATGATGTAATCCAAGCGTCCGGACTCGATCCTGGTGGCCCTAGTTGGTTGCCTAGCTGGTCGTCTCAATTTTCTTCGCAACGGTAAAGGGATAAGTACTTATCCACTCCCAAGCGCTCGGACCATCTCCAGGAACCTGGACAGCTGCTGACGTAGACCCAAAGTTGATCCATTGTGACGAGGTGCCCTTTCAGCAGCAAAGTGGTCTAGATGCCTAGACCATCTTGACTGGGAGCTTGATTGGTTTGAGTGTCCAGATTGTCTAAGTGCCTGGACTAGTTGGTTTGGGTGCTTGGATCAGTCAGCTATGTGTTGACCATTTGACGGCTTCGCCATTCACTGGCTTCTTCTCCGATCGCTTGGGTGATCCTCCGGGCTTCCAAAGTTGAGCTCACCCGAACCTAATTTTAGCCTTCTCCTCAAGTTATCTTCTGCTACGGCTTCTCGTCTCTCGGAAGTGCCGCACACGTCCTTTTCACTCCACCAGTGTACTCTTTTATAGTTTCTCATCCCTCGAATGCACCGAGCCTGTCAACTTAATTCCTGTGTCATCCTTCTCGTCCACTACGTATTCTGCTTGACTTCTTGTGTTCCTAAATTCATACACACTTAGACGAAAGGATTAAATTATCACAAGACCTAACTTAACTCGATTGATCACATCAAAATATACTTGGGGTACTTACAATCTCTCTATTTTTGATGTGTATCAACCTCAGTTAAAGTTAGGATAAAATATACATAAAAAATTATTTGAAAGAAATAAATTGACATGAATGGAGCAATTAAGTTCAACTTTATATTTTGTAAATAAGTCCTAACTTTACCCATTCAATTTCTCCTTCTTTGATCACATTAAAAATATGGGTAAACATCAACAATAAATTTGAAAATATTTCTAAGGGATACATAAATAGTGATTAACACTTAGAAAACTTTTGAGAATTATTTTTCAAAAATATAAATTGTTTATGAATTAAAAACCAGTTTTAAAAATAATTATTTTACAATTGATTTTATTCTTTAAAAAATTCTAAAATTTTTTGTCATTGTCAAACACAATAATATAGAATAGTAATAAAATTTTAATAAATAACCATGATTCATATATAATAATAAATTATTTTATACAAAGAGATATAATTTTTTTAAAAAATATTTTAAAAATAGATTTTAAGTTCAAAAAATCTTATAATTTTTTCTGAGATCTATAGAAAAATAAAATTTTTGAAGATTGATTTTTTCAGAATTTTTAACATTAAAAACTAATATTTTGATAAAAAATTAGTTTAAAATTAATTATCAGTCAAAAAGATCCTTTAAAAATTTATTTTGATAGAAAATATAATATTTTATTACAAAAAAATAAATTTCCAAAAAATATATCTATAAAATAATTTTAATTTTAAAAATATAATTTTTGATAAAAAATTCATAAAAATAATATAATAGTAAAAAAAATTTGAAATTTTTTATGTTTAGTAGATAATATTTTCATTTTTCACATATAAAATTTTGAGTAAAAAATATAACCAGAAAGTTTATGAAATAATTGATTTTACCAAAAATAATAAATCAAACAAATTAATTTTTTAGTATGCATAGAAGTTAATTTATTGAGCTAAGCATGATTTTTGTATCCTAAATAAATTATTTTATGCTTGATTAACTAAATATTTTATATGAATTAGTTTTCTATCTAATTTTATAATTTGACTCTTATGATATCTAAAATACCAACTAAATTTTCGATGGTATTTAAAATTTATTTTTGGAGCATGTAACAAATTTGAGCATGAATTATTCTTTTCTAGCATTTCTATTTTAGCTTTTAATTTTGTATTTTCATCTTTTAATATCTCAAATTCTTCTTTTAGGCATGCATTTTCTTTCTTTAACTTTACATACTTTGTTCTCTTTTTATATAATGATCTACTTATCATCTGCACAATTTTATAAAATTACTCTAGAGGAAACTTACTTACCTGACTTACCATATCATATTTGTCGATAGATGCTCCCCCTTCATTGTTGCTTTCTTTTGCAGTGTCTCTCCCTTCATCGATGCTCATCTCCGAGTGCTTTCATCATCTTCGGGTAGGTACTTGACAATTAGTGTTGTTCCAGTAATCTCCATAGGATCATTGCACTAGAGGGGGTTAATAACGCTCGTGATTTTCACATTATTCAGAAAATGTTTCGAGTTAAAAACACAACAGAATAAAGATAGAATGAAATTAAAGGAAAACTAATTGCTAACACTATTTGTTTTTTACTTAGTTTAAAGTTTATGATGACTTCTACTCTAAGGCCTACACTCATTAAGTATTTACTTTAAGCAATTCACTATCAATCTGGAAATTACAAGTACAGAGATAAAGTACAAGAACAATACAATTAAAGTACTATAATCAAAATTATACTAGATAGACCTGAGCGAGCTGCAACCTATGGTGACTCCTTTGTATAGTTTTACTAGCAATGAGGTTCAGCCACACGACCAAATAAAATTATCTATATCTTTAGGGGAGGAGACCCTAATTAGGACGTGTAGATCTTACTTCATGGTGGTGGATGCACCCTCTACATACAATTTTATCTTGGGTCGACCGACCTTGAATGCATTTTGGGCGATCATTTCTACTTTTTGCTAGAAAATTAAATTTCATGTGGATGATCAAGTAGGAGAAGTAAAAGGTGATCAATTAGTAGCGCTCAAATGCTACGCGGAGATAGTTAGGGCAGAGGCTAATGCCGCATGGAAGGTATAAAGAATGGAGATCAATGTCATTCAGGAAGGGCTGCCCACCCTGGTATATGAAGAAAAAGAGAAGGTACAGATTCAAGTTGGTCGACCAGAAGCTGTTACTCATGTGGCATCAGATTTGAAACCAAAAATAAAGGCCGAATTGATACAATGTTTAATACGCAATAATGATATATTTGCGTGGGCACCCAAGGAAGTAACAGGGGTATCTCCTATGGTCATGGAGCATGTGCTGAATGTGTATCCTAATGCCCGACCGGTTAAATAGAGGAAGCGGGATTTCAGAGCTGATTAAAATAAAATTATCAGGGAAGAGGTTGATAAACTATTAGGAGCTAGTTATATTCGGGAAGTTAAATTTCCTAGTTGGTTGGCTAATATTGTCGTGGTCTCTAAGCCCAGGAACAAACGGTGACTGTGCATAGACTTTCGAGATCTTAATAAAGCTTGCCCAAAGGATTATTATCCCTTCCTTCGCATCGACCAGGTGGTGGACTCTACTGCTGGATGTGAATTTATATGTATGCTAGATGCTTATCAGGGATATCACCAAGTCCCACTAGCCAAGGAGAATCAAGAAAAGGTTAGTTTTATAACTACCAAAGGTACTTATTGTTATAATGTTATGCCTTTTGGACTAAAAAATGCAGGGGCCACCAATCCGAGGCTCATGAATAAGGTTTTTCAGAAGCAAATTGGAAGGAATATAGAAGTGTATGTTGATGACATTCTTATCAAATCTCTAAGAGCCTCGGATTTATGTGTGGATATAGACCAAACCTGTGGAACTCTGAGGCGGTATGGACTTAAGCTCAACCCCTATAAATGTTTGTTTAGAGCCAAAGGTGGAAAATTCCTGGGATATAAGGTGACCGAGTGGGGGATAGAAGCTAATCCCAGCAAAGTGCGGGCAGTTCAAGATATGGCTCGGCCACGCAACATGAAGGAGGTGTAAAGGTTGACCGGTCGAATCACTGCTCTATCACGCTTCATCTCCTGATCGACCGATTGAAGTCTTCCTTTCTTAAAGATACTTTGACGGACTACTAAATTCCAATGGGATGAGGAATGTGATAAGGCATTTGAGGAATTAAAAAATTATTTGTCTACTTTGCCTGTTTTAGCTAAACCAATAGTAGGAGACACTTTGTAGGTTTACCTATCGGCCAATGAGCATGCTATTGGCTTAGTTTTGGTGAGGCAAGAAGGGAAAGAATAGCAACCTATGTATTTCTTAAATAATCTATTAAAAGAAATCGAGTGTCGATACACTGCACTCGAGAAATTGGCTTATGGACTGATTTTAGCCACGCAAAGATTACGTCCTTACTTTTTATCACACCCCATCATAGTACTAACTAACAGTACTTTGGGTTGAATGCTCATTAACCGGGAAGCATTAGGGTGGCTTATTAAATAGACAATGGAACTTAGTGAATATGATATACAATATCAACCCTAGGCGGTAATTAAAGCTCAAGCTTTAGTCGATTTTATAACAGAAATGCCAGGTCCAAAAAAAGAAGAGACTTGGAAAATATATGTTGATGGGTCTTCTACTCGACAAGGTAGTGGAATAGGTATTCTTCTTATATCACCAAGGGAAGATTGGATGCAACTCTCTATCCGATTGAATTATAGAGCTACCAATAATGAGGCAGAATATGAAGCATTGATAATAGGATTACAAGCCGCATGGCACGTAGGAGCCGCTCAGGTAAGGATTTATTCTGATTCCAGTTGGCAGCACAACAATTGATAGACAACTTCAAGAACAGTAGTGAACGACTCAAGTTATATGTGGAAGCATTTGATTAGCTAAAAGTTGAGTTTCAAGAAGTAAACATACAAAAGATTCCCCGAGTAGAGAATCAAGTAGCAGATGAATTAGCCAAATTAGCTTCTATCATAATACCTTGGAATTTGGATAGACCTGTAGAATAAACAGTACTGGTAGCTTGTATTGAACGATGGGCTGATACAGAAATCCAAGGTGATTGGAGAACATCAATCCTTCTATTCTTACAATAAGGTATTTTACCAACAGATGGAGAGCAAGCATGTATGTTTAAGAAAAGGGCTAGCCGATACACCATAGTAGGTGATCAGCTCTATAAGAGGGCTTTCTCAAGTCCTTTACTTAAATGTATTAGACTAGAAGATATGCAGTATATTTTACAAGAAGTACATCAAGGTTCCTGTGGCAGTCATATAGGGGGGCGATCACTTGCCAGAAAAATATTACTTGCAGGATATTTCTCGCCCACCTTGCAAATAGATGTGGCTCAACTCATAAAAACATGTATATCTTATCAGAAAAATCAGAATATTCCTCATCATCCTATTGAATTATTGAAGACTTCCATTTTATCATGCCCTTTTGATCAGTGGGGGAGGGATATAGTGGGACCATTTCCTATTACACCTGTTTAGAGTAGGTTTCTATTAGTAGCCGTGGATTATTTTTCAAAATGGGTAGAGGTTGAACCATTGGCCCAAATTACTAAATAGGCAATCATTATGTTTTTATGGCAACATATTATTTGTAGATTTGGTATTCCACATAAAATAGTTTTTGATAACGAGAGGCAATTTCAAGGAAGGAGAATTAGGGAATGGTGCTCAGGATATGACATTATACAAGCATTCACCTCTGTGGCATATCCACAGAGTAATGGGCAACCAAAAGTAACCAATAGAGAAATTATCAGAGAACTCAAAACTAAGCTAGACCATGTTGGTGTAGCTGGGTGGATGAGTTACATAGTATATTATGGGCATATCGTACGACCCCCCGAGAATCTACAGGGATAACTCCTTTTCAACTAGTATATGGTGGTGAAGCAGTAATTTCGATAGAGGTCGGAGTTGAATCCGATCGAAGATGATTATATGATGAGGATAATATAGGTCGACACCTTATAGAGCTTGATCTAGTAGAAGAAGTGCGAGATAAGGTAACAACTCATCTCATATCATATCGCGAGAGAATGAGGTAAAACTATAATAGAAGGGTTATACAAAGGTTCTTTCAAGTAGACGATCTAGTCTGAAAATGCATCAAGCCCATCAGAGATGTTAATAAGCTAGAACTGCAATGGGGCAGACCTTATAAGGTGATACAAAAGCTTGCTTCAGGCTTCTACTATCTCCAAGATGCAGAAGGGAGGAATCACGAGCGGCCTTGGAGTGCTAATCACTTACAACCTTATAGAACCTAACAAGTACTAGTAGCCGCCCATGATTTACCTCCTCCATGTTGGCCCTAGAATAGGTTGGCGGGGACACTGGGGGCAAGCATATTTCACCTTTTGCCACCATATATGTTGGTTAGTTTTCATAGACATAATGAGAAGTGCAAGCAACACTACTCAAGAGCATTCATTCCTGAGCAAATGGATTAACTCTCTCTTATTTAGTCGATCAGGGACCTTAAGGAGTGACTGTAACGCCCGCCCCTCCCATGCTAGTACTACTCTAAGAAGGGACGAGTGTTACATGGACTACGTGACATACATATGCATATGAATTTATGACAGCGGAAGGTGTATTTAAAATTTTCTAATTTATCATATGCATTGTACTAAACATGACATGTGAGTAATGTAACCATATAACATGATGGATATGCTACATACTAGTATTCATGCATAATACTTGAACATGATTCATAATTCCATAACTTAAGCATAGGCATACCAACATGAAATCAAAACATGGTTCACATGAAAGTTTAGACATATATAGGTTCTAAAACATAAATGGATCTATTCCACCATGTCACTTCCACACACATCATCATTGCCTTTCCTGCTGCTCCCCTCAGTTTAGTCATTCTTTACCCTTTTCTGCAGTACAAGAAAATATAAACTATAAGTACATAGGCTTAGTAAGTTCCTTTCCTACTCAGAAAATCCATAAATTATGAACATAGCATATGGCAAATCATAAATAGAACATGTGAGAACATAAGGTAAATCATAGCATATCATGTGAGAGCATAAGGTAAATCATATCATAATATGTGAGAGCATAAAACATATCATAGCATAACATGTGAGAGCATAAGGTAAATCATATCATAATATGTGAGAGCATAAAACATATCATAGCATAACATGTGAGAGCATAGGGGAAATCATAGCATATCATGTGAGAGCATAAGGTAAATCATATCATAATATGTGAGAGCATAAGACGTATCATAGCATAACATGTGGGACCATAAGCATAAAATAGTAGCATGTACATCTATACATCCTAATCATATCTCAAGGGCATCTTTCTAAGCATAAAGTGTTGGAGTGTATACTGAAAGCCTAAGCTTTTGTAAACATTTATGTTAAATAAAGAATCACATTTGGTCAATTTATCTACATTTGTTTGTAGTTGTTCAATTAATTTATATTGTAGATAACATAGTATGTGGTGTCACATATAGTAGATGATGTTATCAGTACCTTATAAATTATAAACAGTAGCTCACGACCAAAATGGAAAGGAACAAACCATTGGAAGGTCGTAGTGTAATTAGGAATTAGTTTATCTTGACTATATAATTACACTAGTACACTTAGAGTGTATTGAGTATGACCATTTGAGGTTGTTTCTTTTATACTGACTTTATAAAGGAACAAATATCTCAGTTATTATGGAAGTGTGTGCTCTTAATCCTAATATAATAACAAGCACATATATTTGATATTTATTTCTTTAATTTATCAATGGGTGAGATTTAGTTTGATGAATCAATAAACCCGATAAGTTGATAAATGATATCACTTATAGTGTGTGTTGTTGATTATAGAAGGAAATTGTGTCATAGAGATACTAGGTTGATAATGTCCCCAAGAGGAGCTCATAAGGATTGTCATGTTAAACCCTGCAGGTGGACTTAGTCCGACATGACGATAAGGTTGAGTGGTACTACTCTTGGACTAAGATATTAATTAAATGAGTTGTCAGTAACTCATTTAATTAGTGGACATTCGATATCTTAAACACAGGGAGACTAACACACTCATAATAAGAAGGAGCCCAAAAATGTAATTTGGGATTGGTGCGGTAGTTCAATAATAGTCCTCTAGTGGAATGAATTATTATTGATAAAATTAAGTTGTGTGTTCGGGGCGAACACGGGATGCTTAATTTTATCGGGAGACCAAAACCAATTCCTCTTCTCGGTCCCTATCATAGCCTCTTATTTATAGAGTACTATACCCACCTATACCACCTTCTATACCCATCTAAAGGGGGCCGACCAAGCTAGCTTGGAATCAAGCTAGGGCCGACCTAAGCATGGTTTAGGGTGGCCGGCCCTAGCTTGAACCCAAGTTAGAGGGGCCGGCCATAATTAAATTAAAAAAGAATTTTAATTTTAATTTTTATTATGTGGAAGATATAGTTTATTAAAGAGAATTAAAATTAAAATATCTCTTTTAAAAGGATCTATAAAAGATTAAAGAAAGAGATTAGATCTCTTTCCTTATTTGTAGATTGGAAAGATATTTTATTTTCGCTTTAAAAATTATTCACATGTTGGAAAATTAAAATTATAGAAATTTCTTTTTATCAACCATGAAGGGATTATAAAAGAAAATTATATTTTTTAAAAATTTCCAAAGACAAATAAGGAAGTTTTAATTTGTTGATTGAAACTTGTCTAATTTGCTTCTCTTTGATGTGGCCAGCCAAGACATGTTGTTTTAAGAAATTTTGTTTAATTTTTATTAATTGTTTCATATCAAGGAAAATTAAGAAAATTTTATTGTAATTAAATTTCCTAAATTACCAAGGCCAAGGAATATAAATGAAGGGTAGGGGGTGCCTTCATGAGACACAACTTCTATTATTTCTCTTCCTCTTTTCCTTGGTGTTGTGGCCGACCAACCTCTTTTCTTCTCTTCCTCTTTGTGGTGGCCGAATCATCCCTATTGCTTGGAGATCTTGTGGAGGCCGGATACTACTTGGAGAAGAAGAAGAAGAAGGAGAGAAAGCTTGCATCCCTTGGAGCTTGGTTGGTGATTTGTTCTTCATCCTTGGTAAAGCTTCCTTGTTGTGGCCGAACCTAGCTAGGAGGAGAAGAAGGTGGTTGGTGGTTTCTCATCTCGGAAGATCGTTGCCCACACAACGTCCGAGGTTAGAAGAGGAATACGGTAGAAGATCAAGAGGTCTTTCTAGAAGGTATAACTAGTAATTTTTCCATTCCGCATCATACTAGTTATTTATGGAAATAATACCAAATACAAGAGGCTAACGATTCTAGTATTTCGAATATATTTTTCGATGTTGTGTTCTTTTGTTTTATTTTTCCTTGTGATTTAATTGTTCTTTTTGGTTAACCTAAAGTTATTTTAAGAAATTAAATATTAGCTTTCCATAAAAGGTTTTGTCTAGTTGGTGGTGGTTGCTCCCATATCCAAGAAGGCCGTGTGCCTCGCCACGTCAGTACTGGGAACTAATTATGGAAATTAATATTTAATGGAATTAATAACTTAAAGTGATTTGGGTCGAACGTGTTAAGTTCCGCAGGAGACCCAAGTCAAAACCTAAAAGAACGAATAGATTAAGTTTTGGATCAAACGTGTTAAGTTCCGCAGCCGATCCAAAATTTAATTTAAAAGAACACATGGTAGCTAGGAAAAGGTTCAGACCTTTATACAAAATTTTTGTACAGTGAAACCTCTAGGTTTTTCGAGTAGCAACCAACATAAAGATCACATAACATGAAAGTATCTCTATAGAGCATTTTTCTAAAGCATAAGGAATTATATAGCATGAGATATGTGGATGCAAAATGCTCTTTTGAAAACATGTACATATAGAATGAAATGAGAATATACAAGATGTTCTTTTGAAAACATATATCATATAGGTACTTAAACATAATCTCAACATGAGGGCCCGCCTTTCTACCACATACATACATAAATGCGCGCATCCTAACGAGATCCAAGGTAGCTAATCTTGAACCTACTAGGAACTAAGCCCGTTTCATAGACCATCGACATAGGGGCAACTTAGGAGCCCATCCCTTTTACTAGGCCCATTTCATTGACCATCGACCTAGGGGCACTTAGGATCCCATCCCTGGTACAAGTCATACAAAGTAAAATAGCATGTCATATCATAACATATCATGTTCTTGTCATATCATAACATTTCATGTTCTTATCATATCATGAAGAGTGCTCTTGATCCCTACTTAAGGGAAGCATCTCTTAGGCTTTTCATTTTACATAAGCCTTGCATAAACATAGCATGATGACACCAAGTGCACATAACATATAGCATATCATAAAAACATAACATGATGACATGAAGTGCACATTATATAGCATCTCATAAAAAAAAACATAACATGATAACATGAAGTGCACATAACATATAGCATCTCATAGGAATTCATAACATGATGACATAAGTGCATATATCATTTAACATGGTGACATAAAATTCATATCATATCATAAGAGTCAAAATCATGCATGGTTAAGGTTTTGAAACTTCTTACAAGCCCTAAATCATGCTTGGCCGAAACATATAAACATACATCATAGATTTTCAAATAACATGGAGACATGAAATCAACTACCTAAGTCCTCATAATCATTAATCATAACATGTAAGACCTTAGGAACCCTAGGTAGCTTCTTAACCTCATTCTTCTTATCTTGGCCGAAACATGAAGGCATGTTTTAAATTTTTCTTTAATCAATTTAAAGCATGAAACTTTTGCAACCTACATAGAATAGCAAGTGAGTCCCTTGGTAACCATAAATGAGGTTCTAACTCTAACATTCAACCTTGGCCGAAACCTCAAGGTAGGATTTCAAGGTTTTTCATGCAACATAAGACATGGAAATTTAACCTAACATTGTATAGGAAATCATACATCATGAGGAAGCATAAAACAAGTATAGTTTAGGTCTACAACTTTCTCTAGACCCCTTTTCTTTCCTTGGACGAAACCTAAAGGTAAGGTTTCTAGGTTTTTCATGAAACTTAAGACATGGAAATTCAATCTAATATTGTATAGAAAATCATACATCATAAGGAAGTATAAAACAAGTATAGTTTAGGTCTACAACTTTCTCTAGGCCCCTTTTCTTTCCTTGGCCGAAACCTAAAGGTAAGGTTTCTAGGTTTTTGAGGCAACATAAAACATGGAAATTTACCCTAACATGGTATAGAAAATCATACATCATGTGGAAGCATAAAACAAGTATAAATTAGGTTTAAAACTTTCTCTAGTTCCTTTTTCTTTCCTTGGCCGAAACCTAAGGATAAGCTTCTAGGTTTTTAAGGCAACATAAGACATGGAAATTTAACCTAACATGGTATAGAAAATCATACATCATGTGGAAGCATAAAACAAGCGTAGTTTGGTTTAAAACTTTCTCTAGTTCCTTTTTCTTTCCTTAGCCGAAACCTAAGGATAAGCTTCTAGGTTTTTGAGGCAACATAAGACATGGAAATTTACCCTAACATGGTATAGAAAATCATACATCATGTGGAAGCATAAAACAAGCATAAATTAGGTTTAATACTTTCTCTAGTTCCTTTTTCTTTCCTTGTCCGAAACCTAAGGATAAGCTTCTAGGTTTTTGAGGCAACATAAGACATGGAAATTTAACCTAACATGGTATAGAAAATCATACATCATGTGGAAGCATAAAACAAGCATAGTTAGGTTTCAAACTTTTCTCTAGACCTCTTGTCACATCTTGGCTGAAACCTTAAATGAGTAGGATTCCAAATTTTCCAACAACATGAAGCATAAAAACTTTTAAC
Source organism: Zingiber officinale (assembly GCF_018446385.1). NCBI lineage: Eukaryota > Viridiplantae > Streptophyta > Magnoliopsida > Zingiberales > Zingiberaceae > Zingiber > Zingiber officinale. The sequence continues at coordinate 74,360,192 of NC_055990.1, forward strand.
ATCCATAGATAGTCCCTTAACCTCATCATGGCCGAAACTCATATGGCAAGATCTTAGTTTTCAAGTAACCTATAAGCATAGAAACGTCTTAAACTACTTGTACTGTAGGTGCGGGGATACTTACATCCTTTCGCTTGGTTTACAATGAAAAGAAACCTTGCTTGTGAAGTTCTCCTAGGAAGAAGACCTCTTGTTTGATTTCGGCAATGAGGAAGAGGAGGCTTGGGATTTCGGTGGAAGAAGGAAGGAGGAAGAGAGGGAAAAATGAAATTCCCTTTCTCTTTTTCCTATTTATGCTAAATGATGGAAGAAGGCAAAACCATCTTCTCATGGAAGGTAGTAGAAGAAAACTCCAACTTTTCCTTCTAAGTGGAGGGAGCCTTTCCTTACCTTTAATTATCATGTCCCTCTCTTTTATAACAGCACTCCCCTGCTGGGGCTACTGGTTAACACATACATGCATCTACTAAGAGGTCCAAGGTTCAAACCTTGGTCATGCCTCTTTTTAGTTCTATTTTCTTTTATTTTTAGAAAAATCCACATAAGGCCTATTTTAATCATGCATAAAATTCATATGACATTATTAGAGATCCTATGGGTGTTACAGTGACCGAAAAGGCTTTCTTAAGGAGAACCAGAGATTTTAAACCATAATACAGTCGATCAGGAACCTTAAGAAGTGATCGAACAGGCTTCCTTAAGGGGAACCGGAGACTTTAAACTATCATTTAGTCTATCGGGGACCTTAAGGAGTGACCGTACTGGCTTTCTTAAGGGGAACAGGAGACTTTAAACCATAATACAGTCGATTAGGGACCTTAAGAAGTGATCGAATAGACTTCCTTAGGAGGAATCAGAGACTTTAAACCATCATTTAGTCGATCAGGGACCTTAAGAATTGACCGGATAGTCTTCCTTAAGGGAAACCGAATACTTTAAACCATAATACAACCAATCGGGGACCTTAAGGAATGACCGAATTGGCTTCCTTAAGGGGAACCAGAAACTTTAAACCATCATTTAGTCAATCGGGGACCTTAAGGAGTGACTGGACATGCTTTTTTAAGGGGAACCAGAGACTTTAAACCATAATACAATCGATCGAGGACCTTAAGGAGTGATCGGACAGGTTTCCTTAAGGGGAACCAGAGACTTTTAACCATTATTTAGTCAATCAGGAACCCTAAGGAGTGACCAGACATGCTTTTTTAAGGAGAACCAGAGACTTTAAACCATAATACAGTCGATCGAGGACCTAAGGAGTGACCGGATAAGCTTCCTTAAGGGGAACCGAAGAATTTAAACCATCATTTAGTTAATTGGGGACCTTAAGGAATGATCGGATAGGCTTCCTTATGGGGAACAGGAGACTTTAAACCATAATACAGTCGATCAGGGATCTTAAGGAGTGACTAGATAGGCTTCCTTAAGGGGAACCGGAGACTTTAAACCATCATTTAGTCGATCGGAGACCTTAAGGAGAGACCAAACAGGTTTTCTTAAGGGGAACCGGAGACTTTAAACTATAATACAATCGATTGGGGACCTTAAGGAGTGACTGAACGGGCTTCCTTAAGGGGAACCGGAGACTTTAAACCATAATACAATCGATCAGGGACCTTAAGGAGTCACCAGACAGGCTTCCTTAAGGGGAACCGGAGACTTTAAATCATAATACAGTCGATCGGGGACCTTAAGGAGTGATCGGTCAGGCTTCTTTAAGGGGAACTAGAGACTTTAAATTATTATATAGTCGATCGAGGACCTTAAGTGGTGATCAGACAGACTCGCTTAAGGGAAATCAGAGACTTGAAACCATAATACAGTCGATCGATGACCTTAAGGAGTGACTGGACAAGCTTCCTTAAGGAGAACTGGAGACTTTAAACCATAATACAGTCGATCGAGGACCATAAGGAGTGACCGGACAGGCTTCTTTAAGGGAAACCGTAGACTTTAAACCACTATACAATCAACCGAGGACCTTAAAAGGTGATCGGACATACTCCCTTAAGGGGAACTGGAGACTTTAATCCCACACCAGGTTAATCAAAACACATGGATGGTGAGTATTATACTTATCTCCTTTCATTCGACGGCATAGGGCCAATCGGTTCATCACTTGTAAATTTTGTTTAGAAATATATGCTCGATCGGACTATTAAACAGGAAGAATTCATTCAGCATCACATATCACTCGGGAGATAACTATGAGGTATATTTCTTCTGGTTATGATTTCTTTATGGGATTTTTCTACAAGATGGCGAACATATGGAAGGAGTTAATTTATATGAATACTTGGGTGGTTTCAAAGACATGGAAAGCTTCGCAAGGAAAGAAAGGTAAGTACAAATTCTCATAAACATTTGATATATCATGAATAGTATACAATAGTGATAAAATAATGAGAAAGTAAAAATACAAAATTTTATGTTCATTCAAACCTACTTAGGAAATCTTTTGGGAGCTTTTTGTTTAGTCATCGGTGGTTTATAAATAAGGGAGGAGGTTCTCTTGATAGGTAACCCTCTTCTCTTAATTGTTGAATTACCCCTTCAACAGAATGGGTAAGGGTTCCTACAATGCGTTGAGCGTATTCCTTACCAAACTCAGGGGAATCTAAATAGGATTTGTGCCTGCTTTGCCAACGCTCTTCCTCACCTGCCTTATATGTCTGAAGTTCAGATTGTAGGCTATCCTTTTCCCCTATAAGGTAGCTTTCTCTGCCTTAGCATCCTCTAGTTCTTTCAAAAGTGAGCTTATTTGCATGTCTTGGGCTCATAATCTTTCCTATTACTGAAACAAGGTAAAATCTTTAGAAGCTAATTCTGGGGCTAGCTCAGAAGACCTCGAGTTATATGATGACTGTAGCTGGTCTAAAAGAGTAGCTTTATGATCAACATTTGAGAGAGCTTTATCTTTTAAGGTCTTTTCAACATTAAGTTGAGAATTAAGCCCTTGTAATTATAGTTCTAAACTTTTCTTTTCTTCTTCTCTAGATTGTAATAGTTGACGACAATCTTGTAGGGCTTTCTCTAGGCTAGTATTGAGTTTAGCTTGTGAATTTACCTTGTCTTATAGCTGAATGAGTTCATTATTAGGGAGGTTGGAGGCAGCATTTAATTCTTCCGCTTTGTCTTTTAAAACTCGATTAGTCCTTTCTAAATCCGTAGTTAGTAGACCCAAATGTAAGCTTGAGGCCTAGAACTAAAATAAAACAATAACATAGTTATACTTTACAACCCTGGATGTTACACTCTATAACCATAGACCAAAGAAATTCAATCACAGACTTATCACGATAGCCTAGCGGTTATGATCATAGCACGTTCAAAGATAGTACCTTCCCTAATATGTGCCTGAGAATGTATCCAGGACTCAACTAGGATACCTTTAACTAGAGTATCCCATATAATGTAACGCCCACCCTCCCACTGCTTAGGAGGGATGGGGTTATTTATTGTTATACGTGCATGCATACATATAAAATCATGGCAGCGGAAATATTTATTTATTTTTATTTACACTAATCATCATGCTTATCATACTGAACATGAAGACATACTAGTATTCATGCATACAACATAATTAATATCAACTACTTGAAACATGATTCATGATATCATAAGCATACTAGCATGAAACATGAAGAATATAAAGTGCATAACTATCCATACTAGTTCAAGTACTATCAAAGCATAAAGACCACTCATGGTTCATATGCAAACTTAGAACATAAAAGCATAAAGCAGTTTTCTTCCACCGTGCCACTGCCACACACACTCTTGCCCCTCCTGCTGCTCCTCTTAGTTTAGCCATTCCTTTTTTTGCAGTTTAAGGAAACATAAAAACTATAAGCCCATAGGCTTAGTAAGTCTCTTTCCTACTCACAAAAATTATGAATCATGCATGAACATAAAGTGGTAACATGTTCATTTGGTAAATTATAACATAACATGTGAGAGCATACACATTAAAGTCATATCATATCATGTGAGAGCATAAACATAAGTCATATCATATAATGTGAGAGCATAAACATAAGTCATATCATATCATGTGAGAGCATAAGATCATATCATAGCTTGTGAGAGCATAAACTTAAAGTAGTAACATGATCATCATATAAGAATCATAGACATATTTTCAAGAGCATCTTAAGTAAGCATAAAAGACCCCATATAACATGAACTAGTAGATGCAAGATGTTCTTTTGAAAACATGTAACATGAAATGAGTATATGCAAGATGTCCTTTTGAAAACATATATCATATACATACTTAAACATAATCTCAACATGAGGGCCCGGCTTGTACCACATACATACATAAATGCGCGCATTCTAAATAGATCCAAGGTAGCTAATCTTGAACCTACTAGGAACTAGGCCCGTTTCATAGACCATCGACCTAGGGGCAACTTAGGAGCCCATCCCTTTTACTAGGCCCGTTTCATAGACCATCGACCTAGGGGCGCTTGTGGAGCCCACACTTGGTACAAGCCATACAAAGTAAAATAGCACGTCATATCATGTCATATCATAACATATCATGTTCCTGTCATATCATAACATTTCATATTCTTGTCATATCATGAAGAGTGCTCTTGATCCCAACTTAAGGGAAGCATCTCTTAGGCTTTTCATCTTACATAAGCCTTGCATAAACATAGCATGATGGCACCAAGTGCACATAACATATAGCATATCGTAAAAACATAACATGATGACATGAAGTGCACATTATATAGCATCTCATAAAAAAAAACATAACATGATAACATGAAGTGCACATATCAATTAACATGGTGACATAAAAATTCATATCATATCATAAGAGTCAACATCACGCATGGTTAAGGTTTTGAAACTTCTTACAAGCCCTAAATCATGCTTGGCCGAAACATATAAACATACATCATAGATTTTCAAACAACATGGAGACATAAAATCAACTACCTAAGTCCTCATAATCATTAATCATAACATGTAAGACCTTAGGAACCCAAGGTAGCTTCTTAACCTCATTCTTCTTATCTTGGCCGAAACATGAAGGCAAGTTTTAAAATTTTCTTTAATCAATTTAAAGCATGAAACTTTTACAACTTACATAGCATAGCAAGTGAGTCCTTTGGTAACCATAAGTGAGGTTCTAACTCTAATATTCAACCTTGGCCGAAACCTCAAGGTGGGATTTCTAGGTTTTTCATGCAACATAAGCCATGGAAATTTAACTTAACATTGCCTAGGAAATCATACATCATGAGGAAGCATAAAACAAGTATAGTTTAGGTCTACAACTTTCTCTAAGCCCTTTTTCTTTCCTTGGCCGAAACCTAAAGGTAAGGTTTCTAGGTTTTTTTTCATGCAACTTAAGACATGGAAATTCAATCTAACATTGTATAGAAAATCATACATCATGAGGAAGGATAAAACAAGTATAGTTTAGGTCTACAACTTTCGCTAAGCCTCTTTTCTTTCCTTGGCCGAAACCTAAAGGTAAGGTTTCTAGGTTTTTCATGCAACTTAAGACATGGAAATTCAATCTAACATTGTATAAAAAAATTCATACATCATGAGGAAGAATAAAACATGTATAGTTTAGGTCTACAACTTTCTCTAAGTCCCTTTTCTTTCCTTGGCCGAAACCTAAAGGTATGGTTTCTAGGTTTTTCATGCAACTTGAGACATGGAGATTCAATCTAACATTGTATAAAAAAAATCATACATCATGAGGAAGCATAAAATAAGTATCGTTTAGGTCTACAACTTTCGCTACGCCTCTTTTCTTTCCTTGGCCGAAACCTAAAGGTAAGGTTTCTAGGTTTTGTTTATACAACATGTAGTATGAAAACTTAACTAACAACAGATAATAGATCCTTCATCATGAAGGAGAATAAACAAGCATGATTAGATTTCAAAACCTTGCTCTAAACCTTATGTTCATCCTTGGCCGAAACCTAAGGTAAGATTCTAGGTTTTGTTTATACAACATGTAGCATTGAAACTTAACTAACAACATGTAATAGATCATGTATCATGAAGGAGCATAAACAAACATGTTTTCATTTAAAAAACTTAACATGGCCGAACCCTAAGTTTCTTTTCAAAACATTTTAAGCATAGAAAACATAGGAGGCTACTTGTACTGCAGGTGAGGGGGAATACTTACTTCCTCTCGCTTAATTCTCTAAGAGAAGTAACCTTGCTTGTGAAGCTTTCCTAGAGAAGAATCCTTTTAGCTTGGTCTCGGCAATGGTGAGAAGAGGGAGCTTGGTTTCGGTGCAGAGGAGGAGGGAGGAGGAAGAGAAGAAAATGAAAATTTTCTCTTTCCTTTTCTCCTTTTATTCCAAATGAAAGGAAGAAGGAAAAATGAATTTTTCCTTCCCTTTTCTTTTACTCATCCTAAATGAAGGGAGAAAGCAAAACTCTCTTTTCATTGTAAGAAGAAGAAGGAAACTTGGACTTCTCCTTCTTAGTGAAGAGAGCCTTCACTTTCCTTACCTTTAACCATAATTTCCCTCTTTTCATATCAGCACACACCTACTGGGCTACTGGTTATAACATGGAACCACTTACTAAGAGGTCCAAGGTTTAATCCTTGGTCATGCCTCTTTTTGATTCTTTTTATTTGATTTTATTTTTTTTTAAAGAATAATCCACATGAAACATATTTAATCATGCATAAATTCATGTAAAATTTCTAGAGATCCTATGGGTGTTACAATCCCCCATACCTCATAAAAGTTCATCCTCGAACTTAAAATAGCTTCGGGTAACTAGGGTTGCCTAGGACTTCCTGCTGAGTGCGTCTGCCACTTCTCGCAGTCATAGTCCTTGACTAGCTCAAGCCATCTACGTTGTCTCATGTTTAGGTCCTTCTATGTGAAGAAATATTTTAGACTCTGGTGATCTGTATAAATCTTACACTGTGCTCCATATAGATAATGCCTCCATATTTTGAGAGCAAAGACCACGACTGCTAGCTCTAAATCATGAGTAGGGTAATTTCTTTCATGTTCTTTGAGTTGCCTAGAGGCATAGGCAATGACCTTGCCGTTCTGCATGAGTACAGCTCCGAGTCCTAATCTGGAAGCGTTGCTGTACATATCGAACCCTTTGTTACCTTCCGGAAGAGTGAGAATTGGAGCACTGGTCAGACTCCTTTTCAAATTTGTGAAACTCTTCTTGTAATCGTTTGTCCATTCATACTTCTTATTTTTCCGGGTGAGAGCTGTCATAGGGGTTGCAATTCTGGAAAAACCCTCTACGAACTTCCGGTAATAGCCTGCTAGCCCGAGAAAGCTTCTGATCTCAGTGGCATTCTTTGGCCTGTTCCAGTTACTCACAGCTTCAATTTTGATTGGGTCTACCATCACTCCGTCTTTAGAGATAACATGACCCAAAAATGATACTCGATCGAGCCAGAACTCGCATTTGGAAAATTTCGCATACAGCTGCTTCTCTTGAAGAATTCGCAAAACTATGTTCAGGTGTTCGGCATGCTCCGCTTGGGTTCTCGAATAGATGAGGATATCATCGATGAAGACGATTACAAATTTGTCGAGAAATACTGAGAATACCAGATTCATCAGGTCCATAAACAAAGTAGGAGCATTCGTCACTCCGAAGGGCATAACTACAAACTCATAGTGTTCGTATCTTGTTCGGAAAGCCGTCTTTGGTATATCATCCCGTTTCACTTTTACTTGATGATAGCCAGACCTCAGGTCAATCTTAGAAAAAATGGTGGCACCCTTTAACTGGTCAAACAGGTCGTCAATCCGTGGTAGAGGGTACCGGTTCTTGATCGTCACTTTATTTAGCACTCGGTAGTCTATGCACATTCGCATAGACCCATCTTTCTTCTTCACAAATAGTACTAGAGCTCCCCATGGGGAGTGACTAGGGCGGATAAGTCCCTTGTCGAGTAACTCTCGTAGCTGTTCCTGAAGTTCCTTCAATTCAGCTGACGCCATACGGTAAGGTGCTTTAGAGATTGGTTTAGTACCCGGAATCAATTCGATCTCAAATTTGATTTCTCTATCTGGGGCTAACCCTGGTAGTTCGTTGGGGAATACCTCAGGGTAATTGCATACAACTCTGACATCTTCTAGCTTTAGTTCCTCTGCTTGACTTGTATCAACGACATGTGCTAGAAACCCAGTGCATCTGTTGTCCAACATCTTCCGTGCCTTTAAGGCTGATAATAATTTCTTAATTTCTTTCCTTGCCTCTCCGATAAATTCGAACGTCGGTTCTGCTTCTGGCCGGAAGACCACTTTTCTCTTACGACACTCTATCGAAGCACCGTACTTGCTCAGGAAATCCATGCCCAATATACTATTATAATCCTGCATGTCAAGCACTATCAGATCACAGTAGAGTTCCCTGTCGGCGATTTTGATGGGCACGACTCGCAACATATGAGTAGATGGCATTACTTCTCCCAAAGGTAGGGTCGTTAAGAATTTTCAATCTAAGGCTTGGGGTGGCATGTCTATCTTTCTTGTGAACACGGTAGAGATGAACGAGTGTGTTGTCCCAGTATCAAATAATACGCATGCTGACTGAAAATAAATATCTAACCTGTGACAATAGTAGAAGCATTCGCCACATCTTCCTTGGTGAGGGAGAAAATTCTGGCATTCGTCGTAATTGGCGGGGCCTCCTATCTCCCTTGGCTTATCTGAGGACCTTCTATCGCAGCTTGTATCAGGTGTAGCTGTGGGGGAGCACCTCTGTTATGGACATACTGCTGAGAAGGTGTCTGACTCTGGGTAGGACAGTTTCTGGCCATATGTCCTTCCAATCCACAGTTGTAGCACTTATTTGTGCCCATACGACATTTTCCCGGATGCTTCTTCCCACATATGGTACACTGAGGGAACGTAGGTTGCTTGCTTGCTGGACCACCCTTAGAGTCGTTCCATTGCTTTCTCTTGCCACTGTGGTTTCCTTTCTAGTTGGCTTTGGTGTTTTGAGATTTCTGTCCTCCCGGCTGGGCTTGACTTTTGCCCTCGTTCAGCGCCTTCAAGTAGTGTTCGGTGATCAGGGCACTGCTGATTAGATCTTCGATAGTCTGCGGTCTATTAACTCCGCCGGCCACATTCTGAGCTATCTCGGGTCTGAGCATCTTCAGAATAAGTCTGACCCTTTCTCTTTCTGTGCTGACCAACTCTGGGTATAGGCGCGCTAGACGGTTGAATCTCTTCACGGCTTCATTAACTGCGAGGTCACCTTGTCGGAACTCGGTGAATTTGTCGTAGTGCTTGTTTGTCACATGCATATGGAAGAATTCCTCGAAGAATTCAGTCTTGAAGTCCGTCCATCTCATTTGATTTACTTGTCTCTTTGCTTTAACTCGGTCCCACCACATTCTGGCATCGCCCGTAAGGCAGAACGATGCACACTTGACTTTCTCGTGTTCAGGCCAGTCCAATAGTTCCACTATGCTCTCCACAGTCTTGAACCAGGCTTGGGCGTCCCATGGCTCACAGTTACCGGAGAAAGCTTCCAGCTTCAACCTCTGCCACTGAATCAGATACGCCTCCTGGCGAACCACTGTGGCTGGGCCTACCGGTGGTACAGGTGTCGGTGGTACTGGTGCAGCCGCAGGTATGACTGGCATCGCATCCTGATTCCTTGGTGGGGTAGCAGGGTTCCCTTGCTGATTCATCAGAGTATTTATTATTTGCTGCTATTCTGTGACCTGACGCTGAAGTTCAATGACTACATGCATCAGATCAGGTGGAGGTACTGTCTCATCGGCTCTAGTATTGCGTCTTCTAGCCATGCTTATCTTCATGAATTACAACAAGGCTAGCATAAGTTATTTTTATTCCTAATCTACCATCATGCATACTTAAACTAAAAACTGTAACTTATCATAAAAAAAAAAATGGAGTCGACATGCATACTTAAATTAAAGCATTCCTTATCATACATAAAAAAAATAGAGTAGGTATAGAAATTCTTACTTGGAGTGGTAGGATGTAGGCTTGATGTGTGTGTAGTGGAAATGCAGACTTGGCTCTGATACCAAACTGTAATGCCCACCCTCCCACTACTTAGGAGGGACGGGGTTACTTACTGTCATACGTGCATGCATACATATAAAATCATGGCAGCGGAAACAGTTATTTATTTTTATTTACACTAATCATTATGTTTATCATACTGAACATGTAGACATACTAGTATTCATGCATACAACTTAATTAATATCAACTACTTGAAACATGATTCAAGATATCATAAGCATACTAGCATGAAACATGAAGAACATAAGTGCATAACTATCCATACTAGTTCAAGTACTATCAAAGAATAAAGACAACGCATGGTTCATATGCAAAATTAGAACATAAAAGCATAAAACAGTTTTCTTCCACCGTGCCACAGCCACACACACTCTTGCCCTTCCTGCTGCTCCTCTTAGTTTAGCCATTCCTTTCCTTTTTTTGCAGTACAAGGAAACATAAAAACTATAAGCCCATAGGCTTAGTAGGTCCCTTTCCTACTCACAAAAATCATGAATCATGCATGAACATAAAGTGGTAACATGTTCATTTGGTAAATCATAACATAACATGTGAGAGCATACACATAAAAGTCATATCATATCATGTGAGAGCATAAACATAAGTCATATCATATCATGTGAGAGCATAAACATAAGTCATATCATATCATGTGAGAGCATAAGATCATATCATAGCATGTGAGAGCATAAACTTAAAGTAGTAACATGATCATATAAGCATCATAGACATATTTTCAAGAGCATCTTAAGTAAGCATAAAGGAAACCATATAACATGAACTTGTAGATGCAAGATGCTCTTTTGAAAACATGTAACATGAAATGAGTATATGCAAGATGTCCTTTTGAAAACATATATCATATACATACTTAAACATAATCTCAACATGAGGGCCCGGCTTGTACCACATACATACATAAATGCGCGCATCCTAAATAGATCCAAGGTAGCTAATCTTGAACCTACTAGGAACTAGACCCGTTTCATAGACCATCGACCTAGGGGCAACTTAGGAGCTCATCCCTTTTACTAGGCCATTTTCATAGACCATCGACCTAGGGGCGCTTGTGGAACCCACACTTGGTACAAGCCATACAAAGTAAAATAGCACGTCATATCATGTCATATCATAACATATCATGTTCCTGTCATATCATAACATTTCATATTCTTGTCAAATCATGAAGAGTGCTCTTGATCCCAACTTAAGGGAAGCATCTCTTAGGCTTTTCATCTTACATAAGCCTTGCATAAACATAGCATGATGGCACAAAGTGCATATAACATATAGCATATCGTAAAAACATAACATGATGACATGAAGTGCACATTATATAGCATCTCATAAAAAAAACATAACATGATAACATGAAGTGCACATATCAATTAACATGGCGACATAAAAATTCATATCATATCATAAGAGTCAACATCACGCATGGTTAAGGTTTTGAAACTTCTTACAAGCCCTAAATCATGCTTGGCCGAAACATATAAACATACATCATAGATTTTCAAACAACATGCAGACATGAAATCAACTGCCTAAGTCCTCATAATCATTAGTCATAACATGTAAGACCTTAGGAACCCTAGGTAGCTTCTTAACCTCATTCTTCTTATCTTGGCCGAAACATGAAGGCATGTTTTAAAATTTTCTTTAATCAATTTAAAGCATAAAACTTTTGTAACCAACATAGCATTGCAAGTGAGTCCTTTGGTAACCATAAGTGAGGTTCTAACTCTAATATTCAACCTTGGCCGAAACCTCAAGGTGGGATTTCTAGGTTTTTCATGCAACATAAGCCATGGAAATTTAACTTAACATTGCTTAGGAAATCATACATCATGAGGAAGCATAAAACAAGTATAGTTTAGGTCTACAACTTTCTCTAAGCCCTTTTTCTTTCCTTGGACGAAACCTAAAGGTAAGGTTTCTAGGTTTTTTTTCATGCAACTTAAGACATGGAAATTCAATCTAACATTGTATAGAAAATCATACATCATGAGGAAGCATAAAACAAGTATAGTTTAGGTCTACAACTTTCGCTAAGCCTCTTTTCTTTCCTTGGCCAAAACCTAAAGGTAAGGTTTCTAGGTTTTTCATGCAACTTAAGACATGGAAATTCAATCTAGCATTGTATAAAAAATTTCATACATCATGAGGAAGCATAAAACAAGTATAGTTTAGGTCTACAACTTTCTCTAATCCCCTTTTCTTTCCTTGGCGGAAACCTAAAGGTAAGGTTTCTAGGTTTTTCATGCAACTTGAGACATGGAGATTCAATCTAACATTGTATAAAAAAAATCATACATAATGAGGAAGCATAATACAAGTATAGTTTAGGTCTACAACTTTCGCTAAGCCTCTTTTCTTTCCTTGGCCAAAACCTAAAGGTAAGGTTTCTAGGTTTTGTTTATACAACATGTAGCATGAAAACTTAACTAACAACATATAATAGATCGTACATCATGAAGGAGCATAAACAAGCATGATTAGATTTCAAAACCTTGCTCTAAACCTTATGTTCATCCTTGGCCGAAACCTAAGGTAAGATTCTAGGTTTTGTTTATACAACATGTAGCATGAAAACTTAACTAACAACATGTAATAGATCATGTATCATGAAGGAGCATAAACAAACATGTTTTCATTTCAAAAACTTATCGTGGCCGAACCGTAAGTTTCTTTTCAAAATATTTTAAGCATAGAAAATGTAGGAGGCTACTTGTACTGCAGGTGAGGGGGAATACTTACTTCCTCTCGCTTAATTCTCTAAGAGAAGTAACCTTGGTTGTGAAGCTTTCCTAGAGAAGAATCCTTTTAGCTTGGTCTCGACAATGGTGAGAAGAGGGAGCTTGGTTTCGGTGGAGAGGAGGAATGAGGAGGAAGAGAAGAAAATGAAATTTTCTCTTTCCTTTTCTCCTTTTACTCCAAATGAAAGGAAGAAGGAAAAATGAATTTTTCATTCCCTTTTCTTTTACTCATCCTAAATGAAGGGAGAAAGCAAAACTCTCTTTTCATTGTAAGAAGAAGAAGGAAACTTGGACTTCTCCTTCTTAGTGAAGAGAGCCTTCACTTTCCTTACCTTTAACCATAATTTCCTTCTTTTCATATTAGCACACCCCTGCTGGGGCTACTGTTATAACATGGAACCACTTACTAAGAGGTCCAAGGTTCAATCCTTGGTCTTGCCTCTTTTTGGTTCTTTTTATTTTATTATTATTTTTTTTAAAGAATTATCCACATGAAACCTATTTAATCATGCATAAATTCATGTAAAATTTCTAGGGATCCTATGGGTGTTACATATAAAGGAGGGATAGATGTCTGGCCAAGTTGGGATGGTAATCCATGAGAATGTTTTAAAAGGATGGTGGAGCTGGTGGAAGTCATAGGTTGTGAAGAAGAAGAATGAAGAAGTTCAGGAGTAGCCAAGGAAACCGGTGAATATGGATCAGGAGGTGTAATGGCAATTGATGAAGGATCTTGTTCAATAGGTGTTCGGATAGGCCTAGGAATGACCAATCTCCTGCAAGGGGTTCTTTTGTCTTGGGGTCTGGTAGGAGAAGAGGTTATAGCGTGAAGAAGGGGCAACGAAGCAACATGGACAGTTGGTGTCGCCTCAAGTTAAGGACCAACTAAAGGAATGTAATGACCCGACCCTCTTGGCCCATTTGGCGACCTCTCATGTCGTTGACCGTCGACCCTTATGTCATCCGCCTATTTGAGGACCTCTAATGTCGTTGACCGATGACTCTTGGCCGTGCCGTTACTCACTAGGACTTTCCACCCCTGGTCAGTGGATTTTTCCCTCCCCTAGGATTCGAACTCTAAACCTCTAAGCTTAAGTATTAGAGTTTATGAATCCTAATACTACCAGGATTCATAAACTCTAGTACTTAAGCCTGGAGGTCTAGAGTTTTAATCCTGGGGGAGGCAAAAATCCACTGCCAGGGGTGGAAAGTCCTAGTGAGTAACGGCACGGCCAAAGGGTCGTCGGTCGACGACATGAGAGGTCGCCAAATGGGTCGACGACATAATGGCTGACAGTGGGCCACCGCAAGGGCCGCCCAAGAGGCCAAAGGGCCGGGTCGTTACAATAAAAAGACGTCTTTTATTGTAATGACCCTACCCTTTGGCCTCTTGGGCGGCCCTTGTGGCGGCCCAACTGGTGGCCCTTATGTCGTCGGCCCATTTGGCGACTCACTAGGACTTTCCACCCCTCGACAGTGGATTTTTGCCTTCCCCAAGATTCGATCTCTAAACCTCCAGGCTTAAGTATTAGAGTTTATGAATCCTGGTAGCCAAGTGAGCGCCGCTCACTTGGCTACCAGGATTCATAAACTCTAGTACTTAAGCCCAAAGGTTTAGAGTTCGAATCCTAGGGGAGGCAAAAATCCACTGTCCAGGGGTGGAAAGTCCTAGTGAGTAACGACACAGCCAAAGAGTCATCGGTCGACGACATTAGATGTCGCCAAATGGGCCGACGACATAAGGGTCGACGGTCGACGACATGAGAGGTCGCCAAATGGGCCAAGAGGGTCGGGTCATTACAAAGAATAACACGAGACATAGGAATGAGAAGTCCTCATCATATTGAGTGTAGAATTGGAATGATCATGTGTATAGGGTGTGGGTTCCATACCTCTGGTGTAGAAGATTTTGGAAGGAGTAATAGGAATCTGCTCAAAAGTAGTTATGATAGAGGCAAGTGGACATGGGGATGAAGCGCGAGGTTTCTTACGCTTTACAACGAAGGGATCTTCCTAGTCTGATGAGCTTGAGGATTCCCTGGGTTGCTCAGATGGAGGTAATAGATTGAGGGAAGAAGAAGGGTGATTGAGACGATGATCCCTTAATAAATCTTCCCCCATTCTAGTCAAGACTGTTCTTATTAGGTGAGTATTCTTGTACATAAAAGCGGGAAGGATAGCATCAGCTATAAAAAAGAGGAATTCATGTTAGGAACAATTTGACAATGATCAAAATCATACGTAAGGAGAATAATTGTACCAAAGGAGACATCCAAGGTTGTGTCGGCTGGGCTAAGATGAAAGGAAAATAATAAACCTTCTACGATTAAGGCCGATAGGTTGTACTTTGCTCCTTTTAATTTTCCAATGGAAGAGCAAAGAACGAAATCTTCAAAAACATCGCTTAATTGGGGAATGGGAGAAAAGTTTCAATGCCAGGTTATCGGGTATGGTGAGGGAGAAGGAAGATGCATAAAAAATAAATTGTCCTACCATTCTCCTTTAGGTGGAACTCTATGGAATAGAGTGGTTTTAGGGCATAATTGAAACTTAAAAAGGCTATCTTCCACTTGACGAGGAATGAAGAAATGGTGGAACATTCAAGGAGATAAAGGAAAATCAAGTAAATAAGAAATGACAACAAAATCGACCATAATGGAGAATGATTGGGGAATGAGTTGATTCAGGGGGAGGTCAAAATACCTACTAACATCAACAAAAAAGGGATTAATAGGAAACCTGAAACTAGATAGGACCTATTCCCAGAAGATTGCCACTTTCTCTAGAGGAGGAAGATGAGGACAATCCTTGGAATTAGGGGTGGCTAGGTACGGAGGAAAGCCATAGTTCCATTGAAGCTCATAGGCCTTCTATACCGTAAATCTGGAGGAGCATTGAGTATACCACTCATCGGATGTCGACATTAATGGAATAGTAGGAACAAGAAGAACTGCTAGCAGAAGGCAAAGAATAAGAAATATGCAAACAGGAGGAAGAAGACGAAGTATTAGGGATTTTTCTCTTTTTTCTCTTTTAAAGACTTAGTAGGGTATCAAAAAATGTGTTTTAAGTAGGAACGTTAGATCGAGGTGATAAGAAAAGTGGGGTCAAAGAGGAACTGTTGGATAGATTGATAAGGTGGCAGATATAATGAGATAGGTACATTTTAGATGTGATGGACGCATGTGTCACCAATATGAAAATGGTATTAATAATCAATACAAAAGATTATGTTCCCAAGATATTAAAGTCATTACCAAGGTTAAACTTAAAAATTCCAAGATCCCAAGAAAGACTAAATATTTATGTAAAATAAGAGTTATATGCTTCTTGTATTATAAACTCGTTTATCCATTATTAACCGATCGAATCTTAAGGCTAATCCAAAATATATATATAAACTCGATCATCCATTACTAGCTGATCGAATCCGAAGGTTAGTATAAGATATATGTATATACGTATAAACTTGACTGATGATTAAAGGCCGATCGAGTATTAAGTTCGAGCAAAATTAAATACAAAAGTGAACTTGGTCGGCCGGTAAATGGCTGACAAAATTTGTTATCAAGAAATAATGTATAGATTAAAATAAGAATAATTTGACTATAGAAGATTAATAAATGATAACCCTAAAGACAATGAAGCAAACCCGAGTGAATGTTAAAACCTAAATGAACACTAATTCTGATTAAAAATAGTAACTTAACCCTTCTGTAATGAAATCAAATCAACTGAAATAAATATAACTTCATCTAAGTATGCAAATTTCTAGGTACTTAGCAAATAAAGATAGAAACCAATTTCTCCTCTAGGTACTTGTTGTAACCTCTATGTATAAAGCCTCGCATCCACCCAAGTCATCCTTATGGCCAACCACATCCTTGCTTGGTGCCCAAGCAAGGGGTTGACCACCCCTTGCTTGGTGCCCAAGCAAGGGGTCGGCCAAGATGGGTTTAAAAGTGAGTTTTTAATTTTTTAAATCTTTCTTTTTGTAGCCATCTACAATGTTTTAAAAGAGAGATTTTAAATTTTAAAAACTTTCCTTTTTTGAAACCATCCACATGGTTTTAAAAGAGAGTTTTAAATTTAAAAAATCTTTCCTTTTGCAGCCATCTACAATGGTTTAAAAGAGATATTTTATTTTTGTTAAAACTTTCCTTTTTTGTAAATATGATTTAAAAGAGAGGTTTTAATTTTAAAAATCTTTCACTTTTGTAGCCATCTACAATGTTTAAAAGAGGATTTTTTTTTATTTTAAAACTTTTCTTTTGTAGCCATCCACAATAGGAAATTTAAAAGAGATATTTTAATTATTGTTAAAATCTTTCTTTTTTAGCCATTACCAAGGATTATAAAAGAGGATAGATGGTTCCTTAGAAAAAATAATCATCTACACAATTTCTATTCCTCTTCTATTCTCCTTGTGGTCGGCCCCCTCATATTCTTATTCTCCCCTTGCTTTCTCACCTAAGGCCAGCGGCATCAAGAGGCTTCAACCATCTTGTGGCCGACGGGTTGCAAGGAAGAAAGAAGAATAAGAGGTGGTGTTCCTAGCTTTGATCCCGTGGTGGTCGAAAGTCTTGGAAGAAAGAAGGACTTGGGTGATTTTTGTGTCTTGGTAGATCGTCGCCCACACAACGTCCAAGAGGAGGAGAGGAATACAGCAGAAGATCAAGTGGTCTTTAAGCTACAAAGAAAGGTATAACTAGTTAATTGTTTCCATTATGTACTAGTTTATTTTTCCTTTGTATAGATCCTGAAGTACCAACACAAGAGGCTAGCGATCTTGTGCTTTGATTGAGGTCTCTATAGTTTAACCTAGGGTTTATTGTAAGGAGTTTAAATATTCAATTTGTTTTAAAGGCTTTGATTAGGAAGTGGTAGATGATCTCATACCCAAGAAGGTCGAGTGCCTCGCCAACGACCTGGAAGCCAATCCTTGAAATAGATATTTAATCAACTTCTGTAATATGGTTTAACTTCTGATGAACACATGGGTTGAACATGGATTAATAATGTTAAGTTTCGCTTGCAATCCAAGTTTAATTTCTGAAAAGCACATGGGTTGCTAGGAAAAGTTCTGTGCCTGTACAAATTTTTGTACAGGAGAAATAGAATGAAATTTTGAGTAGCACCAACAATTGGTATCAGAGCTAGTTTTATGCCTATGTGTGTTTGGTTTTCAGTTAAATTATGTACTTTTCATACATAAATTTAGGCAGGATAATAGTAGGATGTGCAAATAGATTAACTCTGTGGTTGCAGCATCCTAGTTTCAACTATTATGACCCTATTGTGTTTGTGTGTGATTTGGACCTTCGGGCATGTTGAGGGCATTTTATGTGTGTGCATGATTGTAATTATTAAATACAGCAGGAGTTGTATTAGTTTTAGGATTTTACATTCTGTTCGATCTAGATTACATGTACATTCCCTAGTGGAATATAGGATCGATAAATGTAAAATTTTATTTTTGTCGCAGATCATATCCTTGTTAGGCATGGTGCTATTTGAGGACTAGAGGCGCACCATAAAAGGAAGCAAGATAGATGCGATGACATGACCCCTTGGCGGCGGCTAGGGTTGGTGGCACATGGAGGACAGCTATGGATGAGGCCATAATAGTTGAAAAATTATTTTTCATATTTATTGCCTTTTATGTTGTTTATATGTGTTGTGTGTGTGCATGTTAAAATTCCTCATTTTAAATAACTTTGTGGGAGAGGAATTATTTAAATTCCACGGTCTCCATTACTGGTTTGTAAGTGATGCATTCAAACTTGCGCGTTGGCTTTGAGTGCCTTCCTCCACATCAGATGAGTTTGTTTACGGATCACTAGATCAAACTCCCTTTTTGGATGATTATAGGAAATTATTTAGGTTTGTGTGATCTTCTTCATCTGAAGGGGCACAATTCTATTTAATGGACTAAGTATCAAGTAATGGTATACACTTAGGCACATTTAATAGTATCCTCCCCATCGGAGTCACTGCTATTATTTGTGTGACCAAAGAAAAATCAACTATTAATTTTATTTGTCATAAAGTTAGGTTGACAAGATAATAAAATTAATGGGTAAAAACCCCTCTTACAAATGTTTAAATTTTTATACGTCCACACTATCGTGGCATACAAAATTCACGGTGTTTTGAGATGTTGGTGAATTTAAATGATATTGTTTGAGGAATCAATATTATTTTAAATTCTAAAGTTTTAACAAATATTTTGTGATTCTTAGGATTTCAAATGACATTCAATCCTCTTGCTGTTATATTGAAAGAAAACAAACTTACTGGTCCCAATTACATTAATTGAAAATGAAACTTAGACATTATCTTAATTGCTGAAGGTTACAAGTTTGCACTTTTTAAGATCTGTCCAAGCCTGCCTAATAGCGATTCTAGTGAAGAGGAGATTGAGTATCATAAGAAATGGGTCAGGGAAGATGAGATGGAGCGATGTTATATTTTGACTTCTATGTCAAATGTGCTGCAACATCAACATCAGGCCATGCCTACTACCTATGACATGATGCGCAATCTCAAAGAACTCTTCGGACACCAGAATCGGACTGCTAGGCAAGAGGCTATGAGAAACTTGATGACGACCACCATGACTGAGGGGACACCCGTAAGGGATCATATCCTTAAAATGATGGCTCTTTTGAATGAGATGGATGTCCTTGGAGCAGAAATCGATGGGGAAACCCAGGTCGATATCATTCTCCAAACGCCGCCTAAAAGTTTTGAGCAGTTCCACCTGAACTACAACATGAACAAAAGGGTTTATTCATTGGCGGAACTTCTGACAGAACCTCAAGCATCAAAAGGGCTATTTCGTCAAAGTTCTCAAATTCATATTGCTGAAAATGTTTCTGCTTCTAAACCGAAAGGCAGAAAGAAGAAAAAGAAATAAGTTGGTTCAACAAAGAAAGTGAATCGATCTCTAGGAACTGGGGCGTATACAGGTGTGAAGAAGCCGAAGGGCAAGTGCTTCACATGCAAGCAGTCTAGACATTAGAAAGTGGACTGTGCTCGTAGAAAGGAGAACAATAAAGGTATATCTTATTCTCTAGTGGTTGAAACATGTTTAGTGGTGTTATCTACCGGTACCTGGTGTGTAGATACGGGAGCCACTGATCATGTCTGTAATTCATTGCAGGGGTTTCAGGAAACTCGATGACTACATGAAGGGGAGATTACCGTCTACATGGGAAATGCTACAAAAGTGGCGGCTGTTGTAGTGGGAGATGTTTATTGATCTTTTGATAGAAATAAAACATTGATTTTGAGAAATTGTCTTTACGTACCATGTTTTAGAAAGAACTTGATTTCAGTTTCTAAACTATTTATGGATGGATATTCTATTTTTTTTTATGATAAAGTAGTTGTTAAGAAAAATAGGGTAGTTATCTGTTCTGGTACGTTGGTTAGTAATTTGTATACTCTAAATCCAATAACTCCCACAATATAACAAATGAAAATTAATAACATATCTTCTAATTCTAATAAGAGAAATCAACCTTCGGAAATAAATTAAACATATCTTTGGCATCTAAGGCTTGGTCATATTAACTTGAGTAGGATTCAAAGACTAATAGCCGATGGGCATTTGGGTTCATTGGTAGTAGAAAATTTTCCAACCTGCGAATCTTGCTTGGAAGGAAAAATGACCAAGAGACCTTTTAAGGCTAAGGGGTATAGAGCTAAAGATGTGTTGGAATTGGTTCATTCTGATTTTTGTGGACCTATGACTATCCAGACAAGAGGTGGTTTCGAATATTTTGTCTCTTTTATAGATGACTATTCGAGATACAGGTACATTTACTTGATGCACCACAAGTCTGAGTGCTTTGATAAGTTCAAAGAATAGAAGGCTGATGTGGAGAGACATCATGATAAAGGTATCAAAACACCATGGTCTGATCATGGTGGCGAGTACCTCTTAGGAGAGTTTAGGAGTTACTTATCAGAGGTCGGGATTCAATCCCAACTGTTTGTACCTGGTACACCCCAACAGAATGGTGTGGCAGAACGAAGGAATAAGACTCTTATGGAAATGGTTAGATCAATGATGAGTTATTCATAATTACCAAATTCATTTTGGGGATATGCTCTGGAAATGACAGTGTACATTCTGAACTTGGTATCTTTTAATTCAGTAACCTCTACTCCCACAGAATTGTGGAATGGACGTAAGCCTAGTCTGAAACATATTCAGATTTGGGGTAGTCTAGCACATGTATTGAAGGGAGACGCTGATAAGTTGGAATCACGTATAGAAGTTCGCTTGTTTGTGGGTTATCCTAAAGGAATGAAAGGTGATTTATTTTATAGTTCTAAAGATCAGAAGGTCATTATTTGCACCAATGTCCTATTTTTAGAAGAAGACTATGTAATGAACCACAAGTCCATGAGTAAAATTATTCTTGAGGAAATAAGAGAAGACATGTCTACTTCAGTACCAACGGTACAAGATGAGATACTACAAGAAACTGCAACACGTGTCACAAATGATGCACAATTACAGGTGGTGTCTCGTCGTAGTGGGAGGGTTGTTAGACAACCTAATAGATTCATGTTTTTGGGAGAATCTTCCGACTTGATCCCTGGTGAACATGAACCTGATCCCTGGACATATGATGAAGCACTCCAAGATAAAAATATAGCATCTTGGCAAAATGCAACGAACTCTGAAATAGAAACTATGTACTCTAATCAGGTCTGAGAGCATGTAGAACCACCAAATGGTGTAAAAACCATTAGATGTAAATGAGTCTACAAAAGAAAAAGAGGGACAGATGGGAAGGTGGAAACCTTCAAAGTAAGGCTTGTTGCAAAAGGATATACTCAGAAAGAGGGAATCGATTATGAGGAAACCTTTTCGTCGATAGTCATGCTTAAGTCTATCCGGATTCTTTCATATATTGCCGCTCATATGGATTATGAGATTTGGCAAATGGATGTCAAGATAGTTTTCCTTAATAGAAGTCTTGAAGAAAATATCCATATGAAGCAACCAGAGGGATTCATTGCGAAGGGCAAAGAGTATCTTATATGTAAGCTCAATCGGTCTATCTATGGACTGAAACAAGCTTTGAGATCTTAGAGTATCCAGCTTAATGAAGTGATCCAGTCTTATGAATTTATTCAGTGTCCGGATGAGTCTTGTGTGTGCAAGAAGAGTGAAGGAAACGTGGTGGTATTTTTTGTACTATACATAGATGACATTTTGCTCATTGGCAACAATGTCAAAGTGTTGTCAGACATAAGGGTATGGTTATCCAAGCAGTTTGATATGAAGGATTTGAAAGAATGTGGACATATTCTTGGGATCAAAGTAATAAGGGATCGTAAGAAAAGAATGTTATGCTTATCCCAAGCATCATACATCGATACTATTCTAGCTCGTTTTAGCATGCAAAACTCCAAGAAAGGTTTTCTACCTTTTCGGTATGGAGTACCTTTATCTAAAGAAATGTCTCCTAAAACATCAAAGGAAATAGAGAACATGAAGGCAGTTCCTTATGTTTCGTCTGTAGGAAGCCTAATGTATACGATGCTATGTACGAGACCAGATATCTGTTTTACCGTGGCCATGGTTAGCAGATATCAAAGTAACCCTGGACAAGGACATTGGACTGACATAAAGCATATATTGAAGTACCTGAAAAGGACTAGAGATTATATGCTAGTTTACCAGGCAGATGATTTGTTCCTATGGGTTACACAGATTCAGACTTCCAATCAAAAAGGGACAATAGTAAGTCGACCTCAGGGTATGTGTTTACTTTGGGAGGTGGAGCCATAGCATGGAGGAGTGTTAAGCAGAAATGCGTTTTGGACTCCACCATGGAAGCTGAGTATGTAGCAGCCTCTAAGGCAGCCAAAAAAGCTGTATGACTCAGAAACTTCTTGATGGACTTAGATGTGATTCCTGGTTTGCCTAAAATTATCACAATTTATTGTGATAATAGTGGTGCAGTAGCAAACTCGAAGGAACCACGAGCCCATAAGGAAAGTAAACACATTGAGCGCAAGTACCACCTGATACGAGACATCGTAAAGCGAGGAAAAGTTGTTGTCACCAAATTGCATCAGAAGATAACCTGACAGATCCTTTCACTAAGGCCCTTCCGATGAGTGCTTTTGATGGGCATGTTGAGGGGATGGGGATCAGATGTATGACAGTATATATGGCAGCCTAGTCTTTTAGTATAAGTGGGAGATTGTTAGAATGTATACTAAAAGCCTAGCTTTTTGTATAAACATGTATTTTGAAATGAGAATCATATTGGTCAAATATCTGCATTTAGTTAAATGTAGTTGTCTATTTAATTTATATTGTAGATAACATGGTGTGTGGTGTCACATAGAAGATCATGCTATAAGTTCCTTATAAATTATAAATAGAAGCTCACAACCAAGATTGATTGGGGCAAACCATTGGAATGATTGTAGTGTAATTTGGTACTAATTTATCTTGACTATAAAATTACACTAGTACACTATATGTGTATAGAGCAGGACCATTTGAGGTTGTTTCTTTTATACTGACTGCATAAAAGAACAGAACCTGTATTATTATGGATGTGCATACTCTTAATCCCGATATAATAACAAGCACATGTACTTAGTATTTATTTCTTTAATTTATCAAAGGGTGAGATTTATTCGTTAAATCAATAGGCCCGATAAGTTGGGAAATAATATTATTTATATGACGTATTGTTGATTATAGAAGGAAACTGTGTCCTATTTATTAGAATGATGATGTCTCCTTGAGGAGCTTATAAGGATTGTCATGTAAACCCTGCAGGTGGACTTAGTTCTGACATGACAATGAAGTTGAGTGGTACTACTCTTGAAGCTAGATGTTAATTAAGTGAGTTGTTAGTAACTCATTTAATTAATGGGCATTCGATATCTTAAACACAGGGAGATTAACACACTCATGATAAGAAAGATCCCATAATGTAATATGGGATTGGTGCGGTAGTTCAATAATAACTCTTTAGTGGTATGAGTTATTATTGATGAACTTGAGTTGGGTGTTCAGGTCGAACACAGGAAGCTCAAGCTCATCAGGAAGCCAAAACCAATTCCTCCTCTAGGTCCCTGTTGTAGCCTCTATATATAAAACCTCGCATCCACCCAAGTCATCCTTATGGTCGGCCACATCCTTGCTGGTGGCCAAGCAAGGGGCCAACCAAGATGGGTTTAAAAGTGAGTTTTTAATTTTTTAAATCTTTTTTTTTGTAGCCATCTACAATGTTTTAAAAGAGAGATTTTAAATTTTTAAAGCTTTCCTTTTTTGAAACCATCCACATGGTTTTAAAAGACAGTTTTAAATTTAAAAATCTTTCCTTTTGTAGCCATCTACAATGGTTTAAAAGAGAGATTTTATTTTTGTTAAAACTTAATTTTTTGTAACCATGATTTAAAAGAGGAGTTTTAATTTTAAATATATTTCCTTTTTGTAGCCATCTACAATGTTTAAAAGAGGTTTTTTTTTAATTTTAAAACTTTCCTTTTGTAGCCATCCACAATAGGAAATTTAAAAGAGAGATTTTAATTGTTGTTAAAATCTTTCCTTTTTAGCCATTACCAAGGATTATAAAAGACGATAGATGGTGCCTTAGAAAAAATAATCATCTACATAATTTCTATTACTCTTCTATTCTCCTTGTTGTCGGCCCCCTCATATTCTTATTCTCCCCTTGCTTTATCACCTAAGGTCGGCGACATCAAGAGGCTTCAACCATCTTGTGGTCAGTGGGTTGCAAGGAAGAAAGAAGAATAAGAGGTGGTGTTCCTAGCTTTGATCCCTTGGCGGCCGAAAGTCTTGGAAGAAAGAAGAACTTGGGTGGTTTTTGCATCTTGGTAGATCGTCGCCCACACAACGTCTAAGAGGAGGAGAGGAATACAACAGAAGATCAAGAGGTCTTTAAGCTACAAAGAAAGGTATAACTAGTTAATTGTTTCCGCTGTGTTCTAGTTTATTTTTCCTTTGTATGGATCCTGAAGTACCAACACAAGAGCCTAGTGATCTTGTGCTTTGATTGAGGTCTCTATAGTTTAACCTAGGGTTTACTGTAAGGAGTTTAAATATTCAATTTCTTTATAAGGCTTTGACTAGGAAGTGGTGGATGATCCCATACCCAAGAAGGCCGAGTGCCTCGCCAACGACCTGTAAGCTAATTTTTGAAATAGATATTTAATCAACTTCTGTAATATGATTTAACTTCTGATGAACACATGGGTTGAACTTGGATTAATAATGTTAAGTTTCGCTTACAATCTAAGTTTAACTTCTGAAAAGCACATGGGTTGCTAGGAAAAGTTCTGTGCATGTACAAATTTTTGTACAAGGAAAATAGAACTGAATTCCGAGTAGCGCCAACATCAGTTAGGAAAAGCCCAACCAAGCATAAAGGAATTAAGCCTTATAGAAGTTTGTAGTATATTACCGGTTGAGTTAAAGCCGAGTGAGCACCCATGTGCTTACACACACTCGGTCAGGCAAAGCGCGATCGAGCGTAAAGGCATTAAGCCTTATACAGGTTGCAGTATATTACTGGCTGAGTAAAGGTCGAGTGAGCACCAATGTGCTTACACACACTCAGTCAAACAAAGCTCGACCGAGCGTAAAGGCATTAAGCCTTATATACCTTGCAATATATTACTGGTCGAGTGAAGGTCGAGTGAGCACCATTGTGCTTACACACACTTGGTCGGACAAAGCTCGACCGAGCATAAAGCCATTAAGCCTTATATAGCTTGTAGTATATTACCGACCGAGTGAAGATCGAGCGAGCTGTTGGTTAGTCCTAGGAAAATCGTACCGGTTCCACTGTACAAAAATTTTGTACAAGTGTCAAACCTTTCCTTAAATAACCTATTGTGTTCTTTAGAAGTTAAATTAGGAATCGCAGACGGAACTTAACATCATTGATTCTAAATTTAACTTATTTGTTCTTGATGGTTTAGATTTGGATCGCAAGCGGAACTTAACACTATTGATCCAAATCCACCTATGTTATTAATTCCATTAAATATTAATTTCCAAAATTAGCTTCCAGGACTGTATGGCGAGGCATATGACCTTCTTGGATATGGGAGCAACCACCACCACCTAGACAAAGCCTTTTAAGGAAAGCTAATATTTAATTTCCTTAAATAACTCTAGGTTTAACCAAAAAGAACAATCGAATCACAAATTCTAAAAATAAAAGAAAAGAAACACAACTTCGAAACAAATCCGAAAACTCTAGAATCATATGCCTCTTGTGTTTGGTATTTCCAAAAATAACTATACAAAGAATGTTGGTGCAATATCCCTCAGGTCAAGGTTGACCTGGGTAACCAAGCTGAGTCTTGGTTTGAGTTTAGATGTTTGACAATAAGATATTGATTGAAGAAGAGTCAAGTAGGTCAAGGTTGACTGGATACTTGACTGGGAAGTCCTAACTGGGATGTTAGGCAAAATGAAAGTCCTGGTGAGTGAAGCCAGGCAGAAGAAAAGTCCTGGTGAGTGAAGCCAGGCAGAAGGAAGTCCTAGTGAGTGAAGCTAGGCAGATGAAAATCCTGGTGAGTGAAGCCAGGTGAAAGTCCTAGTGAGTGAAGCTAGGCAGAGTGAAAACCCTAGTGAGTGAAGCTAGGTGAAAGTCCTAGTGAGTGAAGCTAGGCAGATGGAAAACCCTAGTGAGTGAAGCTAGGTGAAAGTCCTGGTGAGTGAAGCCAGGCAAGGGAAAATCCAGATGGATCAAGGATGATCGGACATCTGGTGCTGGGAAGTCCAAGTAGGTCAAAGGATTGACTGGATACTTGGCATGAAAGAAAAGTCCAAGTAGGTCAAAGAGATTGACCGGATACTTGGCACAGAGAAAAGTCCAAGTGGGTCAAAGGGATTGACCGGACACTTGGTAAGGGAGTCCTAGCAGGTCAAGGGAGTGACTAGATGCTAGGCATGACATACCAACAGGTCAAGGTTGACCGAATGTTGGTTAGGGATGTTTGGGACTTGGTTTTGGACAAAAACCAAGTGCTGGATCGATCCGTGGATCGATCCAGGCTCTGGATCGATCAGTGGATCGATCCAGACCTGTCCCAGCGAACAGAGAGCTTCTGGATCGATCCGTGGATCGATCCAGATGTCCCAATCGATCAGTGGATCGATTGGGACGCGGCTGCTGCGCGCGATAAGCGCTGGATCGATCCGTGGATCGATCCAGGCGCGTTTCCAGAGCACAGAGGCGCTCTGGATCGATCCAAAGCCTCCCCGATCGATTGGGAACATTCGAATCGATCGGGATCCGACCGTTGGCGTCGTTTATAGCTGCAGGCGTTCGATGGCTGCGCAAGAACTTCTCCGATTCACTCCAGAGCTCTCGCCTACTCCTCCACAGCGCTCTCAAAGATCAGGTCGCCAGTTCTTGAAGGATCTTGGAAGCTTTCCAAGTCAAGAGGCGGATCAAAGGCAAGAAGAGAAGCTAGGGTTAGGGTTTTCTGTACTCATTGTAAGCTTTGCGCTTGTATTTTGTTTCCCTTTCTTTTCTTCTTGTACTGAGAGTCTTGTAGGGCTTCTCCGCCCTCGGTAGTTACCGAAAAGGAGTGTTTTCATAGTGGAGGGTGCGTGCGTGGTGTGGATCCTTGGACTAGTCACCTCTTGTGAGGTGGATACCAAGTAAACCAACCGTGTTAGCGTTGTTGCATTTGTTTCTGTATTTTCCGCTGCATATTCTTGAAGAAACAAGCAACGACAAGCAACGCCGAGCACCGAGAGAAGCACGACGAGCTATTCACCCCCCCCTCTAGCTACTTTTGGTCCTAACAAAGAAAACTAATATGATGCGGAAAACAATTACTAGTTATACCTTTCTTTGTAAGCAAATAACCTCTTGATCTTCTACCGTATTCCTCTTCTTATCCCGGACGTTGTGTTGGCAACGATCTACCGCGATGAGAATCCACCTAAGCCACCTTCTTCTCCAAGCAAGATTCGGCCACCATAATTCTCCAAGAGAACTAGAGGTCCGGCCACCACCACCAAGCTCCAAGGGATGCTAGAAACAAAAATTCCTTTCTCTCCTTCTTCTCCTAGCTAGATCCGGCCACCATGGATTTCTCTTGTGTTGATGTCGCCGGCCACAAAGGAGGAAGAGAAGAGAAGAAGAAGAGAAGAGACCCTAGGGCCGGCCACACCAAGGAGGAAAAGAGAGGAAGAAAAAGAATAGAGTCGTTAGCCATAAAGGCACCTCTACCCCCTCTTTTATAATCCTTGGTCTTGGCAAATAAGGAAATTTTAATAAAAACTTCCTTAATTCTTTTGCCATGAAAAATAAATTTTAATTAATTAAAATTAAAACATTTTTCTCACATATCATGGCCGGCCACTATAAACTCCAAAACAAGGAGAGTTTTAATTAACATAAGAATTAAAACTTCCTAATTTGTTTTTGAAAATTTATAAAAAATTTCTCCAATAAATTTTCCCTTCATGGTGGTTTGTAAAAAGAAAATTTTATAAATTAAATCTTTCTTTTAAACATGTGGATGATTTCCAAAAAGGAAAGTTATCTCTAAAAATTAAAATCTCCTTTCAATCTACAAATAAGGAAAGATATCAAATCTTTTCTTAATCGTTTGTAGAAACTTATAAAAAGGAATATTTAATTTTTTAAACTCTCTTTTAAATCATGAACATGGTTAAAAAGGAAAGTTTTCTTAAAATTAAAATCCACCTTTTAATCTACAAATAAGGAAAGATTTTAAATTTTTTTCTTAATCCTTTGTAGAATGCTATAAAAGGAAAGATTTAAGTTTTAAACTCTCTTTTAAAACCATGATATCCACATTAAAAAAAAATTTAAATAAAAATAAAATACTTTTTAATATGGTCGGCCATTCAAGCTTGGGCTCCAAGCTATAGTCGACCAATTAACTTGGCTCAATCCTTTGATCTTGGCCGGCCCTAGCTTGGGTTTCAAGCTAGCTTGGCCGACCCCCTTGGGTTGGGTAAGAAGTGAGTATGTGGTGGGTATAAATCTCTATATACAAGAGGCTACGATAGGGACCGAGAGGAGGAATTGGTTTTGGTCTCCCGATGAAATTAAGCTTCCCGTGTTCGCCCTGAACACACAACTTAACTTCATCAATAATAATTCATACCACTAAAGAATTATTATTGAACTACCGCACCAATCCCAAATTACATTTCGGTCTCCTTCTTATTATGAGTGTGCTAGTCTCCCTGTGTTTAAGATGTTGAATGCCCATTAATTAAATGAGTTACTGACAACTCACTTAATTAATATCTTTATCCAAGAGTAGTACCACTCAACCTCATCGTCATGTCGGACTAAGTCCACCTGCAGGGTTTAACATGACAATCCTTATGAGCTCCTTTTGGGGTCATTCTCAACCTAGATTACTAGGACACAGTTTTCTTCTACAATCAACAACACACACTATAAGTAATATCATTTCTCAACTTATCGGGCTTATTGATTTATCGAGCTAAATCTCACCCATTGATAAGTCAAAGAAATAAATACTAAATATATGTGTTTGTTATTATATTAGGATTAAGAGCACACACTTCTATAATAACTAAGGTCTAGTTCTTTTATCAAGTCAGTATAAAAAGAACTTACCTAAAATGGTCCTACTCAATACACTTAGAGTGTACTAGTGTAATTTATTAGTCAAGATAAACTAATACCTAATTACACCACGACTATTCCAATGGTTTGTTCCTTTCCATCTTAGTTGTGAGTAACTATTTATAATTTATAAAGAACTGATAACATGATCTTCTGTGTGTGACACCACACACCATGTTATCTATAATATAAATTAATTGAACAATTACAAATAAATGTAGGTATTTGACAATTGGGATTCTTTATTTCTTAATAAATGTTTATACAAAAGCTAGGCTTTTAGTATACACTCTAACACGAGCACCAATGTGCTTACACATGCTCAGTCGAACAAATCTCGACCGAGTGGAAAGGTATTTACCCTTATTGAAGCTGTTAGTATATTACTGGTCGAGTGAAGGCCGAGCGAGCACCCATGTGCTTACATGCACTCGACCTAAGAAAGCCCGACTGGGCGTAAAGGTGCTCAACCTCATATAGTTTATGGTACATTCCTAGTTAAAACATACTCAATAGAAGGTATTCTCAATATATATACGACCGACTTGAATGACCAGCCAAGACACGCTTAACAGAAGGTATTCTCAATATATATATGACTAGCTTAAATGATCGGTCAAGACATGCTTAATAGAAGTATATAACTATGACAGTCTGGAAAATTTAGTGAGAAATATCTTCTAGAAGTTTCTTCAGTTATAGTGACGTATTCTTATGCATACTTCATCATGAATATGAGCCACAAATGACAAAAGAGGTACATCTGAGGTACAAAAAAGATTCCTTAAAGGATTATTACACGAAGCTTAGAAGATGACTTCATCTTCTAACAAATTCTAACAAATCGGGGATCACTTCATGACTATGGAGGCTACATGAGGTAGTATAAAAAGGGGGATCCTCTCTCTTGGCAAGGTAAGCAAGTTCTAGCATCTAAACTCTGTTTCCAAGTACTCTAGTTACTGTACTTCTTCTTCTTCTTCTTCCACCTTCGAGAGAGGTACTGACTTGAGTGTCAGAGGAGCTAGCCAGGGATCCCCACCCTTGTCTTAGGTTACTAATGCTTTGTTGGCTTGTCTCATTGTACGTAGGATCGTTGAGAAGCTCTTTTGGATCTTCAGGAGTTTATCTTCATAAAAAATCATCGTTCACCGGAGCCAGTGCACCATTTCATAGATTTCAAACAGGGTCAACCAACATTACAAGAACCTATTGGGTCACACACAAAGAATAAGTTGATTTAGAGATAGGTTTATATGATAAATTATTAGATTAAGTCTAATTCAAATTGAACTCATTGAGTTAGACTCAATTGGATCTAACTATTGGATTGAGTCCAATTCAAATTAGACTCATTGAGTCAATTTGGATTGATAATTAATGAGTTAGACTCATTAATTGATTTGATGAATTTGAATTCATGAAGGAAGAGGAGTATTCAATTTAGAATTGATCATGCATTGGATGAAGAGTAGTCAATTTTGAATTGCTCATGTATTGAATGCATTGGATGAAGACAAATATTAATGTCAATTAAGACAATTGACATTAAGGCAATTTCATGAATGAGTACAAAAGGAGTTTTTGGATTCATTTTCATGATGAGAATTTTGATCTTGCTCTTATTTATCCTCTCTTCCCTCTCTTGGCCGAAACCTCCTAGTATGGTTGCTAGCACAACCTTAGGTGCTTTTTCTTCACCACTTCTTGAGTTCGTGAGACGGACAAAAGAATTGTTCATGTGGATATTGAAAGAGACGCGAACGTTTGATCGTATTGAGATCCTAGCTATCGAGAGTTCATGTTCACGCACCAAGGGTATAACTCCCTTTAACAAATACTTAGTATATGGTTTTCCTTCGCATGGATCTTCTGGAAAGGAACTTATTTTTCTGTTGAGCTTTCTGCATGTTTAGCGCTATAGTTCCATACAAGGATCACTTGGTGATTATTTTGAGAGGCTTTTGAGAGATAGAACTTCTCCATCTCCTTTTGTATAGATTGTCGTTAGGAGTTCCTGAACTTTAAGTAGAGCAAACATAGCATAATGGATTACAAGGTATAGTTTAGTCAACTTTCCAAATGTGATTCTCACTTAACAACTCAAGAATATGTATTCTAGAGGCGAACCTAGTTAAAGAATACTTTCGAAGTCTTTACCCATTCATAAGCTTCAGCCAAGAAGTTTTCCCTCACTGGGTGGATTGCAGGTCATTCATCCTATATGATTTTTTTTTTGGTGAGGCACCTCATTGGATGGATTGTGGGGCATTCATTATATTTTATATGAGACACTTTTAGATGGATTGCAGGTCGTTCATCCTATATATGTGTTTGTATATGTGCATTCACATGATGTAGTTCATATTAATTGGATTATGAGTCATTCGCTCCTTGTATATATGATGCATCACCTTTGGGTGGATTGTAGGTCGTTCATCCTATCTATGTATGTATGTATGCATACTT
Organism: Zingiber officinale; assembly: GCF_018446385.1. Lineage (NCBI taxonomy): Eukaryota > Viridiplantae > Streptophyta > Magnoliopsida > Zingiberales > Zingiberaceae > Zingiber > Zingiber officinale. The sequence goes on from NC_055990.1 coordinate 74,392,130, forward strand.
ATGGTGCATTCCCATTATGAGTGGATTATAGGTCATTCATTCACCTATATGGTGCATCTTTCTTGAGTGTGTTGCAAGTAGTTCACCTTAATATTTTCATTTATATAAGTTTATGCTCATATTAAGTGAACTATAGGTTGTTCACAGACTCAATAAATGGAATTGAGTCATCAGGTAAAATAAAAAAAATTAATGTGTGAAATGTTGGAAAATGGTGGAGCTAGCTAGTTAACACTTACAAAATCCAGTTGTTACATGGTAGAAATTGCAAAAGACAATCTTCAAGGAGTAACACGTCAATTGATAGTTATTTTAGAAGGTTGTTTAGAGATAATGTTTCTTTGCTTTTGTGTACTTCATCATTAAAAATTCTTGAATCTTATATAGCGTAACTTTAGTGTAATGGATTATAAGGCAATAGTTAGTCAACTCGCTTAACATTACCTCCACTTAGTAGCTCAAGACCTTAACAACATGTTCATTCACCCAAGGTCTTGGAGTCTATATGCAGATTAGAATGTTCCACCCTTTGTTGACACTTGTCAGAAAACATTTATGCACAAGATTATAAGAGTTGTAATGATGCCCTCATAATAGGTATAGACATCTAGCCAAGAAATTAAGGGTTACCCCTTAGACCTTGGTAGTCATACCCTCACTGTAGATATACAAGTACTTGAAATGATAGAATTTGAAATCCTTATTGGCGTGGATTGTATAGTCACTTTTTGTGCTACAGTCAACTGTCGAGCAAGGGTAGTAACCTTGCAACTACTGGACCAACCATCTTGAAAATTTATCGAAACTATTGATGAAGGAATATTTGGCTTCAATACTATAAGCCAAGTAATTGCTACCTCATGGATGTCAGAGGTATCTACTATCGTTATTATAGTTTAACGAGGATAGTACCTAAACCCGCTCAAACATTAGTATAGTTTGAGAATATTCAGATGCATTACTAGATGAACTCCTTTGTTTACCACTTTCATGGCAAGTGGAGTTCATGAGTGAGATACTATCGGGGATGACTCCAATATCAACAACCTCGTGTCACATGGGAACAAAGAAACTAGAAGAATCGAAGCTACAATAGTAGTTAGACAGAGGTTTTATCAGTGCCAGCATCTCCCTTTGGGGAACTTCCTTCTTCTTTGTTAGGAAGAAGGATGAATCACCAGAATTGTGTAGCAAGTACAGACAACCTAGAAACCATCAAGAATAAATGCCAATTTCCACAGATAGAGGAGTTCTTTGACCAACTCAAAGACATCATGTATACTCTAAGATTGATGTAAGATCTAGCTATCATCATCTTAGAGTAAAGAATGCAAACATAACATTCCATATATGATACAAACATTATGAGTTCTTGGTAATATCTTTTGGACATACCAATGCTCCAACCACTTTCATGAATTTGAGGAATCGAGTGATCTTATGTAGTTGGTTTGGTTTGTCATCGTCTTCAATGATGATATCCTGAACTATTTAAGATTGAAGGAAGAGCATACTCAAGATGTTATAGAGGGAGTGCTGATATGCGAAGTTTAGCAAATGCACATTTAGTTATCTTCCACAAGATTTCTCAGACAATGTGGTTTCTAGCAAAGACATTTTCATGGATCCTCAAAAAGGTAGAAGTTATTACCAACGGAGAAGTTAGAGCAATTACAGATATTTATGGATGCTTAAACAACTTTTGGTCACATGCCTCAAGGAAGCATCAGTTGGTGATCAACACTTCAAATTCAAAAATAGTGAATGAGATTCAGGAATAAAGACCGATTTTAGAGATATAAATGTGACTCTTCCCAACTTTTTGAGGAAGATTGTATGTTATTGGGATACACCAGATTAAAGAAGACCTACATCAAGAAACACATTGATGAGATACTCATATGTATCAAGACCGAAAGTGCTCCTACTAGTAGAATGGTAGGAAGAAGGATAATGCGGACTTTGCAATTCAATGCTTGGTACGTCAACAGGTGGAGACAAAATAATAGAGTGACGTAGCAGAAGCGTTGTGGGCCCATATCCCATAGAGAGAGACAAAGATTAGTAGACTTACTTTAGAAGAACATTTGTACCTGAGTAGAAAAGGGAACATAGTACAATGGACTTTGGAGGGTGCACGATTTGATTCGGCTGATCATTGATGAATTAACCAAGTTCATCCATTTTCTACTGACCCACTAGACTGACTCTTCAAATCACTTGGTGGAGCTTTAAATGAGTCGTGTTTACAGAACTTTATTTTGGTGCAGTATTTCAGACAAGCAGACGGATGGAGCACACCATTTACAAACTAAAGGATCCATTATGAACATACACAAAGGACTTCAGGGCAGCTCGAAGATCATTTATACCTAATGAATTTTACCACCAATGGTTAGCTAGATAAGAATGTGAGAGTAACAAAAGCATTGTGGGTTCTTAACTCACATAGCGATAATTATCTACTTTAGAAGTAGATCATGTAGTGTATAAGGGATCCCAAATCGTTATATACTTTTTGAGATACTATAATGAATTAGTCTAGTAATGTGTTGCTTAGTTGTCACCCCTATAATGATTATTCTTTAATATTACAATTTGAATAGTAAATTTATGGACCAAATTTTAATTAGTATGAGAGAATGTAAAATATCAAAAATATATACAAGGCTTAAAATGATTAAAATTAGACATAATTAAATTTATTTAGGAAAAATAATAACACAATAAATTGATAAATAATAGAGAAATAAGTTTATATAAATTAATAGAAATTTTATATTTTTTTTTGGATTTTAAATTATTCATTTTAAATTTTATGGAGATAAAGGGTAGGATGTAAAGACTGTTTAGAATATCTAATTAAAATGAGAGTTGATTGAGCATATAAGCAAAAGTTCATCAATAAACCCTTATGTCTTTAATCGCTGCCCCTTCCCCTCTTGCATCTCCCTCTCATGACTACGACGCATGCCTCACCGGTTATTTGTGCATTGTTACAAACCACAAGTGTATGGTTACGTCATCAGTAATACAAAAGATATCGAACCCACAGAGACTGTTGATTAAGTACTAGTTAACTTTGCACAACGAGCTACCTAGACAATTGAAGGTTGGTTGGAAAAGAGAGAGTAAGAGAAAGATTAAGGAGAAGGAGAGAGAGGAAGAAAGAGATAATAGAGAAGAAGGAGAAGTTAGATTTGGGGATGATAGATGCTAGGATTTCAGTTTCACTATATGCTAGTCAATGCCCCTATTCATTATTTATCTACCTGACTCCATGTTGACACTCGTGTAGGGATTCTAATCAAAGTCTAGTACAACCCCACGTAGGTTGCACCGAAGAGTCTACCCGAGTCCTAATGCCATTAAGTAAAGAATCAACTCTAGAAAGTCTGGTTAAAGGGTTATCCTCTATCACATAGAAAGTGGATAAGTATTGATGTCTTTTATCACTAAGGGCATAATATGCCCGGTTGAATGGGTATCCTCTGTCACTAAGGACCCCACGGTTATCCAGTCTAGAAATATAGAGACAAATCCACAACAATCCACAAACATATACCACACACACATTTTGTCAAACATGTACAAGGCACAAAACACATAGATCATGGCATAAACACATCATTGAATAAGAAAATGGCCAAATTACATAGTTCATACATCTACATCACATTATAATTACTTCTTACATCCTAGATCTGTTGGTTAGTCCTAGGAAAACGTATCGGTTCCACTGTACAAAAATTTTGTACAAGTATTGAACCTTTCCTTAAATAACCTATTGTGTTCTTTAGAAGTTAAATTAGGAATTGCAGACGGAACTTAACATCATTGATTCCAAATTTATCTTATCTATTCTTAATGGTTTAGATTTGAATCGCAAGCGGAACTTAACACTATTGATTCAAATCCACCGATGTTATTAATTTCATTAAATATTAATTTCTAAAATTGCCTTACAGGACTGCATGGAGAGGCACATGGCCTTCATGGATATGGGAGCAACCACCACCGCCTAGACAAAGCCTTTCAAAGAAAACTAATATTTAATTTCCTTAAATAACTCTAGGTTAACCAAAAAGAACAATGGAATCACAAATTCGAAAACAAAGAAAACACAAACTCGAAAAACTAATTCGAAAAACTAGATCTAATGCCTCTTGTGTTTGGAATTCTTACAAAAAGAAATAACTAGCATGATGCGGAAAACAATTGCTAATTATATCTTCTCTTTGTATGTTATGACCTAGAGATCTTCTGCCGTATTCCTCGCCTCGCCTTGGACGTCGTGTGGGCGACGATCCTCCAAGATGAACACCACCCAAAAGCTTTCTTCCTCTTCCTCTAAAATCCAGCCACCACCACCACCAAGGAGAAGAGAGCAAGGGAAAGGAGAGAGATAAGGGGCCGGCCACACCAAGATCTCTAAGCAAGAGAATAAGAATTGTGTCTCATGAGGCCTCCTCACCCCTTCTTTTATATTACTTGCCCAAGGCAAATAAGGAAAGAATTTTTACAAAAATTTAAATCTTCCTCTAGTTTTTCCTTTTCCCTTTTATTTTTTCTTTTTCTTTCCTCTTGATTCAATCAATCACCAAATCAATGGTTGGATTAATTTAATCTTGGCCGGGCCCTTGCTTGGGCACAAAGCAAAGGTGGTTGGCCACTTATAGGAAGAAATAAAAAAAAAATTTATAAAATTTTACAAGAAGAAATCCTCTTATAAAATTTTACAAGCTCTCTTTCCTAAAGTGGATGTTAAAAAATGAAAGTTATAAAAAATTAAAACCATGTTTTAAAATTTAAAACTTCTCTTCAAAAGTTTCCTTTTTTAACATGAATAGAAAATTTTAAAATTTTAGAACTTCTTCCTTTTTTCTAAAACCATGAGGATTGTTAAAAAAAGGAAAGTTTTAAAACTTTTAAAACTCTTTATTAAACCATGTGGCCTAATTCAAATAAGAAAAGTTTTTAAAATTAAAATCTATTTTTTAAAACTTATAGTTTTCTACAAAGAGAAGATTTTAAAAATTTAAAACAACCCTCCTTATTTGATTAATGTGGTCGGCCCCTACTTGTTTGGTAACCAATCAATAGGGTCGGCCCCCATAGAAGAGGATGTGGCCGGCCATTGCTTGGTCACCAAGCATTGGACCGGCCCCCTTCTTGGACACCAAGATGGGCTTATATTTGGATGGACTTGAGGTTTTAATGAGGCTACGACAGGGACCTAGAGGAGAAATTGGTTTTGGCCTTTCGATGAGCTTGAGTATCCCGTGTTCACCCCAAACACACAACTCAAGTTCATCGATAATAACTCATTCCACTAGAGAGTTATTATCGTACTACCGCATCAATCCCAAATTACATTATGGGCTCCTTCTTATCATGAGTGTGTTAGTCTCTCTGTGTTTAAGATAACAAATGTCCACTAATTAAGTAAGTTACTGACAACTCATTTAATTAATATATAGCTTCAAGAGTAGTACCACTCAACTTCATTGTCATGTCGGACTAAGTCCACCTGCAGGGTTTAACATGACAATCCTAATGAGCTCCTTTTGGGGACATTCTCAACCTAGATAACTAGGACACAGATTCCTTCTATAATCAACAACACACACTATAAGTAATATCATTTCCCATCTTATTGGGCATATTGATTTATCGAGCTAAACCTCACCCTTTGATAAGTCAAAGAAATAAATATTAAATATATTTGCTTGTTATTATATTAAGATTAAAAGCACACACTTCCATAATAACTAAGGTCTAGTTCTTTTATTAAGTTAGTACAAAAAGAACTTACCTAAAATGGTCCTACTCAATACACTTAGAGTGTACCAGTGTAATTTATTAATCATGATAAACTAATACTTAATTACACTACGACTATTCCGATGGTTTGTTCATTTTCATCTTAGTCGTGAGTAACTATTTATAATTTATAAAAAACTGACAACATGATCTTCTGTGTGTGACACCACACACCATGTTGTCTCCTATATAAATTAATTGGACAATTACATTTAACAAATAAATGTAGATATTGACCAATGTGATTCTTTTATTTTAAAAATAAATGTTTACAAAAGCTAGGCTTTTAGTATACACTCTAACAATCTTCCACCTATACTAAAAGACTAAGCTGCCATATTTGCTGCCATACATCTGATTCCCATCCCTTTCACATGCCGATGAAAAGCTTTCGCTGGAAGGGCCTTAGTGAAAGGATTTGCCAGGTTATCTGCTGATGCAATCTTTGCGACGACAACTTCTCCTCGCTTGACGATGTCTCGTATCAGGTGGTACTTGCGCTCTATATGTTTACTCACCTTATGGGCTCGTGGTTCCTTTGAATTTGCAACTGCACCGCTATTATCACAATAAATTGTGATGATTTTGGGCAAACCATGAATCACATCTGAGTCCATTAGAAAGATCCTGAGCCATACAACTTCTTTGGCTGTCTCAGAGGTTGCCACATACTCAGTGTCCATGGTTGAGTTTGAAACACATTTCTTCTTAACACTCCTTCATGCAATGGCTCCACCTCCTAAAGTAAACACATAGCTTGATGTAGACTTACTGTTGTCCCTATCTGATTGGAAATCTGAATCCGTGTAACCCACAGGGAGCAAATCGTCTGCTTGGTAAACTAGCATATAATGTACTTCAATATATGCTTTATAGCAGTCAATGTCCTTGTCCAGGGTTACTCTGATATCTGCTAAGCATGGCCACGACCAAATAGATATCAGGTCTCATAGACAGCATTGCATACATAAGGCTTCCTACAGTCGAAGCATAAGGAACTGCCTTCATATCCTCCATCTCCTTTGATGTTTTCGGAGACATCTCTTTAGATAAGGCTACTCCATGTCTAAAAAGTAAGAAACCTTTCTTGGAGTTCTGCATGCTAAAACGAGCAAGGATTGTATCTATATATAAAGCTTGAGATAAGCACAACATTATTTTCTTGCGATCCCTTATAACTTTGATCCCAAGAATGTGTGCACATTCTCCTAATTCCTTCATATCAAATTGTTTGGACAACCATACCCTTACATTCGATAATACCTTGACATTGTTTCCAATTAACAAAATATCATCTACGTATAGTACAAGAAATACTACTACATTTCCGTTACACTTCTTGTATACACAAGACTCATCCGGACATTGAATAAATCCATATGACTGGATTACTTCGTTAAACTGGATGTTTCAAGATCTTGAAGCTTGCTTCAGTCCATAAATGGACCGATTGAGCTTGCACACTAGATGCTCTTTGCCATTTTCAATAAACCCTTCTAGTTGCTTTATATAGATGTTTTATTCAAGACTTCCATTAAGGAAAGTTATCTTGATATCCATTTGCCAAATCTCATAATCCATATGAGCGACAATGGATAAGAGTATCTGGATAGACTTAAGTATGGCTACCGGCGAAAAGGTCTCCTCATAATTGATTCCCTCTTTCTGAGTGTACCCTTTCACAACAAGCCTTGCTTTGAAGGTTTCTACCTTCCCGTCTGTCCCTCTTTTCCTTTTGTAGATCCACTTGCATCCAACGGCTTTTACACCATCAGGTGGTTCTACAAGCTCCCAGACCTTATTAGAATACATAGACTCTATTTCAGAATTCATTGTCTTTTGCCAAGATACTGCATCTATATCTTGGAATGCTTCGTCATATGTTCGGGGATCAGGTTCATGTTTACCTGGGATCAAGTCTAAAGACTCCCAAAAACATGAATCTCTCAGGTTGCCTTACAACCCTCCCACTACGACGAGGCACTGTCTCTGGTTGTGTATCATGTGTGACACGTGTTGCAATTTCTTGTAGTACTTCATCTTGTACTGTTGGTATTAAAGTAGACATGTCCTCTCTTATTTCTTCTAGAACTATTTCACTCATGGGCTTATGGTTCATTACATAATCTTCTTCTAAAAATCGAGCATTGGTGCTAACAATGATCTTCTGATTTTTAGGATTATAAAACAAACCACCTTTCGTTCCCTTAGGATATCCTACAAACAGACAAACTTTTGTACGTGATTCCAACTTGTCAGTATCTCCCTTTAGCACATGTGCTGGACTACCCCATATCCGAATATGATTCAGACTAGGCTTACGCCCATTCCATAATTCCATGGGAGTAGAAGGAAATGTTTTAGAAGGTACCATATTCAGAATGTACACTACTGTTTCCAGAGCATATCCCCAAAATGAATTTGGTAATTCTGAATAACTCATCATCGATCTAACCATATTCATAAGAATCCTATTAATTCATTCTGCCACACCATTCTGTTGGGGTGTACTAGGTGCAGACAATTGGGATTGAATCCCGACTTCTGATAAGTAACTCCTAAACTCTCCAAAGAGGTATTCGCCACCACGGTCAGACCGTAGTGTCTTGATACTTTTACCAAGACATTTCTCCACATCGACCCTATATTCTTTGAACTTGTCAAAGCATTTAGACTTGCGGCGTATTAGGTAAATGTATCCGTATCTTGAATAATCATCTATAAAGGAGATGAAGTATTCATAACCTCCTCTTGCCTGGATCGATATAGGACCACACAAATCAGAATGAACCAGTTCTAACGCATCTTTGGCTCTATACCCCTTGGCCTTAAAAGGTCTCTTGGTCATTTTACGTTCTAAGCAGGATTCACATGTTGGAAAGTTTTCCAACTCCAATGAACCCAAGAGTCCATCGACTACAAGCCTTTGAATTCTACTTAAGTTAATATGACCAAGACTTAGATGCCAAAGATACATTTGGTTCATTTCCGAAGGTTTTTTTTCTTATTAGAGTTAGAAGATGTGTTATTAATTTTCATATTTTGCTTTATGGGAGAAATTAGATTTAAAGTATATAAATTGCCAACCAATGCACCATAACAGATAATCACCTTATTTTTCTTTATAACGACATTGTTACTAAAAGAAACAGAATATCCATCCACATACAGTTTAGAAACTTAAATTAAATTCTTTCTAAAACTGGGTACATAAAGACAATTTCTTAAAACCAAACTTCCATTCCTATCAAAAGACAAGTAGACGTCTCCCACTGCAACAGCCGCTACCTTGTAGCATTGCTCATGTAGACGGTTATCTCTCCTTCAAATAATCGTTGGGTTTCCTGGAACCCCTGCAAAGAATTGCAGATATGCTCAGTGGCTCCCGTATCTACACACCAGGTGCTGGTTGATAACACCGCTAAACATGTTTTAACTACTAGAGCATGAGATATACCTTTATTGTTCTGATTTCTACTAGGACAACTCGCCTTCCAATGTCCTGACTGCTTGCAGATGAAGCACTTGCCCTTCAGCTTCTTTATTCCAGCTTTTTGTCCCTGAGGTTTATTCACTCTCTTTTCTGAAAAGACCTGTTTCTTCTTCTTCTTGCCTTTCGACTTAGAAGTAGAACTATTTTCAGCATAGTGAATCTGAGAATTTTGACAAAATATATCTTCTACTGCCTGTAGTTCTGTCAGAAGTTTCGCCAACGTATACTCTCTTTTGTTCATGTTATAGTTCAGGCGGAACTGCTCAAAACTTCTGGGTAGCGTTTGGAGAATTATATCGACCTGGGTTTCCCCATCGATTTCTCCTCCAAGAACTTGTATTTCGTTCAACTAGGCCATCATTTTGAGGATATGATCCCTTACGGGTGTCCCCTCAGACATGGTGGCTGTCATTAACTTTCTCATTGCCTCTTGCCTAGCAGTCCGACTCTGGTGCCCAAAGAGTTATTTGAGATTATTCATTATATCATAAGCCGTTGGTAAATCTTGATGCTGATGTTGCAATTCATTTGACATTGAAGCCAAAATGTAACACCGCACCATCTCATCTATTTTTACCCATTTCTTATGATACTCAATCTCCTCTGGGGTAGAGTCACCGTTAGGTGTATCAGGACAAGTCTCAGTCAGTACAAACTTATAGCTCTCAGCAGTAAGAACAATGTCCAGGTTCCTTTTCCAATCTATATAGTTGGGACCAGTAAGTTTATTCTCTTTCAGAATAATGGCCAATGGGTTGAAAGTCATCCTAAGAATCACAAAAATAAACTTTGGTCAAGACTCTAAATTTAGAATAATATTAATTCCTCAAACAATACTATTTTAATTTAACCAACACCTCAAAACACCGTGAATATTGCATGCTACGTTAGTGTGGACGTATACAAATTCATCATTTGTAAAAGAAGGGTGTAACCCATTAATTTTATTTTCTTGTCATCCTAACTTTATGACAAATAAAATTAATAGTTGGTTTCATTTTGGTCACACAAAACAATAGCAGTGACTCTGTTGGGGAGGATACTATTGAATGCGTCTAAGTGTATACCATTACTTGATACTAAGTCCATTAAATAGGATTGTGCCCCTTCAGTTGGAGAAGATCACGCGCTCCTAAATAATTTCCTATAACCATCCATAAAGGAAGTTTGATCTAGTGATCCGCAACAAACCCATCCGTTGTGGAGGGAGGCACTCAGAGCCAACACGCAAGCTTGTTGCATCACTTATAAACCACTAATGGAGACCATGGGATTTATTAAAATCTCTCTCCCACTTAGTTATTTAAAAATGAGGATTTTAACCTATGCTAGCATACATCACATGCACATAAACATCACAGTAAATAAAAGCAATAAATTTGGAAATTAATTTTCCAACTATTATGGCCTTTTCCATCACTGTCTTCAGTATGCTCCACCCTAGCTGTTGCCATCTTTAGCCACCGCCATCGGGTTGAGTTGTCACATCTATCTTGCTTTTTATTCTGTTGCGCCTCTGATCCTTCAAAAGTACCACGCCTTCCAAGCATCCGATCCGCGACAAAAATAGAATTTTAAATATATCAGTCCTATATTCCATAAAGGAATGTACATGTATTCTAGATCGAACAAAAATAAAATTATAAAAATAATACAGCTCCTGCAGTATTTGATACATACAATCATGCACACAAAATAATGCCCTTGACATGTCCAAGGGTCCAATCACACACAATATCTAAATGTCTTAATAGTTGGAGCCTGCAACTACAAAGTTAGCACATCTTACTATTATCCTGCCTAAATTATGTATGACATGTACATAATTAATTTGAAAACCAAAACACACAGAGGCAACCCCTAGCTTTGATACCAATTGTTGGTTAGTCCTAGGAAACGTATCGGTTCCACTGTACAAAAATTTTATACAAGTGTCGAACCTTTCCTTAAATAACCTATTGTGTTTTTTAGAAGTTAAAATAGGAATTGCAGACGAAACTTAACATCATTGATTCCAAATTTAACTTATCTGTTATTAATGGTTTAGATTTGAATCGCAAGTGGAACTTAACACTATTGATTCAAATCCACCTATGTTATTAATTCCATTAAATATTAATTTTCAAAATTGCCTTACAGGACTGCATGGCGAGGCACATGGCCTTCATGGATATGGGAGCAACCACCACCGCCTAGACAAAGCCTTTCAAGGAAAACTAATATTTAATTTTCTTAAATAACACTAGGTTAACCAAAAAGAACAATCGAGTCACAAATTCGAAAACAAAGAAAACACAAACACGAAAAACTAATTCGAAAAACTAGATCTAATGCCTCTTGTGTTTGGAATTCTTACAAAAAGGAATAACTAGCATGATGCGGAAAACAATTGCTAATTATACATTCTCTTTGTATGATAATGACCTCGAGATCTTCTGCCGTATTCCTCGCCTCGCCTTGGACGTCGTGTGGGCGACGATCCTCCAAGATGAACACCACCCAAAAGCTTTCTTCCTCTTCCTCTAAAATCCGGCCACCACCACCACCAAGGAGAAGAGAGCAAGGGAAAGGAGAGAGATAAGGGGTCGGCCACACCAAGATCTCCAAGCAAGAGAATAAGACTTGTGTCTCATGAGGCCTCCTCACCCCTTCTTTTATATTACTTGCCCAAGGCAAATAAGGAAAGAATTTTTACAAAAATTTAAATCTTCCTCTAGTTTTTCCTTTTCCTTTTTATTTTTCCTTTTCTTTCCTCTTGATTCAATCAATCACCAAATCAATGGTTGGATTGATTTAATCTTGGCCGGCCCCTTGCTTGGGCACCAAGCAAAGGTGGTCGACCACTTATAGGAAGAAATAAATTTTTTTTTATAAAATTTTACAAGAAGAAATCCTCTTATAAAATTTTACAAGCTCTCTTTCCTAAAGTGGATGATAAAAAAGGAAAGTTTTAAAAAAATTAAAATCATGTTTTAAAATTTAAAATTTCTCTTCAAAAGTTTCCTTTTTTAACTTGAATAGAAAATATTAAATTTTTAAAACTTCTCTTCCTTTTTTCTAAAACCATGAAGATGGTTAAAAAAGGAAAGTTTTAAAACTCTTTATTAAACCATGTGGCCTAATTCAAATAAGGAAAGTTTTTAAAATTAAAATATCTCTTTTAAAACTTATAGTTTTCTACAAAGAGAAGATTTTAAAAATTCAAAACAACCCTCCTTGTTTGATTAATATGGTCGGCCCCTACTTGTTTGGTCACCAAATAATAGGGCCGACCCCCATTGAAGAGAATGTGGCCAACCCTTGCTTGGTCACCAAGCATTGGACCGACCCCCTTCTTGGACACCAAGATGGGCTTATATTTGGATAGACTTGAGGCTTTAATGATGCTATGACAGGGACCTAGAGGAGAAATTAGGTTTGGCCTTCCGATGAGCTTGAATATCCCGTGTTCGCCCTGAACACACAACTCAAGTTCATCGATAATAACTCATTCCTCTAGAGAGTTATTATCGCACTACCACACGAATCCCAAATTACATTATGGGCTCCTTCTTATCATGGGTGTGTTATTCTCCCTGTGTTTAAGATAACGAATGTCCACTAATTAAGTACGTTACTAACAACTCACTTAACTAATATCTAGCTCCAAGAGTAGTACCACTCAACTTCATTGTCATGTCGGACTAAGTCCACCTGCAGGGTTTAACATGACAATCCTTATGATCTCCTCTTGGGGATATTCTCAACCTAGATAACTAGGACACAGTTTCCTTCTATAATCAACAACACACACTATAAGTAATATCATTTCCCAACTTATCGGGCATATTGATTTATCGAGCTAAACCTCACCCTTTGATAAGTCAAAGAAATAAATATTAAATATATGTGCTTGTTATTATATTAGGATTAAGAGCACACACTTCCATAATAACTAAGGTCTAGTTCTTTTATTAAGTCAGTACAAAAAGAACTTACCTAAAATGGTTCTACTCAATATACTTAGAGTGTACCAGTGTAATTTATTAATCAAGATAAACTAATACTTAATTACACTACGACTATTCCGATGGTTTGTTCATTTTCATCTTAGTCGTGAGTAACTATTTATAATTTATAAAGAACTGACAACATGATCTTCTCTGTGTGACACCACACACCATGTTGTCTACTATACAAATTAATTGAACAATTACATTTAACAAATAAATGTAGATATTGACCAATGTGATTTTTTTATTTCAAAAATAAATGTTTACAAAAGCTAGGCTTTTAGTATACACTCTAACAAGATCTAGAAAATCTACTCTATTGCAAGGGATTACAATCCAAATATAAATAAATAAAGAAGTAATCTACAACTCAATACATGGAGATATAGAGAAGAGATAATTATCTTTGAAGCATGGGATCTTTGGAAGCGCTCCCTTGGTTTAGAGGTGGACGGATCAGTGAAGATGGAAGATCTAGGGTTCTCCTAAGGGGGAGAACCCATCTCCAAGGAATGGGGATGAGCCCCAAGCTATAGATTCCCCTAAAAGGGAGGAAACCCCTTTAAATAGGGTAGGGCACGGGCCTGGCATGGCCCTTGCTTGCTACTCGGAAAACCCAATGGCTCCACTGTACAAAAATTTTGTACGTGATCTGAACCTTTCCTAGCTACCATGTGTTCTTTTAAGTTAAACTTGTATCTCCTGCGGAACTTAACACGTTTGATTCCAAGTTTAACTTATATGTTCTTTTAGGTTTAGATTTGGATCTCCTGCGGAACTTAACACGTTTGATCCAAATCACCTAGGTTATAAATTCAATTAAATATTAGTTTCCAAAATTGGCTTCCAGTACTGCATGGCGAGGCACTTGGCCTTCTTGGATATGGGAGCAACCACCACCGACTAGACAAAGCCTTTTAAGGAAAGTTAATATTTAATTTCCTTATATAACTCTAGGTTAACCAAAAGGAACAATCAAATCACAAGGAAAAAAGAAAAAGAACATAACATCGAAATTAAATTCGAAAAACAAGAATTGAATGCCTCTTGTATTTGATATTTATACAAAGAAATATTAACTAGTATGATGCGGAAATTAAATACTAGTTATACCTCTTCCTTGTATGCTAAAAACCTCGAGATATTCTGCCGTATCCCTCGCCTCCTCTTAGACGTCGTGTGGGCGACGATCCTCCAAGACGAACACCACCCAGAAAGCTACTCCTCCTTCTCTAGAATTCGGCCACTACCACCACAAAGGAGCAAAAGAGAGCAAAGGGAAGAGAGGGAGAGGGGCCGGCCACTTGTTGATCTCCGACAACACAATATCAATTGTTATATTTTTCAAGGCCTCCCCTTCCCCCCTTTTTATATTAGTTTCCCAACGAAAAATTATGGAAAGACTTTTATAAAAAATTAGACTCATTCCTATTTCCTTTTAATTTTTTCTTTTTCTTTCCTTTTAATTAATCAATCCTAGATTGATTTATTAATTAAACAACTATTTGTTGATGTTTAATTATTTGACCGGCCCCTTGCTTGGGCACCAAGTAAGGTGGCCGGCCACTTATTAAAAGGGAAAGAAAGAAAAAATTTTTATAAAATTTTAAAAGAAGAAAACTTCTAATAAAATTTTACAAACTCTCTTTTTTTTCTAATGTGGATATTAAAAGGAAAGTTTTAAAATTTAAAACCAAGTTTTAAAATTTAAAACATCTCTAATAATATTTCTTTTTAAAAGAAAGTTTTATAAATTTTACAACTCTTTTTTAAAACCTTGTGGCCTAATTTAAATTAGGAAAATTTTATAAATTTTTAAAATCTCTCTTTTTACAAATTGTAAATATCTGAGGAAATTTAAAAATTCAAAAACAACCATCCTAATTTAAATATTGCGGCCGGACCCCTTGCCCAAGGCAAGGGCCGACCACTTCTAGAGAATATGTGGCCGGCCATTGCTTGGTCACCAAGCAATGAACCGGCTCCTTCTTGGACACCAAGATAGGCTTTTCTTTGGATGGACTTGAGGCTTTATTGAGGCTACAACAGGGACCTAGAGGAGAAATTGGTTTTGGCCTTCCATGAGCTTGAGTATCCCGTGCTCGCCCCGAACACACAACTCAAGTTCATCAATAATAACTCATTCCACTAGAGAGTTATTACCGCACTACCACACCAATCCCAAATTACATTATGGGCTCCTTCTTATCATGAGTGTGTTAGTCTCCCTGTGTTTAAGATTACAAATGCCCACTAATTAAGTGAGTTACTGATAACTCATTTAATTAATATCTAGCTCCAAGAGTAGTACCACTCAACTTTATTGTCATGTTGGACTAGGTCCACCTGCAGGGTTTAACATGGCAATCCTTATGAGCTCCTCTTGGGAGCATTCTCAACCTAGATAATTAGGACACAGATTCCTTCTATAATCAACAACATATACTATAAGTAATATCATTTCCCAACTTATCGAGCATTTTGATTTATCGAGCTAAACCTCACCCTTTGATAAGTCAAAGAAATAAATATTAAATATACATGCTTGTTATTATATTAGGATTAAGAGCACACACTTCCATAATAACTAAGGTTTAGTTCTTTTACTAAGTCAGTACAAAAAAAACTTACCTAAATGATCCTACTTAATACACTTAAAGTGTATCAGTGTAATTTATTAGTCAAGATAAATTAATACTTAATTACACTATGTCTATTCTGATGGTTTGTTCCTTTCTATCTTAGTCGTGAGCAACTGTTTATAATTTATAGAGAACCGACAACATGATCTTCTAAGTGTGACTCCACACTCTATGTTATCTACTATATAAATTAATTGAACAATTACATTTAACAAATAAATGTAACATTTAACCAATGTGATTCTTTATTTCAAAATAAATGTGTACAAAAGCTAAACTTTTAAGTATACACTCCAACAATCTCCCACTTATACTAAAAGTCTAAGCTGTCATATCTGTTGCCATACATCTGATTCCCATCCCCTCCACATGCCGATCAAAAGCTTTCACCGGAAGGGCCTTAGTGAAAGGATATGCCAGGTTATCTGCTGATGCTATCTTGGCGACGACAACTTCTCCTCGCTTGACGATGTCTCGTATCAAGTGGTACTTGCGCTCTATATGTTTACTTGCCTTATGGGCTCATGGTTCCTTCGAGTTTGCTGTTAGGATGTATACTAAAAGCCTAGCTTTTGGTATAAACATTTATCTAGAAATAAGAATCACATTGGTCAAATGTCTACATTTATGATAAATGTAGTTGCTCAATTAATTTATATTGTAGATAACATGGTGTGTGGTGTCACACACAGAAGATCATGTTATCGGTTCCTTATAAATTATAAACAGTAGCTCACGACCAAGACGGAAAGGAACAAACCATTGGAAGGTCGTAGTGTAATTAGGTATTAGTTTATCATAACTATATAATTACACTAGTACACTTAGAGTGTATTGAGTAGGACCATTTGAGGTCGTTCCTTTTATACTGACTTTATAAAGGAACAAAGACCTCAGTTATTATGGAAGTATGTGCTCTTAATCTTAATATAATAACAAGCACATATATTCGGTATTTATTTCTTTAATTTATCAATGGGTGAGATTTAGTTCGATAAATCAATAAGCCCGATAAGTTGGGAAATGATATCACTTATAGTGTGTGTTGTTGATTATAGAAGGAAACTGTGTCCTAGTGATCTAGGTTGAGAATGTCCCCAAGAGGAGCTCATAAGGATTGTCATGTTAAACCCTGCAGGTGGACTTAGTCCGTCATGACGATGAAGTTGAGTGGTACTACTCTTGGAGCTAGATATTAATTAAGTGAGTTGTTAGTAACTTACTTAATTAGTGGACATTTGTTATCTTAAACACAGGGAGATTAACACACTCATAATAAGAAGGAGGCCAAAATGTAATTTGGGATTGGTGCGGTAGTTCAATAATAGTTCTCTAGTGGAATGAATTATTATTGATAAAATTAAGTTGTGTGTTTGGGGCGAACACGGGATGCTTAATTTTATCGGGAGACCAAAACCAATTCCTCCTCTCGGTCCCTATCGTAGCCTCTTAATTATAGAGTACTATACCCACCTATACCCACCTTCTTACCTATCCCATAGGGGCCAGCCAAGCTAGCTTGGAGACCAAGCTAGGGCCGGCCAAAGTTTGATTCATGGGTGCTTCAAGGTGGCCGAACCTAGCTTGGGTTCAAGCTTGGTGTGGTCGGCCCAAATTAAAATAAAAGGATTTTTATTTTTTTAAAAAAATTTTCTTATGTGGATAACATGATTTAAAAGAGAGTTTAAAAATTAAAAATTTCCTTTTATAGCTTTCTACAAAAGATTAAGAGAAGAGATTAATCTCTTTCCTTATTTGAAGTTTAAGAGGATGGTTTTAATTTTTGGTAAAAACTTTCCTTATTTGTAAATCATCTACATGTTTAAAAGAGAGTTTAAAATTTGAAATCTTTCCTTATTTGTTGATTAAAGGAGGATTTTAAATTTTAAAAAAACTTTCCTTTATGTTCATGATTTAAAAGAGAGTTTAAAATTAAATATTCTCTTCTACAAAAGATTAAGAAAACATTTGATATCTTTCCTTATTTGTAGATTAAAAGAGATTTTAATTTATAGAGATAACTTTCTTTTTATCCACATGTTTAAAAGAAAGATTTTAATTTATTAAATTTTCTTTTTATAAACCAATCATGAAGGGATAAAAATTATTAGAGAAATTTTTATAAATTTCTGGAAACAAATAAGGAAGTTTTAATTGGTGTTTAAAATTTTATTTGCTTGGAGATTTTATTTGTTTTGGCCGGCCATTGTAATTTGAAAAGAGAAAATATTTTAATTAAATAAATTTTCCTTTTCAATGGCAAAAGAATTAAGGAAGTTTTTATTAAATTTTCCTTATTTGCCAAGACCAAGGATTATAAAAGAGGGGTAGAGGAGGCTTCGAGGCAAAGGACTCTATTCTATTTTTCTCCCTCTTTTCCTTGGTGTGGTGGCCGGCCCTTCCCTTTCTCTCCTCTCCTCTTGTTGTGGCCGAAATCTATCATCTCTTGGAGCTTGGAGGATGTGGCCGGATCAAGGAAGGAGAAGAAGGAGAGAAAGCATGCATCCCTTGGAGCTTGGTTGGTGGAAAATTTTTTCATCCTTTGGAAGTTCTTGTGCTTGGCCGAAAGTTGAAGGAAGAAGAAAGAAGGTGCCTAGGTGGTTCTCATCTTGGAAAATCGTTGCCCACACAACGTCCGAGGTTAGAAGAGGAATACGGTAGAAGATCAAGAGGTCTTTCTAAAAGGTATAACTAGTAATTTTTCTTTCCGCATCATACTAGTTATTTTTGGAAATAATACTAAATACAAGAGGCATACGATTCTAGTGTTTCGAATTTGTTTTCGATATAGTGTTCTTTTGTTTTTCTTTTCCTTATGATTTGATTGTTCTTTTCGGTTGACCTAAAGTTATTTTAGGAAATTAAATATTAGCATTCCTTAAAAGGTTTTGTCTAGTGGGTGGTGGTTGCTCCCATATCCAAGAAGGCCATGTGCCTCGCCACGTCAGTACTGGGAACCAATTTTGGAAATTAATATTTAATGAAATTAATAACTTAGGTGATTTGGATTAAACGTGTTAAGTTCCGCAGGAGATCCAAGTCAAAACCTAAAAGAATAAATAGATTAAGTTTTGGATCAAACGTGTTAAGTTCCGCAGGCGATCCAAAATTTAATTTAAAAGAACACATGGTAGCTAGGAAAAGGTTCAGACCTTTGTACAAAATTTTTTTACAGTGGAACCTCTAGGTTTTTCGAGTAGCAACCAACAATTGGTATCAGAGCTTGGGTTTTGCCTCTGTGTATTTGGTATTAGTTTAATTATGCACATGGAATACATAATTTAGGCAGGATAATAGTAGGATGTGCTAACTTTGTGGATGCAAGATCCAACTATTATGGCTTATAGTTATTATGTGTGTGATTGGACCTTTGGACATGTCAAGGGCATTTTATTGTGTGTGCATGATTGTATTATAAAATACAGCAGGAGCTGTATTTAGTTTTATTAGGATTTTATCTTTTGATCTAGTTACATGTACATTCCTTTTATAGAATATAGGATCGATGGATGTAAATGTTATTTTATGTTCGATCTAGTTTACATGTACATTCCTTCGAGGAATATAGGATCGAAAAATGTAAAATTCTATTTATGTCGCGGATCGAATCTTGCAAGGCATGGAACCTTTTGAGGACCAGAGGTACAGCGGAACAAGGAGCAAGATGGATGCGACAAATAGACCCAGTGGGGGTGGCCAAAGATGGCAGCAGCTAGGGTTGGCGACACACGGAGGACAGCAATAGATAAAAGCCATAATAGTGGAAAATTAGTTTTTCTATTTATTGCTTTTTATGCTGTGTTGTGTGTGCTTGTTAGTATGCATGTTAGGTAGATTAGCATAGGCAAAATTCCTCACTTTAAATAACCAAGTGGGAGAGGGATTTATTTTAAATAAATTCCACGGTCACCATTACTGGTTTATAAGTGATTCAACAAGCTTGCGCGTTGGCTCTGAGTGCCTTCCTCCATATCGGATGAGCTTGTTTGTGGATCACTAGATTAAACTTCCATTTTGGATGACTATAGGAAGTTAATTAAGAGCGTGTGATCTTCCCCATCGGAAGGGGCACAATTTTATTAATGGACTTAGTGTCAAGTAATGGTATACACTTAGGCACGTCTAATAGTATCCTCCCCATCGGAGTCACTGCTATTATTTGTGTGACTGAAGAAAACCAACTATTAATTTGTCAAATAAATAGGTTGACAAGATAATAAAATTAAAAACCCCTCTTAAAAATGTTGATTTTGTATACGTCCACACTATCGTGGCATATAAAATTCACGGTGTTTGAGGTAATTTTATTTGTCATAAAGATTTATTGACAAGATAATTAATGGGTAAAACCCTCCTCTTACAAATGTTGATTTTGTATACGTCCACACTATCGTGGCTTACAAAATTCATGGTGTTTGAGGTAATTTTATTTGTCATAAAGATTTATTGACAAGATAATTAATGGGTAAAACCCTCCTCTTACAAATGTTTAAATTTTGTATACGTCCACACTATCGTGGGATGCAAAATTCACGGTGTTTTGAGGTGTTGGTGAATTTAAATAATATTGTTTGAGGAATCAATGTTATTTTAAATTCAAAAGGTTTTGACCAAATATTTGATCAAAGACAGATCAACTATTAATTTTATTCGTCATCAAGTAAAGTTGACGAGATAATAAAATTAATGGATAAAATCTCTTTTTTTGATTTTGTATACGACCACACTATCGTGACATACAAAATTCATAGGGATTTTAAAGAATTGATCTTGACCAAATATTTTCGTGATTCTTAGGATTTAAAATATTTGTCAATCTCCTAGTTGTTATATTATAGAAAAGACTTAGTAGTCCCAATTGAAATGATTGGAAATAGGACTTGGACATTAAGGTAGACTGTCTTCTTAGAACTAAGAACAATTTAGGTATATTTAATTCATTAGTTGAGACATGTCTAGTGGTGTTATCTACCAGAACCTGGAGTGTAGATACAGATGCCATTAATCATGTCTGCAATTCATTGCAGGGTTCCAGGAAACCCGACAACTAAATGAAAATAAAAAACATCGTCCACATGGGCACTACTGCAAAAGTAGCAGCTGTTGTAGTGGGAGAGGTTTATTCTCTAATAGGAATAAAATTTGGATTATTAGAAATTGTCTTTACATACTAAGTTTATAAAGAACCTAATTTTAGTTTCTAAACTATTATAGAATAGATATTGTGTCTATTTTGATAACAAAGTTGTTATAAAGAAAAATAGGGAAGTTATCTATTCTGGTATGTTGGTTGATAATTTATAATCCAATAACTCCCACGATGCAACAAATGGAAATTAGTAACACATCTTCTAACTTTAAGAGAAAGCAACCTTCGGAAATGAACCAATTATATCTTTGGCATCTAAGGCTAGGTTATATTAACTTGAGTAGGATTCATTGGTAGCTGATGAACTTTTGGGTTCATTAGTAGTAGAAATCTTTCCAACCTGCGAGTCTTACTTGTAAGGAAAAATAACCAAGAAGCTTTTAAGTCTAAGGGGTATGGAGCCAATGATATGTTGGAATTGGTTCATTCTGATTTGTGTGATCCTATGACTATCCAGACAAGAGGTAGTATCGAATATTTTGTCTATTTTATAGACAACTATTCAAGATACAAATATATTTACTTGATGTGCCGCAAGACTAAGTCTTTTTGATTAGTTCAAAAAGTACAAGGCTGATGCGGAGAAAAGTCAAAGTAAAAGTATCAAGACACTACGGTGAGATCGTAGTGGCAAGTACCTCTTTGGGAGAATTTAGGAGTCACTTATCAGAAGTAGGGATTCAATCCCAACTAACTGTACCTGGTACACCCCAATAGAATGGTGTAGAAAAAGGAAGGTATAAAACTCTTATAGAAATAAGTAGATTGATGATGAATTACCTAATTCATTTTAAGGATATACACTAGAAACAGAAGTGTACATAATACCTTCCAAAGTCAGAACTCTCTACTCATATAGAATTGATGAATAGGCGTAAGCCTACTTTGAAGCATATTTGGATTCGGGTAGTCCAGCACATATGCTGAAGAGAGACAATGATAAGTTGGATAGGAATTCACTTGTTTTCGGGTTATCCTAGAGAAATGAAAGTAGGCTTATAGTCTTTAAAATCAGAAGGTCATTGTTAGCATCAATGATCGATTTTTAGAAAAGGACTATGTAATAAACCTCGTGCCCATAAGAAAATTTATTCTTAAGGAAATAATAAAAAGACATGTCTAATCTAGTACCAACTGTACAAGATGAGATACCACAAGGAAACTGCAACACGTATCACAAATGATACACAATTACAGAAAGTGCCTCGTCGTAGTGGGAGGGTTGTTAGGCAACCTAAAAAGATTCATGTTTTGGGAGAGTTTTTGGACTCGATCCCTGGAGGACATGAACCTGATCTCCGGACATATGACGAAGCACTCCAAGATAAAGATGCAGCATCTTGGCAAAGAGTAATGAATAAAAAGAATTAGAATATATGTATTCTAATAAAATCTGGAAGCTTGTAGAACCACCAAATGGTGTAAAAGCCTTTGGATGTAAAAAGGTCTATAATAGGAAAAGAGGGATAGACAGGAAGGTAGAAACTTTCAAAGCAAGGATTGATGAAAAAGGAAACTTTTTCACTGGCAGCCATGCTTAAGTCTATCAGGATTCTTTTATATATTTGGCAAGTGAATGTCAAGACAGCATTCCTTAATAGAAGTCTTAAAGAAAGCATCCATATAAAGCAACCAGAAGAGTTCATTACAAAGGGCTAAGAGCATCTTGTGTGCAAGCTCAATCAGTCTATGGACTGAGGCAAAGCTTCAAGGTCTTGAAACATCCAGTTTATCAAAGTAATCCAGACCTATGGATTTATTTAGTAACCGGATAAGTCGTGTATACAAAAGGTGCGATGGAAACGTGGTGGTATTTCTTGCACTATACGTAGATAACATTTTTGGTAGTTGGAAACAATATCAAAATGTTGTCAGAAGTAAGGGTATGGTTGTCCAAACAATTCGATATAAAGGACTTGGGAGGATGTATATATTCTTGAGATCAAAGTAATCGCAAGAAAAGAATATTTTACTTATCCCAAGCTTCATACATCGAAAAAAATCCTTGCTCGTTTTAAGTATGCAAAACTCCAAGAAAGGTTTCTTACCTTTTTAAGCATGGAGTAATTTTATCTAAAGATATGTCTCTGTAGACATCAAAGGAGATAAAGGAAATAAAGGCAGTTCTTTATGCTTCGACTGTCGGAAGCCTAAAGTATGCTATGCACGAGATCAGAAATCTATTTTGCCAAGGGCATAGTTAGCAGATATCAAAGTAACCCTGGACAAAGGCAGTGGAATGCAGTAAAGCATATATTGAAGTACCTTAGAGGCACTAGAGATTATATGCTAGCTTACAAGGCAGTTAATTTGGTCCCTATGGGTTGCATGGATTTTGACTTCCAATCGGATAGGGACAATAATAAGTCAACCTCGGGGTTTTGTGTTTACTTTAGGAGGTAAAGTCATAACTATGGAAGAGTGATAAGCATAGGTGTTTTTCTGGACTCCACCTTAGAAGCTTAGTATATGGCAAGCCTCTGAGGTAGCCATAAAAGCTGAATGACTCAATAATCTCAAGATAGACTTAGATATGATTTCTGGTTTATCCAAAGATTATTACAATTTATTGTAATAATGTTGGTGCAGTAACAAACTCGAAGAAACCATAAGTCTATAAGGCAAGTAAACACAATAGAGCGCAAGTACCACCCAATACGAGAAATCGTATAAACGAGGAGAAGTTGTTGCCACCTATATTGCATCAGGTGATGACCTATAGATCCTTCCACTAAGGTCCTTAAGGCAAGAGCTTTTGATGGGCATGTTGAAGGGTTAGGAACCAGATGTATGGCAGCAGATATAGCAGCTTAGTCTTTTAGTATAAGTGGGAGATTGTTAGGATGTATACTAAAAGCCTAGCTTTTGGTATAAACATTTATCTAGAAATAAGAATCACATTGGTCAAATGTCTACATTTATGATAAATGTAGTTGCTCAATTAATTTATATTATAGATAACATGGTGTGTGGTGTCACACAGAAGATCATGTTATTGGTTCCTTATAAATTATAAACAGTAGCTCACGACCAAGATGGAAAGGAACAAACCATTGGAAGGTCGTAGTGTAATTAGGTATTAGTTTATCTTAACTATATAATTACACTAGTACACTTAGTGTAACGCCCGAAAATTCTCAAATAATTATTAGAAATATCCTAGTATTTTTCTGGAATTTTAGGATATTTTTATGGAATTTTTAGAATAGCGGAAGTAGAAAAAATAAATAGAGAACGAAAATAGCCTACGCGGGAAGTGAACCCGAGACCTATTGGGTCCTACGACTTATAGAGGACTCCAGTAACCAAGTGAACCCAGCAGGGCCGTGCTGAAAGAAAATGGAGGCAATTAAATTTATATTAGCGTTGGGCGTAATTACCCACTTAATATAAATAGGGAATTAATAAGTGAAGAGTTATTTTAACGTAACTTTTCTCCACCTCACCCTAACCTTACGCCGCCCCCTCCCTCTTCTCCTTCTTCTCTCGGCGCCAACCACAAGCACACCTAGGGTTCCGTCCCTAGGGCCATAGGAGCATCTTCCGGCGACGACTCCGACACGAGGACGCTTCTCTCCGCGAGAGGAACCCGTAGACGCGAGAGGATCGTCAAGAAGATCATCTCCACCGTAAATCTAGCGATTAGAATCGTAAGGAAACTAGTACAGGAGGTAAGAAACCCCTCACCTGCAGTATAAGTAGCTTCCGTATGAATTTTATGCTTCAGTTTAGTAGTATATAGATTTTCGGCACCAGGGATGCGAATCAGCGCATACCAAGTGTTCGATTAAATTGCTAGCCCAGTTAAAATGCAACTTAGGCATTTTATTAGCTTAGAGAAATGCAATAGAAGCATTTTTACAGCTTATTTAGTCTTGTTTCAGCTTTTACAGGACTAGATGTCCAATAGGTGGGCTCCCACAGTCGCCTCTAGGTTCAGACAACCTAGCTCTAGGTTCAGATAACCTAGAAAGAGCAAGACAAGTAATAATTAGTTATGTTCAGTATTTTATTTTCTCAGTGGCACTGTACTGGATTAGATATCCATTGGGTTGGGCTCCCATAGTTGTCCCTAGGTTCAACTAACCTAGTAAACCCTACTAGATTCAGAATTTGCAACCCCGGGTTTAGTTAGGGATGCGCGCACAGCAAGTACAGTTGCTGGGCCCAAACAGCAGCATGATTATGTATTTTCACTTATTATGTAATTAGTTTTCAGAAACTAACAAAATAGCTATGTGAAAGTAGTACAACTCTAGCATTAGTTTAGCATCAGCTTAGTTCAGTCCATGCTCTGTTTAGTTTTCTTTTAGAGGCATGTGATAGTCTTATGATCAGTTTTGATTTCCATATCTTATGAATCTGTATGCCATGTTTTAGTATTCACGTGTAGTGATTTCAGTATGCCATGTTTCTCAAGTTCAGCATATGATTTTAATAGCATTCTTTCAAAAGCATATTGCATCGAATGCATGTTTTAGTGAGGTAGATGGTTTCTTACTAAGCTCTCAAGCTTACAGATACTATTTCCTTATACTGCAGATAAAGGTAAAGGGAAGATGGATTAGCGGAGGCTGGAGGTCAATGCAACGATGAAGATGTGTGTGAGCTGGAGTTTGGAATGAAGATCTTAGGGATTTAGCAAGTTTAACTATTAGAACTTTATTACTTTTAGTTTCTGCAGTTCAGTTTGCTTAAATGTCATGAATTAGTGGATTATGCACCATGACATGTTTAAAATGCTAGTTAATTGATGTTAGGAGGCATTTCTATTAGTTTAGCATTGATATAAGTGATTTTGGCACGAAACCGTGCCGAAATCAGACTCCTGTACGAAATCAGAAACCCCAATCGATCGGTCGATCGATTGGAGGCTTCTCAATCGATCAGCCGATCGATTGAGAAGTTCGTACCGCGAACAGTAAGCTCCTGGATCGATCAGCCGATCGATCCGGATGCTTTCTGTCACGAATAGAAATCCCTGGGATCGATCACTGGATCGATTGGCCAGTCTGGATCGATCAGCCGATCGATCCAGAATATTGCCCCGAGCATAGTAGCGTGCTGAATCGATCACCGGATCGATCCAACCTAAGTTCCGTATACAATAGCCACCTGGATCGATCAATGGATCGATCCGGCCATTCCAATTGATCCGTGGATCGATTAGGAGGACGGATATCAGCATGAAACTCTTAGTTAAGTTCCTTGACCATTGGGGGATGTAATATATGTCATGAATAGTTTAGATTACGCCCCTTAGCACATGTAGAACCAAGAAATGATAATAGTTTAACAAAATTTTAATTAGTACAGCTTCCGCACTTAGATTTAATGATGGTCATGGAATAGTTAGCACAGCATAATGTGATGGTCCGGCCTTACAGCCTAGTCAGTAGAAGGCGGGTCGTTACAGAGTGGTATCAGAGCAGAAAGTTCAATACTTCCTACACACACATCAGCATTGAACCTGTAGCTTCCAAGTAAGAACATCTCTCTCCTTATTTATGTTTCCTGTTTTCATGTTAGAAGTAAATGAAGCATGTTTATTTATGATAGTACCTAATATGATAACCATAGATATGCAATTATGATTGTATTAGTTATGTATGTCCTCTATGTCTCTAGAATGGCACGAGGACGCCCAGCTAGAAGGGCACCAGCTACTGAGCCCCAGCACGAGGCAGGCAGTTCAGTGCCTCCCCCAGACCTTACAGCATTAGTGGCTCAGTTACAGCAGTAGCTAGCTGAACAACAACAGGAGATAGCCACCTTAAAGGCTAATCAGCAGAATACTCCCACAGTCACCCCGGAACCAAACTTAGCAACGCCAGTAGTCTTAGAGGTTCCCCCAGTCCAGCCTACAGCACCAGTAGCCCCAGCAACAGAGGCAAGAAGAGAAGCCTATCTGATCCAGTGGCAGAGAGTCAAGCCAGAGAATTTCTCAGACACTAGTGAACCATGGGATGCTCAGGCCTGGTTCAAAACACTGGAGAGTACGATGGAGCTTCTGGACTGGCCAGAACATGAGAAGGTGAAGTGCACCTCCTTCTGCTTGACCGGAGATGCACGTATGTGGTGGGAGAGAATTAGAGCGAAGCGCTCAGTAAACCAAATGACATAGGCTGACTTCAAGAAAGAATTCTTCGAGGAGTTCTTTCACATGTGGGTTACAAACCACCACTACGACGAGTTCACTGAGTTTCGTCAGGGCAACCTATTAGTTGAGGAAGCCGTGAAGAAATTCAATAGATTGGCTCGTCTATGCCCTGAACTAGTCAGCACAGAAAAAGAACGGGTCCGGTTGATGCTTAAGATGCTGAGGCCGGAAATAGCAATGAACGTGGTTGGCGGTGTTCATAGGCCGCAAACCACCGAGGAACTAGTCAGCAGTGCTCTGACCACCGAGCACTACCAGAATAATACCAAGCAGCAGAAGCAAGTTCTCTCAGAGATCAAAGGGCAAGGAGGCTCAGGTACTCAGAAACAACAGGGCCACAGCTCTAACTGGAAAGGGAACTCCAGCAACAAGCGCAAACCAGGGAGTTACCCAAAGGGAGGACCAGCCAGCAAACAGCCTAGTTATCCCAAGTGTGCTACTTGTGGGAAATTTCACCCAGGAGTTTGTCGCAAGGGCACACGAGGATGCTTTGAATGTGGACAGGAAGGACATATGGCTAAGCAGTGCCCAAACAAGACTAGTCTTCCTCAACCACAGCCGATTCAGTATGGAGGCCAGCCAGCTCAGTTACATCAGATGCAGGCTGCTTTAGATGGTCCACAGATCAGTCAGGGCAGACTAGAAGCCCCTCCAGCTACGACCAATGCGAGGATCTACTCACTGACCAGAGAGGACGTAGCAAATGCCTCGACAGTTGTTACAGGTCAGATTAGTATTTTACAGCAAAGTACAACTGTCTTATTCAATACTGGGGCAACCTATTCTTATATATGTAGGGCATTTGCAAAGAAGTTAGCGATACCCCCAGAGGTACTCAGTAGTCAGTTTCTGACGACATTACCTTCGGGAGAAATTATGGCATCTATGCACTGGCTCAGAGAAGTGCCAGTCATTATAGCAGGCAGAGAACTCTTTTGTGATCTGATAGTGCTAGATATAACTAACTATGATGTCATCTTTGGAATGGACTTCCTGATCAGATACGGTGCTTCTATAGAGTGTCGTAAACAGAAAGTCGTATTCCAACCTGAAGCAGAAGCACAGTTCGAGTTCATCGGAGAACTCAAGAGAAAGGCTAAGAAGTTTCTCTCAGCTATGAAGGCACAGAAATTAATGGATTCAGGATGTACGGGATTTTTAGCACACGTGGTCAGTACCAGTCAGGACAAGGACCAACAGCTAGCGGAGGTCCGAGTCATATGTGACTACCCAGCAGTCTTCCCTGAATAGTTACCAGGCTTAGCACCAGACAAGGATATTGAATTTGAGATAGAACCCATTCCCGGTACCAATCCTATTAACAAAGCACCTTACCGCATGGCTCCAGCAGAACTGAAGAAACTTCATGAGCAGCTGCAGGAGTTGCTTGACAAGGGCTTCATACATCCTAGTCACTCACCATGGGGAGCGCCTGTATTGTTCGTGAAGAAGAAGGACGGGAGCATGCGCCTGTGCATAGATTACAGAGCGTTGAATTAAGTCACAATCAAGAACAGGTATCCTCTTCCCAGAATAGATGACCTGTTCGATCAGCTAAGGGGAGCAGCAGTGTTCTCTAAGATAGACCTCAGATCAGGTTATCATCAGGTGAAAGTTAAAGAAGGGGATATACCCAAGACAGCATTCAGGACTAGATACGGACATTACGAGTTCGTAGTCATGCCCTTTGGCGTGACAAATGCTCCAGCTACTTTCATGGACCTCATGAACAGGGTATTCAGAGAATACTTAGATAAGTTCGTTATCGTATTCATCGATGACATTCTTATCTATTCAGGAACTCAGGAAGAACACGTAGAACACCTGAAAATAGTATTGCAGACCCTTCGGCAGAACCAGCTGTATGCCAAGTTCATGAAGTGTGAATTTTGGTTAGATCAGGTGTCCTTCCTGGGTCACATCATCTCAAAGGATGGTATCATGGTAGATCCCAGTAAGATAGAAGTTGTGAGTAGTTGGAAAAGACCCAAGACCGCCAGTGAGATCAGAAGCTTTCTGGGATTAACAGGTTATTACAGAAAGTTCATAGAGGACTTCTCCAGGATAGCCTCCCCACTGACAGCTCTTACCAGAAAGAACAAAAAATTCCAGTGGACAGAGGACTGTGAGAACAGTTTCAGTGAGCTGAATAGGAGATTGACCAGTGCACCTATTCTGACAGTACCAGAAAATACAGACAGCTTTGATATATATAGTGATGCCTCTAAGTTGGGACTAGGAGCAGTGCTGATGCAAAATGGCAAGGTGATCGCCTATGCCTCCAGACAACTCAAGGATTATGAGAGGAATTACCCTACTCATGACCTTGAGCTTGCAGCAGTGGTGTTCGCTCTCAAGATTTGGAGACATTACTTGTATGGAGCTCATGCAGAGTGTATACAGATCATCAGAGTCTGAAGTACTTCTTCACTCAGAAGGATCTGAATATGCGACAGCGCAGATGGCTAGAGCTGGTCAAAGACTACGACATAGACATCCTCTACCACCCACGCACTTAGCAGAAAGTCCAGTGCTGCCTTATTAGCTCTAGCAGCCATGTCACCACCCCTACAGAAAGAGATCACAGATTTTGGTCTCGAACTCATAGTTGGACAGCTCTCTACTATGACATTAGAGTCTACCTTGTTTGGTGACATCCAGAAAGCTCAGGAGCAGGATCCTGAAATTCAGAAAATCAAGCAAGGATTAGCAGAATCAGAAAGTGGAGAATTCAGAGTGTCCGCTAGCGGGGTGTTGTGTTTTGGTGATAGGCTATGTGTTCCAGATCAGGAGGAATTGCGAAGAAAGATTTTAGATGAGGCTCACAAGACTCCCTATGCGATGCATCCTGGCTCCACCAAAATGTATCAGGACTTGAAGAAACGTTTTTGGTGGCCTGGGATGAAGAGAGACATCGCTCGATATGTCAGCACCTGCCTAACCTGTCAGAGGGTTAAGGAAGAACATCAGAGACCAGGAGGAGTTTTACAGCCCATCCAGATTCCAGAATGGAAGTGGGAAGATATTTCTATGGATTTCATAGTGGGACTACCTAGAACCACGAATGGTTTTGATACTATTTGGGTAATAGTCGACAGGTTGACTAAATCAGCCCACTTTTTAGCTATCAGGATATCCTACTCCATGGAACAGTTAGCTCAGTTGTATCTCAAGGAGATCGTCAGACTGCATGGAGTCCCATGAACCATCATTTCAGACAGGGACAGTAGGTTCACATCACACTTCTGGGAGTGTGTACAGTCAGCTTTGGGCGCGAAGCTAAGGTTCAGCACAGCCTTCCATCCTCAGACAGATGGACAGACGGAGCGAGTAAATCAGGTACTCGAAGATATGCTCCGAGCATGTGCCCTAGACTTCAAGGGAAGTTGGTGCAAATATCTGAGTTTAGCATAATTTGCATACAACAACAGCTATCAGGCCACCATCGGCATGGCACCTTACGAGGCTCTCTATGGGCGGAGGTGTAGATCTCCAATCTGCTGGTATGAGAGTGGTGAACAGAAAGAACTAGAACTCCAGACAGATCTAGTAGCAGATACCACAGCAGCTATACAGCATATCCGCCAGAGGATAGAGACAGCTCAGAGCCGCCAGAAAAGCTATGCTGATACACGGCGCATACCTTTAGAGTTTTCAGTTGGGGATTCAGTGTTCCTCAGAGTAGCTCCCATGAAGGGAGTAATGCATTTTGGGAAGAAGGGCACGCTAAGTCCCAGATATGTGGAACCATACCTTATCAGCAGAAGAGTTGGCAAGGTAGCATATGAGCTAGAGCTACCACAGGAGATGTCAGCCATCCATAATGTATTTCATGTCTCTACGCTGAAGAAGCATATCCCAGATGCCACACAGGTGATTGAGCCCCAGCTGGTACAAGTCCGCGAAGACCTCAGCTATGACAGTCGGCCTATTCAGATAATAGACCGAGCAGTTAAGAAATTGTGGAACAAGGAAGTACCATTAGAAAAAGTCATTTGGCAAAATCACACAGCAGAAGAGGCAACTTGGGAGACAGAAGCCAGCATGAGACAGAAGTAACCAGAGTTATTCTAAGTTCGAGGATGAACTTTTTATAAGGTATGGGGGATTGTAATGCCCGAAAATTCTAAAATAATTATTAGAAATATCCTAGTATTTTTCTGGAATTTTAGGATATTTTTAAGGAAATTTTAGAATAGCGGAAGTAGCAAAAATAAATAGAGAACGAAAATAGCCTATGCGGGAATTGAACCCGAGACCTATTGGGTCCTACGACTTAT
Organism: Zingiber officinale; assembly: GCF_018446385.1. Lineage (NCBI taxonomy): Eukaryota > Viridiplantae > Streptophyta > Magnoliopsida > Zingiberales > Zingiberaceae > Zingiber > Zingiber officinale. The sequence goes on from NC_055990.1 coordinate 74,423,669, forward strand.
AGCGGACTCCAGTAACCAAGTGAACCCAGCAGGGCCGTGCTGAAAGAAAAGGGAGGCAATAAAATTAATATTAGAGTTGGGCGTAATTACCCACTTAATATAAATAGGGAATTAATAAGTGAAGAGTTATTTTAACGTAACTTTTCTCCTCCTCACCCTAACCTTACGCCGCCCCCTCCCTCTTCTCCTTCTTCTCTCGGCGCCAACCACAAGAACGCCTAGGGTTCCGTCCCTAGGGCCATAGGAGCATCTTCCGGCGACGACTCCGACACGAGGACGCTTCTCTCTTCGAGAGGAACCCGTAGACGCGAGAGGATCGTCAAGAAGATCATCTCCACCGGAAATCTAGCGATTAGAATCGTAAGGAAACTAGCACAGGAGGTAAGAAACCCCTCACATGCAGTATAAGTAGCTTCCGTATGAATTTTATACTTCAGTTTAGTAGTATGTAGATTTTCGGCACCAGGGATGCGAATCAGCGCATACCAAGTGTTCGATTAAATTGCTAGCCCAGTTAAAATGCAACTTAGGCATTTTATTAGCTTAGAGAAATGCAATAGAAGCATTTTTACAGCTTATTTAGTCTTGTTTCAGCTTTTATAGGACTAGATGTCCAATGGGTGGGATCCCACAGTCGCCTCTAGGTTCAGACAACCTAGCTCTAGGTTCAGATAACCTAGAAAGAGCAAGACAAGTAATAATTAGTTATGTTCAGTATTTTATTTTCTCAGTAGCACTGTACTGGATTAGATATCCATTGGGTTGGGCTCCCATAGTCGTCCCTAGGTTCAGCTAACCTAGTAAACCCTACTAGATTCGGAATTTATAACCTCAGGTTTAGTTAGGGATGCGCGCACAGCAAGTACAGTTGCCGGGCCCAAACAGCAGCATGATTATGTATTTTCACTTATTATGTAATTAGTTTTCAGAACCTCACAAAATAGTTATGTGAAAGTAGTACAACTCTAGCATTAGTTTAGCATCAGCTTAGTTCAGTCCATGCTCTGTTTAGTTTTCTTTTAGAGGCATGTGATAGTCTTATGATCAGTTTTGATTTCCATATCTTATGAATCTGTATGCCATGTTTTAGTATTCACGTGTAGTGATTTCAGTATGCCATATTTCTCAAGTTCAGCATATGATTTTAATAGCATTCTTTCAAAAGCATATTGCATCGAATGCATGTTTTAGTGAGGTAGATGGTTTCTTACTAAGCTCTCAAGCTTACAGATACTATTTTCCTTATACTGTAGATAAAGGTAAAGGGAAGATGGATTAGCGGAGGCTGGAGGTCAATGCAACGATGAAGATGTGTGTGAGCTGGAGTTTGGAATGAATATCTTAGGGATTTAGCAAGTTTAACTATTAGAACTTTGTTACTTTTAGTTTCTGCAGTTCAGTTTGCTTAAATGTCATGAATTAGTGGATTATGCACCATGCCATGTTTAAAATGCTAATTAATTGATGTTAGGAGGCATTTCTATTAGTTTAGCATTGATATAAGTGATTTTGGCTTGAACCCGTGCTGAAATTAGACTCCTGTACGAAATCAGAAAGCCCAATCGATCGGTCGATCGATTAGAGGCTTCTCAATCGATCAGCCGATGGATTGAGAAGTTCGTACCGCGAACAGTAAGCTCCTGGATCGATCAGCCGATTGATCCGGATGCTTTCTGTCGCGAACAGAAAGCCCTGGGATCGATCACTGGATCGATTGGTCAGTCTGGATCGATCAGCCGATCGATCCAGAATATTGCCCCGAGCACAGTAGCGTGCTGAATCGATCACCGGATCGATCCAACCTAAGTTCCGTATACAGTAGCCACCTGGATCGATCAATGGATAAATCCGGCCATTCCAATCGATCCGTGGATCGATTGGGAGGCCGGATATCAGCAAGAAACTCTTAGTTAAGTTCCTTGACCATTGGGGGATGTAATATATGTCATGAATAGTTTAGATTACACCCCTTAGCACATGTAGAACCAAGAAATGATAATAGTTTAGCAAAATTTTAATCAGTACAACTTCCGCACTTAGATTTAATAATGGTCATGGAATAGTTAGCACAGCATAATGTGACAGTCCGACCTTACAGCCTAGTCAGTAGAAGGCGGGTCGTTACACTTAGAGTGTATTGAGTAGGACCATTTGAGGTCGTTCCTTTTATACTGACTTTATAAAGGAACAAAGACCTCAGTTATTATGGAAGTGTGTGCTCTTAATCTTAATATAATAACAAGCACATATATTTGGTATTTATTTCTTTAATTTATCAATGGGTGAGATTTAGTTCGATAAATCAATAAGCCCGATAAGTTGGGAAATGATATCACTTATAGTGTGTGTTGTTGATTATAGAAGGAAACTGTGTCCTAGTGATCTAGGTTGAGAATGCCCCCAAGAGGAGCTCATAAGGATTGTCATATTAAACCCTGCAGGTGGACTTAGTTCGACATGACGATGAAGTTGAGTGGTACTACTCTTGGAGCTAGATATTAATTAAGTGAGTTGTTAGTAACTTACTTAATTAGTGGACATTTTTATCTTAAACACAGGGAGATTAACACACTCATAATAAGAAGGAGCCCAAAATATAATTTGGGATTGGTGCGGTAGTTCAATAATAATTCTCTAGTAGAATGAATTATTATTGATAAAATTAAGTTGTGTGTTCGGGGAGAACACGGGATGCTTAATTTTATCGGGAGACCAAAACCAATTCCTCCTCTTGGTCCCTATCGTAGCCTCTTAATTATAGAGTACTATACCCACCAATACCCACCTTCTTACCCATCCCATAGGGGCAGGCCAAGCTAGCTTGGAGACCAAGATAGAGCCGGCCAAAGTTTGATTCATGGGTGCTTCAAGGTGGCCGGCCCTAGCATGGGTTCAAGCTTGGTGTGGTCGGCCCAAATTAAAATAAAAGGATTTTTAAAAAAAAAAATTCTTATGTGGATAACATGATTTAAAAGAGAGTTTTAAAATTAAAAATTTTCTTTTATAGCTTTCTACAAAAGATTAAGAGAAGAGATTAATCTCTTTCCTTATTTGTAGTTTAAGAGGATGGTTTTAATTTTTGGTAAAAACTTTCCTTATTTGTAAATCATCTACATGTTTAAAAGAGAGTTTAAAATTTGAAATCTTTCCTTATTTGTTGATTAAAGGAGGATTTTAAATTTTAAGAAAACTTTCCTTTATGTTCATGATTTAAAAGAGAGTTTAAAATTAAATATTCTCTTCTACAAAAGATTAAGAAAAGATTTGATATCTTTCCTTATTTGTAGATTAAAAGAGATTTTAATTTATAGAGATAACTTTCTTTTTATCCACATGTTTAAAAGAAAGATTTTAATTTATTAAATTTTCTTTTTATAAACCAATCATGAAGGGATAAAAATTATTAGAGAAATTTTTATAAATTTCCGGAAGCAAATAAGGAAGTTTTAATTGGTGTTTAAAATTTTATTTGCTTGGAGATTTTATTTGTTGTGGCCGGCCATTGTAATTTGAAAAGAGAAAATTATCTTAATTAAATAAATTTTCCTTTTCAATGGCAAAAGAATTAAGGAAGTTTTTATTAAATTTTCCTTATTTGCCAAGACCAAGGATTATAAAAGAGGGGGTAGAGGAGGCTTCAAGGCAAAGGACTCTATTCTATTTTTCTCCCTCTTTTCCTTGGTGTGGTGGCCGGCCCTTCCCTTTCTCTTCTCTCCTCTTGTTGTGGCCGAAATCTATAATCTTTTGGAGCTTGGAGGATGTGGCCGGATCAAGGAAGGAGAAGAAGGAGAGAAAGCATGCATCCCTTGGAGCTTAGTTGGTGGAAAAATTTTTCATCCTTTGGAAGTTCTTGTGCTTGGCCGAAACTTGAAGGAAGAAGAAAGAAGGTGCCTAGGTGGTTCTCATCTCAGAAGATCGTTGCCCACACAACGTCCGAGGTTAGAAGAGGAATACGGTAGAAGATCAAGAGGTCTTTCTAAAAGGTATAACTAGTAATTTTTCTTTCCGCATCATACTAGTTATTTTTGGAAATAATACTAAATACAAGAGGCATACGATTCTAGTGTTTCGAATTTGTTTTCGATATAGTGTTCTTTTGTTTTTCTTTTCCTTGTGATTTGATTGTTCTTTTCGGTTGACCTAAAGTTATTTTAGGAAATTAAATATTAGCTTTCCTTAAAAGGTTTTGTCTAGTCGGTGGTGGATACTCCGATATCCAAGAAGGCCATGTGCCTCGCCACGTTAGTACTGGAAACCAATTTTGGAAATTATTATTTAATGGAATTAATAACTTAGGTGATTTGGATCAAACGTGTTAAGTTCCGCAGGAGATCCAAGTCAAAACCTAAAAGAACAAATAGATTAAGTTTTGGATCAAACGTGTTAAGTTCCACAGACGATCCAAAATTTAATTTAAAAGAACACATGGTAGCTAGGAAAAGGTTCAGACCTTTGTACAAAATTTTTGTATACTGGAACCTCTAGGTTTTCCGAGTAGCAACCAACAATTGGTATCAGAGCTAGGGTTTTGCCTCTGTGTATTTGGTATTAGTTTAATTATGCACATGTCATACATAATTTAGGCAAGATAATAGTAGGATGTGCTAACTTTGTGGATGCAGGATCCAACTATTATGGCTTATAGTTATTATGTGTGTGATTGGACCCTTGGACATGTCAAGGGCATTTTATTGTGTGTGCATGATTGTATTATAAAATACAGCAGGAGTTGTATTTAGTTTTATTAGGATTTTATCTTTTGATCTAGTAACATGTACATTCCTTTTATGGAATATAGGATCGATGGATGTAAATTTTATTTTATGTTCGATCTAGTTTACATGTACATTCCTTCAAGGAATATAGGATCGAAAAATGTAAAATTCTATTTATGTACCGGATCGAATCTTGCAAGGCGTGGAACCTTTTGAGGACCAGAGGCGCAGCGGAACAAGGAGCAAGATGGATGCGACAAATAGACCCAGTGGCGGTGGCCAAAGATAGCAGCAGCTAGGGTTGGCGACACACGGAGGACAGCAATAGATAAAAGTCATAATAGTTGAAAATTAGTTTTTCTATTTATTACTTTTTATGCTGTGTTGTGTGTGCTTGTTAGTATGCATGTTAGGTAGACTAGCATAGGCAAAATTCCTCACTTTAAATAACTAAGTGGGAGAGGGATTTATTTTAAATAAATTCCATGGTCACCATTACTGGTACCGGTAGATATCTACACACCAGGTACCGGTAGATAACTCCACTAAATATGTATCAACTAATGAATAAAATACACCTATATTGTTCTTAGTTCTAAGAGGACAGTCTACCTTAATGTCCAAATTCTATTTCCAATCAATTATAATTGGGACCACTAAGTCTATCTTAAAGTATATCAGCTAGGGATTGACCATCTTCCTAAGAATCACAAAAATATTTGGTTAAGACCAACTCCTTAAAAATCCCCATGAATTTTGTATGCCACGTTAGTGTGGACGTATACAAATTCAAAGAGGAAATTTTATCATTTAATTTTATTATCTCGTCAACCTTACTTTATGACGAATAAAATTAATAGTTGGTCTATCTTTAATCAAATATTTGGTCAAGACTCTAAATTTAAAATAATATTGATTCCTCTAACAATACTATTTAAATTTACCAACACCTCAAAACACCGTGAATTTTGCATGCCACGTTAGTGTGGACGTATACAAAATCAACATTTGTAAGAGGAGGGTTTTACCCATTAACTATCTTGTCAACGTAACTTTATGCCAAATAAAATTATCTCAAACACCGTTAATTTTGTATGCCACATTAGTGTGGACGTATACAAAATCAATCATTTGTAAGAGGGGTTTTAACCCTTTAATTTTATTATCTTGTCAACCTAGTTTTATGACAAATTAATAGTTGGTTTCATTTGGTCACACAAATAATAGCAGTGACTCCGATGGGGAGGATACTATTAGATGTGTCTAAGTGTATACCATTACTTAACACTAAGTCCATTAATAAGATTATGCCCCTTCCGTTGGGGAAGATCACACGCTCTTAATTAACTTCCTATAGTCTTCCAAAAATGGAAGTCTGTTCTAGTGATCAGCAAATAAGCTCATCCGTTATGGAGGAAGGCACTCAGAGCCAACGCGCAAGCTTGTTTGCATCACTTACAAACCAGTAATGGAGACCATGGGATTTACTTAAAAATCCCTCTCCCACTTAGTTATTTATTAATGAGGAATTTTAACTATGCTAGCCTACTAAACTTGTAAACTAACATGCACACACAGCACAATATAAAAGCAATAAATAGAAAATCTAATTTTCAACTATTATGGCTTTTATCTCTAGTTGTCCTCCGTGTGTTGTCATCCCAAGCTGCTGCCATCTTTGGCCACCGCCACCGGGTCTAGCTGTCGCATCCATCTTGCTCCTTGTTCCGCTGCGCCTCTGGTCCTTAGAAGGTTCCACGCTTTGCAAGATTCGATCCATGACATAAATAGAATTTACAATTTTGATCCTATATTCCATAAAAGGAATGTACATGTATCTAGATCAAAAATAAAATCCTAATAAAACTAAATACGCCTGCTGTATTTTATAATACAATCATGCACACATATAAATGCCCTTGACATGTCCAAGGGTCCAATCACACATAAAACTATAAGTCATAATAGTTGGATCCTGCATCCACAAAGTTAGCACATCCTACTATTATCCCGCCTAAATTATGTATGACATGTGCATAATTAAACTAAAACCAAATACACAGAGGCAAACCCTAGCTCGATACCAATTGTTGGTTGCTATTCGGAAAACCTAGAGGTTCCACCGTATAAAAATTTTGTACAAAGGTCTGAACCTTTCCTAGCTACCATGTGTTCTTTTAAATTAAATTTTGGATCGCTTCTGAACTTAACACGTTTGATCCAAAACTTAATCTATTTGTTCTTTAGGTTTTGACTTGGATCTCTGCGGAACTTAACACGTTCGACCCAAGTCTCCTTAAGTTATTAATTCCATTAAATATTAATTTCCATAAAAGGTTCCCAGTACTGACGTGGCGAGGCACATGGCCTTCTTGGATATGGGAGCAACCACCACCGACTAGACAAAACCTTTAATAGAAAGCTAATATTTAATTTCCTAAAATAACTTTAGGTTAACCAAAGAGAACAATCAAATCACAAGGAAAAGAAAGAAAACAAAAGAACACAACTTCGAAAAACATATTCGAAATACTAGAACGTAAGCCTCTTGTATTTGGTATTATTTCCATAAATAACTAGTATGATGCGGAAAGAAAAATTACTAGTTATACCTTATAGAAAAACCTCTTGATCTTCTACCGTATTCCTCTTCTAACCTCGGACGTTGTGTGGGCAACGATCTTCCGAGATGAGAAACCACCAAAGCTCCTTCTTCTCCTTTCTTCAAGTTTCGGCCAAGCACTATGCTTCCAAGAGATGAAGATCTTTTTCCATCAATCAAGCTCCAAGGAATGTAAGCTTTCTCTCCTTCTTCTCCAAGCTAAAATCTGGCCACCACTTGATCTTCAAGGAGGAAGAGAGGTCCGGCCACAAGATGGAGAGAAGAGAAAGGAAGGAGGCCGGCCACACCAAGGAAGAAAAGAGGGAGAAAATAATAGAGGTTGTTCACTCTTGAAGGCTCCTCTACCTCCTCTTTTATAATCCTTGGTCTTGGCAAATAAGGAAATTTTAATAAAAACTTCCTTAATTCTTTTGCCATGAAAAGGAAAATTTTATTTTAATTAAAATAATTTTTCTTCTCACTAAAACATGGCCGGCCACTTATTTCCTCAAATCAAGGAGAGTTTTAATTAAACAAGAATTAAAACTTCCTAATTTGTTTCCGGAAATTTATAAAAAATTCTCCAATAATTTTATCCCTTCATGATTGGTTTATAAAAAGGAAATTTAATAAATTAAAATCTTTCTTTTAAACATGTGGATAAAAAGAAAGTTATCTCTAAAAAATTAAAATCTCTCTTAATCTACAAATAAGGAAAGATATCAAATCTTTTCTTAATCTTTTGTAGAAACTAATAAAAGAGAATATTTAATTTTTAAACTTCTCTTTATCATGGTTAAAAAGGAAAGTTTTTCTTAAAAATAAAATCTCCTTTCAATCTACAAATAAGGAAAGATTTCAAATCTTTTCTTAATCTTTTGTAGAAAGCTTTAAAAGGAAAGATTTAATTTTAAACTCTCTTTTAAAACTATGATATCCACATAAGAAATAATTTTAATAAAAAATCCTTTTTAATATGATGTGGCCGGCCACCTAAACTTGGGCTCCAAGCTATTGGCCGACCACCTTAAGGCCAATCTTTAGGCTTGGCCGGCCCTAAGCTTGAGCTTCAAGCTTAGCTTGGCCGACCCCTATTGGTTGGGTAAGAAGGTGGGTATGTGGTGGGTATAAATCTCTATATACAAGAGGCTACGATAGGGACCGAGAGGAGGAATTGGTTTTGGTCTCCCGATAAAATTAAGCATCCCGTGCTCGCCCCGAACACACAACTTAATTTTATCAATAATAATTCATTCCACTAGAGAACTATTATTGAACTACCGCACCAATCCCAAATTACATTTTGGGCTCCTTCTTATCATAAGTGTGTTAGTCTCCCTGTGTTTAAGATATCGAATGTCCACTAATTAAGTGAGTTACTGACAACTCATTTAATTAATATCTTAGTCCAAGAGTAGTACCACTCAACCTTATCATCATGTCGGACTAGGTCCACCTGCAGGGTTTAACATGACAATCCTTATGAGCTCCTCTTGAGGACATTATCAACCTAGTATCTCTAGGACACAGTTTCCTTCTATAATCAACAACACACACTATAAGTGATACCATTTCCCAACTTTATCGGGCTTATTGATTCATCGAACTAAATCTCACCCATTGATAAATTAAAGAAATAAATATCAAATATATGTGCTTGTTATTATATTAGGATTAAGAGCACACACTTCCATAATAACCGAGGTCTTTGTTTCTTTATAAAATCAGTATAAAAGAAACGACCTCAAATGGTCCTACTCAATACACTCTAAGTGTACTAGTGTAATTATACAGTCAAAATAAACTGATACCTAATTACACTACGACCTTCTAATGGTTTGTTCCTTTCCATTTTGGTCGTGAGCTACTGTTTATAATTTATAAGGTACTGATAACATGATCCTCTGTGTGTGACACCACACACCATGTTATCTATAATATAAATTAATTGAACAACTACATTTATCATAAATGTAGACATTTGACCAATGTGATTCTTATTACTAAATAAATGTTTATACCAAAAGCTAGGCATTTAGTATACACCCTAACAATGTGGACGTATACAAATTCAACATTTTTAAAAGGAGGGTATATCCTATTAATTTTATTATCTTGTCAACCTAACTTTTTGACAAATAAAATTAATAGTTGGTTTCCTTCGGTCACACAAATAATAGCAGTGACTCTGATGAGGTGGATACTATTAGACGTGCCTAAGTGTATACCATTACTTGACACTGAGTCCATTAATAAGATTGTGCCCCTTCCGATGGGGAAGATCACACGCTCTTAATTAATTTCCTATAGTCATCCGAAATGGAAGTTTGGTCTAGTGATCCACAAACAAACTCATCCGATATGGAGAAAGGCACTCAGAGCCAACGTGCATGTTTGTTTGCATCACTTACAAACCAGTAATGGAGACCGTGGAATTCACTAAAATAAATTCCTCTCCCACTTAGTTATTTAAAGTGAGAAATTTTGATGATGCTAGCCTACTAAACATGTACACTAACATTCACACACAGCAAAATACAAAAGCAATAAATAGAAAAACTAATTTTCAACTATTATGACTTTTATCTATTGTTGTCCTCCGTGTGTCGTCATCCCTCGCTGCTGCCATCTTTGGCCACCGCCACCGGGTCTAATTGTCGCATCCATCTTGCTCCTTGTTCCGCTGCGCCACTCTGATCCTCAAAAGGTTCCACGCCTTGCAAGATTCGATCCGTGACATAAATAGAATTTTACATTTTTTGATCCTATATTCCTCGAAGGAATGTACATGTAAACTAGATCGAACATAAAATAAAATTTCCATCCATCGATCCTATATTCCATAAAAGGAATGTACATGTATCTAGATCAAAAAAATAAAATCCTAATAAAACTAAATACAGCTCCTGCTGTATTTTATAATACAATCATGCACACATAATAAATGCCCTTGACATGTCCAAGGGCCCAATCACACACATAATAACTATAAGCCATAATAGTTGGATCCTGCATCCACAAAGTTAGCATATCCTACTATTAACCTGCCTAAACTATGTATGACATGTGCATAATTAAACTAATACCAAATACACAGAGGCAAAACCCTAGCTCTGATACCAATTGTTGGTTGCTACTCGGAAAACCCAATGGCTCCACTGTACAAAAATTTTGTACGTGATCTGAACCTTTCCTAGCTACCATGTGTTCTTTTAAGTTAAACTTGTATCTCCTGCGGAACTTAACACGTTTGATTCCAAGTTTAACTTATATGTTCTTTTAGGTTTAGATTTGGATCTCCTGCGGAACTTAACACGTTTGATCCAAATCACCTAGGTTATAAATTTAATTAAATATTAGTTTCCAAAATTGGCTACCAGAACTGCATGGCGAGGCACTTGGCCTTCTTGGATATGGGAGCAACCACCACCGACTAGACAAAGCCTTTTAAGGAAAGTTAATATTTAATTTTCTTATATAACTCTAGGTTAACCAAAAGGAACAATCAAATCACAAGGAAAAAAGGAAAAGAACACAACATCGAAATTAAATTCGAAAAACAAGAATCGAATGCCTCTTGTATTTGGTATTTATACAAAGAAAAATTAACTAGTATGATGCGAAAATTAAATACTAGTTATACCTCTTCCTTGTATGCTAAAAACCTCGAGATCTTCTGCCGTATCCCTCGCCTCCTCTTAGACGTCGTGTGGGTGACGATCCTCCAAGACGAACATCACCTGGAAAGCTTCTCCTCCTTCTCTAGAATTCGGCCACCACCATCGCAAAGGAGCAAAAGAGAGCAAAGGGAAGAGAGGGAGAGGGGTCGACCACTTGATGATCTCCGACAACACAATATCAATTGTTATATTTTTCAAGGCCTCCCCTTCCCCCCTTTTTATATTAGTTTCCCAACGGAAAATTATGGAAAGAGTTTTATAAAAAATTAAACTCATTCCTATTTCCTTTTAATTTTTTCTTTTTCTTTCCTTTTAATTAATCAATCCTAGATTGATTTATTAATTAAACAATTATTTGTTGATGTTTAATTATTTAACCGACCCCTAGCTTGGGCACTAAGCAAGGTGGTGGCCACTTATTAAAAGGGAAAGAAAGAAAAAATTTTTATAAAATTTTAAAAGAAGAAAACTTCTAATAAAATTTTACAAACTCTCTTTTTTTTATAATGTGGATATTAAAAGGAAAGTTTTAAAATTTAAAACATCTCTAATAATATTTCTTTTTAAAAGAAAGTTTTATAAATTTTACAACTCTCTTTTAAAACCTTGTGGCCTAATTTAAATTAGGAAAATTTTATAAATTTTTAAAATCTCTCTTTTAACAAATTGTAAATATCTGAGGAAATTTAAAAATTCAAAAACAACTTTCCTAATTTAAATATTGTGGTTGGCCCCCTTGCCCAAGGCAAGGGCCGACCACTTCTAGAGAATATGTGGTCGGCCATTGCTTGGTCACCAAGCAATGAATCGGCCCCTTCTTGGACACCAAGATAGGCTTTTCTTTGGATGGACTTGAGGCTTTCTTGAGGCTACAATAGGGACCTAGAGGAGAAATAGGTTTTGGCCTTCCGATGAGCTTGAGTATCCCGTGCTCGCCCCGAACACACAACTCAAGTTCATCGATAATAACTCATTCCACTAGAGAGTTATTACCGCACTACCACACCAATCCCAAATTACATTATGGGCTCCTTCTTATCATGAGTGTGTTAGTCTCCCTGTGTTTAAGATTACGAATGTCCACTAATTAAGTGAGTTACTGACAACTCATTTAATTAATATCTAGCTCCAAGAGTAGTACCACTCAACTTTATTGTCATGTTGGACTAGGTCCACCTGCAGGGTTTAACATGGCAATCCTTATGAGCTCCTCTTGGGGACATTCTCAACCTAGATAACTAGGACACAAATTCCTTTTATAATCAACAGCACATACTATAAGTAATATCATTTCCCAACTTATCGGACATATTGATTTATCGAGCTAAACCTGACCCTTTGATAAGTCAAAGAAATAAATATTAAATATACATGCTTGTTATTATATTAGGATTAAGAGCACACACTTCCATAATAACTAAGGTCTAGTTCTTTTACTAAGTCAGTACAAAAAGAACTTACCTAAATGATCCTACTCAATACACTTAAAGTGTATCAGTGTAATTTATTATTCAAGATAAACTAATACTTAATTACACTACGTCTATTCTGATGGTTTGTTCCTTTCTATCTTAGTCGTGAGCAACTATTTATAATTTATAGAGAACCGACAACATGATCTTCTAAGTGTGACTCCACACTCCATGTTATCTACTATATAAATTAATTGAATAATTACATTTAACAAATAAATGTAAACATTTGACAAATGTGATTCTTTATTTTAAAATAAATGTGTACAATAGCTAAACTTTTAAGTATACACTCCAACACATGCCACAGTCGTGTGCCATCTACACAACCATGTAGATTCACACACCATGTAGTGTCAAAAATCACTTATTTAATTAAGGAAATTTATTGAGTTAAATTATAATTTAATTAGAATCCGGATTTATTTAATTAATGAAATTTATTGAATTAAATTATAATTTAATTAGAATATGGATTTATTTAATTAAGAAATTTATTGGAATAATTATAATTAGATTTTGAATTTATATATGTAATTATAATTAGATTTTAAATTAAATAGTGTAAAAATAAATGTATGAACATGTAAATAAGAAATATTACGTATAATATAAAATATATAATGTAAATTATATAGTATTTAAAAAGGTAAGAACTTGTAACAAAGAAATATTATGTATAATATAAAATATATTATATAAATTATATTGTGTAAATAAAGACTAAACAAGTATGAAATTAAAACATGTGGATAAAACTTAGTATATAGGAATTAATGGACTTAGCATTTAGGGATAAAATTTAGTATCTATAAATTTATAGAGATTATGTTAGTTAAAGCCCTAGAGCCAATCATTTGATGATTGTATTATGGACTTGTTGTATCATATTCATATATAAATAAAGGTATTTTTTTTTTGTTTATTATACTTACTTGTATTAGTGCCAAATAAACTAAGTATAATAGCGTCCTTGAGTAGAAGGATCTTATCTATATCAATCGGTTAGTTGAACCGATGGTGAGATGATATAGGGAACACTACTCTTAATCATTCTTAGTTGAGTATTAACATTCAGGGATAATGTTAATGCAATAAGACTAGCATGTAGGTCAACTCGATGACTTGATCTCATAAGTCATGGATATAGAGATATCAAGTTGACACATGGGTATGCATTGGAGAATGTATACTGAATGACCCGCCATGAGAATGTATCATGGATCGTTATATGAGTGTCATATACTTTCTCATGTGGCTATTAATATGACTACTAGTCCTTGGACCTGAAGTCATCATAGATCCCTACATAAGGAGTTATGTACTTTGATTTCGTCAAACGTAACCCGTAACTGGGTGGACTATAAAGGCGATTACTGGGTATGTAACGAATTATGCAGAGGGATGTGAGTGATGTAGATGAGATCTATGCCTCCTATATGACAGGAGGGACATCGATATTCTTGATAGAGTGAGACCACGAAGTGCATGACCATTCCCAAATGAGTCAATATGAGATATTGAGCTCATTTGATTTAGTGAGTCTACTTGGAGATCAAGATTTAGATTGTTCAGAGGATGACACGATCTATGCCTCACATTGATCAATCTAAATGTCTAGGATAGAAGGACACTTGTCACATATTGTGAGGAGTCACAATTAGTAGTCACAAGGTGATGTTGGATCTCAACATTCTTGTAACTTGGGTAGTAATGATGTGTTGCTAGATACTGTTCATTACTTATTCTCCTAAATGGGTTTAGGGGCATTGCCAACATTACAAGAACCTATAGGGTCACACACTAAGGACAATTAGATGGAGATTAGCTTCATATGATGAACCAAGAAGATTAGATTCATGTGATGAATCAAATTGGATTAAGATTAATCCTAATTGGGCTAATTGAGTTGGACTCAAGTTGATTCATGTGTTCAATGAGTCTAATTTAGATTATGACTCATTGAATCAATTTAATTAAATGAATTAGATTCATTATATTAAATTGGCTTGAATTAATTGGTTGGATTAGATCAACCATGAGAGAGATTAAGTCAAGTTTGACTTGACTTGAGAGGAAGAGGAAGAGTCAAGTTTGACTTGACTTTATGCCACATCATTTGTGACTTGGCATTAAGTGGCCAATGATGATGTGCCACATCATCATAGTTAACACATGTGTGTGCCACCTAATGGAGGTTACAAATTCCCTTTGCTTTAATGTGGCCGACCACATTAATGAGAGGAGTTACACTTTGTTGTGGTCGGCCACTAAGGAGAATGAATGGGATTCATTTTCATTCAAGGAATTTTTTATTTTATCTTCTTCCTTGCTCTCTCTTCTTGCTCCCCCTCTCCTCATCTTGCCGAGACCTTCTTGGAGTGCTAGCACACTCTAAGGTTCTCCCTCCATCGAGTTGTTCGTGTGGATAATTCTAGAGGGTTGTCTACTTTGACAATCTTGATATCCGGCACCTTGGAAGAGCGAGATTCGTGAAAGGCACGCATCAAGGGTAAAACTCGTACTCATAAGTTTTTCGAAAGTTTTATTCTTCGCACGGATCCGGTGGCGGGGGTTTCGGGGTTTCCGCGACACGAAAAAATGGTTTTCGCGGCCCGAAAAATCCAACAGTGGTATTAGAGCTACGTGCGAAGACATGTACGAGTTTAGTTTGTATTTTTTTTGAAAAATATAGATTCTGTTACATTCTGTAATTTTATGATTTTTAGAGTTTTTATGGATATTTTTCTCGTATAAGCGAAGCACAAGTGTTTCGACACTTGTAGGCTTCGACTACCGAGAAGTTTTTCCGAAACGGCAAGGTTTCGCCCCAAAACTTTTTGGGACAACGGACTAAGACACTGTAGGATCGCTTAGGGACACTCGCGATGGTTAGATCGCGGGTAGGGGCGCTGCCCCTGGCCCCGCAAGGGGATTCGTTCCGCGATTGCGCCCAAAAACCGCTAAACGGGACCGCCGGGAATTTTTACTCATAAAAATTGGTATTAAAATTACAGAAAATTATGGAAATTACATAATTTAGAATTATGTATAATTTGTGATGGTCATGGCCCAAAATGACCCAATCTGATTGGATATGTGTTGTAATTCATATTATGGCCTGCGCGCCGTCATTTGTGTTATGTGTGCTGTATATTTGATACGCGACCTGCGCGTCGTGCCTTTTCTCCATTTATTCTTGTTGTAAATTAGTTTCGACTCGAATGTAAGTCGAGTTTCAAAATTGTAATGTACAAAATTGGAGCCGTGGAAGGTCCACTCGAGACGAAGTTACGAGGAGGGCGCGAGCAACACAAGGTGGTCAAAGGGAGGAGCTTGAGAAGCTATTGACCTTAGGTTGACCATCCGATCTTCTCATTGTCTTGAGAAGATCGTAGTAGGGCCATGACTAATCACAAATAAATTTAATTAATTGCTTGTATGTATGTGATGCATGATCAGTAATTAATTAGTGCCTAACGATTATATTAGATCTAAATCGTGTACAAGATGCACCCTTTCGATTAGATTAGATCTCAATCGCATCAACTCTAATGCCTACCGTGCTGTGATATCTATCACTATCTCGATCAAATGTGTTGTTGAATCTGCCAAAGCAGAGCAACACATATTATCTTGGTAAGGTACGGAGGGACAATCTTGGTCCCGTTTATCAACGCATGGGCGAGTACAAACTCAATTAGATTGAGTATTCCTAGTTAACTCGGTTGGATCGAGTACAACTATAGGCATTCTTCCAATGGTTGGAAAGATAGGACATAAAGCACATTTATATTAATTCTTGGGCGTATTAACCAAAGCTAACTCAAGTTTTAATATAACTGCGGATAATGATCCTATAAACAAGAGTTGCATAGAGATGTAATTGGTAAATCATTACCTACCGATCATAATAAATCTTGGGTGTATTAGCGAAAGCTAACTCAAGGGTTAGTATGATGTGGATCTTATCCCACATGAATTATAGAATTCAGTGGGAGCATCATTTAGTTAAAGGCCTAATTAAATGATTTAAAATAATATGATATTTATTTTCTGCATTTTTCTGTTGTAGATAACCATGACGTCGAATACGAACACTTTCTCTCTGCGTTCTGTTCTTGAGAAGGACAAGCTCAAGGGAGCAAATTTCCTGGACTGGTACAGGAACTTGAGAATAGTTCTCACCCAGGAACGTAAACTGTATGTTTTGGAGTAGCCCATTCCGGAGGCTCCTCCTGCCAATGCCACGCGAGCAGACAAAGATGCTTACAAGAAGCATCAAGATGACGCATTAGACGTGTCCTGTATAATGCTCGCGACCATGAACTCTGAGCTTCAGAAGCAACATGAGTTGATGGGCGCTTACGATATGGTTGAACATTTTTCTCAACTGTATCAAGGACAAGCGAGGCATGAGAGATTTGAGATCTCAAGGGCACTATTTCAGTGCAAGATGTCAGATGGGGCTCCCGTAGGCCCATATGTGCTCAAAATGATTGAGTACATAGAAAACCTACAAAGGTTGGGATTTTTGCTTGGCCAAGAGCTGGCCACTGACCTGATCTTGCAATCCTTGCCGGATAGCTATAGTCAATTCATTCTAAACTACAATATGAACGAAATTGACAAGCCACTGCCCGAGCTGCTTAGCATGTTGAGAATTGCTGAGCTGAACCTTAAGAAGGCTAAGCCCCACTCTGTTCTGATGATTCAGAAACACAAGGGCAAGGGCAAGCCCAAAGGCAAAGGAAAGTCCCAAGCCAAGGGCAAAGGCAAGGCACTGAAGCCTAAAGGAGGGGTCGCCAAGGATGCTACCTGCTTCCACCGCGGTCAGACCGGGCATTGGAAGAGAAACTGCATGGTGTACCTGGAAGATCTTAAGAAGAAGCGAAGTGAGACTTCCATTTCAGGTATATATGTTATAGAAGTTAATCTATCTATTTCTTCATTATGGGTATTAGATATCGGATGTGCTTCTCATATTTTACTAATGTGCAAGCGTTGAGAAATAGCAGGGCATTGACGAAGGGCGAGGTGGACCTACGAGTAGGCAATGGAGCACGGGTTGTTGCTGTTGCTGTAGGAACTTATCATCTATCAATGCCCTCTGGGCCTGTATTAGAATTAGATGAATGTTGTTATGTGCCTGCATTAACAAAGAACATAATTTCAGTTTCTTGTTTGGACAAGAAAGGTTTCTCTTTTATAATTAAGAACAAATGTTGTTCTGTTTATTTAAAAGATATATTCTATTGTAGTGCACCTCTGATGAACGGACTCTACATTCTAGACCTTGAAAGCCCTATCTATAACATAAATACCAAGAGGTTCAAGTCAAATGACCTGAAACAAACCTATCTCTGGCACTGTCGCTTAGTTCATATAAATGGCAAGCGCTTATCCCAGCTCCATAAGGATGGTTTGCTGGACTCATTTGATTTTGAATCTTATGAGATGTGTGAGTCATGCCTACTAGGCAAGATGACCAAGACTCCCTTTATTGGGCACAGCGAAAGAGCGACTGATTTGTTAGGACTTATACATAGTGATGTATGTGGCCCTTTCAATGTCGCTGCTAGAGGCGGTTATAGGTACTTCATCACATTTACTGATGACTTCAGTAGATATGGTTATGTGTACTTGATGACACATAAGTCTGGAGCTTTTGTAAAGTTAAAAGAATTCAAGAATGAAGTACAGAACCAGCTTGGCAAGAGTATTAAGTTACTTCGATCAGATCGAGGTGGAGAATACCTTAGCCATGAGTTTCGTGACTATCTAGCTTAGTGTGGGATTCTATCCCAACTCACTCCTCCTGGAAAACTACATTGGAATGGTGTATCCAAAAGGAAGAATCGTACCCTATTAGATATGGTACGATCTATGATGAGTCACACAGATCTTCCGACATTCCTTTGGGGCTATGCTCTAGATACGGCAGCTTTTATACTCAACCGAGTTCCATCCAAGGACGTGATAAAGACACCATATAGGATATGTGCTGGGAGAGATGCCCAGGTGCCTTTCATGAGGATTTGGGGTTGTGAGGCTTATGATAGATGTCAAGTCTCAGACAAGTTAGGACCCAAATCGACAAGTGCTACTTTATTGGATATCCCAAGGAAATAAAGGGATATTACTTCTACATTCCCAGACAGCACAAGGTAGTTGTGGAAAAGACTGGGGTCTTTCTAGAAAGGGACTTTGTTTCTAGAAAGACTAGTGGGAGTACGTTCTATCTTGAAGAAGTTCAAGATGCGAACAATAACACTGAAGCCTCGATGGAAGTTGAACTGGAACCACAAAGTGTTGTGGATGATGTTGTTTCACAAAGAGTTGAGGAACAACAACCAGTTCAAGTAGACATACCTCTTCGCAGGTCTGATAGGGTACGTCGTCAGCTTGATAAAGCCCTAGAGCCAATCATTTGATGATTGTATTATGGACTTGTTGTATCATATTCTTATATAAATAAAGGCATTTGTTTTTTGGTTATTATACTTACTTGTATTGGTGCCAAATAAACTAAGTATAATAGCGTCCTTGAGTAGAAGGTTCTTACCTATATCAATCGGTTAGTTGAACCGATGGTGAGATGATATAGTGAAAACTACTCTTAATCATTCCTAGTCGAGTATTTGTTAGCTAGAGCCCTAGAGCCAATCATTTGATGATTGTATTATGGACTTGTTGTATCATATTCTATATAAATAAAGGCATTTGGTTTTTGGTTATTATACTTACTTGTATTGGTGCCAAATAAACTAAGTATAATAACGTCCTTGAGTAGAAGGTTCTTACTTATATCAATCGATTGGTTGAATCGATAGTGAGATGATATAGGGAACACTACTCTTAATTATTCCTAGTCGAGTATTAACATTCAGGGACAATGTTAATGTAATAAGACTATCATGTAGGTCAACTCGATGACTTGATCTCACAAGTCATGGATATAGAGATATCAAGTTGACACATGGGTATGCATTAGAGAATGTATACTGAATGACCCGCCATGAGAAAGTATCATGGATCGTTATATGAGTGTCATATACTTTCTCATGTGGCTATTAGTATGACTACTAGTCCTTAGACCTAAAGTCACCATGGTTCCCTACATAAGGAGTTATGTACTTTGGTTTCGTCAAACGTCACCCGTAACTGGGTGGACTATAAAGGCGATTATTAGGTATGTAACGAATTATGCAGAGGGATGTGAGTGATGTAGATGGGATCTATCCCTCCTATATGACGGGAGAGACATCGGTATTCTTGATAGAGTGAGACCACGAAGTGCATGGTCATGCCCAAATGAGTCAATATGAGATATTGAGCTCATTTATTTTAGTGAGTCTACTTGGAGTTCAAGATTTAGATTAATCAGAGGATGACACGGTCTATGCATCACATTGATCAATCTAGATGTCTAGGATAGAAAGACACTTGTCATATATTGTGAGGAGTCACAATTAGTAGTCACAAGGTAATGTTGGATCTCAACATTCTTGTAACTTGGGTAGTAATGATGTATTGCTAGATACCGCTCATTACTTATGGTCCTAAATGGGTTTAGGGGCATTGCCAACGTTACAAGAACCTATTGGGTCTCACACAAAGAACAAGTGGATGGAGATTAGGTTCATATGATGAACCAAGAGGATTAGATTCATGTGATGAATCAAATTGGATTAAGAGTAATCCTAATTGGGCTAATTGAGTTGGAATCAATTTGATTCATGTGTTCAATGAGTCTAATTTAGATTATGACTCATTGAATCAATTTAATTAAATGAATTAGATTCATTATATTAAATTGGCTTGAATTAAATGGTTGG
The DNA here is from genome assembly GCF_018446385.1 of Zingiber officinale. NCBI lineage: Eukaryota > Viridiplantae > Streptophyta > Magnoliopsida > Zingiberales > Zingiberaceae > Zingiber > Zingiber officinale. Next base: position 74,443,976 of record NC_055990.1, read on the forward strand.
ATTAGATCAACCATGAGAGAGATTAAGTCAAGTTTGACTTGACTTGAGAGGAAGAGGAAGAGTCAAGTTTGACTTGACTATTTGCCACATCATTAGTGATTTGGCATTAGGAGGACTAATGATGATGTGCCACATCATCAAATTGTGCCACCTCATGGGGGTTACAAATCTATTCTCTTTAATGGCCACATTTAATGAGAATGGGGGTTACCTTTTTGGTTTTGAATGAGAATGAATTTTTCATTCACTCACATTCACATCATCTTCTTCCTCAAGCTCTCTTTTTTCTCCTTCTCTTCTCTTGGTCGTGGGTTTCAAGCAAGGGAAAGGAAAGGAGAGTGAGTCTAATTCAAGAAGAAAGGTTAGTGAAAGTCACATAGAGATTTTTTAGAGGAGTGTGTTCTCTTCTTTTCCTTTCTTCTTCTTCCAATCCCATCCGAGAGCACCAAGAAGTGCTAGCACACTTGTGGTGTTCTCTTGTCCATCCTTGTGTGTTAGAGAACACATCTTGTTCGTGTGGATACTTCTAGAGGATTGTCTACATTGACAATCTTGAGATCCGACACTTCCTTAGACGAGCGGCATTCGAAAAGGGCACGCATCAAGGGTAATTTTCTAAACATAAAGATCTAAGAGTAGATCTAGTTAGTAAACTCGTACATGTAAATTTTTTTCTATACTCTTTGCACGAATCCATTGGCTAGGGAGTTTAAGGGTTTCCACGATGCGAAAAAGCGATTTTTGCGGCCCGAAAAATCCAACAGAACATTCAGGGACAATGTTAATGCAATAAGAGTAGCATGTAGGTCAACTCGATGACTTGATCTCACAAGTCATGGATATAGAGATATCAAGTTGACACATGGGTATGCATTGGAGAATGTATACTGAATGACCCGCCATGAGAATGTATCATGGATCGTTATATGAGTGTCATATACTTTCTCATGTGGCTATTAGTATGACTACTAGTCCTTGGACCTGAAGTCACCATGGATCCCTACATAAGGAGTTATGTACTTTGGTTTCGTCAAACGTCACCGGTAACTGGGTGGACTATAAAGGCGATTACTGGGTATGTAACGAATTATGCAGAGGGATGTGAGTGATGTAGATGAGATCTATCCCTCCTATATGACAGGAGCGACGTCGATATTCTTGATAGAGTGAGACCACGAAGTGCATGACCATGCCCAAATGAGTCAATATGAGATATTGAGCTCATTTGATTTAGTGAGTCTACTTGGAGATCGAGATTTAGATTGGTCAGAGGATGACACAGTCTATGCCTCACATTGATCAATCTAGATGTCTAGGATAGAAGGACACTTGTCATATATTGTGAGGAGTCACAATTAGTAGACACAAGGTAATGTTGGATCTCAATATTCTTGTAACTTGGGTAGTAATGATGTGTTGCTAGATACCGCTCATTACTTATGGTCCTAAATGGGTTTAGGGGCATTGCCAACGTTACAAGAACCTATAGAGTCACACACTAAGGACAATTAGATGGAGATTAGGTTCATATGATGAACCAAGAAGAATAGATTCATGTGATGAATCAAATTGGATTAAGAGTAATCCTAATTGGGCTAATTGAGTTTGACTCAAGTTGATTCATGTGTTCAATGAGTCTAATTTAGATTATGACTCATTGAATCAATTTAATTAAATGAATTAGATTCATTTTATTAAATTGGCTTGAATTAAATGGTTGGATTAGATCAACCATGACTTGACTTGAGAGGAAGAGGAAGAGTCAAGTTTGACTTGACTTTATGCCACATCATTTGTGACTTGGCATTAAGTGGCCAATGATGATGTGCCACATCATCATAGTTAACACATGTGTGTGCCACCTAATGGAGGTTACAAATTCCCTTTGCTTTAATGTGGCCGGCCACATTAATGAGAGGAGTTACACTTTGTTGTGGCCGACCACTAAGGAGAATGAATGGGATTCATTTTCATTCAAGGCATTTTTGATTTTATCTTCTTCCTTGCTCTCTCTTCTTGCTCCCCCTCTCCTCATCTTGCCGAGACCTTCTTGGAGTGCTAGCACACTCTAAGGTTCTCCCTCCATCGAGTTGTTCGTGTGGATACTTCTAGAGGGTTGTCTACTTTGATAATCTTGAGATCTGACACCTTGGACGAGCGGGATTCGCGAAAGGCACGCATCAAGGGTAAAACTCGTACTCTAATGTAGATCTAGAGTTTATAAACTCGTACTCATAAGTTTTTCGAAAGTTTTATTCTTCGCACGGATCCGGTGACGGGGGTTTCGGGGTTTTCGCGACGCGAAAAAGCAGTTTTCGCGACCCAAAAACCCAATAGATTATTCATCTAATTAACATAGAAATAAAATATATTATATGAAATGTATAATATAAATTATAAAGTATAAATAAAAGTAAATAAGGAAAAAAGTATATATATATAAGAAACACAACGTGTAACATACTATTTCTATAAATGATATGTTATATACAATATAAAATATATAATTAAATAAGAATAAGAAAAAATAAGATTTAATATATTATGTATGTAACGTGTAACATATATGAAAATAAAGTATATATATATAAAAAAGAGATAAATAAATTATATGACTTGAAGGATAAAATTTAGACAAAGTCTTAATCTCCATCTCTTTAAAAACCCTACCTCCAAAAGCCCCATCCGCTTGATGTGCCACCGGCCCTAAGGAGCTCCTCTCCTTCCCATTGTTCTCCACCAGTTCTAGAGCCCCAAAGGAAGACGAGAAGTGGGAGTTGGTAGAAGGCATGTTCCTAACCTTGTTATTGTGGTAGTTAGCCTCTATAGTCTTGTGTAGTTTGGGTGTTTCCTTTTTATGATATCATGTTTCGATTTCAATGAATGGTGCATGTTTCTACAACGTTAATGCTCTTAATTAGTTTCTATAATTATTTGAAGTTTCGGATTTGGTAACTTATAAGGTTAGGTTTGGTTTCCTTATTATGATGTCATGTTTTGGTTTCATATGAATGGTGCATGTTTCCAATTATGTTAATGTTGTTAATTAGTTTCTATAATCTTGTGAAGGTTGGAAATTTTATAGCTTGTAAGGTTAGCTTGCTTCCTAGTTATGATATCATGTTTAAGTTAAATGAATTGTGCATGTTTTTAATTATGTTAATGCTCTTAATCAGTGTCTATAATTTTGAGAAGTTATTAATTTTACAGCTTGTAAGGTTGGCTTGTTTTCTTATCATGATATCATGTTTTGGTTCTATATAAATTGTGCATATTCTAAACCAATTTATGCAATATTTAGTTCATATAATGATGTTTAGGAATAGTAAACCCACCCATGTTTATGAGATAATTTAGTATGTTATGTTAATTTTTGTCCTATGCTTTTGCATGCTACAAAATTCAATGCATGTTTTATTGGTATGATTATGCTTTTCTCTTCTTGTTCATATGATGATTCGATGAAGTTCTAATGACTTTTTGGTAGGGACCATGTGGTTTAATTAACTAAAATTAAGATTTATTTCTTTAATTAACCGTGAGATTTATTCTATTTATTTGATTCCAATTGTTAGTTAAATTTAATATCTTAACGAGTAGATGAATAGGTCTACTATGGAATTTATATATGGTATGATAATCTAATCTTGATTAGAGATTTAATGAATTGAATTATTTATAATTTATTATTCATAGATTGATTAAATGGTTGGTTTTATAATAGATATTCATTAATTGGTTGAGGTTGATTAGTATGTGATTAACTGCATTAACTATTAATCTGATTGAATAGATATTTAATGGGTCGATCAAGTAATATTAACCGAGTTATTAGTGTAGTTTGATTATTGAAGAAATAGATGATTAATTAAGTCATTTGATTAATACAATTAATTAATGTAATCAGAAAATTTATTTGAGGGGTTGCATAATTAAGATTATTAATTAAAATTTCAGTTAAGTAATTTAATCAACTTAATTGATTAATTTAGTTTGATAGATTAATTAATTAATAAGGATGATTGAGAGATTAATTAAGGAATTAATTAAGGTAAGTTAATTAATCTATGATTTAGTTAATGGAATTGGTTAGACAATTTTATAATGGTTTAATTGATAATCTGAACTTTAATTCTAGTTTTAGTAAAATAGTATTAACGCATTAATTAACAAGTGGTTAATGAGATTCAATGAAGATACTGTGAGGGAAAAGACCCCAGAGGGAGCCTGTTTACGGGAGAAGGTCCAGAGGGAGCCCATTTATGGGAGAAGGCCCCAGAGGGAACCCGTTGATAGGAGAAGGCCCCAGAGGGAGCCCAATATCAAGTAAATTAATTAATAAAATTTAATGAGGATACCGTGAGGGAGAAGCCCAGAGGGAGCCTGTTTATGAGAGAAGGCCCCAAGGGGAGCCTGTTTATGGGAGAAGGCCCCAGAGAGAGCCCATCTCCAGGAGAAGGCCCCAGAGGGAGCCCAATATTGGTAAGTCTACTGCGACAACATGATGAGGTTTGATGGGAATACTGTGAGGGAAAAGGCCCCAGAGGGAGCCCATTTATGGGAAAAGACGCCAGAGGGAGCCCGTTTACGGGAAAAGGCCCCAGAGAGAGCCCGTTTATGCGACAAGGCCCCAGAGGGAGCCCAATATCAGTTTCCATAATATGTTATGAATAAGTTAGGTTCAGGATAAGCTAAATTCATATCCATGTTATGCTATGAATACCTTAAGTCCATAATATGTTATAAAAATGTTAAGTTCATGATATGCTATGTTCATGCCCACGATTAAGTCTATTCATGCTTATGTTCATGCTCATAATTATGGTTGTTAATATGCATGCTCATGTTTATTCTCTCTTGCTTATATCGGTGCTTATGATTAAGTTCACAGTATGCTAGTAGAGAGACCCCAAGTTACCTTGTATGTGATTCCCCTTTGTACACTAGATTATATTCGCTAATTAATACATAACACTGTTTTGAATATGCTGAGTCTCTCGACTCACAGATTATACTTTTTTCAGATAATGAGACAAATGAGATAGGAGGCATTGACTAATGAGCCAGCTCGGAACAAGGGCAGCACAACCCGAAGACCATTCAGATTAAATTCTGTATTTTGTTATGTTTATCTTTGAACCATCTATGTAATTTGAACTAAGAAACCTTTATGGAAGTAAAAAATAGGTGACGTCCGCAATTTATATTTTATTATGTGTAAAAAAAACTAGGGGTGTTACAGTTGGTATCAGAGCAAAAGTCCCTGGAAGGGTTGTGCCTACTACCGGTTTCGAGAAGCTCACAGGGTCAAGCCTCAATTGTGTAAATTTAAATTCCTAGTATTTTAGATTCATGAAGAAAATGAAAGTTTGTTGAAATATTAAGTTAGAAGATTGATAATATGGGTAACATAGATTAAAACTGTTTAGACTTAATAAATTGCTAGCTTGCGTGTCAAAACATTATTGTTAGCTTTAGGCCCAATCTAATATTTTCTCCCGAATATAGAATGACTTTTATTGACTTGGTAAGTGTTAATTTCGGAGACGAAATTTTATTTAAAGGGGGGAGGAATTGTAGTGTCCAAAATCACTTATTTAATTAAGGAAATTTATTGAGTTAAATTATAATTTAATTAGAATCCGGATTTATTTAATTAAGGGAATTTATTGAATTAAATTATAATTTAATTAGAATGTGGATTTATTTAATTAAGAAATTTATTGGATTAATTATAATTAGATTTTAAATTTATTTAATTAAGAATATTTATTGAGTTAATTGTAATTGCTCATTTGATTTAATTATGAATTTATTTATATAAATAAATTTAATTAATCCAGCTAGTCCACAATTATGAAATTTGATTAATTAAGTATATTAAGAAATTGGTGCTAAATATATAAAATTTATAAAATCTAGTATTTATATAACATATTTGTATAAATTTTTATACAGATTATTAATCTAATTAATATAGAAGTAAAACATTAGAAATATATGATACATAATATATAACTAAACAAAAATAAGAAGAATATAATATATATGTACGACGTGTATTACATAGAATATATCAAAATATATATTATAATTAAGAAATTGTAATAACGAAAACTATATATATTATTACCATATATATTATATATTATTACCATATATATGTGATATATACATGGATATATATAAATATGAAATTAGAATATGGAAATAAATATATATAGAAAATTAATGCAATCACTTAGTATTATAAACATGAATTATATGTTACCATGTATAGTTGATATAAACATGGATATATATAAATATAAAATTTGGACATGGATATAGACTTCTATTTATACTAGTATTAAGTTTTATACAAATAAAATAAATGATTTAACATTTATAAAACCTTTAACTTACGGATTTTTATATATGTGGATATATATGGAATTATATTAAAATAATAATAATATACCAATATACAAATATTTAGTATTCATATAATTTATGTGGCTAAATCATTCTCCTAAATAATATTATAATGAAATATAAATAACGGAATTGTAGTGTTAAAAATTACTTATTTAATTAAGAAAATTTATTGAGTTAAATTATAATTTAATTAGAATCCAGAGTTATTTAATTAAGAAAATTTATTGAATTAAATTATAATTTAATTAGAATCTGGATTTATTTAATTAATAAATTTATTGGATTAATTATAATTAGATTTTAAATTTATTTAATTAAGAATATTTATTGGGTTAATCGTAATTGCTCATTTGATTTAATTATGAATTTATTTACATAAATAAATTTAATTAATTCAGCTAATCCACAATTATGTAAATTTGATTAATCAAGTATATTAAGAAATTGGAGCTAAATATATAAAATTTATAAAGATCTAGTATTTATATAACATATTTGTATAAATTTTTATACAGATTATTAATCTAATTAATATAGAAGTAAAACATTAGAAAATTATACATAATATATAACTAAACAAAAATAAGAAGAATATAATATATATGTACAACGTGTAGTAGAATATATAGTATATATTATAATTAAGAAATTGTAATATCGAACTATATATATTACCATATATATGTGATATATATATATGGATATATATAAATATAAAATTAGTATATGGAAATAAATATATATACAAAATTAATGCAATTTCGTAGTATTATAAACATGAATTATATGTTACCATGTCTAGTTAATATAAACATGGATATATATAAATATAAAATTAGTATATGGATATAGGCTTCTATTTATACTTAGTATTAAGTTTTATAAAAATATTATAAATGGTTTAACATTTATAAAACCTTTAACTTTTATAAAACCTTTAACTTATGGATTTTTATATATGTGGATATATATGGAATTATATTAAATAATAATAATAATATACCACTATACAAATATTTAGTATTTATATAATTTATGTGAATAAATCATTCTTCTAAATAATATGAAAATGAAATATAAATAATATAATATATATATATATATATATATATATATATATATTATAAATTATATAGTATAAAAATAAATGTATGAACATGTAAATAATAAATATTATGTATAATATAAAATATATAATGCAAATTATATAGTATTTAAAAAGGTAAGAACGTGTAACAAAGAAATATTATGTATATTATAAAATATATTATATAAATTATATTGTGTAAATAAAGATTAAACAAGTATGAAATTAAAACATGTGGATAAAACTTAGTATATAGGAATTAATGGACTTAGCATTTAGTGATAAAATTTAGTATCTATAAATTTAAAGAGATTATTCATCTAATTAACATAGAAATAAAATATATATAATATATTTTATGAAATGCAAATTATAAAGCATAAATAAAAGTAAATATGGGAAAAAAATATATAAGAAACACAACGTGTAACATACTATTTCTATAAATAATATATTATATATATTGGACCCCGTGGTTATTTTGATGTGATCAACCAAATTGGTTAGGTCATGCTTTGTGTTTCCTCCCTGTGTCTGATTGTGCAGGAGCTTAGGAGCGTAAGAAGTCGAGCGGAAAATGCAGCTAGCGAGAAGGACGACACAGGAAGGGAGCCGACGAGCTCGATGCTCCAGAAGGACGAGAGAGCTGCGGAAGAGTACACCGGTGGGCGAGAAGAACATGCACGACGTTCGAGGGACGTTAAGCCGGGGAGGAAGGCTGCTCGAGGAGAAGGCCGGGAATTGGGTTTGGGTGAGCCCTATTTCGATTGGCCGGAATCACCCAAAAGAACGGAGCTTCGGAAGTTGAAGCAAAGAAGTAACTGAGCTGGAAAATCTGCTCAAGGCGCCTTCATCATGGCTTGAAGGCACCTTCACCTTGAAGGCGCCTTCAAGGCTTGATGAAGGTGCCTTCAACTCGTCAAAAGTGACCGTTTGTGCGCAGATAGAATTTTATCTGCTGACTTGGTTGGAGGCGCCTTGGACCTCAGTTGGAGGTGTCTTGGACCTCCGAGATAGGATTTCCAGAGGCAATATAAAGGCCCCTGGAGTTAGGAATTAAATATCAACTCAGTATTCAACTCTGTAATCAATTCCTAGCAGCTTGTGAGCTTTCTCAGTGTGTAAAAAGACTTCTCCGCCTACAGTAAAGGAGACTTTCTCAATGCGCACTTTTCATCGCCTGGATTATCAACCTTCTTGGTTGTAACCAGGTTAACTCCCGAGTCTCTGCTTTATTTCTGTTCCTTTTGTTTTATTCTTATTATAGTTGCTTTTATTTTGAGTTGAAAATTCCGAGGAGGGTATACTTTATTTTTGCAGGCAATTCACCCCCTTTTGCCGGCCTCCGCTGCAGCAATAGTTGGTATCAGATCCAGACCACCTCAGAAGGACTAACAGCCGACTGAAGCACAACGATCAAGACGATAGCCCAGCGAATATTCATCCCCGGAAGTTCAACGGAGACTTCGCGACGTAGAAACGCCGGATGGAGGTATTTTTCAAGACAGAATTTGATATTTGTTTAATCATGAAATATGACTATGTAGTTCTAAAAGACAAAGAAGAATTCAACTGGACAAAGAAGGAGCAGGCAGAATTCGTGGCCACTGGAAAGGCGGAATTCCACCTACTCAGCGTGTTGCCGCCCCAGGAGGTAAGTCAGATCGGGAGCTACGATTCCGCTAAAGACCTTTGGGACAAATTCCTAGAGCTTCACGAAGGTACCTCGGAAGCTAAGCTAGCGAAGCGCGACATCCTCCAGACCAAGTTAACGAACCTTCGGATGAACAGTGGCGAGAAGGTAGCGCAACTCCAAGCAAGGATTAAGGAGCTAATAACTCAACTAAGCAATCTTGGAGAAGACGTATCGAACCGGGACTCGATTCAGTACGCGCTCAACGCCTTCCCCAGAACTCCAGAATGGGACTCCTTAGTAAATGCATACTACATCTCTAAGGACTTTGAGGTAAGTACTTTAGAAAATTTGTTTTCTACTTTTGAACTTCATAAATCTCGAATTGCAGAGCCGAATAAAGTGGAGAAAGCAAGTCAGAGCATTGCCTTAAAGACAAGAACAAACGATTCTGACTCCGAAGCCTCGATTGACCAATCGGAAGTGACACTACTGGTAAAGCGTTTCAATAAGTTTTTTAATTCTAATAAATTTAGATCGCAGACAAAGAGGCATCAGCATAGAAAAAGAACAGTTCGTTGTTACAACTGCAACGAAGAAGGGCACATCAAATATGACTGCCCAAAATTAAAGAAAAAGGAGAAAGAGAAGGAAAAAACAAAGTACAAGAAACTAGAATCCTCCAAGAACAAGAACCTGAAGCCCACTTGGTCAGGTTTGTCTTCTTCTGAATCAGACGTAGAAGCCTTCTCTGGGTTAGCACTAATGGCTAACCATCAACTGGAAGAAGAGTCAAGCTCAGAAATGAGCATAGATGATGTTAGTTAGAGCCCTAGAACCAATCATATGATGATTGTTGTATTGACTCATTGTATCATATTTTTATGTATATAAAGGCATTTGTTTTGGTTATTATACTTACTTATATTGGTGCCAAATAACTAAGTATAATAGCATCCTTGAGTAGAAAGTTTTTATCTATATCAATCGATTGGTTGAATCGATAGTGAGATGGTATAGAGAACACTACTCCTAATCATTCCCAGTCAAGTATTAACATTCAGGGACAATGTTAATACAACGAGACTAGCATGTAGGTCAACTTGATCACTTGATCTCACAAGTCATGGATATAGAGATATCAAGTTGACACATGGATATGCATTGGAGAATGTATACTGAATGACCCACCATGAGAAAGTATCATGGATCGTTATATGAGTGTCATATACTTTCTCATGTGGCTATTAGTATGACTATTAGTCCTTGGACCTGAAGTCTCCATGGTTCCCTACATAAGGAGTTACATACTTTCGCTTCGTCAAACGTCACCCGTAACTGGGTGGACTATAAAGGCGATTACTGGGTATGTAACAAATTATGCGGAGGGATGTGAGTGATGTAGATGGGATCTATCCCTCCTATATTACGGGAGTGACATCGTTATTCTTGATAGAGTGAGACCACTAAGTGCATGGCCATGCCCAAATGAGTCACTATGAGATATTGAGCTCATTTGATTAGAGTGAGTCTACTTGGAGTTCAAGATTTAGATTGATCAAAGGATGACACCGTCTATGCCTCAAATTGATCAATCTAGATGTTAAGGATAGAATGACACTTGTCATATATTGTGAAGAGTCACAATTAGTAGTCACAAGGTGATGTTGGATCTCAACATTCTTGTAACTTGGGTAGTAATGATGTGTTGATAGATACCGCTCATTACTTATGCTTCTAAATGGGTTTAGGAGCATTGCCAACGTTATAAGAACCTATAGGGTCACACACAAAGGGAAATTAGATGGAGATTAGGTTCATTTGGTGTACCTAGAGGATTAGGTTCATGTGATGAACCAAATTGGATTAAGAGTAATCCAAATTAGATTAATTCAGTAAGACTTGATTGAGTTAGACTTGAGTTAGACTCAAGTGAGGTTAGACTTGAGTTAGACTCAAGTGAAGTTAGACTTGAGTTAGACTCAAGTGAGGTTAGACTTGAGTTAGACTCAAGTGAGGCTAGACTTGAGTTAGACTCAAGTGAGACTTAATGATGATATTCATTGAATTTTGAATTCAATGATAAATGGAATTCAATTTGAATTTTAGATTCAAATTTCGAATGAGTTTAAAAATGGTCATTTAATGAAGAATATTAAATACACATTAAGGCTCATTAATGAGGCTCATTAATGGTGTTAATGAGCATTAAGTATTTTCATTAGATGAAAATACTTAAGCCATTTTTTACTCTTATTTTCATTATCGATCATTATTATTCCTCCTTGCTTCTTTTTCTCTCCCTCTCCTCCTACTTGGCCGAACACCTTTAGAGTGCTAGCACACTCTAAGTGTTTTCTCCATCTCTATTGTTCGTGTGGATACGTATAGAGGTGTGTCCACTTGAACACACTTGAGATCTGGCAACTTTTGGACGAGCGGGATTCACGAAGGTCTTCGCTACAAGGGTAATCTCTTAACCATGTAGATCTAATGTAGATCTAGGATAGAAAAACATGTACACGAATTTTTTTTTGTTCTTTTAATCTTCGCACGGATCCGGTGGCATGGGATTTCGAGCTTTCTGCAATGCAAAATGTGGTTTTTGCGGCTCGAAAATCCCAACAGTGGTATCAGAGCCACGTGCGAAGCAAGTACATGTTTTATTTTAATTTTTATGAAAAATTACAGATCTATAACTTTCTATAAATTTACGATTTCTATGTATTTTATGAGTATTTTTCTTGGAAATGCGAAGCAACAAGTGCTTGGTCACTTGTAGGCTTCGTATACCGAGAAAAATCTTCCAAAATGGCAAGGTTTCGCCCAAATAGTTTTGGGACAGCGGCTTAAGGCGCTGTAAGATCATCATGGGACACTCATGAGATTCATTTCGCAAGAAGGGGCGCTGCCCCTAACCCCGCAAGGGGCATTGCCCCGCGATCGCGCCCAAAAATCGCTAAACGGGACCGCCGGGAAGTTGCGACTCGTAAAATCGCAAAAGTCAATAGTAAAATTATAGAAATTATGGAAAAATACATAATTTAGAATTATGTATGTATTTTTGATAGTCATGGCCCAAAAAAAACCCCAATTGGATTGGATACATGTGTTGTAATTCATAATATGGCATGCGTGCCATTTTTGTGTGATTGTGCGTGTTGTATATTTGATACGCGACTTGCGCGTCGTGCCTATCTATTTTATTTCCTGTTGTAAAATAATTTAGACTCAAATGTAACTCGAGTTTCATCTTTGTAATGTACAAAATGAAGCTGTGGAAGGTCCACTCGAGGAGGAGTTACGAGGAGGGTGCGAGCAACACGTGGCGGTCAAAGGGAGGAGCATGGAGAAGTTGTTGACCATCCGATCTTCTCATTGGCTTGAAAAGATCGTAGTAGAGCCATGACTAATCACAATTTAATTAATTGCTTGTGTGTGTGTGTGTGTATGTGATGCATGCTAGAGTAGAGTAATTAATTAGTGCTTTAACGATTAGATTAGATCTAAATCGCGTATATGATGCACCACGATTAGATTAGATCTAAATCGAGTATATGATACACATCAACGATTAGATTAGATCTAAATCGCGTCAACTCGAAATGCCTACCATGCCGTAATACCCATCACTATGTTGGGTCTTTCGGGCTCAAAAACTGTTTTTTACGTTGCGGAAACCCCGAAATCCCATGCCACCAGATCCGTGTGAATATTAAATTTTCATGTACGTGTTTTCTAATCCTAGATCTACTTTAGATCTACATGTTTAGGAGTTTATACCTTTGATGCGAAGCCCTTCGCTTATCCTGCTCATCCAAGAAGATGCCGGATCTCAAGGGTGTCAAGTAAACACCCGTCTATGTGTATCCACACGAACAATTAGGTGGAGAAGAAACCTTAGAATGTGCTAGTACTCTTTGAGGGTTTCGGCCAAGGAGGAGGTGAGTGAGAGAAGAAGAAGCAAGGAGGAATAATAATGATCGATTATGAAAATAAGAGTAAAAAAATGGCTTAAGTATTTTCATCTAATGAAAATACTTAATGCTCATTAACACCATTAATGAGCCTCATTAATGAGCCTTAATGAATATTTAATAAATATTCATTTTTCATTAAATGGCCATTTTGAAACTTATTCGAAATTTGAATCTAAAATTCAAATTGAATTCCATTTATCATTGAATTCAAAATTCAATGAATATCATCATTAAGCCTCACTTGAGTCTAACTCAAGTCTAGCCTCACTTGAGTCTAACTGAAGTCTAACTCAATCGAGTCTTACTCAATTAATCAAATTTGGATTACTCTTAATCCAATTTGGTTCATCACATGAACCTAATCCTCTTGGTTCATCATATGAACCGAATCTCCATGTAATTGCCCTTTGTGTGTGACCCTAAAGGTTCTTGTAAAGTTGGCAATGCTCCTAAATTCATTTATAAGCATAAGTAATGAGCGGTATCTAGCAACACATCATTAGTACCCAAGTAACAAGAATGTTGAGATCCAACATCACCTTGTGACTACTAATTGTGACTCTTCACAATATATGACAATGCCCTTCTATCCTTGACATCTAGATTGATCAATGTGAGGCATAGACCGTGACATCCTCTAATCAATCTAAATCTTGAACTCTAAGTAGACTCACTCTAATCAAATGAGCTCAATATCTCATATTAACTCATTTGGGCATGACCATGCACTTAGTAGTCTCACTCTATCAAGAATAATGATGTCACTCCCATCATATAGGAGGGATAGATCCCATCTACATCACTGACATCCCTCTGCATAATTTGTTACATACCCAGTAATCGCCTTTATAGTCCACCCAGTTACGGGTGACGTTTGACGAAGCCAAAGTATGCAACACCTTATGTAGGGAACCATGGTGACTTCAGGTCCAAGGACTAGTAGTCTTACTAATAGCCATATCAGAAAGTATATGACACTCATATAACTATCAATGATACTTTCTCATGGCAGGTCATTCAGTATACATTCTCCAATGCATACCCATGTGTCAACTTGATATCTCTATATCCATGACTTGTGAGATCAAGTCATCGAGTTGACCAACATGCTAGTATCATCGCATTAACATTATCCCTGAATGTTAATACTTGACTAGGAATGATTAAGAGTAGTGTTCCCTATATCATCTCATTATCGATTCAACCAATCGATTGATATATATAAGAACCTTCTATCCAAGCATGCTATTATACTTTGTTATTTGACACCAATACAAGTAAGTATAATAACCAAAACAAATGCCTTTATATACATAGTAATATGATACAATGAGTCCATACAACAATCATCATATGATTGGCTCTAGGGCTCTAACTAACAATCTCCCACTAGCACTTGTGCCAATCAGTGTAGGCTCTAAGGCCCAATGACCTAGTGTGACCATCATGCTTTCTCTGTGCCAAAGCCTTGGTCAAGGGATCAACGATGTTAGCCTCTGTGGGTACTCAGCAAATCTTCACATCTCCTCTGTCGATGATCTCTCGAATGAGATGGAAGCGCCGTAGTATGTGTTTGGTCCGCTGGTGTGAGCGAGGTTCCTTTGCCTGTGCAATCACTCCATTGTTGTCACAATAGAGCTCAATAGGATCTGCAATGCTAGGAACCACCCCAAGCTCAGTAATGAACTTGCGGATCCAAACTGCCTCCTTTGATGCTTCTGATGCAGCAATATACTCGACCTCTGTTGTAGAATCAGCGACTATATCCTGCTTCGAACTCTTCCAGCTCACAACACCACCATTTATGCAAAACACGAACCCAGACTGCGATTGATAATCATCCTGGTCAGTTTGGAAGCTGGCATCACTGTAACCCTTTACAGCTAGTTCGTCATCGCCTCCATATATCAAGAAATATTTTTTAGTCCTTCTCTAGTACTTAAAAATATTATTGACCGCTATCCAGTGACTTTCACCTGGATCTGACTGGTATCTGCTCGTCATTCTCAAAACATACGAGACATCAGGACGAGTACATAGCATGGTGTACATGATAGATCCTATGGCTGAAGCATAAGGGATCTGATCCATGCAGTCTCTCTTCTCTCTAGAAGAGGGACTTTGAGTCTTCGAAAGACTCACACCATGTGGCATCGGTAGATACCCTTTCTTGGAATTCTGCATGGCAAACCGTAGTAATACCTTGTCAATATATGTACTCTGACTTAGGCCAAGTAATCTTTTAGATCTATCTCTATAGATCTGTATGCCTAGAATACGGACTGCTTCACCTAAGTCCTTCATTGAGAAACAATTCCCTAGCCAAGTCTTTACAGATTGTAGCAAAGGGATGTCGTTCCCAATGAGTAGTATGCCATTCACATACAATACAAGGAAGACAACTGTGCTCCCTACAACCTTCTTGTAGACACAAGGTTCATCTTTATTCTTTATGAAACCAAACTGTTTGATTGCATCATCGAATCGAAGATTTCAGCTCCGAGAAGCTTGCTTTAGTCCATAAATGGACTTATGCAGCTTGCATACTTTGCCAGTATGCTGTGGATCTATAAAACCCTCAGGTTGTGTCATGTACACATCCAAGAGCAGGTTTCCATTCAGAAACATGGTTTTGACATCCATCTGTCAGATCTCATAATCATGGTACGCTGCAATAGCAAGCATGATCCGAATGGACTTAAACATCGCTATTGGAGAAAAGGTTTCATTATAGTCAATACCATTAATTTGCTTGAAAACTTTAGCTACTAGACGGCCCTTATATATAAGTCCATCCATGTCAGTCTTTCTCTTAAAGACCCACTTACACCCAATGGGTTTCACCCCTTCAGGTGGATCAAAAAAATTCCATATTTGGTTGGTGTACATGGATTCCATTTCGGATCTCATGGCTTCTAGCCATGACTCAGAATTTGGTCTCATCATAGCTTCCTAATAAGAGGTAGGCTCATCCTCAATGAGCACAACATCATCATAGTCAGACGAGAGAAATGAATATCTCTCAGGCTGACGACGTACCCTATCAGACCTGCGAATAGGTAGATCTACTTGAACTGGTTGCTGTTCCTCAACTTCTTGTGGGACAACATCATCCACAACACTTTGTGGTTCCAGTTCATCTTCCATCGAGGCTTCAGTGCTATGGTCAATATCTTGAACTTTTCAAGATCGAATGTACTCCCACTAGTTTTTCTAGAAACAAAATCCCTTTCTAGAAATACCCCAGTCTTTGCCACAACTACCTTGTGTTGACTAGGAATGTAGAAGTAATATCCCTTAGTTTCCTTGGGATATCCAATAAAATAGCACTTATCGGATTTGGGTCCTAGTTTGTCTAAAACTTGATATCGAACGTAAACCTCACAACCCCAAATCCTCATAAAAGACACCTGGGCATC
This sequence comes from Zingiber officinale, assembly GCF_018446385.1. Classification (NCBI taxonomy): domain Eukaryota; kingdom Viridiplantae; phylum Streptophyta; class Magnoliopsida; order Zingiberales; family Zingiberaceae; genus Zingiber; species Zingiber officinale. The sequence continues at coordinate 74,460,512 of NC_055990.1, forward strand.
TCTCCCAGTCCATATCCTATATGGTGTCTTTATCACTGCCTTGGATGGAACACGGTTGAGTATAAAGGCTGCTGTGTCCAGAGCATAGCTCCAAAGAGATATAGGAAGATCTGTGTGACTCATCATAGACCGTACCATATCTAATAGAGTACGATTCCTCCTTTTGGATACACCATTCCACTGTGGTGTTTCAGGAGGAGTGAGTTGGGATAGAATCCCACACTCAGATAGATAGTCACGAAACTCATGGCTAAGGTATTCACCACCTCGATCTGATCGAAGTATCTTAATACTCTTGCCAAGCTGGTTTTGCACTTCATTCTTGAATTCTTTGGACTTTTCAAAGGATTCAGACTTATGTGTCATCTGATACACATAACCATATCTACTGAAGTCATCAGTAAATGTAATGAAGTACCTATAACCACCTCTAGCAACGACATTGAAAGGTCCACATACATCACTATGTATAAGTCCTAACAAGTCAGTCGCTCTCTCGCTATGTCCACTAAAGGGAGTGACTCACATGTCTCATATGATTCAAAATCAAATGAGTCCAGCAAACCATCTTTATGGAGCTCGGATAAGCGTTTGTCATTTATATGACCTAAGCGACAGTACCAGAGATAGGTTTGGTTCATTTCATTTGATTTGAACCTTTTGGTATTTATGTTATAGATGAGGTTCTCTAAGTCTAGAATATAGAGTCCGTTAATCAGAGGTGCACTACAATAGAACATATCATTTAAATAAACTGAACAACATTTGTTCTTTATTATAAATGAAAAGTCTTTCTTGTCCAAACAAGAAACTGATATAATGTTCTTAGTAAGAGCAGTCATATAACAACAATCATCTAATTCTAGTACAAGCTCAGAGGGCAGAGATAGAGAATAAGTCCCTACAGCAACAGCAGCAACCCATGCTCCATTGCCTACGCGTAGGTCCACCTCGCCCTTCGTCAATGCTCTACTATTTCTCAGCGCCTGTATATTAGTACCAATGTGAGAAGCACATCTGGTATCTAATACCCACGATGAAGAAATAGAGAGATTGACTTCTATAACATGTATACCTGAAGTAGAAATCTTATTTCTCTTCTTCTTAAGATCTTCCAGGTATCCTTTGCAGTTCCTCTTCCAGTGCCCTGCTTGTCCTTGATATAGTTGATGAAGATGTTCAACCATATCATAAGCACTCATCAACTCATGTTGCTTCTGAAGCTCAGAGTTCATGGTTGCGAGCATGAGACAGGATATATATAATGCGCCATCTTGATGCTTCATATAAGCATCACGGTCAGCTCGCGTGGCAGTGGCAGGAGGTGCCACGGGAATGGGTTGCTCCAGGACGTACAGTTTTCGTTCCTGTGTGAGAATAATTCTCAGGTTCCTGTACCAGTCCAGGAAGTTAGCTCCACTGAGCTTGTCCTTATCAAGGACAGAACGCAGGGAGAAGGTCTTCGTGTTTGACGACATGACAATCTACAACAAAAAAATACAGAAAGTAAATATCATATTACACTAATCATTTAATTAGGTCTTTAACTAAATGATGCTCCCACTGAATTATAGAACTTTTGTAGAATCAAGTTATGGATGTGGTCAAACCACACTTACTAGATTCTAACCAACTAGCTATAATTCTTGTGGGACAAGATCCACATCATACTACACCTTGAGTTAGCTTTGGCTAAATCACCCAAGACTTAGTATGATCGATAGGTAACTAATTACCAATTACATCTCTATGTAACTCTTGTTTATAGGATCAAGATCCGCATATATATTAAAAACTTGAGTGAGCTTTGGCTAAATCGCCCAAGAGTTAATATAAATGTGATTTTGACCTATCGACCAACCATTGGAAAATATCTATAGTTAAACCCGATCCAATTGAGTTTAACTAGTGTTACTCAATCTAATTGAGTTTGTACTCACCCATGCGTTGATAGGCGGGACCAAGATTGTCCCTCCGCACCCTACCAAGTTAATATGCGTTGCTCTACTTTGGCAGATTCAACAATAACATGTGATCGAGGTAGTGATGGGTATCACGGCATGGTAGGCATTTCGAGTTGACGCGATTTAGATCTAATCTAATCGTTGATGTGTATCATATACGCGATTTAGATCTAATCTAATCGTGGTGCATCATAAACGTGATTAAGATCTAATCCAATTGTTAAAGTTATAATTAATTACTCTACTCTAGCATGCATCACATACACACACACAAGCAATTAATTAAATTGTGATTAGTCATGGCCCTACTACGATCTTCTCAAGCCAATGAGAAGATCGGATGGTCAAACTATGGTTAACAGCTTCTCCAAGCTCCTCCCTTTGACCGCCACGTGTTGCTCGCACCCTCCTTGTAACTCCTCCTCGAGTGGACCTTCCACCGCTTCAATTTTTGTACATTACAAATTTGAAACTCGAGTTTCATTTGAGTCTAAACTATTTACAATAGGAATATAAAATAAAGGAAGGCACCACGCGCAGGTCGCGATCATATATAACACGCACAAACACACAAAATGACACGCATGCCATATTATGAATTACAACACAAGTATCCAATCCAATTGGGGTTTTTGGGGCATGACTATCACAAAAATTATACATAATTATAAATTATGCAATTTCCATAATTTCTGTAATTTTACTACTGATTTTTATGATTTTACGAGTCGCAACTTCTCGACGGTCCCGTATAGCGATTTTCAGGCGCGATCGCTGGACAATGCCCCTTGCGGGGTTAGGGGCAGCGCCCCTTCTCACGATATGAGTCTCACGAGTGTCCTACGACGATCTTACAGTGCCTTGACCTGCTGTCCCAAAATATTTTGGGTGAGACCTTGCCGTTTCGAAAGGTGTTTCTTGGTAGTTGAAGCCTACAAGTGTTCAAACACTTGTTGCTTCGCTTCTACGAGAAAAATACCCATAAAATACATAAAAATCATAAATTTACAGAAACTTACAAATCTGTAATTTTTCATAAAAATTAAAATAAAAATAAGTACATGTTCGCACGTGGCTCTGATACCACTGTTGGGTATTTCGTGCCGCAAAAACCATTTTTTGCGTTGTGGAAACCCCGAAATCCCATGCCACCGGATCCGTGCGAATATTAAATTTTCATGTACGTGTTTTCTAATCCTAGATCTACTTTAGATCTACATGTTTAGGAGTTTATACCTTTGATGCGAAGCCCTTCGCTTATCCCGCTCGTCCAAGAAGATGCCGGATACCAAGGGTGTCAAGTGAATACCCCTCTATGTGTATCCACACGAACAATTAGGTGGAGAAGAAACCTTAGAGTGTGCTAGCACTCTTTGAGGGTTTTGGCCACAGAGGAGAAGAGGGAAAGAAGAAGAAGCAAGGAGGAATAATAATGATAGATTATGAAAATAAGAGTAAAAATATGGCTTAAGTATTTTCATCTAAAGAAAATACTTAATGCTCATTAACACCATTAATGAGCCTCATTAATGAGTCTTAATGAATATTTAATGAATATTCATTCTTCATTAAATGACCATTTTGAAACTAATTCAAAATTTGAATCTAAATTCAAATTGAATTCCATTTATCATTGAATTCAAAATTCAATGAATATCAACATTAAGCCTCACTTAAGTCTAACTCAAGTCTAGCCTCACTTGAGTCTAACTAAAGTCTAACTCAATCGAGTCTTACTCAATTAATCTAATTTGGATTACTCTTAATCCAATTTGGTTCATCACATGAACCTAATCCTCTTGGTTCATCATATGAACCGAATCTCCATCTAATTGCCCTTTGTGTGTGACCCTATAAGTTCTTGTAACGTTGGCAATGCTCCTAAACTCATTTAGAAGCATAAGTAATGAGTGGTATCTAGAAACACATCATTACTACCCAAGTTACAAGAATGTTGAGATCCAACATCACCTTGTGACTACTAATTGTGACTTTTCACAATATATGACAATGCCCTTCTATCCTTGACATCTAGATTGATCAATGTGAGGTATAGACCTTATCATCCTCTAATCAATCTAAATCTTGAACTCCAAGTAGACTCACTCTAATCAAATGAGCTCAATATCTCATATTGACTCATTTGGGTATGGCCATGCACTTAGTAGTCTCACTCTATCAAGAATAATGATGTCACTCTCGTCATATAGGAGGGATAGATCTCATCTACATCACTCACATCACTCCGCATAATTTGTTACATACCCAGTAATCGCCTTTATAGTCCACCCAGTTACGGGTGACGTTTGACGAAGCCAAAATATGCAACTCCTTATGTAGGAAACCATGGTGACTTCAGGTCCAAGGACTAGTAGTCATACTAATAGCCACATGAGAAAGTATATGACACTCATATAACGATCCATGATACTTTCTCATGGTGGGTCATTCAGTATACATTCTCTAATACATACCCATGTGTCAACTTGATATCTCTATATCCATGACTTGTGAGATCAAGTCATCGAGTTGACCAACATGCTAGTCTCATCGCATTAACATTATCCATGAATGTTAATACTTGACTAGGAATGATTAAGAGTAGTGTTCCCTATATCATCTCACTATCGATTCAACCAATCGATTGATATATATAAGAACCTTCCACTCAAGAACGCTATTATACTTAGTTATTTGGCACTAATACAAGTATGTATAATAACCCAAACAAATGCCTTTATATACATAGGAATATGATACAATGAGTCCATACAACAATCATCATATGATTGGCTCTAGGGCTCTAACTAACACACTACCTCGATCACATGTTGTTGTTGAATCTGTCAAAGTAGAGCAACACATATTATCTTGGTAGGGTGCGGAGGGACAATCTTGGTCCCGCCTATCAACGTATGGGTGAGTACAAACTGAATTAGATTGAGTAAAACTAGTTAAACTCAATTGGATCGGGTTTAACTATAGACATTTTCCAATGGTTGGTAGATAGGTCAAAATCACATTTATATTAACTCTTGGGAGATTTAGCCAAAGCTAACTCAAGTTTTAATATACATGCGGATATTGATCCTATAAACAAGAGTTGCATAGAGATGTAATTGGTAATTAGTTACCTACCGATCATACTAAAGTCTTGGGCGATTTAGCCAAAGCTAACTCATGGCGTAGTATGATGTGGATCTTGTCCCGCACAAATTATAGCTAGAATCTAGTAAGTGTGGTTTGACCACGTCCATGACTCGATTCTACAAAAGTTCTATTATTCAGTGGGAGCATCATTTAGTTAAAGGCCTAATTAAATGATTAGTGGAATATGATTATTTATCTTCTGCATTTTCTGTTATAGATTGCCATGTCGTCAAACACGAACACCTTCTCCCTGCGTTCTGTCCTTGATAAGGACAAGCTCAATGGAGCTAATTTCCTGGACTAGTACAGGAACCTGAGAATTGTTCTCACTCAGGAAAGGAAATTGTATGTCCTAGAGACACCCATTCTCAAGGCACCTCCTGTCACTGCCACGCGAGCTGACCGAGATGCTTACTAGAAGCATCAAGATGACGCATTAGATGAGTCATGCCTCATGCTCGCAACCATGAACTCTGAGCTTCAGAAGCAATACGAGTTGATGACTGCTTATGATATGGTTGAACATATTCGTCAACTATATCAAGAACAAGCAGGGCACTGGAAGAGGAACTACAAAGGATACCTGGAAGATCTTAAGAAGAAGAGAAATAAGATTTCTACTTCAGGTATACATGTTATAAAAGTCAATCTCTCTATTTCTTCATCGTGGGTATTAGCTACCGGATGTGCTTCTCACATTTGTACTAATGTACAGGCGCTGAGCAATAGCAGAGCATTGACGAAGGGCGAGATAGACATACGAGTAGGCAATGGAGCACGGGTTGCTGCTGTTGCTGTAGGGACTTACTATCTATATCTGCCCTCTAGGCTTGTACTAGAATTAGATGAATGTTGTTATGTGCCTGCTCTTACTAAGAACATAATTTCAGTTTCTTGTTTGGACAAGAAAGGTTTTTCGTTTATACTAAAGAACAAATGTTGTTCAGTTTATTTAAATGATATGTTCTATTGTAGTGTACCTCTGATTAACGGACTCTATATTCTAGACTTAGAGAACCTCATCTATAACATAAATACCAAAAGGTTCAAATCAAATGAAATGAACCAAACCTATCTCTGGCATTGTCGCTTATGTCATATAAATGACAAACGCTTATCCCAGCTCCATAAAGATGGTTTGCTGGACTCATTTGATTTTGAATCATATGAGACATGCGAGTCATGCCTACTAGGCAAGATGACCAAGACTCCCTTTAGTGGACACAGTGAGAGAGCAACTGACTTGTTAGGACTTATACATAGTGATGCATGTGGCCCTTTCAATGTCGCTGCCAGGGGTTGTTATAGGTACTTCATTACATTTACTAATGACTTCAGTAGATAAAGTTATGTGTATCTGATGACACATAAGTCAGAATCCTTTGAAAAGTTCAAAGCATTCAAGAATGAAGTATAAACTCAGCGTGGCAAGAGTATTAAGATACTTCGATCAGATCGAGGTGGAGAATACCTTAGCTATGAGTTTCATGACTATTTAGCTGAGTGTGGGATTCTATCCCAGCTCACTCCTCCTGGAACGCCACAGTGGAATGGTGTATCTGAAAGGAGGAATCGTACCCTATTAGATATGGTACGATCTATGATGAGTCACACAGATCTTCCTGTATCTCTTTGGGGCTATACTCTAGACACTGCAGCCTTCATACTCAACCGAGTTCCATCCAAGGTTGTGATAAAGACACCACATATGATATGGGCTGGGAGAGATGCCCAGGTGTCTTTTATGAGGATTTGGGGTTGTGAGGCATACGTTCGACGTCAAGTCTCGGACAAACTGGGACCCAAATCCGATAAGTGTTATTTTATTGGATATCCCAAGAAAACTAAGGGATATTACTTCTATATTCCCAGTCAACACAAGGTAGTTGTGGCATAGACTGGGGTATTTCTAGAAAGGGACTTTATTTCTAGAAAAACTAGTGGGAGTACGTTCGATCTTGAAGAAGTTCAAGATATGAACCATAGCACTGAAGCCTCGATGGAAGTTGAACTGGAACCACAAAGTGTTGTGGATGATGTTGTTCATAAGGAGTTGAGGAACAACAACTAGCTCAAGTAGACCTACCTCTTCGTAGGACTGATAGGGTACGTCGTCAACTTGAGAGATATTCATTTCTCTTGTCTGACCATGATGACGTTGTTCTCATTGAGGATAAGCCTACCTCCTATCAGGAAGCTGTGATGAGACCAGATTCTGAGAAATGGCTAGAGGCCATGAGATCTGAAATGGAATCCATGTACACCAACCAAGTATGGACTTTGGTTGATCCACCTGAAGGGGTAAAACCCATTGGGTGTAAGTGAGTCTTTAAGAGAAAGACTGAATGGATGGACTTATATATAAGGATCATCTGGTAACAAAAGGTTTTAAGCAAATTTATGGTATTGACTATGATGAAACTTTTTCTCCAATCGTGATGTTTAAGTCCATTCGGATCATGCTTACTATTGCAGCATACCATGACTATGAGATATGGCAGATGGATGTCAAAACCACGTTTCTGAATGGAAACCTGCTCGAGGATGTGTACATGACACAACCTGAGGGTTTTGTAGATCCACAACATACTAGCAGAGTATGCAAGCTGCATAGATCCATTTATGGACTAAAGCAAGCTTCTCAGAGTTGGAATCTTCAATTTGATGATGCAATCAAACAGTTTGATTTCATCAAGAATGAAGATGAACCTTGTGTCTACAAGAAGGTTGTAGGGAGAACAGTTGTCTTCCGTGTATTGTATGTAGATGACATACTACTCATTGGGAACGACAACCCTTTGCAGCAATCTGTAAAGAGTTGGCTAGGGAATTGTTTCTCAATGAAGGACTTAGGTGAAGCAGCCCGTATTCTAGGCATACAGATCTATAGAGATAGATCTAAGAGAGTGCTTGACCTAAGTCAGAGTACATATATTGACAAGGTACTACTACGGTTTGCCATGCAGAACTCCAAGAGTGAGTGTGAGATAAAGGTACTACAACAGTTTTCCATCTCACCCATTCTAGGTTTTCAGGCATGTTTAGCTTATGAGTGAGTGTGAGATAAAGTTAACTTTGTCAATAAAAGTATCGAAAATATAAGTTTGAATTTCAAATGAGTGAATATTAAACTTTTGAGAATATATAGCTAAGTTTTATAGCTAAGTTTTGAGATAAAGAATTCTTAAAGCTTTTAAAAGATTTTTCAAAGATTTTTTCAAAGAATTTTTGAAATAGATTTTTAATGAATTTTTAAAATAATATTGAAAATAATTTTTAAAGGATTTTTCAAATAATTTTAAAATGGATTTTTAAAGGATTTTTCAAATAATTTTAAATATATTTTTAAAGGATTCTTGAAATAATTTTGAAATAGATTTTCAAAGGATTTTTGAAATAATTTTGAAATAGATTTTTAAAGGATTTTTGAAATAATTTTGAAAAGATTTTTGAAATAATTTTGAAATAGATTTTGAAAAGATTTTTGAAATAATTTTGAAAAAGATTTTTAAAGGATTTTTATAGGATTTTTGAAATAATTTTGAAATAGATTTTTAAAAGCATTTTGAAATAATTTTGAAATAGTTTTTTAAACGATTTTTGAAATAATTTTGAAATAGATTTTTAAAGGATTTTTCAAATAATTTCGAAATAGAATTTTAAAGGATTTTTCAAATAATTTCAAAATAGATTTTTAAACTATTTTTTAAATAATTTCGAAATAGATTTTTAATGGATTTTTGAAATAATTTTGAAATAGATTTTTAAAGGATTTTTGAAATAATTTTGATATTGATTTTTAAAGGATTTTTGAAATAATTTTGAAATTGATGTTTAAAGGATTTTTGAAATGATTTTTAAAGGATTTTTCAAATAATTTTGAAATAGATTTTTAAAGGATTTTTTAAATAATTTTGAAATAGATTTTTGAAGGATTTTTCAAATAATTTTGAAATAGATTTTTTAAAGGTTTTTTCAAATAATTTTGAAACAGATTTTTAAAGGATTTTTGAAATAGATTTTGAAAGGATTTTTCAAATAATTTTAAAATAGATTTTTAAAAGAATTTTCAAATAATTTTGAAATATATTTTTAAAGGATTTTTTAAATAAATTTGAAATAGATTTTTAAAGGATTTTTCAAATAATTTTGAAATAGATTTTTAAACGTTTTTTGAAATAATTTTGAAATAGATTTTTGAAGGATTTTTCAAATAATTTTGAAATTGATTTTTAAAGGATTTTTGAAATAATTTGGAAAAGATTTTTAAAGGATTTTTCAAATAATTTTGAAATAGATTTTTAAACGAATTTTCAAATAATTTTGAAATAGATTTTTCAAGGATTTTTCAAATAATTTTGAAATAGATTTATAAAGGATTTTTGAAATAATTTGGAAATAGATTTTTAAAGGATTTTTCAAATAATTTTGAAATGGATTTTTAAATGAGTTTTCAAATAATTTGGAAATAGATTTTTAAAGGATTTTCCAAATAATTTTGAAATAGATTTTTAAAGGATTTTTCAACGTATTTTTAAATGATTTTTAACGAATTTTGAAATTGATTTTCAAAAGATTTTTAAATAATTTTGAAATTGATTTTCAAAAGATTTTTAAAGAATTTTAAAATAAAGGTTGATTGGTTTTTGTTAATTTTAATTAAATTTTCTTAAATTTTGAACAATTTGAACTTAGTTGAACATTGATCTATCTCACCCGATTCTAAATTATAAATGAGGTAATATTAAGTAATTTTGTGAGATGATTATTTTTAATTTAGGTTATTTTTAAGGATTAATTTACATTTGAGTTAAACTTAGGTTTTCCAATTAGTCAATTAAATATGTCTTTCCATGATTGATTCCCAGGTCAGGGTGAGGCTCTAGGCCTTCTTGGGTATGGGATCATCCACCCCTTCCTAGATAGAATCGCTAAAAGAAATATATATTTAATTTTCTTTTTGAAACTCCTAGATTTAACTAGCAAGTGTAAATTACGCCTAGATCCTTAAGCTATCCTAGTCTAAACATGTATATTGCAAGGAAAATAAATAAACAAGCATCAATCAATTTTATCTATTTATTGAGATAGTTTTTCTATTAGCTCCCCTTGGATCATAGCCTTGATATGGTCTATCAAGGAAATGAATATGATCCTTGGGACCCAATAGTGACCAGGTCCAACTTGATTAACCAAGTTTGACTTGGAGACCCATGCATGAATTATGTTTCTATTATTTCTATTTACTAGAGATAGGTATGATTTATATTTTCTTTTGGTTTTAAATCCAAGTCGGATTTGTTGTAAACGGCTCGTTGTTTTCCAAGAATCAGATCCAGATTCTTGGAACCCAAGGTGAACCGTTCCAATGTGTCCTTGAGTTCTTTAATTTGAGTTTTCAAATTGGAATTTTCTTCCTCAAGTTGTTGGACTTGAGTTGAACTTCCAATTTGAACTGGCTCATTTAAAAAACTCGAGTCAGTCGCTCCCTTAAAGGCTATTACCTCCTTTTGGAGCGACTTGACCCGAACGTTGGATTTAGCCAACTTTTTTAGCAAGTATGGAACTAAATTCTTTAATTCATCTATTTGAGTTTCGGCGAGTAAAGAACTTACAGTGGGGTTCGACCCTTCGGAAACGGATGCGGATTGGTGGCTTCGCTTGAACTCGGTTTCTGATTCGCTCTCGATCTCGGATTCGGACTCGGTCTCGGTTTTGACAATATTTGCTAGTATTTGTAGAGCTAGGAAGCTTGTTTGTTCAAGCTCTTCATCAAAATCTTCAGAGGAGGACTCATCCCATGTCGCCTGCAACACCTTCTTCTTTCTAGCTTCCTTAGTCTTGATTGTACCTGCAACCAACACAACACCTTCCTCGGCCAGAGTAGTATTAGTCTGTTTAAATGATTTATCTATTAAATTGTGCTTGCTTACTTTCGTATTGGAGTTATCTTCATGTAGCTCAATCAGTTTTTGCCACAACTCTTTTGCACTTGCGAAGGGGTCGATGCGGTTCAGTTCTTTATTGGTTAGGCCGCATTATAGCATGCAGGTCGCTTTGGCATCGGCTTCAACTTTTTCCATTGTGCTAGAATCCCTGTTGATGCATGAGATAAGTTTTCCGGTACCGTTACGAGGAAGCTCGAGTCCGGTATGGATAATGATCCACATCTCGACTTGTGTCTTGAGGTGGTATTCCATCTGGTTCTTCCAATATCCAAAGTCCTCTCCAGAAAAGAGTGGCGGGCGGACGGTACAAAATCCTTCTTGGAATGCCATTTAAGATCTAGCACACAAATAAACAAAAAAAACTTGTCCCAGGACTTAATCCTGGATTAGTAGTGCGAGAGAAGGATAAAAATATGAATTCATGAATTTTGAAAAAAATAATAAAATAATAATAATATATTATTAAAAAAAATTAAAAAAAAATATTATTTCAAATTTTTCTAAATGCGATATTTTATCAATACTAATGAGTGGTGAAGAGATGAGAATGAATTTTTTGGAAATAATTTTGGAGGGAAAAAATGAAAGGGCGCCTCCCCGCTCTGATAGTCCTAACGATAGTTGTACCAATAAGAACGAAAAAAAATGATGAAAAAAAATGCTCGAACGATAGTTGTACCAATTCAGAGCAACCCTGCTCTGATACCAATTGTTGGATCGAGAAGCACTAGAGGGGGGGGTGAATAGCGCTCGTGGCTATTTCGTTCGATTAAAATGTATCGAGTAAAACACAGCGGAAATAAAACACAAACAAACGCTAACACAAGTTGGTTACTTGGTTCGGAGCCTGTGGCGACTCCTACTCCAATGCCCGCGATCGTTGATCGCTTCCGATGGGCAACAACTATAATCACGAAAAGTATTACAAACTAAGTACAATTATGAACTGAAATAACCTTTATTCCGACAACAACTAGATTGAAACTGAAGCTCCAGGTCGTCGGGATGTCTCTATAGCACTTCGGGGTCATCTCGTTAGTAGCTTGTGGCGTAAGGATTGCTCGGAAGGTGTGTGTTCAAGCTGCTGGTCTAGTCCCTCTTTTAAACAGCGCCTCCAAGCCTGTCCGAGGCGCCTCCAACGAGCTGATTCAGCCGCGTAGATCAGCGCAGACTCCTTCTGTGCTTATCCTCCTCAAGGCGCCTTAAAGGCCAGTCCAAGGCACCTTGAACCCCAGCTCCAAGGTGCCTTCAAGTCCATCTAAGGCGCCTTCAGCTTCTCTTCGCGGACTCCTTCTGGCTCACACCCGAGATGCCTCCTAGCTCCATGGAGGCGCCTCGGACACTGTTCATCCGAGCCTAACTTGTGTTTTTGGTACCTGCAAAATGTGTTAGTCCCAAAATACCTGTAACACAGAGTTAGTACAGAAACAATATGATAGATATAATTGACAGTCATCGGACTGTCCGGGTCTGACTTCGGATTTCCAACCGGAAACCCTAGGTCGACCCGACGCCTACTATTCCTCTACGGGGAACGTGTCCTCACCTACTCCACTCAGGAGATTTACCTGTTGCCAGTGCGATCCTCCAGATCGACTAGACTTTTGCTCAGCGTTCGAAGCTTCCGGACTTTCTGGTGGACTTTCGCTTCCCAGCTGGTCTAGTCTTTCACCTGGTTCACGACACCAGAACTTTCCACCTAGGGTTACCCCCTACGACTTTTTCATGAAGCTCTCAACCCGCCAAGACTTTCCGCATAGGGTTACCACCCCCTATGACCTAGGGTTACCACCCCCTAGGGTTTTCCACCTGACTAACCGCAGCTAGGACTTTTGCCTAAGTACACATAGGACTTTTCTGCAAACTTGTTCAATATATTAGAAACCAAAACACCTTAACTTTGAACCCTTTGACATAATCAAAATATAGGTTCGATCGTCGGATGCTTCCTGCACCAACACTTGCTGTAAAGGGTTACAGTGATGCTAGCCTCCAAACTGACCAGAATGATTATCGATCAATGTCTGGCTTCGTGTTTTGCATAAATGGTGGTGTTGTGAGCTAGAAGAGCTAGAAGCAGGACACAATCGCTGACTCTACAACAGAAGCCGAGTATATTGCTGCATCAGAAGCAGCAAAGGAGGCAGTTTGGATCCGCAAGTTCATTACTGAGCTTGGCGTAGTTCCTAGCATAGCAGATCCTATTGAGCTCTATTGTGACAACAATGGAGCAATTGCGCAGGCTAAGGAACCTCGCTCACACCAGCAGACCAAACACATATTATGGCGCTTCCATCTTATTCGAGAGATCATCGATAGAGGAAATGTAAAGATTTTTAGAGTACCCACAGAAGCTAATGTCGTAGATCCCTTGACCAAGGCTTTGGCACAGAGAAAGCATGATGGTCACACTATGTCATTGGGCCTTAGAGCCAACACTAATTGGCACTAGTGCTAGTGGGAGATTGTTAGTTAGAGCCCTATAGCCAATCATATGATGATTGTTGTATGGACTCATTGTATCATATTTTTATGTATATAAAGGCATTTGTTTTGGTTATTATTCTTACTTGTATTGGTGCCAAATAACTAAGTATAATAGCATCTTTGAGTAGAAGGTTCCTATCTATATCAATCGATTGGTTGAATCGATAGTGAGATGGTATAGAGAACACTATTCTTAATCATTTCTAGTCAAGTATTAACATTCAGGGACAATGTTAATACAACGAGACTAGCATGTAAGTCAACTTGATGACTTGATCTCACAAGTCATAGATATAGAGATATCAAGTTGGCACATAGGTATGCATTGGAGAATGTATACTGAATGACTCGGCATGAGAAAGTATCATGGATTGTTATATGAGTGGCATATACTTTCTCATGTGGCTATTAGTATGACTATTAGTCCTTGGACCTGAAGTCACCATGGTTTCCTACATAAGGAGTTACATACTTTGGCTTCATCAAACGTCACCCGTAACTAGGTGGACTATAAAGGCGATTACTGGGTATGTAAAAAATTATGCGAAGGGATGTGAGTAATGTAGATGGGATCTATCCCTCCTATATAACGGGAGTGACATCGTTATTCTTGATAGAGTGAGACCACTAAGTGCATGGCCATGCCCAAATGAGTCAATATGAGATATTGTGCTCATTTGATTAGAGTGAGTCTACTTGGAGTTCAAGATTTAGATTGATTAGAGGATGACACCGTCTATGCCTCAAATTGATCAATCTAGATGTCAAAGATAGAAGGACACTTGTCATATATTGTGAAGAGTCACAATTAGTAGTCACAAGGTGATGTTGGATCTCAACATTCTTGTAACTTGGGTAGTAATGATGTGTTGCTAGATACCGCTCATTACTTATGCTTCTAAATGGGTTTAGGAGCATTGCCAACGTTATAAGAACCTATAGGGTCACCCACAAAGGGTAATTAGATGGAGATTCGGTTCATTTGATGTACCTAGAGGATTAGGTTCATATGATGAACCAAATTGGATTAAGAGTAATCCAAATTAGATTAATTGAGTAAGACTCAATTGAGTTAAACCTGAGTTAGACTCAAGTGAGGTTAGACTTGAGTTAGACTCAAGTGAGGTTAGACTTAAGTTCGACTCAAGTGAGGTTAGACTTGAGTTAGACTCAAGTGAGGCTAGACTTGAGTTAGACTCAAGTGAGGCTTAATGATGATATTCATTGAATTTTGAATTCAATGATAAATGGAATTCAATTTGAATTTTAGATTCAAATTTCGAATGAGTTTCAAAATGATCATTTAATGAAGAATATTAAATACTCATTAAGGCTCATTAATGAGGCTCATTAATGGTGTTAATGAGCATTAAGTATTTTCATTAGATGAAAATACTTAAGCCATTTTTTACTCTTATTTTCATTATCGATCATTATTATTCCTCCTTAATTCTTCTTCTCTCCCTCTCCTCTGTTGGTGTGGGAAGCATCCGACGATCGAACCTATGTTTTGATTATAACAATACGGTTTAAAGTTAAGTAAAATAAATATGACAGTAAGTACAGAAACTTAAACATTAGCATAAATAAAAACTTTATGCTTCATAAAAACTTTATGCTTCCCCTTTGATTATGCTTAAGTTTACTCTTTACTTAACTTTTCTCTCTCCCCCTTTGACATAAATCAAAAAGAAAACTAGGAAAAGAGAAAACCACTTATTCGATTTTAAACTCCCCCTGAAGGGTTGTGCATATTTTTCGAAAAGAAATCAACTTAGCTATATTTTTAGCTTTTAAAATGATTGCGTTGAAAAAGTACTTTGCCAGATAGCTAAGTTTAGAACATAATTTTAGTTTAAAGAAAACTTTATTAAGCTTGAGAAATACTTCACTTAAGGATAGATAACATAGTCAAAATAAAAGGTATTTTAACTTGATTTTTCAAAGAAAACTTAGTCAAATTTGAAGTAGTTTTGAAGAAGACTCAGTTAAAGTTGTTCGAAAGATATTTAATTAAATTTGAAAAGCTCTTCAAAAGTTACTTGATAATTAGCTTGACTCTGCTCACTCCCCCTTAATTAATGCAAACATGAATCCTAAGGGTCCTAGAGTCCAAGCATGTATAAAATATAATAGGTCTTTTATTTTTAATGCAAACGATATCTAATTTTGTTTTCAAAAAATAACCCCCCTGCTTTGATTGGTGGTTTCTCCAATTCAGAGAGGCCTGGCTCTGATACCAATTGTTGGATCGAAAAAAATTTAGATATCTTCACAATAGCATGATATTGTCCACTTTGGGCCTAGACCCTCATGGCTTTGTTCTTGGGCTCTCCCCAAAAGGCCTCATTTCAATGGAGATATCTTTTCTCTTATAAACCCATGATCTTTCCCATGTGTTTCTAATATGGGACTATGTTTGCAACCTTGTAACCCCAACAATCCCCCCCCTCAAACAAAGGAGCATAGGCTTCCCATGTCCGATCCTCGACCCACCAGGTCTTCCTACCCCTCGATCCACCCGACCTACTAGGACTTCCTTGCCTAGTCGCAACTAGGACTTCCTGCCTGGTGTCTGGTCCTCTTGATCTAAACATAGGAGCACCCACTTTCTTTGTTCGAGGTCAATATTGTACCCACATGGCTCAATCAGAGCATAGCTCTTGTGCACAGTCGGCGGTTAAACCTTCTGGCAGTCTGGGCTTGACTTCAGATTTCCAACAGGAAACCCAAGGTTGATCCGACACCTACTGTTCCCTCTACGAGGAACGCGTCCTCACCTACTCCACTAAGGAGATTTACCTGTTGTCAGTGCGATCCTCCAGATCGATTGAACTTTTGCTCAGCATTCGAAGCTTCCGGACTTTCTGCTGGACTTTTGCTTCCCGGCTGGTTCAGTCTTTCACCTGGTTCGCGACACCAGGACTTTTCACCTAGGGTTACCCCCCTAGGACTTTTGCCTGAAGCTCTCAACCCATCAAGACTTTCCGCATAGGGTTACCACCCCCTATGACCTAGGGTTACCACCCCCTAGGGTTTTCCACCTGCCTAACCGCAGTTAGGACTTTTACCTAAGTATACTTAGGACTTTTCTGCAAACTTGATCAACATATTAGAAACCAAAACACCTTAACTTTGAACCCTTTGACATAATCAAAACATAGGTTCGCTCATGTTTAAGTTTCTATACTTACTGTCATATTTTTTTTACTTAACTTTGAACCGTATTGCCATAATCAAAAAGGGGGAGATTGTTGGTGTGGGAAGCATCTGACGATCGAACCTATGTTTTGATTATGTCAAAGGGTTCAAAGTTAAGGTGCTTTGGTTTCTAATATGTTGAACAAGTTTGTAGAAAAGTCCTAAGTGTACTTAAGCAAAAATTCTAACTGCGGTTAGACAGGTGGAAAACCCTAGGGGGTGGTAACCCTAGGTCATAGGGGGTGGTAACCCTATGCGAAAAGTCTTGGCAAGTCGAGAGCTTCAGGCAAAAGTCCTAGGGGTAACCCTAGGTGGAAAGTCCTGGTGTCACGAACCAGGTGAAAGGCTGGACCAGCCGGGGAGCGGAAGTCTAGCAGAAAGTCCAAAAGCTTCGAACGTTGAGCAAAAGTCCAGTCGATCTGGAGGATCACACTGGAAACAGGTAAATCTCCTGAGTGGAGTAGGTGAGGGCGCGCTCACCGTAAAGGGAACTGTAGGCGTCGGGTTGACCTAGGGTTTCTGGTTGGAAATCTGAAGTCAGACCCGGACAGTCCGACGACTGTCAAGTATTTCTATCATATTGTCTATGTGCTAACTTTGTTTTGTAGGGTTTGTGTTTGGAACTAAGACATTTTGCAGGAACAAAGGAGCAACTTAGACCTCGGATGAACAGTGTCCAAGGCGCGCCCATGGGGCTTGGGGGCGCCTCGGGTGCTAGCCGAAGCCAGCTGTCCAGAGATGGTGGAGGCGCCTCGGAGGTCACTGGAGGCGCTTTGGACCAGGTGTTGGAGGCTCCTTGGAGCAGCTTGAAGGCGCCTTCAGTGCGATAAGGCGCGACCGAATCAGAGCTGATCCACGCGTGCGACTCAGCAGCCGGGAGGCGCCTCGGACAGGCTTGGAGGCGCCTCAAGCACTGTTTAAAAGGGGACTTCGAGCAGCAGCTTGGAACAATGAAATACAAGCGATCCTTCTGCGTTCAACTGCTAACGAGTTCATCCCGAAGTGCTGCGACGACATACCGACGACTCGGAACTCCAGACTTTGATATTCTTACTGTCAGTATTGTTTCCTTTTATAGTTCTAATTGTAATAATCTTGTAACAATCTTTCGAGCTTATAGTTGTTGCCCACCGAAAGCGGTCAACGACCGCGGGCCTTGAAGTAGGAGTCACCACAAGCTCCGAACAAGTAAATCTTGGAGTCTTCTGTGTGTTGGTTGTTTTGTTTATTTCCGCTGTGTTACTCGTAATATTTTCGAAACGAAAAGTCACTACAACAAAAACCCTCATAGACATCGGTTTTCCACCGGTGTCTATTACATTTTCGACCGATGTCTATGAAGCCGATGTAAAAGGTCTGTCATTTTAGACATCGGGTTAAAACCGCTGTAGTATCACTTAACTATACCGGTGTTCGAATCGGTTATTAACCGGTGTAGTATCACTTAACGACACCGTTTCATCAACGGTGTAAAACCGATGTAATATTATATGTTAATAACACCAGTTTTGGCAGCGGTATACGACTGATGTAATATTAGTTAATGACACCGGTTTTGCAGCGGTGGAAAACCGATGTAATATCATTATTTTTTAACAGCACAAATTTGATTTCCGAAACCGACAATAACAAAAAAAAATACACAAATTACACAAATATTATTCATTCAACAGTATCCATAAAATACACAAATATTCATAAATTACATAAATAATCTTCTTACAACAGTATCCATAAAATACACAAACATTCTTTTTACATCCAAAGCTAATAGATATCAGAATCAAGGTAGAACATTCTTTTAACAACACATCAAGGTAGAACCGCACTTCAAATGTAATCTAGCATGCATTCAACCCACTCGAACCGCACTTCATCAATTTCAACTCTGGAGTACTTGAGAATTGTAAATTGTAAAAATACATAAATAATATATTAGTAAATCAAGACCAAAAATCATAGTTGAAAAAGTAGTAAGAGCACCAGGTAACAAGATGAGTAATTGGAATGCTTAAAAAGAGAAACATTCATCAATTATCTCAACCACAAATAAATAGAAAGAAGAATCATAGATGTAAGATACTGATATAGTCCAACACCGGCACAAATCCAAAGAAGAAATTACCTATCTTTGTAAGCTGAAGCCAAATTTGCATGGGCTTCAGGCATAGTTGGTCTGATATTCACAGCACGTATATAATCCTGAATTGCTTCAGTAACTCTACCAATCTCCTTAAATGTGTTCCCTCTATTAACAAGACCATCAGCAGCAGTCTGCGAAGAACTAGCAGAAAGCAGCAATTCTCATGATTGAATATCCACATAGGAAGCAAAGGTTGAACTAGCAGTGTAGCTGTGTAGGTACTGCCTAGTATCTACCAAATTAACAAAATTAGCCGAAGTATCTTGCCAATATAAACAGACAAAAATCTCATGATTGAATAAGGAAGAAATAAAAGCGAGAAGTGATTTTTACAAAAATTCCACATAGTAAACTAGAATTCATATCCCTAAGAAAAGTTTGATCCAATAAAATATTTTAAACTGTATTTGTCAAAGCCAATGCAGATGCTTCCCCACTAAAAATGAGAGGTAGTTGCACTAAATGGTCAACGACCATCCATCACTGATGATCCTTCTCACTTCAATCTCATAGCAGTCTAGATGGCATTCTAACTGTATCCTGTTAAAACATAAACGTGCTGTAGCCAACTGTTTGACAAAAAACCAAGCATGATTGCGAGGGTGTGATGGCAATGAACATGTTGTTAGTACATGATTGCAATGAAAAAGGCAGATATAGTACTCTACCTGTTGCTTGTATATAATAGCCAAGTTGTTGAAGGGCGCAGATATCCCTGTTGTAACTGCTAAAGTTGCCTTATAGAATGATGCAGGAACACTCATCATGTTGCTGCATGAAGAGAAGTTTCATTAAGGAACAAAAATAAACTATCCAGACAGTTGCCATCAAACATTACTAAAGCTTACCAATCCATGTATATGCTGCTAAGGCTTGACAATGCTTGTGGATGGTTAGGTTGTAAAGCAAAGCATGACTTGGGAAAAATTATTAAAATGAAGTTATTCAACAAGGAAAAAAAACTTAAGAGAATAAAAATATCCAAATTAAAAAGTCACCCTATAATGTCCAGCGTCTTTGAGAGCATGTCCAGCATCTTTGAGAGCATTCCTCTTTTAATGTGCAAGAAAGTCGATCATTAACTAACCTGGCTCACCATCAAGAAGGATACCACATTTTGACATATTAGACCATTATCAACTTACCAGATTATTGTAAGCTTCAATAAAGGTAGAATCACAATTAATAGCTTGCTTGTAATGCAGAATTGCCATGTCAAGTTGACTTTGTTCATAATAGATGCCAGCAAGGTTTCCTGCGTCCAGATATCCCCAATGCATAGTTGACATAATAAACTCTCTTCAGAGCATAGTTTGCAGCAAAGTTATCCACAAAATCAAAAAGAGATTAACAGTCCAGTGGAAAAATAGGAGTTATTGAATCACGTAGCATATTCCAGTGAAAGTATTCTGCAACAGTAATGTTATGAAGAACCTGAAATAAATAGAAAATTATTAAGAGTTCACACAAACAAGAACTGCACATAATAAATAAACTTCTCTTCTTTTGTATGCAAGTCAACAACAAATCATCATGTACTTCAAAAATAAGTAAGATATTAGTTAAAATAGAAATAATTAGAAGAAAAAATAGACATGTTTCATATAGCAGCCAATTAATACATTTTGACAGGGAGAAACAACATCAAACCCTTTGTTGCAACTATTAAGGAGACCTAAAGACAAACAGTGTAAAAGCCTTCACACAAAAAGTAGAAATGTGGATACCAAATATGCAATTTCTTCATTCATATCAAACCCAACAAAGAATCATTGGATCACTGTCATCTTTGGGAAGCAATCTGTTAAAGTAAAATAAATCGCTCAATTATGGACAATGAGTTCCTGTATTTTATAAGCATGAACCATTCTCTGGTCTTGGTGTTATTTCAGCTTGGTGAACCTTCTGCAACATCAGTTCCAAGAAGCTCTGTGTGCACCCCTAATGGAGATATGCCAATATTTGCAGATTGTTGGTACTACTACACATTGGAAGATATTTCAGGGGAAGATAAGAAGCAGTGTCTTAAGAAGGTATGACACATAATGTGTACAGATGAATTTAAATTGAACATATAAATTTAATCAACTTGTATATTTGATGATAGCAGATAATAATGTGTACAGATGATCCATTATTCTGAGAGTGAAAAAAGTTATAAACTTCATCCTCTTATCTTACATATGCCTCAATAACCAACACATTTCTTCTTGTTTCTGTTTCGGAGGTGGTTTATGAAATCTCATGCATTCAACAATTTAGGAATCAATCTCTCCTGAAGCATTAATTAATTACATTAACTGCAAATATTACTCTACAGAGATTACCATTGCACGGCCATTGCTTCCTTATCCTATACATGATGGTTTGCCTTTTTTCCTCAAAATTATCCAGGTCCGAAACCCATCTCTTCCAGGAGTAGCGCCATGCTCCTACTAGATACAAGTTGGACTAACTTACAAATAAATGAAAAATATAGTATACAACAACTCTACTCAATAACATATATTGAGAAGCAAAACTCGAGGTCCTATTTGTCCAAAGATTGCTATAGCAACAATAAATGTTAAATGATGATGCTCAAGATTTATTACAACGACCCCTGAATCTAGATCTTAGTATTATTGAGCTTATAAGTTTGCTATAAGCTTGCAATACAATTACCAAAACCTAAGCTCCCTTCAAGACATAAGAACAATAGAGAATGCCAATAGATTGAAGAGTAATTAGTATGAGCACGCAATGACTGAGACAACATACAGAAACTCATTATTAAATCAAGAGATTATGAGATATAATGGGCAAACAACCTTCTTATAAATGGAGGATAGCAACAAGGGTGACTTAGCTATGTGCCACTGTGATGATAACCTACATTGACAGTGACAAAGGAAGAAGAGGAGAGATAAGTGATCATGGGATTCTTTCGATCAAGGTTTTGTAAACGATCGTGGCAAAAGGGCTACTATTCAAATGGGTGAACAGGAGGAGGGCGTGCTTGCTTAGCTCGCAAGAGAAGAGAAAAGAGATGGGCCCGCTTGTAAGGAGCATTCAGGAGTTCAGGGAAAATAAGGAGTGGGTTTTGATGCACAAAACTCTAATTTATCGTTGAACCAGTCAACAGGACCATTTAAGGATATCTAGATAATGTTGAACCAGTCAATTTAAGGATGACCCAAAGTGGCAGATTACAGCACCTTCCTCTGGGTAGATCCTACTTGTGGTATCTAGATAATGTTGATTCCAACCATGAGAGTTAAAATGATAATATGGAACTTAAGATCTTACAACCCAAACAGACCTAAGCAATCTAGAGTTTAAGTAGGATCTGAATTAGGCTAGAATCTTGTGAACTTGTGATTCAATCCTATATTTCCTCATGGTTGCTACATAGGATCTCAATCCCAATAGCCTTGACCAGATGGAATAGCTTCGCTTTCTACTACAAGTACATAACATTCTTCAAGTCATATCATTTAAGAAAAAGTTTCAATTGTATGAGATTATTTAGCTCCAAACTAAAAGGAGACAATTTTAACTTGTTCCTTTGTCATCCATCATATATTATTCAACCATCCTAGATAAATACAGCTAGTTACCCTCAAATTTTCTGACTAGTTCATACTCTTGCTAATATTCACACTGCAGTACAAGCTAAAATCTTTATTTTCCATTAAAAAACAAGCAAGCATAGACTTCTCACAACCATGTTTTTTAGGGAACATATGTCATTGAAAATTGTAGGAATTGCATAGCAACAAAGGATGATTAAGAAAGTAGAAGACCAAGTACCTCATGCCGAGGGAGAGCGCATCGTAGAGGCGCCGACGAACAGTAAGGAGATGATCGCTGATCTAAGTGACTCTCAATCGGTCAGCCTAAGTTGACAGCAAGACCTCAAGACAATCTATCTTGTCTTTGGCGAATTAGAGATATAATTAAGCTCGAAAGCTATAGAATTAAGACAGAAAACTGAAACAGGAAGCTAGAAGCCAGACAAACAAAACATACGAAAACAAAAAAAGGCAAAGGCATGAGCTTTTAGTGGTAACCTGTAGCTTGTTATTATCCACCCTTAGTTGCTCTAAAGTTGTCTGCCAGTTTTCCATTTCCTGCACCATTTTATATAACAAATAACCCGTGAATTCGAAGGAAGAAGCAAATGATCAAAGGATCATCATAAAGATAAATTGGAAGGGATTGTTTTTTTTCTTAACAAAAACAGTGAAGATCAGAGGCTTGAATATGCATATGCGTCAGTATGTTGAAGATGATGTGGATGGAGCTGTTCTTACTTGTATGAATATTTGGGCACTCTAGAAACAGACACAAGATGCTTCCTCTTGGTTCCTTCAGTCCATAAGGAAGGACGATCTTCTTCAAAGTCATTGCGCTTCGTGACTCTTGATCCATGGTAGAGTCTGATTGTATTGAAGAAGCATCAACTCCATTGGCACGCATGGGGACAGTTGATGCTCTCCTTGAGCTGGTGATCCTTATCTGAGCACGCTTCTTCTGGAATCTGATACAAAGCAAAGCACCTATAGCTAGGAAGATTCCAATCAGTACTCTTGTTGTCACTCCTAAAATCAGTACCCATGATGACACACCATTCATCTCCCCAATACACCGCTAATAGCAGCTGTCGGAGGTCCACTCCATAATATCTCCTGCAAGAAAA
Source organism: Zingiber officinale (assembly GCF_018446385.1). Lineage (NCBI taxonomy): Eukaryota > Viridiplantae > Streptophyta > Magnoliopsida > Zingiberales > Zingiberaceae > Zingiber > Zingiber officinale. The sequence continues at coordinate 74,484,086 of NC_055990.1, forward strand.
CCCCTTTAATCTCATCGAATAGAACCAATTGAAAATCTTTTAAGCATGAAAAACAAAACTATGTCGTGTCATGGACACGACTATTCTAATCTGAATCACCGGTGCATAAAGGTCAATATCAGTTGGCTAAAGACAAGAAGCAGAAGTAGATTGTTGTGACACGGATGCCAAATGGATGTTCAAACAAAACAATCTTATCCACTGAAATATATAAAAGTTAAACCCCAATCAGGATCATCCATAGAAAAATGTGGAACTGGACCAACAAAGAATCTTTGAATCTCCATTCAACCTCGAGATAGAAAAATACACTGCAGCCTTACAAACAAAACCTACGATTAGAGAAGATGGTGATGTTTCACTTCATACCTAAAATTACAAAATTATGTCCTCTTTCTAGTATCATACATGAGGACAGAACACACTTGAAAACCAAAATCTAATAAATCATGAGAAGAAGTAGACAAAAGATCAAACAGAAAGGAACAAAGAAGGGGAGTAGAAAAGGAGCTTCATTCAGCAGGGGAGTACGAAAGCAGTAATTTTTCCTACAAAAAACAAAATGAACCGGCAACGCCATCTTCCATAGAGGGCACAAGAATGGACCAGCCAAAAAATAAAGGTTTTGCCCAATAATCACAAAACCAAAGATCGAGGTTCAAGAAACCCTCGAATCCTTGCGTGGATTGAGACAAAAGCAACCTCGAGACAAAGGTGAAACGACTAATTTATAAAGAAGATCCACCGAAGCGAAGTGATCTAACCTGTCTGGGCGAAACGAGCACACCGCAATGACGGATCGAGCAGAGGAATCGTAGAGCTATGCCACAGATCTCATCTAAGGTTCTCTCTGCTCCCGCATTTGCTTTCCCCTTCGTCGACGCGGGCGAGGTCTTCTCCAGATGGGATGATGGTGGGCACCTACCCGTCGTTCGGCCTATCCCATCGAATGAGAGGGTCAACATTGCTCCAGTGTCTTCGTGACCGGCGAAGGGGAGGTTGGTGCAACGCATATGGCGCTGGTTGTCCCAGCTACGAGTGGGGAAAATAAAGTTATGCAGCTTCCAAGATGACGGCGGTGTGGTTGGATGAACGAGCAGGGCTCCGTGTGTTGATCCTGATCGGGAGAGGAAGGTGCGATCTAGGAAGGGGAAGAGGGAGATGAGGCTGAGGGCGAGGAGGAAAGTGGTGGTGACGACGCGATATAGGTTTAGGTTTGGAGGGAAGAGTGAATTGTTGTAAATTTTGGCTAAGTATTGGTGGAAAACTTATATTATTTTATTTTGGTTCATAGACATCGGGTTTTAAAAACCGCTGTTAAAATCGGTGTCTATTAACAAAAAAAAGGCGCTCATAGACATCGGCTAAAAAAACCGATGTCTATGAGCGAAAATCTGCGCTCATAGACATCGGTTTTTGGAAAAACCGGTGTAAAATACTCAAAGACATCGGTTTTTGCTTAAAACCGTTGTTGTTCCACCGATGTCTATGAGGGTTTTTCTTGTAGTGAGTGAAAGCCACGAGCGCTATTCACCCCCCCCCCCCCACCTCTAGCGCTTTCGATCCAACATCCTCCTCCTTGGCCGAACACCTTTAGAGTGCTAGCACACGCTAAGTGTTTTCTCCATCTCTATTGTTCGTGTGGATACGCATAGAGGTGTGTCCACTTGAACACACTCGAGATCCGACAACTTTTGGATGAGCGGGATTCACGAAGGGCTTCGCTACAAGGGTAATATCTTAACCATGTAGATCTAGGATAGAAAAAACATGTACACGAAATTTTTTTTGTTCTTTTAATTTTCGCACGGATCTGGTGGCATGGGATTTTGAGGTTTCCGCAACTCAAAAATCAATTTTTGAGGCTCGAAAATCCCAACAGATGAAGGGGGAGGTACTTCAGATGAAGAAAGCGATGATGAAGGGGGAGCATCACCGAGTCTGGTAAGTCAGGTACATAATCTAACCCCTACTCAATTGTTTCAGTTTATTAAGTCTCTTTCTAAAGATTTATTCAAATTAGAAAAAGAAAATGCTGAATTGAAATTGAACCTAGCAATAGCATGCCCACTAGAAATGTATGATAATCTAAAATTAAAAAATGAAAAATTAAAAGTTGAAATTGAGATATTGAAGAATAATGATGCATGCTTAAATAAATTTCCAAAATCAAAATTAAGAAATTATGGAAAATTGAATTGGTATATTAGAAAACATTAGGGAGAACTTAGGAAAGTCCCCAGAAATTATATACCCCCTAAATTTTTGAATAATCCTGTAGGATTGAACCTCTATTGGGTTCCAAAATCTATATTAAATTAAATTTTTTTTAAGGCTTTCAGAAGAAAAATTAAACGTTAAAACTTCTTTATGAATCTTTGTCTAAGAAAGTGGTTGTTGCTCCAATAACCAAGAAAGTCTAGTGCCTCGCCACGACCTGGAAGCTGAAATATTGAAATAAAATGTTTAATTAACTTTTTAAAAAAGTATTAAAACTAGATGTAAATAATGCTTTGAGTTTTTCCAAATATTGTCTTTGAAAATCTTCAAAATTTTTACTTAGGTTTTTTTAGTCATATTACTTAGAAATGTTTTTTTCAAAATTCTAAAATTTCAGTTTACTTAATTTTTTTTCTGGAAAACTCTAAAAATTCATTTTGACTTAGAAATTTTTGGAAAAATATCATATTCTCTAATTATCACCCCGTTTTTGCTATGATCAAAAGGGGAGAGAAAAGGTACAAGTTCAGGGGGAGAGAAATTTTTTTTAGAATTTGTTTTCAAAATTATGTTTAAACTCTGAATTAAATAGTTGCAATTTTATTTATTGAAAATTTATGCTTAATATGTTAGTTTAAAATTTTCTATAAAATTACTGTTTGTTTATTTTTATCCTAACTTGAACTTAGGTTGATGCACATCAAAAAGGGAGAGATTGTTGGACCCCATGATTGTTTTGATGTGATCAACCAAGTTGGTTAGGTCTTGCTTTGTGTTTGATCCCTGTGTCTGAGTGTTCAGGAGCTTAGGAGCGCAGGAAGTCGAGCGGAAGACGCAGTTAGCAAGAAGGATGGCACGGGAAGGGAGCCGACGGGCTCGGTGCGTCAGAAGGATGAGAGAGATGCGGAAGAGTACACCGGTGGGCGAGAAGAACGTGCGCGGTGTTCGAGGGATGTTAAGCCAGGGAGGAAGGCAACTCGAGGAGAAGGCCAAGAATTGGGTTCGGGTGAGCCCTAATTCGATTGGCCGGAATCATCCTAAAGAACGGAGCTTCGGAAGTTGAAGCAAAGAAGTAACTGAGCTGGAAAATCTGCTCAAGGCCCCTTCATCATGGCTTGAAGGCGCCTTCAACTGGTCAAAAGTGACTGTTTGTGCGTGGATAGAGTTTTATCCACTGACTCGGTTGGAGGCGCCTTGGACCTCAGTTGGAGGCACCTTGGACCTCCGAGATAGGATTTCCAGAGGCTATATAAAGGCCCCTGGAGCTAGGAATTAAATATCAACTTAGTATTCAACTCTGTAATCAATTCCTAGTAGCTTGTGAGCTTTCTCAGTGTGTAAAAAGGCTTCTCCGCCTACAGTAAAGGAGACTTTCTTAGTGCGTGCTTTTCATCGCCCTGGATTATCAACCTTCTTGGTTGTAACCAGGTTAACTCTCGAGTCTCTAGTTTATTTTTGTTTCCTTTTGTTTTATTCTTATTATAGTTGCTTTTATTTTGAGTTGAAAATTCCAAGGAGGGTATACTTTATTTTTCCAGGTAATTCACCCCCCTCTTGTCGCCCTCCGTTGCAGCAATAATATATAATATAAAATATATAATTAAACAAGAATAATAAAAAAAAATAAGATTTAATATATTATGTATGTAACATGCAACATATATGAAAATAAAGTATATATATAAAAAAAGAGATAAATAAATTATATGACTTGAAGGATAAAATTTAGACAAAGTCTTAATCTCAATCCCTTTAAAAATCCTACCTCCAAAAGCCCCATCCTCTTGATGTGCCACCGGCCCTAAGGAGCTCCTCTCCTTCCTATTGTTCTCCACCAGTTCTAGAGCCCCAAAGGAAGACGAGAAGTGGGAGTTGGTAGAAGGCATGTTCCTAACCTTGTTATTGTGGTAGTTAGCCTCTATAGTCTTGTGTAGTTTGGGTGTTTCCTTTTTATGATATCATGTTTCGATTTCAATGAATGGTGTATGTTTATACAATGTTAATGCTCTTAATTAGTTTCTATAATTATTTGAAATTTCGAATTAGGTATCTTGTAAGGTTAGGTTTGTTCTCTTATTATGATACCATGTTTTGGTTTCATATGAATGGTGCATGTTTCCAATTATGTTAATGCTGTTAATTAGTTTCTATAATCTTGTGAAGGTTGGAAATTTTATACCTTGTAAGGTTAGCTTGCTTCCTGGTTATGATATCATGTTTAAGTTAAATGAATTGTGCATATTTTTAATTATGTTAATGCTCTTAATTAGTGTGTATAATTTTGTGAAGTTATTAATTTTACAGCTTGTAAGGTTGGCTTGTTTTCTTATCATGATATCATGTTTTGGTTCTATGTAAATTGTGCATGTTCTAAACCAATTTATGCAATATTCAGTTCATATAATGATATTTAGGAATAGTGAATCCAACCATGCTTAAGAGATAATTTAGTATGTTATGTTAATTTTGGTTCCATGCTTTTGCATGCTACAAAATTCAATGCATGTTTTATTGGTAATGATTATGCTTTTCTCTTCTTGTTCATGTGATGATTCGATGAAGTTCTAATGACTTTTTGGTAGGGACCATGTGGTTTAATTAACTAAAACTATGATTTATTTCTTTAATTAACTGTAAGATTCATTCTATTTATTTGATTCCAATTGTTAGTTAAATTTAATATCTTAACGAATAGATGAATATGTCTACTCTGTAATTTATATATGGTATGATAATCTAATCTAGATTAGAGATTTAATGAATTCAATTATTTATAATTTATTATTCATAGATTGATTAAATGGTTGGTGATATAATAGATATTCATTAATTAGTTGAGGGTGATTAGTAAGTGATTAATTGCATTAACTATTAATCTAATTGAATACATATTTAATAGGTCGATCAAGTAATATTAACCGAGTTATTAGTGTAGTTTGATTATGTAACAACCCGAATTTCCTCATTTGTCGTTTGGTATTTTTACTAAACGAGAGAAGTTTGGACAAAAATAATGTCCTAGCCGAGATTCGAACCGTGCACCTCGGAGCGGAACCAGCCTTAACCAAATGCATCCAACCAAGTGTCCCACGGGAGTTTTGTTAATCAAGTAGGGAACAAAATATAATTAAGCAGTAGTTATGAACATTTAAAATAAAAGGGGAATAAAAAGTCTCGGCAGAGGATTTAAACCCGTGACCAGGGATTTCGGTGGAAACGCAGCTAGCCAACTGCTCCACAGATATTTCGTGAAAGAGTAGGACGCGAAATATTCTTAAGCAGTTGTTAGATGATAAAAACCATAGTTATAAGAAAAGAAACTTAGGTTTTCTTTCCCGAATTCTTTCGCTCCTCTCCTCTCTCGTGACGGCGCTTCTCCTCTCGGGCGGAAATGAAGCGGACCTAGGGCACGCCTCCGGCGCCGGCGAAGGGTTTTTTTCCGACCGATCTTCACCCGTGCGTGACCACCTCGACGAGGGGAGCTCGGAAACACAAAGAAGCCACCGAGATCTTCACCTCCTCCGAACCCTAGAACCATTCCGGCGGTTGTAAGTGCAAGAACAAGTGTAAGTAGCTTCTCACCTGCTGTAGGAGTGGTTTTCGGATTGTATTTCTCCTTGTTTTTTAATTTGCCGCGAGCTTCCATGTTTAGATGATTACTGCGGTGAACCTTGGATAAGTGGTTTTCTTGTTTCCGAATCATGCTTTGAAAGTGATTGAATTTGGGGGTTTAGGATGACTCTGTCGTGGGTTACATCAGGGAAACAGAAGAGATTGATTATTTAGGTGTTAGGACTCATGAACAAATTTATGGTGTAGATATTGTAACTGGATAAGATATGATTTTCTCTTTGAGTTCTAAATGTTTTTACACAAGCGTGTTGTAAATTCACATGGTTACTGCCTTAGCTTGGTATTTGGCCAAAAGGATTATGTGCTCAAGCTATATACTTCACGTGTTGGTTGCTGTCTAAGAATGTGCCTGTATAAACTCTAACTTAAGTATGGATTACTTCAATCATGTAAAGTCTGGTGTATTTATGTGACCACAGAAACAAGATCACCACATTTGGGGACTTAAATGTTCATATATGTATTGAATTTTGAGCTCCAAATGTCTCTACGCAAGTTTAGTTTTAAAGTTCATGTGTTTTTAATTGCATAAGCTATAGACTTGACCGTATAATTCCTTGTTTTAAACTATTGTTGCATAACTTGTTGATGATTTAAATTGAGTCTGACGGGTTATGTTTCAAGTGTGAATGCTTTGATTCATATATAGTGTATTGTGAAAATGTAACCTGATAGCAAAATTACCACATCTTGACATATGAATAGTTAAAGTATCTTACACATACTTGGCTGTAAAAGATAATTGATACATATGCATATATGTGTTCATTTGCTTTCAATAGCTCTTTAAATTGAAGCATACAGTTAGTTTTCCTTGCTAATTTAGCAATCATGAGCAACCATGTATTTTAGTGGAATGATTATATGTTCTATTAAACCTTTTTGAGGATTATGAGTAGTTACAAGTAAGAGAAGACCAAGGTCTTGCTAGGATCCCTAAATTTTAAGTATTGGGATCAGCAACACACCAAGTGCTCAAAGAAATGCCAAGGCATTTTATTATACGAACATAAAAAGATAATAAGTATTTTATTTTAAAGAAAGGTTAGTACCCGACTTCCAAGGTTGTCGTTAAACAAATCCAGGTGACCAATTCCAAGGTCTTGGCCCTGGTAAGACCAAGGTCTTTACCCTCGTCAGACTGATGACTAGCTACCACAGTCCCTATTAGGGAGAGCGCATTGGTACTAAGCCTGGGCTCCAAGAGAAGTTGATTATTATTTTAAAGTAATAAAGTATAAGTTTTGAAACAAATGAAACAAGCTCCATTTATGCTTAGAGTCAGCAAGTTTAGCTTCTTTTAATTTGAAGCATGCAGTATTAGTTTTATTTGTTTCCTGATTAGTTATTTAGCATGATTAGCTTTATCCTCCAGCATGCAGTTTTATCCTTGTATAGCATGATTAGCTATTAGAAATACATGAGTAGATTCCTTAGCTTTTCTTTACTATTAGATTAACATGAGTAGCTATGTTTATGCTTTATTTTCTTTTAGAGCATTCTTGTATACATGCATATCCGTGTTTTTGTGAGTTAGATAGCGCTTACTAAGTAAATTTTGCTTATAGATTGCATTTCCTCTTACTGCAGATAAAGGAAAGGAAAAGATATAGCAAGGAAGGCGACAAGGTGGTGCGGATGGTGTGTGATGCCAGGACTGTGGGAGAGATCTGGGGAATTGAATCATACTTTATGGTTTATGTCATTTGAGATTGTTAACGAGTTGTTTCCTTTTTCTTATGTTGCTAATTGAGTCTATTCCGCATTGTTAGTTTGGTTGTTTCCACTGTTGGAGCTTTATTCATTTGCTATTGCTAGAATAGTTTTTTTTAAAATTGTTGTGTCTTTTTACTATGTGGTTGTGAAGTATATATATACCAGCCGCATGTGGCTGATGGTTTATTTTGCATGTATTGATGATTATTGTCACCGGTATAGGTGTAACGACCCGACCCATTTGGCAGCCCATTTGGCAACCCTAGGGTCGTCGATCGTCGACCGTCGGCCGTGTCGTTACTCACTAGGACTTTCCACCCCTGGCCAGTGGATTTTTGCCTCCCCCAGGATTCGAACTCTAGACCTCCAAGCTTAAGTACTAGAGTTTATGAATCCTGGTAACCAAGTGAGCCCTCTTGGCCCATTTGGCGACCCTCGGGTCGTCGACCGTCGGCCCTTATGTCGTCGGTCCATTTGGCGACCTCTCATGTCGTCGACCGACGACCCTTGGCTGTGCCGTTACTCACTAGTACTTTCCACCCCTGGTCAGTGGATTTTTGCCTCCCCCAAGATTCGAACTCTAAACCTCCAATCTCACTTGGTTACCAGGATTCATAAACTCTAATACTTAAGCCTGGAGGTTTAGAGTTCGAATCTTGGGGGAGGCAAAAATCAACTGACCAGGGGTGGAAAGTACTAGTGAGTAACGGCACAGCCAAGGGTCGTCGGTCGACGACATGAGAGGTCGCCAAATTGGCCGACGACATAAGGGCCGACGGTCGACGACCCGAGGGTCGCCAAATGGGCCGCCAAATGGGCCAAGAGGGCCGGGTCGTTTCAATAAAAAGGCACCTTTTTATTGTAACGACCCGGCCCATTTGGCGGCCCATTTGGCGACCCTCGGGTCGTCGACCGTCGACCGTCGGTCGTGCCGTTACTCACTAGGACTTTCCACCCCTAGCCAGTGGATTTTTGCCTCCCCCAGGATTCGAACTCTAGACCTCCGAGCTTAAGTACTAGAGTTTATGAATCCTGGTAACCAAGTGAGATGATCTCACTTGGTTACCAGGATTCATAAACTCTAAAACTTAAGCCTGGAGGTTTAGAGTTCGAATCCTGGGGGAGGCAAAAATCCACTGACCAGGGGTGGAAAGTCCTAGTGAGTAACGATACGGCCAAGGGTCGTCGGTCGACGACATGAGAGGTCGCCAAATGGCCCGACGACATAAGGGCCGATGGTCGATGACCCGAGGGTCGCCAAATGGGTCGCCAAATGGGCCAAGAGGGTCGGGTCGTTACAACAGGGGAGATTCTGCCGAAATTTTTCAGTAGAGACTCCTCGTGGTTTCGATCATACCGGTTAAGTAGAGTTAGTAGTTTAAGTAGCGTCCACCCTTAGAGAGTAGTAGTAGTGAGAAGGCTGGTCATTACAGTTGGTATCAGAGCAGTCCCCATTCTCCAGCATCACACATCAGCACCAGCCTTGCCGTCTTCAAGTAAGAAAGTATTTAAGTTTTCTTTTATGCTTTTCCTTATCATTTGCAGTATAGAGTATTTGCTTAGATATGCTTAAGTAAGATGAAAGTTTTTGTTTTCTTTTGTTTACATATGTATATATGTCTAGGAAGAATAGAGACGATTTTAGTTTTTCTCTTTTTTTTTACATAACTAAATGTCAAGAAAAGGACGTCCCCGTATCGCTCGTACTGAGAACCAAGATCAGGAGAATGTAGAGCTTAGATCAACTGAGCCAATCTCTCTGAAGTTGTTGCCCAACTCCAGAGACAAGTAGTAGAGCAGCAACAAGTGATTGCTAATATGATGGCCAATTAGCAGTCAGTTCCTCCCACTCCTCCAACCATCAATGTGGAGACTCCAGTGGTGACTGAGGTTCCACCAGCCGCCTTGGAAGTCCCCACAGCACCTAGAAGACAAGAAGCGTACCTGATACAGTGGTTGAAGCTGAATCCAGAAAGTTTCTTAGGCACGACTGAGCCCTGGGATGCTCAGGCTTAGTTCAAGACACTGGAGAGCATCGTGGAGCTTCTTGACTGGACAGAAGTCGAGAAGGTCAAGTGTGCCTCTTTATACCTATCTAGAGATGCTCGTATTTGGTGGGAGAGAGTTAAGAGAAAGAGAGCAGTCAATCAGATGAGCTGGGCTGACTTTGAGATAGAGTTTTATGAAGAATTCTTCCGCCAGCGGATCACCAATAAGCATTAGGAGGAGTTCATAGAATTCAGACAAGGTGACCTGTCAGTGGAAGAAGCAGTAAAGAAATTCAATAGGCTAGCTCGTCTCTGCCCAGAGCTAGTAAGCACAGAGAAGGAACGAGTCAGACTGATGCTCAGGATGCTGAGGCCAGTGATAGCACTTAATGTGAGTAGTGGAACTCACCAGCCCCAGACTGGCGAAGAGCTGGTCAGCAGAGCATTAGTTACTGAGCACTATCTGGACAGCATCAGGGCACAACGAGCGCAACACAAGCCAGTCAAGATCGAGGACAAGACAGCAGGGAGTCAGAAACCTCAAGCAAATAAGCAGCACTGGAAGGGCAAAGATAACGAAAGAAAGCAGTGGAACTCAGGAGGTAACCAGAAAGGAGGACCAGCAAACAAGCAGACCAAGTTCCCTCCCTGTCCTAAATGTGGGAGAACACATCCAGGAGCCTGTCTTTTGGGTAAGACTGGATGTTATTCATGTGGGCAGGAAGGACACATGGCTAAAGAATGTCCTAACTGTTGGAACCCCAAGGTTGTTTTGGTGTGATCAATAAGTTAAGTTAGGTCCTGTTTGTTTCTAACCTTGTGTCTAAGTGTGCAGGAGCTTAGGAGCACAGGTACTCGAGCGGAAGACCTAGCTAGCGAGAAGGACGGCACGCTGTGCGTCCGAGGGACGAGGCGCTGCGGAAGAGTACACCGGCGGACGAGAAGGAAGTGCACGCGATGGTTCCGAGGTACGAAAGCCGGAGCGGAAGATTGCTCGGGGAGCAAGAGACGCAGCTAGCGAGAAGGTCGACGACCGAGGGACGAAGACTGCGGATGAGTACGCTGGCGGACGAGAAGGAAACACGCGGTAATTCTGAGGGACGAGAAGCCGGAGGGAAGCACGCTCGAGAAGACCGGAAGTTGGGTTTGGGTGAGCCCTTTTTCCGGAAGGCAGAGATCACCCAAACGAGCGGATCCGGAGCGGAATAACCGGACCGAGGCGGGATTGAACCAGAGAAGCGGTCCCGGATAAAAAAGTCAACTGTGTTGACTTCCGGGAACTGACCGGGGCGCCCGGACCCCTCCGGGGCGCCCGGAACCCTTCCGGGCGCCCGGAACAGTAATTTTAACCAGATCGAGAATTATCTCGATCTGAACGTTGGGGGATAAATTTTATCCCCCCAGGGCGCCCGGAACCCTTCCAGGCGCCCCGACCAAGGCTATAAATATAGCCTTTTCCAGAAGCTTTCAACAAGTTCAGAAATTGTAAACAACACTTGTGTGCTTCCACTGCTTTGATTAGCTTCCTTCTTTTTGTGCCTACACTGCTGTAAACGAGGCTTCTCCGCCTGAAGGAGTTCTTAGTGCAATCATCGTCCTTGGATTAACAACCTTCCCGGTTGTAACCAAGTCAAATCCGGTGTCTTGTTTTTATGCTTTATTTTCTGCTTAATCTATTTTTCAAGTGTTAGCTTAATTGTTCGAGAAAGGGTTGTGTTTAATTCAGGGCTATTCAACCCCCCCTTCTAGCCGGCCCAACGGTCCTACAAGTGGTATCAGAGCTGAGGCGCTTCAGGAGGACTAACTGCCGAACGAAGCAATGAAATGGCCGGACCAAGCATCCACCCGCCGAAATACGAAGGGGATTTCACCACATGGAAAAAACTGATGCAGGTATTTCTTAAAACCGATATTGAACTATTTTTAACGATGAAATTTGGCTTTGAAGCTCCAGAGGACAAGGAAATAGATAAATGGACAAAAAAGGAGCAGGCTGACTTCGTGGCGAACGACAAAGCAGAGTACCATCTGCTAAGCGTACTTCCGCCTCAAGAAGTCAACAGGATCAGTAAATACAACTCGGCAAAGGAACTTTGGGAAAAGTTCCTCGAGCTGCACGAAGGGACGTCCGAAGCCAAGCTCGCCAGAAGAGATCTGCTTCGGAATCAGCTCACAAACCTGCGACTTGGGGAAGACGAGACAGTCGCACATCTGCACTCCAGAATTAAAGAAATAATCACCGGACTGACGAATCTCGTAAGTAACCGAGATTCGCTCAGGTACGCGTTAAATTCATTTCCGAGAAATTCAAAATGGACATCACTAGTAGATGCTTTTTACATTTCTAAGGACTTAGAAAAAATTTCATTAGAAGATTTTTTTTCAACATTTGAAGTCCATGAGTCAAGATGTGCAGGGATGAATGATCCCAAGAACAACGTCGCCCTCAAAGCTTCGAGAGACGAACCTGAGTCGGAATCCTCTCTCGACGACGAGGAAATGGTAATGATGGTAAGAAGATTCAAGAAACTTTGTAAATCTAGATCTGCTAACCATCCGCAGGGGAAGAAGAAAAGGATGATCCGCTGCTACCACTGCGACGAAGAAGGGCACGTCAAGGACAACTGCCCCAAGCTGAAGAACAAAGACAAGGAGAAGGGAAAGAAGCCTATCCAGAAACGAAAGGCCCTGAAAGCGACGTGGGACGATACATCGTCCGAATCGGAAGTCGAAGCATTCTCCGGACTCGCACTGATGGCGAGCCATCAAGACGACGACTGCGATTCAAGCTCTTCTGAAATGAGCATCGAGAGCATCGATGAAGGGGGAGACACGTCGGAAGAAAGCAGCAGCTCAGGGGGAGAAACGGACAACAAGATCGACAAGGTAAGTCAGGTACGATCTCTTCCTCCCGATAAAATGTTTAAGTTCGTTAAACTTTTAACAAAAGACTGTTGCAAATTAGAAAGTGAAAATAAAATTTTAAAAGTAATTCTAGCTAAGTCTTGTCTCTTAGAAGAATTAGATAAATTAAAATTGAAAAATGAAAAATTGGAATTAGAAAATCAAAATTTGAAAATTCAAATAGATAACTTAAAGAACTATGCATGTTCATCTAAAACCAGTTTTAGAAGATTTAATAATTTAAATTGGTACTTTAAATATCACCCGGGACAAATCAGGAACATCTCAAGAAAACATGTCCCTAAAAACCTTTTAGTTAATCCAGTAGGTTGGAACCTGTATTGGGTTCCTAAATCATGCTTAAATTAATTTTAAAATTAAAATTAGCGCTTTAAGTGAGAGAATTAAACAAATAATTTCTTTATGAGGCTTTGTCTAAGGAAGTGGTTGTTGCTCCAATAAACAAGAAGGCCTAGTGCCTCGCCACGACCTGGAAGCCAAAATATTGAAATAAATGTTTAATTAACTTACTAATGAAGCATTAATACAAGAATTAATTAATGCTTGAAAAAGGTTATTCAAAACATTTTATTTCAAATTAGAAATTTACTTAGAATTTTTTTTATTCTCAAAAATCATTTTTTGTAAGTTAAGAATCTTTCTAAACAAGAAATCTCAGCTTAAATGACTTACAAAAACTTTCTAAATTTCTTAAAAACTTAGAAATTTTTTTTACTTTTTCTAAGTATTTAACCCTTAGATTGTTTTTCTTGGAACCCCATTTTTTGTGATCAAAGGGGGAGAAGGGAAAGTATAAGTCTACGGGGAGGTAGATAGATTTAATTTGATTTTTTCCTTTCTCAATCTTTTTGCACTTAAATTAAAAATTAAGTTAATTTACTTAATGTTATTTAATGTCTATTTTTAGCCCTAGCTTAACTTGGGTTGATCACACCAAAAAGGGGGAGATTGTTGGAACCCCAAGGTTGTTTTGGTGTGATCAACAAGTTAAGTTAGGTCCTGTTTGTTTCTAACCTTGTGTCTAAGTGTGCAGGAGCTTAGGAGCACAGGTACTCGAGCGGAAGATGCAGCTAGCGAGAAGGACGGCACGCTGTGCGTCCGAGGGACGAGGCGCTGCGGAAGAGTACACCGGCGGACGAGAAGGAAGTGCGCGCGATGGTTCCGAGGTACGAAAGCCGGAGCGGAAGATTGCTCGGGGAGCAAGAGACGCAGCTAGCGAGAAGGTCGACGACCGAGGGACGAAGACTGCGGATGAGTACGCTGGCGGACGAGAAGGAAACACGCGGTAATTCCGAGGGACGAGAAGCCGGAGGGAAGCACGCTCGAGAAGACCGGAAGTTGGGTTCGGGTGAGCCCTTTTTCCGGAAGGCAGAGATCACCCAAACGAGCGGATCCGGAGCGGAAGAACCGGACCGAGGCGGGACTGAACCAGAGAAGCGGTCCCGGATAAAAAAGTCAACTGTGTTGACTTTCGGGGTCCGGGGCGCCCGGAACTGACCGGGGCGCCCGGACCCCTCCGGGGCGCCCGGAACCCTTCCGGGCGCCCGGAACAGTAATTTTGACCAGATCGAGAATTATCTCGATCTGAACGTTGGGGGATAAATTTTATCCCCCCCAGGGCGCCCGGAACCCTTCCAGGCGCCCCGACCAAGGCTATAAATATAGCCTTGGTCCAGAAGCTTTCAACAAGTTCAGAAATTGTAAACAACACTTGTGTGCTTCCACTACTTTGATTAGCTTCCTTCTTTTTGTGCCTACACTGCTGTAAACGAGGCTTCTCCGCCTGAAGGAGTTCTTAGTGCAATCATCGTCCTTGGATTAACAACCTTCCCAGTTGTAACCAAGTCAAATCCGGTGCCTTGTTTTTATGCTTTATTTTCTGCTTAATCTATTTTTCAAGTGTTAGCTTAATTGTTCAAGAAAGGGTTGTGTTTAATTCAGGGCTATTCAACCCCCCCTTCTAGCCGGCCCAACGGTCCTACACTAACAAGTTCAAAGCACCTCAGCCACAGCCAATACAATATGGAAGCAAACCTCAGTTATATTATATGCCTGCAACTCTGGAAGGACCTCAGCTCAGTCAAGGAAGATTGGAAGCCTCACCAGTTCCAGTCAGTGCCAAAGTATTCTCCCTCACTAAAGAGGAAGCTGCTAGTGCCTCTACAGTCGTAACAGGTCAAGTAGTTATTTTTCAGCATTTAGCTACTGCACTATTTGATACTGGAGCGACCCATTCTTTTGTATCAGTACCCTTTGCCAAAGAATTACAGGTACCTATAGAAAGCATGAACTCCAAGTTCCTGACGACCCTACCTTCTGGGGAAGTCATGGAGTCCAACCAGTGGCTTCGGGTTGTACCAGTCAGAATTGCAGAATGAGAACTATATGTTAGCCTGGTAGTCCTCGCCATGCAAGATTTCGATATCATTTTGGGTATGGATTTCCTCAGCAAGTATAGTGCTTAAGTAGACTACCGCAGAAGGAAAGTAATCTTCAGTCCAGAGGGTGAACCACCTTTTGAATCCACGGGAGTGCCAAGGAAGAAGACCCAGAAGTTCCTCTCTTCCCTCACAGCTCATCAGATGTTAGTTAAAGGGTGTGCTGATTTTCTTGCACTCATTGTGAATATAGAAGAACAAGAAAAACCCAAGTAGGAGGAAGTTCGGGTAGTCTGTGAGTATCCAGAGGTATTCCCATAAGAGCTACCTGGACTACCTCCCAATCGAGAAGTGGAGTTTGAGATTGAATTGGTTCCTGGTACCGGTCTAATTTCAAAAGCTCCATATTGCATGTCTCCATCAGAGCTGAAAGAACTACAAGAACAACTCTAGGAGCTGCTCGACAAAGGCTTCATCCGCCCTAGTCATTCACCATGGGGAGCTCCTGTGTTGTTTGTCAAGAAGAAGGACGGATCTATGCGGATGTGCATAGATTATAGAGCTCTGAATCAAGTGACAATCAAGAACAAGTACCCCCTTCCCAGGATCGACGACTTATTTGATCAATTGAGAGGGGAACAGTATTCTCAAAGATAGACCTGCGCTCTGGGTACCATCAGCTGAAAGTGAAAGAAAGGGATATACCCAGAACGACTTTCATGACCAGATACGGACACTACGAGTTTGTAGGCATGCCTTTTGGTGTGACTAATGCACCAGCGGTCTTCATGGACTTAATGAACAGAGTGTTCAGAGAATACCTTGACAAATTTGTCATCGTATTCATCGACGACATTCTAGTCTATTCCAGAACCCAAGAGGAGCATGACACGCACTTGAGAATAGTCCTGCATACCCTTCAGCAAAAGCAGCTTTATGCTAAATTCTCAAAGTGTGAGTTCTGGTTAAATCAGGTGGTGTTTCTAGGTCATATTATTTCTAGAGAAGGCATCAAGTGGATCCAGCCAAAATAGAAGCAGTTAACAACTGGAGTAGACCTAAGAAAGGTAGGGAAATCAAGAGCTTTCTTGGTTTAGCTAGGTACTATAGGAAATTCGAGGAGGACTTTTCCACGATAGCCTCTCCACTAATAGCCTCACTAGGAAGAACAAGAAGTTTGAATGGTCAGACAGATGTGAGCAGAGTTTCCAAGAGCCGAAGAAGAAATTGACCAGTGCTCCTATCCTGATAGTTCCAGAAAGTGACAAGAGTTTTGACATCTACAGTGATGCTTCCAAGATGGGCCTAGGAGTTGTACTCATGCAAGAAGGAAAAGTTATAGCTTATTCTTCCAAACAACTCAAAGATTATGAGAGAAACTACCCCACTCATGATCTCGAGCTGGCCGCTGTGGTCTTTGCACTGAAACTCTTGCGACACTACCTATATGGAGTCCAGTGCAGAATCTTTACAGACCATCAGAGTTTAAAGTATGTCTTCACCCAGAAAGTTTTAAACATGAGATAGCGCAGGTGGCTAGAGTTGGTCAAGGACTATGACTGTGAAATCCTCTACCACATAGGCAAAGCTAACAAAGTGGCAGATGCACTAAGCAGAAAATCCAGTGCATCCCTAATGTCTTTGTCATCATTAGCCCTACCACTGCAGAAGGAGTTGTCAGATTTTGGAATGGAAATTATTTATGGGAAACTCTATGTATTGACCTTAGAGTCAACCCTACTTGAGGATATACAGAGAAAGCAAAGTGAAGACCTAGATATCCAAAAGATCAAGCAAGGGATACAAAAAGGGGAGAATTCGGAGTTTCGAGTATCAGACAGTGGAATTCTTTATCAGGGGAGTCTCCTTTGTGTTCCCAATGATGAAGATCTGAGAAAGAAAATTTTAGAAGAAGCTCATAGTACACATTACTCTATGCATCCTGGTTCTACCAAGATGTACCAAGACGTGAAACAGAGGTTCTGGTGGTCTGGACTCAAAAGAGATGTAGCTAAATATGTCAGTACCTGCCTGACATGTCAGAGGGTCAAAGCAGAACACCAGAGACCAGGAGGAGTTCTACAGCCTCTTCCTATACCAGAGTGGAAGTGGGAAGACATATCCATGGACTTCATAACAGGTCTCCCAAGAACCACAAATGGATATGATGCGATATGGATGATAGTGGACAGATTGACCAAGTCTGCTCATTTTCTAGCCATCAAGGTGTCCCACTCTATAGAGCAGTTGGCACAGTTATATGTTAAGGAGGTGATCAGACTTCACAGAGTTCCTAAATCTATTGTTTCTGATAGAGATGGACGTTTCACCTCACTCTTTTGGGAGTGTATTCAGAATGCACTAGGCACCAAACTCAAGTTCAGCACAGCCTTCCATCCTCAGACTGATGGACAGACAGAGCGAGTAAATCAGATTTTAGAAGATATGCTCAGAGCTTGTGCACTAGATTTCAAGGGAAGTTGGTGCAAGTATCTATGCTTAGCTGAGTTTGCTTACAACAATAGCTATCAAGCCACCATCAAGATGGCACCTTATGAGGCGTTGTATGGTAGGAAGTGCAGATAACCCATTTGTTGGCAAGAAGCAGGTGAAAGAAGAGAAATGGAAGTAGAGCTGGGCATTCAGACTGAGATGATAGAAGAAACCACTCAGGCTATCCAGAAGATCAGATAGAGGATTGAGACTGCCCAGAGTAGACAGAAGAGTTATGCTGACACACGCCGTAGGCCACTTGAATTCCAAGTAGGGGATTCAGTCTTTCTCAAGGTTGCTCCTATGAAGGGAGTGATGAGATTTGGCAAGAAGGGCAAATTAAGTCCTCGCTATGTAGGACCTTCCCTGATCACAGAAAGGATAGGGAAAGTAGCATACAAGCTGGATTTACCATAAGACATGTCAGCAATACACAGTATATTTCATGTCTCTATGCTAAAGAAGTGTATTCACGACCCTAGCCAAGTGATTCAGCCTCAGTCAGTGCAGATCCAAGAGGATCTTAGCTACGAGAGAAGACCTACATAGATAGTGGACAGAGCAGTTAAGAGACTAAGAAACAAAAAAGTACCACTAGTGAAGGTTATCTGGCAGAACCAGAAGCACGAGAAAGTTACTTCGGAGCGTGAGGACAGTATAAGAAAGAAATATCCAGAATTATTCTAAGTTCGAGGATGAACTTTTTATAAGGTATGGGGAATTGTAACAACTTGAATTTCCTCATTTTGAGTTCTAAAAGTAATTTAAAATATTTAAAAATGTAATAGAAATATTCTAGAGATTTTTAGGAGTTTTTAGAGTATTTTTATGGAATTTTCTGAGGTTGTTTGGTATTTTTACTAAACGAGAGAAGTTTGGACGAAAATAATGTCCAAGCCAAGATTCGAACCGTGGACCTCGGACCGGAACCGAGCCTTAACCGAATGCAGCCAACCAAGTGTTCCACGGGAGTTTTGTTAATCAAGTAGAGAACAAAATATAATTAAGCAGTAGTTAGGAACATTTAAAATAAAAGGGGAATAAAAAGGCTCGACTGAGGATTTGAACCCATGACCAGGGGTTTCGGCGGAAACGCAGCTAGCCAACTGTTCCGCAGATATTTTGTGAAAGAGTAGGGCGCGAAATATTCTTAAGCAGTAGTTAGATGATAAAAACCCTAGTTATAAGAAAAGAAACTTAGGTTTTCTTTCCCGAATTCTTTCGCTCCTCTCCTCTCTCGCGACGGCGCTTCTCCTCTCGGGCGGAAATGAAGCGGACCTAGGGCACGCCTCCGGCGCTGGCAAAGGGTTTTTTCCGATCGATCTTCACCCGTGCGTGACCACCTCGACGAGGGGAGCTCGGAAACACAAAGAAGCCGCCGAGATCTTCACCTCCTCCAAACCCTAGAACCATTTCGGCGGTTGTAAGTGCAAGAACAAGTGTAAGTAGCTTCTCACCTGCGGTAGGAGTGGTTTTCGGATTGTATTTCTCCTTGTTTTTGAATTTGCCACAAGCTTCCATGTTTAGATGATTGCTGCGGTGAACCTTGGATAAGTGGTTTTCTTGTTTCCGAATCATGCTTTGAAAGTGATTGAATTTGGGGGTTTAGGATGACTCTGTCGTGGGTTACATGAGGGAAACAGAAGAGATTCAATATTTAGGTGTTAGGACTCATGAAAAAATTTATGGTATAGATGTTGTAACTGGATAAGATATGATTTTCTTTTTGAGTTCTAAATGTTTTTACACAAGCGTGTTGTAAATTCACATGGTTACTGCCTTAGCTTGGTATTTGGCCAAAAGGATTATGTGCTCAAGCTATAAACTTCACGTGTTGGTTGCTGTCTAAGAATGTGCCTGTACAAACTCTAACTTAAGTATGGATTACTTCAATCATGTAAAGTCTGGTGTATTTATGTGACCACAGAAACAAGATCAACACATTTGGGGACTTAAATGTTCATATATGTATTGAATTTTGAGCTCCAAATGTCCCTACACAAGTTTAGTTTTAAAGTTCATGTGTTTTTAATTCCATAAGCTATTGACTTGACCGTATAATTCCTTGTTTTAAACTATTGTTGCATAACTTGTTGATGATTTAAATTGAGTCTGACAGGTTATGTTTCAAGTGTGAATGCTTTGATTCATATATAGTGTATTGTGCAAATGTAACCTGACAGCAAAATTATCACATCTTGACATATGAATAGTTAAAGTATCTTGAACATACTTGGCTGTAAAAGATAATTGATACATATGCATATATGTGTTCATTTGCTTTCAATAGCTCTTTAAATTGAAGTATATAGTTAGTTTTCCTTGCTAATTTAGCAAGCATGAGCAGCCATGTATTTTAGTGGAATGATTATATGTTCTATTAAACCTTTTTGAGGATTATGAGTAGTTACAAGTAAGAAAAGACCAAGGTCTTGCTAGGATCCCTAAATTTTAAGTATTGGGATCAGCAACACACCAAGTGCTCAAAAAAATGCCAAGGCAATTTATTATAAGAACATAAAAAGATAATAAGTATTTTATTTTAAAGAAAGGTTAGTACCCGACTTCCAAGGTTGTCGTTAAACAAATCCAGGTGACCAATTCCAAGGTCTTGGCCCTGGTAAGACCAAGGTCTTTACCCTCGTAGGACTGATGACTAGCTACCACAGTCCCTATTAGGGAGCGCGCATTGGTACTAAACCTGGGCCCCAAGAGAAGTTGATTATTATTTTAAAGTAATAAAGTATAAGTTTTGAAACAAATGAAACAAGCTCCATTTATGCTTAAAGTCAGCAAGTTTAGCTTATTTTAATTCGAAGCATGCAGTATTAGTTTTATTTGTTTCCTGATTAGTTATTTAGCATGATTAGATTTATCTTCCAGCATGCAGTTTTATCCTTGTATAACATGATTAGCTATTAGAAATACATGAGTAGATTCCTTAGCTTTTCTTTGCTATTAGATTAACATGAGTAGCTATGTTTATGCTTTATTTTCTTTTAGAGCATACAGTTTCTAGTTTTTCTTGTATACATGCATATCCGTGTTTTTGTGAGTTAGATAGCGCTTACTAAACAAATTTTGCTTATAGATTGCATTTCCTCTTATTGCAGATAAAGGAAAGGAAAAGATATAGCAAGGAAGGCGACAAGGTGGTGCGGATGGTGTGTGATGCCAGGACTGTGGGAGAGATCTAGGGAATTGAGTCATACTTTATGCTTTATGTCATTTGAGATTGTTAAAGAGTTGTTTCCTTTTTCTTATGTTGCTAATTGAGTCTATTTTGCATTGTTAGTTTGTTTGTTTCCACTGTTGGAGCTTTATTCATTTGCTATTGCTAGAATAGTTTTTTTTTAAGTTGTTGTGTCTTTTTACTGCGTGGTTGTGAAGTATATATATATCAGGCGCATGTGGCTGATGGTTTATTTTGCATGTATTGATGATTATTGTCACCGGTACAGGGGAGATTCTGCCGAAATTTTTCGGTAGAGACTCCTCGTGGTTTCGATCATACCGGTTAAGTAGAGTTAGTAGTTTAAGTAGCGTCCACCCTTAGAGAGTAGTAGTAGTGAGAAGGGTGGTCGTTACAGATTATTGAAGAAATAGTCGATTAATTAAGTCATTTGATTAATACGATTAATTAATGTAATCAGAAAATTAATTTGAGGGGTTGCATAACTAAGATTATTAATTAAAAAGTCAGTTAAGTAATTTAATCAACTTAATTAATTAATTTATTTTGATAGATTAATTAATTAATAAGTATGATTGAGAGATTGATTAAGGAATTAATTAAGATAAATTAATTAATCTATGATTTAGTTAATGCAATTGGTTAAGCAATTTTATAACAATTTAATTGATAATTTGAACTTTAATTCTAGTTTTAGTAAAATAGTATTAATGCAATAATTAACAAGTGGTTAATGAAATTCAATGAAGATACCATGAGGGAAAAGGCCCCAGAGAGAGGTTGTTTACGGGAGAAGGCCCCAGAGGGAGCCTGTTTATGGGAGAAGGCCCCAAAGGGAGCCCGTTGACAGGAGAAGGCCCCAAAGGGAGCCCGATATCGGGTAAATTAATTAATAAAAATTTAATGAGGATACTGTGAGGAAGAAGGCCCCAGAGGGAGCCTGTTTACGGGAGAAGGCCCCAGAGGGAGCCCGTTTACGGGAGAAGGCCCCATAGGGAGCCCGTCTACAGGAGAAGGCCCCAGAAGGAGCCTAATATCGGTAAGTCTACTGCGACAACATGATGAGATTTGATGGGAATACTGTGAGGGAAAAGGCCCCGGAGGGAGCCCATTTATGGGAAAATGGCCTAGAGGGAGCCCGTTTACGGGAAAATACCCCAGAGGGAGCCCATTTATGGGACAAGGCCCCAGAGGGAACCCAATATCAGTTTCCATAGTATGTTGTGAATAAGTTAGGTTCAGGATAATCTAAATTCAGATCCATGTTATGCTATGAATACGTTAAGTCCATAATATGTTATAAAAATGTTATGTTCAGGATATGCTATGTTCATGCCCACGATTAAGTCTATTCATGTTTATGTTCATGCTCATGATTATAGTTGTTAATATGCATGCTCATGTTTATTCTCTCTTGCTTATATTGGTGCCTATGCTTACGTTCATAGTATGCTAGTAGAGAGACCCCAAGTTACCTTGTATGTGATTCCCCTTAGTACACTAGATTATATTCGCTAATTAATACATAACACTGTTTTGAATATGCTGAGTCTCTCGACTCACAGATTATACTTTTTTTCAGATAATGAGACAAATGAGACAGGAGGCATTGACCAATGAGCCAGCTCGGAACAAGGGCAGTACAACCCGAAGACCATCCAGATTAAATTCTGTATTTTGCTATGTTTATCTTTGAATTTTCTATGTAATTTGAACTAAGAAACCTTTATGGAAGTAAGAATAGGTGATGCCCACAATTTATATTTTATTATGTGTAAAAAAAACTAGGGGCATTACACGCCTGTGTCCTGCTCCTTCTCTAGTAGAGTTGCACGGTTGTATGGGATCACATGGTTATGCTCCGCTTGCTGCTGGATGGGTGACACGGCCGTGTGGGATCACATGGTCGTGCCTTACTTCTTCTCTGGTGAGGCCACATGAACGTGTGGCTTCACACGGCTATGATCTGCTTCTCTTCTAGAGTTCACAAGGCCGGAGCTTGCTTTGCTAAGGGGAGGCCACACGGTCGTGTGGTTTCACATGGCCAAAGATGATCTTCTCTATGCTTGCTCCAATGTGCATCTTTTACTCCATTTTCACTCAAAATCAGGTCCTATCAATCAAAGCAAGCAAAGAGTAGATCTCTTAAAATAAAAGGAGTGGAAATATGACATTATAAAGAAATAGGGTACAATAAACATAGATTATACTCATGAAATACAAGTAGATGTGCATCAAAACATACATAAAAGTATATATAATCTATGCACATCACACCCCCCAGACTTAAACCTTTACTTGTCCTCAAGAAAAACCCACAATCTAGATTTATGTGCGTAGATGACATGTAATAATCCCTAATGAATCATTATAAACTTATCATATAGTTTTATTGATAAGCATGATATAAAAATTATTTGAGTGTGGCCAAAGTAGAAGTTCTTCGTGCTTAGTGCGATGAGTGGCCTAACTTTCTCAAGTGTCAATCTCTAAGCCTAGTTAATTTTTCATTTAATCGTGTTCCTCATACTTTCGGCAATAGGCACTTACCTGCCATACGCAAATTTCGTCCCTCACAAAAAATACTCTGCACCGTCTACACAGAGCCCCAAAGTAATACTCAGTATCAAGGGAAATATAGCATTCATTTCCCCAATAACCTAACTCGGTCTCAAATGGGTGAATTACTAGTTTCCACTCGCGACTAGTTTCCACTTGGTCTCAAATGTGTGTCTCAAAGGGGGAAATGATCCTTTCTTGTTATTTTATTCAACTTCTGATAATCAATGCACATCCATCATTCAATAACTATTCTAGTTGGAATTAATTCATTGCTTTCATTTTTTATTACTGTCATTCCACCTTTCTTTGGAACTACATGTATTAGGCTTACTCACTCACTGTCAGAAATTAGGTATATGATCCCTACATCCAATAACTTTAGTACCTCTTTTGGAGCCACCTACTTCATATTAGGATTTAATCTCCTTTGATATTCAACTAAGCTTTTGCATAAAGAATGACTGATCCCTTTGATGTCATCAATGGTGTACCTAATTACTTTCCTATGCAATTTCAACTCTCTAATTATTTTTTTGGTTTCTAGCTCAGCCATATTTGCATTGATTATAATAGGAAATGTGGAATTTAATCCAAGATATTCATATCTAAGGTTAGATGGTAGAGGTTTCAGTTCTACTTGAGGTGGTAAAATTTTATGTACAATAGAATTCTGCTCAATTATCTTTATTTGTTCATATTCCAATACTAGTCTAGGAATTCTTTTCTCGTCCTCTTCTACTTCTCCATAATTCAAACTTTACTCTAGGGGGTCCTCTGATATTGATAAGAGCAAACAATCATTACTACTTCTATGTCCACTTAAAGCATCTTCGTAATCCATATCCGTAGTTATTTTCATTGGAGAAGTCATACGATCTAGCTTTTGTGTCAATGTTCCACTGCACCAGGGTAATAGCTCTGTGAGATCCTCCCGATAAAGATGAATGTCTTCCTCTGAGGAGTTTTGGGTTCCACTTCTCTCTTGGCTAGGTTCCCTCTAGACTACAGTGCCATCTCCACCCTTTTTATCTCTGGACTTCTGAATGAGAGAGTCATTTGGTTTTCTCCCGACCATTCGTTGAGATTTGCTACTACCCAATCGATTACTTCACATGCTTCATTCAAAATTTTATTAAGCAAAGAACTTCTGACAGCCTAATCTAGTAGATTCTTGTTCTAGAAGGAAATTATTATATAAAATGTACAGATTACCAACCAGTCCTCAATCCAATGATGTTGACATTGATATAAAAGATTTAAAAATCTATCCCATGCCTGGCATAACATTTTCCCTTCCGTTTGTTTGAAATGCAGGATTTGATTCTTGAGTTGAGTTATCTTCTTTGGGAGAAAATATTTGTTCAAAAACTTTCTCTCAAGTTCATCCTAAGTTTTTATACTTTTGGGTTGCAAAGTGTTACATCATACTTTTTTGTAGTGCCTCTAAGGCTAAAAGGGAAAACTATCAACAGAATTGAATCCGACGAGATCCCTACGTACTTCATTACAATACCTATACAACTTTATCAAGTATGAGCAAGGACTTTCTATATCTAATCCTCCAAACTAATCTTCTTGAATTTTAAAAATAAAAGTTGGATCAAGAGCAAAGTTGGGAGAGTGAGTTTCTGGTAGTACAATAAGACTCAATTCTTTTGCCGACTTGGGAGTAACATATTCTTTTAGAGGCTTTTGAATCATCTTTATTTGATCAATTAACTTGCTAACTGAAAATGTAAATCTTAAAAATAAGAATTTATAATACAAAATTATAAATTGTGTTCAAATGGAAAAACAAAAATCAAAGTGCAGAATATTTACAAAATATATAAGAAAACAATGTTTAGTTTAACTCAAGTGGTTGTCAATTAATGGTATATGAGCAGTTCTCAACAACGGCGCCAAAAATTAATATGTACAATCCACAAGTACACTATTGTCATCAATTAATAAAAGATATCAAACTCATAAGAATTGAATATAAGCACTAGAGATCAATCACAATGAATTATATAAGTGATTGATAATTAAAAATTTATGAACTAAAGTAAAGAGAAGTAAGATTGGGAGAGAGAGAGAGGACTTTGGTTAAAGGAAATGTTCTATGAGTTTGATTTCTTTGTGATGCTAATCAATGTACTAAGGATCACCAATCATCCATCCTCTATTCATATGCACAGGTAGGAAGTTTAATTCATCACCGACACTTTCCCGCAATAGTCATGTCAGAGTGTCATCTCTATTAACATTCAATACTACATAATGGAAGTGATTTCTATGAAGTCATGTTCAAGGGATACCCTTGTCACAAGAGCTCCCAGTCATACATCCACAAGAATACATAAAATATTTGATAACATGAACATATAAATAACCCAATAAGCCTAATTCTATACTTCCTTGTAGGGAATTACTCTCCCTTTCAAGGTGATTCTCTAAATGCCCACACTACAAGAAAAAAGTTAATAGACAACGATTTTAAAGCGTTATCTTTGTGCCTGAAAAAGCGTTGTTAAAGGCACTGTTCTTAAAAGTCTGCTCAACGACAACGCTTTTAAAGCGTTGTTGTTTGTAGCGAAGACAACGCTTTAAAAGCATTGTGTATTTTTTGCAAAAACATCATCTTTGTAACGCTTTAAAAGCGTTGTTGTTTTTGGCAAAGACAACACTTGTGCAACGCTTTAAAAGCATTGTCTTTTTAAATAAAAATAAAAAAAAACTATTTACAAAATCATTTTTTTTATATTTACAAAACTATTAATTTTCTTTTACCATGTCTAGATTTGAATTTGACATATAAAATAACATTAATTAGCTCAACTAATGATTTCAAACTCGTACCAAAACAATAGAATTCAATTACAAAGTATTAGTATTTACAGGAGAATTCAACTATACACAAAGACTAAATTGTTTTGTTTAAAAGTAGATAGTGACATTCAAATTTAAAATAAAAAAAACACAAAATAGCTAGTCGGCCTCGAAGACAACGATCTGCATGCTTACTTCTACTAGATATACTGATCAAAAAGGATTATCGGCTTGAGACTGGGACAAAACACCTACCACTGTGTATCTGCCACAGAAAACAATACCATCAGTATTATGCAAAAGAAATTTTCGATGGTAAAAGCTGAAAACAAAGGTCACAGTTCAAATTCCAGTTTAAGATATTTTACAAATAGATAAGCTAAGTGATATTGCAGATCCATTGAAACCACATTTTATTAGGAATGAGGAATACAAGAAAACATACTGCTCATCACACTAGTAATAAATGGCCAGGACTGAAGATCCTACAGATCTATTTAATTTCCTAGCACTATTTCAGGAAAATATTAATGTGGAAAATATAAAAAGAAGTCATTTGCAGAAAACAATATTGTATTCATTTCTTCACAAAAAATCACTTCAAACTCACTTCTAGTCTTGGATACTTAACAGGAATAATTTAAAATTTTGATAAAGCTAAACTAGTATTCATAAAGTGAAACAAAGTTGTCATTAGTACTGTGAAAGAACTTGTTAGAGAAAAGAGATGGCTATCCAATCAACAACTAGAATGTCTATGAAGGCATAACCTCACTTGTTTTTCAGGATACCAAGAAGAAATTATCAAATCAACTTACTTTCAGAGCACATGAACTCATGATTAGGTTTCGTATTGTTACATCTAACTGTATATTTTTCTTTACTTACTTCAAAACGTTCTACAATAAAATAGAATGAGTTTGTATGCACTCGTATGCAATTTGAGTGGTCAGTTATACAACACAAGTGAAGTGAAAACTCAAAGTTTAACCAAACCTTCTCATTCATCACTCAGCCGCTATTATAACCAAAAAATGCTAATTGCCAATCTAACTTTCCGGATACTATGTTGACCTAAACCAATTAGGGTAACATCAAAGGAAAATATCTAATTCAAACACATGACCTCACTATGCCACGCCACTATGAGATAAAGCAATTGATCAAATGCAAGCAGTAAACAATACATCGAGGAATTAACACATTGTTAAAGTAAATATGCCAGAATCCGAACATGCGAAAGCAAGAAAAGGAAAAGCTAAAGGAGGAAATAGCAGATACTTTGTTAAAGTAAATATTCCACGCTTGAAGAACGTGTTTCAACAAAGTCTGAACCTAACTTGCGAAACTTGAATGAAAATATTTAGTCTTTATATCTAATGCAGGTATAGGAAGAAATAGCAGATTCCACAAAACCAACAATGAGTTTCAGTAACATCTAGGTTCAAACCAACAAGTTATTTAACTTTGAACAATTTACCTCTAACTTACACCAACCACTATAATGGTAGATGCAGATCGTAAGGAAGGTGGTGATGTCTTCTTACCTGCATTAGCTACAATTCATTAGATGGAGTAATAGATGTACAAGCATATCTTTCTAAATGTAATTTATGTATAGTTGTTCTTTTACCCAAATAACTGGCAATCTAAACTATCTAATATGCCAAGCGTCAACAAGGTTATAAAGTTATATTACCCACCATAGAGAACAATTGAACTTTATGAAAATAATAAATGAATAAAAATATTAAGAAGCAAGAATACTACCTGTTCAAAATTATGCAAATCCGAATTGAAAATTTCACATTACAGAACTAAATGACCTCAGAAGAAGGTTACACTGTAGATAACCATTGAAGGTTCCTATGCCTCATATTACAAAATCATGCAAGTTACCTAACATACAAAGATTCATCCAGGTTAATTGAAACTGTTAAAAATCAACTATTCATATACAGGCAAGCAATTAAAGATAAATGAGCCTTATAGTCATCATTCAAGATTTCCAGCTCGGGTCCCATATCTGGAGATGCAGTGCTAGGGAACAAATATTAGAGAAGATGATTTTCATATAAAAATGGGAAATTTAGAAATTAATAACATAATTGGCAGTTGTTCTATTTTGAAAAGGTGCTATCAGTTAGTTATCACAATTTCACTAGAATGGGCATTTCATAAGATGTAATAATCATTAGAAGGGAAAGACAAGCATAGCTGAAAAAAAATATATGTGTCAGAAAAGAAAGTACAAGATTAATTGTTGCCCTTGTAATTATTTACAAACTGAAGACAAGAAAGTACTCCAATGTATCTGAGCTACAGCTTAATTGTTGCCCTTGTAATTTTTTAACTACTGTTGATGTGGCTTGAGCCAAGTAGGAAAAAAATGATCTAAAGTTTAAGAACTGGAGCATCTCCACCTAAGTGACTAGTCACCAATGATAATTAGATTGTGTACAAAACAAAACTTATCCATATTAGAGTGTCATTGTGTTGATTAGAACTGGAGCATCTACATCCAAGCGACTAGCCACTAGGATTGATAAGAAGCCACTAATAAGCAACAGTGAAAATTAATGAGCTGGAGAAACTATTGCTCACAAATCAAATATATTTAACTAGGAAGTCAAAAGGATACCACTAGCTGGAGCATTTTAAAGAAAAAGTAATATTGAAGACTCTCACTGCAAGATAAATAAAAAGTAATTATAAACTATGTCCAGTGAAGTGTAGTAGGGGTTTAGACAAATAAAAGTATTCCTAAATGAACTTTCACCAATAGCTTTTAGTCCAGCGAAGTGTATAACAACATCAAACCTGCATAAACAAACAAAATGATGTCATGCAACGTAAAAAAGGATATCCAAACAAAATCGGAAGCAGACAGTTAAATGACAGCAAAATAATAAGCAACAAAGGTCTAAATCATAGTGTATTAGGCTTGAGAAATTTTAGATAATAAGCAACAAAGGCAAAGCAACAATACCATCAATATTATTTTTAAGACATGTGTGGTGTGGACTGTTCCTGGGACCAGATCAAATAAATAATTTTTAAGAGAATTTCTATTATTTAATCTGCAATGTTCGGAACAAGATCATAAATCCTTTGTTGCGCAATATAGTGAGTGATTCAAGAACTTTTTGTTACAGTCATTTATTCATAAATATTGTGTCATAATAAAAGAAAAGTACAATATCAAATGCAAAAATAATACAATTCTAAGTTTTAACAAATCTATTCAGAACTTTAGTAATTAACCTTGTTTTTTTTCAACTTCCTAGTCTTAGATCTTAACTTTACATGTTCATAAAGTTAATCACGAGCAAAGGCATAGAGGGAATGTTGTAACCTATGGAACTCAAAAGACAAAGAATGCAAATGATACGACAGAATGGGTATGCACAAACAACGCAAAGAACTTGAAGCTAAATATTTCAACGGGGAAGATTGTTTCACTGAGCAAACTGTAATTGAGATGGTGATACCACAAAAGAAATGGCTAGGGGAAATGTGAGCAAAAATGTAGAATAACATGAAACAGAAAAAGTTTTTGTCAAAAACATTGCAATTACTTAAAGAAGATAAGAAGAATATATAAGTGTTTGACCAAGAAGGTCACGCTCTCCAATGAAAAATTCCCTCTCCACATGAACCAAGAGTTGTAGTAGAAAAATCATGAGTTTCATTCGGTTGATCAGATTAGGATGATCAACAAAGAAACAAAACTCTAAAGAATGCTCACGCCTAAGACATCTCTCCATTCAATTAAAAACTCGATCAATAAAACATCAAAAAGGTCAGTTCTAACCAAAGAAACTAAGAAAAATAGCAAAGAAAATTCAACACTAGATTTCAAAGAAACAAGAAATAAAAGGCCCATCTTTCTCCCATTCCCCAAAAGAGATCGAGACGAAAAAAAGAGAGGCAGATTCCCAGTACCTCTCCATCCGGCGCGGGCCAGTTCTTGTAGCAATTGAGGGCTTACCTTCGAGGATAAAGTACCTCTTCCTCGGGTAGTGTAGTCCGAGGCGATTCGACCGGATGAGGTACAGCCACCCTTCGATTCTCCGTTCATCTCCGCACTCCATCAAGATGACCCACCTCTCTTTCTCTCTCTATCCGCGACCTAGTTCTCTCTCCACCAAAAAAGTAGAGGAAAGTAGGGCAGAAGACAATGCCGAGGAGTCGAGGACGAACTGCGGCAAAAGGAAGCAACTTTTGGAGAACGGAGGAGGGAGGAAGGGTGGAGTTGTCGTCATCGTAGAGGAATGACTCAAACCGTTGCAAGTCCGAGGTAAAGAACTTGAAACTTGACGGAGAGGAGTTCGGAGGAGTGGTTTCCGGAGAGAGGTTCGCCGGAGAGGGGTTTGCCGGAGAGGAGTTGGAAGGAGAGGGCGTGAGAGGAGGAGTTGGATGGAGAAGGCCGCGCGTGAGATGAGGAGTTGAGAGAAGGGTGGGGAGATCAAAAATGATCGGAAGATACGAGTTGGGAGAAGGGTTCGGGTTTTCTACTCTTTACTTAGATCCAACGGTTTGTATTAATCAAGATTTAGATGAGAACTTAATAATAGACAACACTTTTTAAAAAACATTGTCGTAGACACTAAAAAAAGGCTAATAGACAACGCTTTTTATGAAGCATTGTCTTTGACCCGTAAAAATCACTAATAGACAATGGTTTTTAGAAAAGCATTGTCTATTAATAAGAAAATAATGAAATAGACAACGCTTTTCACTAAAAGCGTTGTTAAAAAAAATAGACAACGCTTTTTATAAAAAGTGTTGTCGTTTAAGTGTTGTAGAATCACAATTTTCTTGTAGTGTCAGTTAAAGGGTTACCTTTGTCACTAAGGCCCCCTTGTCATACTATCTAGGACATCCCCTCTACGGGGTGAACAAAACTATATAATCATTCAACCATACATGAGATCTAAGCACAATCACATCACACACACAGAAGATCGAATGAATATAAGGCATAAACAATGACATATGGAAAGGAAATTGGAAAATCCAAGAGTGCACATCAATCACACATCATAATTACTCCCTTAATCCTAGAACAATAAGATCTACTTCATAACAGGAAGGAATGAATATAAAGACAATGAAATCATAAGCTCAAAATCTGATCTAAAGAGAAGAAGGGAGAAGAAGCTTATCCAAGATGTTGAGTGAACTTTGGATCTAATCCCACTCTTTTGGCGCCAAAGAAGATGATGAAAATAGCTTCAGGTCTTCAATTGGAGAGCAGAGAGGGCATAGATCTGAACCAAAATGGATGTCTAATAAGGGAGAACCTTCCTCCCTCAAAGAAAGGCAAGAACTATCCTTAAAAAGAGCAGGGCACAGGCCAGGGTATGTCCTGTGTCATGATCATGCCCTTTGACATGGCCTAACCTTGAAGCCACACTGCCTGAGTGACATGGTCGTGCCTTTTGGCATGACCATGGTTTGATTTAGCTCAGATAGAAATGACATGACCATTCCTTTTGGCATAGCTAGGGCTTAATCCGGTTCTAATTGCATGGCATGCCCCTAGCTTGAT
This sequence comes from Zingiber officinale, assembly GCF_018446385.1. Taxonomy (NCBI): domain Eukaryota; kingdom Viridiplantae; phylum Streptophyta; class Magnoliopsida; order Zingiberales; family Zingiberaceae; genus Zingiber; species Zingiber officinale. Next base: position 74,515,559 of record NC_055990.1, read on the forward strand.
TGAGTTATGGTGAGTAAGCATGACCGTGTGAAACCACAAGGCCAGAGGTTAACTCTTCTCTAGATTGATGGCATGGTCGTGCCCTTTGGAACAGCCATATGCTACTTGGCCATGGATGAAGGGCCACAACCGTGTGAAACCATATGGCCAAAGCTCTGCTCTATTCTTTTGTCTCTCCAAAGCATATTTCAACATCATTTTTGCTCTGAAAATGCATCTTGTTGACAAAAAACCAAATAAAAGTAGATCTCCGACAAAGAGAGTAATTATACTAAAAATATGACAAAGAGGGGTAAAAATACATAGAACATACGTAAAGAAAGTAAGTGAATGTGTATTAAAATATGCAAAAAAAAGTATATATATTCTATATATGCACATCACAAAGCCCTAGCCATAAATGGATTTGGCAAGTTCTTACCGTGAGTCATTTGCTGTGAGCCAGATAGATCATTGTGGTGGATCTATACACCCTCATGGACTTTTAGGCAAAGCCCTATCCAAAAATTAATTTGAAAAGTCTTTACCATGAGTCGTTTGATGTAGACTAGATAGACCATTCAAAGGTGGGTCTATTCACCTAGATCCTGATCAACAAATACTTACACTCACACTCATGAGGTAAATCTTACTCCCCACCCTCTCAAGTGGTACATAACTCATCTCTCACTCACCACTACCTCAAGTAGTGTCTTGAATCACATATAATCCCTGACTCACCAACTCAATACCTAGCTCCATGCGGCTTTATGTAGCTCCATGCGACTCAATGTAGCTCAATGTCAAGCACTCCATGTGTCTCCATGCCTCCTAATGCCTCATGTGGCTCCATATCTTGTAAGCTTCATATGATTCCATGTCTCACAAGGCTCAAAGGCTTCAAATTAAGTTATTTTTTATGCAAATGCAACTCCACTAGACTAATGTGTGATGCATCAAAATGCCTGATGTGGTTTCCTACTCTATAGAACTCAATGCATATGCAGGGGTCTATTAGATTCCTATCTATATGTGTGATCTCTATCAACTAATATGCATGCTCGCTATATGTGTGTGGGACTACCACAACACTATCAAAAGTACAAGATCTCCCTATTCTTAATGACCTACATGTGTATTAAATGCCTGAATGTGCATGAATGTGGATGACATGATGATGTAAAATGAGGCAATAACCCAAAAACCTACACGCCTCCAACATGTGTCAACCCTGCATGATTCCCTGATTTGAGTACATCCCAAGTGATCTATAGACATGAATCTATATCTTCCTGAATACCATCTCTACATCAAATACGAGCCCCTCAAACATGCTACTGTTCCTAGCCCTCCAAACATGATGTATAACTGATGATATAGTGAGGTGACACACCCTGGTCATGTTGGAAGTACCATGGTACTGGAGTCTAAAAGTCCTCAGCATGTAGCGGTATGTGGTCATCTCAGGCCTCATCTGTAGCCTCGCTCTGATCCTCCCCCACATCTAGCAGACAAGACTACATCTGAAGAAAATGTACTCAAGTGTCTCCTCCTCCTTCCTACAAAAGGTGCACTGCCTATCCTCCGGGTACTCCTATCGAGCTTGTGCAGGGAGATGTCCATGCGCTAGGAGCCATAGGGTAAAAGCATGACTTGGTTGAAGGTACTTCTGCCAGATTGTCTTCACCCATGACTTCCCGAGCCTCACATCTATAAAGTGGTCATAAGACCTCTGGACACCTCCCTTCCTCTACTGAAACCAAGTAGCCAATACCTAGCTTGCGGCCTCTGGACTACCTACAACTGTCATAATGCTATCTCTAATGTGCAACCGTTCTTAATGAGTGGGGAGTCTGTATGCTTGGCCTGCCATGCTCGTATCCCCACGTGCTATAAATATGCACAGTGTACCCATCATATTCACAATGTGTCTTGCTTGTCCTGTATCCTCCAAAGAACCTTAGCTAGTAGAGAAAGGTTCCATGCCTTTAAGTCTCTCAAGGCAAGGCCACCCTCTTTCTTTGAGCAACATAACTCTGGAAGGAGGCTTTGTGTTCCACATGAATGACCTGCATATATTATATATGCGCTCAATGACTCCACACGGGAGGGGAAGATGTAAGGATCTTTTACAAAAAATAATAAATATACACAGTAAAAAAAATTGATCCCTCCAGAGATTCATGCGAATATAATATACATATTCGATCGAGTTGTTACCTGTATTGTGTGAATGGTACAATGCTAGTAGCATTCATTAGCATATCTTAGCATGATTAGAACATCCACACCTCTAAGAGTAAGTCCCTCGGTTCTTCTCCAAGAACTTTAGAATTAGAGCTCTCTTTCTCTCTCTCTCTCTCTCTCTCTCTCCCTTTACGGAAATGGAAGAGAAAGAATGGAATGTCATGCCAACCTCTTAATCTTGCTAGAGATGACATATACATTGACAATCCAAGAGACACCCAAAACTTCTTCACCTTCTTAGCCTCTTTATGGCTATTTAAGGTGACATTAAAAAGAAAGATAAAAACTAACTCTTCATCTTCTCCGATAACTATTAGTGTTTACCTTAGTGGGCTCTTGATTAGGTTAGATCATACTGAAACCAATTTTGGAAATAAGGCTCAAACACATACAATTTTAGTCAAACTAAAATATATCAATCTCCAAGTCAACATGCTCTTTATGTGTGATCAAATAGGTTCACGTAATGTTGTCATTGTTTCTAAAACTATTTAAGCAGTGTTTAAAAAAACACCCTAGATGGATGCCTAGGAGCTGCCTAGGTGATGTGCGACAGCAGGTCGCGCCAAAAACCTAACAAACGGGTGACCTAGCAGCCCAATTGCCAAGGCGGTTCTCGATGGCTCTCAGCGGGCCTCAAGGGCTTCAGCGGGCCTCGGCGAGCCTCGGTGCTATGGCGTAAATATTTTAAGCTTTTAAGTTTTAATATGTTTGTAAATCTAAAATCCTAATTTGCTCATTTGCGTGAAGAGGCTCTTCGTCTTCTCTCATCACCGTGGCTTCAAGCTTCATAGCTTCCAATAAGTTTTTACTTTTTTTGTTTTTATTAATTTTTTTTTGTTTCTCCTGATGAGTCATCATCACGAAACGTCTTCGGCAGTGCCAGACGCATCACGGGGTGCGTCCGCAGTCACTGGAAGCATCCGTAGCCACCAGAAGCATCACAGGACGCGTCCGACAGCATCTCGTGATGCTTCCGGCGGTGCCAAAAGCTTTCTACGACGCTTCTGGTGTCGCTAGAAGCAACACCTGACTTCACTAAACGCGTCGAACACGTCCGGCGGTGCCAAACACCTACCGCGAGGTGTACGATGGTAGCGGTCATCGCGTGGTTTTTCACGGTTCTATGCAAAAAATTTTAGGATTTAATAAAATAAAACAACTCTTAAATGAGATAATTTTAATAATAGAGTTTCATAAAGTTTAATTAAATTATTCTAATTAGATATATTTAAAATTTAAATATTTTTAATAAATATTATTAATTTATATAAAACAGATTTAAATATATAAAAAATATATTTAAAATTCTAATAAACAAAATCAATTTATATAATCATATTTAAATAAATAAATAATATATTTAAAATTTATTTTTTTAATAAATATTATTAATTTATATAACAGATTTAAAAATTATATTTAAAATTTAGAAATTCTAATAAATATTATTTATTTATATAAATATTATTTAAAAATATAAAAATTATTTTTAAAATTTTAAAAATTCTGATAAATATTATTAATTTATATAAATAAGGTTTATAAATTTTTTATATTATTAATTATATTAATCAGATTTAAAAATATAAAAATTATATTTAAATTTAAAATATTCCAATAAATATTATTAATTTATATAAAACAGATTTAAAAATATATAGTTTATATTAAAATTTAAAAATTTTCCTATAATTATTATTAATTTATATAAATCAAATTTAAATATATAATGTTACGCCCCGAGGGTAAGGTTGTCCAATGAAAATCGGACAACACCTCCCATATAGCAATGACAAATAAAACCGATATACATTGTCACAAGACTACTCATAAGCAAACTACAGCCAACACGGCTGGATATAAACACAATTACATAGTTTATAAGAAGCTCACACTACTGAAAGTAAACACAACCACGTAGTTAATAAACAACCCACACAGTTGAAACAAAAAGACAGCGGAAGTCATAAAATAACGATCACAAAATCATAATACAATTAACTGCGAGCCAGCTCGACTTGACACGACAACATCAAACCAAATATAAGAAACCACAAAGTTGACCTCCATACAAAAGATACATATACATGAATAAGTCCAAAGCCAATAATACGAACGAAAGCAATAATGGAAGAAGTCGCTCGATGTGACATGGGACTGGTGGACAGGATCTCCAGGCGACTCCATAAATCCTTTACTTGCTACCTGGCGAAATAAACCAGTTCATGGGGTGGTGAGCGCTGTGACTCAACGGGTAATAGACAGATAGTGCATGAACATAATTAAAAATTAGAGATACAAGGTATACAGTCTCATGGGTATAATAGTAGATACTACAATGATAACATAGTAAATGTTCATACCTAAAGCCATATCTAAGGATAGTACTAAGAGGTCAGGGTAGTGAGGTTTTGCTCATAACTACAAGGGTATCATGTAATGTATATACAAACTACCAATAAGTAAGTAAGTGCCTAGCACAAGCAACAAGTATATATCTCAACAGATGTAAGTATATCACATGAATATAATAACACAACTGCATAAGTAAGCAATCAATAGAATAAGTAGATATATAGTAATAACAATGTATGCACGAATGGTTACTCCTGCCCACCCCTATACACCATGACCCATGTACGGTTGAGAGGTGGGGACAATGATAACTGTATATACTCCAGCTACCACTACTCTCGAGTGGCCGAGTGGACAAGTGCTGAGTAGCTAACTAGCTACGTAACAATAGGGTCCCTGCTGCTTTCATGTCCAGCTACTACTATCCATGAGTAGTCGAGTGGGAGCACTACAAGACTAGTGGCAGCTGCTCCAGCTACCACTACCCATGAGTGGTCGAGCATGCAGCTCTGGTCAATGACTCTCTCAACCACAAGGGAGACATAATCGCCGACATGCATGCAATGACATGATGCGCAATATGCAACTGTCATCATATATATATAAACAGAAATCAGGTATGCTATAGGAAGCCAGCATGCTCAACAAGGTATATGAATAAACATCAATCATAACAAGTATGGTATCTAGTATCTAGTATCTGGTATCTATTTTTGCTAAATATCATGGATGCTAACGAAAGATTGTATAGACATCAAATCGATTAGCTCAAAGATCGAGTGGATAAGTATCAAGCATAGGAAAAATATGAGTGGAGTCAAGGTAAATACAACAACTATCCGAATAATAGATCATGCACTAAGGTCAAAGAACTAAGAATCAAGGTAAGAAGTACTCGCCTTAAATGTAGATCGAGCTAAAAAATCCCATGATGAGACACTCACCTCGAATCAAAGTCCTACAACAATTTATAAGATCACAACCAAATCCCTTCATACATCAAATAGCTAACCTAAATCCAAATTCAATTAGAAAACTCTAATTTACTCCACCCAATCCATCCATTTCTTAAAGGTTAATAAATCTTTTAACTATTTAGTTCCAATTAACATCATCACCCACTAATAACAATTTCAATTCAATAAATGAAATCCATCCCTTTCATCAATATACATGCAACAATAAGCCAATCCATTGAGTTCGTTAACCAATCCAACTATTGATTTAATCATAGTATGAGGACCATCTGCTCAACTTATCTCTTAACCATAGACCAACTAATTCCAAACCAATACACACATAACTCAATCCAACAATATCAACTAAGGATAGATTAATCAACTCATTAATCTGATCAGATTCAGTTTGTTACCCAAATCAACAGCTCTCGGTTCTTCTCGCAATGGTGAATCTGACTAGTAGCTCTCACAACCTCAAGGATTATCGGCGAACAGTGCTAGCCAGAGGTACATCAATTAGCCAAACAACTAATTACAATATCCAAAACAGAATATGAGATCAAATCTCTACCAATCTAACATTAAGCATGTCTTACCCCTAAATTGGATCCACCGATTTCCCTCAGACGCAATCTGGATGCCACTGCAATGGTGCCAGGGTAAAGGAAAGGCGGCGACGGCTGGCCGAGCTCAGCACAGCTGACAGGCATTAGTGCACAGGAAGACCGGCCACGATGTGTTTTGAAGACACGAGATGATGAGGGCAGCCGGGGATCGACTGGAAGTGGTCGACGGTGAAAAAGGCAACAATCGTGTGACTATTGTGACAAGGGTGCACCGCTTCTTGGACAAGCCACCAGTGATGAAAATGGTGTCGGGTGGTGGCGTCGGGCGAAGATGTGAGAAGTGGAGAATGAGAGTGGCAGTGGTAGCTGCGACCTAGTCACGTCTGGTCACGATGGACAAAGACGGAATGAGGTAGCATTAGGGCAGTGGCGACTAGCGATCGGGTGAGATCGCGAGCGAGAAGGTGATTGGATTGGAAGTGTCAGCATGAGAGGAATTTAGGGCACGAATGACAGTAACTATAGCTTTGTCGATCTTGCATCATGGGAAGGAACAATGGTGAAAATTTGAAGGAAGAATGTGCTCGAGCAACTAGCAACCATCGTTGGGCCATGGCGGTCAGCGACGATGCAGACGCGAGGGAGAAAGGAGAAGGCTCGGGTGGATGAAGGGAGTCGGCTGAAGGAAAGGCTAGGGCACAGTGATATATTTATATAGGATTTAATTAAACTATATGTTAATTAAATTACTCCCACTTAATAAATATTCTAAACAGGCTTTCTTCTGGCCCAACCGATTCATCCCCTTAAACGTGTTATACATACTCTGATTAAATCTCAAAAAAATTATAAAAATTCCTAAAAAATCTAATAAGGTTATTTCTTTAATAACCCTTATTATTTAATTATTAGATCTTACATATAAAAAATATATTTAAAATTTATTTTTTTTTAATAAATATTTAATAAATTTTATTAATTAGATTAGGATATATAAAAAATATTCTCAGACTTGTTAATGTTATATTTTATATCATATAATTAAATTTTATTATGTTATATATAATTTTTTTTAAGTTATCATAATGGCAAGTAATCTATCTTCGACAGCATCCATCACTCAATCTAAATTCGGGATTCTTAGAAAAAAGTCAAATGACATTGGATGAGAGTTTAGGATGTTGATTGATCCTAAGAAGCTCGATGAAATTAAATGGAAGTTGTGTGGAAAAATAATGTCGGGGGGAGTCTATAGGATCAAGGAGCACATTGAAAATATATCTAGAAATATATCTGGCTATCGAAAAGTATCTCAAGAAGATAAAAATAAGTGCAAATAGACTATTTTAGAAGGAAGGAACAGAAAAAAGAATAATAATGGAAAAATAAAGTTGTAGAGAAGAGATGACTATTTCTCTAGATGAAGAAGAAGGTCTTGAAATTGAAGTGATAGATGGAATTAAAAAAACCTCTTCCACTTGGCCCAAAAAAAAATGGAAGTTCAAGTGGGAGTAAAGTTGTTCGCCAAAAAAATATAAATGAGGCTCTTTTCAAATAGAGAACTCAACAAGTTCAACAATATGTTGGAGATGAGTTTATGAAAATGGAATCTCATTCAATGTTGTTGACAATGATAGCTAAAAGCAACTAGTGGAGGTAGTGGGTCAATTTAGACTAGGATTCAAGCCTCCAACTCAATATCAACTTTGGGAACCAATGTAAAAGCCGAAGTTGAAAGAACAAAATAATTGCTGAAGAAACGTGAATAAGAATGGGCAAAGAATGGGTACTCGATCATGACAAATGCGTGGAGTGGTGAAAAAAGAAGAATCATCTTAAATTTGTGTGTTAATTGCAAGGAGGGTACTACATTTTTGAAGTCTAAGGAATCTTCAGACGAGGCGCATACAGCTAAACATATTTTTTAGTATGCTGACAAGTGTATTGAACAAGTAGGAGCTCAAAATATTGTTTAGATTGTAACAGATAATGCCATCAATAATATGGCTGCAGTTAAATTGATGAGAGAAAAGCCACCTGGGATCTTTTGGAGTTCATGTGCAACTCACACTATTAATCTCATGCTAGAAAGAATTGGTAAAGTTTGACGATATAAAATGGTTATTGAACAATCGAAGTCTTTTACCATTTTCATCTATGCTCACCATAAGACTTTGTCATTGTTGAGAAGTTTCATGAAGAAGAGAAATATAGTTCGACCAGGAGTTATTAGGTTTACATCAAATTTCCTCACATTGCAATGTTTGATTGAAAAACAAGCTAGTTTAAGGGCAATGTTTACAAGTGATATATGGGAGTAATGTAAATGATCAAAAATAACAAAGGGAAATTGGCTTACTCTACAGTGATGATTATGGATTTTAGGAATGGTGTGACACTTTGTTTGAAAATATTTTCTCCTATAGAAGAGTTCTTCGATTGGTAGATGGAGATAGAAAGCCATCAATGGGGTTTTTATATGGGGAGCTTCTTCAAGCTAAAGAAGATATCAAGGTAGCCCTGAATACCATGAAATTAAATTATTAGCCTATCATAGTCATTATTAAGTCAAAAATGAAGGATAGACTTGATACATCATTGCATACCACTACCTTTTTGTTGAATCCCTATTTTTACTATAAAGATAGTTCTATTCCTCTTTTTGAGGAGGTTGCGATGGAGATTTTTGAATGCATGAAAATTTTACATACCAATAAATTAGATCTACAAGATACATTTATTAACAAGGAATTTATAAAATATAGAGATAAGACTGGTTATTTGAAAAAATATTGGCAGCAAAAGCATGTGAAAAAAATGTTGATACATTTGATCCATGTGCATGGTGGAGTACATATGATGCTCACACACCCAACTTGCTAAGGGTGACATTGAGAATACTTTTATTAACTACAAGTTCATCTAGGTGTGAAAGAAATTGGAGTTTATTTGAATGAGTAAGTTTTAAACTCTCAATCTTTAATTAGAGTAGCTATAATTTTTAAAGTTTATATTCATGTATTAACTATAATATTTACTTTCAACACCCAGAAAGTTTATACTAGAAATAGGTTAGATGTCAACAAGTTGAACAATCTAGTATTTGTCTAATTTAATGCAAAATTGTTAAACAAACAAAAAAGAGAAAAATAAAGGAATGTAGATGGTGGGAAAGATGATGAAGTTGAACTAGGTTCTGGGCTCACTTGGCAAATGGTTGATGAAGCAAGTGGAGCAGATGAAAATCTACAACTCTGAAGAAGCCTAAAGTGAGAGAACTTCATGAAGATGATTTTGCATCTGAAGAAGAAGAGGAGGATAACAATAATGATATTAAGTTTACATCTGATGAAGAACAAATTATAAAAAATTATGGAGAAAAAGAAGTAGAATAAATATAAGTCTATGAGATATTATTAGTTGTATAATTTTGAACTCATTTTGTTAAGGCATGACTTATATTATTAAACAATTATATTTTGCTTAGTGGTTCACAATGATATAATCTTGAATTGAACTCTTGCTATTATTTTCTAATGGTTTCCACCACTAAAGTTGTTTTAGCTTATAGCAAGGTTTTAAAATTCGAGTTGGATATATGTTCTACCATTTACTACATGGTTATGATGAGTTACTACATGTTCTACTATTCAATTGTTTCTTTTGCTCTTATTTACTGAGTCTATTTATTTAGTATTGGAAAGTATGCATTTAATTCAACATACATAGTTAGATCTCCATTGCTATGAAATTATTTAAGACAATATTCAGATTTGCATATGATATTGTCCACAATCCACATAAATTAAGGGATACCGAGGAATCCGCCTACCGACGCCTAGTCCCCGCCTAAGCGGTCTAGGCACTAGGCGCTAGTTTGCCGTTCGATTAGCGCCTAGCAAATTTTTAAACCTTGCATTTTAGATATACAAGCAATGAGCAACATCTAACAATGCATTATTACTATCTAAGTGGTGAGAATGTCAAGATCCGACCTAACCTTTCTATGTCTATTATCTTGTATAACTTGATCTTTCTATCATTGATATCCAGATTAATCTATGAGGCATAGACCGTATCATCCTCTTATCAACCTTTATATTTCTTGATCTTAAGTAGATTCAATCAAATAAGATCAATATCTCATATTAACTTATTTGATCATGACCATGCATTCTTGTGTCCTACTTAATCAAGAGACCTACAGATATCACTTCTGTCATATGGAAGGGATAGATCTCATCTACATCACTCACATCCCTTATATAACTTACTGCATACTCAATAATCTACTTTATAGTCCACCTTGTTATAAGTGACATTTGTCAATATCAAAGTACAAAACTTCATAAGTAGGGAACTATAGTGACTTCAGGTCTAAGGACTATTCATACTATAGGGATCTAGTGTGCTAAACACGTGAAAAGCGCAGTAAAAAATTTACTAGATCCTCTCCAGAAGATCCATGTGAAGGAAAAAACTATCATATACTAAGTTTGATTAGATATACTTTTGATGTGTGCACTCAATCTCCCAACAGTTAGGATCTCAGCACGATCACATGTCCGTGCCTCTACGGTATCCACACGAACAAGCCTTCATTTGTCTCACAAACTCATGAAGTGGAGAAAGAAACAAACTTTGGTTGTTCTAGCAACCATCAAGGATGTTTCAGCCAAGATAGGGAGGAAGAAGATGAGGAGGAGGAATCTCAATGGACACAACAAGTTTTCATCTAATGAAAATTCCATACATAAATCATATTTATATCCATCTAAGGAATACCAAAGGGTTTTGCCCTTTGGTCTTCCTCTCTTTAATCTAATGGTTCAAAATTGACCATTTAATTCAATGGTTCAAAATTGACCATTCATCTTCCTTGATGAACTTGAGTTCACCCAATGAGTCAAACTCATTGAACCTTATCAATCCCAATTGATTCCATGAACATCAATCTAAATTGACTCCATGAATCTAATTTAAATTAGACTCAATCCAATAATTGGATCCAATTGAGTATAACTCAATGAGTTTAATTCGAATTAGATTGAATCTAAGGATCCATCATATGAACCCATTTCTAAATCAACTTGTTCTTTGTGTGTGACCCAATAGGTTCTCATAATATTGACAATGTATCCAAATCAACATTTTAGATACATAAACAATGAGTAGCATCTAGTAAGACATCATTGCTACCCAAGTGACGAAAATGTCGAGATCCGACTTAATCTTTCCATGGCTATTATCTTGTATGACTTAGTCCTTCTATCATTGATATCTAGATTGATCAATGAGGCATATACCGCATCATCCTCTTATCAATCTTTGTGTTTCTTGATCTCTAATTAGACACACTCAATCAAATAAGCTCAATATCTCATATTGACTCATTTGAGCATGGCCATGCTTTTTTGTGTCCTACTAATCAAGGGGCCCACAGATATCACTTCCATCATATGGAAGGGATAGATCCAATCTACATTACTCATATTCCTCCTCATAAATTTTTGCATACCAAGTGATCGACTTTATAGTCCACCCTATTACAGGTGACATTTGTCGATACCAAAGTATACAACGTCTTATGTAGGGAACCATAGTGACTTCAGGTCTAAGAACTATTCATACCAATAGTCACATGAGAATGTTTATAACACTCATATAATGATCCATGAAACATTCTCATGGTGAGTCATTCAGTATATATTCTCTAATATATATCCATGTGTCAACCTGATATCTTATATCCATGACTTGTGAGATTAAGTCATCTGTTGAGCTATATTCTAGTCTTAATGCATTAATATTGTCTTTACATATTAATGCTTGACTAGAAATAGTTAAGAGTAGTATTTTATATATATCTACAATATCTCACTACCAATTTAACCAATTGATATGTTATAGATTAGAACCTCCTACTCTAGGATATTATTATACTTATACATTTGACACGAAATTGAAATAAATATAATAACCAACTTTACCTTTTATTCATAATAAAATATAATACAAAAGGAGCCCTTTACAATCATCTTATAATTATTACTAGAGTTAATACTAACACATACCAATAGTCACTATGAGAATGTTTATGACACTCATATAATGATCAATGAAATATTCTAATGGTGGGTCAATTTAATACATATTCTCTAATATATACCCATATGTCAACTTGATATCTTATATCCATAACTTATGAGATTCAGTCATCAATTGACCTATATGGTAGTCTCAACACATTAATATTGTCCTTGTATATTAATGCTTGATTAGGAATAATTAAAAGTAGTATTCTATGTAATATTTAAGAGGCATCATAAGGAAATTACCTTATGATTTTTTACCCATTTATTGGATAAATAGAGATTCACTATTTGAGTGAATATTCTCTATGTATATGATTGGATCTTAAGCTCATTTATTGAATGTCTACAATACAATTCATAGAATGGGAGAACTTGTGATTGGATCACGACTATTGAACATCTCTATATGTGTAATTATGAATGTATTGAAATCTTCCCTAATCGTTGAACTGATGAGTTTGAACATCATCGATTTTATAAGAATAGCATGGGTTATACTCCTTAGTCTAACCAAGAAGTTGTTTATCATTGGCTGGAGATACTGGGATGCCAAGAGTTAAATATCGATGCTAGTTATAGTAACTAGTTCATTGGAGTGACCTGCTATGAGACTTCATATGGTTCTCTACATATACAGATATGTCAATGAAGATCTCATTACAGCTTAAGAGCAAGTTTCCTTTGACTTGAGGTATTCAAGCCATCTTAGTCATGAACTCTTATACTTTGACATCTTAAGCAAGCATCTCCTTGAAGGTGTGGACCTGGGATGATTAGGTATAAGTCATAGTGCCGAAAGGTGTTTGAATAACCAATAAAAGATTCACCTTTTCTTACAAGGAGATGTATGCCCTATGACCACTTGTCAGGATTATTATTTAAAATTCTTTGGACAAAGCATTGTTGGTGCAACCTTAGGTCAAGGTTGACCTGGTTGACCCGACTCGAGTTGACGTGACTCGAGTTGTATTTTGATGTTTGACTTGGGAAGATTGTCGGGGCAACCTTAGGTCAAGGTTGACCTAGTTGTGTTGCATGTTGATGTTTGACACTCGTGAGAGAGTTCTATTCTTGATGTGGGACAAGAATAGATGTTTGGGAGATTATTGGTGCAACCGTAGGTCAAGGTTGACCTGGTTGACCTGATTCGGGAAAAGTCCAAGTATGAAGACTTGGCACGGAAAAGTCCAAGCAGGGAGCTTGGCACTGGAAATGTCCAAGTATGGAGACTTGGCACTGGAAAAGTCCAAGCAGGGAGCTTGGCACGTGAAAAGTCCAAGTATGGAGACTTGGCACGGGGAAAGTCCAAACAGGGAGTTTGGCACGGGGAAAAGTCCTGGTGAGTGAAGCCAGGCAGTCGGGAAATCCTGGTGAGTGAATCCAGGTGAAAATCCTAGTGAGTGAAGCTAGGTGAAGGTGAAAGTCCTGGTGAGTGAAGCCAGGCATTCGGGAAAATCCTGGTGAGTGAAGCCAGGTGAAAATCCTAGTGAGTGAAGCTAGGTGAATGGGAAAGTCCTAACTGGGATGTTAGGCAGTGTGGAAAGTCCTGGTGAGTGAAGCCAGGCAGTGGGAAAGTCCTGGTGAGTGAAGCCAGGCAGTGAGAAAGTCCTAACTGGGATGTTAGGCAGTGTGGAAATCCTGGTGAGTGAAGCCAGGTGAAAGTCCTGGTGAGTGAAGCCAGGCAAGGGAAAATCCAGATGGATCAGGGATGATCGGACTTCTGGTGTTGGAAAGTCCAAGTAGGTCAAAGGGATTGACCGGATACTTGGCAGGGAGTTCTAGCAGGTCAAGGGAGTGACCAGATGCTAGGGATGAAGTACCAATAGGTCAAGGTTGACCGGATATTGGTTTGGAAGTCTTGGGACTTGGTTTGGGCAAAAACCAAGCTCTGGATCGGTCACCAGACCGATCCAGTGATACCTTGTTTTCTCTGATCGGTCTGATGACCGATCAGATACCGAACAGAAGCTCTCTGTTCGGTTACTGATCGGTCTGGTGACCGATCAGCAAGCGAACAGAGGCGAAAAGAAAGGCAGGCTGATCGGTCCACAGACCGATCAGGAGACGATGTCGCGGAAGCACAGCCAGAGTTAGGATCGGTCTGTGGACCGATCCAGCTGTGTCCTGATCGGTCCACAGACCGATCAGAGTACGCACAGTAGGCTCTGTGCACTGACTGATCGGTCTGGGGACCGATCAGCACAGGTCCTGATCGGTCCGTAGACCGATCAGAGTTCTAGCCGTTGCGACGCAACGACTAGTTTCTTCGCTGTTTCTCCTTCGCAGGTATAAAGGGGCTGAGGGCTTCTACAAGGCGTGGCCTTCCTTTCTTCTTGAGCTTCTGCTCTTCGACTACTGAGCTGCTGGTGTGCTCTTGAGCTTTGCTGAGCTCTCATCGCTGCTGAAGCTCTGCGTGAGTTTCCTGCTGGTGTTCTAGCTGCTGGATCTGAGAAGCTGCTGCTTCATCAAGGTTCCAGTCGACAACAAGAGGCAAGCAAGTGTTTTACAATTTCTATTGTTCTTGTTTGTTGTCTCTATTGTTGTACTCCTTTGTTTGCTGTTGCAAAAGATTGTGGTGAGGTTTCTCCACCCACAAGGAGTATATTATTAGCCGGTTCTCCGGGGACTCATCCACCGACGGATTGAGAGGCTTCGTCCACCTTACGGACACGCCGAGGAGTAGGAGTATCATCTCCGAACCTCGTTACATCGACGCGTTGAGGTTTGATCTTCTTGTTTTCGTTTCCTTGTTTGTTTTTCCGCTGCGCTAACGAATTGTAGGAAGAAACGCGATCGATTTGGGGCGGCTATTCACACCCCCCCTCTCTAGCCGAGTACGAAGGATCCTAACAAGTGGTATCAGAGCGAGGCCGCTCTTCGACGGATCAACACCCGGGGGAGCACGGGCTAGAGATGGATCTCTATGGAGAAGACATCACTATTCCACCCTTCTACGAATGCGGCGACTTCGCGTATTGGAAGGTAAGGATGAAGTACTTTCTTATGACTAACATAATGAATTGGTTTTGTGTACAAGAAGGTTTTACTCCTCCGGTGGATAAGGAAGGAAAACCACTTGAGAAGAAGGAGTGGACAAGAGAACAAATTCACAAATCCGAAATCAATGAAGAGGTAACGAGAATAATTGAATTTTCATTGCCTACTAACATCTTGTGTAAGATAGGTTACAACAATGCCAAGGAATTATGGGATAACTTGGCCAAGTTCCATGAGGGAAGCTCAAATTCAAGCCATGAAGAGGAGCTAAGTGAGCCAAGTAGCTCACATCATGGAGGAGAAGATTTAGAAGTTGAGGGCCACTCAACATCTAAAGAAGAAGAGGAGGAGAGTTCCTCTTCAAGATCGGAGCAAGAAGAAGAAGCTTCTACCTCCGGAAGGGATGAAGATGAGAGCGTTCATCCATCCTCAACCCTAGGTAACTCAAGCATTTTAATTTCTAGCAAATTACACATAATGTGCTTCGAGTGTAGGGAATTTGGACATTACAAGAGTAAGTGTCCAAAGAGGGTAAGAAAGACTCCACCGGCGCCAAAGCTCAAGGAAGCCGGAGTCCCGAAACGCAAGGGCAAGGAGCACATCGTGTGCTTCCAATGCAAGCAAAGGGGACACTATAGGAGTCATTGTCCGAGGGGGAGGCAACCTCACAAGGGCAAGAGACCGGGCACATCGATAGGGGGAGCTAAGGCAAACCCTAAGGTAACCTCTAAGGTTCATTTTTGCAACTCTAATAAAATGCATGCTAGGAATTTTATTGCACTTGTCGATAATAACAAGCATGATAACCTTAGGAATCAATACATGTGCTTAGGTGCCAAACATGTGAGCCTAGATAAGGATAACACTAGGAAAGCCAACCCTAGAATTACCTCATCTAAGGTTAAGGAGAACCTAGGTAGGAATCCCAAATCAACTAGACACATGCCTAGGAATGCCTCAAAGAAAAATGACAAATCAAAAATTGAGGTATTAGAGAAGGAGAATCAAGTCTTGAGGTCAAGACTTGATACTTTGAAAAGGCTCTTAAAAACATGGAGAAGTCATCTCTAGGGTTTAAGAGTCAAAAACCCAAGTCCAAGGACAAGAAAGGTTTGGGTCACAAACCTAAGTCCCAAATGGTGAAGCCCACTTACCACAATGTTCCATTTGATTATGGAACAAAACCTAGGGCTAGGAAGACCATTACCAAGGTCACAAGGGGAGTCACCCTTATAGTTGACCTTGATGAGACCCAAATGACCAAGGCTTTAAAGCCTAAGAGGGTCATTAGGAGGGTTGCTAGGGAAGTTATCCCTAGTGAATATTTAGTGAACCCAATGAGCTCAAATAGGTATTGGGTTCCTAGGAGCATCTTCTCTACCCCATAAATGGGTTAGAGAGTGTCAACTCCAATAAGAAGGGTAGTTAACCCAACTTTGAGGAAATTGACACTCAAGGAGCATTTTCAAGGTTTTGAGAACTTTTGAAAATGAAATGGAATTATCATTTACTCCTTTGAAGAGCTAAATGTGCCTAATGGTGGAAATATCATTTTTAATCTTAAGTGGCACAATTTGAGGAAAACCTAGAGAAATACCATAATTGGGATTTTGGTTTTCTCTTAGGGATATATGGGCAATCTAGGGTTAGATTTTAAGTTAGCTAAGGCTAAGGATACTTAGATAGGGATTTAGGTATTTTATTTGTGCTAACTTGCCATGATTGGTTGCCATATGCCATGCCATGACATCATATTTATTTTATTATCATTTGAAATGTCATGATAATGCTTAGGTTATCTATATGTCATGTGTTAGTTTCGTTTCAAACTTTATGCCATGACATCATGACATTGGCACATGTTTTCATTGATGATACCATTTTATGCCATGTCATCATCTCTTGCATTAGTAATCAATTGAATTGATTTAAGGATGAAAAACACACTTTGATATTGAGATCAAATTTGTGTTTAGAAAATGCATGAGACCTTAGTCTAAGATACCTAAACCCATATCTCACATCAAAATTGACTTGGATGTGTGTTGATACACTTTAAATGTGTGTGAGATATTAGGATCATGAGTTAGGATCAAGGTGCATAGTTCTTGTACCTAGATGAGCCTAATTCAAGAAAATTGGGATCATAGGGAAAGCTTGTGTACAAGTCATGTGCATATAGCCCTAAGATTGTGGTCCCAAATTAAAGGGTTTGAAATCATTTCAAAATTGTTTTGAAAAACCTTGATGAAGCTTTCCTAGTGATAGCATTCATCATTGAATATTGTGATACAAAGTTGACTTAACTTTGAACTATTTCAAAGTTTTTGAATTTTATATCAAGATTTGAAAATGGAAGTTATTCTCATAGAAAACTATTTTTCCATGATAGTATATGTTATGAGGAATGTATCCTCAAAATTTCACATTTTTTCGAATTGTCTGGAATTTTCTAGGAGTTTCTGAATTTCGGGAAGGAAATTTCAGAAATCTGCCTATCAGAGTCTGGATCGGTCTGGGGACCGATCCAGGTAAGTCCTGATCGGTCTGCGGACTGATCCAGTGAAGCATGGATCGGTCTGCAGACCGATCCAGTAGGTTCCAGTAGCACGAGTGAGATCTGGTGAAGGCCTGATCGGTCTGGGGACCGATCCATGGGGTTTCTGATCGGTCTGGGGACCGATCAGAGCGTGCCAGTTTCTGATTTCAGCTGGTGTCTGAAATTTCAGTTATGGAAGTGGTGTTTTTGGATTTCTAAAGGTTTGGAACTCTCTAAGACATTGTTGGTGCAATGGTCAAGGGGGAGTTGACCTTGAGGGGGAGTTTTACCTAATTGTCAAGGGGGGAGTTGACTTTTAGGGGGAGTTTTTACTCCAAAAGACTTTTAAGGATTAGTGATATGAGATTATCACTAAGTTGATTGTTGAGTTTAGTATCAAGGAGGAAATTAAGAGTTTCAAATGAAAGGTATGGGACTTTCATTAGGAAGAAACTCTTGACCTTGATACCCTCCTTGTTCTTTTTGATGTGTGTCAAAAAGGGAGAGTGTTCATTGGAGAATTATCAGAAAACCCAAGTTAGGTTATCGGGTTAACCTAAGTTAGGGAAAGAATGTCAAGGAATGTTCAAGGAAGAACATTGGAATTCTTTTTGATGTGTGTCAAAAAGGGGGAGAATTATTGGAGAACTCAAGTTAGGTTATTGGGTTAACCTAAGGGGAGAATGTCCAGAGAATGTTCAAGGAAAGAACATTGGACATTGGAAGATGATTGAAAACCTAAGTTAGGTTATCGGGTTAACCTAACTTGATTATGATTTTGTCAAACATCAAAAAGGGGGAGATTGTTGGTGCAACCTTAGGTCAAGGTTGACCTGGTTGACCCGACTCGAGTTGACGTGACTCGAGTTGTATTTTGATGTTTGACTTGGGAAGATTGTCGGGGCAACCTTAGGTCAAGGTTGACCTAGTTGTGTTGCATGTTGATGTTTGACACTCGTGAGAGAGTTCTATTCTTGATGTGGGACAAGAATAGATGTTTGGGAGATTATTGGTGCAACCGTAGGTCAAGGTTGACCTGGTTGACCTGATTCGGGAAAAGTCCAAGTATGAAGACTTGGCACGGAAAAGTCCAAGCAGGGAGCTTGGCACTGGAAATGTCCAAGTATGGAGACTTGGCACTGGAAAAGTCCAAGCAGGGAGCTTGGCACGTGAAAAGTCCAAGTATGGAGACTTGGCACGGGGAAAGTCCAAACAGGGAGTTTGGCACGGGGAAAAGTCCTGGTGAGTGAAGCCAGGCAGTCGGGAAATCCTGGTGAGTGAATCCAGGTGAAAATCCTAGTGAGTGAAGCTAGGTGAAGGTGAAAGTCCTGGTGAGTGAAGCCAGGCATTCGGAAAATCCTGGTGAGTGAAGCCAGGTGAAAATCCTAGTGAGTGAAGCTAGGTGAATGGGAAAGTCCTAACTGGGATGTTAGGCAGTGTGGAAAGTCCTGGTGAGTGAAGCCAGGCAGTGGGAAAGTCCTGGTGAGTGAAGCCAGGCAGTGAGAAAGTCCTAACTGGGATGTTAGGCAGTGTGGAAATCCTGGTGAGTGAAGCCAGGTGAAAGTCCTGGTGAGTGAAGCCGAGCAAGGAAAATCCGGATGGATCGGGGATGATCGGACTTATGGTGTTGGAAAGTCCAAGTAGGTCAAAGGATTGACCGGATACTTGGCGGGAGTTCTAGCAGTCAAGGGTGACCGGATGCTAGGGATGAAGTACCAATAGGTCAAGGTTGACCGGATATTGGTTTGAAGTCTTGGGACTTGGTTTGGGCAAAAACCAAGCTCGGATCGGTCACCGACCGATCGGTGATCTGTTTTCTCGATCGGTCGATGACCGATCGATATCGAAGCTCGTTGATTCTTGTCGATCGGTGACCGATCGCAGCAACAGAAAAGAAAGGCGGTGATCGGTCCGCGCATCGATCTGATCGATGCAGGGACCGATCGAGACGATGTCGCGAAGCACGCCGAGTTAGGATCGGTGCGTGGACCGATCCAGGTTCTGATCGGTCCACGATCGATCGTAGTACGCATGAGGCTCGTACGATCGATCGGTCGGGGACCGATCGACAGTCTGATCGGTCCGTGACCGATCGAGTTCTAACCGTTGCGACGCAAGCGACTAGTTTCTTCATTTCTCCTTCGCGGTATAAAG
The DNA here is from genome assembly GCF_018446385.1 of Zingiber officinale. Lineage (NCBI taxonomy): Eukaryota > Viridiplantae > Streptophyta > Magnoliopsida > Zingiberales > Zingiberaceae > Zingiber > Zingiber officinale. The sequence continues at coordinate 74,535,453 of NC_055990.1, forward strand.
GGGCTGAGGGCTTCTGGCGTGGCCTTCCTTTCTTCTTGAGCTTCGCTCTTCGACTACTGAGCTGCTGGTGTGCTTTTGCTGAGCTCTCATTGTGCTGAAGCTCTGCGTGAGTTTCCTGCTGGTGTTCTAGCTGCTGGATCTGAGAAGCTGCTGCTTCATCAAGGTTCCAGTCGACAACAAGAGGCAAGCAAGTGTTTTACAATTTCTATTGTTCTTGTTTGTTGTCTCTATTGTTGTACTCCTTTGTTTGCTGTTGCAAAAGATTGTGGTGAGGTTTCTCCACCCACAAGGAGTATATTATTAGCCGGTTCTCCGGGGACTCATCCACCGACGGATTGAGAGGCTTCGTCCACCTTACGGACACGCCGAGGAGTAGGAGTATCATCTCCGAACCTCGTTACATCGACGCGTTGAGGTTTGATCTTCTTGTTTTCGTTTCCTTGTTTGTTTTTCCGCTGCGCTAACGAATTGTAGGAAGAAACGCGATCGATTTGGGGCGGCTATTCACACCCCCCCCTCTCTAGCCGAGTACGAAGGATCCTAACAAGCATCACATGTCAAAAGTATAAGACTCTTAGACCCATGTACAAATAATTTGAATCCATGGGATGAGGAAGTAATACATGGGCTAGGTGTGACATAATCAGCCTATTGGAGACTCACACATAGACCATGTCTTTAACTAAGTGGGTATAAGATGAGTGAAAGGAATGAGGTACAACTAATTGTAGCTGCAATAAGTATCAGAAGTGGTTATAGAATCAACAGTTTGATTTTCCAGTTAATTGGGGATTATGTGGCAAAAGGTGATTCGCTCACCCCCAGCACCGCCAACCCATCCCTAGGCCATCACAGAGAAGGTAAATCATGAGTGACTACTAGCCATTAGTATAGGTGGACAAGATATAGGGAAGGCATGCTTGGACACGCCGAGTTTTGACTCCAATGCCTCAAGTGGCAACACTCCATGTCATAACTGTTGGGTTTTTCGGGTCACAAAAACCGCTTTTTGCGTTGTGGAAACCCCGAATGTCATACTACTGGATCCGTGCGAAGTTATAAAATTTTGTAAAAACTTCATGTACATGTTTTCTAGCCTAGATCTACACTAGATCTACAAGGAAGAGACTTATACCTTTGTAGTGAAGCCCTTCGCGTATCCCGCTCATCCAAGGTTCGCCGGATCTCAAGGTTGTCAAGTGTAGAACCCTCTATGCGTACCCACACGAACAAATTGATGGAGAGAACCTCTAAAGATGTGCTAGCAACCTTAGAGGATCAACAATGGTGGAGGAGAGGGAGAGAAGAAAGGTAGAGAGGAAGAAGAAGGAGGTTACACAAAGCACCAAATGCTCCAAAAATGTGGCCGACCACATCAAAAGGGTTTTAAACCTCCATGGGATACCAAGGGTCACAACTCTTGGTCTCCCTCATGAGGTGGCACACACACATAAGTGGCCTTGATGATGTGGCACATCATCATTAGTCCACTTAATGCCAACTCACAAATGAGGTGGCAATAGTCAAGTCAAACTTAACCTTTCATCTTCCTCTCAAGTCAAGTCAAACTTGATCACTTCTCTCCCATGGTTGATCAAATCTAACCATTGGTTCAAGTCAATTTTAATTTAATGAATCTCTATTCATTGAATTAAATTGGGTCAATGAGTCTAAATCCAAATTAGACTCATTTAACACATGAACCAAATTGAGTCAAACTCAATTAGTTTACTTTGGATTACTCTTAATCCAATTTGGCTTATCACATGAACCTAATCCTCTTGGTTCATCAAATGAACATAACCTCCATCTAATTGGCCTTTGTATGTGACCCTATAGGTTCTTGTAACGTTGGCAATGCTCCTAAACCCTTTTAGAAGCATAAGTAATGAGCGGTATCTAGCAACACATCATTACTACCCAAGTTACAAGAATGTTGAGATCCAACATCACCTTGTGACTACTAATTGTGATCCTTCACAATATATGACAAGTGTCCTTCTATCCTTGACATCTAGATTGATCAATGTGAGACATAGACCGTGTCATCCTCTAATCAATCTAAATCTTGAATCCCAAGTAGACTCACTCAATCAAATGAGCTCAACATCTCATATTGACTCATTTGGGCATGGTCATGCACTTAGTGGTCTCACTCTATCAAGAATAATGATGTCACTCCCGTCATATAGGAGGGATAGATCCCATCTACATCACTCACATCCCTCTGCATAATTTGTTACATATCCAATAATCACCTTTATAGTCCACCCAATTACGGGTGACGTTTGACGAAGCTAAAGTATGTAACTCCTTATGTAGGGAACCATGGTGACTTCAAGTCCAAGGACTAATAGTCATACTAATAACCACATGAGAAAGTATATGACACTCATATAACGATCCATGATACTTTCTCATGGCGGATCATTCAGTAGACATACTCCAATGCATACCCATGTGTCAACTTGATATCTCCATATCCATGACTTGTGAGATCAAGTCATCGAGTTGACCTACATACTAGTCTCGTCGCATTAACATTGTCCCTGAATGTTAATACTTAACTAGGAATGATTAAGAGTAGTGTTCCCTATATCATCTAAATATCGATTCAACCAATCGATTGATATAGGTAAGAACCTTCTACTCAAGGACGCTATTATACTTAGTTATTAGGCACTAATACAAGTAAGCATAATAACCATAAACAAATGCCTTTATATACATAAGAAATATGATACAATGAGTCCATACAACAATCATCAAATGATTGGCTCTAGGGCTCTAACTAACAATCTCCCACTAGCACTAGTGCCAATTAATATAGGCTCTAAGGCCTAATGACCTAGTGTGACCATTATGCTTTCTCTGTGCCAAAGCCTTGGTCAAGAGATCTGCAATGTTAGCCTCAGTGGGTACTCTACAAATATTCACATCTCCTTTATCGATAATCTCTCGAATGAGATGGAAGCGCCGTAGTATGTGTTTGGTCCGCTAGTGTGAGTGAGGTTCCTTAACCTATGCAATTGCTTCATTGTTGTCACAATAGAGCTCAACCGAAGCAGCTATGCTAGGAACCACCCCAAGCTCAGTAATGAACTTACAGATCCAAACTGCCTCCTTTGCCACTTCTGATGCAGCAATATACTCGACTTCTACTGTAAAATCAGCAATTGTGTCCTGCTTCGAACTCTTCCAGCTCACAACACCACCATTTATACAAAACACGAACCCAGACTGCGATCGATAATCATCCTGGTCAGTTTGGAAGCTAGCATCACTATAACCCTTTATAGCTAGCTTGTCATCGCCTCCATATATCAAGAAATATTCTTTAGTCCTACTTAAGTACTTAAGAATATTCTTGACCACTATCCAGTGACTTTCACCTGGATCTGAATGGTATCTGCTCGTCATGCTCAAAGCATACGAGACATCAGGACGAGTACATAGCATGGCGTACATGATAGATCCTACAGCTGAAGCATAAGGGAACTGATCCATGCGGTCTCTCTCCTCTCTAGAAGAGGGACCTTGAGTCTTCGAAAGACTCACACCATGTGACATCGGCAGAAATCCCTTCTTGGAGTTCTGCATGGCAAACCGTAGTAGTACCTTGTCAATGTATGTACTTTGACTTAGGCCAAGCAATCTCTTAGATCTATCTTTATAGATCTGTATGCCTAGAATGCGGGATGCTTCACCTAAGTCCTTCATTGAGAAACAAGTCCCTAGCTAAGTCTTGACAGACTGTAGCAAAGGGATGTCCTTCCCAATGAGTAGCATGTCATCCATATACAATATAAGAAAGACAACTATGCTCCCAACAATCTTCTTGTAGACACAAGGTTCATCTTCATTTTTGATGAAACCAAACTGTTTGATTGCATCATCGAATCGAAGATTCCAACTCTGAGAAGCTTGCTTTAGTCCATAAATGGACCTATGCAGCTTGCATACTCTGCCAGTATGCTGTGGATCTACAAAACCCTCAGGTTGTGTCATGTACACATCCTCGAGTAGGTTTCCATTCAGAAACGCGGTTTTGACATCCATCTGTCATATCTCATAGTCATGGTATGCTGCAATAGCAAGCATGATCCGAATGGACTTAAACATCGCTATTGGAGAAAAGGTTTCATCATAGTCAATACCATGAATCTTCTTGAAACCTTTAGCTACCAAGCGACCCTTATAGATAAGTCCATCCATGTTGGTCTTTCTCTTAAAAACCAGTTACACCCAATGGGTTTTACCCCTTCAGGTGGATAAACCAAAGTCCATACTTGGTTGGTGTACATGGATTCCATCTCGGATCTCATGGCCTCTAGCCATTTCTCGGAATCTGGTCTCATCACAGCTTCCTGATAGGAGGTAGGCTCATCCTCAATGAGCACAACGTCATCATGGTCAGATAAGAGAAATGAATATCTATCAGGTTGACGACGTACCCTATCAGACCTGCGAAGAGGTAGGTCTACTTGAACTAGTTGTTGTTCCTCAACTCCTTGTGGAACAACATCATCCACAACACTTTGTGGTTCCAGTTCAACTTCCATTGAGGCTTCAGTGCTATAGTCCACATCTTGAACTTCTTCAAGATCGAACGTACTCCCACTAGTCTTTCTAGAAACAAAATCCCTTTCTAGAAATACCCCAGTCTTAACCACAACTATCTTGTATTGACTGGAAATGTAGAAGTAATATCCCTTCGTTTCCTTGGGATATCCAATAAAATAGCACTTATCAGATTTGAGTCCCAATTAGTCCGAGACTTGATGTCGAACGTAAGCCTCACAACCCCAAATCCTTATAAAAGACACCTGGGCATCTCTCCCAGTCCATATCCTATATGGTGTCTTTATTACAGCTTTAGATGGAACTCGGTTGAGAATGAAGGCTGCTGTGTCTAGAGCATAACCCCAAATATACATAGGAAGATCTGTGTGACTCATCATAGACCGTACCATATCTAATAAGGTACGATTCCTCCTTTCGGATACACCATTCCACTGTGGTGTTCCAGGAGGAGTGAGTTGGGATAGGATCCCACACTCAGCTAGATAGTCATGAAACTCATGGCTAAGGTATTCACCACCTCGATCTGATCGAAGTATCTTAATACTCTTGCCAAGATGGTTTTGTAATTTATTCTTGAATTCTTTGAACTTTTCAAAGGATTCTGACTTATGTGTCATCAAATACACATAACCATATCTACTGAAGTCATCAGTAAATGTAATGAAGTACCTATAACCACATCTGGTAGCGATATTGAAAGGGCCACATACATCACTATGTATAAGTCCTAACAAGTCAGTCGCTCTCTCACTGTGTCCACTAAAGGGAGTCTTGGTCATCTTGCCCAGTAGGCATGACTCACATGTCTCATATGATTCAAAATCAAATGAGTCGAGCAAATCATCCTTATGGAGCTAGGATAAGCGTTTGTCATTTATATGATCTAAGCGACAATGCCAGATATAGGTTTGGTTCATGTCATTTGATTTGAACCTCTTAGTACTTATGTTATAGATAGGGTTTTCAAGGTCTAGAATATAGAGTCCGTTCATCAGAGGTGCACTGTAATAGAAAATATGATTTAAATAAACTGAACAACATTTGTTCTTTATTATAAATGAAAAGCCTTTCTTGCCTAAACAAGAAAATGATATAATGTTCTTAGTCAAAGCAAGCACATAACAACAATCATTCAATTCTAGTACAAGCTCAGAGGGCAGAGATAGAGAATAAGTTCCTACAGCAACAGCAACAACCCGTGCTCCATTGCCTACTCGTAGGTCCACCTCGCCCTTCGTCAATGCCATGCTATTTCTCAGCGCCTGCACATTAGTACAAATGTGAGAAGCACATCTGGTATCTAATACCCATGATGAAGAAATAGATAGATTGACTTCTATAACATATATACTTGAAGTGGAAGTCTTACTTCTCTTCTTCTTAAGATCTTCCAAGTACACTTTATAGTTCCTCTTCCAGTGCCCGGTCTAACCGCAGTGGAAGCAGGTAGCATCTTTGGCAACCCCTCCTTTGGGTTTCAGTGCCTTGCCTTTACCCTTGGCTTGGGACTTTCCCTTACCTTTGGGCTTGCCCTTGCCCTTGTGTTTCTGAACCATCAGAATAGAGTTGGGCTTAACCTTCTTAAGGTTGAGCTCAGCAGTTCTTAACATGCTAAGCAGCTCAGGCAGTGGCTTGTCAATTTCGTTCATGTTGTAATTTAGAACAAATTGACTATAGCTATCAGGCAAGGACTGCAAGATCAGGTCAGTGGCCAGCTCTTGGCCAAGTGGGAATCCCAACCTCTATAGGTTCTCTATGTACCCAATCATTTTGAGTACATAGGGGCCTACGGGAGTCTCATCTTACATCTTGCACTGAAACAGTACCTTAGAGATCTCGAATCTCTCGTGCCTCGCTTGTCCTTGATATAGTTGACAAAGATGTTCAACCATATCATAAGCGCTCATCAACTCGTGTTGCTTCTGAAGCTCAGAGTTCATGGTCGCGAGCATAAGACATGACACATCTAATGCGTCATCTTGATGCTTCTTGTAAGCATCACGATCAGCTCGCGTGACAGTGGCAGGAGGTGCCTCAGGAATGGGCTACTACAGGACGTACAGTTTTCGTTCCTGTGTGAGAACTATTCTCAGGTTCCTGTACCAGTCCAGGAAGTTAGTTCCATTGAGCTTGTCCTTATCGAGGACAGAACGTAGGGAGAAGGAGTTCGTGTTTGACGACATGGTAATCTACAACAGAAAAATGCAGAAAAATAAATATCATATTCCAATTAATCATCTAATTAGGCCTTTAATTAAATGATGCTCCCACCGGATTCTATAATTCAAGTAGGACAAGATCCACATCATACTACGCCTTGAGTTAGCTTTGGCTAAATCGCCCAAGACTTAGTATAATCGGTAGGTAACTAATTACCAATTACATCTCTATGCAACTCTTGTTTATAGGATCAAGATCCGCATATATATTAAAACTTGAGTTAGCTTTGTCTAAATCGCCCAAGAATTAATATAAATGTGATTTTGACCTATCTACCAACCATTGGAAAATGCCTATAGTTAAACTTGATCCAATTGAGTTAACTAGTTACTCAATCTAATTGAGTTGTACTCACTCATGCGTTGATAGGCGGGACCAAGATTGTCCCTCTGCACCCTACCAAGATAATATGTGTTGCTCTGCTTTGGCAGATTCAACAACAACATGTGATCGAGGTAGTGATGGGTATCATAGCATAGTAGGCATTTCGAGTTGATACGAATGATATCTAATCTAATCGACGATGTGTATTATATACATGATTTAGATCTAATCTAATCGTGGAGGTGCATCATGTGCGCGATTTAGATCTAATCTAATTGTTAAGGCACTAATTAATTACTAATCTAGCATGCATCACATACACACACACAAGAAATTAATTAAATTTTGTGATTAATCATGGCCCTACTACGATCTTCTCAAGCCAATGAGAAGATCGGTTGGTCAACCTAGGGTCAATAGCTTCCTCAAGCTCCTCCCTTTGATTGTCATGTGTTGCCCGCACACTCCTCGTAACTCCATCTCGAGTGGACCTTTCACCGCTCCAATTTTGTACACTACAAAAGATGAAACTCGAGTTACATTCGAGTCTAAAAATTATTTTACAATAGGAATATAAATAGAAGGGCACGACATGCAGGTCGCGAATCAAATACAACATGCACAAACACAAAAAATGGCGCGCAAGCCATATTATGAATTACAACACATATTTCCAATCAAATTGGGTTCTTTGGGCCATGACCATCACAAAATGATACATAATTCTAAATTATGTGATTTCCATAAATTTCTGTAATTTTTCTAATATTTTTACGATTTTATGAGTCGCAACTTCCCGGCGGTCCCAATTAGCGATTTTCGGGCGCAATCGCGGAACGAAGTCCCTTGCGGGGTTAGGGGCAGCACCCCTACTTGCGATATAACCATCGCAAGTGTTCCTAAGCGATCCTACAGCACCTTAGCCCACTGTCCCAAATCATTTTGGGCGAGACCTTGCCGATTCGGAAGGTGTTTCTCGGTAGTCGAAGCCTACAAGTGTTCAAACACTTGTTGCTTCGCTTCTACGAGAAAAATACCCATAAAATACACAAAAATCATAAAATTACAGAAAGTTATAGAACAGATATTTTTCATAAAAATACAAATAAAACACGTACATGCTTCGCACGTGGCTCTGATACCACTGTTGGGTTTTTCGGGCCGCAAAAATCGCTTTTTGCGTTGCGGAAACCCCGAATGTCATGCCACCGGATCCGTGCGAAGTTATAAAATTTCGTAAAATCTTCGTGTACATGTTTTCTAGCCTATATCTACACTAGATCTACAAGGAAGAGACATATACCTTTGTAGCGAAGCCCTTCGCGTATCCCGCTCGTCCAAGGTTCGCCGGATCTCAAGGTTGTCAAGTGTACAACCCTCTATGCGTATCCACACGAACAAATCGATGGAGAGAACCTCTAAATATGTGCTAGCAACCTTAGAGGATCAGCAATGGTGGAGAAGAGGGAGAGAAGAAAGGTAGAGAGGAAGAAGGAGGTTACACAAAGCACCAAATGCTCCAAAAATATGGCAGGCCACATCAAAAGGGTTTTAAACCTCCATGGGATACTAAAGGTCACAACTCTTGGTCTCCCTCATGAGGTGGCACACACACATAAGTGACCTTGATGATGTGGCACATCATCATTAGTCCACTTAATGTCAACTCACAAATGAGGTGGCAATGGTCAAGTCAAACTTGACCTTTCATCTTCCTCTCAAGTCAAGTCAAATTTGACCACTTCTCTCTCATGGTTGATCAAATCTAACCATTGGTTCAAGTCAATTTTAATTTAATGAATCTCTATTCATTGAATTAAATTGGCTCAATGAGTCTAAGTCCAAATTAGACTCATTTAATACATGAACCAAATTGAGTCCAACACAATTAGTTTACTTTGGATTACACTTAATCCAATTTGGCTCATCACATGAACCTAATCCTCTTGGTTCATCAAATGAACATAACCTCCATCTAATTGGCCTTTGTATGTGACCCTATAGGTTCTTGTAACGTTGGCAATGCTCCTAAACCCTTTTAGAAGCATAAGTAATGAGCGGTATCTAGCAACACATCATTACTACCCAAGTTACAAGAATGTTGAGATCCAACATCACCTTGTGACTACTAATTGTGATCCTTCACAATATATGACAAGTGTCCTTCTATCCTTGACATCTAGATTGATCAATGTGAGACATAGACCGTGTCATCCTCTAATCAATCTAAATCTTGAATCCCAAGTAGACTCACTCAATCAAATGAGCTCAACATCTCATATTGACTCATTTGGGCATGGCCATGCACTTAGTGGTCTCACTCTATCAAGAATAATGATGTCACTCCCGTCATATAGGAGGGATAGATCCCATCTACATAACTCACATCCCTCCGCATAATTTGTTACATATCCAATAATCACCTTTATAGTCCACCCAATTACGGGTGACGTTTGACGAAGCTAAAGTATGTAACTCCTTATGTAGGGAACCATGGTGACTTCAAGTCCAAGGACTAATAGTCATACTAATAACCACATGAGAAAGTATATGACACTCATATAACGATCCATGATACTTTCTCATGGCGGGTCATTCAGTAGACATACTCCAATGCATACCCATGTGTCAACTTGATATCTCCATATCCATGACTTATGAGATCAAGTCATCGAGTTGACCTACATACTAGTCTCGTCGCATTAACATTGTCCCTGAATGTTAATACTTAACTAGGAATGATTAAAAGTAGTGTTCCCTATATCATCTAAATATCGATTCAACCAATCGATTGATATAGGTAAGAACCTTCTACTCAAGGACGCTATAATACTTAGTTATTTGGAACTAATACAAGTAAGCATAATAACCATAAACAAATGCCTTTATATACATAAGAAATATGATACAATGAGTCCATACAACAATCATCAAATGATTGGCTCTAGGGCTCTAACTAACAATAACCACTGCACCACCCTGATGGGATGGTTAATTAGGGATCATGATATTCTACTAGGTGTTACTTATGATGGAATAGTAGATGATAAGATAATCAATTAACCTCCTACACGTGGCACTGTTGCCTTGGCCATATAAGTAAGAAACGTATGTCTGAATTACATAAGTGTGAAATTCTGGAATCATTTAAAATTAATTTACTTGATACATGTGCTTCATGCTTAAAATACAAGATGACTAAGTTACCTTTTATAGGAAAAGGTGAACAAGAGAATGACATGTTGGGCCTTATACATACTGATATGTGTGGACCTATGTCAACTCATGCACTAGGAGGTTATTGCTACTTCATTACCTTCATCGATGATTACTCATAATTTGGGTTTGAGTATTTATTAAAATATAAATCTGAGGCCTATGAAAGGTTTAAAGAATTCAAAAATAAAGTATAAAAATATTTTGACAAAGATATCAAAATACTTTGATTCGATCGAGGTGGTGAATCTTTAAGTCAAGAGTTTCAAGATTATCTTAGAAATAATGGAATGTTGTTTAAATGGACTCTACCTCGCATGCCACAACACAATGGTGTGTCTAAAAGGTGAGACCAAGCCTTGTTGGATATGATTATGTCAATGATGAATCATGTTAGTCTTCTCAAAATCCTTTAGGGGTTTTGCACTTGAGACAACTGTTTGCTTACTAAATAGTGTTCCGACTTAGGTAGTCTCTGCTACTCCATTTATGAAATGATCTAGTAAAAATCCTTATTTATCTTATTTGAAGATATGAGGTTGTCCTACTCTTGTGAAGAGGATAGTATCAGATAAGTTAGATGTTAAGTTTGATAAATGTTTATTTATTGGTTAACTTAAGAAAACTAATAGTTATCAATTCTATCATCCCTTATAATAAAAAGGTGTTTATTTTAAAGCATGTTGTATTTCTATAGAAATAGTGTCTCTTGTAGAAAAATAGTGGGAGTAAGGTTGAACTAAGAGTAGTTCAAGTGACTCCAATAGACACAGATGAGATGCAAAATCATGAACCATAGTTGATTACTCATTTGGATAAGATAACAGCTAAATCTGTTGATACACCACTTCTTCATAGATCTAGTAGGATACATCTAATTCACAAGAGATATGGATTTCTCATAAGTGAATTGAGAGATGTATTACTCACTAAGGATAAGAAGTCTACTAGTTATGAAGAAGTTCAGAAAGGGTCTCATGGTTTGAAAACCATGAAATAGGAAATGGATTCCATGTATGAAAACCAAGTTTGGAACTTAGTGGATCACCTGAAGGTATGGTACCTAGTGGATGTAAGTAAGTTTTCAAGAGGAAAAATTGACATGGATGTGAGTTTGATTTTTCACAAAATCCTAATGAACCTTGGGTGTACAAGAAGGTTAGTGGGAGTGCGGTTATGTTCCTAGTGTTATATGTTGATGACATATTGCTCATAGAAAATGATGTACCTATTCAATAGTCAGTTAAAGTTTGGTTGTCCAAAATATTTTCCATGAAAGACATAAGAGAAGCAACTTATATCTTTAGGATTAAAATCTGTATAGATAGATCATAAAGGTTACTTAGTCTTTCACAGTTTACATACATTGATAAAGTGCTAAAATGCTTTAGAATGGAAGAATCTAAGAAAGGTTGTCTTTCCATGTGACATGGGATTTACCTTTCGAAGTCTATGTACCCAAGCACATAAGACAAGAGGATTCACATGATCTAGATCTTATATGCATTAGCTATAGATCAATCATGTATACTATGTTATGTACGTAGCTTGGTATATCGTATTCTATGAGTGTCACAAATAGATATCAATCAGATCCAGACATGGATCATTGGGTGGCTATCAAGGCAATCCTTAAGAACCAAGGATTTATTTTGGGTATATGGAGAGGGTTATATGATTATACATGGGTAAACTGATACCAGATTCTAGATGGACAAGGATGATTCTAAGTCCCAATCTAGATACATATTTATCTTAAAAAATAAGCGAAATTAGTTGGAAAGTGTTGGTGCAGGAAGCATCTGACGATCGAACCTATGTTTTGATTATATCAAAGGATCCAAAGTTAAATTGTTTTGTTACCTAATGTGTTTGAATGAGTTTACAAGAAATCCCTAAGTGTACATAGGTAAAAGTCCTAGCTGCGGTTAGGCAGGTGGAAAACCCTAGGGGGAGGTAACCCTATGTCTTAGGCGGTGGTAACCCTAGGTGAGAAGTCTTAATGGGTCGAGGGCTTCGGACAAAAGTCCTAGGGTCGAGGACTCTAAGTGGAAAGTCTTGGTATCACGAACCAGGTGAAAGATTGGGCAGGTCATGGAGCGGGCGTCCAACGAAAAGTCATGGAGCCTCGGGCACTGAGCAAAAGTCCAATTGATCTAGAGGATCAACTGGCAATAGGTAAATTCTCCTAAGTGGAGTAGGTGAGGACGCATTCCCAGGTGAGGGAACAGTAGGCGTCGGTTCGACCTAGGATTTTCGGTCAGAAATTCGAAGAACCGGACAGTCCGGTGATTGTCAAATTCTTATGGTTAATTTATTTTGTTGTACTAAACTCTATCTTATAGGATATGTTTTATATTTTGGACTAACCCATCTTGCAGGGGGTGAAAAAGAAGCATAAGACTCAGATGAACAGTCCTGAGGCGCCCTGTATGGAGCTTGAAGGCGCCTCAAGTCACTAGTTGAAGACCTTCATGCAGCAAGGCAGAGGGCGCCCTCATGGAGCTTGAGGGCACCCTGGATGCTGAGCAAAGGGAACCCTCATCGATCTTGAGGGCGCCCTGGACATAGGTGGAAGGCGGCCTCCATGCAGTTGGAGGCGCCCTCAGGAGGATAAGCCGTGAAGAAGTCAAGGCTTATCGATGTTGCATTTTTGGCGGGGTTGAGGGCACCCTCTATGGTGTTGGAGGCGTCCTCCACGAGCTATAAAAGGCAATCTCAAGCAGTAGCAAGGAACAACAATGAAAATGGAATCCATCTTCCGTGCACTGCTCGAAGAACCACCCGATAAAGCTGTAGCAAGACACCGACAACCTGAACCCTCGAATTCCCTATTCTTAAAGTTGTTGGTATATTTTCTTACTGTACTTAATTGTTGTATTCTAAAATTGTACTCTTGTAAACATATAGTGATTGTCCAAAGTAAACGCTCAACGAGCGTGGGCCTTGGAGTAGGAGTCGCCCCAAGCTCCGAACCAAGTAAAAAATCCTTAGTGTTTGTGCTTGTACTGTTTACTTTTTAGCTGCATTTACTCTTAGTTTTCCGAAATGAACGTGAAAGCCACGAGCATTATTCACCCCCCCTCTACCGCTTTCAATCCAACAATTGGTATCAGAGCGGGGTAGCTTTGAATTGGTGCAACCACCATTTAACCAATATTTTCGTGATAGTTTTTAATTTTTTGGAGTCAATTGAAATCGGTATAATTGCCGCCTTCTGATTCTTTTTTTTTGCAATTGAAAATTTTGCTCGAAGTTGGTGCAACACCACTCGAGTTCACGTGTTTATTTTTCTTAATCCCGCACTACTAATCCAAGACTAAGTCTTGCAACAAATTTTTTGTTTTTCCTTGTGTGCAAGATCTCCTTTACTATAATGGCCCATCAAGAAAGCTACAGCAGAGCCCGCCCTCCGCTCTTCATCGATGAGGACTTTAGCTACTGGAAGGGTTGAATGGTGTCATACCTCCAAACTCAATTAGAAATGTGGATAATCATCAAGACTGGGATCACACTTCCACTCGACAGCTCGAGAAAACCTATACCATGCGAAAACTGGGATGCAAGCATAATCAAGAAAGTCGAGGCCAACGCCAAAGCAACCTACACCCTCCAATGCGGCCTTACAAAGGAGGAGCTAAATCGAGTTGACCCATTCTCAAGCACGAAAGAGCTATGGGAAAAACTGATCAAGCTGCACGAGGGCACATCTGACACAAAAGTAAGTAAGCGCGACCTACTCTTTAATAATTTATATAACATTAAAATGCAGGAAGGAGAGACAGAAAACCAGCTTCACGCGTGAATTCAAGACCTGCTGGATGGATTCCATGCAATTGGACAGAAAGTGGAAAACCGCGACATTATAAGGTACACACTTAATGCCTTTCCGAGGAACACCTTGTGGGCATCCATGGTTGATACCTACAAAGTGTCCAAGGATCTTTCTCAAATTAAATTAGATGAACTTTTTTCTGAATTTGAATTGCATGAACAGACTAATGTATGTCTGGCTGAGAAAGGTGTTGCATTATTTGCAGGTACAAGCAAGACGAAGGAGGCAAGAAAGAAGCATCAGATCGAACCCGAGTCCTAAGAAGAACCGGGCTCAGATAATGATGACGACGAGGTAGAAGCCAAACTCATCAACCTAGTATGCAATCTCTACAGAAAGAAGAAGGGGCTCACAAAGAGGATATCAAGAAGGTGGTTCAGTTCAAAAAGGTAAAGTTCGAAGTAACCTGCTACGGGTGCAATCAAAAGGGACACATCAAGGACAATTATCTGAACCTAAAAGAAGTAAAGAAGTAGAGAAAGAAGAAACCCCTACAAGCCACATGGGATGAGTCCTCTTTAGAAGATTCCAATGAAGAGCTCGAGTAGACGAGCTTCCTTGCACTGACGGCCCGGGAACACATCGATGAATCAGAGACCGAGAGCGAATCAAAAGCTAAGTCTGAGTGAAGCCACGGATCCATATCCGTTTCCGAAAGGCCTAAACCCACTATAAGTGCTTTTCAAATAAATAAATTATACAGTTTAGTTAATTATTTGTTGCATAACTTAGCTAAATCGAATGTCCAGGTCAAGTCACTTCAAAAGGAAGTAACATTCCTTAAAAAAAAAGGTAGATCCGCTACCTTAGCGACCCCCCTAGTGTCGGCCCCACGGATATGGAGGGAGGTTCATGCAGGTACACAGGCCATAGGCGCATGGCGGGGTAAACCCCAGGTCGTCAGTTCCTGAGAATCGACCCCTGGCCATTACGCCAGAGATACCATGCACCCACCGTCTGCGCTACGCCCTGGGGGCAAGTAACATTCCTTAAAGAAGTGACTAACCGTAGCTCCTTGACTGATCTTGATCAGACTGGAACCTCAACTCAAGTCCAAAAGCTTGAGGAAGAGAATTCTAGCCTGAAAAATCAAGTCAAGGAACTAAAGACATGTTGGAATGGTTTACTCTGGGTTCCAAGAATCTTAATCTAATTCTTGGAAAATAGCGAGGCATTTACAACTAAATTGGAATTGGATTTAAGGCCAAACAAAAATATAGATCTTATTTGTCTATATTTGTTGGGTTCGTCGGGCCGCGAAAACCACTTTTTCGCGTCGCGGAAACCCCGAGTCACCCGAAGCCATGGATCTCGTGCAAAGATTCGTAAACAAAAAACTTTTCGAAAAACCTTTTCTTGTACGAGTTTGTAAAACTTTAGATCTACACTAAAGTTAAGATCATTACCCTTGATGCGCGCCCCACGCGAATCCCGCTCGTCCAAATGTTGCCGGATCTCAAGACCGTCAAGCGCACTAGAAGTATCCACACGGACACACTAGATGGAGGTGACCAAAAACCAATGTGTGCTAGCACCTATGTGGTTCGGCCAAGGAAGGAGGAGAGGGAGAGAGCAAGAAGAACTCTAGGAGGAAGAAGAAGGAATGAATGATGGAATAATATCAAAATGAAAATTATTCTACACATTCAAGTGGCCGGCCACCTTCACATGTGCAACTCCCATTTCCACATTAAGTGCAATTAATGTGGAGCCATTAAAGAGTTGTAACCCCCATGAGGTGGCACTCTAGGATGATGTGGATCAACACTATTGGTCCACATCTTGCCACCTCACTAAATGACATGGCAACAAGTGTAACTCCTCATTTAATGTGGGCCGGCCACATTAAATGCTATGGAGGCTTGTAACCTCCATGAGGTGGCACACATTGATGATGTGGAGCAATCCTATTGGTCCACATCTTACCAACTCACTAGTGATGTGGCAAAAAGTCAAGTCAAACATGACTTTTTCTCTTCCTCTCAAATCAAGTCAAACTTGATTAAATCTCTCTCATGGTTGATCTAATCCAACCATATGATTCAAGACAACTTAATATAATGAATCTAATTCATTAAATTAAGTTGATTTAATGAGTCATAATCTAAATTAGACTCATTGAATACATGAATCAACTTGAGTCCAACTCAATTAGCCCAATTTGGATTACTCTTAATCCAATATGATTCATCAAATGAATCTAATCCTCTTAGTTCATCATATGAACCAAATCTCCATCTAATTATCCTTAGTGTGTGACCCTATAGATTCTTGTAACGTTGGCAATGCCCTAAACCCATTTAGGAGCATAAGTAATGAGCGGTATCTAGCAACACATCATTACTACCCAAGTTACAAGAATGTCGAGATCCGACATCACCTTGTGACTACCAATTGTGACTCCTCACAAAATATGTGACATTGTCCTTCTATCCTTGACATCTAGATTGATCAATATGAGGCATAGACCGTGTCATCCTCTAATCAATCTAAATCTTGAACTCCAAGTAGACTCACTCGATCAAATGAGCTCAACATCTAATGTTGACTCATTTGGGCATGACCATGCACTTCGTGGTCTAACTCTATCAAGAATATTGATGTCGCTCCCGTCATATGGGAGGGATAGATCACATCTACATCACTCACATCCCTCTGCATAATTTGTTACATACCCAGTAATCGCCTTTATAGTCCACCCTGTTACGGGTGACGTTTGACGAAACTAAAGTACATAACTCCTTATGTAGGGATCCATGGTGACTTCAGGTCTAAGGACTAATAGTCATACTAATAGCCATATGAGAAAGTATATGACACTCATATAACGATCCATGATACTTTCTCATGGCGGGTCATTCAGTATACATTCTCCAATGTATACCCATGTGTCAGCTTGATATCTCTATATCCATGACTTGTGAGATCAAGTCATCGAGCTGACCTACATGCTAGTCTTATTGCATTAACATTGTCCCTGAATGTTAATACTCGACTAGGAATGATTTAGAGTAGTGTTCCCTATATCATCTCACTATTGATTCAACTAATCGATTGATATAGGTATGAACCTTCTACTCAAGGACGCTATTATACTTAGTCTATTTGGCACTAATACAAATAAGTATAATAACCAAACAAATGCCTTTATTAATATACAAGAATATGATACAATGAGTCCATACAGTTATCGAATGATTGGCTCTAGGGCTCTAACTAACAATCTCCCACTAGCACTAGTGCCAATCAGTATAGGCTCTAAGGCCTAATGACCTAGTGTGACCATCATGCTTTCTCTGTGCCAAAGCCTTGGTCAAGGGATTTGTGATGTTAGCCTCTGTAGGTACTCTGCAAATCTTCACATCTCCTCTATCGATAATCTCTCGAATGAGATGGAAACGTTGTAGAACTGCTGTGAACTCTGCCAGCTCATAGCACTACCATTCAAGCAAAACACGAACCTCGACTGTGATCTTTAATCATCCTGATCGGTCTGGAAGCTAACATCACTGTAACCCTTTACAGCTTGCTTATCATTGCCTCCATATATCAAGAAATATTCTTTAGTCCTTCTTAAGTAATTAAGAATATTCTTGACCGCTATCTAGTCACTTTCACCTGGATCTGATTAGTATCTGCTCGTCATGCTCAAAGCATACGAGACATCAGGTTGAGTACATAGCATGGCGTACATGATCGATCCTATGGCTGAGGCATAAATGATCTGATCCATGCGGTCTCTCTCCTCTCTAGAAGAGGGACCTTGAGTCTTCGAAAGACTCACGCCATGTGACATCGGCAGAAATCCCTTCTTGGAGTTCTGCATGGCAAACCGTAGGAGTACCTCATCAATGTATGTACTCTGACTTAGGCCAAGCAATCTCTTAGATCTATCTCTATAGATCTGTATCCCAAGAATGCGGGATGCCTCACCTAAGTCCTTCATTGAGAAGCAACTCCCTAGCCAGGTCTTGACAGACTAAAGCATAGGGATGTCCTTCCCAATGAGTAGTATGTCATCCACATACAATATGAGGAAGACAACTATGTTTTCTACAACCTTCTTGTAGACACAAGGCTCATCTTCGTTCTTGATGAAACCAAACTGTTTGATCGCATTATCGAATCGAAGATTCCAGCTCCGAGAATGGCCTCTAGCCATTTCTCGGAATCTGGTCTCATCACAGCTTCCTGATAGGTGGTGGGCTCATCCTCTATGAACACAATGTCATCATGGTCAGACAAGAGAAATGAGTATCTCTCAGGCTGACGACGTACCCTATCAGACCTGCGAAGAGGTATGTCTACTTGAACTGGTTGTTGTTCCTCAACTCCTTGTGGAACAATATCATCCACAACACTTTGTGGTTCCAGTTCAACTTCCATCGAGGCATCAGTGCTATTGTTCGCATCTTGAACTTCTTCAAGATCGAACGTGCTCCCACTAGTCTTTCTAGAAATAAAATCCCTTTCTAGAAAGACCCCAGTCTTAGCCACAACTACCTTGTGCTGACTGGGAATGTAGAAGTAATATCCCTTAGTTTCCTTGGGATATCCAATGAAATAGCACTTGTCGGATTTGGGTCCTAATTTGTCTGAGACTTGACGTCGTGCGTAAGCCTCACAACCCCAAATCCTCATGAAAGACACCTGGGCATCTCTCCCAGTCCATATCCTATATGGTGTCTTTATCACGGCCTTGGATGGAACTCGGTTGAGAGTGAAAGCTGCCGTGTCTAGAGCATATCCCCATAGATATGTCGGAAGATCTGTGTGACTCATCATAGACCGTACCATATCTAATAAGGTACGATTCCTCCTTTCGGACACACCATTCCACTGTGGTGTTCCAGGAGGAGTGAGTTGGGATAGGACCCCACACTCAGCTAGATAGTCATGAAACTCATGGCTTAAGTATTCACCACCTCGATCTGATCGAAGTATTTTAATACTCTTGCCAAGCTGGTTCTGTACTTCATTCTTGAATTCTTTGAACTTTTCAAAGAATTCAGATTTATGTGTCATCAGGTACACATAACCGTATCTACTGAAGTCATCAGTAAATGTGATGAAGTATCTATAACCGCCTCTAGCAGCGACATTGAAAGGGCCACATACATCACTATGTATGAGTCCTAACAAATCAGTCGCTCTCTCGCTGTGCCCACTAAAGGGAGTCTTGGTCATCTTGCCTCGTAGGCATGACTCGCATATCTCATATGATTCAAAATCAAATGAGTCCAGCAAACCATCCTTATGGAGCTGGGATAAGCGCTTGTCATTTATATGACCTAAGCGACAGTGCCAGAGATAGGTGTGGTTCATATCGTTCGATTTGAACCTCTTGGTACTAATGTTATAGATAGGACTCTCAAGGTCTAGAATATAGAGTCCGTTTATCAGAGGTGCACTACAATAGAACATATCTTTTAAATAAACAGAACAACATTTATCTTTTATTATAAAAGAGTTTCCTTTCTTGTCTAAACAAGAAACTGAAACTATGTTCTTAGTTAAGGACCTACAGGAGCCCCGTCTGACATCTTGCACTGAAACAGTGCCTTAGAGATCTCAAATCTCTCATGCCTCGCTTGTCCCTGATATAGTTGGCGAAGATGCTAAACCATATCGTAAGCGCCCATCAACTCGTGTTGCTTCTGAAGCTCAGAGTTCATGGAAGCGAGCATTAGACAGGACACATCTAATGCGTCGTCTTGATGCTCCTTGTAAGCATCTTTGTCCGCTCGCGGGGCATTAGCAGGAGGAGCCTCCGGAATGGGCTGCTCCAGAACGTACAGTTTACGTTCCTGGGTGAGAACTATTCTCAAGTTCCTGTACCAGTCCAGGAAATTCGCTCCGTTGAGCTTGTCCTTCTCAAGGACAGATCGCAGGGAGAAGGAATTCGTGTTCGACGTCATGGTTACCTACAACAGAAAATTTGCAGAAATAAATATCATATTCTTTAAAATTATTTTAATTAGGCCTTTAATTAAATGATGCTCCCACTGAATTCTATAATTCTTGTGGGACAAGATCCACATCATACTAACCCTTGAGTTAGCTTTGGCTAATACGCCCAAGGCTTAGTATGATCGGTAGGTAACGATTACCAATTACATCTCTAAGCAACTCTTGTTTATAGAATCAATATCCGCATTTATATTAAAACTCGAGTTAGCTTTGGCTAATACACCCGAGAGTTAATATAGATGTGATTTTGACCTATCTTTTCCAACCGTTGGAATAATGCCTATAGTTGACTCGATCCAACCGAGTAACTAGGAATACTCAATCTAATTGAGTTTGTATTCACCCATGCGTTGATAGGCGGGACCAAGATTGTCCCTCCGTACCCTACCAATGTATTGCTCTGCTTTGGCAGATTCAACAATACATGTGATCGAGGTAGTGATAGGTATCACGGCACGGTTAGGCATTTAGAGTTGGTTCGATCTAGATCTAATCTAATCGAGAAGGATGCATCTTGTGCACGACTTAGATCTAATCTAATCGCAATGGTGCATCATGTGCACGACTTAGATCTAATCTAATCGTTAAGGCACTAATTAATTAATTAATTATTAAACATGCATCAGATACATAACAATTAATTAATTAATCTATTTATGATTTAGTCATGGCCCTACTACGATCTTCTCAAGCCAATGAGAAGATCGAATGGTCAACCTAGGGTCAACAGCTTCTCCAAGCTCCTCCCTTTGACCACCTTGTGTTGCTCGTGCCCGCCTCGAAACTCCGTCTCGTGTGGACCCTCCACCGCTCCAATTTGTACATTACAATTTGAAACTTGAGTTACATTCGAGTCTAAATCTTATTTACAACTAGAATAAGAGAAAGGCACAACGCACAGGCCGTGGAAAAAATAAAAATACAGCACACACAATCATATGACGGCACGCAGGCCGTATTATGAATTACAACACAAATCCAATCTTATTGGGTATTTTGGGCCATGACTATCACAAATTAATATATAATTCAAAATTATATATTTTTCATAATTTTTCTGTAATTTTAAAATAATTTTTACAATTTTTTATGAATAAAATTTCCCGGCGGTCCCGTTTAGCGGTTTCGGGCGCAATCGCGGAACGGATCCCCTTGCGGGGCCCAGGGGCAGCGCCCCTACCCGCGATCTAACCATCGCGAGGGTTCCTTTGCGATCCAACAGCGCCTAAACCCGCTGTCCCAAAATGATTTGGGTCGAGACATTGCCGTTTCGGAAAAATCTTCCCGGCGGGTTCGATTTCGGGTGCAATCGCGAAGCAAATTCCCTTGCGGGGTTAGGGGCAATGCCCCTACCCACGATCTAACCATCGTGAGTTGCTCCTTTGTGATGTAATGGCACCCGACCCCGCTGTCCCAAACGGATTTGGGGCAAAATGAAGCCGTTTAAAAGAAAACTTTCCGGTAGCCGAAGCCTACAAGTGCCGAGACACTTGTGCTTCGCTTCTACGGAAAAATTACTCATAAAAACTCTAAAAAATCAATTTTTACAGAAAATCACAGAAGGTATATTTTTCATAAAAATACAAACGAACTCGTACAAGCCTTTGCACGTGGCTCTGATACCACTGTTGGGTTCGTCGGGCCGCGAAAACCGCTTTTTCGCGTCGCGGAAACCCTGAGTCACCCGAAGCCATGGATCTCGTGCAAAGATTCGTAAACAAAAAACTTTTCGAAAAATCTTTTCTTGTACGAGTTTGTAAAACTTTAGATCTACACTAAAGTTAAGATCATTACCCTTGATGCGCGCCCCACGCGAATCCCGCTCGTCCAAATGTTGCCGGATCTCAAGACCATCAAGCACACGGTCCTCTAGAAGTATCCACACGGACACACTAGATGGAGGTGACCAAAAACCAAGGTGTGCTAGCACCTATGTGGTTCGGCCAAGGAAGGAGGAGAGGGAGAGAGCAAGAAGAACTCTAGGAGGAAGAAGAAGGAATGAATGATGGAATAATATCAAAATGAAAATTATTCTACACATTCAAGTGGCCGGCCACCTTCACATGTGCAACTCCCATTTCCACATTAAGTGCAATTAATGTGAAGCCATTAAAGAGTTGTAACCCCCATGAGGTGGCACTCTAGGATGATGTGGATCAACACTATTGGTCCACATCTTGCCACCTCACTAAATGACATGGCAACAAGTGTAACTCCTCATTTAATGTGGGCCGGCCACATTAAATGCTATGGAGGCTTGTAACCTCCATGAGGTGGCACACATTGATGATGTGGAGCAATCCTATTGGTCCACATCTTGCCAACTCACTAGTGATGTGGCAAAAAGTCAAGTCAAACATGACTTTTTCTCTTCCTCTCAAATCAAGTCAAACTTGATCAAATCTCTCTCATGGTTGATCTAATCCAACCATATGATTCAAGCCAACTTAATATAATGAATCTAATTTATTAAATTAAGTTGATTTAATGAGTCATAATCTAAATTAGACTCATTGAATACATGAATCAACTTGAGTCCAACTCAATTAGCCCAATTTGGATTACTCTTAATCCAATATGATTCATCAAATGAATCTAATCCTCTTAGTTCATCATATGAACCAAATCTCCATCTAATTGTCCTTAGTGTGTGACCCTATAGGTTCTTGTAACGTTGGCAAAGCCCTAAACCCATTTAGGAGCATAAGTAATGAGCGGTATCTAGCAACACATCATTACTACCTAAGTTACAAGAATGTCGAGATCCGACATCACCTTGTGACTACCAATTGTGACTCCTCACAAAATATGTGACATTGTCCTTCTATCCTTGACATCTAGATTGATCAATATGAGGCATAGACCGTGTCATCCTCTAATCAATCTAAATATTGAACTCCAAGTAGACTCACTCGATCAAATGAGCTCAACATCTAATGTTGACTCATTTGGGCATGGCCATGCACTTCGTGGTCTAACTCTATCAAGAATATTGATGTCGCTCCCGTCATATGGGAGGGATAGATCCCATCTACATCACTCACATCCCTCTGCATAATTTGTTACATACCCAGTAATCGCCTTTATAGTCCACCCTGTTACGGGTGACGTTTGACGAAACTAAAGTACATAACTCCTTATGTAGGGATCCATGGTGACTTCAGGTCTAAGGACTAATAGTCATACTAATAGCCATATGAGAAAGTATATGACACTCATATAACGATCCATGATACTTTCTCATGGCGGGTCATTCAGTATACATTCTCCAATGTATACCCATGTGTCAGCTTGATATCTCTATATCCATGACTTGTGAGATCAAGTCATCGAGCTGACCTACATGCTAGTCTTATTGCATTAACATTGTCCCTGAATGTTAATACTCGACTAGGAATGATTTAGAGTAGTGTTCCCTATATCATCTCACTATCGATTCAACTAATCGATTGATATAGGTATGAACCTTCTACTCAAGGACTCTATTATACTTAGTCTATTTGGCACTAATACAAATAAGTATAATAACCAAATAAATGCCTTTATTAATATACAAGAATATGATACAATGAGTCCATACAATCATCAAATGATTGGCTCTAGGGCTCTAACTAACAATATTAAAATGCTCAAATAGAAACTTAGTCTAAGCATGGGTCCCCAAGTCAAACTTGATTAATCAAGTTGGACTTGGTCAATATTGGATCCCCAAAGATCAGGTTCATTAACTTGATAGATAAGATCCAAGGGGAGCCAATAGAAATACCATTTTTATCAATAGATAGATTTGTTTGATGTTTGATTTACTATTTTTTTTTATGCATGCTTAGACTTGGATAAATAAGGACCTAGGCGTGATTTACACTTAACTAGTTAGACCTAGAAGTTACTGTAAGGAAATTAAATGTCCAATTTCTTTGAAAGATTTTGTCTAGAAGTGGTGAATGATCTCATAACCAAGAAGGTCTACTGCCTCGCCATAGCTTGGAAGACAATTATTGAAATAGTTATCTAATTGAGTGACTGTAAAACTTGAGTCTAACACAAATGTAAATCAATCCTTAAATGATAAATTAAATTGAAGATTGAGTTAACCATCTCACAAATCTACTAAGGCTCTCTGATTAAAAATCTAGAAAAGGATGAGATGAACCTAGGCTTAAAATAGTTCCAAATTAATTCAATTAAATTAACTTAATTAATTTCAAAAATTTTCAAAATGTTTAAATCATAATTAATTTCAAAAAAGTTAATTATTATTAAGTTTCAAATCACAATTAATTTTAAAAGGCTAATTAATTTCAAAGTAAATTATAATTATTTTTTTAAAATTTTAAAATTCAAAATCATTATTTACAAAATTATAATTTTCAAATCATAATCAAATTTCAAATTATTATATATTGTTCAAATCTTAATGATAATTAATTTTCAAATAATATTTAATTTTAAAAATATTAATGATAATTAATTTTCAAATCATATTTAGCTTTTCAAAATCTCAATAATAGTTAATAGGTAAGATTATCATTTCAAACTTAATTAATATATTTTCAAAATCTTCAAAATTTTAAATGTGACTCATATTCAAACTCATTGAAAATTCAAACTTATATTTAATTCTAAATTTCAATATTTTTTAAATAAAGTTAACTCCATCTCACACACACACAGAAGCTGAACATGCTTGATAACCTAAAATGGGTAAGATGGAAAATTAGGAAAATAAATAATAATTTTTTAGTTACATGCTTGGACTTAGGACCCTAAAAATTTATTTTGGCATTAATTAAGTGGGAGTGCAAAGAAATCTAAGACATTATTTTTTATCTTTATTTTCTTAAAACAGTTTTTTTTAGGTTAAACTTTTTTAAAAATTCAAAATATTTCTAAAAAGGAAGTTAAATTTTTTAAAAAATGAATTATCATTGACAGAAACTAAGTATTTGCTAAAATATTTTCAAGCATTTTTACAAGAAAATATTTTTAAAGTTAAGGTTTTATCAAAATTTTTAAAACTTAACTTTTATCAAAATCTTTTTTAAAGTTGAGTACTTCTAACTAAGTTTTTTTTTTCAAAACCTTTATTTTTAAAAGCTAAGTGTTGAAAGCTAAGTATTAAATTTATTGAAGTCTTTTTAAAAGCCAAGTGTTAAATTTATCAAAGTCTTTTTAATACCTAAGTTTTGAAAGCTAAGTACTAAACTTATCAAAGTCTTTTAATCTAAGTATTTTCAAATCTAAAAAGTTAGCTAAGTTTTCGTTGGAAAAGCTATGACAGTTTCAAAACTTATGTTTATCTAAGTTTTTTTTAGCTGAGTATTTTCAACTTTAGCTAAGTTTTTTAAGAAATTATTTTCAAAGCTAAATTTCACAGAGTGCTACCCTTCAGGGGAGCTTAAAGTTAAAAAGAATAATTTTTTTTTACAATCCTCTCTCTACTTAGTATGCTTTTTGATTTATGTCAAAGGGGGAGACAGAAGTCAAAGTTAAGAAAGTTAAGAATTTAAAAAGAGGAAGCATAAGGGGGGGAGCACAAAGTTTTTTCAAAATTATTGTATTTATGCTCATGATACTTATGCTTAAATTCCTCATTTTATTCTAATGTTTTACTTAATTTTGAACTGTGTTGTCATAATAAAAAAGGGAGAGATTGTTGGTGCAATAAGCATCAGACGATCAAACCTATGTTTTGATTATGTCAAAAGGTCCAAAGTTAAGTTGTTTTGTTATCTAATGTGTTTGAATGAGTTTGCAGGAAAGTCCTAAGTGTACTTAGGAAAAAGTCCTAGCTGTGGTTAGGCAGGTGGAAAATCCTAAGGGGAGGTAACCCTAGGTCCTAGGGGGTAACCCTAGGCGAGATGTCTTAGCGGGTCGAGGGCATCGGGCAAAAGTCCTTGTTGGTGCGGGAAGCATCCGACGATCAAACTCAAGTTTTGATAATGACAAAAGGATCCAAAGTTAAGTTTAATTGTTATCTAATGTTTATGTTTGAGTGTTTCAGGAAAGTCCTAGCTACGGTTAGGCAAATGGAAAACCCTAGGAGGTTGTAACCCTAGGTCATAGGGGGTGGTACCATATGCGGAAAGCCTTGGCGGGTCGGAGCTTCGGGCAAAATCCTAGGGGGAGGTAACCCTAGGTTGAAATCCTGGTGTCGCGAACCGGGTAGAAGTCTGAACGGGTCGTGGACTGGACATTCAGCATGAAGACCGGAAGCATCGGACGCTGAGCAAAAGTCCAGTCGGTCTGGAGGACCGAACTAGCAAAAGGTAAACTCTCTTGAGAGGAGTAGGTGAGGACGCGTTCCTCGCAGAGGGAATAGTAGGTGTGGGGTCGACCTAGGGTTTTCGGTCGGAAATCCAAAGTTAGACCCGGACAGTCCGAAGACTGTCAATATTTCATGTATGACTATTATGTGCTAACTTTGTTTTATAGAGTATGTATTTGGGACTAACACATTTTGTAGGAACAAAGAAGCAACCTTAAGCCTCGGATGAACAGTGCCCGAGGCACCTCCATGGAGCTTGGAGGTGCCTCAAGTGCAAGGCTAAAGGAAGCTACGCAACAGGCCTGGAGGTGCCTCAGACTGAACTGGAGGCACCTTGGACCAGAGCTTGGAGGCGCCTTGGAGTGGCTTGGAGGCGCCTTCGAGTGGATGAGGTGCGACCTGTTCTGTGCTGATCCATGCTGGCGACTCGGGAGGGTTAGAGGCGCCTTGGATGGTGTTGGAGGCGCCTCCAACATTGCATAAAACGAGGTCTCGAGGCAGCACTCATAACAACAAGTTCACAAGTAATCTAGCTATCGTTTGCTGCTCAAAAGACACCCTGAAGTGCTATTGCAAGTCCCCGACGACTCGAAGCTCCAGTTTCAATATTTTTGTTGTCGGTATAGCGTCTTAATCATTGTTCTGTAATACATATTTGTAACCTTGTGCGTTTATAGTGAATTGCCCAAAGTAAACGCTTAACAAGCGTGGGCCTTGGAGTAAGAGTCGCCCAAGGCTCCGAACCAAGTAAAACCACTTGGGTCCTTCTATGTGTTTTATTATTTCTGCTGCTAATTCTTGATTGTTTTCGAATCCGAAATGAGTGAAAGCCACGAGTGCTATTCCCCCCCCCCCCCCCATCTAGCGCTTTCGATCCAACAGTCCTAGGGTTGAGAACTCTAGGTGGAAAGTCCTGGTGTCGCGAACCAAGTGAAAGGCTGGGTGGGTCATGAATTGGACGTCTATGGAAAGTCCTGGAGCCTCAGGCGCTGAGCAAAAGTTCAGTTGGTCTGAAGGATCAACTGGCAATAGGTAAACTCTCTTGAGTGGAGTAGGTGAGGATGCGTTCCTCGGTGAGGGAACAGTAGGCGTCAGTTCGACCAATGGTTTTCGGTCGGAAATTTGAAGTCAGAACCGGAACGAGGAAAGCCACGAGCGCTATTCACCCCCCCCCCCCCTTCTAGCACTTTCGATCCAACAATTGGTATCAGAGTTGCTCTGAATTGGTACAACTACCGTTCGAGCATTTTTTTGCTCTGAATTGGTACGCCTTTCGTTTTTTTTCCCTCCAAAATTAATTTCAAAAAATTCACTGTCATTTTTTCACTACTGGTCCGTATTAGCAAAATATTACATTTTCAAAAATTTATGGTAATATTTTTTTAATATTATTTTATCATATTTTATTATTCTATTATTTTTTCTCAAAATTCATGAATTTCCATTTCTATCTTTTTCCCGCACAACTAATCCAGGGTTAAGTCCTGGGACATTCTTTTCCATTGTTTTTCTTTGTGTGAGATTCTGCTTTCATGGCTCTCCAAGAATGCTTTAGTACAGCTCGACCCCCGCTTTTCACCGGAGACGACTTTGGCTATTGGAAGAATCAGATGGAATACCACCTCAAGATGCAAGTTGAGATGTGGATCATTATCCAGACCGGTCTCGAACTTCCACGTGACGGCGTGGGAGAACTAGTCTCATGCATCTACTGGGACACTAGTATAAAGAAGAAGGTTGAAGCTGATGCCAAAGCAACCTGCACGCTACAATGAGGACTTACAAAAGAAGAACTCAACAGAGTTAGACCCTTCTCAAGTGCCAAAGAGCTATGGGAGAAGCTGATCGACCTGCACGAGGGCACTTCCGACGCTAAAGTATGTAAACGTGATTTAATTTTGAATAAATTGTATAATATTAAATTGCAGGAAGGTGAGACGGCTACCCAACTCCACGCCCGGATACAAGACCAAGTCAACGGGCTTCATGCGATCGGCCAAAGGGTGGAGAACAGGGACGTTATAAGGTATGCACTCAATGCTTTTCCGAGGAATACCTTGTGGGCATCCATGGTAGATGCGTACAAGGTATCCAAGGATCTCTCGTCAATAAAATTATATCAACTTTTTTCTGAATTGGAATTGCATGAGCAGACTAATGCACACCCGGTCGAGAAGGGTATTGCCTTAATTGTAGGTACAAGCAGAACTCGGGAAGCTAAAGTAAATCGCAAAACCAAACCCGAGTCCAAAGATGAATCAGACGCATAAGATGATGACGAGGCTATTTCCGAACTGGTAAAGCTCGTACGGAAGATATACAAGCTGAAAAAGGTGACTCAAATGAAGATGAAGGACAAGACTAGAGTCACCTGCTACGGCTGTAACCAAAAGGGGCACTACAAGCCAGATTGTCCAAACAAGAAGAAAAGAAGGAAGGTGTTGAAGGCGACTTGGTCCAAGTCATCAGATGAATCTGAGACTGATGAAGAAGAATCAACGACCTTCCTCGCGTTACCAGTGCAAGCGAACATTGTCAAAACTAATTCAGAAACTAAGAGCGAGTCAGAAACCGAGTCCGAGCGAAGCCATGGATCTGCATCCGTTTCTGAAGGACCGAACCCCACTATAAGTGCCCTACTCGCCGAAACTCATTTAAATGAATTGCAAGAATTAGTACCTTACTTGTTAAAAAAGTTGGCTAAATCCAATGTTCGGGTCAAGTCACTCCAAAAGGAGGTAGCAGCCCTTAAGGAAGTGACTGACTTGAGTTCTTTAACTGAGCTAGTTGAAATTGGAAACTCAACTCAAGTCGAACAACTTGAGGAAGAAAATTCCAATTTGAAAACTCAAATTAAAGAACTCAAGGACACGTTGGAACGGTTCACCATGGGTTCCAAGAATTTGGATCTAATTATTGGAAAACAGCGAGCCGTTTACAACAAGTCCGGACTTGAATTCAAAACCAAAAGTAAATATAAATCATATCTATCCTTAGTTAATAGAAATAATAGAAACATAATTCAAGCATGGGTCCCCTGGTCAAACTTGGTTAATCAAGTTGGACTTGGATAATATTGGGTCCCCAAGGATCAGATCCATTACCTTGATTGATACTTGCTTATTTATTTGTTTTTTTTTATATGCATGTTTAGATAGTTTAAGGACCTAGGCGTAATTTACACTTGTTAGTTAAACCTAGGTGTTTCGAAAAGAAAATTAAATATGTAATTTCTTTAAGCAGCCCTGTCTAGAAAGTGGTGGATATTCCCATACCCAAGAAGGTCTAGTGCCTCGCCACTGACTGGGAATCAATCTTTGAAATGTATATTTAATTGACTAATTAAAAAATCTAAGTTTAACTCAAATGTAAATTAATCCTTAGACATAACCTAAATTAAAGATAATCATCTTACAAAATTACTTAAAATTACCAGATTGATAACTTAGAATTGGGTAAGATGGATCTATGTTAAATCAACAGTATTAATATTCAAATAAATTTAAGTTAATTAAATAAATTCAATTTAATCAAAATGAATCAACTTACTTAATTAAAATTAATATTTAAAAAAAATATTTAAAAAATTCTTTAAAAAATTATTTGAAAAATTATTTATTAAAAATTATTTCAAAAATTATTTAAAAAAATCCTTTAAAAAAACTATTTTAAAAATATTTTTAAAATCATTTTAAAAATCTCTTAAAAATCTTTTAAAAATATTTTTAAAATACTTTTAAAAACTCATTTAAAAACTCTATTAAAAAATCATTTTACAAATCTTTTAAAAAACTATTTAAAAAATATTTTAAAAATCTTTTAAAAACTCTTTCAAAATCTTTTAAAAATCTTTTAAAAATCTATATTAAAAATATCTTAAAAATCTTTTAAAAACTCTTTTAAAAATCATTTTACAAAACTATTTTAAAAATCTTTTAAAAAATATTTTAAAAATATTTTTAAAAACCATTTTAATAAATTATTTTAAAAATCTTTAAAAAAACTATTTAAAAAATCTTTTAAAAATCTTTTAAAAAATCATTTTAAAAATCTTTGAAAAACACTTATAAAAATCACTTTAAAGATATTTTAAAAATCTTTTAAATATTTTTTAAAAAATCATTTTAAAAAATCACTTTAAATCTATTTTAAAAAACTATTTTAAAAATCTTTTAAAATTTTTTTAAAAAATCATTTTAAAAATATTTTTAAAAACACTTTTAAAAATATTTTAAAAACTCTTTTAAAAAATCATTTTCAAAATCATTTAAAAAACTATTTTAAAAATCTTTTAAAAACTCTTTTAAAAAATCATTTTAAAAATCTTTTAAAAACTCTTTTAAAATCCTTTTAAAAAACTTTTTAAAAAAAATATTTTAAAAATATTTTAAAAACTCTTTTAAAATCATTTTAAAAATATTTTAAAAACTCTTTTAAAAAAATCATTTTAAAAATCTTTTAAAAACTCTTTTAAAAATCTTATAAAAACTCTTTTAAAAATCTTTTAAAAAAAACTATTTTAAAAATCTTTTAAAAAAACTTTTAAAAACTCTTTTAAAAATCTTATAAAAACTCTTTAAAAAACCTTTTAAAAATCTTTTAAAAAAAACAATTTTAAAAATCCATTAAAAACTCTTTTAAAAACTCTTTTAAAATCATTTTAAAAATCATTTTAAAAATCTTTTTAAAAAATCATTTCAAAAAATCATTTTAAAAATATATTTAAAAAATCATTTTAAAAATCATATTAAAAATTCTTTTAAAAAATCATTTTAAAATCTTTTAAAAATCTTTTAAAAACTTTTTTAAAAACCTTTAAAAAATATTTTAAAAACTGTTTTAAAATCATTTTAAAAATCTTTTTAAAAAACTATTTTAAAAATCATTTAAAAATCTTTTAAAATTCTTTAAAAAATCTTTAAAAAACTCTTTTAAAAAAATCATTTTAAAAAAACTTTTAAAAATCACTTTAAAAATTCTTTTTAAAATCACTTTAAAAATTATTTTAAAAAATTATTTTAAAAATCACTTTAAAAATTCTTTTAAAAATTATTTTAAAAATCTTTTAAAAACACTTTAAAAGTCATTTAAAATTATTTTAAAAATCACTTTAAAAATTATTTTTAAAATCATTTTATAAATTCTTTTAAAAATTATTTTAAAATCTTTTAAAAAATCACTTTAAAATTTATTTTTAAAAAATCACTTTAAAAATCCTTTATAAATTAATTAAAATAATTTTAAAAACCTTTAAAAATTATTTCAAAAATCATTTTAAAAATTCTTTAAAACTTATTTGAAAAATCATTTTAAAAACCTTTAAAATATTCATTGTGAATCTTTTTCAAATCGTTTAAAAATTATTTCAAAATTATTTCATAATTATTTAAAAATCATTTGAAAATATTTTTAAAATACTTTGAAAAATTATTACAAAATCATTTGAAAAATTATATTTTGAAAATTAATTTCAAAATCAATTTCAAAATTATTTGAAAATTTCATTTAAATATTTCAATATGCTTTGAAATATCATTTGAAAAATCTTTTAAAAGCATTTGAAAATACTTTGGAAATCAGTTGAAAAATTAAAAATAAAAAATAAAATAAAATACTTTGAAAATTATTTCTCAAACTTAGATTTTTTTAAAAAACAATTGTGATTCCAAACTTATGGTAAATTTTGTCTAACTTAGCTAAATTTTAAAAGAGCTAAATGTTTATTTCTATACTCATTTTTCTCTTTTTTATGATATAAGGCAAAGGGGGAGAGTATAAGGAAATTCAAAGGAAATTAAAGAAATTTTTGTTAAGGGAGAGCTTTTATTAAGGGGGAGTTTTAATGTGCTTATGTTTTATTTATACCTGTGCTTACTTATACTTATCTTTATTGTATTTTTTTTACTTAACTTTGAATTTCGGTTGCCATAATCAAAAAGGGGGAGATTGTTGGTGCGGGAAGCATCCGACAATCAAACTCAAGTTTTGATAATGGAAAAGGGATCCAAAGTTAAATTTAATTGTTATCTAATGTGTATGTTTGAGTGTTTCAGAAAAGTCCTAGCTACGGTTAGGCAAATGGAAAACCCTAGGGGGTGGTAACCCTAGGTCATAGGGGTGGTAATCCTATGCGGAAAGCCTTGGCAGGTCGGAGCTTCGGGCAAAATCCTAGGGCGAGGTAACCCTAGGTTGAAATCCTAGTGTTGCGAACCGGGTAGAAGTCTGGACGGGTCGTGGACCGGACATCCAACATGAAGACCGGAAGCATCGAACGCTGAGCAAAAGTCCAGTCGATTTGGAGGACCGAACTGGTAAAAGGTAAACTCTCCTGAGTGGAGTATGTGATGATGCGTTCCCCACAGAGGGAGCAGTAGGCATTGGGTCAACCTAGGGTTTCCGGTCAGAAATCCGAAGTCAGCCCCGAACAGTCCGAAGACTATCAATATTTTATTTATCACTATTATGTGCTAACTTTATTTTGCAGTGTATGTGTTTGGGACAAACACATTTTGCAGGAACAAAGAAGCAACCTTAAGCCTCGGATGAAGAGGGGAGGCGTGGACCTTGGAGGGCCTCAGGTGCAAAGTCAGCCCCGAACAGTCCGAAGACTATCAATATTTTATTTATCACTATTATGTGCTAACTTTATTTTGCAGTGTATGTGTTTGGGACAAACACATTTTGCAGGAACAAAGAAGCAACCTTAAGCCTCGGATGAACAGTGCCCGAGGCGCCTCCATGGAGCTTGGAGGCGCCTCAGGTGCAAGGCTAAAGGAAGCTACACACAAGGCCTGGAGGCGCCTTGGACCAGAGCTTGGAGGCGCCTTGGAGTGGCTTGGAGGCGCCTTCGAGTGGATGAGGTGCGACCTGTTCTGTGCTGATCCACATGGGCGACTCAGGAGGGTTGGTGGCGCCTTGGATGGTGTTGGAGGCACCTCCAACAGTGCATAAAAGGAGGTCTCGAGGTACCACTCATAACAACAAGTTCACAAGTAATCTAGCTATCGTTTGCTGCTCAAAAGACGCCCTGAAGTGCTGTTGCAAGTCCCCAACGACCCGGAGCTCCAGTTTCATTATTTTTGTTGTCGGTATAGCGTTTTAATCATTATTCTGTAATACATATTTGTAACCTTCCGCGTTTATAGTGAATTTTCCAAAGTAAATGCTCAACGAGCATGGGCCTTGGAGTAGGAGTCGCCCAAGCCTCCGAACCAAGTAAAACCACTTGAGTCCTTCTGTGTGTTTTATTATTTCCACTGCTAATTCTTGATTATTTTACGAATCTGAAATGAGTGAAAGCCACGAGTACTATTCACCCCCCTCTAGCGCTTTCGATCCAACAGTCCAAGGGTCGAGGACTCTAGGTGGAAAGTCCTGGTGTCGCGAACCAGGTGAAAGGCTAGGCGGGTCATGGACTAGACGTCTAGTGGAAAATCCTGGAGCCTCAGGCGCTAATCAAAAGTTCAGTTGGTCTGGAGGATCAACTAGCAATAGGTAAACTCTCTTGAGTGGAGTAGGTGAGGATGCGTTCCTCGGAGAGGGAACAGTAGGCGTCAGTTCGACCAATGATTTTCGGTCGGAAATCTGAAGTCAGAACCGGACAGTCCGGTGATTGTCAAATTCTTATGTTTAATTTATTTGGTTGTGCTAAACTCTATCTTGCATGATGTGTTTTGTATTTTGGACTAATCTATCTTACAGGGGGTGAAAAAGAAGAAAAAGCCTCAGATGAACAGTCCTGAGGTGCCCTCCATGGAACTTGGGGGCGCCTCAGGTCACTGGTTGATGACCTCCGCACAGCAGGGCAGAGGGTACCCTCATGGAGCTTGAGGGCGCCCTAGACAGAGGCAGAGGGTGGCCTCCATGTAGTTGGAGGTACCCTTAAGAGGATATGCCGTGAAGAAGTCAAGGCTTATCGACGCTGCGTTTTTGGCAGGGTTGAGGGCGCTCTCCATGGTGTTGGAGGCACCCTCCACAGCTTATAAAAGGCAGTCTCAAGCAGCAACAAGGAACAACAACGAAAACGCGATCCATCTTCCGTGCACTGCTCGAAGAACCACCCGATAAAGCTGTAGCAAGACACCGACAACTTGAAGCCTTGAATTTCCTATTCTTAAAGTTGTTGGTATATTTTCTTACTGTACTTAATTGTTGTACTCTAAAATTGTACTCTTGCAAACTTATAGTGATTGCCCATAGTAAACACTCAATGAGCGTGAGCCTTAGAGTAGGAGTCGCCCCAGGCTTCGAACCAAGTAAAAAATCCTTGGTGTTTGCGTTTGTATTGTTTACTTTTTCATTGCATTTACTCTTAGTTTTTCGAAACGAACATGAAAACCACGAGCGCTATTCCCCCCCCCCCCCCCCTCTAGCACTTTCAATCCAATAGAAAGGTTCCAAGCAAGAAACTATTGCATATTCTACCACCGAGGTGAAATATATTGCAGCTTCTGAAGCAACAATGGAAGCGGTTTAGATCGAGAAATTCGTCATTAAACTTAGATAAGGTTTAAAGCATTGTTAAAACAGTACTAGTTTACTAATACATTAATGAGGCCATTGATCAAGAAAAGGACCTAGGGCTTATCAATAATCTAAAACATGTACATCGTTGCTATCACTTAATCAAAGATATCAAAATAGGAATGAAATATAAATTAAGAAAATTTCCACCGAAAGGAACTAAGCCGATCCTTTTAGGGAACCTCTACCTCAAAACAAGTTTAAGAATTATGTAGAGGCATGTGGTATTAGATACCATAACAATTGACATTAGCCCATGTGGGAGTATGTTATATTTAAGAGGTGTCCTAAGGTAATTGCCTTATGATTTGTACCTATTTATTGGATAAATAGAGATTCACTATTTGAGTGCACATTCTCTGTGTATGATTGGATATTAAACTCATTTACTGAATATACACAATACAATTTATAGCATGAAAGAACTGCTAGGACCCTTAGCGGTCGGCTAAAGGGGGGTGAATAGCCCCTACACAAATCAAGACAAAAGACCTTTCTTGAACATATAACTTAATTAAAACATTTACATAAACATAGAAAGAAATAAAGAATCAGAAAGTCGAGGCTCGGTGGATTTACTTAGTTACAACCGGGGATGTTGTTAATCCAAGACAGATGAAAAAGCGCACTAAAAATCTCCACTAGGAGAAGAAGCCTCTTACAGCAATGAACGCACATAATCAATAAGCTAAACAGAAAACTAAAAGCGTACAAGTGTTGTTTCACAGTTTCTTGTTCTATTTAGCTTCTAGGAGTAGGGTTGCTTATATAGCCCTGCTCAGGGCGCCTAGAAGTGTTCCGGACATCTGGAATGGGATAGAATTCTATCCCCAATGCAACGATACATGTCACATCAACTTTGGATGAAAATTGGGTTCCGGGCGCCTGAAATGGTTTCGGGCTCCCGGAGTCCGGGCGCCCGAAATGGTTTCGGGCTCCCGGAGTCCGGGCGCCCGAAATGGTTTCGGGCTCCCGGAGTCCGGGTGCCCCGACCTGGTCTGGTCACCCCAGATCGGTCCGGGTGCCCCGACCTGGTCTAGGCACCCCCTATCAGTCCGGGCGCCCTGAGCACCAAAAGTCAAATTTTACTGATTTTTTATCTCGGTCTCCTACTCCAGTTCCGCTGGCATCGATCCGGGTCTTCCGCTCTGTCTCTGCTCGCTTGGGTGATTTTGGCCATCCAAAATAGGATTAACCCGAACCCAACTTTCGGCCTTCTCCTCGAGCAAGCTTCCGCTCCAGCTTCTCGTCCATCGGAATCACCATGTGCTTTCTTCTCGTCCTCCAGCGTACTCTTCCATAGCATTTCATCCCTCGAACAGCTACGTCTTTTGCTTCTTGACCAATCTTCCACTCCGTCTTCTCATTCCTCAAAATCACCGCACGCTCCCTTCTTGTACGCCGATGTACTATTCCACAGCACCTCGTCCCTCAAACACGCCATGCCCATCGACTCTCTCCCATGCCATCCTTCTTGCTAGTTATAAAATACCGAAAAATGACGAATAATGATAAGGGAATTTTCTAGAATTTTTAGAAATTTTTCTGAAATTTTTCGGAGGCCGTATGGACGAGTTTACGAGGATAAAAACGGGGTTTGGGAAAGCCTATTTAGGATACCCCATTTAAACGAGGAAAAGTTTATTTTTCTTTTTCTTTATATTTTTCTTTTTCCTTCTCCCCACACGTCGTTTCCTTCGTTCCCTTCCTCGCTGTGTCGTGTCATCCCCGATGTCGATCCCTTGCCCTAACCACGATCGACGGTTTCCTTTCTCTCGAGTACAAAACACAACCCGATCCTCTTCCTTTCCTTTCTCCCCAACGCATCCTCCTCTCTCCCTCCTCGTCGGCGCCTGAGCAAGAGTCGGCTGCCTCCTCCGTGCTAGCCACCAAGCACCAATTGACCTCTCCCTCTCCTGGTCGCGGTCAACAGAGGCTCGCCGGGAAACCATGTGCCAAGCCATGCCCTAGGCTCCGCCCTCCTCTCCTCTTTCTTAATCATGCCCTAGGTTCATTGCCGGCTTGGGATCTATTGTGTCGTGCCCTAGCTTCGGGCTTCGCCTCCTCTTCACAGTAGTGGCGTTAGGGTAAGGTGACAGCAAGGTGAGTTGGGTTGTTGTTGGATCCGTGATCTCTGCTGCTTGATTTTTTTTCCTATTTCGGTTGATTCCAGCGATCAATAGAGGGGAAGCAACGGATTTCTGTGGATTCTTCCTGTTGATAATCACTACTTTCTCCTTTCTTGAAGCTGTGGAGGTCTCGGAGTAAGGTAGGCTCTAGGTATATTGCTTGATTTGTGATCTTCACTGCTTGATCCCTTCTCTTGATTCCGTCCAGTGAGAATCTGTTGAAGGTGATCTTGGTTCCAGTGGTGTTTCTTGCCGGCAGCACTTAAACCAGCATCACCAATGGTTTTGGATCAAGAGCAGAGGTTTGAATTTAAGGTAAGGAGTAGGTAAATTGATCTTAGTTGCAGATCATGGTGTGATTTGATTTCTAGATAGTGATACAAATTGTGAATTAGGTTTATATTTGTGTGTTGATTAGGGTTTTTGCCCTAATTTAGTGTTAGAGATTTTATTTAGCTACCTATTTGAATTTAGCTAAATAAAATATACACATTGATTGGTACAGGACGTTGATTCGAGATGAGCATCTCGACGTTGGATTTGACTGGATTGGACCTGCTATTTGAGGCGGGTACCTTGACTTATCTTTGATAATGTCGTGTTGATATGTTTAGTAGGTTATAACCTTTAGTAATGATTA
Source organism: Zingiber officinale (assembly GCF_018446385.1). Lineage (NCBI taxonomy): Eukaryota > Viridiplantae > Streptophyta > Magnoliopsida > Zingiberales > Zingiberaceae > Zingiber > Zingiber officinale. Next base: position 74,573,162 of record NC_055990.1, read on the forward strand.
TGTTCGTCTTTTCTTCGGTTGATCACTACCCGATACCTGTTACATGCTAGTTTTGTTTACTTATTATGCACTTCATGTTAGTACCTACCTGATTATACATGCTTATAGGGGTAGTGACACAACCATGTGTTTATTATATTCAAGATCTAGGTTTTTATACCTGATCGGATCTGTGTACCTTTGACTGGGTTCATTGTCCTATGGTACATATTTTATATATATATGGATATTGCTATGCTGTTCAAGATTTTTGCCATGCATCATCTCGCATGATTACTGTTGTCTTTCAGCAAGTATATGGAAATATCGCAAGCAATATAAAGATTATCGTATCCACAGGGACTGGAATAAGAACTAAGAATATCTTAAAATGAATTAGCTAGACAACAAATCAATGGATTAACAAAGTCTAGATGTAACTATGAAAAGTAAACAAAAGAATGAAAGAATAGGCAACAAGAATAAAGGCAATGATAAGGGTTATTATAGGAGTTTTGGTTTCTTTGTAAGGTTCTTCAATGTAAACGATCTACCAAATCTTTTTTCTCAATTATCCATCATTTGTAGAAGGTTGTCGGTTCTCTCTTGCAATAGAGAACCGACCAAGGACTGAAATTTATACCTAGATTGATCAATTAGGAATGAATCTATGTTGTCCTTACACGGGCTTGCCTATCACGAGCGTCCCTCGGAAAATCAACATAAGAATCCATCACTCATCAACCCATCAAGATATAAATATTAATGCATAATCTATCCTACCCTCTTGAAATACCTAATTTTCCCTTCAAGATAATCCCTCAAACGTCCTTACACGGGCATGTTCCTATCACGAAGATCCCTCAAAAAATTGAATGAAGAATTACCTCTATAAGATCCACAAGATATCCAAACATTCAATCAAGCATGGTAATTAAGCACAATCACAACATTCCACACAAGATCAAATAGATACAAAACAGGACAAAATCATAGAAATGGAAAATCGGCATATCCACAAGAGTTTTACATCCCTCCATCCTAGAACAAGATATCTACTCCATAAATCGAAGAAAGAATCCAAAAGAAACAAAGATTACAAGCATTTCTAAACCCTCAAATCCAAGAAAGGAGAGAAAGAAAACTTATCTATGGAGAAGAATGGTCTTCGGATCTAATCCTTCGATCTTGGAGTCGAATCAGTGAAGATCTTTCCTTAGATTGCCCAAAAATCCACCCAAGAATGGAAGGAATCATCCAAATCTTCCTTTCTCCCAAAGGGGAGAAGATCCCCTTTCAAATCAAGGAGGAAAGCTTATATAGAGGTGAGGTTTGGGAGCCACACGGCCCCGAGGCACGGCCGTGTGAGGTTCACACGACCTGCCTCACTTCCCTCTCTGCACAACTCACACGGCCGTGTGTGAGACACGACCGTGGCACACCCAACATCTGCTATCTTGGCATGGCTGTGTAGATCTACACGGCCGTGTCATTCTTCTCTTCTTGAAACCTTACACGGTCGTGTAGATCTACACTGCCATGTAAGTCTTCAACACTGGAATGCTAATATGACCGTGTACTACACATGACCTGCTCCTGCTGGCTCCATATCTTGACACGGCCATATGAGGTTCACACGGTCGTGGCAACTTCCTTCTCTGTTTCAGCTACATGGCTAGAAATCTTCACACGGCCAGGGCAACCCTCCATGGCAGGGTCGTGTGAGGTTCAGGAATGATGCCTTCCTCCTTTGCTCTGCTTACAGATTTGGCCTTGAACATGAAATCTTCACCAAATTCAACTCCTGTGTACAAAAATTGCACAAAAGCATATCTCCGAACAAAAAGAGTAAATATGCTAAAAGGAAAGCTAGAAGTACAAAAATACATAGACAAAGCATGTACAAAGTATGTGAATGTGCGTCAAAGTATGTATAAAAGTGTATATAATCTACGCACATCACACCCCCAGACTTAAACCTTTGCTTGTCCTGAAGCAAAATGTCGCAATCATGATTCATGTATTCAACAATGCATCATAATCCTTAATGCACTCTCCTAACTCTATCCACAAGTTTCATTAATGAGCATGATCATAGAAATAAACCTAGTATGGCTTAAGCATAAGTCTCTTGTGCACGGTGCAAATAAGTAACTAAAAACTCTTCAAGTTTCAATCTATGTCTTAGTCAAGTCATCATCAAGTTTGAATTCCTAATGTTTTCAGTGATAGACAAGTAACCAGTGATAGGCACTTACTTGCCACACACTTGGTTCATATTTCTCAATCAACCCAAGGTCTCAAAGGCGTGATCAATCTCAAGAGAAGCTAAGCAGTCATTTCCCCAATAACCTAACTCGGTCTCAAAGGGGTGACTTACTAGATTCCACTCACGACAACTATTTTTTATATCCCTTATTCACTTTTTTTCCTTTTCTTTTTTTTCATAAGTATTTGCATTGTGCAAATCTTATTCACATATGTACCTTTAGCAGAAATGTTGGGATATTTTGATTTTTCCAAATGAGCTTACATGAGTTGAGCCTCATCCAGTAACCAAAATGAAGTTTGAGAAATCACCATGGAAACCAAGTACTAAACAAACAAGATGAATCATGACTATTTCAATGATATCAACTATTCAAGTATCAAGTCAAAGTGTAGTGAAAGTAAGATCCTTAATGTTAGGCCAAGACTAAAACTTATTTCTAATTGATACTTAGCTCAATTCATGCTACTCAAGATAGAGAAAAGAAGTACACTAAACATACTATCATCATTTACAATATCATGAATCAAGATAAAGAACGTGCTAACAATTTGTTTTAAGACAAGAAAATATAAAAATGGAGTTTGATGTTCTCAAGATGCATGCCACAAAAAATCAAAACAAAATGCAAGACATAAGCAAAAACCAAAAACAAACAAAGCAAATTAAATGCGTCTAATGCATCCCCCCAGACTTAAACTTTTTATTGTCCCAATGAAAACTAAAAACAATGTGGAGGAGATTTTAAGAGAAGTTACCAAGTGATGAGCCCCAAATGGTTGACATTCATGTTTTTAAAGATACTCCTCCATCCAATACTCACATTCCTCCACAATTTTGAATTCTACAACAATAAGAAAGACAAGAAAAATTAAGTAGAGGATACATGTTTATTATAAACTCAGAACTAAAGACATAAAAGAAAATAAGGAAAATGAACTTGGGTTGCCTCCCAAGAAGCGCTTGTTTAAGGTCATTAGCTCGACCACCTCATTACATTCATCTAAATCTCGCTCTTGGAGGGGTAAGATATTTTAGAACCCTCCTACCAGGGGTTCTTGTTATGGAGAGAGCTTTCATCAATGGAGCTACAAAGTAAAGTATAACTCTCTCCATCTTCGTCTTCTTAAAAGTTTTTTCAGGTGGTCGAAGACGGTTCAGATTGAGCTTCTAATCATTAGCCCAAGTGAAATCTACACATGCAAAGAAAGTACAAATCTCCCACAAACATATTAGATAAGATAGAGCCATAACTATATTAAGATAAGCAGAATAAGAAATAAAAACTGAATCACATCCAACAAAGTCAATGATAGGTACCTTTATAAAATTTTCCAAAAGATCACCAGAAGTACTAACCGTGCTTTGCTAAGAAATACCTAATATTTATAAACATGTGGATGTGATTTCCTCTGAATCAAATGATGGTTCTGGCTCAGGCTCAGATGTTGGTGATATCAAAGATGGTGATTCTTGAGACTCAATCATATCTACATGAGTCCCTACACATTGATCCACAACATGCTCAATCCATGCAACTCTTACAACATCTAAGGATTATGTTGACAAAGGAGGTGATTCTTGAGATGCTGCTTCCACAACACAGCTCCCTACACATTGTTCCATATGAACATCATCAACACAAACATCAAAAAACAAACCCACATCAATATCCTCAATAGGAGAATCAACTATAGGAGGATCAATAACTTCACTTGTAGTTTTAAATTGATCTACCACATCACATTCATCATCTGAAAATTTAATGTCACTACAACACCCTGTAAAATTTGGAGGTAGATCTGAAAACTTATTTACAACTGCATTATCTTCACAATCCTCATCTGAAGAGTCTTCATCTTTATACAAATTCAAAAATCTACACTCAACCTTACCAGTGTCACAGAATTTTTTAAAGTCATAGTTCTCATTGACCCCCACTAACCTTTGTGGAAAAGGAACCCTTAGTGAAGGTCTTGGGAAAGGTACTTCTAATTTCTCATATTCCCTTTTAGCTTGTGGAGGAGATTCAACTTGCTTATCTAGTGTTGGTATGATCAATCATTGAGGGAAAGGAACTTGTGGCATTTGGGAACCTCCATGAATAATGGAACTGAGTTCATGTGGTCTTCTATTGTTCTTCTCCTCAATTCTAAACATGTCCTTCTTCAGAAGTTCTTCATGATTTTTTTCAATTCTCAACCCAACATCATCACACTTTTCACTAGATCTTGTCTGCGAAGGAGAGGGATTTTCTTTAAACCAATTTGAAACAATACTTTCAATCTTTGCCCCTAAATGTTTGAACTCCCCATTCTGTGACTTATGATTTTCAAAACTCATAGATGGTTGAGTTACAATTTGTTTGATAGGATCTATAGCATTTATGGCTTGCACTTCTTGAATGTTTGAAGGAGATTTCATCCAATTTATATTCGACCATTCATGGAGGTTCAATGTCACTTGATTAATTAATGTATATACTTCATCTACACTTTTATCCATAAAAGAACCTCCAGCTGATGAATCCAATATACTCTTGTTTGAAAAAGAAATTCCCCCATAGAATATGTGCAGAATCAACCATTTTTCAAAACCATGATGAGGGCATTGTCTTTAAAGACTCTTGAATCTATCCCATGCTTCAAACAATGATTCTCCATATGCCTGAGCAAAATTTGTTATGCAATTCCTCATATACACTGTTCTGCTTGGAGGGAAAAATGATTCAGAAATTGCTTCTCCAATTGTTCCCAACTTGTGATGCTTTGAGTATGGAGAGAATATAACCAATTAAGTCCTTGCTTTATCCTTGATACTAAAAGGAAATGCCATCAATCGAACTGCATCTGCTGACACTCCTTCACATTTTACCATATCACAAATCTCTAAAAATGTTTCAAGATGCAGATAAGGACTTTTTGATACTTCTCCTCCAAATTTGTGACTTTGTATCATAAAAATTAACTCTGGATCTAGTTGAAAACTTTCTACTTCAATTTGAGGTTGCATAATGGGAGATAAAAATCTTGCAAAAAAGGGTGTAGAAAAATTTCTCATGGGTCTGCTTGACATATTAGTGCTCATGGATATTCAAGAAAAAAATATAAAATGAAGAATCAAAGACAAGAAATAAAATGCAATATGAAAAGCAAGAAAGAAAATGCAGAATTTAAATTGCAAGAAAGAAAGTGCATAATGAAAACAAGAAAGAAAAGATAAAAGGAAAAAGACAAATGTCTAGAATAATTCATATGCTAAAGATTGTAAGATATGTTTACAAAAGAAAAGATGAAAGAAACTAGATCAAAAGAGAAAATAGAGAAAAGTTAGATTAGAGTACTAGAAATCAAGAATGCAAAGTTAGAATTAGAATTAGAATTGCAACAAAAAGAATTGTCAAGAATTAGAAAGATATGCAAATGATGAAAACAGAATTCTAAAGATTAGTTTCAATTATGCTAATGAAAAGAAAAGAAAAATTATGTTTAGTCTAACTTAATTGATAATCCCTAATGTTATAGCGCAGCCCCCGGCAACCGCGCCAAAAATTTGTTGTCTCTCCGCAAGTGTACGGAAATATCGTAAGTAATATAAAAGATTATCGTATCCACAGGGATTGGAATAAGCACTAAGAATATCTCAAACGAATTAGCTAGACAACAAATCAATGGATTAACAAAGTCTAGGTGTAACTATGAAAAGTAAAAAAAAGAATGAAAGAATAGGCAACAAGAATAAAGGCAATGATAAGGGTTATTCTAGGAGTTTTGGTTTCTTTGTAAGGTTCTTCAATGTAAACAATCTACCAAATCCTTTTTCTCAATTATCCATCATTTGTAGGAGGTTGTCGGTTCTCTCTTGCAATAGAGAACCGACCTAGGACTGAAATCTATACCTAGATTGATCAATTAGGAATGAATCTATGTTGTCCTTACACGGGATTGCCTATCACGAGCATCCCTCGGAAAATCAACATAAGAATCCATCACTCATCAACCCATCAAGATATAAAAATTAATGCATAAATCTATCTTACCCTCTTGAAATACCTAATTTCCCCTTCTAGATAATCCCTCAAACGTCCTTACACGGGCATGTTCCTGTCAGGAAGATCCCTCCAAAAATCGAATGAAGAATTACCTCTATAAGATTCACAAGATATCCAAACATTCAATCAAGCATGGTAATTAAGCACAATCACAACATTCCACACAAGATCAAATAGATACAAAACAGGACAAAATCATATAAATGGAAAATTGGCATATCCACAAGAGTTTTACATCAAGATTTCCTTACAAATACTCCCTCCATCCTAGAACAAGATATATACTCCATAAATCGAAGAAAGAATCCAAAAGAAACAAATATTACAAGCATTTCTAAACCCTCAAATCCAAGAAAGGAGAGAAAGAAAACTTATCTACGGAGAAGAATGGTCTTCGGATCCAATCCTTCGATCTTGGAGTCAAATCGGTGAAGATCTTTTCTTAGATCGCCCAAAAATCTAGCCAAGAATGGAAGGAATTACCAAATCTTCCTTTTTCCCAAAGGGGAGAAGATCCCCTTTTAAATCAAGGAGGAAAGCTTATGTAGAGGTGAGGTTTGGGCGACACACGACCCCGAGGCACGGCCGTGTGAGGTTCACACGGCCTGCCTCACTTCCCTCTCTGCACAACTCACATGACCGTGTGTGAGACACGGCCGTGGCACACCCAGCATCTGCTATCTTCGCATGGCTGTGTAGATCTACACGGCCATGTCATTCTTCTCTTCTAGAAACCTTAAAAGGCCGTGTAGATCTACACGGCCATGTAAGTCTTCAACACTGGAATGCTAATATGACTGTGTACTACACACGACCTACTCCTGCTGGCTCCATATCTTGACACGACCATGTGAGGTTCACACGGCTGTGGCAACTTCCTTCTCTGTTTCAGCTACATGGGTAGAAATCTTCACACGGCCAGGGCAACCCCCCATGGCATGGCGTGTGAGGTTTAGGAATGATGCCTTCCTCCTTTGCTCTACTTACAGATTTGGCCTTGAACATGAAATCTTCACTAAATTCGACTCCTGTGTATAAAAATTGCACAAATGCAGATCTCCGAACAAAAAGAGTAAATATGCTAAGAGGAAAGCTGGAAGTACAAAAATATGTAGACAAAGCATGTACAAAGTATGTGAATGTGCGTCAAAATATGTATAAAAGTGTATATAATCTACGCACATCAATTTCATGTTGTGTGATAGTCTGCTCCATTGTTGTTGAGCACATCGCTAGTTACATAGATTTGCACACACCACCACTCATTGGTTAGTGGTATATCAGGCAGGTGTGTGGCAGTTATGCTAATAGGCTCCGCTGGTCCGGTGACTCAGCGTGGTAGCCGACAGACAGTTCTGCTCTATTTGGCTTCGCTGGTTTAGTGTAGCAGCGTGGTAGCCGGTAGACGGTTGGACTTTCTTAGGCTCCGTTGGTCCGCTCATGGGTAGTGCGACGCAACGTGGTAGCCGGTAGAGATTCCTCCCCGTCATCGTGTACCGGGAGATGAGAGCATTATGCTCCCCCACTTATGATTTGGGGTAGGAGGATAGGTGTACTCCGACAGCATCTCATCCACTCGGTCACTCATCAGGAGCAGTGATGGCAGAGTGCACGGTTGTCACAACCCTACCCACTCGGTCTCACCATCGTGTGTGAGATGGCTGACTGGTGTCAGGGGTGACCATGTCATTGGCATCATATGCATTGATGTATTTACTAATTGTGTTTGTTGCACTTATATGCTGCATTTGGATGGATGCATATGTTTAACATGCATACAGGATTTATGATACTCTCGGTCTGATGACCTTACTATTCTGATAGGAGGCCCTGGTGAGTACAGTTCTCTTCAGCCTTTTCTATTGTGCATTTCCAGCTTTTGTCCAGGAGACTGTACTCCATAGTTATTACCATTCGTTATAGTTTACTATACATGTCAACTAGGTATCTGCTGAGTTGTTGAACTCACCCCCATAGACACTATCTTTTTCAGGTACCAGGTTGTTTATGGTGTCACTTGGAGTATCCTGCCTGCCGGTCCCCACGTCACATCAAAAGACCTGTCTTTGCTTTTGTTTATTTCTATTTTGGTATATGAGATTTGTGTATTTAGCATTTGTGTTCCGTTTTTGTTTCTAGAGTGTTGTTTTCTTGTGTGTTGTAAACCTAGCCGGCTAGCAATCTTCGTTTTAAGTTTGTATGTGTTGTCCATTGTATTTCTGCTGTGTTTGGTTCTGGTACAGCCGAGTGGGCTGTTAGTTTTACATATAACTGCGTGGTTATATTTTTATTGTATCAACCTAGTAGGCTGCATTTAAACTGCGTGGTTGTGTGTATATTCCAGCCGCATGTGGCTGAGGTATATTGTGTCTGTAGAAATGGTTCAGATTATCACCCGTACAGGGGAGATTTTGTCGAAATTTCTTCAAACAGAGATTCCCCCGGGGCGTGACAATTTATTTGGTATCAGAGCACGGTTGGCGATACTTGTTCGTATATCGTGTTATGGATTTTGAGATTTATCTGATACCAATTTATTGGGTATCAGAGCGAGGTTTACGAGTCTTTTATCCCGTGTTTCAGATTTCTTATTTTAGTTTTCTCGATGTGACTTTTCGAGTTTTGGGAACAGGTAGCAGCAGGACATCTCCAAGCTATAGGAGGTATGTTGGTATATTGTTATCATATACTTCTGTTAGTGTATGCATTGTTGACTATGATAGTTATGACATGTATTAGCACTGTTTATTTAGTACCTGTCTGGTTGTTGTAACACATATTACATGTGATAGGTTAGCCACTGATCTTGGTCAACTTTAATAGAGATAAAGGATTATAGTCTCTGGTGATTTTTCATATCATACCACCAGTAGTTTTAGCTTTTGTTACTGCTAGTTGGTTAGGAGATGGGGGCACATACCAACCTCTGCTATTATTAGCTGGGTAGTGGATAGTATATACATATTCATGTTGACTTAGCCAGTAGAATACCATTTGTATCTTAGTTAATTTCATTAGTAGATAATTGATTTACTCTTGTTACATCGGTCAGAAGAAGTCTAATTTACACTTGTTGATTTGGGTAGTCGTGGATCGATTTACCTTAGTTGCTTGTAGAGGATTAAGGTATTCTTGATTAGTTAGTAGATGACCGATTTAGTTTTATTGGTCCGATCAATAGGGGACCATCATACTCTATTTTTAGAGGTTAAAATCTTTGGGTTATTTGTGCTTAGTCAGGTATCTAGAGCACATATGAGTACATGACTTCTACTGACGTGGAAAAGACTGAAGTAGCCGTATACCATTGTCGGCCTGGTCAGTCTATAGAGGATCGATGTATCATATTCCTTGGGTACTTTAGTCTTAGACTGTATGTACCCAGTTGGATAACTTAGAAGGTAGCATAGGGAATGTCAGGTTGATTGGGTTATATATGTTGATTATTCATATCTATGTTATGTGTACATATGTTTGGAGTATTATGGGAGGTATCTTGTTGATTATATCTGTTCTGTGTGTACACTCGTGTCTATTATAATTTGTTGGAACTATTACATTGATTATACTCTTGGCATAGGTGTATATATGTTAGGTGAGTGTTGTTTGAGGTGTATTGTCGATTATACCTACGTTGATATATGCACACGGGTTCGGAATGTATTTTTGGAGGTATCACGCTGATTTATATCTATGCTATGAGTATGTTTGGTGTGTACTAATTGGAGGATTATGTCGATCATACCTATGTTGTGTGGGCACATGTGCCAGGTGTATTGTGGGTAGCATCATGATGATTCTACTTATGTGGAGTGTCTACATTATATCATTTGTTGTATTACCTTGTCAACTAATTCTCCTAATAGTGGGTGACCCACTACGATGTTGATAGAGTTGACGATGGATTTGATTTGCTTACTGGATTGTGATACCCTTGGTTGCTCACAGTGATATATGGTAGAGTGATTCGTGTAGTCACTAGTTGGATAGTAAGATGTCTTGGTCACATATTTTTCGATTATGGTGGTGGAGCGTTGCTCCCACATGTTATGGATTGGGTGTGGTGGAGCGTTGCTCCCGCATATTTGGATTGTGTGTGGTGGAGCGTTGCTCCCACATATTTTGGATTGTTGTGTTGGAACACTGCTCCCACATAGGTTGTCTTGTTGGTGGTAGAGTGTTGCTCCCACATATATAGTATTTCTTGTGATGGAGCGTTGCTCTCACATTAGATGATTTATTCTTTGGTGATTGTAGTTAGTGATAAGATTTCAGACTTGTTATCGGGGATCTCTGGTTGAGAATGTTTGTTGTACAGACATTATGAGTTTTTGGTAATGCCATTTGGGCTTACCGATGCTCTAGCGGTATTTATGGATTCGATGAACCGCATCGTTATGGAGTATCTAGATCAGTTCGTTGTCGTTTTCATCGATGACATATTGATATACTCGCGTTCCGAGGAGGAACATGCACAATATCTTCGCATAGTCTTGGAGACTCTTCGACAACATCAGCTATATGCGAAGTTTAGCAAGTGTGTCTTCTGGCTATCTTCAGTCAGTTTTCTGGGTCATGTGGTCTCTAGCCGAGGTATTTCGGTAGACCCTCAGAAGATTGAGGCTGTCACCAGTTGGGAGCAGCCGAATTCAGTGCAGGAGATCCGCAGTTCTTGGGACTGGCAGGATATTACAGACCTTTCATCGAGAGTTTCTCCCGTTTAGCTATGCCACAGACATGCCTGACCAAAAAAGGCGTGAAGTTCACTTGGTCAGAAGCCTGTGAGACCAGCTTTCAAAAGCTGAAGTGGAGATTTATGTTAGCTCTAGTTTTGGTTTTGTCTTATGGAGAGGATGGATTTGTACTATACACCGATGCTTCTCCACAGGGTTTGTGCGCTGTTCTGATGCAGCACGGCAGAGTAGTCTCCTATGCTTCTCGTCAGTTGAAGGAGCATGAGAAGAACTACCTAGTACATGATTAGAGCTAGCCGCCATCATCTTTGCTTTGAAGATTTGGCGGCATCATCGGTACGATATTACCTTTGAGATTCTTACGGACCATAAGAGTCTCAAATACCTGTTCACTCAGAAGGAACTCAATCTCCGACAGAGGAGATGGATGGAGTTCCTGAAGGATTATGATTGTACCATTAGCTACCACCCGGGAAAAGCTAATGTGGTTGCCGATGCACTCAGCAGGAAGTCCAGAGGGACATTGGCTTGCCATCGAGTTTCAGTCACAGACTTGGTTCAGGGTTTTGCTGAGTTAGGCCTTGAGGAGCAGGGTATTCTGGTTACCATGATTGCTCAGTCGTCGATCAGGACAAGGATCCGAGAGGCCCAGGCTGGTTATCAGAATTTACAGTTTATTGGCATCCAGATAGCTTTCGAGCAGCAGACTGAGTTCACACCAAATGAGGAGGGTATTATATATTTTCGAGGCCACTTATGCGTACCTCCATCTCATCCAGTCAGGGAGGAGCTACTTCAAAAGGCTTATCGCTCCAGATTTGCTATCCACCCAAGCGGGACCCACACGCATCGGGATTTGAGGCGTTCCTATTGGTGGAACGACATGAAGAAAGACATCGTGGAATTCGTAGCGAGATGTCTTGTCTGTCAACAGGTGAAGGCTGAACACGAGAGACCTGCTGGATTACTTCAGTGGATTCCTATTCCTGAGTGGAAATGGGAAAACATCACCATGGACTTTGTGGTGGGTTTACCTAGGACACGACGAGGCCATGACGCGATTTGGATAATTGTTGATCGATTAACCAAATCCGCACACTTCTTAGCGATCCGGAAGATTGATTCCCTAGATCGATTGACAGATCCGTATTACCGAGAGATCATCAGATTACATGGTGTTCCTTTGAGTATCATTTCGGATAAAGACTCTCGTTTCACGTCTCGATTCTAGCAGAGTCTACAGTAGGCCTTGGGCACTCAGGTCCGTTTTAGTACAGCTTTCCATCCGCAGACAGATGGACAGTCAGAGCGGACCATTCAGACTCTAGAGGACTTGCTGAGGTCATGTGTATTGGATTTTAGAGGCAGTTAGGAGGACCATTTGCAATTGGTAGAATTTGCCTACAACAACAGCTTTCATTTGGCTATCCAGGTGGCACCGTTTGAAGCATTGTATGGTAGGCCTTGTCAGACACCCACCCTCTGGGATGAGGTTGGGGAGGCCCAGTTGTTGGGACCTCATAGAGCTTAGCATGAGGCAGAGTTGGTCCGTACTATCAGATGGAGGATGTCAGAGGCACAGACCCCTGGAGTTCTCTACTGGCGACCATGTATTTCTGCTAGTTTCACCCACGAAAGGGGTGAAGAGATTTGGCCTCAGAGGTAAGCTAGCTCCGTGGTACATTGGCCCTTTCCAGATCCTGGAGAGGATTGGAGTAGTAGCTTATCGATTGGCACTACCACCGTCCCTGGCAGGCGTCCACGACGTATTCCACGTATCTATTTTGAGGAGATATGTACCTGACCCAACACATGCTGACAGATATCTCAGTTCTCGTTTAGCCTGACGTCACTTATGAGGAGGTTCCAGTACGGATTCTAGACCGGAAAGAGCATCAGTTGCGGAACAAGACTATCCGACTGGTTAAAGTCTGATGGCAGCATCATTCGGACGAGGAAGCTACCTGGGAGCTCAAGGATACTATCCGAGCTCGATACCCCCACCTTTTCACTAGAGGTATGTAAGTTATGGTTCCGTTCAGCATTTATACCGTTTAGCTTTTGCTAGTACTTGCTGATGGTAGATAACGAAATTTGGAGACCAAATTTTTATTAGTGGGAGAGAATGTAAAATACTGAAAAATGGCGAATACTGATAAGGGAATTTCCTAGAATTTTTAGAAATTTTTCTGAAAGTTTTCAGAGACCGTATGGACGAGTTTACGGGGAGAAAAATGGGGTCCGAGAAAGCCTGTTTAGGCTACCCCATTTAAACGAGGAAAAGTTTAATTTTCTTTTCCTTTATATTTTTCTTTTTCCTTCTCCACACACGTCGTTTCCTTCGTTCCCTTCCTCGTTGTGTCGTGTCATCCCCGACGTCGATCCTTTGTCCTAACCGCGATCGGCGGTTTCCTTTCTCCCGAGTACAAAACACAACCCGATCCTCTTCCTTTCCTTTCTCCCCGACGCATCCTCCTCTCTCCCTCCTCGTCGGCGCTTGAGCAAGAGTCGGCTGCCTCCTCCGTTCTAGCCACCAAGCAACAATTGACCTCTCCCTCTCCTGGTCGCGGTCAACAAAGGCTCGCCAGGAAACCATGTGCCAAGCCGTGCCCTAGGCTCCGCCCTCCTCTCCTCTTTCTTAATCATGCCCTAGGTTCATTGCCGTCTTGGGGTCTATTGTGCCGTGCCCTAGCTTCGGGCTTCGCCTCCTCTTCACAGTAGTGGCGTTAGGGTAAGGCGACAGCAAGGTGAGTTGGGTTGTTGTTGGATCCGTGATATTTGTTGCTTTATTTTTTTCTGTTTCGGTTGATTCCAGCGATTAATAGAGGGGAAGAAACGGATTTCTGTGGATTCTTCCTATTGATGATCACTACTTTCTCCTTTCTTGAAGTTGTGGAGGTCTCGGAGTAAGGTAGGCTCTAGGTATATTGCTTAATTTGTGATCTTCACTGCTTGATCTCTTCTCTTGATTCCATCCAGTGAGGATTTGTTGAAGGTGATCTTGGTTCCAGTGGTGTTTCTTGTCGGCAGCACTCAAACCAGCATCACCAAAGGTTTTGGAGCAAGAGCATAGGTTTGAATTTGAGGTAAGGAGTAGGGAAATTGATCTTAGTTGTAGATCATGGTGTGATTTGATTTCTAGATAGTGATACATATTGTGAATTAGGTTTATATTTGTGTGTTGATTAGGGTTTTTGCCCTAATTTAGTGTTAGAGATTTTATTTAGCTACTTATTTGAATTTAGCTAAATAAAATATACACATTGATTGGTACAGGACGTTGATTCGAGACGAGCATCTTGACGTTGGATTTGACTGGATTGGACCTACGATTTAAGGGGGGTACCTTGACTTATCTTTTATAATGTCATGTTGATATGCTTAGTAGGTTATAACCTTTAGTAATGATTATGTTCGTCTATGCTTCGGTTGGTCACTACCCGATACCTGTTACATGCTGGTTTTGTTTACTTATTATGCACTTCATGTTAGTACCTACCTGATTATACATGCTTATAGGGGTAGTGACACAACCATGTATTTATTATATTCAGGATCTAGGTTTTTATACCTGATCGGATCTGTGTACCTTTGACTGGGTTCATTGTCCTATGGTACACATTTTATATATATATGGATATTGCTATGCTGTTCAGGATTTTTTCCATGCTTAGTGTCATGCATCATCTCGCATGATTGCATGCTGTGCGATAGTCTGCTCCATTATTGTTGAGCACATCGCCGGTTACATAGATCTGCACACACCACAACTCATGGGTTAGTGGTATATCAGGCAGGTGTGCGGTAGTTCTGCTGTTAGGCTCCGCTGGTCCGGTGACTCAGCGTGGTAGCCGGCAGACAGTTCTTCTCTGTTAGGCTCCGCTGGTTTAGTATAGCAGCGTGGTAATCGGCAGACGGTTGGACTTTGTTAGGCTCCGTTGGTCCGCTCATGGGTAGTGCGACGCAGCGTGGTAGCCGACAGAGATTCCTCCCCGTCATCGTGTACTGGGAGATGAGAGGATTGTGCTCCCCCACTTATGATTTGGGGTAGGAGGATAGGTGTACTCCGATAGGTTCCCGTCCACTCGGTCACTCATCAGGAGCAGTGATGGCAGAGTGCACGGTTGTCACAGCCCTACCCACTCGGTCTCACCATCGTGTGTGAGATAGCTAACTGGTGTCAGGGGTGACCATGTCATTGGCATCATATGCAGTGATGCATTTACTGATTGTGTTTGTTACACTTATATGCTGCATTTGGATGGATGCATATGTTTGACATGCATACAGGATTTATGATACTCTCGGTCTGATGACCTGACTATTCTGATAGTAGGCCCTGGTGAGTACAGTTCTCTTCAGCCTTTTCTATTGTGCATTTCCATCTTTTGTCCAGGAGACTGTACTCCATAGTTATTATCATTCGTTATAGTTTACTATACATGTCAGCTAGGTATCTGCTGAGTTGTTGAACTCACCCCCGTGGACACTATCTTTTTCAGGTACCAGGCTGTTTATGGTGTCACTTGGAGTATCCTGCCTGTCGGTCCCCACGTCACATCAGAAGACTTGTCTTCGCTTTTGTTTATTTCTATTTTCGTATATGAGATTTGTGTATTTAGCATTTGTGTTCCGGTTTTGTTTCTGGAGTGTTGTTTTATTGTGTGGTGTAAGCCTAGCCAGCTAGCAGTCTTCGTTTTTAGTTTGTATGTGTTGTCCATTGTATTTCCGCTGTGTTTGGTTCTGGTACAGCCGAGTGGGCTGTTAGTTTTACATATAACTGTGTGGTTGTGTTTTTATTGTATCAGCCGAGTAGACTGCATTTAAACTGCGTGGTTGTGTGTATATTCCAGCCGCATGTGGCTGAGGTATATTGTGTCTGTAGAAATGGTTCAGATTATCACACGTACAGGGGAGATGCTGTCGAAATTTCTTCGGATAGGGATTCCCCCGGGGCGTGAGAATTTATGGCCACTCACTTGGCTACCATGATTCATAAACTCTAGTATTTAACCTGGAGATCTAGAGTTCGAATCCTGAGGAAGGCAAAAATCCATTGGCCAGGGGTGGGAAGACCTAGTGAGTAACGGCACGGCTGAGGGTCGTCGGTCGACGACATAAGGATTCGCCAATTTGGGCTACCAGTTGGGCCGCCCAAGGGACCGCCAAATGGGCCGCCAGTTGGGTCGCCAAAGGGGCCGAGGGGCCGAGTCGTTACACTAGCTGCATCTTTCACCAGACTTCCTGTGCTCCTAAGTTTCTGCATACTTAGAAATAGGGTTAAACACAACAGGACCTAACCTAACTTGTTTGATCATATCAAAACTATCTTGGGGTACCAACAATCTCCCCCTTTTTAATGTGAGTAACCTAGGTTAAGTTAGGGTAACCCAACATAAAGTAAAAGAAATAAATTTTGTAATAAAGTGCAAAAGTTGAAAAAAGTTAAGCTACCTCCCCCTAGACTTAATCTTCCTTTCTCCCCCTTTGATCACATAAAAAATGAGGTACCTCAAAAAATTCTAAGGCTAACTTGTCAAGAACTTTAAGTCATTTAACAAACAAAATGCTAAATTTATAAGGTTAAAATGACTTTAAAAAATTTGGTGAATCTTAAACACAAGTTTAAAAAAAAACAAAATTGAAAGCCTTAAAACAATTTTGGAAATCTTAAAATATTTTCTTAAAAATGTATAGAGCATGCATTTTGACAAAAGAAAATATATTTTCAAGATTTATAATTAAAAAAATCTTTTAAAAGTTATATTTAGATAAATAACTCAAAAACTTTTCAGATATGTTTTCTTAGTTAGCAGGGATAACACTTGAAAATTTTGAATAAAAAAATTCAAATATTGAGATTTTTCTATAGATGAATATTGAATTCCACTTTCTCAAAAAAATTGGGATCAAATTAATTTTGAATAATAATTAAACTCAAAAGAAATTCTGTAGTTTTAAAAAAATTCAATTACAAAAAATACAAGCATGATCTTGGAATCCAAAATAGATTCCTTTCTACCGGATTAACAAGAAAAATTATTAAGTTTTTCACAATTTTCTAATTTGTCCATTGTGATATTTAAATTTTCATTTTAGTCTATAATAATTTTTAAAATACAAAGCAGAGAATTTTAAACATGCAGAAATTTTTAAGTTTGTATATGTTCCTTTAACATTTCATTTTCTGTTTTTAGTTTGTCAAAATCCTCTAATTGACAAATTGTTGCTAGGATTCCTTTTAACTCATTTTTCTCTATTAATAATTTTCTATTTTCTGTTTCTGATTTACAAGAATCTTTTGATAATATTTAAAATTAAACAATTGGTCAGGAGGTAGAGACCGTACCTAACTTACCTTGTCGACTTCTGATGCTCCTCGTGTAGAGCAGCTTTCCTCTGACGTTACTCCCCCTTCATTGATGCTCTCAATGCTTATTTCTGAAGAACTTTCTTTATCTTCAGGTAGGTACTCGGCTATAAGAGCAGTTTCGACAATTTCCTCATTTTCTGCTTCTGATAACGACTCGGAGTTCATTGAGGAGTTAGATTTGGCTACTTTTGGTTCTTCATAGAGCTTTGAAACTTTTCCCAAAGTTCTTTTGCATTCTCATAATTACTGATTCTTTTAACATACTGGGCAGGCAGAACGCTCAGAAGGTGGAACTCGCCCTTATCGTTAGCCATGAAGTCGTTACGTTGCTTTTCAGTCCATCGATGCTTCTCAAATTCTTTTCCTTCTTTGCTTTTAGGCATATCAAAACCATAATTAATTGTTAGTGAAATATTAAAATCGGTTTTAAAATATACCTCTATCTGATGTTTCCAGAAAGTGAACTCCCCCTCAAATACTAGTGTGTAGATGCTAGCTCCGGCCATCGATTCGGTGCTTTGATCGGCAGTTAGTCCTCCTAAAGCGAACCCACTTTGATATTACTTGTTAGGACCATTGGCGGCTAGCTAGAGGGGAGTGAATAGCCGCTACACAAATCAAGACAAAAGACCTTTCTCGAACTTATAACTTAATTAAAATACTTACATAAACATAGAAAGAAATAATGAATCAGAAAGTCAAGACTCAATGGATTTACTTGATTACAAACGAGAGGTTTGTTAATCCTAGACAGATGAAAACGCACACTAAAATTCTCCATTGGGCGGAGAAGCATCTTACAACAATGAACGCACAAAATCAGAAAGTTAAACAGAAAACTAAAAGCGTACAAATCTTGTTTCACAATTTTTTTCCTATTTAGCTTCTGGGAGTAGGGATGCTTATATAACCTTGCTCGGGGCACCTGCAATGGGATAGAATTCTATCCCTGATGTAACAGTATACACCACGTCAACTTTGGATGAAAACTAGGGTCCGGGCTCTCGGAATGGTTCTGGGCACCTGGAGTCCGGGCGCCTCGGATTATTCTGGGCGCCCTGACCTGGTCCGGGCACCTTGCATTGGTTCGGGCACCCCAAGCACCAGAAATCAGCTTTTGTTGATTTTCGATCCCGGTCTCCTACTCTGGTTCCACTCGCATCGATCAAGGTCTTCCACTCCGGCTCCACTCGCTTGGGTGATTTCGAGCATTCGGAATAGGTCTCACCCGAACCCTTCTAGCCTTCTCCTCGAGCATGCTTCCGCTCCAACTTCTTGTCCCTCGAAATCGCCACATGCTTCCTTCTCATCTGCTAGCGTACTCTTCCATAGATTTTTATCCCTCAGACAGCTACATCTTTTGCTCCTCGAGCAATCTTCCGCTCCAACTTCTCATCCCTCGAAAACACTGCATGCTCCATTCTCGTCCACCGGTGTACTCTTCCGCAGCACCTCGTCCCTTAGATGCAATCATCCCATCGGCTCTCTCCTGTGCCATCCTTCTCGCTAGTTGCATCTTTTGCTCGATTTCCTATGCTCAAAAGTTCCTGCACACTTAGACACAGGGTTAAACACAGCAGGACATAACCTAACTTGTTTGATCACATCAAAACTACCTTGAGGTACAAACAAGAACTTGTGATTGGTGTTGGATCGAGATTGTGCTAGAGGGGGGGTGAATAGCATTCGTGGCTTATTCGCGTTTCGTAATTTGGAAATCTTTCGAGAAAGCGCAGCGGAAATAATAAAAATGCAGAAGGGCCCAAGTGGTTTTACTTGGTTCGGAGTCTTGGGTGACCCCTACTCCAAGGCCGACGCTCGTTAAGCGTTTACTTTGGGCAATTCACTATTAAAGCGCAAGGTTACAAATATGTATTACAAAACAATAATTAACAGGCTATACCAACAATGAAAATATTGAAACTGGAACTCCGGGTCGTCGCGGACTTGCAACAGCACTTCAGGGCGTCCTTGAGCAGCAAACAATAGCTGGTTACTTGTGAACTTGCTTATGAAAGGTGCTACTCGAGCCCCCTTATATAACCTGCTAGACGCGCCTCACGGTTCACTGAGGCG
This sequence comes from Zingiber officinale, assembly GCF_018446385.1. Taxonomy (NCBI): domain Eukaryota; kingdom Viridiplantae; phylum Streptophyta; class Magnoliopsida; order Zingiberales; family Zingiberaceae; genus Zingiber; species Zingiber officinale. Next base: position 74,592,604 of record NC_055990.1, read on the forward strand.
CCTCAAACCCGCCGAGCCAACCGCACGGATAAGCGCTGAAATCTTCTTCGCTGATCCGGTTGAAGGCGCCTCCATCAACCTTGAAGGCGCCTCCAAGCTGTCCAAGGCACCTCCAGCTCAGTCTGAGGTGCCTCTAGCTCTGCTATGCGCAAACTCAGCTCCTTTGCACCCGAGACGCCTCCAAGCTCCATGGAGGCGTCTCGGACACTGTCCATCCGAGACACACTTTGTGATTTTGGTGCCTGCAACTATGTTAGTCCCAAAATACCCTGCACCACAGAATTAGCACATAACAATAGTAAGAATATGAAAGTGTGACAGTATCCCGGTTGTTCGGTTCTGACTTCAGATTTCCAACCGGAACCCTTAGGTCGAACTAACGCCTATTGTTCCCTCTTTCTGGGAACGCATCCTCACCTACTCCCCTCAGGAGAGATTACCTGATGCCAGTATGGTCCTCCAGACTTGACTGCACTTCCCGCCTAGGGTTACACCCCCTAGGACCTAGGGTTACCGCCCCCTAGGGTTTTTCTCCACCTAGGGTTCCACCCCCTAGGACCTAAGGTTTTCCCCTCTTAGGATTTTTCTCCACCTAGGGTTACCACCCCCTAGGACCTAGGGTTACCACCCCCTAGGGTTTTCCTCTTGCCTAACCGCAGCTAGGACTTTTGCCTAAGAATACTTAGGACTTTTCTGCAAGCTCAATCAGACATGTTAGATCACAATAAGCATAACTTTGAATTCTTTTGCCATTATCAAAACAAAGGTTCGATCGTTGGATGCTTTCCGCATTAACAATCTCCCCCTTTTTGATTATGGCAACTAGAATTCAAAGTTAAGTAAAATAGACGTATATATGATCTTCAACGTTTAAGTAAGAAACATAAGCAAGCTTAAGTAAATAAATTCAAACGCAAGCCTAACTTAAGGCTCCCCCTTAACAAGAGCTCTCTTTATTTTAAAATTTGAATTTTCCTATCTCCCCCCTTTGCCATATATCAAAATAAACAATGGAATAAGAAAAATGGCCTTAGAAATTTAACCAAAAATGGGCAATTTAACCAAAATGAAAAATATTTTGTTAAATTTTTAAAAAGCCTTTTTGAATAATACAAGGTTAAATTTGAAAAGTCATTTTCAAAAGAAATATTTAGCATAATAATCTTTAGAAAATATTCAGTTAAATTTTGAAGGAAGCGTAAGAAGGAAGAAACTTAGTTTAAAAAGTTGAATCCTTAAAAGTCTATGAAAACACTTAGCTTTTTGAATTTTATTCTTTTTGCAAAACTTTTAGCTAAGTGAATGTTTTAGGAGTTATTTTGAAAAGTAACTTTAGCTAAGGGAAATTATTTTGAGTTTGAAGTTAACGTAGCTAAATTTAAAGAAATACGTAGATCACTTTTGAAAAGTTAAATTCTTAAAGACATTTTCTTAATTTCAACAAGGCTTTGTGAACAATATTAAACTTCGAAAAATACTTAGCTTAGAAAGAAAAACACTTAATTTTTGAAAACCCTTTAAGAAAGTGCTTAGCAATTTCTGAAACAACCTTAAAACACTTAGTCAAATTTTAACAAGCTTTTGAAAGATGTGTAATTAAGATTTAAGGCAAATTTAGGCTAATTTGAACAAGTATTTGGCAAGGCAATTTTGAAAATCTGAATTTAAAGAGATTTTGAAAAATACTGAATTTTAAATAGTGTTTAAGAAAAGATAAACTTAATAGGTTTTAACTAAGTCCATTTTCACGTCAATTTAAGAAATCCTAAAGTCCAAGCATGAGTACCTTTAGCTAATCTTCTTGACAATATTAATATTCTTGGCCACATGTCTAACCGTTAGCTACTAGCTGTTTGTCTAGAGGACAACAACTTTCACTTGGTTAGTCAAGTTAAGTCAATTGATCCAGTTCGATTTGACTAGGGTTGGATGGCTTAACTTGATTAATGTAATGTTAGTTTTTAATGCCCAGACTTACTGTGATGCTCAGAAATAAGCATTTTGAAGTCCAGGCAGTACCCTATGCATCTCATGCCATTCTAAGTTTCTTTCAAACACAAGCAACTTAAGCCTAGGGTGTTTGTGAGATGCTCTGGCTGAAATCTAGGGGAACATGATATCTAAAGGTAAGTGCCTAGGCTAAGTCCAAATTTTGAAAGTCTAATAAAGTTGGGATTTTGGAGATATTTTTCCTAGAAGTTTTATAAAATAAACAAAGCAATAGTCTAATATGTGCAGAACTAAGCAACTTAAATATAACAAAAACTAGTAAGTAGAAAGTTAGGTTTGAGTAACTAAACTTTGATCAGCAAAAGTTTAGCGAGGTAATAATACAATAGCAGATGAAAGTGTCTGTGTCCAAAGTCCAAAGTACAACGCATGAAAAGATAGTATCACCGAGTAGGATCATCAGCTGAAGGGTCGTCAGCTGGAGGTGGTGCAATAGGCTTCTCGGCAGCAGGCTGTCCCTGACGAAGAGAGGCAAAGCCGGAAGCTACCTCTATGTGAAGCATGCGAAACTCATCCAGCATAAGTCGTCGTGTCTGAGCGGAGTAAATCTCGAGACGTGTGAGTCGGTCCTCGACCGATAAGGATGGTCGTGTCGAGGTCGACGGCCCTGCCGAAGTGGAGGACTGTCCATGAATGTCCTTGGTTGTGAACTCAAGTTAGTCCTCTCCCTTAGCTATATCAAAGAAGTCAATGAACTCATCGTTTGCCTCGGGCCCTCTCGGAGCAACTGGCTCATCCTCGGCTGGGTCAGCTAGCGGAGGCCTGCCCACCCATGCTAGGACCCCCTGAGCAGTGACATCTACATGCGCTAACCTAAGAGAACCTAGCCCAAACTCATCATAAAAGGTAAGAGGAATGATCGTCCCCCGAGTCACATCTATGCCCTCTATCGTCGAAAAGATGGACGTCACCACATGGCAGTAGGGCATGTGAACTACTAGGGATGTGACAAGACTGGCAGCATGAACTATGTTAGAGAACATATGTAATGCAATGTCTATCTCTAAATGATGACATAATGCGTACAAAAAGAAAGAATGGGACGGACGCATCTTCAGGACGTCCCGAGATGTGATGGGTAGAATGCATGCAGTGAGGACTCTATACATGACATAATCCTACACTCTGAGAGACATCGACTTGAAATCAGAGACTCCAAGTGGTCTCTCCCCACCAAAAAAATACTCATAGAGTGTATCTAAAGTAATGTGGGAGTAGGGGTCGCCAAATTTCATCTCCCTACTGGGGTAGCATAGGAAAGGGCAGGGTGATTGTCTAAGCTCTAAGCTGGTGTTTAATAAGATAGGTGTAAACTGGATGTCCTTTCTACCAACCCGGGTGGAATAGACCAAATCATCAACCTTCTCAAGGTTGTTAAAAAAACTGGGCACATAGATCACGATTTACTGCATGACTACAGTAAACTAGTCTGTCCAACTGATAGTGGGCAATCATCTCTATGACAGACGGACAATAACTTGTGAAAAAGGGTCTATTTAGGTATCTACACTTAATGATAGAGTATGAATGCTGAGAAAAACTAAGCTTATGCAGCTCAGTGGGAAATCTAGCGTTAGTGGACGAGGTCGTACTCGAGGTGGACTCAACATTGCGTCATTTCCTAATCTTAACATAAAAATTTGCAAAAAAAGTACTAGAGCTATGTAAAAGAAGATTCAGGATAGTTTAGATTATACCTAGGAGGCATTGTAGAATATTTGAAGGAGTTGAAGGGTGGAAATCTAAGGTTAAGGCGCCTTGGATCGCTGGTTTCAGCAAGAAAAAAATTTGCAGCGAACTCTCTGTTCGCTGCCTATTTCTGTGTTGAAGGCGCCTTCAAGCCCGTTGAAGGCGCCTTCAAGCCCATTAAAGGCACCTTCAATAATGCGATTAGGGCGCCTCGGACCGAGTCCGAGGCGCCTCAGTCGACTTCGGTGGGAATTTCCCCGCTGATGCTCGAGGGCACCTCTGCCACGCAGAGGCGCCTTCATTTGGCTTTTTTTTCAATAAGTTTAAAAGAATTTTTGAATAAGTTTTTATAAAATAATTTCTAAATAAGTTTTTAAAATATTTTTGAATAAGTTTTTACAAAAGAATTTTTTAATAAATTTTTAAAACATTTTTTAGTAAGTATTTAATTTTTTAATAAGTTTTTAAAAGAATTTTTGAATAAATTTTTAAAACATTTTTAAATAAGTTTTTAAAAAAGTTTTTAAATAACTTTCTAAAAGAATTTTTGAATAAGTTTTTAAAACATTTTTAAATAAGTTTTTAAAAAAGTTTTTAAATAAATTTTTAAAAGAATTTTTGAATAAGTTTTATAAAAGAATTTTTAAATAAGTTTTTAAAAGATTTTTAAATAAGTTTTTAAAAGATTTTTAAATAAATTTTTAAAAGATTTTTAAATAAGTTTAAAAAAATTTTAAATAGGTTTTTAAAACATTTTTAAATAAGTTTTTTAAAAGAAATTTTGAATAAGTTTAAAACATTTTTAAATAGGTTTTTAAAACATTTTTAAATATGTTTTTTAAAAGAATTTTTGAATAAGTTTAAAACATTTTTAAATAGGCTTTTAAAAAAATTTAAATAAGTTTTTTAAAAGAATATTTGAATAAGTTTAAAGCAATTTTAAATAAGTTCTTTAAAAGAATTTTTGAATAAGTTTTAAAAGAATTTTTGAATAAGTTTTTAAAAGAATTTTAAATAAATTTTTAAATGATTTTTAAATAAGTTTGAAACATTTTTAAATAGGTTTTTAAAACATTTTTAAATATGTTTTTAAAAGAATTTTAAATAATTTAACTTTATTTTAATTAATTTTAATTTTATTTTATTTTATTTAATTTTAATTTGATTTTAATATAATTTAATTTTAATTTTAATTTTAATTTAATTTAATTTAATTTAATTTTTACATAATTTAATTTAATTTATTTTTTACATAATTTAATTTTACTATAATTTAATTTTAATATAATTTAATTTTAATTTTATTTAATTTTAATTTGATTTTAATATAATTTAATTTTAATTTAATTTTAATTTAATTTTAATTTGATTTTAACTTAATTTAATTTAATTTAATTTAATTTTAATATAATTAAATTTAATTTAATTTTAATTTAATTTAATTTTAAATTAAGTTTTGTCCTTAGTCATCTCACCCAATCTAAATTTTTTAATCTGGGGATCCTATAATTCTGTGAGATGAATTGGCTTCAGTTATAGGGTTTGGTTTAACTTTATGTTAGATTCAAGTTTAGATTTGGGCTCAACAAATAGACATTCTTCGGATAAACTTCAGGGCTATGGTGAGTCACTTGGACATCATTAAAGTAACCATGCCTTCGAGGTTTTCCAAATAGCCCTATCCACGGAACTTAATACAAAACCTTGGTCTAACTAGTTAGGATCTATAAAGGGTAGCTTCGGTTAGTTCCACTTAGCCAAATGCACCCGGTCGAAGCCATATCTTCCTAGGCATGCATAAACTAAGCTTCCCTAACGTACTATCATCCAAAATTTCACCAGTACCATAGGTCAAGTTAAACTTGTTCCCTTTCTAATTAGTTCTAATTACCCTTGCCGGGTTGCTTGGTTTGGGCCGGGTAGGTTAGTTTTAGAGGTGCCAGTTATTCTGGAGCCTCCACCTAAATTATTAATAATTTTATATATTTTTATAGATTAGATTTAAGTTTTTACTTTTAATTTAATTATGTTCTTTTAATTATTTATCTGTTTGTTAATACAGTTTTTCTTTTGGCTCCCCCTGGATCATAGCCTCGATATGGTCTATCAAGGTAATGTACTTGATCCTTGGGAACCCAATATTGACCAAGTCCAACTTGATTAACTAAGTTGGACTTGGGTACCCATGTTTGGATTGTCTTATTATTTGGTTTGTTGACTAAGGTTAGATAGGATCGATATTTTTTTTTGGTTTTAAAACCTAATCCATATCTATTGTAAACGGCTCTTTGTGTTCCAAGAATTAGGTCAAGGTTCTTGGAGCCCAAAGAAAACTGTTCCAATGTCTTCTTCAAATCCTTGACCTGAGTTTTCAGACTAGAATTTTCTTCCTCAATCTTTACTTGAGTTGAATTTCTAGTCTGAACTGGGTCAGGCAAGGGTTTGGAGTTAGTCACTTCTTTAAGGGCGGCTACCTCCTTTAGAAGTGACTTGACCCTAATATTGGATTTTGCTAATTTTTTAATTAAATAATTTACTAGATTATGTAAACGCGGGATACTTATAGCAGAGTTAGGCCCTTCGAAAATGGATACGGATCCGTGCCTTCTCTTGGACTTGGCTTCCGATTCATCCTCGCTTCCAGATTCATTGGTGTAGTCCTGGGTCGTCAACGCAAGAAAACTCGTCTGTTCGAGCTCTTCGTCATCGGACTCCTCTGAAGAGGACTCGTCCCATGTCGCCTTTAGGGCCTTCTTTCTCCTTGGTTTCTTCGGATCTTTCTGGTTTGGGCAGTTCGCCTTGATGTACCCCTTCTGATTGCACCCATAGCACGTTACCTCGAACTTCACCTTTGGTTGAATTTCCTTCGTTTGAATTGCCTTCTTTAGGTCCTTCTTGTTGAAACCTTTCTTTTTCTTGTATAGTTTCTTTACTAGGTTGACGAGCTCGGTTGTGATTTCATCATCGTCGTCGTCCGAAACTGGTTCTTCTTCTTCTGACTCTGGTTCGGTTCTGCTCTTTGATTTAGTCTCGCGCGCTCTACCTGCACCTGCAACCAAAGCCAAACCTTTCTCGGTCGGACGTGAGTTCACCTGTTCATGTAATTTAAACTCGACAAATAACTCATCTAATTTTATGGAAGAAAGGTCCTTAGAAACCTTGTAAGCATCTACTATGGATGCCCACAAGGTGTTTCTTGGAAAGGCGTTTAAGGCATACCTCAAAATATCCCAGTTCTCTACCTTCTGTCCGATTGCGTGTAGACCGTTGAGTAGGTCTTGTATCCGGGCATGGAGTTGGGTAGCCGTCTCGCCTTCCTGCAACTTAATATTATACAATTTATTGAATAATAAATCTCGTTTACTGACCTTGGTATCGGAGGTTCCTTCGTGAAGCTCGATCAGCTTCTCCCACAATTCCTTGGTGCTCAAAAAAGGGCTGACGCGGTTAAGTTCCTCCTTCGTCAGTCTGCATTGGAGGGTGCAGGTTGCCTTTGCGTTGGCTTCTACCTTTTTGATGAGTGTCGGTTCCCAGTCCTCGTACGGTAGTAGCTTGCCGGTGGCATCAGTCGGTAGTTGGAGCCCGATTTTGACAATCATCCAGACTTTAAAATGAGTCTGGAGATATGCCTTCATCCAACCCTTCCAATATCTGAAATTGTCTCCGGAGAAGAGCGGGGGGGCGAACAGTGCTAAAACCTTCTTGGAAAGCCATTTAGATCTAGCACGGAAAAAGACGAGAGAAACAATATCTCAGGACTTGATCCTGGATTAGCAATGCGGTATAAAAATAATAAAAATGAACTCGAGTGATGTTGCACCGACTTCGAGCAAAAGCGATTCGAATAGATAAAGAATTGGAATGCAGCAACTATACTAATTTCAATTGACTCCAAAAAATTGAAAACACCATGAAAAAATTGCTTGATTGGTGGTTGCACCAAATTAAAGCTACCCCGCTCTGATACCAATTGTTGGATCGAGATCGTGCTAGAGGGGGGTGAATAGCACTCGTGGCTTATTCACGTTTCGTAATTCAGAAATCATTCGAGAAAGCACAGTGGAAATAATAAAACACACCGAAAGACCCAAGTGGTTTTACTTGGTTCGGAGTCTTGGGCGACTCCTACTCCAAGGCCCACGCTTGTTGAGCGTTTACTTTGGGCAATTCACTATTAAAGTGCAAGGTTACAAATATGTATTACAAAACAATAACTAACAGGCTATACCGACAATGAAAATATTGAAATTGGAACTCCGGGTTGTCGGGGACTTGCAACAGCACTTCAGGGCGTCTCTTGAGCAGCAAACAATAGCTGGATTACCTGTGAACTTGCTTCTGAAAGGTGTTGCTCGAACCCCCTTATATAACCTGCTGGAGGCACCTCAAAGGTTCATTGAGGTGCCTCAAACCCGCCAAGTCAACTGCACGGATAAGCGCTGAAATCTTCTTCGCTGATCTGGTTGAAGGAACCTCCATCAACCATGAAGGCGCCTCCAAGCTGTCCAAGGTGCCTCCAGCTCAGTCTGAGGCGCCTCCAGCTCTGTTGTGCTCAAACTCAGCTCCTTTGCACCCGAGGCGCCTCCAAGCTCCATGGAGGTGCCTCGGACACTGTTCATCCGAGACACACTTTGTGATTTTGGTGCCTGCAACTATGTTAGTCCCAAAATACCCTGCACCACAGAGTTAGCACATAACAATAGTAAGAATATGAAAGTGTGACAGTCTCCCGGCTGTCCGGTTCTGACTTCGGATTTCCAACCGGAAACCCTAGGTCGAACCGACGCCTACTGTTCCCTCTTCTAGGGAACGCGTCCTCACCTACTCCCCTCAGGAGAGATTACCTGATGCCAGTACGGTCCTCCAGACCTGACTGGACTTTCTGCCTAGGGTTATCACCCCCTAGGACCTAGGGTTATCACCCCCTAGGACCTAGGGTTACCACCCCCTAGGGGTTTTCTCCACCTAAGGTTACCACCCCTAGGACCTAAAGTTTCCCCCCTTAGGATTTTCCTCCACCTAGGGTTACCTCCCCCTAAGGTTTTCCTCTTGCCTAACCGCAGCTAGGACTTTTGCCTAAGAATACTTAGGACTTTCCTGCAAGCTCAATCAGACATGTTAGATCACAAATAAGTTTAACTTTGAATTCCTTTGCCATTATCAAAACAAATGTTCGATCGTCGGATGCTTCCCGCGCCAACAATTAGATCACGACTAGTGAGTATCTCTACATGTGCAATTATGAATGTATTAAAATCTTTCCTAGTCTTGAATTAAGGAGTTCAGATATCATCGATTCTATGAGATTAGCGCGGGTTATACTCCTTGGTCTAACCAAGCAGCTATTTCTCACTAATTGGAGACATTGAGATGTGAGAGTTAATCATGGATGCTAGTTATGGTAACTAATTCATTGGAGTGGCCTACTATGAGCCTTCATATGATTCTCTACATATATAGATATGTCAATGAAGATCTCATTACAACTTAAGTTTTAGTTTCCTTCGACTTGAGGTATTTAAATCATATTAGTCATAGAGACTTATACATTGACATCTTAATCAAAGATCTCCGTCGATATATGGATCCGAGATAATTAGGTATAAGTCAAAAGAAGGTGTTTCAATAGCCAACAAAGGATCCACCACTCTTTACAAGGAGATGTATATCCTATGGTCACTTGTTAGAATAATTACTCTAAAGTCTTTGGCCAAAGCATCACATGTCAAATGTATAAGACTCTTAGATACATGTACGAGTAATTTGAATCTGAAAAACAAGAAAGTATTACTTGGGCTAGGTATGACATAGTCAGCCTAGTGGGGACTGACACATAAACCATGTCTTGAACCAAGTAGTTATAAGATGAGTGAAAGGAACGAGGCATGACTAACTACAGCTGCTAAAAGGTTCCAAAGTGGTTCTGGAAACAATCATTTAATTTTTTGATTAATTATTGATTATGATGTACTACTAGTTATCACTCATGATCTATCCATAATAAATGGTTAATTATGGTCTGCCAATATAATCGAAAACCTATTGAGTCATATACACTATAAGTTTATCTTAGAGACTTAAAACGAGTTAAAGAATTAGATTCTCATATCGAGAGAGATTAAGTCTGGTTAGACCAGACGAAGGAAAAAATATGGAAAGAGTTTTTCTTAATAAAAGCGCGTGTTGGTCCAACTACCTCCTAGGTCAAAGTTGACCAGATTGACTAAGCTTGAGTTGTCTCAAACTTGAGTCTTGATGCTTGAATTTTGATGTTTGACAATATATAAAGATCATTGGTGCAATTATCCATATGGGAGATTAACAGTCACAGGTTGACCAGAAGTAAAGTAGGTCAAGGTTGACCAGATACTTAACTGAGAAAGTCCTAATTGAAGGTTAGGCAAGGGCAAGCCCAACCATATGATTAGCAGAAGAAGAAAAAACCAAGTGGATCATGGAGGACCTGACACTTAGTGTGAAAAGTCCTGGTGAGTGAAGCCCGACAGTTGAAAAGTCCTGGTGAGTGAAGTCAGGCAGATGAAAAGCCCTGGTGAGTGAAGTAAGACAGTTGGGAAGTCTTAGTGAGTGAAGTTAAGTAATTGGAAAGTCCTTGTAAGTGAAGCTAGATAATTAGAAAGACCTGGTGAGTGAAGTCGGGTAGTGAGTAAGTCCTGGTGAGTGAAGCTAGGTAGTTGACAATCCAGGTGTGTCAAAGGTTGACCGGGCACCTAGTATTTGGAAGTCTAACTGAGTTATGGAGGACCGGACATTTGGCATGAGGAGAAAAGTCCAAGTGGGTCAAAGGATTGACTGGACACTTGGTGGAAAAGTTCTAGCATGTCAAGAGTGATCAAATGCTAGGGAATGAGGAGTTCCAACATGTCTTGGTTGACCGAATATTGGGCAAGGAACCTTAGGACTCAGGTTTAGGAGCTAGGGTTACCAAATTGATTGGGGCAATCAATATAGCAAATCTTAAGTGATTCAGCTCTAGCTTAATTGCTTAAGGCTCAGAATTGTGAGAACAGAAGGGTGCTGAATCTCTTAGGTTAAGTGATTCAGTAGACCTTAAGAGATTAAGGAAATCACTTAAGAACCCTTCTATTTGAAACATAAGCTAGGGTAAGTGATTAAGTAGGAAAGCTTAATCACTTATGACGTTTCTCACGATCGAGCAGAAGGGAGCAGAATTGATCAGGCTAATCGATTCTGCCTTCTTAAGCTATCAGGATGATCGCTTAAGGTCCTTTCTATAAAGAAACAGAAAGCTTGGTAAGTGATTAATCAAGGTTGCTTAATTGTTTATGGTCCTTTTAGCAATCGAAAAGAAAGGGGTGTAATCATTAGGGTAATAAATTTCACCCTACATAAGTGATTGGGGTAATCGCTTAAAGTTTGAAAATATAGTCATTCTATAGGTTTACATCAAGCTGCTAACGTGGTAAGTGATTAGGAGAATGCCTAATCAATTATGTTGCCCAAAGAAGCCCTATAAAAGGATTTTTCGTGACCATTGTTCAGCAGTTCTTCTGTCTACTTAACGGCAACTCACCGCCAGATTTTTGAGAGCTTAGGGTTAAAGTGTTGCTTCATTTCAACCCTTACAAGAGGCATACACAAGTAATAAGAGATCAAGCAAGAAGGCTTTCATTTGTTTTGTACATTTTACTTCTTGATAAAGAACCTTGTAAATGGATTGCCTTGAAATTCAGCTTGGGGAAGGGTATTGACGCCACACTCAAGCAAGATGAGAAGGTGAGTGATAAGTCATGGGGTTTGATCGCCACAAGTTGCCTTGATAAGATTGGAATTAATTCTTTGCCTAAGAACTAGAAGGAAGCTCTCACTAAAGAGAAACTAAAATTTTCATTCAAACTTACTTGATTTTCCATACAAGAGTTCTCCTATTTAACATCCCTTAAGATCCACTATGCACTAATTATGCAATAAATATCATGCTTGCATGCATGGTATTTATTATCCACTAATGCAACCACTAATCCCTAATACTAGCTTAATGCAACCATGCATGCATGGTATTTATCATACTAGCTTAGGAACTCTCAAAAATGCATTAAACCCCCACAAAGGACATCAAAAGTCACTTTAGAAAAAAACCCCCAAAAATGCATACGAAAATGGTCCTCATGTTGGTCTAATTTCACTTTCAATTTGAAGGAATGTGATCCATTTAGTTGTTGCCTCCCTTGTGCATTGATCCTCCTTTTCCTTGAGCCACATTATTAAGCCTTCCAAAGCTTGCTTCATTCTCTTAGTCTTGGACCTCGTCATGGGTCCCCCAATTCCCTTCAATGCCTCTTCTTGGCTCACATCATTCCCTCCTTCTTTAGGTGAATTCATCCTCAAATTTAGGTCTTCATCACCTACATCAAAAGGGCTCAAATCAACCACATTAAATGTTGCACTAACACCATACTCATCGGGCAAATCGATTTTGTAAGCATTGTCATTAATTCTTTCCAACACTTGGAATGGTCCATCTCCTCTTGGTTGAAGCTTTGATTTCCTTTGGGTAGGAAACCGTTCCTTCCTCTTATGAACCCACACCCAATCACCGGGTTCAAGGACAACTCTTTTTCTCCCTTTATTGGCTCGATTTGCATATTGCTCCATTTTCTTCTCAATTTGAGCTTTAACTTGCTCATGAAGCTTCTTCACATATTCTGCCTTTGTTTTGCCATCCTTGTGAACTAAAGAAGAAGTGTTAGGTAAAGGAAGCAAATCAAGAGGTGTTAGTGGATTGAACCCATAAACAATCTCAAAAGGAGAAAATTGAGTAGTAGAATGGACCACCCTATTATAAGCAAATTCAACATGAGGTAAACATTCTTCCCAAGATTTAATGTTCTTCTTAATAATTGCTCTAAGAAGAGTAGAAAGTGTCATATTTACCACCTCAGTCTGGCCGTCAGTTTGTGGGTGGCATGTGGTGGAGAAAAGAAGCTTTGTTCCCAGCTTGTTCCATAAGGTCTTCCAAAAATGGCTTAAAAATTTGGTGTCACGATCTGAAACAATGCTCCTAGGCATGCCATGAAGTCTTACCACCACTTTGAAAAACAAATCTACCACATGAGTTGCATCATCCACTTTGTGGCAAGGTATGAAGTGTCCCATCTTGGAGAATCTATCAACTACCACAAAAATGGAGTCCTTAACTTTTTGAGTACATGGTAGCCCTAAAACAAAATCCATAGACAAGTCAGCCCAAGGAAAATTAGGAATAGGCAAAGACGTGTAAAGTCCATGAGGTAATGTCTTAGATTTTGCTTGTCTAGACACAATGCACCATGCACAAAATTTCTGCACATCGTGTTTCATGTGTGACCAATGAAAATGTTCAAGCAGCATTTCTAAGGTCTTTTGAACCCCAAAGTGTCCCATTAAACCCCCGTCAGGTGCTTTCCTAACTAGCAATTTACACATGGATCCTCTAGGCACACAAAGTCTGTTATTCTTAAACAAGTAGTTGTTATGCCTAACAAATCCATTTTGTGATTTCTTTTCACACGCAACATATAATTGGGAAAACTCATTATCATGTACATACAATTCCTTAATATGTTCAAAGCCAAGCAATTTAGTTTCAAGTGTAGCTAACAAGTTATACCTTCTTGAAAGTGCATCTGCTACAACATTTACCTTTCCTTGCTTATGCTTAATTCACATAAGGAAATTGTTCAAGAAATTTGACCCATTTAGCATGCCTTTTGTTGAGCTTTCCTTTCCCTTTCAAATACTTCAAAGATTCATGATCAATATGAATGACAAATTCTTTAGGAAAAAGATAATGTTGTCATGTTTGCAATGCTCTAACAAGTGCATACAATTCTATATCATAAATGGAATAGTTGAGAGTGGTGACACTTAGTTTCTCACTAAAATATGCAATGGGATGACCATCTTAAAGTCAAACAGCCCCAATACCCACATGAGATCCATCACATTCAATTTCAAATGATTTGGAAAAATCAGGAAAAGCAAGAATGGGTGCATGTGTGAGTTTATCCTTAAGTATTTGAAATGCATTTTCTTGATTCTCTCCCCATCTAAAACTCATGTTTTTCTTAACAATTTCATTTAGGGGTGCTGTCACTGTGCTGAAATCCTTCACAAACCTCCTATAGAAACTTGCAAACCCATGGAAGCTCCTAACCTCACTCACAGTTTTAGGAGTTGGCCAATCTCTAATGGCCTTAACTTTTCCTTCATCAACCTGCACTCCTTTAGAACTTATGACAAAACCAAGAAAAACCACATGATTAGTGCAAAAAGAACACTTTTCTAAGTTAGCATATAGTTTTTCCTTTCTAAGGGCATGCAAGACAGATTGGAAATGTGCAATATGCTCAACAAAACTCATGGAATATACCAAAATATCATCAAAGTATACTACCACAAACTTTTCAAGAAATTCTCGTAAGACATGGTTCATAAGCCTCATAAAAGTGCTTGGTGAATTAGTTAACCCAAAAGGCATTACAAACCATTCATACAATCCATATTTGGTTTTGAAAGATGTTTTCCATTCATCCCCTTCCCTTATCCTAATTTGATGGTACCCATTTTTCAAATCAATTTTAGAAAAGAAGCAAGCACCATGCAATTCATCAAGTAAATCATCAAGTCTAGGGATAGGATGTCTATACCGAATTGTGATGTTGTTGATGGCTCTACAGTCAGTGCACATCCTCCATGATCCATCCTTTTTAGGCACCATAATTACGGGTACAGTACAAGGACTTAAACTTTCTCTGACCCATCCTTTTTGGAATAACTCCTCTACTTGATTTTGTATCTCCATTGTTTCTTGAGGGTTGCTCCTATAAATTGGCCTATTGGGCAGAGAAGCGCCAGGAATAAGGTCTATTTGGTGTTCAATCCCCCTCATTGAAGGCAAACCGTGAGGTACTTCCTTGGGAAACACATCCTCAAAATCTTGCAAAATAACAACAGCATCACTAGGCAAGGAGTTAGTATTAGATTCCAAGCAAGTTTCCTTGCAAAAAAGAAGAAATATAGGCTACCTTGTCAAATAAGATTTCTTTGCCTCACTTCCTCTTGTAAACAAATTTCCTATTTTTCTCTCTTTGTTTTCCTCATTCTCTCTTTTCTTTTGAATTTTGTCCTCAAAATCAAGTATTTTCTTTTTCACACACTCTTTCTTTTTCTTAAACTCTCGCTCTTCTTTTTCTCTTTTCTCTCTCATTTTTTTTGATCCTCACAAACCTCCCTAGGTGATAACGGTACAAGTGTGACTTTGTGAGAATTGTGGACAAAAGAAAATTTGTTGGAGAATCCATCATGGTGAGCTCGCCAATCAAATTGCCAAGGTCTTCCAAGAAGAATGTGGCTTGCCTCCATAGGCACAATATCACATAGAACGTGATCTTCATATTTGTCAATGGAGAAATTAATCAACACTTGCTGATTTACTACCAATTCACCACTATTACTTGGCCATTGGAGTTTATATAGTCTTGCATGTGGTGTAGTCTTGAGGTTGAGTTTGGTGACCAACCTAGTGCTTGTTAGTTAGAGCCTTAGAGTCAATCATATGATGGTTGTTGTATGGACTCATTGTATCATATTCCTATGTATATAAAGGCATTTGTTTAGTTATTATACTTGTATTGGTGCCAAAAAACTAAGAATAGTAGCGTCCTTGAGTAGAAGGTTCTTATCTATATCAATCAATTGGTTGAATCGATAGTGAGATGATATAGAGAACACTACTCTTAATCATTCCTAGTCAAGTATTAACATTCAGGGACAATGTTAATGCGACAAGACTAGCATGTAGGTCAACTTGATGACTTGATCTCACAAGTCATGGATATAGAGATATCAAGTTGACACATGGATATGCATTGGAGAATGTATACTGAATGACCCGCCATAAGAAAGTATCATGGATCGTTATATGAGTGTCATTTACTTTCTCATATGGCTATTAGTATGACTATTAGTCCTTGGACCTGAAGTCACCATGGTTCCCTATATAAGGAGTTGCATACTTTGGCTTCGTCAAACGTCACCCGTAACTAGGTGGACTATAAAGGCAATTACTGTGTATGTAACAAATTATGCGGAGGGATGTGAGTGATGTAGATGGGAACTATCCCTCTTATATAACGGGAGTGACATCGTTATTCTTGATAGAGTGAGACCACTAAGTGCATGATCATGCCCAAATGAGTCAATACAAGATATTGAGCTCATTTGATTATAGTGAGTCTACTTGGAGTTCAAGATTTAGATTGATCAGAGGATGACACCGTCTATGCCTCAGATTGATCATTCTAGGTGTCAAGGATAGAAGGACACTTGTCATATATTGTGAAGAGTCACAATTAGTACTCACTGTTGGACCCCGTGGTAGTTTTGATGTGATCAACCAAGTTGGTTAGGTCCTTCGTTTTGTCTGACCCCTGTGTCTGAGTGTGCAGGAACTTAGGAGCACAGGAAGTTGAGCGGAAGACGTAGCTAGCGAGAAGGACGACACGGGAAGGGAGCTGACGGGCTCGGTGCGTCCGAAGGACGAGAGAGTTGTGGAAGAGTACTCCGGTGGAGCGAGAAGAACGTGCACGACATTCGAGGGATGAGAAGCCGGATGGAAGCCTGCTCAAGGAGAAGGTCGGGAACTGGGTTCAGGTGAGCCCTATTCCGGATGGCCGCAATCACCCGAGGAGCCGAACCGGAGAAAGTCAACTGGAGTTGACTTGTCAACGGTTCGGTCGACCGAACCCCATGATCGGTCGACCGAACCCCAATCCTCAGAAGACCAACCGCTGGTGACACGTCAGAAGCCACGTCAGCAAGCCAGCCGTTGGGGGACTTATCGGTCGACCGAACCCCTTGATCGGTCGACCGAACCAACGTTCATCCAAAGACCAAGTCGAGCAGTTTGATCGGGCCAACTCAGCTAGAGACCGTTGGCCGATCGGTCGACCGAACAAAAGGATCGGTCGATCGAACCTAAACTCGATCCACAGAGACTGCACCTGGACAGAAGACTGGGCAGGGACAGCAGGTTCGGTCGACTGATCCCTCTCGAGTCCAAACCTGATCCCGAAGATCAGGTCATCCGATAAGCTCTAGAACTCCTATATAAAGAGGGTCTCGAGCAGCTTTACAGTACAACGATAACATATGAAAAACCAACTCTGTAATTCATCTTCTGCAACTTCTGTGCTTTCAAAGTGTAAAAGGCTTCTCCGCCTTCAGAGAAGGAGTTTTCTTACTACGCTTTCCATCGCCCTGGATTAACAACCCTCTTGGTTGTAACCAGGTTAAATTTGTGTGTCTATTTATCTGATTATTTTATTCTTAATATAGTTGCATTTATCTTAGAGTTGAAATTGCTTGAGGAGGGTATAGTTTTTATTCGCAGGCAATTCACCCCCCTCTTGCCGGTCCTCGCTGCACCTACAGTCACAAGGTGATGTTGAATCTCAACATTCCTGTAACTTGGGTAGTAATGATGTGTTGCTCGATACCTCTCATTACTTATGCTTCTAAATGGGTTTAGGAGCATTGCCAACGTTATAAGAACCTATAGGGTCACACACAAAGGGCAATTAGATGGAGATTAGATTCATTTGATGTACCTAGAGGATTAGGTTCATGTGATGAACCAAATTGGATTAAGAGTAATCCAAACTAGACTAATTGAGTTAGACTTAATTTGATTCATGTGTTTAATAAGTCTAATTTGGACTTGGATTCATTGAATTAATTTAATTCAATGAATATAGATTCATTAAATTAAATTGGTTTGAATCAAATGGTTAGATTTGATCAACCATGGGAGAGAAGATGTCAAGTTTAACTTGACTTGAGTAGGGAAGATGAAAGGTCAAGTTTGACTTGACCAATGCCACCTCATTTGTGATTTGGCATAAGGTGGGCCAATGATGATGTTCCACATCATCAAGGTTGGCTTATGTTTGTGCCACATCATGAGGGAGATCAAGAGTTGTGACTCTTGATATTCCATAGAGGTTTAAAAGCCTCTAAAGTGGTCGACCACCATTAGTTGTGTGTGAGTTATAATTTTATGCTCATTGATTTCATCTTCTTCCTCCTTGTTTCTTCTTCTCTCCCTCTCCTCCACCTTGGCCGAAACCTTCAAGGGTGCTATCACACTCTAAGGTTTCTTCTCCACTTTTTTGTTTGTGTGGATATACATATAGGGGTGTTCACTTGACACCCTTGAGATCCAGCGAACCTTGGACGAGCGGGATAAGCGAAGGACTTCGCATCAAAGGTATAAATTCCTAAACATGTAGATCTAAAGTAGATTTAGGATTAGAATACTTGTACATGTAAAATTTTAATATTCACACGGATCCGGTGGCTTGGGATTTCAGGGTTTCCGCAATGCAAAAGCGGTTTTTGCGGCAAGAAAATCCCAACAGTGGTATCAGAGCCACGTGCGAACATGTACTTGTTTTTATTTTAATTTTTATGAAAAATTAAAGTTCTTTAAGTTTCTATGATTTAGTTAATTTTATGGTTTTTAAGAGTATTTTTCTCGTAGAAGTGAAGCAACAAGTGTTTGAACACTTGTAGGCTTCGATTACCGAGAAACACCTTCCGTAACGGTAAGGTCTTGCCCAAAATATTTTGGGACAGCGGCAAAAGGCACTGTAAGATCATCGTGGGACACTCGTGAGATTCATTTCGCGAGAAGGGGTGCTGTCCCTAATCCCACAAGGGGCATTGTCCTGCGATCGCGCCTGAAAATCGCTAAACGGGACCGTCGGGAAGTTGCGACTCATAAAATCATAAAAACAGTAATAAAATTACAGAAATTTATATAAAATACATAATTTAGAATTATGTATGATTTGTGATGGTCATGGACCAAAAAAACCCCCCAAAACCCCCAATTGGATTGGTTACATGTGTTGTAATTCATAATATGGCATGAGCGCCATTTTTGTGTAATTGTGCGTGTTGTATATTTGATACGCGACCTGCGCGTCGTGCCTTTCTATTTTATTTCCTGTTGTAAGATAGTTTGGACTCAAATGTAACTCGAGTTTCATTTTTGTAATGTACAAAATGGAGCAGTGGAAGATCCACTCGAGGAGGAGTTACGAGGAGGGTGCGAGCAACACATGGCGGTCAAAGGGAGGAGCTTGGAGAAGCTGTTGACCCTAGGTTGACCATCCGATCTTCTCATTGGCTTGAGAAATTGTAGTAGGGCCATGACTAATCACAATTTAATTAATTGCTTGTGTGTGTGTGTATGTGATGCATGCTAGAGTAGATTAATTAATTATTACTTTAACGATTAGATTAGATCTAAATCGCGTATATGATGCACCACGATTAGATTATATCTAAATCGAGTATATGATACATATCAACGATTAGATTAGATCTAAATCACGTCAACTCGAAATGCCTACCATGTCGTGATACCCATCACTACCTCAATCACATGTTGTTGTTGAATTTACCAAAGCAGAGCAACGCATATTATCTTTGTAGGGTGCGGAGGGACAATCTTGGTCCCGCCTATCAAGGCATGGGAGAGTACAAACTCAATTAGATTGAGTAAAACTAGTTAAACTCAATTGGATCAGGTTAAACTATAGGCATTTTCCAATGGTTGGTAGATAGGTCAAAATCACATTTATATTAACTCTTGGGCGATTTAGCCAAAGCTAACTCAAGTTTTAATATACATGTGGATCTTGATCCTATAAACAAGAGTTGCATAGAGATGTAATTGGTAATTAGTTACCTACCGATCACACTAAGTCTTGGGTGATTTAGCCAAAGCTAACTCAAGGCGTAGTATGATGTGGATCTTGTCCCACAAGAATTATAGCTAGTTGGTTAGAATCTAGTAGGTGTGGTTTGACCACATCCATGACTTGATTCTACAAAAGTTCTATAATTCAGTGGGAGCATCATTTAGTTAAAGGCCTAATTAAATAATTAGTGGAATATGATATTTATTTTCTGCATTTTCTGTTATAGATTGCCATGTCGTCAAACACGAACACCTTCTCCCTGCGTTCTGTCCTTGATAAGGACAAGCTCAATGGAGCTAACTTCCTGGACTAGTACAGGAACTTGAGAATTGTTCTCACACAGGAACGAAAACTGTATGTCCTGGAGCAGCCCATTCCCAAGGCACCTCCTGCCACTGCCACGCGAGCTGACCGTGATGCTTATAAGAAGCATCAAGATGACGCATTAGATGTGTCTTGTCTCATGCTCGCGACCATGAACTCTGAGCTTCAGAAGCAACACGAGTTGATGGGTGCTTATGATATGGTTGAATATCTTCGTCAACTATATCAAGGACAAGCTAGGCACGAGAGATTCGAGATCTCTATGGCACTGTTTCAGTGCAAGATGCAAGACGGGACTCCCGTAGGCCCATATGTACTCAAGATGATTGGGTACATAGAAAATCTACAGAGGTTGGGATTCCCCCTTGACCAAGAGCTGGCCACTGATTTGGTCTTGCAATTCTTGCCAAAGAGCTACAGTCAATTCGTCATGAACTACAACATGAATAAAATTGACAAGCCACTACCTGAGCTTCTGAGTATGTTGAGAACTGCTGAGATCAACCTTAAGAAGGTTAAGCCCAACTCCATTTTGATGGTGCAAAGGCACAAAGGCAAGGGCAAGCCTAAAGGTAAGGGAAAGTCCCAAGCCAAGGGCAAAGGTAAGGCACTGAAACCCAAAGGAGGGGTCGCCAAGGATACTACCTGCTTCCACTACGGTCAGACCGGGCACTGGAAGAGGAACTACAAAGTCTACTTGGAAGATCTTAAGAGGAAGAGAAGTGAAACTTCTACTTCAGGTATATATGTTATAGAAGTTAATGTCTCTATTTCTTCATCATGGGTATTAGATACCGGATGTGCTTCTCACATTTGTACTAATGTGCAGGCGTTGAGAAATAGCAGGGCATTGACGAAGGGCGAGGTGGACCTACGAGTAGGAAATGGAGCACGGGTTGCTGCTGTTGCTGTAGGAACTTACTATCTATCTCTACCCTCTGGGCTTGTACTAGAACTAGATGAATGTTGTTATGTGTCTGCTCTTACTAAGAACATAATTTCAGTTTCTTGTTTGGACAAGAAAGGTTTTTCATTTATAATAAAGAACAAATGTTGTTCAGTTTATTTAAATGATATGTTCTATTATAGTGCACCTCTGATTAACGGACTCTATATTCTAGACTTAGAGAACCCCATCTATAACATAAATACCAAAAAGGTTCAAATCAAATGAAATGACCAAACCTATCTCTAGCACTGTCGCTTAGGTCATATAAATGACAAACGCTTATCCCAGCTCCATAAAGATGGTTTGCTGGACTCATTTGATTTTGAATCATATGAGACATGTGAGTCATGCCTACTGGGCAAGATGACTAAGACTCCCTTTAGTGGACACAGCGAGAGAGTGACTGACTTGTTAGGACTTATACATAGTGATGTATATGGACCTTTCAATATCGCTACTAGAGGTAGTTATAGGTACTTCATTACATTTACTGATGACTTCAGTAGATATGATTATGTGTATTTGATGACATATAAGTTAGAATCCTTTGAAAAGTTCAAAGAATTCAAGAATGAGGTACAAAACCAGCTTGGCAAGAGTATTAAGATACTTCGATCAGATCGAGGTGTTGAATACCTTAGCCATGAGTTTCGTGACTATCTAGCTGAGTGTGGGATTCTATCCCAACTCACTTCTCCTGGAACACCACAGTGGAATGGTGTATCCGAAAGGAGGAATCGTACCTTATTAGATATGGTAAGGTCTATGATGAGTCACACAGATCTTCTTATATCTCTTTGGGGATATGCTCTGAACACAACAGCCTTCATACTCAACCGTGTTCCATCCAAGGCTGTGATAAAGACACCATATAGGATATGGACTGGGAGAGATGCCCAGGTGTCTTTTATGAGGATTTGGGGTTGTGAGGCTTACGTTCGACGTCAAGTCTCAGACAAATTGGGACCCAAATCCGATAAGTGCTATTTTATAGGATATCCCAAGGAAACGAAGGGATATTACTTCTACATTCCCAGTCAACACAAGGTAGTTGTGGCTAAGACTGGGGTTTTTCTAGAAAGGGACTTTGTTTCTAGAAAAACTAGTGGGAGTACGTTCAATCTTGAAGAAGTTCAAGATATGGACCATAGCACTGAAGCCTTGATGGAAGTTGAACTGGAACCACAAAGTGTTGTGGATGATGAGATTGCTCCACAAGGAGTTGAGGAACAACAACCAGTTCAAGTAAACATACCTCTTCGTTGGTCTAATAGGGTACGTCGTCAACCTGAGAGATACTCATTTCTCTTGTCTGACTATGATGATGCTATGCTCATTGAGAATGAGCCTACCTCTTATCAGGAAGCTGTGATGAGACTAGATTCTGAGAAATGGCTAGAGGCCATGAGATCCGAAATAGAATCCATGTACACCAACCAAGTATGGACTTTGGTTGATCCACCTGAAGGGGTTAAACCCATTGGGTGTAAGTGGGTCTTTAAGAGAAGACTGACATGGATGGACTGATATATAAGGGTCGTCTGGTAGCTAAAGGTTTCAAACAAATTCATGGTATTGACTATGATGAAACCTTCTCTCCAGTAGCGATGTTTAAGTCCATTCGGATCATGCTTGCTATTGCAGCATACCACGATTATGAGATCTGGTAGATGGATGTCAAAATCGCGTTTCTAAATGGAAACTTGATCGAGGATGTGTACATAACACAACCTGGGGGTTTTGTAGATCCACAGTATACTGGTAGAGTATGCAAGCTGCATAAATCCATTTATGGACTAAAGCAAGCTTCTCGGAGCTGGAATCTTCGATTTGATGATGCGATCAAACAGTTTGATATCATCAAGAATGAAGATGAACCTTGTGTTTACATGAAGGTTGTAGGGAGCACAGTTGTCTTCCTTGTATTGTATGTGGATGACATACTACTCATTGGGAACGGCATCCCTTTGCTGTAGTCTGTAAAGACTTGGCTAGGGAATTGTTTCTCAATGAAGGATATAGGTGAAGCAACCCGTATTCTAGGCTTACAAATCTATAGAGATAGATCTAAGAGATTGCTTGGCCTAAGTCAGAGTACATATATTGACAAGGTATTACTACGGTTTGCCATGCAGAACTCCAAGAAGGGATTTCTGCCGATGCCACATGGTGTGAGTCTTTCGAAGACTCAAAGTCCTTCTTCTAGAGAGGAGAGAGACCGCATGGATATGATCCCTTATGCCTCAGGCATAAGATCTATCATGTACGTCATGTTATGTACTCGTCCTGATATTTCGTATGCTTTGAGCATGACGAGCAGATACCAGTTAGATCCAGGTGAAAGTCACTGGATAGCAGTCAAGAATATTCTTAAGTACTTAAGAAGGACTAAAGAATATTTCTTGTTATATGGAGGCGATGACGAGCTAGCTGTAAAGGGTTACAATGATGCAAGCTTCCAAACTGATCAGGATGATTATAGATTGCAGTCTGGATTCGTGTTTTGCTTGAATGGTGGTGCTGTGAGCTGGAAGAGTTCGAAGCAGGACACAGTTGCTGATTCTACAATAGAGGTCGAGTATATTGCTGCATCAAAAGCAGCAAAGGAGGCAGTTTGGATCTGCAAGTTCATTACTGAGCTTGGGGTGGTTCCTAGCATAGCCGATCCGATAGAGCTCTATTGTGACAACAATGGAGCAATTGCACAGGCTAAGGAACCTTCCTCACACCAGTGGACCAAACACATACTATGGCGCTTCCATCTCATTCGAGAGATCATTAATAAAGGAGATGTGAAGATTTGCAGAGTACCCACAGAGGCTAACATCGCTGATCCCTTGACTAATGCTTTGGCACAAAGAAAGCATGATGGTCATACTAGGTCATTGGACCTTAAAGCTTACACTGATTGACACTAGTACTAATGGGAGATTGTTAGTTAGAGCCCTAGAGCCAATCATATGATGGTTGTTGTATGGACTCATTGTATCATATTCCTATATATATAAAGGCATTTGTTTAGTTATTATACTTACTTGTATTGGTGTCAAATAACTAAGTATAGTAGCGTCCTTGAGTAGAAGGTTCTTATCTATATTAAACGATTAGTTGAATCGATAGTGAGATGATATAGAGAACACTACTCTTAATCATTCCTAGTCAAGTATTAATATTCAGGGACAATGTTAATGCGACAAGACTAGTATGTAGGTCAACTCGATGACTTGATCTCACAAGTCATGGATATAGAGATATCAAGTTGACACATGAGTATGAATTGGAGAATGTATACTGAATGACCCACCATGAGAAAGTATCATGGATCGTTATATGAGTGTCATATACTTTCTCATGTGGCTATTAGTATGACTATTAGTCCTTGGATCTGAAGTCACCATGGTTCCCTACACAAGGAGTTGCATACTTTGGCTTCGTCAAACGTCACCCGTAACTAGGTGGACTATAAAGGCGATTACTGGGCATGTAACAAATTATGCAGAGGGATGTGAGTGATGTAGATGGGATCTATCCCTCCTATATAACGGGAGTGACATCGTTATTCTTGATAGAGTGAGACCACTAAGTGCATGGTCATGCCCAAATGAGTCAATATAAGATATTGAGCTCATTTGATTATAGTGAGTCTACTTGAAGTTCAAGATTTAGATTGATCAGAGGATGACACCGTCTATGCCTCAGATTGATCAATCTAAGTGTCAAGGATAGAAGGGCACTTGTCATATATTGTGAAGAGTCACAATTAGTAGTCACAAGGAGATGTTGGATCTCAACATTCTTGTAACTTTGGAAGTAATGATGTGTTGCTAGATACCGCTTATTACTTATGCTTCTAAATGGGTTTAGGAGCATTGCCAACGTTACAAGAACCTATAGGGTCACACACAAAGGGCAATTAGATGGAGATTAGGTTCATTTGATGTACCTAGAGGATTAGGTTCATGTGATGAACTAAATTGGATTAAGAGTAATCCAAACTAGACTAATTGAGTTGGACTCAATTTGATTCATGTGTTCAATGAGTCTAATTTGGACTTGGATTCATTGAATCAATTTAATTCAATGAATATAGATTCATTAAATTAAATTGGTTTGAATCAAATGGTTAGATTTGATCAACCATGGGAGGGAAGAGGTCGAGTTTGACTTGACTTGAGTAGGGAAGATGAAAGGTCAAGTTTGACTTGACCAATGCCACCTCATTTGTGATTTGGCATAAGCTGGGCCAATGATGATGTTCCACATCATCAAGGTTGGCTTATGTGTGTGCCACATCATGAGGGAGATCAAGAGTTGTGACTCTTGATATTCCATAGAGGTTTAAAAGCCTCTAAAGTGGCCGGCCACCATTAGTTGTGTGTGAGTTACAATTTTGTGCTCATTGATTTCATCTTCTTCCTCCTTGTTTCTTCTTCTCTCCCTCTCCTCCACCTTAGTCGAAACCTTCAAGTGTGCTAACACACTCTAAGGTTTCTTCTCCACTTTTTTGTTCGTATGGATACACATAGAGGGGTGTTCACTTGACACCCTTGAGATCCGACGAACCTTGGACGAGCGGGATAAACGAAGGGCTTCGCATCAAAGGTATAAACTCCTAAACATGTAGATTTAAAGTAGATCTAGGATTAGAAAACTTGTACATGTAAAATTTTAATATTCGCACGGATCCGGTGGCATGGGATTTCGGGGTTTTCGCAACGCAAAAGTGATTTTTGCGGCTCGAAAATCCCAACAGTGCTTTCCACATTGGTACAACTTCCACCATCAATGATCATAGAGCATGTCTTACCTTGAATAAGGTAGCGGGTATGAAAAATATTTTCTCTTTGGTCCTCCTCATGCTCCTTGGCTTGGCTTCCCAATAATCTCTTAACCACCAAGAGATCTCCATCTTGCACATAGGCTGCTCCATCATTTTCCTCATCGCTTGAGGAAGAGGAATGAGAAGAAATTTCTTCACTAGAGATACTCCCATTATCCCTCTTCATCATAGTCTTCTTATTCGGGCATTCGGATGCAATATGACGTTTTCCCAAACACCTAAAACACTTGATATACCTACTCTTAGAAGTGGAAGAAGAGGTAGTAGGAATAGGCTTCTTAGTGCTTGCTACCTCCTTAGAATTTGAAGAAGAACCCTCCTTCTTTGGCTTGTCCTTCCAACTTGAAGAGTAGTTTGGAGAAGAGGATTTCTTCATAACGCCCTCTCTCTTTAATTGTTGCTCTATTTTCATTGCTTGATGCACTAAGTCATCAAGCTCCACATAATGTTGTAACTCCACAATGTCTCCAATATCTCTGTTTAGGCCATGGAGAAATCGAGCCATGGTAGGTTCCCTATCTTCCACAATATTGGCTCTAATCAAAGCCACCTCCATCTCCTTGTAGTAATCATCCACACTCCTACTCCCTTGGGTGAGTCTTTGCAATTTGTTGTGCAATTCCTTGTGGTAGTGGAAAGGCACAAATCTCCTTCTCATCAAAGTCTTCTTTTCGTCCCAAGTGTTGATAGGATGCTCTCCATACCTTCTTCTTTCCTTTTGCAATTGATCCCACCAAATTAAGGCATAATCGGTGAACTCAAGGGAAGCCAGCTTTACTTTCTTTGCATCATTGTAATTGTGGCATGAGAAGATTTGCTCTATTTTCATCTCCCACTCAAGATATGTTTCGGGGTCATTCCTCCCTTGGAAGGAAGGTATCTGGACTTCCACACCTCCTAGATCATCTTCTCATCTATGGTCTCTACCTCCTCTCTCACATCTTCTTCCCCCTTCATGCCTCCTTCTTTCTCTTGGTGAATCATAGAATGGGTCACTTTGATGAGATTCTTCATGATTAGAATTGCCCCCACGGTTGGACATATTTTCTCCTTCAAGTCGGTCCATCCTTTCGTGTATTTCTTCAAGTTGTCTTTGAAGCATTCTTTCAAATTGTTGAGTAAGTGCCTCCATTTGAAGCCTATTAAGATCTCGCCTAGGGGAATGAGGTGATTTTTCCCCACTCATGCTTGCAAAAAAAAATAGAAGAAGAAGATGACAAGGAAAATTATAAAAGAAATGTTAGACGGACCTCACCACTCTACTCACGTGGTTGCACTCAAATTTATCCACTCAGCTTCCTTTATAAGCTCTTAAGGAAAGAACCTTATCAATGTCTTTCTTAAGACAACAAGTAGGCAATCAAGTGAACAAGAAATCAACAAGAGAAATATGAGTAGAACAAGAGAAATAAATGGATAAAACGATCAAGAGCAATGAAATGAATATCTTTGAATTCAGATTTCATAAAGAAAGAATATTGAGTCCTTTCAATTCACAAATCCTCCTTTTTTTATCAGAAACCAATGACTAATGATTCCTCTTTTTTTTTTTTTTTTTTGAATTTTCCTTCTTTTTTTCTTTTGAGTTGAG
The DNA here is from genome assembly GCF_018446385.1 of Zingiber officinale. NCBI lineage: Eukaryota > Viridiplantae > Streptophyta > Magnoliopsida > Zingiberales > Zingiberaceae > Zingiber > Zingiber officinale. The sequence continues at coordinate 74,619,795 of NC_055990.1, forward strand.
GACCCAAATAGTGAATAGAAATTTACGATAGATAGGGATGGAGAGATCAACAAAGATGGACAAGAACAAAGATGAAAACAAGACACAAACCTGAAAATCAAGGAGTCAAGGCTCTGATACCAAATGATAAAGAACCTTGTAAATGGATCGCCTTGAAATTCAGCTTGGGGAAGGGTATTGACGGCACATTCAAGCAAGATGAGAAGGTGAGTTATAAGTCATGGGGTTTGATCACCACAAGTTGCCTTGATAAGATCGGAATTAGTTCTTTGCCTAAGAACTAGAAGGAAGCTCTCACCAAAGAGAAACTAAAATTTTCATTCAAACTTACTTGATTTTCCATACAAGAGTTCTCCTATTTAACATCCCTTAAGATCCACTATGCACTAATTATACAATAAATATCATGCTTGCATGCATGGTATTTATTATCCACTAATGCAACCACTAATCCCTAATACTAGCTTAATGCAACCATGCATGCATGGTATTTATTATACTAGCTTAAGAACTCTAAAAAATACATTAAAGCCCCACAAATGACATCAAAAGTCACTTTAGAAAAAACCCCCAAAAAATACATACGAAAATGGTCCTCATGTTGGTCTAATTTCACTTTCAATTTGAAGGAATGTGATCTATTTAGTTGTTGCCTCCCTTGTGCATTGATCCTCCGTTTCCTTGAGCCCCATTATTAAGCCTACCAAAGCTTGCTTCATTCTCTTAGTCTTGGATCTCGTCATGGGTCCCCCAATTCCCTTCAATGCCTCTTCTTGGCTCACATCATTAGAGAATGACGAAAAGAAAGAGAGAAAAATAGAAAATTTGTTTACAAGAGGAAGTGAGGCAAAGAAAGCTTATTTGACAAGGCAACCTATATTTCTTCTTTTGTGCAAGGAAACTTGCTTGGAATCTAATACTAACTTCTTGCCTAGTGATGTTGTTGATGGCTCTACAGTTAGTGCACATCCTCCATGATCCATCCTTTTTAGGCACCAAAATTAAGGGTATCAGAGCCTTGACTCCTTGATTTTCAAGTTTGTGTCTTGTTTTCATCTTTGTTCTTGTCCATCTTTGTTAATCTCTCCGTCCCTATCTGTCGTAAATTTCTATTCACTATTTGGGTCCTCAACTCAAAAAAAAAAAAAAATCAGAAAAAAAAAAGAGGAATCGTTAGTCATTGGTTTCTGATTAAAAAAAAGGAGGATTTGTGAATTGAAAGGACTCAATATTCTTTCTTTGTGAAATTTAAATTCAAAGATATTTCTTTCATTGCTCTTGATCGTTGCTGAATTTCTCGTTTTATCCGTTTATTTCTCTTGTTCTACTCATATTTCTCTTGTTGGTTTCTTGTTTGTCTACTTGCTGTCTTGAGAAAGACATTGATAAGGTTCTTTCCTTAAGAGCTTATAAAGGAAGTTGAGTGGATAAATTTGAGTGTAACCACGTGAGTGGAGTGGTGAGGTTTGTCTAACATTTCTTTTGTAAGTTTCCTTGTCATCTTCTTCTTCTTTTTTTTTTTTTTTTTTTTTGCAAGCATGAGTGGGGAAAAATCACCTCATTCCCCTAGACGAGATCTTAATAAGCTTCAAATGGAGGCACTTACTCAACAATTTGAAAGAATGCTTCAAAGACAACTTGAAGAAATACACGAAAGGATGGACCGACTTGAAGGAGAAAATGTTTCCAACCGTGGGGGCAATTCTAATCATGAAGAATCTCGTGAAAGTGACTCATTCTATGATTCACCAAGAGAAAGAAGGAGGCATGAAGGGGGAAGAAGACGTGCTCATGTTGGTCCAATTTCACTTTCAATTTGAAGGAATGTGATCCATTTAGTTGTTGTCTCCCTTGTGCATTGATCCTCCTTTTCCTTAAGCCTCATTATTAAGCCTTCCAAAGTTTGTTTCATTCTCTTAGTCTTGGACCTCGTCATGGGTCCCCCAATTCCCTTCAATTCCTCTTCTTGGCTCACATCACTTCTTGTTTCGAGTTGTATTTGTGTGTGAGTTTGTACAAGACTTCTCCGCCTTTGGATTGTTTCTGAGGAGTGTTTTAATAGTGGAGAGTGTGCTCGTGTGTGGACCTTTGGATTAGTCACCTCATCTTTAGATGGATACCAAGTAAATCATTTTTGTTAGCATTGGTGGAGTATTCGCTTCGATTTTTTGCTACAAGATCATTATTGACGAAGCGAGCGAGTTATTCACCTCCCCCTCTAACTCCCGGAGTGTTCCAACAGCACAGTTGAGCCACGACTTTTGAAGACAAGTTGGATTATTTTTGGTTTAATTATAAACTAAATTAGTTTCGTTTTAATTAAAGGAGATTTAGTTTTTGAACCAAGTGATTTGGTTATTGAACCAAGCAGTTTCATTATTGAACTAAGAAGTTTGGTTTTGAATGAAATTTAATCTTAATAGTAATGAATTAGGTTTACTTTGCTTATTGGGTATGGGACTTACCTCCCAAGTGTAGAGGTGTATAAATACCAGGAAAAACAGAGAATAAGAATTGTTGATTAGAGGAAAACTTAATTGTTATTAGGGGCTTCTCTTCCTCTCTTCTCGCCACCGGCGCCCAGCTGAAATCTTCCGCCGCCGAACTCCAAATTAAAGCAATTCACGTTATTTTGTGTTGTTTGGCGTTGCTGTCCAAGGATGCTTCACGTTGCTACGAGCTGCCAACGTGAACAGCCAGTTCCCGATTGCTTGCTGTGAGATGCCTATTGTTTAGAAGCTTGAGAAGCTTCATGTGTCAACATGATAAGCTTTGAGAAGCTTGCCAACGTTGATGTATCAACGTGAGGTTGCCAACGTTGACTTGAGGTTGGCTGTTGCCAACGATTGAGAAGCAATTCACGTTGGCGGTTGCCAACGTGCGTTTGTGAGTTGATCTCTCCTGAACGGCACCTCCTGTTGCAAGTTGCTCCAACGTGGACAGCAATATCGTTCAAAACAGGGAGCTTTTCGATCTCCAAACAGCAGCAATAAAAGTTATTGTCCCCGGTCGATTTGTGTTGCCAGGTTACAATTGTCACCAGATATAAATCAGAGCGTGATCCTTCTCTCAGATCATTTCATCTCTCCACTTTAGTTAGTACTGAAGCATAGACTTGACTCGGGTTTTTGGAAGCCATCTTCACGAAAGCTCGGCATGGACACGAATAGAGACAAGACTTCCAAGTGTCGCTTGGTTGATTCCAATTTCACTCCTCATCAATCAGCCGCTTGCTCGTTGATTCCGAAGGAGGCTTGTCTTACGAGACTAACATTTTCTATAAGGTTCGTTAACAAACCTTCAAGGTACTCTTAGTGTAAATTTATTATTCGTAAAATTTTATATTGTAATTATGTCTACATGAGATATATTTTGTATGCATTTGCTGTAATAATTAGCAATTATTATTATTTATGTCTTCCACTGTGCATGTTTATGAAACATGTTTTAACGCACAATCATATTGGGCATTCCCCAACATTCTATATATATATATATATTTATAACCTCCCACTATCAATTCAACCAATTAATATGTTGTAAACTAGAATATATTATTTTAAAATATTATTATACTTATTTATCTGACACAGATCTGAAATAAATATAATAATCATAAACTTTGCCCTTTATAATTAATGAAATATGATACAAAAATTTCCTTATCAATCATCTCATAGTTGACTCTAAGGATTAATACTAATAGTAGGATGGAGATCCAATAATATTACATACCCTAAAGAACTGTCGATATGAACTAGGTTTTCCCAGCATACGAGAAGGTGCTCTTAGGCCATGAATTAACCATCCTAGTGAGAATATCTAGCAATATGTTGTAATGTGATATCTTTAGCTTCTGCGAGGATATGGAGATCCCCAGGTATCTGAAAGGCATGATCCTACTTTAGTTATTTCTTAAGTTAATACTTAGTTGCTTGTACTATTTGATATCCATGTAGTCTTGTTTGCTATCTATATTATTTATTGTGATCTCGATACATATAACTGCCCACGAGACATCCGTGGTAGCGAGTTCACGTGCGGTCCATAGATAGATAGTTATGTATATACTCTATCTACCCATAAGACCATCCATGGTACAATATTCCCCCAAAGATAGTTGCCTCTTATACCTCCTGTCTGTCCACAAGATCATCTGTGATAGAGTATTCTCTCATAGATAGTGGCCAGTTATAACTCATGTTTGCCTATATGGGATCATCCGTGGTAGAGTATTCTCTCCCGACAATGATGGTTTACATACCCTAACTTTCCATGAGATCATCCATTGTAGAGTGTTTCTCTCACTGTTAGTGGTTGAGGAGCTAGATAGCTACTTAATAATGTCCGCCCATGGAACTATCCGTGGTAGAGCATTATCCTACAGGCAGTCATTACGTATATACCCTATCTGCCCACGAGACATCCATAGTAGCGAGTTCGCGTGTAATCCATAGTTAGATAGCTACATATATACCATATCTGCCCACAAGACATCCATGTTAGTGAATTCACATGCAGTTAGGACTTATTATATACTGATTATGCATTTATTTGTGCAGAGTTTGAATGTATTGCATGTACTCTTGATTTATTGATTATATCTAGTTGAGTAGGTTAATGTAGTGTTATGTTGGTTATGCTTTTGATTAGTAGACAATTATATTGGCGTTCTTACTTTTGTAGTAAGTATTTTACATGAGACTGTTTCCTTTGATCTCCTTATATTTAGTATCATGCAATATCTATTTTATACCTACTGGATATTTTGTACTTACTACCTCTTACATTTCCTTTTATTTTCAGGTTAACAGGTAGATGATGTGTCATGTCGCTTAGAGATCCTGGATATTAGTCCCAATTGAGTTCAGATTTCTTTTCGAGTTGTTTGAGTTATTTTCCGTTGCTTGTATTTATGATTTTCTAACCGTATCGAATGTTTAAGTATGACTTTTATCTCGTTTAGTTGGTATGTTCACGTGTTTAGACATACATACACGCATTAGTATTTTAAAAATTTAGTAATTTTTATATCACATTGGTTGTTGTGTTGCCTTTAAAAGGTTTGATATTAGTTATTTCTTATATTATCATTAGAAGATAATGTCCGGTTTGACGAACAAATATACCTTCGAGACGTGACATGAAGTCTATAAAAGAAACTAAAGCTTGAAGAATCAGATACAGCACGCATTCTTTTACATTTTGTTTCTTAGTGCTTATAAAGTTATACTTCTATTTCTAGTACTAAATCATTGTAAGAAGATTCTCCGCGTTTGACTCATTTTCAAAGAGTAGAAGATAATGGACGGATCGTGTCTAGTTTTTGGACTAGCCATCTGCGGATTGTAAATCAAATACATTATTATCTCTCTCCTTTAGGTGTTCGTTAATTTATTAAAATGTGTCTTACTAAACTCATAAGAAGTCGTTTTAATTTACAGATCTCTGTTCCTCGCTCCTCACTAAATAATCCGAACCCTTCCGTAACACTAACAAGTTTAATTGTTTTTAATGGATATTGTCGTGTCTAATTTACTCCACGCAAGACACTGGTTGTAACCCCGTTTAGCTTGAAATTTGTGCGTAAGCGGCGATATAATGGACTCAGTGTGTTGTGTGTGTCGGGTGGTGGTATGCACATCTTGTTCACTTAGCACAGAAGGTACATTCTAGGGTATCATATACTCTAAGCGAAAATGAAATAAATAAAAGAACTTTTATTAAAAAAAAATCCTTCAAACATTTTGGTAATAAAATAAAAAAGTGATCAAGTAAAAAAAAAAAAAAAAGGGCACATCTAGTTAGTTATTAGATTTCGTCAATGCCCCTAATTAAATTTAATAATTTCTACAACATTAAAGCAACCACTGATTAACTGCTGCAGCTACTAATTAGTAGCTACTATAATTGAAGAGTGCTACCATAGTTGTAGCAGTAAATTAATGGCTGCTACAATTATGATGATTTTAAACATTTTAAAACAATTTGATTAAATTTATGTAACTTAGACTAAGTTCACTCTATATAGATTTTTTTGACCGAGTTGAATCCGCTTTTTTTATACATTGTAGCGATTACTCCATGGCTCTACAACAATGCTAAAGTAAAGATACTTTTAAAAATAAAATTAGTTTCAAAAAGAGGAGTGCCCTTTTGACATTTTAAAAATGGAGGATACCCTTTGGATGATTTTGATATCTCGGGGCCGCCCTTTTGATAGCTATGGGGTTCCCTTGTTGGTAAATGGGAGGTAGTGTTAATGATGCTAGTGATCTGAAGGGTTAGGGTACAATGACATGGTAGAGGTGTTAAAGATCGGAAGGGCAATGTACTGGCCATCACGGCTAGTGCTAGCAACACCTAAACTCACATTATAGCCCTTTTGCATAGTATCATGGGCATACCAGCACAGTTCGTTGTTCAAGAACCAAGCATCTGCAATAGAGGCAGATTCAGTTCATTTACTAAAGCCAGGAGAAATAATAATATGCAGCCTGATATGATACAATAAACCGTATAGTTTTATTTCACATTAAAGGCAGTGAAGATTATTGTTATAACATGTGGGATCTTAGTGTTAAAGCTAAAATCCTATGTACTGTGTATAGTTAGCATACGCTTCTGATGGCATTCCGATGGGTGCACGCGTCACAAGTTCTGGAAGATCAAATGCATCGACCAGCTCTCTTGCAACTCCCCTCACTTGGAAGCTAAGGTACTCTGTCAGCTTGTGAATAGCCTGGATAAATAATCCATATAAGTATAATCTAAGAGCAAAATCACAACCAAGGATGTCCAGAGCTAACTAGATGTTACCTTGGCTTTATTTGGAGCCACATAGTCAACATTCCTATAAGTGCCAATGTCATTCCAAATTCGATCCAATGCGTAAAGATCACAAACTAGTTTCAGAACCTTCTGAGTTTTCTTATCAGGACAGCTGCAACGAAAATTGGTTGATGAAAGTTTCATCAAAATAAAGGAACATATGGTCCAGGACATTCAAGTTTTTTCTCATTTCGGAATCATAATTGTATGGTGAACTAACTTGTGAAACAAAATTGACAAGTACACTTGAGAACATACCTTTGCACTGCTTCAATAAACTTTGCAAGAATGACAGACTCAATATGTGACTCGGCGAGTGTTAAAAGATGATTTAAACATCTGTTCCATGCACCAAATCCACCTAGTGATCTGTTATGCTTGTGAAGTCGAGTTGCAGCACTTTGTAGTAGCCGAGAGGTTCGATGCTGCACAAAGTAGGTAATGCTAATCAGTAAAAATGAACTTTATCATTAGAAACATACAAAATACAAATGGAAAGGAAATCAGACCCGGAAAGCATCAAGTTGAAAAACTGGGTTTCTCAAGTGATCTTCTCCTTCCCACCTAGCTGTGACTGGATTTGGCTGGGTGAGATAGGAAGCCATAGAATCTCTCAAGTAGTTCCATGTTACAGAGAGTGTTCCTCCTTGAAACTTCTCCTTATATTGTTTTAAGAGGTCTGCCGCCACCTACAATTAGCATATGAAATATTAAAATCATCATTCTAGAGTGTAAAACAAGCCAGTGGCAGCAATTACTACCTGTTGTAGGAGAACTGTGTTATCCCCTTCAAATGTTTGAAATATATCATGGTCATTCCGCAGAATGCCAAACCGATTTACAGCGGCATAACCATGGCCGCCACAAGCTTCACGGCATGTGCTAATAGATTTAGCTGTATAGGATGTAATGTAAGCTTTCAGACCAGCTGAGAGAGCATGGACATCACTAACAACAGCATCATCATGTGCCTTCTTCATTTCTGAATACTTCTGCACCAAATAAAGCGTCGCAAAGTGAAAAGCATATGTCGATGCAAGCATGGGCATGAGCTTGTGCTGCTGAGATTGGTAATCGAGAATGGAGACTTCTGGTTGTTTAGGGGGTCCAAATTGATGGCGGAGTAATGAGTATCTCACAGCGATAGTAACTGCAATCTTCAGAACACCCCCAGAAGAATATGCCAGGCCAACTCTACCCCCAACAAGCTCCCCTAGAGTAGCTGCAAATCTTTTATTGACAGTTGGAAGGCTACTTGTGTACTTCCCATCTCTAGAAACATCTCCAAATCGGTTGAGTAGATTGTCCCGTGGTATTCTCACAGAACAAAACCGCAAAGCACCATTATCTACACCATTCAAACCCACTTTGTGACCACAATCATGAATCTCAATTCCAGGAAGAACTTTGTGGGTCTTAAGATCTCTGATGGGGACAATGAAAGCATGAACACCCATATCCGCAGAGTCTCCTCCATTACCCTGGAGAGGCAAAATCAACCTTGCAAAGACTGTCGCAAACTTCCCGTGAATTGCAGCATTGCCAATCCACCACTTTATAGCTCCATCATTTGGAGTATCGATTACAAACTCATCAGTAACAGGATCAAAAGTAGCTGTCGTTTGCAAGCCTTGTACATTGGATCCTGTTCATCGAGGTTAAGCTATAACTTACCGTGTACTAAAATAAAAGGCGACTAAACTATGGCACTGTTGTAGCACTAAATAGACCAAAAGACAGTATCAAACCTATACGGATTCTTACCATGGTGTAGTTCAGTCATTGCAAAACAACCAGGATAGTCCAAATTATCAATGCCGTCGAAGTACATATCCTTGTGCTTCTTTGTTCCTAAGTTCACAACGGAACCTCCCCAAAGGCTGCATTTAGAAATACCCATAGCGTTACAAAAACAAAAGGCAAACAAATAATTATACAACTGATCATCAGTTCAATATGGACATACTGCTCCCCAGTTTATACAACAAAGCCCCGATCGTTAAGTTCAATAATGAAGAAAACCCATTGATTTTACATGAATCTAACATTGCGACAATGATCAATCATGTGGTAAAAATCTACGTAATTTCTAGATAAGAACATGACCACCAAAAGCAAACACCTTAAACCCAAAAAGAACATCAATGACGAAGATCGATTCTAGTTAGTAAAAAAAAAAAACAACTTCATTTCAATAGTCTATATTGACCTGTACTGGACGCCCAGCTTGATGCCCAATGAGATGTCGATACCTCCGACAGCCTCACTGATAGCGAAGTACACGGAGGGGTCATCGACGACATAGCGGAAGGGGCGGATACCAGCTTCACGGACGAGCGCGGTGAGCTGTCGCATACAAAGGTCACGGTGGTCGTCGGTGGAGATCTCCACCGGTGTTTGCAGCTCCAGGCGAGAGCGGAAGAATTCGAATACCCTCAGCTGTATGTCCCTGTGCGGGCTCATCAAGTAAGCAGCAAGAGCCGGCCCGCTGGCCTCCACCCTCCGATCGCGGCTCGAACAAGGGATCATGGCCAGACCCCGATCCAAGGTCAGAGAGGGCTCGTGGAGGTGGAGGGATAGGAGGCGTAGGCGGCGGAGAGCAGGGGATTCGCCTCCGTTAGACGCTTCCGCTGTCGTTGTCGTCGGCGGGGGGCGATCCATGGTCGAGCGTGATCGATCAGGCATGATTAGGTTCTTCCGTTCTTTTATGGAGACAGGACGGAAGCGTCTTGGCTGGGAGAATAGGGCCCAGTTCGTACACGTGGATACATAAGATTGGCTTCAAAAGCCTGTCGGTCGTGGACGACTAAAATGATGGAAAGATTTAACTTGCACGATGTTATCTGAGTCTGATGACGCGGTGAGTGACGTTATGAGATGGGTTGGGATTTTGATGGCACGTCACTGCCAACGCCGAATTGGTCAGGGCGGAATTCTTAAAACTTAATTTCTAATTCGGTAAAAGGAGTATTTATTTTTTATTTTATATTTCCCATCAATTATTCAAAACAATAAAACAACGACAATTTATAAAATAAAAAATAAAAAAAAAATATGTACGTAGTATAATATATTTATCAAAAAACGTCTCACCATTTTGAATATATCAAAAGGTACAGATAAATGATGTGTAATACTCAATATAATTCTCCCGTCAATCTTCTCTGTTCAGTAGTCAAGTACCGAGGCATCCGAACCATTTTTTTGAATAATTTTGATTTAAAAAAGATAATTTCGATCAATTGTCTACCTCCCTCCTTCGTAACATGCGAGTGCAGATCCAATTCTGTGGAGAAATCTTCCCTCTTGTGAAATCCTAGTTTAGTGACCTCGAGTGTTTCTCAAGCGACATCAAGCATTTCGGTGGCAAAAACCAGGACTGATCACGAGGCTCCAGTGAAGGGTTTTAGGGTTTACGTCAATCATCTCGACTCATAATGGCCCAAAGAAGTCGATCGGGTGTATCATCATCCTCTCAACATCAATTAGCTGTAAAGGTATCATTTTACAAACTGTGTGATTTTGAGAAGCTCAACTAATATGATTATAATGTTTCAATTTTTATAAAGTGTAGGGTTCAGTTGACGTTGGATAGAAATTGCATTGGAACAGTGTCCTAGGTCACTTTAAAAGTCTTTTTGAAGCATCCACGAAAAAAGGAACGCATTAAGGGTCTGATATTTTACATGACCGACACATAGTGCTGATCAAACAGTCCCCCTTTAGTATTTTTTGAACATACAAGATATGCAGCACATCCATGGGATTTTGGTCAGTATATTTCAAAATTGGGATTCAAGTAGTCAAACTTTTAGATTCTCAGGTACAATATATAATTTCATATTTTAATCACAAAGTAGTTGTTTGGTCAAATTAAATCTTTGGCTAAACGTGGGTCTGATACGATATCACATCAGGGCTATAATGCCCCTGATACGATGTCATATTAGGCCCAACGTGGGCCAGATACGATGTCATATCAAGCCTAACGTGGGCTTGATACGATACAATAGCAGGCCTAACGTGTGCTTCATATGACAGCGTATCAGGCCCAAGTTGGGCCAGATACTTTTGTATTTGTTGGTAGAAGTCTAATAATCATTTAACTTGGTCAGGTGTTCCGGTTGGCTTCACAAGAAGAGATGTTTCATTGCTGCTTGGTATTGCAGACCGAGGAGCTTCAATTCCGATGAATTCAACTAAAGCATCCAGTGACCTCTTTCTAACATACTTCTCAAACAAAAAAGATGTTAGTTAGAGCCCTAAAGACAATCATTTGATGATTATTGTATAGACTCGTTGTATCATATTCTTATGTATATATAAAGGCATTTGTTTATGGTTATTATGCTTACTTGTATTGGTGTCAAATAACTAAGTATAATAGCGTCCTTGAGTAGAAGGTTCTTACCTATATCAATCGATTGGTTAAATCGATAGTGAGATGATATAGGGAACACTACTCTTAATCATTCCTAGTCAAGTATTAACATTCAGGGGTAATGTTAATGCGACGAGACTAGCATGTAGGTCAACTCGATGACTTGATCTCACAAGTCATGGATATGGAGATATCAAGTTAACACATGGGTATGCATTGGAGAATGTATACAGAATGACCCGCCATAAGAAAGTATCATGGATCGTTATATGAGTGGCATATACCTTCTCATGTGGCTATTAGTATGACTATTAGTCCTTGGACCTAAAGTCACCATGGTTCCCTACATAAGGAGTTACATACTTTGACTTCGTCAAACGTCACCCGTAACTGGATGGATTATAAAGGCGATTACTGGGTATGTAATAAATTATGCGGAGGGATGTGAGTGATGTAGATGGGATCTATCCCTCCTATATGACGGGAGTGACATCATTATTCTTGATAGAGTGAGACCACTAAGTGCATGGTCATGCCTAAATGAGTCAATATGATATGTTGAGTTCATTTGATTGAGTGAGTCTACTTGGGATTCAAGATTTAGATTGATTAGAAGATGACACGGTCTATGCCTCATATTGATTAATCTAGATGTCAAGGATAGAAGGACACTTGTCATATATTGTGAAGGGTCACAACTGGTAGTCACAAGTTGATGTTGGATCTCAACATTCTTGTAACTTGTGTAGTAATGATGTGTTACTAGATACCGCTCATTACTTATTCTTCTAAATGGGTTTAGGAGCATTGCCAATGTTACAAGTGTAGGACCGTTGTGGCCGGCTAGGAGGGGGTTGGATAGCCTGTAAAATCAAAACGAACAAACCCTCCTCGAACTCTTTAAACTAACACTTGCATATATAAAGTAAGTTGATAAATTAAAAGCATAAAGAAAAAGCGAGGCACAAAAGGTTTACTTGGTTACAACCTATGTGGTTGTTAATCCAAGGAAGATAAAGCTCACTAAAAACTCCTTCAGGCGGAGAAGCCTCGTATAACGTTGAAGTGCAGAAAACAGAAGCTAAACTAGAACAGAAGGGCACAAGTGTTTGGAATTACAATTTAGAGTTCATTTAAAAAGCTTCTGGACCAAGGCTATATTTATAGCCTTGGTTGGGGCGCCTGGAAGGGTTCCGGGCGCCCTAGGGGGATAAAACTTATACCCCAACGTTTAGATCGAGATAAATCTCGATCTGGTCAACTTTACTGGTCCGGGCGCCCGGAAGGGTTCCGGACGCCCCGGTCAGCTCCAGGCGCCTCGGACCCCGAAAGTCAACAGAATTGACTTTTTCGTCCGGGACCTCTGGTCCGTTTCAGCCCCTCCTGGGTCAGGGTCTTTCACTCCAGATCCGCTTACTTGGGTGATATCTGCCATCCGGAATAGGGCTCACCCGAACCCAACTTCCGATCTTCTCGAGCAGCCTTCCGCTCCGGCTTCTCGTCCCTCGGAATCACCGCATGTTTCCTTCTCGTCCACCAGCGTACTCATCCGCAGTCTTCGTCCCTCGGTCGCACCCCGTGCCGACCTTCTCGCTAGCTGCGTCTCTTGCTCCCCGAGCAATCTTCTGCTCCGACTTTCGTCCCTCGGAACCACCGCACGCTTCTTTCTCGTCCACCGGGGTACTCTTCCGCAGCACCTCATCCCTCGGACGCACCACGTGTCGTCCTTCTCGCTAGCTGTGTCTTCCGCTCGAGTACCTGTGCTCCTAAGCTCCTGCACACTTAGACACAAGGTTAGAAATAACGCAGGACCTAACTTAACTTGTTGATCACACCAAAACAACCTTGGGGTTCCAACAATCTCCCCCTTTTTGGTATGATCAACCCAAGTTAAGCTAGGGTCAAAACTAGATATAAAATTAAAACAAGTTATTGCAATAATGTGCAACAAGATAGAAAAAAATTAAATTTCAAAAATTTATTGCAACAAGATAGAAAAAATTAAATTTCAAAAATTTTTAATTTTCAATTTGTACCTCCCCCTAGACTTATACTTTCCTTCTCCCCCTTTGATCACAAAAAAAATGGGGTTCAAAGCAAGATCTAAAGGTTAATATAATGAAAATATATATCAATAATTTTTAGGGAAAATATTTCCAAGTCAAGGAAAATTTCTAAGTCAAGAAATAACTTTTGAAAAAAACTTCTAAGTATTCGTCATTAATAAAAAACTTTCTAAGCCGAAAAATTTATGCAAGAATTGATAACATTAAAAGAAATTTTCTGTGCATTTATTTATTTATATATTCTAATGCTTTTGTCAGAAAATTTTAAATTCCCATTTTAATTTATCATGATTTCTTAACTTTGAAGCAAGAACTTTGAACATGTAGAAATTTGTGCAAATTGTAATATGTCATTTTCTATTGTATTTTGAATTCCTAATTCACAAAGATATTTCGATAATATAAACTTGATAAAGTTTTTCGACAATACTTCTGATTTGCAAACTTTGTTCGACAAAATATTTTGTAATTTGCAAAAGTATTTTGACAACATATATTTTAATTTGCAACAATCTGTGGATAATAGATTTACTACTCCGAAAAACTCTTTCGATAATATCTCTAATTTGTAAACTTTGTTCGAAAAAATGTTTCGTAATTTGCAAGATTCTTTCGAACAAATATTTTATAACTTGCAAGAATCTTTTGTCAAATCATTTTGTGATTCGAAAAACTCTTTCAACGAGATAATTTGTAATTCGGAAAAATTTTTAGATTCGGAAAAAGTTTTCGAAAAAATACTTTGTGATTCGCAAGAATCTTTCGTCAAAACATTTTGTAATTCAAAAAATTCTTTCGATGATTCAATTTTTTATTCGCAAAAATTTTCAGGTAATTTGATTAATTGAACCAGTTGTTCAGAGGTTCGAGTCCATACCTTACTTACCTCGTCGGTCGTTGGTTCTCCTCCTGTTGAATTACTTTCTTCCGAAGATTCTCCCCCTTCATTGATCTCGGGATGTACTTCGGCTGTTGGGGTTGTCTCGGTAATTTCTTCCATCTCGAATTCTGATGACGGCTCGATGTCTATTGAGGGGACGGCTTCAATTAGTTCTTCGTAGAGTTTTAAGAACTTTTCCCAAAGTTCTTTTGAGTTGTTGTATTCGCCGATTCTTTTGAGATCTTCATTTGGTATCACGGTTAGGAGATGAAATTCTGCCCGTCCGTTTGCCATCGATTCGTTACGTTGCTTTTTGTTCCAGGGACATAGATCGAGTCTTTCTCCGTTCGTGTTCTTCGGTTCTTCATAACCAGATTTTAAAATTAAAGAAATACCAAGGTCTGAGTTAAGGTATACCTCCATTTGTTTCTTCCATGAAGAAAACTCCCCCTCGAATGCTGGTGGATATTCGCTAGCCCCGACCATCGTTTTGTTGCTTCAGACGGCGGTTAGTCCTTTTGAGGCGTCTCGGCTCTGATACCACTTGTAGGACCGTTGCGACCGGCTAGGAGGGGGTTGGATAGCCTATAAAATCAAAACGAACAAACCCTCCACGAACTCTTTAAACTAACACTTGCATATATAAAGTAAGCTGATAAATTAAAAGCATAAAGAAAAAGCGAGGCACAAAAGGTTTACTTGGTTACAACCGATGTGGTTGTTAATCCAAGGAAGATAAAGCTCACTAAAAACTCCTTCAGGCGGAGAAGCCTCGTACAACGTTGAAGTGCAGAAAACAGAAGCTAAACTAGAACAGAAGCACACAAGTGTTTGGAATTACAATTTAGAGTTCATTTAAAAAGCTTTTGGACCAAGGCTATATTTATAGCCTTGGTCGGGGCGCCTGGAAGGGTTCCGGGCGCCCTGGGGGGGATAAAACTTATTCCCCAACGTTCAGATCGAGATAAATCTTGATCTGGTCAACTTTACTAGTCCGGGCTCCCGGAAGGGTTTCGGGCGCCCAGGAGGGGTCCGGGCGCCCCGGTCAGCTCCGGGCCCCGAAAGCCAATAGAGTTGACTTTTTCGTCCAGGACCTCTGATCCGTTTCAGCCCCGCCTTGGTCCGGGTCTTCTGCTCCGGATCCACTTACTTGGGTGATCTCTGCCATCCGGAATAGGGCTCACCCGAACCCAACTTCCGGTCTTCTCGAGCAACCTTCCGCTCCGGCTTCTCGTCCCTCGGAATCGCCGCATGTTTCCTTCTCGTCCACCAGCGTACTCATCCGCAGTCTTCATCCCTCAGTCGCACCCCGTGCCGACCTTCTCACTAGCTGCTTCTCTTGCTCCCCGAGTAATCTTCCGCTCCGGCTTTCGTCCCTCGGAACCACCGCACGCTTCCTTCTCATCCACCGGGGTACTCTTCCGCAGCACCTCGTCCCTCAGACGCACCACATGTCGTCCTTCTCGCTAGTTGCGTCTTCCGCTCGAGTACCTGTGCTCCTAAGCTCCTGCACACTTAGACACAAGGTTAGAAATAACGCAAGACCTAACTTAACTTGTTGATCACACGAAAACAACCTTGGGGTTCCAACAACAAGAACCTATAGGGTCACACACAATGGGCAATTAGATGGAGATTAGGTTCATATGATGAACCAAGAGGATTATGTTCATATGATGAACCAAATTGGATTATGATTAATCCAAAGTAAACTAATTGAGTTGGACTCAATTTGGTTCATGTGTTAAATGAGTCTATTTTGGACTTATACTCATTGAGCCAATTTAATTCAATGAATAGAGATTCATTAAATTAAAAATTGACTTGAACCAATGGTTAGATTTGATCAACCATGGAAGAGAAGTGGTCAAGTTTGACTTGACTTGAGAGGAAGATGAAATGTCAAGTTTGACTTGACCATTGCCACCTCATTTGTGAGTTGGCATTGAGTGGGCTAATTATGATGTGCTACATCATCAAGGCTAGCACATGTGTGTGCCACCTCATGAGGGAGATCAAGAGTTGTAACTCTTGATATCCCATGGAGGTTTAAAAGCCTTCTTGAAGTGGTCGGCCACTTATCTCAAGGGTGAGTTTCATTTTGGTTTTGTAACCTCCTTCTTCTTCCTCCTCTCATCTTCTTCTCCCTCTCCTCCACCTTGGCCGAACCTTCAAAGGTGCTAGCACACCTTTTGTTTGGTTTTTCTCCACCTAATCGTTCGTGTAGATACATATAGAGGAGTGCCCACTTGAACACTCTCGAGATCCGGCAAACTTGGATGAGCGAGATAAGCGAAGGACTTCGCATCAAGGGTAATCTCTCTACCATGTAGATCTAGGTTTAGAAACTCGTACACGTAAAGTTTTTGAAATTATTTTCTTCGCATAGATTTGGTGGCTTGGGATTTCGAGATTTTCGCAACGCAAAAAGCGATTTTTGCGGCTCGAAAATCCCAACAAAAGAAGCTATTAGATCAAGAATTGAGGAGTTGCTTAAATTTTATGACAATCATTATGAAGAAGAAGATGATGTTTTATTATTTTGCAAATTCTATATTTTGTATATATTTGTTTGTATCTTATTTTCTTCTAGTACATATAAGGTCCCTTTATGTCTTATAGATATAGTAGATGATTTTGAGAATCTTGCTAGATTCAACTGGGTTAAAGTCATCCATGAATTTATGGCTCCACAATTACCTAAGATTGGGGACATATTTTCATCAACTGGGACAAAACAATCTAACACCAACCTCCCTTACCTAAAGAGATTTGTTAGTCTTTTGGCAGTAAGTTTATAATTTTTGTGAAATTTATTAATATTTTACGGACATTTATGAATAAGTAACCCTTGTGATGGTGAATTAGGCATGGTTTTTGGAGCATGTTCAAATCCAAAAATCATACAAAATAAAATGAGCAAGAACAAATAAGTGAAGGAATATTCCTTTACATATTAGTAAGGTGAGAGAATTGTTTGATCAAGTCTCCTCTGAAGAGGTAAATTTTTAATACTTTGACTATAATTTGGTTAAAAAAATCTTGTTTTAACATGTGTTTTAATATTGTTACAGGTTTTGATTGACCTAATCCCTACCCAATATGAAAATTCATTGTTTGTGTAAAATACTGAACAATTAATAATTAAATAATAAGGTTACTTAATTAAATAATCTTATTTAAATTTTTAGGAAATTATAGAAATTTTTTGAGAATTAATTAGAGCTCGTATGAGTTAGGTTAAGTGGATCAATTATTGGGCCAAGGAAAAGTCTGTTTAAGTTACCCGATTTAAACGAGGAAATGTTTAATTTCCTTAAATGTTTTACTTTTCCTTTTCTTTAAAAGCTTACCCGTGCCCTAAATCCCCACTCGCGTCATCTTCTTCCCGCGATGCCACCCAAACCCCTCTTCCCCCCACGCCCGCTCGCGCCGCTCCCTCTCGTGAAGCCACGGTCGCCTCTCCCTTCTTCTATCTCGAGCTCTCTTCCTCGCACGCGAGCACACAGCAGCCGGCGATCCCTTCTCCTCATCCCCGAGCCTCACCAACAGACGTCGACCCCAGTTGTGCCCTAGCTGATCCGGTGAGTATTCCCCTTATTTTGTTATGTGATCAATAAGGTAAGGGCTAGGTACATAGAAGCAGTGGGATGTGCCGACTGTGATGATTATTTTGATTGATCGAGATACGATTCGAGGTTTTTCTTGCAGCTCGTTTTGGTTTTCAACATCAGATTTTGGGAGAGGTTGTTCGGTTTTGATGATAGCAGGATTTTCTTGTAATGAGTTTTGTTCTATGGAAATGGATTTTGGGGTTGTAGTTTGATGTTTCTCTTCCTTTCTTTCACTGCCCTCGTGAAGGTGCCTTTCATTGTTTATTGATCGGGTTTAGGAAGGTAAGGATTCGGATTTGTTGTGGTATTTTGTTCCGCAAGCTTGCTGTGGATTTTGGAACAGGTTGAGTTTGGTTGGTGATGTGTTTTGTTCTTGGAGGATGGTTTCAGTGTGTCGGATAGATTGGAATTGAGGTTTAGAGTGTGATGCTGTTCTTGATTCTTTGTGTCGCTTGGGACTTGTTTGGATAGACTTAAGGGTTGTGAATTGATCTTGATGTAGTTTTTGTTCGGCACGACAACTTTGGATTTCTGAGCGGGTCTGTATATTTCGAAACAATCTCAATATTGTTTTGGTTTCGGTAAATAGCTTTGAATTCTGGATGGATTTGGATGAATCAAGGTTCATAGTTGAATTAGGGTTTTACGCTAATTAGGTTGGGTTTCGGTTTAGCTAGTTGTTATTTATGAAATTAGTTAAACTGTACATTGTGTGATTTACAGGGCTGTAATTCAAGATGAGCACTTCGACGTGGAGATTGTTTAGCTCGATCTACATTTAAGGCGGGTACTTCTTGCTTTGTTTCTTTTAGTACTTTGACCTTAGTGCATGAATTATTTTGGATAAGGACTGTTTACCTTGACTCCACTCTTACTTTCCTGCGCTTGATACTTCCACTCAAAATCTTTGAGTTACTCGTTTTTATATCCATACAGTCTCTTGTTGTTGTCCATGATCAGTAACAGATACTAGATACCATGTTTGTGTGTTTTGACTGTTGTTTATTTATGTACGATATTGAGCATGCTGGCTTCATGTAGCATACCTATTTCTGTCTATATATATATATATATATATATATATGATAACTGTTGCATTGTTCGCATCATGTCATTACATGCATGCCGTATCCTCAGCCACTCGAGAGAGTGGTAGCTGGAGTTGATGCTGCTTGTCCTGTCGTGCCGCAGTCGGCCACTCGTGTGAGTGGTAGCTGGAGTACGAGCAGCAGGGATCCCATCGCAGATGTAGCTAGTTAGCTACTATGCAACTGTCCCCTCGGCCACTCGTGTGAGTGGTAGCTGGAGTGGTGTACAGTCTGTCACTGACCCGGCCTCTCGACCATACAGGGGTCATGGTGCAGAGAGGTGGGCGGGAGTGACCATCCGTGTATACGCTGTTATTTGCTTTGGCTGCTGCTGTTATATATGTTGTTATTGCTTATTTACTGCTGTCGTTCACATATGCTGATATGCTTACTTGTGTTGAGATATGTTCTCATTGTAAATGTTTAGTCATTGGATATTTGTATATACCTTACTTATTACCTCTATAGTTATGGGTAGTAGTACTGTAGCAGATTAGTATCAGTTCTGACCTACTATACCTAGCCTAGGATATGGTTTCAGATATGAGCATTTATTTTAGTTCTATTGTGGTATCTGCTATTCTTTTTATGAGACTGTATTCCTTTTGACATTCTTTATTGGTTTATTTGGTTCATGCACTATCTTTTCCTTACCCGCTGAGTTCCAATACTCACCACCCCGTAAAAAATGATTTTCTTTCGCCAGGTAGCAGTAGATGATTCATGGATGCTTGGAGAGATGTCGGCTGCCAGTCCCACGTCACACTCGAGGATAGTTTTCTTGTTTTGTTTTAGTATTGTTTGGATGGTATGTTGATTTTGTGTATTTTGCTTTTCAATGAGTCGATGTGAATTTTTTGGAGTCTAGTCTGGTGGTTGTAGACATTTTTGTTAGTGTCCTTGTTGGTTTTACGTTCGTATTATTTTGTGTCTTCCGCTGTGCATGTTTCTAGCCGAGTGTGGCTGAGGTATATTTTGTATGTAGTAATGTTTCAGATTGTCACCCGTACAGGGGAGATACTGTCGAAATTTCTTCGGACAGAGACTCCTCTGGGGTGTGACAGTTTGAGAACCTTGTTAGCTTTGATGGCAGTCCACATGCAATGGAGACATTATAAATTGAAGTCACTGAAGGAGGAAGCTAAATCAATGAGTGTTGTAATTGCATTATTCAAGCAAACAGAATTAAAGAGCTAACAATGGAGAACATGCAATTGAATGAGAGGGTGAAATAATTACTTAAAATAGTTGAAAATAAATGCATGGAATCTCAATATAGTGAGTCTGTAGACAATCCTCAATTTGAACCTGTAGGTGTTACAACAAGAAGTAGGAGAGGACGTGACAGAAGTTACTATGATTATAGGGATACTCCAATTGATAGTCCATTGCGGCTCAAAACTTTACCTAAGAGGCAGCGTAGAAATATACATATAAGTGAGTCTGCAGAGAAAGTTTCAAGTTCAGGAGATGGAAAAAAAGTTGTAAAAGAACCTGATGTTGTGGGGAAGGGGAAAGGAAAAATTGTTGTGGATGAAATGGAAGAAGAAAGAGATATTGTAGAATTGATGGAAGACAAATCTGATGAAGAGGCAAAGAAGGATGCAGATATGTTTGACAAATATGACAAAATGAGGAAACAAGCCATTGCTATAAGACGATATCTGCAAATTTCATTGTAATTTGTTTGATTTAATAGATTATCTAAATGTCTTTTATGTTTATGCGCATAGTCTGTGAAGAAGTAATTTAAGACTTCCAAGAAAAAAAACAAGACGAAGAGGTGGCGTACTTGTTAAAAGTGTTGGAGAAACTAAAGTATGTGGAATACATAGTTGATCAGTCAAGACAATGATATGCTTCTCTAATTACATAGTTGATCTATGGTTCTCATATTTAAATTTGTAAAAATAATCATTGATTTGTTAACTTTGTAAGTTTACAAATGATTTAGTTTGGGAGGAACCACCCTTTTGTTTAGATGTGTATTCTCTGTTATCTGGTGTGAATGGAGAGATGTTGACAAGAGGGGACGTAATCGACACGTATTGTAAAATTCTATTTAGGGGGGCATTCTCGTCTGGAAGGACATACAACAGGTCTATATATTGCTCAACATTATTCACTGTAAGGAATTTATTTGAGAATAGTACAAATAAAAATTCATTTTATTATTTGGTTATGTATGTATGACTTTTCATATTTGTAGTCATTAATGAAATCGTCAAGTAAGTTTGCCTTCCAACACCTGATAAAGACAGATAGAGGAGATGAAGAGGTTAGGTATATTTTTATACCTTTGTGCAGTGATAATGCACACTTCCACTTGTTGATGGTGGACACCAAATCAATGACGTTCAATCAGTACAATTCTATAGCAAGTGGAACTAAATACAAATATGAATTTGAAGCAGCGGTGAGCATCCAATATTCATGTGTATGTTTGTATTCTAATATAAATGCTAGTTGATGGAAAATGTAAATTTCCTCTTCAATCTTACAGGTATCAGATTTTAAACTCTATAGTCGTGAGTACATTGCTGCTATTGACCCAAAATTTGAAAGACATTATCCGTTCGATAAATAGGTCTCTCGCACAATAGAATGTCCACAACAACAAGCTAGGTAAGTCGAGCGCAGAGTGTGAATAGAACATATTGATAAAAATATATTGACCACTAAAATGGTGTTGTTATTTACAACGTTGACTGTGGCTTCTTTGTGATGTAATACATTTGATGTCTCCTATACGATATGAAGATGGACTTCAAACAAGGAGACATGAAAAAGATTAGAATTGATGTAATGATATCAATTTTGAGGGATAATTTTTTTAAAACATTGGATTAAATATCCATAGTCTTGTAAGGCAAAAAACTTGTAGAGAATATAAATGAACTTACGTAGTGTATTTATATCTTTGTATGTAGTCTTTGTTGTTTAATACAGTGGTATGTATTATATGAGAAGAGTATAAATTGTCACTGGTGTAACGACCACCCTTCTTACTACTACTACTCTCTAAGGATGATCGTTACTTAACTACAAATTCTACTTAACCGGTATGATTAAAAATCACATGGAAATCCTACCGAAAAATTTCGGCAGAGTCTCCCCTGTACCGGTGACCATATTCAACAATACATGCAATATATACTCAGCCACAAGCGGCTGGAACACATATCAATCAACCACGCAGTATAATAAATCCAAAATAAAGAAAACAATACCACAACTCATCACACCATATCACAATTCATCTACTATGTCCTAATCACATCAAAATATCATGTACTATCTCAAATACTTCTAACATAGCAAAAGACAATAGAAACTAAAAGAAAACATCTTTCCTAGTCCCAAGGCTTCCATAGTCCTGGCATCACACATCCTTCGACCACCTCCTTGTCGCCTTCGTTTCTATATCTTTTCCTTTCCTGTATCTGCAGTAAGAGGAAGTGCAATCTATAAGCAAAATTTACTTAGTAAGCGCTATCTAACTCACAAAAATACGAATATGCATGTATACAGAAAAACTAGAAACTATATGCTCTAAAAGAAAATAAAGCATAAACATAACTACTCATGTCAAACTAATAGCAAAGAAAAGGTAAGGAAACTACTCATGTAATTCCAATAACTAATCATGCTATACAAGGATAAAACTGCATGCTAGTAGATAAAGCTAATCATGCTAAATATCAAATCAGGAAACAAACAAAACTAATACTGCATGCTAGAATTCAAAAGAACTAAACTTACTGATTCTAAGCATAAATGAAGCTTGTTTCATTTATTTCAAAACTTATACTTTATTACTTTAAAATAATAATCAACTTCTCTTGGGCCCGGCATTATACCAATTTGCGCGCATCCTTAATATGAGTCGAGGTAGCTAATCCCGAAACTACTAAGGTACTTCTAGGCGATCTTGTGCCTAGGGGCGATCTAGGAGCCCACCCAATGGACCTTGTGTCCGGTACATGCCATTAAAAAGTAAAATACTTATTTTCTTTTAAACTATAACTTCCTTATACTTGTTATTCTTTAATTCTCTTATAACAAAATGCCTTGGCATTTATTCAAACACTTAGTGTGCTTTTAATCCTAAACTTCTGGAATTTAGGATCAATTTAAGACCTTGGTCTTTTTCTTTCTTTTCTTTATCTTTCTTATACTTTTCTTAAACCCAAAATACTGTTAGGGTATTTTTCCATATGCATCTATAAGTGAAATCAACTAGGTAACACACAATCATGCATATTTAAGGAAAATCTAAAGCCTTGTTCTATAATGCTATCCATAAACTATCTATTAGCAAATCTGTTAGTTAGAGCCCTAGAGCCAATCATTTGATGATTGTATGGACTCATGTATATCATATTCTTGTATATTAATAAAGGCATTTGTTTGGTTATTATACTTATTTATATTAGTGCCAAATAGACTAAGTATAATAGTGTCCTTGAGTAGAAGGTTCATACCTATATCAATCGATTAGTTGAATCGATAGTGAGATGATATAGGGAACACTACTCTAAATCATTCCTAGTCGAGTATTAGCATTCAGGGACAATGTTAATACAATAAGACTAGCATGTAGGTCAGCTCGATGACTTGATCTCACAAGTCATGGATATAGAGATATTAAGCTGACACATGGGTATGCATTAGAGAATGTATACTGAATGACCCGCCATGAGAAAGTATCATGGATCGTTATATGAGTGTCATATACTTTCTCATGTGGCTATTAGTATGACTATTAGTCCTTAGACCTGAAGTCACCATGGATCCCTACATAAGGAGTTATGTACTTTGGTTTCGTCAAACGTCACCCGTAACTGGGTGGACTATAAAGGCGATTACTGGGTATATAACGAATTATGTAGAGGGATGTGAGTGATGTAGATGGGATCTATCCCTCCCATATGACGGGAGCGACATCGGTATTCTTGATAGAGTGAGACCGCTAAGTGCATGGTCATGCCCAAATGAGTCAACATTAGATGTTGAGCTCATTTGATCGAGTGAGTCTACTTGGAGTTCAAGATTTAGATTGATTAGAGGATGACACGGTCTATGCCTCATATTGATCAATCTAGATGTTTAGGATAGAAGGACACTTGTCATTATTTTGTGAGTAGTCACAATTGGTAGTCACAAGGTGATGTCGGATCTCGACATTTTTGTAACTTGGGTAGTAATAATGTGTTGCTAGATACCGCTCATTACTTATGCTCCTAAATGGGTTTAGGGCATTGCCAACGTTACAAGAACCTATAGGGTCACACACTTAGGACAATTAGATGGAGATTAGGTTCATATGATGAACCAAGAGGATTAGATTCATTTGATGAATCAAATTGGATTAAGAGTAATCCTAATTGGGCTAACTTGAGTTTGACTTAAGTTGATTCATGTATTTAATGATTCTAATTTAGATTATGACTTATTAAATCAATTTAATTTAATGAATTAGATTCATTATATTAAGTTGGCTCGAACCAAATGGTTGGATTAGATCAACCATGATAGAGATTGAATCAAGTTTGACTTGACTAGAGAAGGAAGACCAAAGGTCAATTTTGACTTGACCTTTTGCCACCTCATTGGTGAGTTGGCATTAGGTGGACCAATGATGATATTCCACATCATCATGGATGCCACCTCATGGAAGTTACAAAGTCATTTTCTTATTAACTTCACATTAATTGCATTTAATGGGGAGTTACACTAGAAGAAAGTGGCCGGCCACTTTGTAAATGAATGTGAATTGATTTTTTCATTCAAGTGGTGTATCTTCCTTCTTCTTCCTCTCAAGCTCTCCCTCTCCCTCTCCTCCTTGCTTGGCCGAATCTCACCAAGTTGCTAGCACACCTTTGTGTGAGGTTTTCTCCGCCTACGTGTCCGTGTGGATACTTCTAGAGGACCGGCGCTTGACGGTCTAGAGATCCGGCAACTCCTTGGACGAGCGGGATAAGCGAAAGGCACGCTTCGAAGGTATAACCCTTATCTAGTGTAGATCTAAAGGTTTTACAAACTCGTACAAGAAAAGGTTTTTCGAAAAGTTTTGTTTACGAATCTTTGCACGGATCTACGGCTTTGGGTGACTCGGGGTTTCCGCGACGCGAAAAAGCGGTTTTCGCGGCCCGAAGAACCCAACAGTGGTATCAGAGCCACGTGCAAAGACTTGTACGAGTTCGTTTGTATTTTTATGAAAAATATAACTTCTGTGATTTTCTGAAAAAATTGAGTTTTTAGAGTTTTTATGATTAATTTTTCCGCAGAAGCGAAGCACAAGTGTCTCGGCACTTGTAGGCTTCGGCTACCGGAAAGTTTTCTTTTAAACGGCTTCGTTTTGCCCCAAATCCGTTTGGGACAGCGGGGTTGGGTGCCATTAGATCGCAAAGGAGCAACTCACGATGGTTAGATCGTGGGTAGGGGCATTGCCCCTAACCCCGCAAGGGAATTTGCTCCGCGATTGCACCCGAAATCGCTAAAAACGAACCCGCCGGGAAGATTTTTCCGAAATGGCAATGTCTCGACCCAAATCGTTTTGGGACAGCGGGTTTAGGCGCTGTTGGATCGCAAAGGAACCCTCGCGATGGTTAGATCGCGGGTAGGGGCGCTGCCCCTGGGCCCCGCAAGGGGATCCGTTCCGCGATTGCGCCCGAAACCGCTAAACGGGACCGCCGGGAAATTTTACTCATAAAAATTGTAAAAATTAATTTTAAAATTATGAAAATTATATAATTTTGAATTATATATTAATTTGTGATAGTCATGGCCCAAAATACCCAATAATATTGGATTTGTGTTGTAATTCATAATACGGCCTGCGTGCCGTCATATGATTGTGTGTGCTGTATTTTTTTTTTCCCACGGCCTGCGCGTCGTGCCTTTCTCTTATTCTGGTTGTAAATTAGATTTAGACTCGAATGTAACTTGAGTTTCAAATTGTAATGTACAAATTGGAGCGGTGGAGGGTCCACACGAGACAGAGTTCCGAGACGGGCACGAGCAACACAAGGTGGTCAAAGGGAGGAGCTTGGAGAAGCTGTTGACCCTAGGTTGACCATTCGATCTTCTCATTGGCTTGAGAAGATCGTAGTAGGGCCATGACTAAATCACAAATAGATTAATTAGTTAATTGTTATGTATCTGATGCATGTTTAATAATTAATTAATTAATTAGTGCCTTAACGATTAGATTAGATCTAAGTCGTGCACATGATGCACCCTTGCGATTAGATTAGATCTAAGTCGTGCACAAGATGCATCCTTCTCGATTAGATTAGATCTAGATCGAACCAACTCTAAATGTCTAACCGTGCCGTGATACCTATCACTACCTCGATCACATGTATTGTTGAATCTGCCAAAGCAGAGCAATACATATTATCTTGGTAGGGTACGGAGGGACAATCTTGGTCCCGCCTATCAATGCATGGGTGAATACAAACTCAATTAGATTGAGTATTCCTAGTTACTCGGTTGGATCGAGTCAACTATAGGCATTATTCCAAAGGTTGGAAAAGATAGGTCAAAATCACATCTATATTAACACTCGGGCGTATTAGCCAAAGCTAACTCGAGTTTTAATATAAATGCAGATATTGATCCTATAAACAAGAGTTGCATAGAGATGTAATTGGTAATCGTTACCTACCGATCATACTAAGCCTTGGGCGTATTAGCCAAAGCTAACTCAAGGGGTAGTATGGTGTGGATCTTGTCCCACATGAATTATAGTATTCAGTGGGAGCATCTTTTAATTAAAGGCCTAATTAAATGATTTTTAAAAGGAATATGATATTTATTTCTGTAAATTTTCTGTTGTAGATAACTATGACGGCGAACACGAATTCCTTCTCCCTGCGATCTGTCCTTGAGAAGGACAAGCTCAACGGAGCGAATTTCCTCGACTGGTACAGGAACTTAAGAATAGTTCTCACCCAGGAGCGTAAGCTGTATGTTCTGGAGCAGCCCATTCCGGAGGCTCCTCCTGCCAATGCCCCGCGAGCCGACAAAGATGCTTACAAGAAGCATCAAGATGACGCATTAGATGTGTCCTGTCTAATGCTCGCGACCATGAACTCTGAGCTTCAGAAGCAACACGAGTTGATGGGCGCTTACGATATGGTTGAGCATCTTCGCCAACTATATCAGGGACAAGCGAGGCATGAGAGATTTGAGATCTCTAAGGCACTGTTTCAGTGCAAGATGTCAGACGGGGCTCCCGTAGGTCCTTATGTACTCAAGATGATTGGGTACATAGAGAACCTACAAAGACTAGGGTCCCACTTGGCCAAGAGCTGGCCACTGACTTGATCTTGTAGTCCTTGCCAGATAGCTATAGTCAATTCGTTCTCAACTATAACATGAACGAGATTGACAAGCCACTGCCCGAGCTACTTAGTATGTTACGAACTGCTGAGATTAACCTTAAGAAGGTTAAGCCCATTCTGATGGTCCAGAAGCATAAGGGCAAGGGCAAGCCCAAAGGTAAGGGAAAGTCCCAAACCAAGGGCAAAGGAAAGGCACTGAAGCCTAAAGGAGGGGTCGCCAAGGATGCTACCTGCTTCCACTGCGGTCACTGGAAGAGGAATTGCAAGGTATACTTGGAGGATCTTAAGAAGAAGCGAAGTGAGACTTCCACGTCAGGTATATATGTTATAGAAGTCAATCTATCTATTTCTACATCATGGGTATTAGATACTGGATGTGCTTCTCACATTTGTACTGATGTGCAGGCACTGAGAAATAGCAGAGCATTGGCAAAGGGCGAGGTGGACCTACGAGTAGGCAATGGAGCACGGGTTGCTGCTGTTGCTGTAGGAACTTATCTATCTCTGCCCTCTGGGCTTGTACTAGATTTAGATGATTGTTGTTATGTGCCTGCTCTTACTAAGAACATAGTTTCAGTTTCTTGTTTAGACAAGAAAGGATACTCTTTTATAATAAAAGATAAATGTTGTTCTGTTTATTTAAAAGATATGTTCTATTGTAGTGCACCACTAATAAACGGACTCTATATTCTAGACCTTGAGAGCCCTATCTATAACATTAGTACCAAGAGGTTCAAGTCAAATGACATGAACCAAACCTACCTCTGGCACTGTCGCTTAGGTCATATAAATGACAAGCGCTTATCCCAGCTCCATAAGGATGGTTTGTTGGACTCATTTGATTTAGAATCATATGAGATATGCGAGTCATGCCTACGAGGCAAGATGACCAAGACTCCCTTTAGTGGGCATAGCGAGAGAGCAACTGATTTGTTAGGACTCATACATAGTGATGTATGTGGCCCTTTCAATGTTGCTGCTAGAGGCGGTTATAGATACTTCATCACATTTACTGATGACTTCAGTAGATATGGTTATGTGTACTTGATGACACATAAGTCTGAATCCTTTGAAAAGTTCAAAGAATTCAAGAATGAAGTACAGAACCAGCTTGGCAAGAGTATTAAGATACTTCGATCAGATCGAGGTGGAGAATACCTTAGCCATGAGTTTCGTGACTACCTAGCTGAGTGTGGGATTCTATCCCAACTCACTCCTCCTGGAACACCACAGTGGAATGGTGTATCCGAAAGGAGAAATCGTACCCTATTAGATATGGTACGATCTATGATAAGTCACACAGATCTTCCGACATATCTATGGGGATATGCTCTAGACACGGCAGCTTTCATACTCAACCGAGTTCCATCAAAGGCCGTGATAAAGACACCATATAGGATATGGACTGGGAGAGATGCCCAGGTGTCTTTCATGAGGATTTGGGGTTGTGAGGCTTACGTACGACGTCAAGTCTCAGACAAATTAGGACCCAAATCCGACAAGTGCTACTTTATTGGAAATCCCAAGGAAACTAAGGGATATTACTTCTACATTCCCAGTCAGCACAAGATAGTTGTGGCAAAGACTGGGGTCTTTCTAGAAAGGGACTTTGTTTCTAGAAAGACTAGTGGGAGCACGTTCGATCTTAAAGAAATTCAAGATGCAAATAATAGCACTAATGCCTCGATGGAAATTGAACTGGAACCACAAAGTGTTGTGGATGATGTTGTTCCACAAAGAGTT
Source organism: Zingiber officinale (assembly GCF_018446385.1). NCBI lineage: Eukaryota > Viridiplantae > Streptophyta > Magnoliopsida > Zingiberales > Zingiberaceae > Zingiber > Zingiber officinale. The sequence continues at coordinate 74,648,749 of NC_055990.1, forward strand.
GAGGAACAACAACCGCACTTCAAAAGACACACCCAGTATAGGGTACGTCGTCAGCCTGAGAGATACTCATTTCTCTTGTCTGACCATGATAACATTGTGCTCATAGAGGATGAGCCTACCACCTATCAGGAAGTTGTGATGAGACCAGATTCCGAGAAATGGCTAGGAGCCATGAGATCCGAAATGGAATCCATGTACACCAACCAAGTATGGACTTTGGTTGATCCACCTGAAGGGGTAAAACCCATTGGGTGTAAGTGGGTCTTTAAGAGAAAGACTGACATGGATGGACTTATTTATAAGGGTCGCTTGGTAGCTAAAGGTTTCAAGCAGATTCATGGTATTGACTATGATGAAACTTTTTCTCCAGTAGCGATGTTTAAGTCCATTCGGATCATGCTTGCTATTGCAGCCTACCATGACTATGAGATATGGCAGATGGATGTCAAAACCGCGTTTCTGAATGGAAACCTACTCGAGGATGTGTACATGACACAACCTGAGGGTTTTGTAGATCCACAGCATACTAGCAGAGTATGCAAGCTGCATAAGTCCATTTATGGATTAAAGCAAGCTTCTCGGAGCTGGAATCTTCGTTTTGATGATGCGATCAAACAGTTTGGTTTCATCAAGAACGAAGATAAGCCTTGTGTCTACAAGAAGGTTGTAGGGGACATAGTTGTCTTCCTCATATTGTATGTGGATGACATACTACTCACTGGGAAGGACATCCCTATGCTTCAGTCTGTCAAGACATGGCTAGGGAGTTGCTTCTCAATGAAGGACTTAGGTGAGGCATCCCGCATTCTAGGGATACAGATCTATAGAGATAGATCTAAAAGATTACTTGGCCTAAGTCAAAGTACATACATTGACAAGGTACTCCTTCGGTTTGCCATGCAGAATTCCAAGAAGGGATTTCTGCCGATGTCACATGGCGTGAGTCTTTCGAAGACTCAAGGTCCCTCTTCTAGAGAGGAGAGAGACCGCATGGATCAGATCCCTTATGCCTCAGCCATAGGATCGATCATGTACGCCATGCGGTGTACTCGACCTGATGTCTCGTATGCTTTGAGCATGACGAGCAGATACCAGTCAGATCCAGGTGAAAGTTACTGGATAGCGGTCAAGAATATGTTGGAGGATCGGTGGCCGGCTTGAAGGGGGGTTGGATAGCTAGGCCACCCCCAAATCGATTTCTTCTCTACAATACGTTAGTTTGCGTAAGCGGAAATATAGAAACTAAAAACAAAGAAACACAAACGAGAATACAAACGCTAACACGCTCGATGTAACGTGGTTCGGAGATTGCTTGCTCCTACTCCACGACGTGTCCTTGAGGTGGACGAGCCCTTGATCCTTTGGTGGATCAGTCCCCGGCAATCTCTGGCTAAAGCTTCTCCTTCTCGGTGGAGCAAACCTCTCACAAGAGCACTCTTCCTCTTTATAAGATGGAGTTAGAATTAGGAGGAAGAGAATTGTCTTGGGAGCTTTGGGCACAGAATCAGAAGGTTTACAATGAGTATCAGTCAACCCCTTCAATGCCCCAAAGCTCCCCTTAAATAAGAGGAAAGAGTTGATCATCAATCAACTCAAACCCTGACACCAGTCGACTGGTCCATGCACCAGTCGACTGGTGCTAGCCGTTAGGCAACACCAACGGCTCTCTTTAGAGCCCGTTTTCTGCCAACGGTCATGTACCAGTCGACTGGTCTTAGGACCAGTCGACTGGTCCCCTTAGTCGAAAAGCACAGAATGTTTCTGTGCATTCTGTGAAGTTGGATCAGTCGACTGGTCCCATTACCAGTCGACTGGTCCCAGTACATTCACTCCTCTCATCCTTTCCGGAGTCGCCTTTGAAGTCCTCTTCCTCGGCCTTCGTCCCTCAGATGCACCCGAGCCCGCGGCTCCTCTCAGTGCCATCCTTCACGCTGCCTTGAAGTCCACTTCCTTCGGCTCCACTCCATTGCTCCTCGTCCGCGCGGTCCCTCGGATGTCTTCCACACCATCCTTCACCGACTCAACGATCCGAGCCCTTGGATGAGCTTCCCACACTTGGCCGCACCAAGTTCACATGTGTTCCACAAAGTCCTGCAAGACTCAAACACATATCAAATACATATGAAAACCTAACTTAAACTCTTTGACATCCACATCAAAACCTAGGTCGATTGCACCAACAATCTCCCCCTTTTTGATGTGTGGCAATATGTTTAAGTTAGGCATAAATAACAACTTTGAAAATTTTGAAGCAATATGTAAACATGAAGCATAAAACCCAAGCTCCCCCTTAACACATGCTCTCAACCTTAATTTTCAAAGATTTGTACACAAGTAGATTTCTAACTTAAACCTACCCAATTCTCCCCCTTTGACATCATCAAAAATATTGTACCACACACGTACACATACTATGGTATCAGTTCCAATCAAATTTGAACCAAAAATTTGATTTTAAAAACCAACAGAATGCTGAAAGGCTGGTACCAGTCGACTGGTATCTGCACCAGTCGACTGGCACAAACTGAACATCAATTTCAACCTACGGCAGCCAACTTCAGAAATCCATAAAAAATTCTAGAAAATTTGAAAAATCATGAAATTTTGAACACATATTTCTTATAATGTTCTTTAACTAAGAAAAATATGTTTTCATGAAAAGTCATCATATTTTCAAAATTTTGACCAAGTTTCAAAAATATCGAAAACATGCAAGTTTGTATCAATTTCTAGCTCAGTTTTGCAATCATATGTTTTAATATTGCTATACCATAGTAACTAAAACATAGAATTATTTTCAAAACATTTGAAATGTCCAACTATGATCTATGGGCAAGATGTCCATTAATTAAACATTTGCTTTCCCCATAGTTGGCCTATGATCACTAAACATTGATACACTTCATAACTCATCAAAATGCCATAAGCATAAGTGAATTACTTGTATCATCCTAATATCTCACATTCATGGTTAGAAAATAATACAAATCATTGTGAGATAAAGGTAACCTCTACTTAGCCCTCTTGATCATAAATCTCTATCAAGGCTAAGTCCTCCCCCTTAAGGTCTCAAGTCAACCATATAGGAAAAATTTGAATTATTGACTTCCATGGTTGACTTGCCATAAAATCCTCTAACCCTTGAGGATTGATTTTGGTACCCAATAGAAATTCTTTCTAATTGGGTTGACCAAGTACTCTTTGGGGATCCATTTCCTATCTATGGTTTTTGTCTTGGATTGCCCCCTAGCAAGTAGACAATGATAGGTCTTTTCATTATTTTGTTCATTGTATCCTATCTCATTTTTCTTAAAACTTGCCCTTTGGCTCCCAATGATCATATTTAGGGTTTTAGAGCCAATTTCAAATTTCCTAAGGGCATTGGTAAGATATTCTACCTTTTCCCTTAATTTCCTATTTTCCTCTTCTAAACATGAGTCATTTGAACTTGAAGAGGAAGCATGCAAATCACTATCCTTAGAACACATTGATTCTAATTTTTCATTTAACATGCAAATTTCATTTCTTAAAGACTTGTTCTTCCTTTTTGCCTTAAATAAATCATCATTTGTATTTGAAATAATCTTAACTAAAATATGGGGAGGAAGATTATGTACCTCACTTACCGAGAAGTCCGAATCCGAAGTTTGACCTCCCCCTTCACTTGAGCTCCCCTCTTCATCTTCACTTGAGCTCCTTCCTTCTTCTTGCTCGGATGAGGTGGAGGCTACATCATCAATCCCCATGAGAGCAAAATTGACTATGTGATGCTCTTCTTCTTCCTCCGATGAAGATGAAGGATCATCCCATGTTGCTTTTAGGTTTTGAGCCTTCTTCCCCTTTTCTTTTGTCTTCTCCTTCTTCTTCTTCCCTTCCTTCTTTTTCAAGAGAGGACAATCATCTCTTATATGTCCTTCTCCTTGGCAATTGTAGCAAATTATCTTCCTTGTCCTACTTTTGCTTCTTGAGCTTTTCCTATCATGAGATTTGTTAGATGAAAATTTTCTAAAAGCTCTTCTCATTTTCCTTACCATATACGCCTCTTGATCACTATCCATTGAGACGCTCGATTCTTCGGAGTCGGAGGATGGTGGGGATGAACACTTCTTCTTCTTACCCTTTCCCTTGTTTGCCACAAGGGCTACTCCTCTTGATTTATTTGCTTCTCCCTCTAATCCCTCAACTCTTGTTTCATGAAGCTCCATTGTTGAGAAGAGTTCATCTAGAGAGGATTTCTCTAGGTCCTTTGATATGTAGTATGTATCTACAATGGAACTCCAAGTTGTGGATCTTGGAAAAGCATTTAGGGCTTTCGTAATCACGTCTCGATTTGAAAGTGTCTCACCTACACTTGTTAGTCCATTAATAATCTCCTTGATTTTACAATGTAAAATTGATACCTTTTCTCCTTTCTCAAGCTTGATATTATTGAGTTGAGTTCGAAGGAGGTCTCTTCTTGCTAATTTCGCTTCCGATGTTCCTTCATGAAGCTCCACTAGCTTTTCCCATAACTCCTTAGCGCTTGAGTAGGTTCCAACCCTTGTTATTTCTTGTTGAGGAAGGACACTTTGTAGATGATGTATGGCTTTAGCATTTGCTAAATGTTCTTCCCTTTGCTTCTTGGTCCACCTTGTTTTCTCAAGTAGCTTATTGTCTTGATCCCTAGGCACTTCGAAACCATTTTCCATGATTAGCATTATGTCAAAATCGGTTTCGAAGAATACCTCCATTCTCCTCTTCCACCAAGAGAAATCTCCTTCGAATTTGGGTGGATGAATGTTTGAGCCAGCCATTTGATGATGTTGTTCTTCTTGGCGATTAGTCCGTTGAAGAGCTTCCTTACTCTGATACCAATTGTTGGAGGATCGGTGGCCGGCTTGAAGGGGGGTTGGATAGCTAGGCCACCCCCAAATCGATTTCTTCTCTACAATACGTTAGTTTGCGCAAGCGGAAATATAGAAACTAAAAACAAAGAAACACAAACGAGAATACAAACACTAACACGCTTGATGTAACGTGGTTCGGAGATTGCTTGCTCCTACTCCACGACGTGTCCTTGAGGTGGACGAGCCCTTGATCCTTTGGTGGATCAGTCCCCGGCAATCTCCGGCTAAAGCTTCTCCTTCTCGGTGGAGCAAACCTCTCACAAGAGCACTCTTCCTCTTTACAAGATGGAGTTAGAATTAGGAGGAAGAGAATTGTCTTGGGAGCTTTGGGCACAGAATCAGAAGGTTTACAATGAGTATCAGTCAACCCCTTCAATTCCCCAAAGCTCCCCTTAAATAAGAGGAAAGAGTTGATCATCAATCAACTCAAACCCTGACACCAGTCGACTGGTCCATGCACCAGTCGACTGGTGCTAGCCGTTAGGCAACACCAACGGCTCTCTTTAGAGCCCGTTTTCTGCCAACGGTCATGTACCAGTCGACTGGTCTTAGGACCAGTCGATTGGTCCCCTTAGTCGAAAAGCACAGAATGTTTCTGTGCATTCTGTGAAGTTGGATCAGTCGACTGGTCCCATTACCAGTCGACTGGTCCCAGTACATTCACTCCTCTCATCCTTTCCGGAGTCTCCTTTGAAGTCCTCTTCCTCGGCCTTCATCCCTCAGATGCACCCGAGCCCGCGGCTCCTCTCAGTGCCATCCTTCACGCTGCCTTGAAGTCCACTTCCTTCGGCTCCACTCCATTGCTCCTCGTCCGCGCGGTCCCTCAGATGTCTTCCACACCATCCTTCACCGACTCAACGATCCGAGCCCTTGGATGAGCTTCCCACACTTGGCCGCACAAAGTTCACATGTGTTCCACAAAGTCCTGCAAGACTCAAACACATATCAAATACATATGAAAACCTAACTTAAACTCTTTGACACACACATCAAAACCTAGGTCGATTGCACCAACAGAATATTCTTAAGTACTTACGAAGGACTAGAGAATATTTCTTGATATATGGAGACAATGATGAGCTAACTGTAAAGGGTTACAGTGATGCCAGCTTTCAGACCGATCAGGATGATTACCGATCGCAGTCAGGGTTCGTATTTTACATGAATGGTGGTGTTGTCAGCTGGAAGAGTTCGAAGCAGTATACAGTAGCTGATTCTACAACAGAAGCCGAGTATATTGCTGCATCAGAGGCAGCAAAGGAGGCAGTTTGGATCCGTAAGTTCATCACTGAACTTGGGGTGGTTCCTAGCATCGCTGACCCAGTTGAGCTCTATTGTGACAACAATGGAGCTATAGCACAGGCGAAGGAACCTCGCTCACACCAGCGGACCAAGCACATACTACGGCGCTTCCATCTCATTCGAGAGATTATCGATAGAGGAGATGTGAAGATTTGCAGAGTACCTACAGAGGCTAACATCGCAGATCCCTTGACCAAGGCTTTGGCACAGAGGAAGCATGATGGTCACACTAGGTCTTTAGGCCTTAGAGCCTATACTGATTGGCACTAGTGCTAGTGGGAGATTGTTAGTTAGAGCCCTAGAGCCAATCATTTGATGATTGTATGGACTCATGTATATCATATTCTTGTATATTAATAAAGGCATTTGTTTGGTTATTATACTTATTTATATTAGTGCCAAATAGACTAAGTATAATAGCGTCCTTGAGTATAAGGTTCATACCTATATCAATCGATTAGTTGAATCGATAGTGAGATGATATAGGAAACACTACTCTAAATCATTCCTAGTCGAGTATTAGCATTCAGGGACAATGTTAATACAATAAGACTAGCATGTAGGTCAGCTCGATGACTTGATCTCACAAGTCATGGATATAGAGATATCAAGCTGACACATGGGTATGCATTAGAGAATGTATACTGAATGACCCGCCATGAGAAAGTATCATGGATCGTTATATGAGTGTCATATACTTTCTCATGTGGCTATTAGTATGACTATTAGTCCTTAGACCTGAAGTCACCATGGATCCCTACATAAGGAGTTATGTACTTTGGTTTCGTCAAACGTCACCCGTAACTGGGTGGATTATAAAGGCGATTACTGGGTATATAACAAATTATGTAGAGGGATATGAGTGATGTAGATGGGATCTATCCCTCCCATATGATGGGAGCGACATCGGTATTCTTGATAGAGTGAGACCACTAAGTGCATGACCATGCCCAAATGAGTCAACATTAGATGTTGAGCTCATTTGATCGAGTGAGTCTACTTGGAGTTCAAGATTTAGATTGATTAGAGGATGACACGGTCTATGCCTCATATTGATCAATCTAGATGTCTAGGATAGAAGGACACTTGTCATTATTTTGTGAGTAGTCACAATTGGTAGTCACAAGGTGATGTCGGATCTCGACATTTTTGTAACTTGGGTAGTAATGATGTGTTGCTAGATACCGCTCATTACTTATGCTCCTAAATGGGTTTAGGGCATTGCCAACGTTACAAGAACCTATAGGGTCATACACTTAGGACAATTAGATGGAGATTAGGTTCATATGATGAACCAAGAGGATTAGATTCATTTGATGAATCAAATTGGATTAAGAGTAATCCTAATTGGGCTAACTTGAGTTCGACTCAAGTTGATTCATGTATTTAATGAGTCTAATTTAGATTATGACTTATTAAATCAATTTAATTTAATGAATTAGATTCATTATATTAAGTTGGCTCGAATCAAATGGTTGGATTAGATCAACCATGGTAGAGATTGAATCAAGTTTGACTTGACTAGAGAAGGAAGACCAAAGGTCAATTTTGACTTGACCTTTTGCCACCTCATTGGTGAGTTAGCATTAGGTGGACCAATGATGATATTTCACATCATCATGGATGCCACCTCTTGGAAGTTACAAAGCCATTTTCTTATTAACTTCACATTAATTGCATTTAATGGGGAGTTACACTAGAAGAAAGTGGCCGGCCACTTTGTGAATAAATGTGAATTGATTTTTTCATTCAAGTGGTGTATCTTCCTTCTTCTTCCTCTCAAGCTCTCCCTCTCCCTCTCCTCCTTGCTTGGCCGAATCTCACCAAGGTGCTAGCACACCTTTGTGTGAGGTTTTCTCCACCTACGTGTCCGTGTGGATACTTCTAGAGGACCGGCGCTTGACGGTCTAGAGATCCGACAACTCCTTGGACGAGCGGGATAAGCGAAAGGCACGCTTCGAAGGTATAACCCTTATCTAGTGTAGATCTAAAGGTTTTACAAACTCGTACAAGAAAAGGTTTTTCGAAAAGTTTTGTTTACGAATCTTTGCACGGATCTACGGCTTTGGGTGACTCGGGGTTTCCGCGACGCGAAAAAGCGATTTTCGCGGCCCGAAGAACCTAACAGTGGTATCAGAGCCACGTGCAAAGACTTGTACGAGTTCGTTTATATTTTTATGAAAAATATAACTTCTGTGATTTTCTGTAAAAATTGAGTTTTTAGAGTTTTTATGATTAATTTTTCCGTAGAAGCAAAGCACAAGTGTCTCGGCACTTGTAGGCTTCGGCTACCGGAAAGTTTTCTTTTAAACGGCTTCGTTTTGCCCCAAATCCGTTTGGGACAGCGGGGTCGGGTGCCATTAGATCGCAAAGGAGCAACTCACGATGGTTAGATCGTGGGTAGGGGCATTGCCCCTGACCCCGCAAGGGAATTTGCTCCGTGATTGCACCCGAAATCGCTAAAAACGAACCCGCCGGGAAGATTTTTCCGAAACGGCAATGTCTCGACCCAAATCGTTTTGGGACAGCGGGTTTAGGCGCTGTTGGATCGCAAAGGAACCCTCGCGATGGTTAGATCGCGGGTAGGGGCGCTGCCCCTGGGCCCCGCAAGGGGATCCGTTCCGCGATTGCGCCCGAAACCGCTAAACGGGACTGCCGGGAAATTTTACTCATAAAAATTGTAAAAATTAATTTTAAAATTATAGAAAATTATGAAAATTATATAATTTTGAATTATATATTAATTTGTGATAGTCATGGCCCAAAATACCCAATAAGATTGGATTTGTGTTGTAATTCATAATACGACCTGCGTGCCGTCATATGATTGTGTGTGCTGTATTTTTTTTTTCCCACGGCCTGCGCGTCGTGCCTTTCTCTTATTCTGATTGTAAATTAGATTTAGAGTCGAATGTAACTTGAGTTTCAAATTGTAATGTACAAATTGGAGCGGTGGAGGGTCCACACGAGACGGAGTTCCGAGACGGGCACGAGCAACACAAGGTGGTCAAAGGGAGGAGCTTGGAGAAGCTGTTGACCCTAGGTTGACCATTCGATCTTCTCATTGGCTTGAGAAGATCGTAGTAGGGCCATGACTAAATCACAAATAGATTAATTAGTTAATTGTTATGTATCTGATGCATGTTTAATAATTAATTAATTAATTAGTGCCTTAACGATTAGATTAGATCTAAGTCGTGCACATGATGCACCCTTGCGATTAGATTAGATCTAAGTCGTGCACAAGATGCATCCTTCTCGATTAGATTAGATCTAGATCGAACCAACTCTAAATGTCTAACCGTGCCGTGATACCTATCACTACCTCGATCACATGTATTGTTGAATCTGCCAAAGCAGAGCAATACATATTATCTTGGTAGGGTACGGAGGGACAATCTTGGTCCCGCCTATCAATGCATGGGTGAATACAAACTCAATTAGATTGAGTATTCCTAGTTACTCGGTTGGATCGAGTCAACTATAGGCATTATTCCAAAGGTTGGAAAAGATAGGTCAAAATCACATCTATATTAACACTCGGGCGTATTAGCCAAAGCTAACTCGAGTTTTAATATAAATGCGGATATTGATCCTATAAACAAGAGTTGCATAGAGATGTAATTGGTAATCGTTACCTACCGATCATACTAAGCCTTGGGCGTATTAGCCAAAGCTAACTCAAGGGGTAGTATGGTGTGGATCTTGTCCCACATGAATTATAGTATTCAGTGGGAGCATCTTTTAATTAAAGGCCTAATTAAATGATTTTTAAAAGGAATATGATATTTATTTCTGCAAATTTTCTGTTGTAGATAACTATGACGTCGAACACGAATTCCTTCTCCCTGCGATCTGTCCTTGAGAAGGACAAGCTCAACGGAGCGAATTTCCTGGACTGGTACAGGAACTTGAGAATAGTTCTCACCCAGAGCGTAAACTGTACAGCCCATTCCGGAGGCTCCTCCCGCCAATGCCCCGATGACAAAGATGCTTACAAGAAGCATCAAGATGACGCATTAGATGTGTCTGTCTAATGCTCGCGACCATGAACTCCGAGCCTGAAGCAACATGAGTTGATGGGCGCTACGATATGGTTGAGCATCTTCGCCAACTATATCGGGGACAAGCGAGGCATGAGAGATTTGAGATCTCTAAGGCACTGTTTCAGATGTCAGACAGGGCTCCCGTAGGTCCTTATGTACTCAAGATGATTGGGTACATAGAGAACCTACAAAGACTAGGGTCCCACTTGGCCAAGAGTTGGCCACTGTCCTTGCCAGATAGCTATAGTCAATTCGTTCTCAACTATAACATGAACGAGATTGACAAGCCACTGCCCGAGCTACTTAGTATGTTACGAACTGCTGAGATTAACCTTAAGAAGGTTAAGCCCATTCTGATGGTCCAGAAGCATAAGGGCAAGGGCAAGCCCAAAGGTAAGGGAAAGTCCCAAACCAAGGGCAAAGGAAAGGCACTGAAGCCTAAAGGAGGGGTCGCCAAGGATGCTACCTGCTTCCACTGCGGTCAGACCGGGCACTGGAAGAGGAATTGCAAGGTATACTTGGAGGATCTTAAGAAGAAGCGAAGTGAGACTTCCACTTCAGGTATATATGTTATAGAAGTCAATCATCTATTTCTACATCATGGGTATTAGATACTGGATGTGCTTCTCACATTTGTACTGATGTGCAGGCGCTGAGAAATAGCAAGGCAATGACAAAGGGCAATGGAGCACGGGTTGTTGCTGTAGGAACTTATCAGCTGTCTCTGCCCTCTGGGCTTGTACTAGATTTAGATGATTGTTGTTATGTGCCTACTCTTACTAAGAACATAGTTTCAGTTTCTTGTTTAGACAAGAAAGGATACTCTTTTATAATAAAAGACAAATGTTGTTCTGTTTATTTAAAAGATATGTTCTATTGTAGTGCACCACTAATAAACGGACTCTATATTCTAGACCTTGAGAGCCCTATCTATAACATTAGTACCAAGAGGTTCAAGTCAAATGACATGAACCAAACCTACCTCTGGTACTGTCGCTTAGGTCATATAAATGACAAGCGCTTATCCCAGCTCCATAAGGATGGTTTGTTGGACTCATTTGATTTAGAATCATATGAGATATGCGAGTCATGCCTACGAGGCAAGATGACCAAGACCCCCTTTAGTGGGCATAGCGAGAGAGCAACTGATTTGTTAGGACTCATACATAGTGATGTATGTGGCCCTTTCAATGTCGCTGCTAGAGGCGGTTATAGATACTTCATCACATTTACTGATGACTTCAGTAGATATGGTTATGTGTACTTGATGACACATAAGTCTGAATCCTTTGAAAAGTTCAAAGAATTCAAGAATGAAGTACAGAACCAGCTTGGCAAGAGTATTAAGATACTTCGATCAGATCGAGGTGGAGAATACCTTAGCCATGAGTTTCGTGACTACCTAGCTGAGTGTGGGATTCTATCCCAACTCACTCCTCCTGGAACACCACAGTGGAATGGTGTATCTGAAAGGAGAAATCGTACCCTATTAGATATGGTACGATCTATGATGAGTCACACAGATCTTCCGACATATCTATGGGGATATGCTCTAGACACGGCAGCTTTCATACTCAACCGAGTTCCATCAAAGGCCGTGATAAAGACACCATATAGGATATGGACTGGGAGAGATGCCCAGGTGTCTTTCATGAGGATTTGGGGTTGTGAGGCTTACGTACGACGTCAAGTCTCAGACAAATTAGGACCCAAATCCGACAAGTGCTACTTTATTGGATATCCCAAGGAAACTAAGGGATATTACTTCTATATTCCCAGTCAGCACAAGATAGTTGTGGCAAAGACTGGGGTCTTTCTAGAAAGGGACTTTGTTTCTAGAAAGACTAGTGGGAGCACGTTCAATCTTAAAGAAATTCAAGATGCAAATAATAGCACTAATGCCTCGATGGAAATTGAACTGGAACCACAAAGTGTTGTGGATGATGTTGTTCCACAAAGAGTTGAGGAACAACAACCAGTTCAAGTAGACATACCTCTTCGCAGGTCTGATAGGGTACGTCGTCAGCCTGAGAGATACTCATTTCTCTTGTCTGACCATGATAACATTGTGCTCATAGAGGATGAGCCTACCACCTATCAGGAAGCTGTGATGAGACCAGATTCCGAGAAATGGCTAGAAGCCATGAGATTCGAAATGGAATCCATGTACACCAACCAAGTATGGACTTTGGTTGATCCACCTGAAGGGGTAAAACCCATTGGGTGTAAGTGGGTCTTTAAGAGAAAGACTGACATGGATGGACTTATTTATAAGGGTCGCTTGGTAGCTAAAGGTTTCAAGCAGATTCATGGTATTGACTATGATGAAACTTTTTCTCCAGTAGCGATGTTTAAGTCCATTCGGATCATGCTTGCTATTGCAGCCTACCATGACTATGAGATATGGCAGATGGATGTCAAAACCGCGTTTCTGAATGGAAACCTACTCGAGGATGTGTACATGACACAACCTGAGGGTTTTGTAGATCCACAGCATACTAGCAGAGTATGCAAACTGCATAAGTCCATTTATGGATTAAAGCAAGCTTCTCGGAGCTGGAATCTTCGTTTTGATGATGCGATCAAACAGTTTGGTTTCATCAAGAATGAAGATGAGCCTTGTGTCTACAAGAAGGTTGTAGGGGACATAGTTGTCTTCCTCATATTGTATGTGGATGACATACTACTCACTGGGAAGGACATCCCTATGCTTCAGTCTGTCAAGACATGGCTAGGGAGTTGCTTCTCAATGAAGGACTTAGGTGAGGCATCCCGCATTCTAGGGATACAGATCTATAGAGATAGATCTAAAAGATTACTTGGCCTAAGTCAAAGTACAAACATTGACAAGGTACTCCTTCGGTTTGCCATGCAGAATTCCAAGAAGGGATTTCTGCCGATGTCACATGGCGTGAGTCTTTCGAAGACTCAAGGTCCCTCTTCTAGAGAGGAGAGAGACCGCATGGATCAGATCCCTTATGCCTCAGCCATAGGATCGATCATGTACGCCATGCTGTGTACTCGACCTGATGTCTCGTATGTTTTGAGCATGACGAGCAGATACAAGTCAGATCCAGGTGAAAGTCACTGGATAGCGGTCAAGAATATTCTTAAGTACTTACGAAGGACTAGAGAATATTTCTTGATATATGGAGGCAATGATGAGCTAATTGTAAAGGGTTACAGTGATGCCAGCTTTCAGACCGATCAGGATGATTACCGATCGCAGTCAGGGTTCGTATTTTGCATGAATGGTGGTGTTGTCAGCTGGAAGAGTTCGAAGCAGGATACAGTAGCTGATTCTACAACAGAAGCCGAGTATATTGCTGCATCAGAGGCAGTTTGGATCCGCAAGTTCATCACTGAACTTGGGGTGGTTCCTAGCATCGCTGACCCAGTTGAGCTCTATTGTGACAACAATGGAGCTATAGCACAGGCGAAGGAACCTCGCTCACACCAGCAGACCAAGCACATACTACGGCGCTTCCATCTCATTCGAGAGATTATCGATAGAGGAGATGTGAAGATTTGCAGAGTACCTACAGAGGCTAACATCGCAGATCCCTTGACCAAGGCTTTGGCACAGAGGAAGCATGATGGTCACACTAGGTCTTTAGGCCTTAGAGCCTATACTGATTGGCACTAGTGCTAGTGGGAGATTGTTAGTTAGAGCCCTAGAGCCAATCATTTGATGATTGTATGGACTCATGTATATCATATTCTTGTATATTAATAAAGGCATTTGTTTGGTTATTATACTTATTTATATTAGTGCCAAATAGACTAAGTATAATAGCGTCCTTGAGTAGAAGGTTCATACCTATATCAATCGATTAGTTGAATCGATAGTGAGATGATATAGGAAACACTACTCTAAATCATTCCTAGTCGAGTATTAGCATTCAGGGACAATGTTAATACAATAAGACTAGCATGTAGGTCAGCTTGATGACTTGATCTCACAAGTCATGGATATAGAGATATCAAGCTGACACATGGGTGTGCATTAGAGAATGTATACTGAATGACCCGCCATGAGAAAGTATCATGGATCGTTATATGAGTGTCATATACTTTCTCATGTGGCTATTAGTATGACTATTAGTCCTTAGACCTGAAGTCACCATGGATCCCTACATAAGGAGTTATGAACTTTGGTTTCGTCAAACGTCACCCGTAACTGGGTGGACTATAAAGGCGATTACTGGGTATATAACAAATTATGTAGAGGGATATGAGTGATGTAGATGGGATCTATCCCTCCCATATGATGGGAGTGACATCGGTATTCTTGATAGAGTGAGACCACTAAGTGCATGGCCATGCCCAAATGAGTCAACATTAGATGCTGAGCTCATTTGATCGAGTGAGTCTACTTGGAGTTCAAGATTTAGATTGATTATAGGATGACACGGTCTATGCCTCATATTGATCAATCTAGATGTCTAGGATAGAAAGACACTTGTCATTATTTTGTGAGTAGTCACAATTGGTAGTCACAAGGTGATGTCGGATCTCGACATTTTTGTAACTTGGGTAGTAATGATGTGTTGCTAGATACCGCTCATTACTTATGCTCCTAAATGGGTTTAGGGCATTGCCAACGTTACAAGAACCTATAGGGTCATACACTTAGTACAATTAGATGGAGATTAGGTTCATATGATGAACCAAGAGGATTAGATTCATTTGATGAATCAAATTGGATTAAGAGTAATCCTAATTGGGCTAACTTGAGTTCGACTCAAGTTGATTCATGTATTTAATGAGTCTAATTTAGATTATGACTTATTAAATCAATTTAATTTAATGAATTAGATTCATTATATTAAGTTGGCTCGAATCAAATGGTTGGATTAGATCAACCATGGTAGAGATTGAATCAAGTTTGACTTGACTAGAGAAGGAAGACCAAAGGTCAATTTTGACTTGACCTTTTGCCACCTCATTGGTGAGTTAGCATTAGGTGGACCAATGATGATATTCCACATCATCATGGATGCCACCTCTTGGAAGTTACAAAGCCATTTTCTTATTAACTTCACATTAATTGCATTTAATGGGGAGTTACACTAGAAGAAAGTGGCCGGCCACTTTGTGAATGAATGTGAATTGATTTTTTCATTCAAGTGGTGTATCTTCCTTCTTCTTCCTCTCAAGCTCTCCCTCTCCCTCTCCTCCTTGCTTGGCCGAATCTCACCAAGGTGCTAGCACACCTTTGTGTGAGGTTTTCTCCACCTACGTGTCCGTGTGGATACTTCTAGAGGACCGGCGCTTGACGGTCTAGAGATCCGGCAACTCCTTGGACGAGCAGGATAAGCGAAAGGCACGCTTCGAAGGTATAACCCTTATCTAGTGTAGATCTAAAGGTTTTACAAACTCGTACAAGAAAAGGTTTTTCGAAAAGTTTTGTTTACGAATCTTTGCACGGATCTACGGCTTTGGGTGACTCGGGGTTTCTGCGACGCGAAAAAGCGATTTTCGCGGCCCGAAGAACCCAACAAAATCTGCACTACTAAAGAAACTAAATACTTAAAACAAACCTACACTACAATGCTTAACAAAATTCTGTACTTCAATGCAACAGAAATCTGCATTTCAATGTTAACTAAAAATCTGCACACTAATGCTTAATAAAAATCTGCACTAAAATTCTCACATGGCAATTATAAACCTAGAATTTCATATTCTAGTAACCGGCTGAGACCAAATGGAATCCTTGATATTGCCTCATCCAAATACTTTAATTCTGAACATCAATTATGCCATTAAACTTATGGTCAGAAAGGAATCCTCAGTATAAAATCTATATTGATCAACATATAAATCCCTTTAATTTATCTTCTAATATCTAAAGTAAACTTCTACTCTGAACTTACTACTTGCATATCTAAATTACTCACATACTTCTCACCTGTTAAATTCATTACCTCAATTTAAATCATCTTTAGTTTAATACATGATACTCACCAAAACAACATATTACATATGCTCATCTTCACTCTTCATCCACGCTTCTGCACTAAAGCGATTACACTATCTACTTCATCATAAAATAAACTAAAATCACTGTCGGATCAACCTCCAATTAGCCTAATAAACCAATACTTAATCCAAGTCATTCCATGTTCATTGCCTAATAGCAAAACAAAGGGAAACTAAAAACTTAAAGAAAAATCTAACTATATACTTGAAATAAAAGAGTCTGAAATGTTTTCATGAAATCTGAAACTAACATGCTAAACTTAAAACTATAACTGCAGGTTAAAGGATCACTAACAAAGAATCTAATAGCATGTTAAACAATTGATAACAAAAGAGTCTAACTGGTTAGAACTTGAAACTCTATAAAACTTATACTTCTTATACCTTAAAATATTTATCTTTTTCTTCTTCAGACCTTGGTCTTTACTTTACTTATAACTTCTCATGAATCCCTAAAAGGATTAAGTAGAATACTATATGTACATATAGATTCTAAAGTTGCATAAAACAAGTTCAATTCGTTAAGACTTGTTGTGAACATAAGGAATTGCATCTAACTATACATGCTGTCCAATAACAAGGAAATCTAAGATTTGCATACATTAAAATAGACCATTCAAGCTCACTGATTTGCAAAGGAAATAAAACTGCAAAGCTAAAAGAGAAGGTCGGTTGTCCATGCTTAATAACCTTTGCAAAAGAACTAAACTAAATCTACACTTAATGAAGAACCAAACTGCACCACTAAAGAACAAGATGGAAAATTCTGCACTTAAACTCTAAAGGTGTTGTTCGTGACATTTACACCATAATATTCAGCCAGCAAGTTCCTCTCAAAGGTTTGGCAGGTGAAACATACCAACATAGTTGAAGATATGATTGGAATTAACACCAATTTGGCATGTACAACTTCTAATGATAGTAATGATTCCTAACTTATTGCCTTTAACTAATTATTAGTGCAAACACTATAATTGTCTCAAATTAACTTTCAAGCTTACTGTCATCATGGCAGCAACAACAAGTAATCCGATCATTGGGTTACTTGTCTAACTCATTGCTGCACCACTCAAATTCCTAACTCATTGCCATCAACGACAAAATCATTTGTGCAAACTAAAGGCTCCAAATTCTAAACCATTTCTGTCCAAAGAGCTAACCCCTCAAAGCATGAACCCAAATCAGAGAGGAAAAAGGAACCAAATCTTTACTACCTAACTTCAAACAGTACATAGACAACTTAAGCATCTTGAGGTCGTAATGAAAGGTCAACTATTTTGAAAGTGTCAAAAACTGAATATCATCTAATTAAACCCACACGCTTAACCTATACCATTTATTCCCTTTCTTTGAAATTCACGGCTACAACTTAAGGAAGCAAACCTCCTTAATAACATGCTTCAAAAGAGAACTGCTAACTTAAACACTCCCTAAATTGAATGCTCATGATGTTAATACAAGCAAAACCGTATAGCACAGGAAATAAAACTTGCTGCTCATGATATTTATAGGTTGTTCAAAACTGAATGGCACAAAAGAACTAGATCCAAAACCCAGAAATAAGGTTGTTCAAAATCAATGAGGTGGCAAAGAACTAAAATCTGCAGTGCTAAATGCAATGCTGCTCAAGCTTACCGAATCATTAACAAAGGAAATCTAAACAGCAAGTATCTAAAGCTAACACTGCATGCTTTAAACTAGAACAGATCTAAAACCATTCAAATCCCTTCTCCTCTTCTTTATCAACCCACGGCAGCAACCCAAAAGCAAGAATCCAACACAACCTTAAAACTAAATTATGCAACATTAATTGCAACCCAAGAAGAAGGTACAGATATATTCAACGCATTAACAAACTGAACTACGTGCTCAAATAATTAATCCTCTTCTCATTTTCTTGATGAAATCCACGGCAACCAAAAGAATCCAGCAAATTTGCTACTGAAACATAAAAATCTTAATTGTTCTCTATGCTCTTTGTCTAGAACAACAAAACCCAAAATCCAGCTACAAAGCTTGGAGGTAAAACGCCTGCATACTTGAACTTTACCATTCATGTTCCTCCTTAAACCTCACGGCAGCAAACCCAACCCACAATCTTCACAGAAAATTCGAAAACAAAAGGAAAAAGAATTCGGAGCTATCCTACTGCAGGTGAGTAGCGACTTACATCGTGTTCTTGAACTCACAGCCGAAGAAGGAAGACTTCTAGGGTTTGGGTCTCTTGAAATCGTGGCCTCTCTTCGTGTTCACGGGTTCTTCTTGACGAGAGGAGCTCGAATCCGAGAAGAGCTCGCGGAAATCCCCTTCGGCCGGCCGCCAGAGACGAAGCTAGGGCTTCGTTTTCCTTCGCTCGGGCAGAATCGGCGCCGACGCCGTTCGTGAGGGAGAGGAGGAATTTTGAGAGAAATTTTTAGGTTTTAGGAAAAAGATTTAAATCTTATACTTAAAATTATTTCCGTTCCCAACTATAGCTTATATACATTTTATTCCATACTTGATTAACAAAATACCCGCAGACCAGTTGGTTGGCTATGTGCTGCATACGATGCAGCTCGCGGGTTCAAATCCTGTCGAGCCCTCTTTTTATTTCCAATTTATTCAAACGTTCCTAAATATTGCTTAATACCAATTTATTTCCTTATTTGATTAGAAACGATCGCTGACAGAGTTGGTTGGCTATGTTGGGTTAAGATCTGGTTCGGTCCGAGGTCTTGGGTTCAAAACCCAGCTTTAACACTTTTATTATTTTTTTTAAACTTCTTTCTCTTGGTAAAAATACCAAACGAACTCCAAAAATTACGTAAAAATACTCTAAAAATCTCTAGAATTTTTCTATAGCATTTTTAAATATTTTTGAATTATTTTTAGGGCTCAAAATGAGGAAATCTAGGTCGTTACAATTGGAATATTAATAATATTGCATAGTGATTAGTCACAATATCCAAATTGCGATGATGGTGCTTATCAGTGAAATCCAAATTGCGATGCTGGTGGTTATCAGTGAAAATAGAGATAATGTATATAAGTTATACTGCACACCCTTTCTATCTTCTCAAAACTAAAAAAATGGTAACGATTGAGATTGTTTCTTAAATCAAATAGGCTCAGACCAACACTCGGTTTGAAGAGCGCAAGGTAGGCTTTGAAATTTAGATTAGGCATGTAATTATGGAACACCAAAGTAACTAAGTTACGAGAAAAAAAAATTGGTTCTTATTCCTGAAACTGCAAGAAACACATGTTGTGTTCCAAATGGTATGGACAAAGAACTTCTTACCTAGGGTTTATAACTATGTTTTGAGACCATATATACGTTCCCCCCTCTCAAACCTTCATAGGGAGGGTGAGATCAAGTAAATCTAAATAAGGTAGGCCTATCAGTGGGTTTTGGCCAAAACCCACTGATAGACCTAGACACCTGTGATTCGACCTATTTTAAGTCTCGTGTGATTAGGGTATTGCAAGGACTCCAACAATGCTATCCAATACATAAAGCTCTCTATGGGTGATAGTAGGTGGAGAAAAAATCTAGCCTCCCTTTGGGTCTGTTATCGTATCCATATCAGGCCCAACATGGGTCTGATATGGTACAAAATCAGGCCCAACGTAGGCCTGATATGGTACAATATCAGGCCCAATGTGTGTAACTTTGCATTTTAATTGAACACCTCTCTTTTGTTGTGGATTTCAAAGTCTTCTATTTTTTCAAACTATAAATTACCTAAAAATAAAATAAAATAAAATTAGAAGGTGCTACCATAGGGTTTAAGTCTACAGCATGACCATCAGTACACTGTTTCGTGCCAATTAACACAGAGCAATAACTTAGTTTCCAGGGTGTATAAATTCGTTTTGACACCATATATACCATCTCCCCACCAATACCTTCACAGGGAACTTTATTTCAGGTAAATTCAAGAAGGGGAGGGCTATCAGTGGATTTTGGTCAAAACCCACTGATGGACTTAAACACCTCTGATTTGACCCATTTCAGTTCGAGTGGGATTATGAAAATGCAAGGAGTCCAACGGTGCTAGCAAATCATGATTTAAATCTATATATTTGTGGTAGCAAGTGTTGAAAAAAAATATCAGCCACCGTTGGGTCTGATATGATTGCATATCAGGCCTAATGTGGGCCTGATATGAGCGCATATCAGGCCGAACATGGGCCTGATATGGTATCATTTCTTAAAACTTGATTCTATCTCCCCCTTATATAAACTCAAAACGTGCTAACATGGTCCTTATAAAAAAAATAAAATAAAATAAAATTAGAAGGTGCTACCATAGGGTTTAAGTCTACAGCATGACCATCAGTGCACTGTTCTGTGCCAACTGGCACGGAGCAATAACTTAGTTTCCAAGGTGTATAAATACATTTTGACACCTTATATACCATCTCCCCACTCAGACCTTCACAGGGAACTTGAATTCAACTAAACCCAAGTAGGGGAGGGTCAAAGTGGGTTTTGGTTAAAACCCACTGATGGACCTAGACACCTCTGATTTGACCCATTTCAGTTTGAGTGGGATTATGGAAATTCAAGGACTCCAACGATGCTAGAAAATCATGATTTAAAGCTATATATTTGTGGTAGCAAATGTTGAAAAAAAAAAAAAAATCAGCCACCGTTGAGCCTGATATGAGAGGATATCAGGCCCATCGTGGGCCTGATATGATTGCATATCAGGCCCAATATGGGCCTGATATGAACGCATATCAGGCCCAACGTGGGCCTGGTATGGTATCATTTCTTAAAACTTGATTCCATCTTCCCCTTATATAAACTCAAAACGTGCTACCATGCCTCTTATAAAATAAAATAAAATAAAATAAAATTAGAAGGTGCTACCATAGAGTTTAAGTCTGCAGCATGGCCATCAGTGCACTGTTCCGCGCCAACTGGCACGGAGCAATAACTTAGTTTCCACAGTGTATAAATTCATTTTGACACCTGATATACCATCTCCCCACTCAGACCTTCATAGGGAACTTGAATTCAACTAAATCCAAGTAGAGGAGGGTCATCAGTGGGTTTTGGTCAAAACCCACTGATGGACCTAGATACCTCTGATTTGACCCATTTTAATTCGGGTGGGATTATGGAAATGCAAGGACTCCAACGGTGCTAGCAACCCATGATTTAAAGCTATATATTTGTGGTAGCAAGTGTTGAAAAAAAATCAACCACCATTAGGCCTGATATAAGAGCATATCAGGCCCACCGTTGGCCTGATATGAGTGCATATCAGGACCAACGTGGGCCTGCTATGAGCGCATATCAGGCCCAACGTGGGCCTGGTATGGTATAATTTCTTAAAACTTGATTCTATCTCCTCCTTCTATAAACTCAACACGTGCTATCATGATCCTTATCAAAAAAATAAAATAAAATTTGAAGGTGCTTCCATAGGGTTTAAGTCTTCAGCATAGCCATTAGTGGGTTCTGTGGTAATTGGCACGGAGTCATAACTTAGTTTCCAGGGTGTATAAATTTATTTTGACACCATATATACCATCTACCCACCCTGACCTTCACAGGGAACATGATTTCATGTAAATCCAAGTAGGGGAGGGCCATCATTGGGTTTTGGTCAAAACCCACTGATAGACCTAGACACCTCTAATTTGACTCATTTCAGTTCAAGTGGAATTATGGAAATGCAAAGACTCCAACAGTGCTAGCAAATCATGATTTAAAGCTATATATGTATGGTAGCAAGTGTTGAAAAAAAAATCAGCCACTGTTGGGCCTGATATGAGAGCATATCAGGCCCAACGTGGGACTAATATGAGCGCATATCAGGCCCAACGTGGGCCTGATATAAGTGCATATCAGGCCCAACGTGGGTCTGATATGAGCGCATATCAGGCCCAACGTGGGCCTGGTATGGTATCATTTCTTAAAACTTGATTCTATCTCCCCCTTATATAAACTCAAAACATGCTACATGCTCCTTATAAATAAAATCAAATAAAATAAAATTTGAAGGTGTTACCATAGGGTTTAAGTCTTCATCATGGCCATTAGTGGGTTCTGTGGCAACTGACACGGAGCAATAACTTAGTTTCCAGGGTGTATAAATTCGTTTTGACACCATATAAACCATCTACCCACCCTGACCTTCACAGGGAACTTGATTTCACGTAAATCCAAGTAGGGGAGGGCCATCAGTGAGTTTTGAACAAAACTCACTGATAGACCTAGACATCTCTGATTTGACCCATTTTAGTTAGAGTGGGATTATGAAATTGCAAGGATTCCAACAGTGCTAGCAAATCATGATTTAAAGCTGATATGTGTGGTAGAAAGTGTTGAAAAAAAATTAAATCTGCCACAATCAGTAAAATAAAATATGTGAGAGCATATCAGGCCCAACGTGGGCCTGGTATGGTTTCGTATTTCGTATCAAAAAACTTGATTCTATCTCCCCCTTATCAAAAAATAAAATAAAATAAAATAATTTGATTCGCCATAATTTTAATTTACACAAACAGTAAATCATTACAAGAATAGTCTATTACAATTTTTCAGTATCTACAATTTAAAGTTTTTGTCAGACATGATTTTATGTCCAAGTCTAAATCTATAAGCTCTCATATCAGCTTGTTTAAAGTCTGCAGATCTCTGAAACATCAAACTCTCTACATATCGCATCATAAAAAAAGCACAATCCAACCTACAAAACAAAAGCACAATCCAAATATTACGGAACAGACACAAATACTTACGATTTGCTTTGTGTGAGGCCATTAACTTGAATCGTTTTATACTCTCTCCCGGAGAAAGGTGCTAATCCTTTATGCCATATGTGATAGTATGACCAGTTTAACTCTTTAAAAAACAACACCTACAAATAACAAACAATAGTAATTAATACATAACCAATGATTATTGGATATAAGAAATTTGATACTTACGGTTTGATAAAAAATAGCAGTGTAATTTTTTGTGGTGCCAAGAGAGTTATAATGAATTATTTGACCTTCCTCCAGGTCCATCACCTTTAGATGCCAATGATCATCTTGGTTATTTAGAGGACATAAAATATATCTAATGGCCTTGTCCTCATCAGTTTTTGCACTTTGTTTCAATGCATCCACGTGCATCATTCCAAACAAGTCCTATGCAAACAAGATAGCTAATGAGTTGACTACATCCAATATATATTATAAACAATTTACAATGAGATAAGGGACATACTCGAAATCCAACCCCACAAAATATGGATGGGTGGTACAGTGAGTTAGAGTTTTTGGTTTCATTAGCAAGAATAGTCCAATAAATATTTATGCAATCCCCATTGGTGTATTGCACCCAATCAAATATTATCATAAAAGATTGCATATATAAAGAGAAAGTATCATTCCTTCATATTGGATGCACCGTCACCCTATACACAAGGATACAGACAATGGAATTAACCAAATAAATTAAAAGTATTATAAATATTATTAAACTCCAATAATAATCCTTCCTTGACATGTGGTTTAAGTATTTACGCTGCTAAATATGTTACCTTAACTGACTGAGCTTCAATAATGCATCGGCTATCACACCATCTGTACTCTTCTTAAAAAATGTATTCACTTGCTGAGATAATTAAAATTCTACTATGTCATTAAGGATTATAAAATAATGACTTACGTACTCTTGACCGTACCTTCAATATTTTGATCTTGACCTTGTTAAGTTCAACACAATTTTTTTCTATTTGTGATGAACTTGTATCTTCTATCTTTGATGGTGTAGGAGCATCTGGTTTGACAGCCTGAACAATCTGTTTGCCTTTTTTTTTTGTACATTCGGATATCAAACTTCTCTGAGTTCTCTTTCTTTTGGGGCCTACACGAAAATTAGTTTGTAGTGTATGCAAATTAGGGTCTATGCCTTCTGATTCTCTTGGCTCCCTTGATACCTTGCTTTGTATAATTTCTTGGAGCTCTTTAATCTTATTTTCGGCATCGACGATGATTTTGTCTTTTACATTTAAAATTTTGTTATCCATGTCAGCATTGATAGTCTCGGCCTTGGTGGCACTCGTATCCCGTTCCTTACACAGTTCACTTATTTGTAGATCCTTTTCTTTAAGCATAGAATACATCTCAACAATCATAATATCCTTTGCTGTTAAGAGACTATCCTTTTCTTCTATGGTCGTTGCCAGGTTTTTATTATCTTCCTCCAAACTTTTAGTAGCTTTATGTAATTCATGCTTTAAACTTTCAATTTTTTCTCCCTTTTCCTTGCATTGACTATAATCTACCATATCGTCACACTATAGTAGACCTTCTTCGGGTTGCTGTAAAGATCCTTGGCCAACCAACTCAAGAGGCTCAGTTGGCAGAGGCCAGTTTGGTAGTAAATCCAACTCTGATTCTGCCAGAATTAAATCTACTAAAATTTTATCTGTAGTTGCACGGTCTATCATTTTTTTGACTGTGTCAACATGATAGTTAGGACACCTCCACCGTAGTATTCTAGGAAATTTTTCAGGATGATCTGGATCAATAATGTTGATGTGCTCACATATCCATACCTACAATATGATTATAAAAATACTTTATATTCATTACAAATATCGTGATATATATGTAATCGGACTTACAGCCAAAATATTTGGAAATCCCTTGAGTAAGGGGGCCTTGGGCGTTGCATCAGCAACCTGTGGTTTTGGTCTTAATGTAAGCTCCAAGTCAATGGTGTCTAATTGAGGAGCCATGAAACTGTATACTACATTGCACCAGTTAAACCTAGCTAAATTGTCAAAATCATCTAAACAGTCAATTAGGGAGAGCACAGGTATTCTGAGAATACTACTACTACCACAAAATAGAACATTTGCAAAAAAAATACAGGATATACAACTGACAGTAGAGCTTGTCGTTTGATCTCGACTTCCTAATCAGTTTCTCCAAATGTTTGACAGAACAATCCGAATCTTGGAAAAACTCCTTGTACAGTGCGCTGGAAGCCTCATTTAAATCAAGACGAACTATCTCTCCATTCTTCGGGTAGGCCGAGAATCAGGCTCACGTCTACCTTTGTAAATTTGAGTTTCTTCCCATGGAAGATAAAGTTTTTTTCCTCCTGATCCCAATTATCAAACATATTTTGGACCTGAGCTCTTACAAAAGAACTATTAGGGAGGTCGAGGATCCACGAAAAAGGTGTGCCTCGAATCTTCTGTTCTTGTTCTACAGTTGGTTGAACAGAAGAAATAAATTTTCTGAAGTGACAAATGATACTTTTCCAGTTCATTCTTTTAGTTCTTCCTCTGTTGACATAACTTGGATAAATTGGTCGATCAGCACCGACACTGGTCAACGCCTCTTTTGTAGCCATTGCAAACCTAGCTACCGTATAATCACACCTAGAAAAACAACTCTTAGATTCTGTAATAATGACTATGCTCTTATTCTAACATGCCCATAACAACAACACAAACCCTAGGTTAAACCGTTATAGAAAGAACCACTAAATGACCAACAGAGCTATGTACGAAACCGATTCTAGAATGCCGATGATGGTAGAGTCACGCCTCGAATGGAGCTACATAGAATGCCTTCGAGAAGAAGATGACGGCCGAAGCAGGAGAGTGTGCGCTTTTGTAGATTGAAACTTGGGCCTGATATCCCATAATTTTATTTAAAATTTATTCGACTCGATTTATTTGTATGATTAATTATTATTATTTTCTAATAATACCCTTTAATATCAGGCCTCACATTGAGCCTGATATGCGCTCATATCAGGGCCACGTTGGGCCTGATATGCTCTCATATCAGGCCTAACGGTGCCTGATTTCATTTTTTCCCAACACTTTCTACCACACCTATAGAGCTTTAAATCATGATTTGCTAGCACTGTTTGAGTCCTTGCAATTCCATAATCCCACTCGAACTGAAATGGGTCAAATCAGAGGTGTCTAGGTCCATCAGTGGATTTTGACCAAAACTCACTAATGCCCCTCCCCTACTTGGATTTACGTGAAATAAAGTTCCCTGTGAAGGTCTTTGTGAGGAGATGGTATATATGGTGTCAAAACAAATTTATACACCTTGGAAACTAAGTTATGGCTCCGTGCCAGTTGCCACAGAACCCACTAATGGCCATGCTGAAGACTTAAACCCTATGGTAGCACCTTCAAATTTTATTTTATTTTATTTTTTTGATAAGGATCATGGTAGCACGTGTTGAGTTTATAGAAGGAGGAGATATAATCAAGTTTTAAGAAATGATACCATACCAGGCCCACGTTGGGCCTGATATGCGCTAATAACAGGCCTACGTTAGGCCTGATATGCACTCATATCAGGCCCACGGTGGGCCTGATATGCTCTTATATCAGGCCCAACGGTGGCTGATTTTGTTTTAACACTTGCTACCACACCTATGGAGCTTTAAATCATGAGTTACTAGCACCGTTGGAGTCCTTGCATTTTCATAATCCTACTCGAATTGAAATGGGTTAAATCAATGGTGTCTAGGTCCATCAGTGGGTTTTGACCAAAACCCACTAATGGCCCTCACCTACTTGGATTTAGTTGAAATCAAGTTCCTTGTGAAGGTCTGAGTGGGGAGATGATATATAAGGTGTCAAAACGTATTTATACACCCTGGAAACTAAGTTATTGCTCCGTGCTAGTTGGCACGGAACAATGCACCTTTTTTCTTTTCAATGATATATATATATATATATAGTACTCTTATTCTATCTGAATGTATTCTAGTTACTTAAAAATTGTAATTCCTATCTGATTTTTGATTTCCTTAAATTCTCGTTCAATTAGAAGGTTTCAGAGGGGAGGAGCTATAAATTTAAAACAACGCCTTGTAAGTTTGGATAACCAAGAACCATCATTTTATTTTTAAGTCAAATATGTGGTAGAGAGTAAAGGTATGATATGATACTATTAGCCGTATCTTACTCCCCATGCTGTAGACTTAAACCCTAGTAGCACCTTCAAATTTTATTTTATTTTATTTTTTTAATAAGGAGCATGGTAGCACGTGTTGAGTTTATAGAAGGGGGAGATAGAATCAAGTTTTAAGAAACGATATCATATCAGGCCCACATTGATCCTGATATGCGCTCATATCGTTGGGTCTGATATGCGCTCATATCAGGCCCACGTTGGGCCTGATATGCTCTCATATCAGACCCAACGGTGGCTGATTTTTTTTTCAACACTTGCTACCACACATATATAGCTTTAAATCATGATTTGCTAGCACCGTTGGAGTCCTTGCATTTCCATAATCCCACTCGAACTAAAATGGGTCAAATCAGAGGTATCTAGGTCCATTAGTGGATTTTGACCAAAATCCACTGATGACCCTCCCCTACTTGGATTTAGTTGAATTCAAGTTCCTTGTGAAGGTCTGAGTGGGGAGATGGTATATAAGGTGTCAAAACATATTTATACACCCTGGAAACTAAGTTATTGCTCCGTGCCAGTTGGCACGGAACAGTGCACTGATGGCCATGCTATAGACTTAGACCCTATGGTAGCACCTTTAAATTTTATTTTATTTTATTTTTTTGATAAGGAGCATGGTAGCACGTGTTGAATTTATAGAAGAGGGAGATAGAATCAAGTTTTAAGAAACGATACCATACCAGGCCCACGTTGGGCCTGATATGCTCTCATATCAGGCCCAACGATGGCTATTTTTTTTCAACACTTGCTACCACACCTATAGAGCTTTAAAACATGAGTTGCTAGCACCGTTGGAGTCCTTGCAATTCCAGATTCCCACTCGAACTGAAATGAGTCAAATCAGAGGTGTCTAGGTCTATCAGTGGGTTTTGACCAAAACCCACTGATGGCCCTCCCCTACTTGGATTTACCTGAAATCACGTTCCTTGTGATGGTCTGCGTGGGGAGATGGTATAAATGATGTCAAAACTTATTTATATCCCCTGGATTAGAAGTTATTGCTCCGTGCCAGTTGGCACGGAATAGTGATCTGTTTTCTTTTTCAATGACTTCAATCTTATTTTTCTAGGATGACTACAATCTCTTTGTCTGAATTTTAACTCATTTATATTTTAAAACATATTTACATTACTTTGAAATTTCAAATCCCTTCCTGTTGAATTGAAATGCGGAGATATACTAAACCTATATGGTGTGAAGTATTAATTATGCCTTGCAGGTGATGGTTGACACTTCTCATACCTACAATACCACTGTATCATAAAATAAATACTACATAAAATGATATAACATGAAACATCACTTTCCAAAACTATTTTTCTTACAATCCTATGTATGTACTGCATACAAAACATATGGATCAACTCCTCCAATTTACAATTAATTCAAGAACCAGGGGCTGGCAGCATTCTACAGGTCCTCCGATTATGGACCAGTTATTTGCACCTACTGCATTTGACTTTTACCTTCCCATTATGTTTTGACTCGATCCTTGCCTTCTTTCGCCTACCCGGCTGCACAAGGCTATGGGGACATAGAACTATAATGTTGTTTACTCCCCTAGGCCAAAATTCCTTGCTTGGACAGGGGTAAATACGATCCATGTATGTCGCATTCCAATTCTGTGAATCAAAATAATGTTCACAATATGGGAGTGTATCCATGTTCTGGTGAATGATGACGGCAATTGCATGTGAGCAAGGCAATCCTGAAATTTAAATCTCCTCGCAGTTACAATATTTTCTCTCCAAATCAATAATGTAGGAAGCGCCCCATGTCTCTACTTCCATTTCAGATTGAGAGTAGGGGTGGACTTTATATCGTCTAGCTTTCTCCCTCCTTGATTCCATTTCTTTGGTAGCATGAGGTGTTAACGCAACATACCATTTCGACACTTCCTGCCTACGGTTAAAGAACCATTGAGCAACCTTTCTTCTG
Organism: Zingiber officinale; assembly: GCF_018446385.1. Classification (NCBI taxonomy): domain Eukaryota; kingdom Viridiplantae; phylum Streptophyta; class Magnoliopsida; order Zingiberales; family Zingiberaceae; genus Zingiber; species Zingiber officinale. Next base: position 74,677,856 of record NC_055990.1, read on the forward strand.
GTATTATCAATTAACCTGTTTATGGGAAGTTCACGTGTCTCCTTGAACAAAGCATTTAAACTCTCTACACAATTGGTTGTTAACATTGTGTACCTTCTGCCATTAAAGTGTGCATTAGCCCATCTTTTAGGGTCAATGTTCTGAAGCCACTTATGAGCATCTGGATGTTTTTCAAGCATGGATTGCATTATGAGATCATATTGAAGTGTTGTGTTTGCTCGAGCTGCTGCCCAAAACAAACCTAAACCTGACCTACTACCAGTATCTGTTACCATATTGCAAGACATGTGGTGGCAACAAAAAATATGATGGGCGGTAGGATAGACTTTCCTAAATGCTGATATAATGCCGCGATGTCTATCTGATACTATAGTCATTGACTCTAGATCAACATCAAAGAATCTCTTCGTATGATCCAAAACCCACTCCCATGTAAATCCACATTCAACTTCAGCGATTCCAAAGGCTACTGGGAGGACATTGTCATTAGCATCAATTGATGTAGCCATCAACAACACACCCAGATATTTGCCTCTTAGGTGTGTGACATAAATTCCAATCAATTTGCGAAGATAAGACCTTAATACTCTTCTACAAGCTCCAAAACCCCAAAAACAGCGTTGGAACTAATTATCCCCATTCCTGTGTAGTGCCACATAGGTTTCAGGATCCCTGACTCTTAACTCACGCAGATATAGTGGAAGATCTCTATATGCTTGGTCATAATCTCCAACAACTTTCTTCATCGCTTTCTCTCAAGCTATGTATGTTTTTCTGTATGATATAGTCACTCCAAACCTAACTTTTATATCTGCTATAATCATACTTGGCTTGTATTGTTCATTAGCAAGAAATTGCTCTTCAACAAAAGAAGCTACAAAGGATGAAGAACATGCTTGATGATCAACACTTTCCCTAATGGTCCCACATTGATGTTCCTTTATATATTTCGTAACAATGAACTCTACATCCCCCCCCCAGGGCAACTACTCTCCATTTACACGATTGATTGAAGCAGACGACTTTTACTTTATTTTTCCGAGTGCCGACTAGGTTATATCTTATATGTTTAACCATGGCAGTTTCACAAGTGCATTCTTGAACTCTTGTCGAGACGGAAAAATCTATCCAACAAAAAAATTCATGCTCATCTGTTGCCTCTTCAACTGACCTTTGGAGCAATCGAGAATTTAGAATATATGGATCATCAGCTATTGGGAACTCCTCCTCTAAGTTACTGTACTACTCTGGAGATATTTCATATTGTTCAATCTGCATATCATCAGCTAACAATTCTTGTACATCTGTATTACATTGCAATTCCTCTCCAATTCGGTTATAAGACCCTTCCTCCTCCCTCCAAGTAGGCTCAAAGTAAACATCAAGTGTTGTACAAGGATTCAGAACTTCATCTTCTTGAATACTAGCTTCTTCATTTAGATAAAATGTGAAATTACTGCTATTTCTATTTGTGTTAGGCACACAACTATACTGCGAAGATGATGGAATATTTGTTCTGGATACTTCTCCTACATTAGTTCCATGTCCAATGCTAGAATTTGTATCAAGTGCATTCCATATCTCAGAGAGAATTTCTTCAGTTATATGATCTTCCCTGATAAATAAATTCCAAACTAATTTAGTAAATTTGCAACTACATAATCAAGTGCTATCGTTAATTTATAATTTTGCTCAATTGAAACCACTAGGAAGGGTTGAGCGAGGAAAATATTTATATGATGTAAAATCTAACTTTTAACCAAAGATCATGTTAGGTCTGATATCGATGATATCAGGCCCAACGTGGGCCTGATATCATCGATATCAGGCCCCTACTGAAGTAGACACTTCTTGTAAACTAGGACCACCACTAACTAAACCCTAAACCCTAAATAAAAAATGATTAGCCAAACTTAACTATCGACTGTAGAAATTAACAAGACTTAAATCGATTAAGTATTCTATTACATCATATTGCAGGTGCTGTTGAATATTTTATTCCCCACACAACCAAAATAAACCATAACAACCATATTTTCCACCACCATTTGCTACAATACTGTAATTTTTATTTACCATCACTACCCTAATTTACAGTAATAAATTTATACATACATGTCTAAATCTTTAAATGTATTCTTCTAATAATTTCCCTCTTGCAAGAAGTTGCTGACGCTCTTAACTGCACTTGTCCTTTGGTCTCCTCTTGAAACTCTTACGCCAATATCCCGAAAACCTAACTGGTCTATTGCACGAGCAGTAATGGCAAGCGCAGGGTTCATATTTCTTTCGTGTTTATAACACCACGCAGAGGGATGGAGGGAGAGAGACGGTGAGATGATGTGCATCCGAACCACAAATTATTTTTCAATTCGATTTGTGCCTTAGATGCTTAGAAAATGGTGATTGGAAAACGTGGTTGCCAGGTAGCCAGAGGGATAATCTGAGAATTGAATTTGTTAAACTACATCCTTTGATAAATACCAACCTACGATACACCTTTTAGTAAATACAATATTCAATCAACGTCCTTTCGTAAATTGCTGATAAAACAATTATGGTACTAATTTTTATACGTACCGTTTTGAATTTTGATACAGATGTTTTTATTTTAAAAATAAGTATTATAGTAGTACTCATTTTTGAACTACAGTATCACAATATAATACTATTATTTATAGAATTATAATTATTGACGGAGAGAGATAAAATAAAAATAAATATTTTTCATAAAATATAAAAATTAAATGGTAATCTATCAAATTTTATAGTCGTTTTGAAAATGTCCAATTTTTTTTTTTATGAAATTTTCATTTTATCCTTGATAAACTGCGTCTCAAGTAGGAATTAAACGGGAGTTTAAGCCTGTCACCAAACCATTCATTTTTCATATAAAAAAAATCCCGAAACTTAGTATCCATTAGTTAAAATGGCCTAAAAGGCAATTTTTACTTTATCGGGTCAGCTCCCTTTAGTGTTAATTGACGCATTTACTAGACGAACTCAGGCCCCATCGACAAAAAATTTGAACAGTAGGTCTCATTGCTTCATCGGCCCCATTGGTGTAAGGTTTTCATCCCTTTAACTGGTGTTTGTTCGCTAGAAGAATTGAGCAGTAACCGAAGGCTACAATATTAATAATATTTGAAATATCAAAGAATCCATCATCTTCACAAGCGACCAAATAATTTTTATTAGTTAAAAAAATATAATCAAAATATGTATGTTTAGTTTAAGTTAGTTTCACTATGTGATTGAATTAGCGAAAGTAATATCATAACAGATTACAGTACCTCAATACCATCATCTATTATGAATGATGTTTGTACCATCAATTATTTAGTTTGTATTTAAGTTTGTTAAATTTATTCAATTAAATTGGCTAAAAAGTGATATTTAGTTTGCATATTATTTGTTTGTTTATTTACAAAGGTGGAATGTTTAATTTGTATAGTCCATAAAATTCAAATATTTACATCAATAGTTGGAAAAAATGTGCATATCAAGCATAAGTCACATTGGATGAGTAAATTGGGTTATTTTATAGATTTCTTTTGCCAAACTTCCCCAAAAGGTAAGAGGAAGGGAAAAGAGTAGTCAAGAGTGAGACTACATAAAAAAACACATTAGCTTTATAAATAGTAGCCCCTTTGTGTCTTCCCTTAGCATACCAAAAATTTCATTTAGGAGATTACTAGTTAACATTTTGTAGAATTAGGATTTAGATGGTAAAATATTTAAATTTTACAATATGGGTGTGACCTTCACAAGCAAAGACATAGCACTATTGCTCGAAATCCCAAATAAAGGCATGACTGTAAAGATGAATTTGAATGTTCCTTCTGGAAAATTGTATACCAGATATTTTGCAAGAAAAGAGCTAGATCGTTCAAGATTGGAAGATCTAATGAAGAAATATTATTTGCACATTGATTCAGATAAGGATGTTAAGTTATTTTGTAAATTTTATATTTTGTATATATTTCTTCTGTTTTATTTGCTTTTGCTACTTATAAGCTACCTTAGAAATTATAGATATTGTTGATGATTTTGACAACCAAGAAAATTATAATTGAGTTGAGGTAATATATAATTATATAGCTCCTCAAATCTTGATATTTGGAGAAGTGTTTGTAGCAAAGACACCTAATCATATGATTACGATACCTTATATGAAGATATTTGCTGGTCTACTTGTTGTAAGTCTTAAATATTTAGTTAGTTATTTGAATAAATAGTTAATATAATACAATTATTTATTTTTGTCATAGGCTTGGTTTCTTGAGCATGTCCCTATTCAATGGCCAACTAGCATGGTAGGACCCATAATAAGCAAGTGGAGGTATGTTTATTCTCATATTAATAAAGTAAGAGATAAGTTACAAGGACTCTCACCTCTCCATATAAATATAAGTGTATTTGTTATAATGCTACAATCCTATTATCTATGTAAAGGTTTATTAATTGATCATCTAATGTTACTGATTAATCAGATTATTGTTGATTTTCTCCTTACTCCCGAGGCATTTACTTGGGTCCCCGTCGCCATTCAATATGAGGCAACACCAGAAAGGGGTGAAACATCCATTGCAAGTAATGTAGAATTACTTGCTTTAAATAAGAATTAGTTGACATTCTAGAAAGGGAAGGATTATCATTTTCAACTAGGCACCCTACAAAACATGTTAGGATTAAAAGAATTAATATATCTCTATAATGATATAATATTATTTACTTTGAGCCTAAACCCTCATGTTTTTTTTGAGCTCTACCTAAAAGGCCTCATACCAATAGAGATATCTTTCTCTTAAAAACTCATGATCTTTTCCGTGAGTTTTAAATGTGGGATGTTATTTGCAACTATTGCAAATAATCCCCCCCCCTAAACGAAGGTCTGCCCCCCTCAAGCCTATCTGCTTGATTTCATTTAATCCTTGATCCACCAGGACTTTCCTGTTCTTTTGCCTAGTGTCTAGTCGTCTTGATCCAGACAAATTTTCACCTAGTATCCTTGACCCTAGGATTTTGACCCGATGTCCTAGACCTACCAAGACTTCACCCAGACTCATAAACCAGGACTTTGTTGACTAGCCACAGCTAGGACTTTTCACCTGACTAGTGTTCACTAGGACTTCTTTGCGTAGCCTCAACTAGAACTTTCACCTTGTCTAAAATCACTTAAAACTTTCCTGTACACTCAGTTAGATTTGTTAGATCACAACATAGCTTAACTTTGAACCTTTGCCAAAAATCAAAAAATAAGTTTGATTAGCTGGTACTTCCAGCTCCAACAGAACACCCTCCTCCTAAAGAATTGTCTGATAATCAGATGAGAAGAGGACATGACAGAAGGTGCTATGACCTGAGGGACACTCCTAAAGATATACCTTCATTGGTACCAATGGTCCATGGTACGAAGAGGACTAGAAGACAAATGAAGGAGTGTGAGGGTGTAAAAATAATCAAAAGCAAAACCATAAAACTTAAATGTAAGAATACAAGATTATATTAGTCACTGATGAGATTGATGAAGAACAAGAGGCCAAAGGAATACAATAAAGGGAGAAGACACTCAATAGAAGGAGGTTGGATTCCATTAAAGTAAGCAGAGAATTATGGAGTAATTCTTAAATAATAATTGCAATCATATTGATATGAGTTTCTATTGTAGGTGTTAAATACATTGAGTTTTTTTTAGTATATTAAAGGCAAATTTAAAGAAACAAAAAAGTAAAAAATGAAAAGGAAATGTGGCCTACCTCATAGCAGTACTTGAGAAATTGAGATGACCTAATTCTGACTTTATATGGGAGGAAGGCTACTATACCTTGACAACAAATGGCTTCCTTACATATCTCAATGGCAGGATTTTTACAGACGGGGATGTAATCGACGCATCTATTTTAATACTCTTTAGGGAAGCATCCTTATCTAGTACGACATATAATCGATCCATTTATTGCTCAACTAGATTTGAGGAAGAAATTTATTTTTATATTACAACATATTAATTTATTTGTGATATTATTACACTAACTATGAATATATCATGAATTTTACAGTCATCACAGGAACACTTATGAGGAATTAGTATGTTACACATTATAAAAGTAAATCTGGTTGATCATGAAGTTGGGTATATTTTTAACATTCTACTATTATAATTCGTTATCCTATGGAAAAAAATGATCAACATTTTGCAGAGTTGGTTAGTAAATATTCTTCCAAATAATCTAAATTGAACAAAAATTATATATATATATATATAATTTGTCGTAATCCTATGGTTTATGACAAGTATCTAGATTGAAATTTTTTTCCCAATGATAAACTAAGACAAATGCTTGGTAGTCTATAGGATTGTATACCTTTTGATGATTGGGCCTCTACTACAGTTGTGTTAGTATTAGCCCTAGTACTAATTATAAGATAATTGATAGGGAAATTTTGTATCATATTTTATTAATTAATAAAAGATAAAATTGGTTATTATATTTATTTCAGTTCAGCGTCGAATGAATAAGTATAATAATATCCTAGGATAGTAGATTTTAGTTTACAACATATCAATTAGTTGAATTGATAGTGGGAGCCTATACACACACACACACATACACTACTCTTAACTATTCCCAATCAAGTATTAATATACAAGGATAATATTAATGTATTGAGACTAGCATGTAGATCAACGAATTACTTAATTTCACAAGTCATGGATATGAGATATCAGGTTGAGACATGTATATATATTAGAGAATATGTACTGAATGACCCGCCATGAGAATATTTCATGGATCATTATATAAGTGTCATAAACATTCTCATGTGACTATTGGTATAAATAGTATTTAGACCTGAAGTCACTACAGTTCCCTATATAAGGAGTTGTGTACTTTGATATCGATAAATGTCACCTATAAAAAGGTGGATTATAAAGTCGATCACTGGTATGTAATAAGTTATACGGAGGGATGTGAGTGATGTAGATGAGATCTATCCTTTCCATATGACGGAAGTGATATCTATGGGCTCCTTGATTAGTAAAACACAAGAATGTATGATCATGCTCAAATGAATCAATATAAGATATTGAGCTTATTTATTTAAGTGTGTCTACTTAGAGATCAAGACACACAAAGGCACACAAAGATTGATAAGAGAATGATATGGTCTATACCTCATTGATCAATCTAGATATCAAGGATAGAAGGATTGAGTCATACAAGATAATAGACATAGAAAGGTTAAGTCAAATCTCGACATTCTCATCACTTGGGTTGCAATAATACCTTGCTAGATGACACTCATTATTTATGTATCTAAAATAGTTTTAGATACATTACCAACATTATGAAAACCTATTGGGTCACACACAAAGAACAAGTTGATTTGGAGATGGGTTCATATGGTGAATCATTGGATTAAGTCTAATCCAAATTAGACTCATTGAGTTAGACTTAATTTGATCCAATTATTGAATTGAGACCAATTCAAATTAGACTCATGGAGTCAATTTGAATTGATGAGAGTCAATGAGTTAGACTCATTGGGTGAACTCGAATTCACCATAGAATAGGAAAGGTCAATCTTGAATTGACCATGTAAATGAGGAAGACCAAAAGACTCTTCATGAATGATGACTAAGATTCAATACATGAAGGAATATCAAAAGACGCATAACCTTTGGTATTCCTTGGATGAATACAAAAGGCAAAAACTATTGATTTTTGACAAAGAGAAAAAGGTGTTCATTGTCTTCTTCTGTTCTTCTCTCTTCCTTCTCTTTGGGCCGAAACCTCCTTTCTTGGTTGCTAGCACAACCTTAGGTGGTTTTTCTTCTCCACTTCTTGAGTTCGTGAGACAGACGGAAGGTTTGTTCATGTGGATACTGAAAGAGGCATGGACACGTGATCGTGCTAAGATCCTAGTTGTTGGGAGTTCATGTTCACGCAACAAAGGTATAACTCCCTCTTGTCAAACTTAGTATATGTGGTTTTTCTCCTTTGCATGGATCTTCTTGAAGGATCTAGTTAATTTTTCCACTGTACTTCCTATGTGTTTAGCATTCTAGATCCTTACAGTGGTATCAGAGTCACTTACACAGAAGTATACTAAGTTGTAGTTAGATTTTTATATGTGATATAAAAATCACATGAGATATTTACTATGATTTGCATGAGTATGAGTTAGATTTTAGCCAAAGGTCTCGGCCAAAAACTATTATGAACAGCAAGGTCTCGGCCAACAACTGTTATGAATAGGAAGATTTTGACCAAAGGTTTTATGGGTAGTAGGGTCTTGGGTATGGCAGTAACTCATACAATGATTATGCAAAATAATTTTGTATTAGGGGCGCGTTACATTTGATTTAGCATATATGTTGATGTATGCCATGATATGCCATGATTGTATGTGATACATATGTAGTTTAATCAAAATTAGGTCTTTTTCATATGCTTACCAAAGTTTGGTACTCATTACTACCTCAATCATCTGTAGTCAGGTTTGCCAAAGCAAAGTGACTCATTTTATCTTAGTAGAGTGCGATATGACAATTATGATGTCCCACTATTGAACTTTGGGTGTGACATAACTAAGTTACCTCAATTGGATTGAGAACTTAAAGGTATATCTCATACGATGTAATTCAAATTATACTAGTCTTGGACGATTAGCCAAATCTAACTCAAGATGAGTTATAATATATATTTTATAAGATGGGAAAATGAACAAATAGTCTTGTTCACCAAATTATACAAGAGTTAATTGGTAAATGCTGCCTACCTAAATTATACTAAGTCTTGGAAGATTAGCCAAAACTAACTTGAGATGAGGTATAATATGGATATTGTCCTACATGAATGTCATTGCGATTGAATTTGGAGCTAGTAGTGTGGGTAAAACCACATCCATGACTAGCTCCTACTAAGATTTAATTAATGACCTAATTAAATGATCTGAATATGATACTTATTTGTGCATTTTATTATTGTAGATCACCATGTCATCTAGTGCGTCAAATACACTCTCTCTCTCCAATCTATCCTTGATAAGAACAAACTCAATGGAGCTAATTTCCTAGACTGGTACATGAACTTGAGAATAGTTCTCAAGTAAGAAAGAAAATTGTATGTCCTAGAGTAGTCCATTCCTGAAACACTCTCCATTACAACCACTAGAGCTGATAAGGATGCTTATCAGAAGCATCAAGATGATGCATTAGATGTATCATGCCTATTCTTGCCACCATGAACTCTGAGTTTCTGAAACAAGATGAGAACATGGATGCTTATAATATAGTTGAACATCTTAGACAACTATATCAAGGATAGGCAATACATGAGAGATTTGAGATATCTAAGGCTCTATTTCAATACAAAATGTAAGAAAGAAGTTCGTAGGACCTTATGTGCTCAAAATGATCGGGTATGTGGAGAACCTACAAAGATTGGGATTTCCACTAGGTCAAGAATTGACTACTGACCTTATTATACAATTATTGCTCGAGAGCTACATTAATTTGTCATAAATTATAACATGAATGAAATTAACAAACCGTTGCTTGAGATGTTGAGCATGTTGAGAACTACTAAACTCAACCTTAAGAAGGCAAAGCCTAATACCATTTTGATGGTGCCAAAGGGAAAAGGCAAATGGAAGTTCAAAGGTAAGGATAAGACCCAAGCTAAATACAAGAGGAAGACTCATACATTGAAATTCAAAGGTGGAGTTATTAAGGAAGGAACCTTCTTCCATTGTGGTGAGACCGGACACTGGAAGTGGAACTATAAATTGTACCTAGAGGAAGTTAAAAGGAAGAGAAATGAGACTTCTGCCTCAGGTATATATGTTATAGAAGTCAATCTAGCTATTTCTTCTTCATGGGTATTAGATATCAGTTATGCATCTCATATTTATATGAATGTGACGAAAGGTGAAGTGGACCTACAAGTAAGCAATGACATAAGAGTGACTGCTATAGCTATAGAAATATATTCCTTATCTTTGCCCACCGGGCTTATTTTAGAACTAGAAGAGTATTATTATGTGTCTGCCTTAACCAAGAACATTATCTCTATTTCTTGTTTGGAAAACAAAGGTTTTTTATTTATAATGAAGGACAAATGTTATTCTATTTATTTTAATAAAATATTCTATTATAGTGCACATCTTGTGAATAGACTCTATGTTCTAGACTTTAACAATCCAATTTATAATATAAATACCAAATAGTTCAAGACTAATGATTTAAATTAAACATATCTCTGGTATTGCCGCTTAGATTATATAAATGAGAGTCACATATCCCAACTCCATAAAGATAGACTTTTAGACTCATTTGATTTTGAATCATATGAGGTATGTGAATCTTATCTCCAAGGTAAGATGCCAAAGACTCCATTTAGTGGACATAGCGAAAGAGCTAATAACTTGTTAGGACTCATACATACTGATGTATGCGTCCCTTTCAGAATAGCAGCTAGAGGAGGCTATCATTACTTCATTACTTTTACTGATGATTTTAGTAGGTACTACTATGCTTATCTAATGAGACACAAGTCAAAATCCTTTAAAAAGTTTAAAGAATTCAAGAATGAAGTACAAAATTAACTTAGTAAGCGTATTAAGATGTTTCGATCAGATTGAGGTGGGGAATACTTTAGCCAAGAGTTTCATGACCATCTCATTGAGTGTGGGATCATATCTCAACTCACTCCATCTGAAACACCACAATAGAATGGTGTATCAGAAAGGAGAAATCATACTTTATTAGATAGGGTACGATCGATAATGAGTCAAACAGATATTCCTATTTTCTTCTAGGGACATACTCTAGAGACGACCGCTTTCACACTTAATCGCATTCCATCTAAGGTCGTGAAATCTAAATTCGAGTGGGACTGGTAGCCAAGACCTCTGAGCGACACACATCCTCTATCTGTTAACCTAAAAGTCAAAGGAAAAGTAAAGGGTAGTGAGTACAACAACTCAGTGGATAGAAGAAAATAGTGCATGAATAATATAATGTCAAGAGATCAAAGGATGCAGTCTCGGGTGAAATACTTTATAATAGTAAGAGAGTCAATATGATCAACAACTAATGGAGCATAACTAACTACATACTCATCTACTAACTTGTTCGACCAAGTGTGACTAATAAATCGGGAGTACATACATTACATCCCAACCTGCATGAATAAATACATGACCAACATATAGCATGTATATAACAAGCAGTGACTGCAAGAGAATGCTCTACCATAGATGGTCTTGTGGGTAGTCGGGGTAAATAATTAGTTACTATCTATAGGCGAACCCGTTACCACGAATAATCTCGTGGGCAGATAAGATAAGTAAGCACTCACTATCTACGGGCGAACTCATTACCACGAATAGTCTTGTGGACAGACAAGATATACACGTAGCTGTCTAGCTACGGACTGCACGCGAACTAGCTACGGTGAATGGTCTCATGGGCAGTTATATATATCATGATCGCTGACGACTCTCTCAACCATGAATGTGAGACAATGGTCAATAGGATATACTAACGGTCGCAGATGACTCTCTCAACCACGAATGGAAGACAATGGTCTACAGGATATACTAATGGTAGCTGATGACTCTCTCAACCATTAATGGGAGATAATGATCGACAGGATATACTAACGGTCATTGACGACTCTCTCAACTATGAATGTGAGACAATGGTCAACAAGATATATTAACCACGAGTCTAGTAGGTTACTTAAAATATTACACTATGATATTATCTTAGTAATGTATAGGCATGAGCCTATATAACAAGTAAGGGTCTACTTAGATACTTGGTATCCTATACTTTAATATAATCCTACTAAAATATTAGCAGAAAATAGACAATTAGGTCGCCAAAATACTAGTCAACCAATCTCATCAAGAGAATACTAGTATCTAGTATTAATATCTTAACTAATTCCATGGTATCATCACATATATAATAAACAACGAGATCAAGATCAAGTACTCCTAGGGGTTGATCCGGAAAGAAAAGTTTAGTGGAATATGCTACCCCTTGCTAGGGAGTGATTTCCATCAAGTATATATCCACACAATCTTACTAATATATATGCCCTCACAAGTATACAACCATACTATATATAATATTAATACCCTGCAGGCACGAGTATAAGTATATAACCATATTATAATATAAATGTACAAACATAAGCCTACAACTAGACTATGGTCTGGCACTATCATGTATATATATAAATCGAATCATGAATAACAACTAAGATTGCATAGCTATCAATAATAGATCAAAGTATAGGGACAAGAATAAGGTATCTAACTCAGGAGCAATATATAACAGATTTAAAGTAAGCGAGTAACTGCGACCTAATTAAAATATGACAGTAAACAATCATGCACTATAATCAAAACTCATAAAAGACAAGCAGAATATATCCACCTCGATTGTAAATCGTTCTAATCATCTTCAAGTCAACGATCTACCTCATGTTCAAATCCTACAAGACATGAGACAACACTAAATACTAGAATAATCCTAGTAAATACAATTAAGTCAATTTATCAATCCATTGATACACCCATAGATTGATTCATTAATTAATTCAATCTATCATTTAATTAGGTAATCCCTAATCTAATTAGCAATCTAATCAATTTAATTGATTAAGCATCAACTGATCATCAACCTAAGAATGATCAGAATTTAAATAAAATAATTTCACTTAACCTGTGATCAAGATTTCAGGCCAATACATTGATTAATTATCCTAGTTCATTAAATTAAAACTTATTAAATCAATTCATATTTATTCGAACAATAAATCTCTTTAAATCGAGCTTTACTAGATTTCCAATTGTTAAAGCAGTGATGGCCACCCAATGGCAGGCGGTAGGTGGCCTATAGTGCCACCGAGGTTGGAGGCGACAACGGTAAGTTGGAAGGCGACAACAGTGAGCAAGAAGGTGGCGGCGGTGAGCAGACAGTGCTGATGATCTGCTCACGGTGGGATCCCAGCGGCAGTCTGCTTTGGAGGAAAACACGAAGGCAACATGTGGAGATTGTAACCTGATTTGGTCATCGTGTCAAGGCTAAACTCCGACGAGGAACAACAAAGATGGAGAAAATCAGGCGACGCTAGCAAGGACAGGGCAGTGGGAGACGAGGGAAGAGGCATCGGCGTCGGACGACGCCAGTGGTCAGATGGCGATGGCGGCTGCAATGTCGCGGCTATGAGGCACCAAGAAGAGGTGTGGTGTCGAAGAAGAAGGCACAAGCAAAGTTAGGTTTAAGGAGAATATAAATGGATTTTAGGAAAATAAATATTTCCTCATTTCAATGAGTACTCTAAATAGTCTCTATTTCTTATCGGCTTATCCCATAAAATATAAAAAGATTCATTTTAAGTCTTGAAAAATTCCAACCAATTCTATACATTCATATCAACTCATTTACTGATTAATTATCTATAATTTTTTAATTACTGTTTTTCTAAATAAATTCATTTAGTTCCCATTTTAATCGTTTTAAGTCATTATCTGAGATATAAATTATATATATATTTTCGGATACCCTACATTTTTCTCCACTAATAAAATTTTGTTTTCTAAATTTACGACTCAAACTAAAGGATCCTTTTCTAAGGGGAACAATTAAGTAACACACTCATATACTAGTTCATTCTTATATCTCGAAGAGTCTATAACGGCTTGGGATCATCCGCTACATGATCTACTTCTAAAGTTGATAAGGAACAAGTGTTTCGGCACAAGAAAGTCTCAAGTCGTGTCAAAGTTTCTATGAATAACGTTCCGACTTCTCAACATTTATCGTCTTGACGATGTTGTTGCTATTCGAAATGGAGGATGAAGGACGGCGTCGAAGGTGCTATTTGACGTGGCCGTATCGAGTAGCTCATTGGCACGGGCAAAACGATGGTGGAAAACACGAGCGGTGCGAGAAGATGAGTGGCGAGTTGTAGGCGGCGGTGGAATTAGGACAAGATTGAATTTTTAATAAAAACTTATATTTTAATTAATAAATATATTTTATACTTTTGTAAGTCCAACCGATTATTTTATTAAAATATAATAAAAATTAATATATATATATATATATATATATATATATATATATATATATATATATATATAACAGATTTATTATTTATTCTTATTAAATATATTTTTCGATGTTTTATCTTTTCCTTAAATATTAAACGTGTTATTTTTTAATACTTAAATTACTAATAGTCTAAACATAAATTAAAATTTTTAATTAAGACCAAATTTTAATTGTATTTTTCTATGTTATTATTATTATTATTATATATATATATATATATATATATATATATATATATATATATATATATATATATACACGGACGATTATTTACGGATTGTTGCGGACTATCTCTATGTCTTTTTTTTTTATTTTTTGAATATAAGTTTTTCTCTGTTGTGTTTCTTCGTTCTCGTCGAAGCTGCTCGTCGTGCTCACCACGCCTCCTCGCCCATCGACCATCCGACCACCGCCAGCGACCTCCGACCGCCTGGACCCATCCCAACTATAACATGTAGGGAAGGTGAACCCTACGGGGGGATAGGTGCTACTCTTACCGATCGCTGAATCTGGTCGAAATCTTGTTGAAGCTTGATCGCGGCCGGAATCTAGCGCGATCACGACCGGAATCCGGTTGCTGCCGGAACCCGGCCGGTTCGCGGCTGTATTGCAACCGGAATCCGACCGAAATCCAACCACCACGCTGGCGACTAGCGTGTGAACTGCATATCTCGCCGAAGCTTAATCGCGGCCGGAATCCGGACCCATCGCGACCGGAATCCGGTGGCTACGAGACCCCAGCCGGTTCGCGGCTAGATTTCAACCAGAATCTGGCCAAAATCCGGCCGCGATTTGGCGACCACGCTAGCGACCGTGATCACGATCGGATTTCGGCTGAGATACTAGCTACCGCGGTGGTCGGCGGTAAAAGAGATAAAAGAGAATTACCAGAATTGACCGGATCAAATCATCAAATCAAATCAAATTAGTTTTAGGATTATTCTAATAATTCTGTTATCATTATTAGAATAATTCTCAGAATAATTTTTAGAATTATTATGTTATTTATTAATTGGTTAATTGACCGAGTACTTGTTTAAACCCTATATATTGTATTATTTTGAGTGCAAGTATCAACAAAAACAATAAGATTAATTATTACTCTCCTATTTTATCTTCTTTCTATTCTTCTTTTAACATGGTATCAGAGCCATGATCCTTCGTTCGTTCTCTTTCTCTTAATTCTCCCTCACAAATCCTCTTCCCTTCCTTTTTCTGCCGCCGTCCAAGACAAAAGAGGAGTTTCTTTTTTTTTTTGAAATCGCAAAACAAGACGACAAAAAGGGCTTCTCCTTTTGTGCTACCGCCGCTGTCCACCGAACGCCGACCAAACCTCGACGTCGACAACAAGTGGTTGCTCCAGCCAAGGCTTCTATTTCCTCCAAGAGGAGTTTCTCCAGGCGAAAGGCCCCCTTTCCGGCGATCCAGTCTCTCTACAAGATAAGTTATTTTACTTTAGATGTCAAATACTCAACACTATCAAGGAGGCCAAAAATAAAATTCAATTCGATGTCAAATTTGTCGCATCATTGGCCATACTGGAAATCTATGCCCTAAAAGATTTGATTACTCTCGGGTAAAATGTCAAATTTGTCACATCATTGATCATCCTGGAAATCTATGCCCTCAAAGATTTGCCTCAAATTTCATTGGTGGTTCTACAATCTCAAGACAACCGTCTATTTCACAAGCATATCCTAAAGCTCTCTCATCTGTGCCTACTTGCGGTAAAACCCCAGAGTTTTCATCTACTGATTGGTATATTGACACTGGAGCAACTCATCATGTCACATCGGATTATAATATCCTTACAGACGTAATGTCATATTATGGGTCAGATACGGTTCAAGTAGGCGATGGCTCAGGTTTACAAATTGCTAATCTTGGAAACACATATATTCATTTATCTAATCGAACTTTTCACATGCGCAATATCTTTCATGTTCCATCTATCACTAAAAAATTACTTTCTACCCGTCAATTTTGTCTTGATAACAATGTCATTTTTGAGTTTCATCATAATCATTATCTTATAAAAGATAAAGGAACAAATGCTATTGTGTTTCATGGGAGAATCAAAAATGGCCTCTACTATCTTCAAAGTTCTTCAATCATAGCTTTTGTTGGTGAACGCACAAATAAACCAGCTTGGCATGCTCAACTTAGTCATCATTCTCTTCATATTGTCCAGTCAATCATCAATAGGTATGGTTTACCTACTTCCATTACCTCCTCTCCATCTCATTCATGTAGGGCCTGCATGGAATCTAAAAGTCATAAGCTACCTTTCTATTCATCCGATTATGTTTCTAATTTTCCACTTGAATTAATTCATTCTGATGTTTGGGGCCCTGCACCTATTTTATCTAACCAAGGTTTTCAATATTATGTTACCTTTATTGATCATTTTAGTAAATATACTTGGCTCTATCCTATGAAAAAAAATCTGATTTATTGGATATATTCTGTAAATTTCAAAATCAAGTTGAACGATATTTTAATCGTAAAATACTTTCTTTTCATTCTGATTGGGGAGGTGAATATCAAGCTCTCCATCGTCATCTTGTCTCTTGTGGAATTGTTCATCGAGTCTCTTGTCCTCACACTCCAAAACAAAATGGCTCTGCTGAGAGAAAACATAGACACATAGTCGAAACTGCCTTAGCTCTTCTTCATCATGCATCAGTTCCACGTAAATTTTGGGATGAAGCTGTTACCACTGTTGTATATCTCATAAATCGACTCCCTACTCCATATCTCAATCATAAATGTCCTTTTGAAACACTTTATAATCAAACTCCTAATTACACTTTTCTTCGAATTTTTGGTTGCGCATGTTATCCATGGTTACGCCCCTACTCTAAACACAAACTTGACTCTCGTTCACTACAATGTGTTTTCCTTGGTTACAGGAATTTACACCATGGTTATGGTTGCTTACATATACCAACAGGTCGAATTTATATTTCACGACATATTACTTTTGATGAGACTCTATTCCCTTTTTCAGTATCTACTTCGATCTCTCCTCCAGATATAGGTGGCACCTTCTTAATACCACCTAATATTGTCAGAAATGATGGCATCCTAGGTCCTGCTCCGCTCTCTAATAACTCCCCTATACCATCAGAATCACCTCAGGATGCTGCTCCAATCTTGGAAGCCTCGCCGGTCGAAGATAATATACTCTCTAGTTCTGAATCCTCAGATAATGCAAGTCCGTCATCTACATCACCATGTCAGCCTACTTCCTCATCACCATCAACAAGTGATTCAGATGATAATGCTCCTCGTCGCATGCTTCCCATTAGTGATATTTATGAACGTTGCCCACCAAATGCGACTCAATATCCTCTTCCACGGGCTCTAGTGGTTTCTTCAAAATCTATTGAACCAACTTGTTTTACGCAAGTAAACAAGGATCCAAATTGGCGTAGTGCAATGGCTACAGAATTTGATGCACTTCTTCGCAATGGAATATGGAGTCTAGTTCCACGCACTTCCTCAATGAATGTTGTGGGCTCTAAATGGGTATTCCGTCTTAAGTATCGAGCTGATGGTTCTCTTGAACGATACAAAGCTCAACTTGTAGCCAAAGGTTTTAGTCAGCAACCAGGTATTGACTTCAATGACACTTTTAGTCCAGTCATCAAGATTACATTTGTCAGACTATTATTATCGATAGCTGTTAGTTCCAATTGGCCTGTACGCCAATTGGACATCTCAAATGCGTTTCTCCATGGTCATCTTGAGGAAACTGTATTTATGGAGCAACCACCTGGGTTCATTCATCCACAATTTCCATCTCATGTTTGCCAACTTAAGAAATCCTTATATGGTCTTCGACAAGCTCCTCGTGCATGGTTTCATCGACTATCAAATTGGTTACAATCTCAAGGATTTTCTGGATCAAAGACTCACTCATCTCTATTTCACAAATATAATGATGTGTTGGTGCGCGAAGCATCTAACGATCGAACCTGAGTTTTGATAATGGCAAAGGATTCAAAGATAAGGTGTGTTGTGATCTAACATGTTGAATGAGTATTTCAGGAAAAGTCCTAACTGCGGTTAGGCAGGTGAAAAACCCTAGGGGGTGGTAACCCTAGGTCCTAGGGGGTGGTAACCCTAGGTGGAGAAAAGTCCTAGCTGCGGTTAGGCAAAGGGAAAAACCTTAGGGGGTGGTAACCCTAGGTCATAGGGGGTGGTAACCCTATGCGGAAAGTCTTGGCAGGTCGATGGCTTCAGGCAAAAGTCCTAGGGGGTGGTAACCCTAGGTGGAAAGTCCTGGTGTCGCGAACCAGGTGAAAGACTGGACTAGCCGGGAAGCGGATGTCCAGCAGAAAGTCCGGAAGTATCGAGTGCTGAGCAAAAGTCCAGTCGATCTGGAGGATCGCACTGGCAACAGGTAAATCTCCTGAGTGGAGTAGGTGAGGACGCGTTCCCCGTAGAGGGAACAGTAGGCGTCGGGTCGACCTAGGGTTTCCGGTCGGAAATCCGAAGTCAGACCCGGACTGTCATAATTTCATATTCACACTATTATTTTGTGTTAACTTTGTGTTGCAGGTATTTTTGGATTAACATACTTGCAGGTACCAAAAACACAAAGAAGAACTCGGATGAACAGTGTCCGAGGTGCCTCCATGAGGCTTGGAGGCGCCTCGGGTTCAAAATCCTGAGCTGGCGCGAGGAGGAGGCTTAAGGCGCCTTGGAGGGGTTTTAAGGCGCCTTAGACAGCTTGGAGGCGCCTTGAATGGGTTTAAGGCGCCTTCAGGTCGCGACAGTCAAAGGATTATCCCAGCGAGCAGAACGGGATAAAATTCAGGCTTAAGGCGCCTTGAAAGGGTTTAAGGCACCTTGAACACTGTTTATAAAGGGGGTTCGACCAACAGCTCAAAACAACAAGTTCCAAGTCTTCTTTACTCAACGTGCTGCTCCGAAAGACTCCCGGAAGTGCTACTACACGTCTACGATGACCCAGAGCTCCAAGATTCCTCTTTTTCGTCGTCGGTATATATTTCTGTTATCGCATCTCTTGTAATACTTAGTCTGTAATAATCGAGCTTATAGTTGTTGCCCACCGGAAGCGATCAAGGATCGCGGGCCTTCGAGTAGGAGTCGCCTTAGGCTCCGAACGAAGTAAATTCCTCTGTGTTTGTGTGTTTGCCTTTTTATTCCGCTGCGTCTTAATTACTCGAGTGTTTTACAAATCGAACGATTTAGCCACGAGTGCTATTCACCCCCCCTCTAGCACGTCTCGATCCAACAATTGGTATCAGAGCGGGGTCGTCTTGAATCAGTGCAACCACTATTCAAGATAATTTTCTTTTCGTGGTTTTGTTCGGAGTCAATTAGAATTTAGCCTCATAGCTATATTCTAATTTCTTTTTACGAATCGATTTTTTGCTCGAAGTTGGTGCAACACCACTCGAGATCGTAATTATTACTATTCTCTTCCCACACTATTAATCCAAGACTCAGTCTTGGAATAGATCTTGTTGTTTTTTTTTCTTTTAGATCTAAATGGCCCAACAAGAAGGATATAGCACCGTTCGCCCCCACTATTTTTCGGAGAAGACTTCGGATATTGGAAGGGGCGAATGGAAATATATCTAAAGATTCAGTTCGACACCTAGATGATCGTCAGAACAGGACTACAACTACCAACTGGTACCGATGGTAAGCCTACATCCTGTGAAAACTGGGAGCCCGCATTTATCAAGAAGGTGGAAGCCGACGCCAAAGCCACCTGCACCATCCAATGCGGTCTGACCAAAGAAGAGCTCAACAGAGTCGGTCCATTCTCCTCCGCAAAGGAACTATGGGAGAAACTGATCGAACTACACGAGGGCACATCAGAAACCAAGGTAAGTAAGCGTGATTTGTTATTAAATAAACTATACAATTTGAAAATGCAGGAAGGCGAGACGGCAAGCTCTTTACACGCCCGAATTCAAGATATCCTGAATTCTCTACATGGAATCGGGCAGAAGGTAGAAAACAGAGATATAAAAGGTATGCCCTTAACTCATTTCCTAGGAGTACACTATGGGCATCAATGGTAGATGCCTATAAAGTCTCTAAGGATTTGTCTTCCTTAAAATTAGATGAATTGTTTAGTGAATTCGAACTCCATGAGCAGACTAATGCACGGCCATCCTAGAAAGGGATTGCTTTGGTTGCAGGAACGAGTCGAACACGGGAATCAAGAGGACGGCGAAAAGTTGAATCGGAATCAGAAGATGAATCCGATTCAGAAGATTCAGAAGATGAACTGGCCGACGAATTTGTGAATCTTGTAAAGAAACTCTACAAGAAGAAGAAGGGATTCAACAAGAAAGATCTGAAGAAGGCAGTTCAATCCAAGGAGGCCCAATCAAAGACAAAATTTGAAGTCACATGTTACGGGTGCAACCAGAAGGGCCATATCAAGGCCAACTGCCCCAATCAAAAGGAAGCCAAGAAGCAAAGAAGAAAGAAGGCTCTAAAGGCAACCTGGGACGAATCTTCTTCGGAGGACGAAGACGACGAACTCAACCAAACAAGTTTACTCGCATTGATGGCCCGGGACCAGATCAGCGAATCCGAGAGCGAGTCAGAAGCCGACTCTGAGCAAAGCCACGGATCCGCATCCGTTTCCGAAGGACCAGACTCCGCTGTAAGTATTCCTAGACTCAATAATTTAGTCAATTATTTACTTCGCAAATTAGCTAAGTCAAATTTGAAAATTAAGTCACTTTTAAGAGAAATAACCACTCTTAAAGGAGTAACTAACTCAAAATCTTTAACTGAAGATTCAACTCAAGTACAACGACTTGAGAAAGAAAATTCAAATCTGAAAAATCAGTTAAACAAGTTAGAAATTACTCTAGAAAAGTTCTCTCAGGGTTCCAAGAATTTGAATCTAATTCTTGGGACACAAAGAGCTGTCTACAATAGAACTGGGCTAGGATACAAAAGTAAAAAGAAATATAAATCCTATTTATCCTTAATAAACAAACAAAGTAGTAAATCAGTCCAAGCATGGGTCCCCAAGTCCAAATTGGTCAATCAAGTTGGACTTGGTCAATATTGGGTCCCGAAGGATCAAATACACTACCTCAATAGACCATATCGAGGCTATGATCCAGGGGGAGCAAAAAGAAAAACAATCTTAAAAATTTAAAATTCAAAATTAAATTACAAAATCTAAAATTTGAAATTAAAAAATTCAAAATTAAATTACAAAATCTAAATTTAAAATTCAAAATTTGAAATTCAAAATTAAATTTAAAATTTGAAATGAAATTAAATTCAAATTCCAAAATTTGAAATTCAAAATTAAATTTAAAATTCGAAATTAAATTACAAATTCAAAATTCAAAATTAAATTCGAAATTAAATTAAAAAATTGAAAAATAGATGGAGGATCCAAACTAGCTGGCACCTCCAACTGAACTACCTGATAGGGTAACTGAACCTAATTTACCCGAAATGGGTAAAACAAGAATAGATTACCCGGCAGGGTAATTAAGGTTAGATTAAATAAGTTTAACTTGAACCACAGTACTGGTGAAGTTTTTGGATGATAGTACGTTAGGGAAGCTTGGGCATCGCATGTCTAGGAAGATATGGCTTCGACCTGGTGCATTTGGCCAAGTGGAACTGACCGAAGCTACCCTTAAATGGATCCTAACTAGTTAGACCAAGGTTTAGTATTAAGTTCAGTGGGTAGGACTATTTGAAAACTTCGAAGGCATGGTTACTTTAATGAGTTCCTTGTGACTCACCATAGCCCAGAAGTTTATCCAAAGAATGCTTACTTGTTGAACCCAAAGCTAAACCTGAATCTAACACAAAGTTAAACCAGACCTTTAAATTCAACAATAAATCATCTCACAACAATTATAGGGTTCCCTGATTGCAATTTAGATCGGGTGAGATGACTAAGAAATTAAAATTAAAATTTACTTGAACTTAAATCAAGTTAATTAACAATTAAATTATTTCAAAATTTCAAAATGATTTTTAAAACTCAATTTCAAAAATATTTCAAAAATATTTTAACCTTAATTTCAAAAATCTTTAAAGTTTATTTGAAAAATCTTTTCAAAATCATTTTAAAAATCTTTTTCAAAACTTAATTTCAAAATCATTTCAAAATCTTTTAAAAATCATTTTAAAATCTTTTCAAAATTTATTTTAAAATCTTTTCAAAATTTATTTCAAAATCTTTTAAAAATTATTTAAAATTCTATTTAAAAATCTTTTCAAAACTTATTTCAAAATCTTTTCAAAATTATTTAAACTTCTATTTAAAAATCTTTTCAAAATTTATTTCAAAATCTTTTCAAAATTTATTTCAAAATCTTTTCAAAATTATTTAAAATTCTATTTAAAAATCTTTTCAAAGTTTATTTGAAAAATCTTTTCAAAATCATTTTAAAAATCTTTTTCAAAACTTAATTTCAAAATCATTTTAAAATCTTTTCAAAAATCATTTCCAAATCTTTTCAAAATTATTTAAAATTCTATTTAAAAATCTTTTCAAAATTTATTTCAAAATCTTTTAAAAAATTATTTAAAATCATTTTAAAATATTTTCAAAATTTATTTCAAAATCTTTTCAAAATTATTTAAAATTTATTTCAAAATCTTTTCAAAATTATTTGAAAAATCTTTTCAAAAATCATTTCAAAATTATTTAAAATTTATTTCAAAATCTTTTCAAAAATTATTTTAAAATCTTTTTCAAAACTTAATTTCAAAATCATTTTAAAATCTTTTCAAAAATCATTTCCAAATCTTTTCAAAATTATTTAAAATTCTATTTAAAAATATTTTCAAAATTTATTTAAAAATCTTTTAAAAAATTATTTAAAATCATTTTAAAATCTTTTCAAAATTTATTTCAAAATCTTTTCAAAATTATTTTAAAAAAAAATCTTTTTAAAACTAATTTCAAAATCATTTTAAAATCTTTTCAAAACTATTTAAAAAATCTTTTCAAAACTTGATTTCAAAATCACTTTAAATCATTTTAAAATATTTTCAAAACTTAAAAATTCCTTAAAATTTATTTGAAAAATATTGTTCAAATCATTTTGAAATATTTTCAAAATCATTTCAAAACCTTTGAAAAATATTTGAAAAACTAGTTTCAAAATCCTTTGAAAAATACTTGAAAAACTTATTTCAAAAACCTTTGAAAAATCTTTGGAAAACTAGTTTCAAAAACCTTTGAAAAATATTTGAAAAACTTATTTCAAAATTCTTTAAAATTATTTGAAAATATTTTATACTCTTTCAAAATCATTTCAAAATCTTTAAAATTTAATTTCAAAATTCTTTAAAATTAGTTGAAAAATATTTTCAAAATCATTAAAACTTATTTCAAAATCCTTTGAAAAATCTTTTGAAAACTTATTCAAAAACCTTTGAAAAATATTTGAAAAACTTATTTCAAAATTCTTTAAAATTATTTGAAAAATCATTTCAAAATCATTTCAAAATCATTTCAAAATCTTTAAAACTTATTTCAAAATTCTTTAAAATTATTTGAAAAATATTTTCAAAATCATTTCAAAATCTTTAAAACTTATCTCAAAATCCTTTACTCCCCTAAATTTACTAGACTTACAAAAACATGGAATTAGCCCTGAAGGAAATGGAGATTTGAAGTTTGAGCATGCTCATACTTTAGGGCTCTGATACCTTAACAAAACAATCTGGATAACTAAAAATCTATTTAACCTCATGCTTGGACTTAAAGACCAGCTAAAATAAATAACCTAAATTAAATTTTTAGCTACTCTCTCTCTCCAACTTAAAAATTAACAAGTTTTTTAATTAAGCTAAGTCACTTTTCACTTAAGATAAACTTTCAAAGTTCAATGTTTGCAAAAGGCTTAGCTAAGTGGTTCATAGAGAAACTTTCAAAATTTTTCAAACTTAGCCAACCTTGAAACCTAACGTTATATATTATTGCTAAGATATTTTCCAGGTTACCTTTCAGATAGTTTTGCAAAATTTTAACTCAGTACTTTCAAAATTTTAGGTGAAAAGTTATTTTTCAACTTAGCACTTATCCTATTTTTTAGTCTAATTTATTTTTCAAAAAGAAAAATTGAAACTGGCTTATTTTTTTGATAAAGGCAAAGGGGGAGAATAAGAAAATTCAAAAGTAAACTTTAAAAAGTAAAAATTTAAAAAGGAAACCCTGTATTAAGGGGGAGCTTCACAAAAGTTTAAGTGTTAGCTTAAGTTAGGTGTTGTTTTGATTTTATATACTTAAGCTTGCTCACTTAAAACCTTTTTATGCATTTGTTTTTACTTAACTTTGAATTTGGATTGTCATAATCAAAAAGGGAGAGATTGTTGGTGCGGGAAGCATCTAACGATCGAACCTGAGTTTTGATAATGGCAAAGGATTCAAAGTTAAGGTGTGTTGTGATCTAACATGTTGAATGAGTATTTCAGGAAAAGTTCTAACTGCGGTTAGGCAGGTGAAAAACCCTAGGGGGTGGTAACCCTAGGTCCTAGGAGGTGATAACCCTAGGTGGAGAAAAGTCCTAGCTGCGGTTAGGCAAAGGGAAAAACCCTAGGGGGTGGTAACCCTAGGTCATAGGGGGTGGTAACCCTAGGTCATAGGGGGTGGTAACCCTATGCGGAAAGTCTTGGCAGGTCGATGGCTTCAGGCAAAAGTCCTAGGGGGTGGTAACCCTAGGTGGAAAGTCCTGGTGTCGCGAACCAGGTGAAAGACTGGACTAGCCGGGAAGCGGATGTCCAGCAGAAAGTCCGGAAGTATCGAGTGCTGAGCAAAAGTCCAGTCGATCTGGAGGATCGCACTGGCAGCAGGTAAATCTCCTGAGTGGAGTAGGTGAGGACGCGTTCCCCGTAGAGGGAACAGTAGGCGTTGGGTCGACCTAGGGTTTCCGGTAGGAAATCCGAAGTCAGACCTGGACAGTCCGGAGACTGTCATAATTTCATATTCACACTATTATTTTGTATTAACTTTGTGTTGCAGGTATTTTTGGATTAACATACTTGCAGGTACCAAAAACACAAAGAAGAACTCGGATGAACAGTGTCTGAGGCGCCTCCATGAGGCTTGGAGGCGCCTCGGGTTCAAAATCCTGAGCTGGCACGAGGAGGAGGCTTAAGGCGCCTTGGAGGGGTTTTAAGGCGCCTTACACAGCTTGGAGGCGCCTTGAATGGGTTTAAGGCACCTTCAGGTCGCGACAGTCAAAGGATTATCCCAACGAGCAGAACGGGATAAAATTCAGGCTTAAGGCGCCTTGAAAGGGTTTAAGGCGCCTTGAACACTGTTTATAAAGGGGGGTCGACCAGCAGCTCAAAACAACAAGTTCCAAGTCTTCTTTACTCAACGTGCTGCTCCGAAAGACTTCCGGAAGTGCTGCTACACGTCTACGACGACCCAGAGCTCCAAGATTCCTCTTTTTCGTCGTCGGTATAGATTTCTGTTATCGCATCTCTTGTAATACTTAGTCTGTAATAATCGAGCTTATAGTTGTTGCCCACCGGAAGCGATCAAGGATAGCGGGCCTTCGAGTAGGAGTCACCTTAGGCTCCGAACGAAGTAAATTCCTCTGTGTTTGTGTGTTTGCCTTTTTATTCCGCTGCGTCTTAATTACTCGAGTGTTTTACAAATCGAACGATTTAGCCATGAGTGCTATTCACCCCCCCCCTTCTAGCACGTCTCGATCCAACATGATGGGTCTATGATATTTTTTCTTATTTATGTGGATGACATCCTGATAACCGGTAATGATCACAAGGGCATCATAACTTTATTAAGTATTCTCAATCAAGAATTTCCTACCCGAGATTTGGGCATTGCTCGTTTTTTTCTTGGTATTGAGCTTATTCCACATGAGGATGGCTATCTTCTCTCTCAGAGTAAATACATTACTGGACTTCTTCAAAGAGCCAAAATGGATGGAGCACGTCCGGTCTCTACACCAATTGCTATAAATAACTCTCCATCTTCATCCTCTCCTGCTCTGTCTGATCCACAGATTTATCGAAGCATTCTTGGAGCCTTACAATATGTCACTATCACACGCCCTGATATTACTTTTGCAGTAAATCGTGCTTGTCAATTCATGCATGCTCCAACTGAACAAAATTGGGATAATGTAAAAAGAATACTTCGCTATCTCAAAGGTACTATTCTACATGGTCTTCTTTTATATCGTCAATCGTCTCGAGATTTACATGCCTATAGTGATGCGGATTGGGCAAGTTCTCCTGAAGATAGACGCTCTACTAGTGGATATGCAATATTTCTTGGACGAAATCTTATCTCATGGAATTCGAAGAAGCAACCTACAGTATCTCGTTCAAGTACTGAGGCATAATATAAAGCTATAGCAAATACAACGTCTGAAATTATTTGGCTTCAATCACTTCTCTCTGAACTTCATCTTGCATCAAATATTGCACCAAAAATTTGGTGCGACAATATTAGAGCAACATATCTCACAGCAAATCCAATCTTTCATGCTCGTACAAAATATGTGGAGATTGATTTTCATTTTGTTCGTGGACGTGTGGCAACTCAACAATTATCCGTCTCTTATATCTCTGCTGAGGATCAAATTGCTGATATCTTTACTAAGCTATTATCCAGACAACATTTCAACAAGTTAGCAAGCAAACTCAACGTCAAAGATCTCCCGTTAAGTTTGTCGGGGGGTAAAAGAGATAAACGAGAATTACCATAATTGACCGGATCAAATCATCAAATCAAATCAAATTAGTTTTAGGATTATTCTAATAATTCTGTTATAATTATTAGAATAATTCTTAGAATAATTTTTTAGAATTATTCTGTTATTTATTAATTGGTTAATTGACCGAGTATTTGTTTATATATTGTATAGTTTTGAGGGCAAGTATCAACAAAAACAATAAAATTAATTATTACTCTCCTATTTTATCTTCTTTCTATTCTTCTTTTAACAGGTGGGTGGTGGGCGGCCGAAGGCGAGGAGGCGGGGAGACCAATGGGTGGCGACCGGTCGACCAGAGGCGAGGAGGCGAGGCTGGCACGATTGACACACGACGACAAGAGAGGAGAACAAGGATGGTTAAAAAAAATATAAAAAATTAAATTCTGTGGGTCGCGGACGAATCCGCAGGCCCAGGTCCATATTATAACAAATTTGTATATGAGGAATGATATGCTACGGACCATTATTTACTGATTGCTGCGGACTATCTCGGTCATTTTTTTTAATTTTTAAATATAAGTTTTTATCTGTTATGTTTCTTCGTTCTCGCCGAAGCTGCTCGCCATGCTCATTGCGCCTCCTCACTCGCCGACCATCCGACCACCGCCGGCGGCCTCCGGGCGCCTGGACCCATCCCAACTATAGCATGCAGGGAAGGTGAACTCTAGGGGGATAGGTGCTACTCTCGCCGATCGCTGAATCCGGTCAAAATCATGTCGAAGCTTGATGCGGCCGGAATCTGGCGCGATTGTGGCATGAATATGGTTGCTGCCAGAACCCGGTCGATTCGTGGACGGATTACAACCAGAATCCGACCGAAATCCAACCACCACGCTGGTGACTGGCGTGTGAACTGTATATCTCGACGAAGCTTAATCGCGGCCGGAATCCGACGCCATCTGTTGGTTGGTCCAACGAAAATCATACCGGTTCCACTGTACAAAAATTTTATACAAGTGTCGAACCTTTCCTAACAACATATTGTGTACTTTAGAAATTAAATTATGAATCACAAACGGAACTTAACATTATTGATTCCAAATTTAACTTATCTGTTCTTAATGGTTTAGACTTGGATCGCAAACGATGCTTAACATTATTGATCCAAATCCACCTACGTTATAAATTCAACTAAATATTAATTTCAGAAATTGACTTCCAGGATAAACATGGCGAGGCACTAGGCCTTCTTGGATATGGGAGCAACCACCACTTCCTAGACAAAACCTTTTAATGAAATCTAATATTTAATTTTCTTATATAACTCTAGGTTTAACCAAAAAGAACAATCGAATCACAAATTCAAAAAATAAAAAAAAAACATAAACTCGAATCATAAATTCGAAACCTAGAATTATATGCCTCTTGTGTTTGGAATTCATACAAAAAAACTAGTATGATGCAGAAAACAATTACTAGTTATACCTTTCTTTGTAAGCAATAACCTCTTAATCTTCTACCGTATTCCTCTTCTTATCTCGGACGTTGTGTGGGCAACGATCTACCGAGATGAAAGCCACCCAAGCCCTTCTTTCTTCTTCACCAAGTTTCGGCCACCAAAACTCCTCCAAGGATGTAGAGGTTCGACCAACACCACCAAGCTCCAAAGGATGCAAGAAACTCCTTCCTCTTCTTCTTCTGCAAGTAGGATCCGACCACCACAAGAGTCTCCTTGAGAGTGATGAGGTTCGGCCACCAAAAGAAAGAGAAGAAGAGAAGAGGATGGCCAGCCACACCAAGGAAGAAAAGAGAAAAAAATAGAATAGAGTTGTTTTCCATGAAAGCACTCCTACCTCCTCTTTTATAATCCTTGGTCTTAGCAAATAAGGAAAAATTAAATAAAACCTTCCTTATTATCTTTGCCATGAAAAGGAAAATTTAATTGATTAAAATCAATTTTCTTTTCTTAAATATCATGGACGACCACCTCATTGTTCCAAGCAAGGAAAGTTTTAACACAAAATTAAAACTTCCTAATTTGTTTCCAAAAATTTTAAAATAAAAATTTCTCTAATAATTTTTCCTTTCATGGTTGGTTATAAAAGAAATTTTATAAATTAAAATCTCTCTATTAAAACATGTGGATGATTTCCAAAAAGAAAAGTTATCTTTTAAAATTAAAATCTTCCTCAAAATCTACAAATACGGAAAGATATCAAATCTTTTCTTAATCTTTTGTAGAAATTTATAAAAGGAAATATATAATTTTAAAACTCTCTTTTTAAAACATGAACATTGTTACAAAAAAGGATAGTTCTATCAAAATTTAAAATCTTCCTTTTAACCACAAATAAGGAAAGATATCAAATCTTTCACTTAATCTTTTGTAGAAAACTATAAAAGGACAGATTTAAATTTTAAACTCTCTCTTTTAAAACCATGATATCCACATAAGAAAAGATTTTAAAAAATTAAAATCCTTTTAATATGATGTGGCCGGCCACACTAAGCTTGAGTTCAAGCTAGGGCCGGCCACACCACTTAACTCATCCTCTTTACTTGGCCGACCCAAGCTTGAGTTCCAAGCTTGTTTGGTCGGCCCCTTTAGGATGGGTATAATGGTGGGTAAGAAGTGGGTTTATGGTGGGTATAAATCTCTATATACAAGAGGCTACGATAGAGACCGAGAGGAGAAATTGGTTTTGGTCTCCCAATGAAATTAAGCTTCCCGTGTTCACCCTGAACACCCAACTTAATTTCATCAATAATAATTCATATCACTAAAGAATTATTATTGAACTACCGCACCAATCCCAAATTACATTTTGGGCTCCTTCTTATTATGAGTGTGTTAGTCTCCCTATATTTAAGATGTCGAATGTCCAAGAGTAGTACCACTCAACCTTATCGTCATGTCAGACTAATTCCACCTGCAGGGTTTAACATGACAATCCTTATGAGCTCCTCTTGGGGGCATTATCAACCTAGATTACTAGGACACAGTTTCCTTCTATAATCAACAATACACACTATAAGTAATATCATTTCCCAGCTTATCGGGCCTATTGATTTATCGAGCTAAATCTCACCCTTTGATGAGTCAAAGAAATAAATACTAAATATATGTTCTTGTTATTATATTAGGATTAAGAGCACACACTTCCATAAAAACTAAGGTCTTGTTGTTTTATAAGTCAGTATAAAAAGAACTTACCTTAAATGGTCATGCTTAATACACTTAGAGTGTACTAGTGTAATTTATTAGCCAAGATAAACTAATACCTAATTACACTACAATTATTCCAATGGTTTGTTCCTTTCCATCTTAGTTGCGAGCTACTGTTTATAATTTATAAAGAACTGATAACATGATCTTCTGTATGTGACACCACACACCATGTTATCTTCAATATAAATTAATTGAACAACTATACTTAGTATAAATGTAGACATTTTGACCAATATGATTCTTTATTTCAAAACAAATGTTTACAAAAGCTAGGCTTTTAGTATACACTCTAACAATCTTGCACTTATACTAAAAGACTAAGCTGCCATATCTGCTGCCATACATTTGATTCCCATCCCCTCCATATGTCGATTAAAAGCTTTCGCTGGAAGGGCCTTAGTGAAAGGATCTGCCAGGTTATCTGCTGATACTATCTTGGAGACGATAACTTCTCCTCACTTTACAATGTCTCGTATCAGGTGGTACTTGCACTCTATATGTTTACTTGCCTTATGGGCTCGTGGGTCCTTCGAGTTTGCAACTGCACCGCTATTATCACAATAAATTGTGATGATTTTGGGCAAACCAGGAATCACATCTAAGTCCATTAGGAAGTTCCTAAGCCATACAACTTCTTTGGCTGCCTCAGAGGCTACCACATACTCAACTTCCATGGTTGAGTCTGAAACGCATTTCTGCTTAACACTCCTCCATGCAATGGCTCCACCTCCTAAAGTAAACACATAGCCTGACGTAGACTTACTATTGTCCCTATCTGATTGGAAATCCGAATCCGTGTAACCCACAGGGAGCAAATCATCTGCTTGGTAAACTAGCATATAATCTCTAGTCCTTCTCACATACTTTAATATATGCTTTACAACAGTCCAATGTCTTTGTCCAGGGTTACTTTGATATCTGCTAACCATGTCCACGGCAAAACAGATATCCGATCTCGTATACAGCATTGCATACATTAGGCTTCTGACAGCCGAAGCATAAGGAACTGCCTTCATGTCTTCTATCTCCTTTGATGTCTTCGGAGACATCTCTTTAGATAAAGCTACTTCATGCCTAAAAGGTAAGAAACCTTTTTTGGAGTTTTGCGTGCTAAAATGAGCAGGGATTGTATTTATATATGAAGCTTAAGATAGGCACAACATCCTTTTCTTGCGATCCCTTATGACTTTGATCACAAGAATGTGCACACATTCTCCTAAGTCTTTCATATCAAATTGTTTGGACAACCATACCCTTACGTCAGATAACACTTTGACATTGTTGCCAATTAACAAAATGTCATCTACGTATAGTACAAGAAATACCACCATGTTTCTGTTACACTTCTTGTATACACAAGACTCATCTGGATACTGAATAAATCCATATGACTGGATTACTTCATTAAACTGGATGATCCAAGATCTTGAAGCTTGCTTCAGTCCATAAATGGACCGATTGAGCTTCCACACTAGATGCTCTTTGCCTTTTTCAATGAACCCCTCTGGTTGCTTCATATGGATATTTTCTTCAAGACTTCCGTTAAGGAAAGCTGTCTTGACATCCATTTGCCAAACCTCATAATCCATATGAGCGGCAATAGATAAGAGTATCCAGATAGACTTAAGCATGACTACTGGTGAAAAAGTTTCCTCATAATTGATTCCCTCTTTCTGAGTGTACCCTTTCGCAACAAGCCTTGCTTTGAAGGTTTCTACCTTCTTGTCTGTCCCTCTTTTCCTTTTGTAGATCCACTTGCACCCAATGACTTTTACACCATTTGGTGGTTCTACAAGCTCCCAGACTTTATTAGAATACATAGATTCTATTTCAGAATTCATCGTCTTTTGCCAAGATACTGCATCTTTATCTTAGAGTGCTTCATCATATGTCCGGGGATCAGGTTCATGTTTACCCGGATCAAGTCCGAAGACTCTCCTAAAAACATGAATCTCTTAGGTTGCCTCACAACCCTCCCACTATGACGAGGCACTGTCTGTAACTGTGCATCATTTGTAACACGTGTTGCAGTTTCTTGTGGTACTTCATCTTGTACTGGTGGTATTAAAGTAGACGTATCCTCTGCAATTTCTTCTAGAACAATTTCACTCATGGGATTATAGTTCATTACATAATCTTCTTCTAAAAATTGAGCATTAGTGCTAACAATGATCTTCTGATTTTTAGGATTATAAAACAAACCACCTTTCGTTTCCTTTAGGATATCCCACAAATAGACAAACTTCTATACGTGATTCCAACTTGTCAGTATCTCCTTTCAGCACATGTGCTGGACTACCCCATATCCGGATATGACTCAGACTAGGCTTACGCTCATTCCATAATTTCATGGGAGTAGAAGGAACTATTTTAGAAGGTACCATATTCAGAATGTACACTGCTGTTTCCAAAGCATATCCCCAAAATAAATTTGGTAATTCTGAATAACTCATTATCGATCTAACCATTTCCATAAGAGTCTTATTCTTTCTTTCTGCGAAACCATTCTGTTGGGGTGTACCAGGTGCACACAATTGGGATTGGATCCGACTTCTGATAAGTAATCCCTAAACTCTCCAAAGAGGTATTCGCCACCACAGTCAGACCGTAGTGTCTTGATACTTTTACCATGACGTTTCTCCACATCAGTCCTATATTCTTTGAACTTATCAAAGCGTTCAAACTTGCGGCGCATCAAGTAAATGTATTCGTATACTAAATAATCGTCTATGAAATAGACAAAATATTCATAACCACCTTTTACCTGGATAGACATAGGACCACACAAATTAGAATGAACCAGTTCTAACACATCTTTAGCTCTATACCTCTTGGCCTTAAAAGGTCTCTTGGTCATTTTACCTTCCAAACAGGATTCACATGTTGGAAAATTTTTCAACACTAATGAACCCAAGAGTCCATCGGCTATAAGCCTTCGAATCCTACTTAAGTTAATATGACCAAGCTTTAGATGCCAAATATATGTTTGGTTTATCTCCGAAGGTTCCTTTCTCTTATTTCAATTAGAAGATGTGTTATTAATTTTCATTTGTTGCTTTGTAGGAGAAATTGGATTTAAAGTATATAAATTGTCAACCAATGCACCAGAACAGATAATAACTCTATTTCTCTTTATAACCACATTGTTATTAAAAGAAATAGAACATCCATCCAAATACAGTTTAGAAACTGAAATTAAATTCTTTCTGAAATTGGGTACATAAACACAATTTCTTAAAACCAAACTTTTATTTTTATCAAAAGATAAGTAGACATCTCCCACTGCAACAGCCGCCACATTTGTAGCATTGCCCATGTAGACTGTTATTTCTCCTTCAAATAGTCGTCGGGTTTCTTGGAACCCCTATAAAGAGTTGCAGACATGATCAGTGGCTCCCGTATCTATACACCAGGTGTTGGTAGATAACACCGCTAAACATGTTTCAACTACTAGAGAATGAGATATACCTTTATTGTTCTCTTTCCTACGAGGACAATCTGCCTTCTAATGTCCTACTGCTTGCAGATGAAGCACTTGCCTTTCGGCTTCTTCATTCCTGCTTTTGGTCTTGTACTTAGAGGTTTATTCACCTTCTTTGTTGAGATAGCCTATTTCTTCTTCTTCTTGCCTTTCGACTTAGAAGTAGAACCATTTTCAGCATAGTGAATCTGAGAATTGTGACGAAATATACCTTATGCTGCCTGTAGTTCTGTCAGAAGTTCCGTCAATGTATACTCCCTTTTGTTCATGTTATAGTTCAGGTGGAACTGCTCAAAACTTTTGGCAGAGTTTGAAGAATAATATCGACCTGAGTTTCCCCATCGATTTCTCCTCCAAGGATCTGTATTTCGTTCAGATAAACCATCATTTTGAGGATATAATCCCTTACGGGTGCCCCCTCCGACATGGTGGCTGTCGTTAACTCTCTCATTGTCTCTTGCCTATCAGTCCGACTCTAGTGTCCGAAGAGTTCTTTGAAATTGTTCATTATATCATAAGTCGTTGGTAAGTCCTAAAGCTGATGTTGCAATACATTTGACATCGACGCCAAAATGTAACACCGTGCCATCTCATCTGCCTTTACCCATTTCTTATGATACTCAATCTCCTCTACACTAGAATCACTATTAGGTGCATTAGGGCAGACCTCTGTCAGTACAAACTTATAGCTTTCAGCAGTTAGGACAATATCCAGGTTTCTTTTCCAATCTATGCAGTTTGGACCGGTAAATTTGTTCTCTTTCAGTATAATAGCTAGTGGGTTGAAAGACATCTTAAGAATCACAAAAAATCTTTGGTCAAGACTCTAAATTTAAAATAATATTGATTCCTCAAACAATACTATTTAAATTTACCAATACCTCTAAACACCGGGAATATTGCAGTGTGGACATATACAAATTCAACATTTGTAAGAGGAGGTTTTACCCATTAATTTTATTATCTTGTCATCCTAACTTTATGACAAATAAAATTAATAGTTGGTTTTCCTTTGGTCACACAAAACAATAGTAGTGACTCCGTTGGGGAGGATACTATTGAATACGTCTAAGTGTATACCATTACTTGATACTTAGTCCATTAAATAGGATGTGCCCCTTCAGTTGGAGAAGATCACACGCTCCTAAATAATTTCCTATAACCATCCATAAAGGAAATTTGATCTAGTGATCCGCAACAAACCCATCCATTGTGGAGGGAGGCACCAGAGCCAACACGCAAGCTTGTTGCATCACTTACAAACCAGTAATGGAGACCATGAAATTTATTTAAAAATTCCTCTCCCACTTAGTTATTTAAGGTGAGGAATTTTAACATATGCTAGCATACATCACATGCACACACACACATCACAGTAAATAAAAGCAATAAATATGAAAATTAATTTTTCAACTATTATGGCCTTTTCCATCACTGTCCTTCGCGTGCTGCCAGCCCTAGGGTTCATGTCGTCGGGTCCATCAAGCTTCCTTTTCCGCTGCGCCTCTGGTCCTTCAATAGCACCACGCATCGCAAGGATACAATCCGCGACAGAAAATAAAATTTTACATACATCGATCCTATATTCCACAAGAGAATGTACATCAAGTTTAGATCGAACATAAATGTAAAATCCTAGGGCTAATATAGCTCCTGCTATATTAATTAAATACAATCATGCACACACAAAAGAATGCCCTTGACATGTCCAAGGGTTCAATCACACACAATAACCATAAGCCATAATAGTTAGAGCCTGCAACCACAGAGTTAGCACATCTTACTATTATCCTACCTAAATTATGTATGACATGTGCATAATTAAACTGAAAACCAAACACACAGAGGCAAACCCTAGCTCTGATACCAATTGTTGGTTGGTCCTAGGAAGATCGTACCGGTTCCACTGTATAAAAATTTTATACAAGTGGCGAACCTTTCCTAACAACCTATTGTGTTCTTTAGAAATTAAATTAGGAATCGCAAACGGAACTTAACATTATTGATTCCAAATTTAACTTATCTGTTTTTAATGGTTTAGACTTGAATCGCAAACGATGCTTAACATTATTGATCCAAATCCACCTATGTTATAAATTTAATTAAATATTAATTTTAGAAATCGGCTTCTAGGTTAAACATGGTGAGGCACAAGGCCTTCTTGGATATGGGAGCAACCACCACTTCCTAGAGAAAGCCTTTTAATGAAATCTAATATTTAATTTTCTTATATAGCTCTAGGTTTAACCAAAAAGAACAATCAAATCACAAATTCGAAAAACAAAAAAAAATACAAACTCGAATCATAAATTCGAAACCTAGAATTATATGCATCTTGTGTTTGGAATTCATACAAAGAAAAACTAGTATGATGCGGAAAATAATTACTAGTTATATCTTTCTTTGTAAGCAATAACCTCTTATTCTTCTACCGTATTCCTCTTCTTATCTCGGACATTGTGTGGGCAACGATCTACCGAGATGAGAACCACCCAAGCCCTTCTTTCTTCTTCACCAAGTTCCGACCACCAAAACTCCTGCAAGGATGTAGAGGTTAGGCCACCACCACCAAGCTCCAAGGGATGCAAGAAACTCCTTCCTCTTATTCTTCTCCAAGTAGGATCCGACCACCACAAAGAGTCTCCTTGAGAGTGATGAGGTTCGGCCACCAAAAGGAAGAGAAGAAGAGAAGATGATGGCTGGACACACCAAGGAAGAAAAGAGAGAAAAATAGAATAGAGTTGTTTTCCATGAAAGCACCCCCTACCTCCTCTTTTATAATTCTTGGTCTTGGCAAATAAGGAAAAATTAAATAAAACTTTCCTTATTATCTTTTCCATGAATAGAAAATTTTAATTGATTAAAATCAATTTCCTTGTCTTAAATATCATGGTCGGCCACCTCATTGCTCCAAGCAAGGAAATTTTTAACACAAAATTAAAACTTCCTAATTTGTTTCCAAAAATTTTAAAATAAAAATTTCTCTAATAATTTTTCCCTTCATGGTTGGTTATAAAAGAAATTTTATAAATTAACATCTTTCTATTAAAACATGTGGATGATTTCCAAAAAGGAAAGTTATCTTTTAAAATTAAAATCTTCCTCTCAATCTACAAATAAGGAAAGATATCAAATCTTTTCTTAATCTTTTGTAGAAACTTATAAAAGGAAATATATAATTTTAAAACTCTCTTTTTAAAACATGAACATGGTTACAAAAAAGGAAAGTTCTATCAAAAATTAAAATATTCCTTTTGACTACAAATAAGGAAAGATATCAAATCTTTCACTTAATCTTTTGTGGAAAAATATAAAAGGAAATATTTAAATTTAAAACTCTCTCTTTTAAAACCATGATATCCACATAAGAAAAGATTTTAAAAAATTAAAATCCTTTTAATATGATGTGGTCGCCCACACCAAGCTTGAGTTCAAGCTAGGGCCGGCCACACCACTTAACTCATCCTCTTTACTTGGCCGGCCCAAGCTTGAGTTCCAAGCTTGCTTGGCCGACCCCTTTAGGATGGGTATAAAGGTGGGTAAGAAGTGTGTATGTGGTGAGTATAAATCTCTATATACAAGAGGCTATGATAGGGACCGAGAGGAGGAATTGGTTTTGGTCTCCCGATGAACATTAAGCTTCCCGTGTTCGCCCCGAACACCCAACTTAATTTCATCAATAATAATTCATACCACAAAAGAATTATTATTGAACTACCGCACTAATCCCAAATTATATTTTGGGCTCCTTCTTATTATGAGTGTGTTAGTCTCCCTGTGTTTAGGATATCGAATGCCCACTAATTAAATGAGTTACTGACAACTCTCTTTAATTAATATCTTAGTCCAAGAGTAGTACCACTCAACCTTATCGTCATGTCGGACTAAGTCCACCTGCAGGGTTTAACATGACAATCCTTATGAGCTCCTCTTGGGGACATTATCAAGCTATATTACTAGGACACAGTTTTCTTCTATAATCAACAACACACACTATAAGTAATATCATTTCCCAACTTATCGGGCCTATTGATTTATCGAGCTAAATCTCACCCTTTGATGAGTCAAAGAAATAAATATTAAATATATGTGCTTGTTATTATATTAGGATTAAGAGCACACACTTCCATAATAACTAAGGTCTTGTTCTTTTATTAAGTCAGTATAAAAAGAACTTACCTTAAATGGTCCTGCTTAATATACTTAGAGTATACTAGTGTAATTTATTAGCCAAGATAAACTAATACCTAATTACACTACAACTATTCTAATGGTTTGTTCCTTTCCATCTTAGTTGCGAGCTATTGTTTATAATTTATAAAAAACCGATAACATGATCTTCTGTGTGTGACATCACACACCATGTTATCTATAATATAAATTAATTGAACAACTACACTTAGCATAAATGTAGACATTTTGACCAATGTGATTCTTTATTTCAAAACAAATGTTTACAAAAGCTATGCTTTTAGTATACACTCTAACACCATCGCGGTCGGAATCCAGTGGCTACCAGACCCCAGCCGGTTTGTGGCTGGATTTCAACCGGAATCCGACCGAAATTTGGTCGCGCTCTAGACACCACACTAGCGACCACGATCAAGGTCGGATTTCGACTGTGATTCTGGCTGCCGGCGATGGTCGGCGGGTGGTGGGCGACCGCAGGCGAGGAGGCGGGACGACCGGTGGGTGGCGACCGGTGGGTGGCGACTGGCCGGCCAGAGGCGAGGAGGCGAGGAGGTGAGGCTTGCACGATTGGTACCCAATGATACGAGAGGAGAATGAGGATGGTTAAAAAAATATAAAAAAATCAAATTCTGTGGGTTGCGGACGAATCCGCAGGCCCAGGTCACATATATATATATATATATATATATATATATATATATATATTGTTATAACTCGCGACTTCTTTTACGCGTCTGTGCGCAACGATGAACGTGGCAGATACACGTGGTTTTTTTTATTTTTCAAAATCTAAAATTTTGTCAGCCGCGTCATTTTTTTTCCCTTTTATATTTTTAAACCTATCTTCCCCTTTCCAAAGCCAGCATTCCTCTCTCGTCATCCTCCGAAGCAAGCTAGGTGCGAAGCCCCTTCCTCTTTTGTTGTGACGTCGTTCTCGCTCTCCCATCCTCGCTCGCCTCATCGTTCCTTGGCGTCCCTCGGTCGCCGATCCTCCCTTGGTCACCGATCCTCCCTCTGTACCTAATTTTCCTCACTATTCAGAACCGTCGAGAGTAGCCAGCAAATTAGGTTTTTTTCTCGACGCCTTCCTTCTGCTGTCACCGTCTTTTTACCGTTGTCCGTAATATATAAGCCGACGCCGTCCGTGATATACAAGCACCTGAAGCTGCAACACCTAAAGGTGGAGAAGACAATAGCCTCCCAGAACTAGTATTTGGAGATATATTTGAAAAGGTTGTTGAAGAGATACAAGCTCCGCAGATTTCACATTTGAGCAGGCTATTGATGTATTAATCTTGACGAGGTAAACTTTTTTATATATTTCATTTCATTTTTAGAAGCTTTAATTAAATGTTGCAATGATGAAGGGTTTTTTTTATCTATTGATGTTTATCTCTATCGCTTTCGATGACTTCCAATGATTTTGAATTTTGATTGTAAATTGTAAATTGCCACCAACTTCTTGATTGCATCTCTAAGTTCCACTTTGATCTTGTTCTTGAAGCAGTTTTGTTTCTAATCTATTGGCATCTGCACTACTGTTTGTGAGAAGCTTAGAATTCAATTACAAAAATTTCATAGTTGAGAATTCATCTGCACTTCTGTTTGCTTCTGAACCTCTGCCAGCGGCCATCGACACAGTGTGCATATTCAAGAGGAGGCTAAAAAAGCAGTCACACGATGAATTAGAGTCCTCACTTACATCCTCCTCCAGAGTATGATCTGTCCATTCTTGATTAGGATAGGAATGCAAGGAACTAAATCTTATGAAAAATGACAGTTAACATCCACAACAACTTCAATACACCACTTGCAACAACTCAAATAAAATAACTTAGATAAAATTATTGTTTCAACACAGTCATATGTTTGAAGTTCAACACAAATCATTACTTCAAGTTCAACACACTACTAACAATTTAGATAAAAGAATTTAGATAAAACAACTTAAACAAAATTATCGCTTTAATTTCGATACACTACTTGCAACCGCTCAAATAAAAATTCAACTCATATAACAACTTAGAAAGACAAATACAATGTTCATGTTGGAGGAAAGATGGTGAGTGATAGATGAATACAAGATGACAGAAGAAGCAGAGGTGATGAAAAGAGGTACAGATGTACAGAGGTATTCGATACACTAATTTGCCGGTTGCTCTCGACGATTCTGAACGGTCAGGAAAAGAGGTACAAAGGTAGGATCGGCGACCGAGGGATGCCAAGGAACGATGAGGCGAGCGAGGATGGGAGATCGAGAACGGCGTCACAACGAAAGAGGAAGGGGCTTTGCACCTAGCTTGCTTGGGAGGATGACGAGAGAGGAATGCTGGCTTTGGAAAGGGGAAGATAGGTTTTAAAATATAAAAGGAAAAAAAATGACGCGGCTGATAAAATTTTAGATTTTGAAAAAAAAATAAATCCACGTGTATCTACCACGTTCGTCATCGCGCACAGACGCATAGAAGACGTCACGCGTTATAACAGTACTATATATATATATATATATATACACACACGCTCCGTGACCGTTCCGTGAAATAATATTGGAATTGAAACGGTAGAATCCGCGACGATTACTGCGACCGTTCCGATGAACCATGGTCAACCTTGTTTCGATGAACATAAGTTCTAGGAAGAAAACGCCAAGAACTCAGAGAGAGCTCCTGTTGTAAATATATTTAAAGCAATATAAACAGCAGTATTATATTGACACAAAAATAGCATGCAATAGACAGATAAATAAGGTAGTCGGGTTTAGAATATAGTTATCCGGTTGAAGCGTCGGCACGCCGACTGTCCTTAGAGAATTTATTGCCGCCTCACGGTGCAAAGGCTCCCCGGCAAAATTCCCCCAAGATCCGACAACCGCTCGTCTTGTCCGTAGGTGCACTCCAAAACGGACGCGACACTCGGACCCAACCTCAGATCGCCGAAAGACCAAGCCTCAGGACACAACAAAGGCGCAGAAAAACTCGAACTCGAAAAGAAAAACAGAGGAGGTGCTGTGCAGAATGTATCGCATAGAGAAGGGAGAAGAAGGAAGATTGAGTGAAGAATAGAGGCACTGCTTGTCCCCTTTTATTCACTCTGAGGAGGTACGAAGCACTGCTTCGCTAGCGAGGAAACACATCCGCGTCTCCTCACTCGCGGTGTCGCGTCCGCGTCTCCTCTCGCGCGGTGTTGCGTCCGTTCCTTACGCGGAACAAAAACCAAACTCTGGTTTGGTTCGAACCAACCGAACAAGAAACCAATCTGGCTTGGTTCAGACTGAACCAAACTAGCAAAAACAGACCGGGCCGCCCGTGAGCGCAAGGCCCACGGGCTGGGGATTTGCACCCCCCTGCGCGCGTTAATCGCGTACGTGACGTCCAATTTATGGATTTCCAGCTCGAACCCCCCAAATCCACTCGATTTGGGCTTGGCCCGCGCATGCGTGTAGGTCCCCTTATCATTGCTAAGTAAGGATGGAAGGGCTTCCTATATAAGCCCTTCCAAGCTTCTCCACTTAGCAATGTGGGACTAAAAACACTACCAAAAAATGCTTTGAATTTAATACAAAATTCAACAATCCCCCACAAATTCAAATCATTTCGGTTTAAAAGATAAAATATGTCCTGAGGCTAGGTTGCAATGAGCTTTTAGTGAAAATACCTTCTGGTTTGAATTTTCACCTGAGTACACCAATCTTATTCACATAGGTTTGAAGTGAACTAGGTCTTGAACTTAAACCTTTTTTATATGTGAAGTCAATTGGTAACAACTCATCATGGGCGACGATTGAATCCTTCTGGGTTGGTGCATTACGACCATGCCACCGAATCTTGTTTCATAAGTGCTAAGGGGAGTTGCCTAGACTCCCCACACTGCGGCCACACAGTTACAATTACATAGGTGAGTTCTCCAAGGATGTACTGCAAGCATCCTGTCATTAAGACCTTGAACTCATTAAGAGCTCCTAAGCTCATCCTTACTAGCAGTCAAGCATCTATCCAGGGAAGAGACTATGAGATTGCATCTCAATCAATTTGATGCTTATGTTTCACCCTTATAGCTTGTTTGTACCACATTGAACCTACTTTTTGGGATCTCCAATCAGATAGGTTGGGTTGCCACTATAGATGAAACCAGGACAGGCCTCAGTCCCATTCCCTTACTGGATCTCTTGATTTTCTCAGAATCAAGTCCTTTAGTGAGTGGGTCAGCAATATTGTCTTTTGAACTTACAAAGTCCAATGACACCACTCCAAGAGACACTAGCTCACGAATAGACTTTAATCTTATTCGTACATGTCTCTTCTGTTTCTGGTTATACTTGGAGCTTCTAATCTGAGCTATTGTTGTTTGATTATCACAGTGTACTGAAATAGAAGGTATTGACTTCATCATCAAGGGAATTTCAGAAAGAAGACCCTTAAGCCAATCAGCTTCAGTTACTGTGGTATCCAAAGCACACAATTCTGCCTCAGATGTAGACCGGGTTATAATCGTCTGTTTAACAGACCTCCAAGCAACTGCACCGCCTCCAAGTGTAAAGACATAACCAGTAACGCCTTTACACTCAGCAGTGTCAGCTATCCAACTAGCATCACTATATCCCTCCAGGACTGCAGGGAATCTCCCGTACCACAAGCCCAAGGATATAGTGCCTTTCAGATATCCGAGTACTCTGTCTAATGCATCCCAATGCATTCTGTCCGGACAGCTGGTAAACCTGCTCAATTTCGATATAGCAAAAGAAATATCAGGTCTAGAACAATTAGCTAAATACATTAGACTACCTATTATTTGTGAGTATCTTAATTGAGACACTGCCACACCACTCTTATTCTTGTGGAGAGTTTTTGAAGGGTCATATGGTGTGACAACAAATTTAACTTGGCTATAGCCATATTTCTCTAATACTCTCTCAACATAGAGTGACTGAGAAATTGCTATTCCATCAGTTGATCGAGTCAACTTCAGCCCTAAGATCATATCAGCACAACCCATATCCTTCATATCAAACTTACCACTTAAGAGAGTCTTAGTCTCATTTATAATAGAAAGGTTAGTTCCAAACAGTAGAATATCATCTACATATAAGCATAGGATAATACAATTATCACCTTTCATTTTAGCATATACACATTTATCAGAGTTATTCACTTCAAAGCCAAATGATAGCATAGCTCTATCAAATTTTTCGTGCCACTGCTTTGGGGCTTGCTTCAAACCATAAAGAGATTTGACTAACCTATAAACTTTGTTCTCATTTCCAGAAACTACATATCCCTCAGGTTGATCCATATATATCTCTTCTTCAAGATCTCCATTAAGGAATGCCGTTTTAACATCCATTTGATGGATCTCAAGATGATATATGGACGCCAATGCTATTAATACTCGGATTATAGTAATTCTTGTAACAGGAGAATAAGTGTCAAAATAGTCAATCCCTTCTTTCTGTTTGAATCCCTTAGCAACTAGGCGGGCTTTGAATTTATCTACTGACCCATTAGGTTTTAGTTTTCTTTTAAACACCCATTTACATCCTATAGTGTTACACCCAGGAGGTAAATCTACTAACTCCCAAGTAGCATTAGAGATAATAGAGTCCATTTCACTTTTAATGGCCTCTTTCCAGTGCTTAGCTTCAGAAGAAGCCATAGCATCTCTATATGTCACAGGGTCACCTTCTATATTATAGGTGATAAAGTCCTGGCCTAAATCCGTAGACACACGTTGCCTCTTGCTCCTTCTCGGTTCTGTATACTCACTAGATTCATCTAGTCTAGAGTGACTTGAGGAAGGTGTACCCACTACGGATAATGGGACCTCTACAGAAGAAGGCTCATTTCTAGTAGGAATACTAGATTGAGGTGTTTTCGTCTTCATAGGAAATATATCCTCAAAAAATGTAGCATCGCGAAGTTCTACAATAGTATTTGCATCTATTCCAGGAATTTTTGATTTAATAATTAGGAACCTATATGCAATACTATTTTGAGCATAACCCAAGAAGATACCATCTACGGTCTTTGGACCAAGTTTTTTCCTTCTGTGTTCAGGTACTAGTACCTTTGCAAGACACCCCCACACTTTAAGGTATTTCAAACTTGTCCTTCGGCCTTTCCAAAGCTCATATGGGGTTTTATCCCTTGACTTCATTAGGGCTCTATTTAGCACATGGCATGCAGTGTATAGAGCCTCCCCCCACATAAAGTTGGGTAACCCAGAACTGCCTAACATGGAATTAATCATATCTTCAAGGGTTCGATTTTTTCGTTCTGCTATACCGTTGGATTGAGGACTATATGAAGCAGTTACCTCATGGATTATACCTGTATCTTGACAAAATTTTTGAAACAGGTTCGAGGTAAATTCTCCACCCCTATCAGACCTTAACCTCTTAATAGTTTTATCGGTTTGATTCTCAGCTTCAGATTTAAAAATCATAAATTTATCTAAAGCTTCATCCTTGGTTTTTAGCAAATAAACATAACAATAACGAGAGTGGTCATCAATGAAGGTAATGAAATACCTTTTATGGTCTCTCGTTATTACACCGTTAAACTCACAACAGTCAGTATGAATCAATTCTAAAGTATCAGAATTTCTATCAACTGATTTGAAGGGTTTACGGGTTTGTTTATATTGCACACAAATTTCATATTTTTTCTTATCATTTATAGCATGCTTAGGGATCATGTCAAGATTCATCATCCTTTTTACGGTATTAAAATTGACATGTCCTCATCTGTCATGCCACATATCATAAGACTCAATGTTATATGAACAACCAATATTAGAAGT
The DNA here is from genome assembly GCF_018446385.1 of Zingiber officinale. Lineage (NCBI taxonomy): Eukaryota > Viridiplantae > Streptophyta > Magnoliopsida > Zingiberales > Zingiberaceae > Zingiber > Zingiber officinale. The sequence goes on from NC_055990.1 coordinate 74,722,366, forward strand.
TTTATTTAAAGTAGCATTTTCTACATTGAGTTTAAATAAACCTTCATTAAGGTAACCTTTTCCAATAAAGGTTCCTAAATGTAATATTACAACTTTATTACATTTGAAGTTCAACTCATAACCAGCACGAACTAACTTTGATCCGCTAATCAAATTCCGACGGACCGCTGGAACATGATGCACCTCATGCAGTGACAGGACTTTTCCAGAGGTGAACCTCAGGTCAACTTGTCCTATCCCAAACACCCTGGCTGCAGAATGGTTCCCCATGGTCACGGAAGTGCCTTCAATTACCTGATAAGTAAGGAAGGCAGATCGATCAGCACAACAGTGTACATTAGCACCTGTATCAACTAACCATTCATCGGGTTGATAGATCAAGTTTAGTTCGGGTTTGAAGGTAATAAACCTATCGCTGGTGTCGTCACTAGCAGTCACGACATTTACTTGTGCCTTAGTGTTGGACGTATTGCTTTGGTTTTTCTCCTTGTCCTTTCGCTTAGGGCAGAATTTAGCATAATGTCCAACCTGTCCACATGCCCAGCAAGGCTTAGGTTTGGTTCCAGTTTTCTTTTGAACCTTTGGGTTGGGTTTCATCTTGTTTTTCATTTTCTGGTTTTTTAATTTCCTCTTGTCAGATGAGACTACTACATTCGCCTTTGGAATAAAATCCATAGGCATTCTTGTATCATCATTTTTATGTTGCTTCCGATGTTCTTCTTCGATATTTAAGGCAATCATCAAATCTTCGAGAGAGATTTTACCTCTCCGATGTTTAAGAGTCATGCCAAAATCTTCCCAACTCGGAGCCAATTTTTCGATGATAGACAAGACCTGAAATTTTTCGGGTAATGACATATCTCCTTCAGCAAGACCATGAATTTGAACTTGGAATTCATGTGTCTGCTCAATCACAGATTTGCCTTCAACCATTTTGAAGTTCAGGAATTTTGCCACAGTATAATTTTCTAAACCAGAATCTTCGAAGTTGTATTTTTTGTCCAAAGATTTCCACAGCTCTTTAGCTGAAGAGGTTGAGATACATCAAATAGTGCATCTGAGAGGGCAGACAGGATTCTCCCATGGCAGAGATAATCCCTTTGCTTAAACCTCTCTAAGGTAGCACTACGGGCAGGTTCCTCTTCATTAGGTGAAGGAGGGTCTGTTTCTATAACGGAGAATAACCCTAGCGTAGTAAGCCAAAATTTCATCCGTTGTTGCCAATGTCTGAAGTTTTGCCCGTAAAATTTCTCGGGTCTAGCACTAGCCTCATCAGATCCTATTACCCTATCATTCATCATGTCTATAGATGCAGACAAATAAATTCTCTAAGAATGTTGTAAATATATTTAAAGCAATATAAATAACAGTATTATATTGACACAAAAATAGCATGCAATAGACAGATAAATAAAGTAGTCGGGTTTAGAATATAGTTATCCGGTTGAAGCGTCGACACGCCGACTGTCCTTAGAGAATTTATTGCCGCCTCACGGTGCAAAGGCTCCCCGGCAAAATTCCCCCAAGATCCGACAACCGCTCGTCTTGTTCGTAGGTGCACTCCAAAACGGACGCGACACTCGGACCCAACCTCAGATCGCCGAAAGACCAAGCCTCAGGACACAACAAAGGCGCAGAAAAACTCGAACTCGAAAAGAAAAACAGAGGAGGTGCTGTGCAGAATGTATCGCATAGAGAAGGGAGAAGAAGGAAGATTGAGTGAAGTGAAAAATAGAGGCACTGCTTGTCCCCTTTTATTCACTCTGAGGAGGTATGAAGCACTGCTTCGCTAGCTAGGAAATGCGTCCGCGTCTCCTCACGCGCGGTGTCGCGTCCGTTCCTTACGCGGAACAAAAACCAAACTCTGGTTTGGTTCGAACCAACCGAACCGGAAACCAAGGCCGCCCGTGAGCGCAAGGCCCACGGGCTGGGGATTTGCACCCCCCCCCCCTGCGCGCGTTAATCGCGTACGTGACTCCCGGTTTATGGATTTCCGGCTCGAACCCCTCAAATCCACTCGATTTGGGCTTGGCCCGCGCATGCGTGTAGGTCCCCTTATCATTGCTAAGCAAGGATGGAAGGGCTTCCTATATAAGCCCTTCCAAGCTTCTCCACTTAGCAATGTGAAACTAAAAACACTACCAAAAAATACTTTGAATTTAATACAAAATTCAACAGTTCCTTCTAGGTGACATTCATTTTCTTGTTCTTCCATGGTGCTAGGATTTCACAAGCAATACAACTTAAAAACATTTTGGTTCGAAAAGCAAAACATGCTGCTGTAACGTTGATCCTCAGAACACACGCAAACAGAAAACGATGATAATAATTGAAAAGCAAAGAAACAACTATAAATTAAATTTATTTAAATCCAACTAAGGCAAATTCAAAAAACAAACTGTCTAACCACCCTCAGCTTAACAAGTTCAATTATGGTGTGTAAGTCTAACTTACAATTCTAGCTAGAAGATCCTACAGTGTATAAAACAGGAAGAATTGCCATTGTCACAACACTATCAACACAAGAGAACCAAATGATTGATTTTGTTAAAATGCATTAGTTCAGTTAATTGCATATACACTGACCTAAATCTGCTAAATCACTTGATTAGCTCACAAGTCCCCATGAAACAGTACTGTACTAGGGAGACATAATCGTGGAGAGAAAAACAACTCGTCTTAGAATCACCTGCACTCAGCAGCTGTGACATCAGACACCTAGGCCCAAAGATGGATGTGTAACCACAATGACAACCCTCTCCAAATATCTAATCATGGATCCCATTAGGTCCGTTCCAAATACATATTGTCACCACTCACCTTGACAATGAGTCAAAACACTTACTCATATTGTTAGCTTCAATTAATGGACCAATCCTCAAGCCCACATTAAGAATATCATACTCAACTGATTATCCTAGGAAGCCCTTTGTCCACACAATTCTCTCTATGAGACTAAAGTAAGGGGTCAAAAACGTAGATTCATATGAAGGTCAAAAGGTACAAAGAAAGCGTAGCCTTAACCAACTTTAGGTTGCATCTTTTGACATGCGTTCAACAAAATCAAAATCAATATCCATATGGTTAACTATTTGGCGGTGTTAAGAAAGAAAATCAAGCTCAAATGGATAAGTATTACCCCATCTTAAATTCATTCGATTAATTGAAATTTTGGAGACAAGACACACCATTAAAACCCAAACATACAACATTCTCCATCTTGGGTTTGTCTTGATGGAATCCACTTCAAGAGAGATGGAATGTGAATTTTAAGACCCCAAAAGAAATTTAAGTTTATTTATTTTCTTATTGGTCGGCAAGCCCAAATAGAAGACACTTATGCCTTTGAATTACCTGGTAACTATAATTATCATATGCCCAAAAGTTAACAAATTACTCAATTCAGTTGGCAAATTAAGCAATAATCCAATTAATTATGTTGCACTGTCATCTAACATATTCGGTAAGTATTAATTGTAATATTTAACAATTTGGATCATGGAACAGTTATACCTTAAATATTGATTTTATTAAATATTCTTCGACAAGTGTCGAGATTAAACATTTTGATCTGAATATATATTTCACGACCTTAGGGTGAATGAACATATGGTCAATGTCTTGAGTTACATGGTGAGGCCACATGTAACGGGTTGACTATACTCTGCCTCGACATCCATTACATTACAATCAGATGTCACAAGTGTTAAACAACTTACACCACATTATCCCCTTTCTTGCAGGTCATATATCCAAATTTACTTTCGAGGTTATCTAAACATATATGAGGGGTTTATGGTCAAAATCCCCATGGAACATGATACATCAATTCTCAATTTCCTAGAATAGTATAAGCACACGCTCCTTGTAACGCCCACCCTTCTTACCCAACCAAAGGTGGCGCTACGTTCTTATACTACTTACGTACATGCTTTAGTTATAACAGCGGAAGAATAAAACTTTAAAGAATTTAATTTATTAAGCATGATATCACATATTCTGATTTGTTCAAATGTGCATATATTGATCATATAACTAAAAATATTAATTTGTCCGAATCGTTCTTGCCGAGCCACCACCACACACATCACTATCTACTCCTCCTGCTGCTCCGTTGTACATCCAGCTTTCTCTTTATCTGCGGTACAAGGAAAGTAAGCTATGAGCACTCATGGCTCAGTAAGTTCCTTTCCTACTCACTAAAACCGAGAATCATCGTATATCAAGAATGGATCAACATATCATCGTCTCAACTAATCATAACATAACATATCATTCTATTCAAACATATCATGCATATTTCTTATTCACATATCATTTCATAGAAGCATGAATATCATATCATAAAACAAATAAATCACAAGCATGAGACATACAAGGGCATCATATTCATATCATAATATCACATGACATTATATCATATCATCATATAATTCAAGCACATATGAATGTAGGCAATGCATCGTGAATTTGAAAACTTATACTTAATAGTACTTGAAATTAATATCATCATCATTTGGGATCCCGGTTTGTACCACATACTTAATGCGTAGGTCCAAGGTAGCAAGTCTTGAGCCCTACCATGCATACATACTAGGCCCGAGTCTTACTCCATCGACCTAGGGCACTCAAAGGCCCATTACTGACGAGACCCGAGTCTTACTCCATCGACCCCGGAGCGTTTACGGAGCCCACCCTTGGTACAAACCATAAAAATAACTTATCATGCATAACTATCATATCATGTCCTTAACAATCTTTCATGCATTTATTCTTTTTCATTTCTTTTCATTATGTATAGCATTTTCTATGCTATCACATATCATAACATAACTTCATTTCTTTTCATTATGTATAGCATTTTCTATGCTATCACATATCATAACATAACTTCATTTCTTTTCATTATGTATAGCATTTTCTATGCTATAACACATCATGGCATATTTCATAATATAACTTCATTATGCATATCATTTCGTAACTAAAGCAATCATGCATTCTAACTTATTATCATATCATTTTCATACAGCATGGCATAGACATATTTAATTTTTGTTCTAGGGTTTCTAGGGCATCTATCCCTTCATGGCCGAACACATAATGATTCATTTAGGTCATACAAACATGTATCACATTCACACATTATCAAGTTTTCATAAGAAGTACTTTTAACCCCTTAGGTTTCATTTCCAAGGCCTCTAGGTCCTTCAAACCTTACTTGGCCGAAATTCATAGAATATAAACTTCCTTTAAGTGGCCTAAAGCATGGGAAACCTAAGTAAATTTCATAGTAAGATTTACTAAGAACATCATACACAAGGTTGGATCATAAACAAGCTAGGACTCTTGTGATCTTACATGTCATAAATCATGTAACTAATTTTCTACATTCCAATTAAACATGAGAGCATTAATCATCTTTCATAACATAATATCACAGAGGTCATTGAGCATATTAGAATTTTGTTTAAGCTTCTCTAAACTATCACCTTACCATGGCCGAAATATTAAGAGTAAGGTTCATGAGTTTCTTTCAACATACAAGTATACAACTCTTAAGAACTTTATATCATGTCATATAAGCATAGTTATTTTAAATTCAAGGTCCTCCTAACCCTAAATTCTTTCTTGGCCGAAACATGAGAGTGGGGTTCTTTTGGTTCCAATCAACTTCCAAGCAAGAAAACCATAGGAAGGTCCTTAGCATTTCATAGAGGGAAACTTGCACTAGTTTGGTTAGACAATAATTTTCCTAACCTATTTACAATATTTTTGATTGAAATTCTAGGGTTACATACACCTCTGATCATGCATCATATATGTATACAAACATAGGGGAAAACTTTCTTTCAAGGCATAGAAAAAGAATCCGAAAATCACATGAAAGCCTTGTACCGCAGGTGAGGGGAAGCTTACCTTCTTTGCTTAAGTTTCCTAGAGTTGAGAACTTGCTTGTGGACCTTTCTTCCTTGCTTGCTTTGCTCGACACCAATGGAGGAAGAAGTGGCTAGGTCTTTTGGTGGAGAGGAGGAGGAAGAAGAGGAGGCTTCTTCCTCTTGTGTTGCTCAACAACAAAAAGAAAGAAAGAAGGGGGAGAGTTGTTGCTCTCGGCAACAAGAGGAAAGAGGGAGGGAGAGTGCTCGGCACAAATGGAGGAGAGGAGGAGACTGAGTTGAGGATGAAGCCCCCATGCCTATTTATACTAAAGTGAGGGGAGGAAAACTTGACTTGATTCATCCTCCTCATTTACTTCTCCTCTTAATGAGAAAGAATATGCTAGAGAAATGCTTCTTGAGTTTCTCTCTTTTCTTTCTCTTAATTTCTCTCCTTTTTTTTCCTTTAATTATAATTCCCATCTCTCCTTTTACAATATTCACTCCTATCACACTTGGTTAATACATGCATGCATCCACAAGAGAACCAAGGATCAAATCCTTCTCCTAACATATTTTTGTACAAAATAATTCATGTATATGCATTATGCATAAATATTTCATACATGCATATATAATATCTCATATCTCTTTTGTTTACATTAATTCCTTGCATTATAAATCATGTATAGAACTTTATATTCTCAACTTTATTTTCTTTCATAAAGTTTTTAATCATCTAAATCCTTCCCATCGTAACATTCAACGTAGACTATCTACACATTCTTTTCATTACATTCGTACTCTCATTGCTCTTACTTTATCTAGGCTTTCTAGGGGTGTTACACTCCTTATCCATTACCCAAATCATAGTAGCAAGAACGGTATAGGAGTTGGTATTTCCTGAGACTATGCTCCTTGATCTCTAATAGGTTGTTGACGAACCCGATCTATGCTTTCCAACTTGGTCTTAGTTGGTGTCACAGAAGAATATACATCTACGACATTATGTTCGAATCCTAAGTGTCAATTGGTCGCGTCTATGGTCGACCTCAACTACGATTACGAATAGCATTGATTCAATATAAGATACGGTAATTAAATAATAAGTGTTATTAAAAGAATAACTTTATTGGATTTTCTAGAAATTTTTAATTTTTTTTTGAATTTAAACGTAGTCTATATGATACATTTAAGAGAATGAATCAATAAGGCTTAACGAAAGTCTGTTTGGATTATATATTAAGGGAGAGTTGATTTATTTAATTAACATAAGGTTGAATTAAGCTAACTTGGATATAAAATCTAAACTTAAGTATTTTCCCTCATCCTCCCTGATTCTCCTCTTCCCCTGACATGGTCCACTGCCATCCTCTCTCTTTTCCTCTTTGGGTCACCGCTGATCCCCACTACCGACTTTGACCATTGACTGCCAACCACCGTGAGACTTGATCGTAGAACGTCGGTGCCTTACGCTTCCAACTGCCTCGCCTGATCACATCTTTGATGTCGGGAGAAGGAGAATTGACAAGGAGATTAGATCAATCCTATCCCCATGCTGGTGAATCGAGTAGATCTATAGATCTTGCATCAGAGAGGTCCACCACCTCCTCTTCTTCACCAAATCTTGCATCATGGAGGTCCACCGCCTTCTCCTTTCCATCGGATTTCAGTTCTTTTCCCTTGTTGGCACAGATCTGCTATCGATCTTTCAGGTGGGATGAACTGCCATTTCTTTCTATTGTTTCCTCATCTTCCCCTTTCTACTGTCAGTTCATTTCTTGGCTATCTTTTCAGCCACCTTCTACTTGGGAGCAAAGAGAAAGCTGCTAGCACAGATTTGAGGTAAGCATGTTTGGTATTTGATGGTGGAGACCTAAATTCCATTTTCTATATGGGGACGTGTGTGCCAAGTGGTTTGGCCAACCATTGTAGATCCGGTTATTGTATTCCGACAGCAACTTCTCCTAGGACCAGCTACTTTGTTCCAGCAGCAGGTTTTCTCCGGCTATGGATCACCAGCTGAGGCTTCAGATTTAGGTGAGTTTTAAAGTTGATTTCATTTCTATATTGGGTGGGATTAGTGTACAAAAGGCGGAATCCGCCGCCCCGACGGCCCCCTACGCCTGCCCCATGGTGATGTAGGAGGAGGGTTAATCAGGGTGAATGCTGGGTTGACAAGTGGCTGGGGGTTCGAGGCTTTAAGCCGGCAGACGGGGATATTATCCCACATTGCAACCGTCGACACTCGAACCTGCTGCTTCATGGTACAACTTCCCAGCCACTTACCAACTGATCCAGCCCCTGGGGGCACAATATTGGGTGGGATTAGTGTGATGATTAGTGGTGATTAATTGTGGATTGGGTTAATTGAGATGGTTGAATTATGTAGGGTGGATTCATGATATTTAATAGATGATACTATGGGTTGAATGATGGGTAATTGATTATAGGAATTGATTAAGTTGTATTAGATTGATTAATGGATTATAGGTTATGATTGGAATGATTAAAAGATTCATGGATGAGTGTAATTGAACTTAATCATTAATTAAGATAATTGATGATCATTCGATTAGGGTTTTTCCTATGGGTTTGGATCTTTGGATTTAGCTAGTTGTTGCTTATGCGATTAGTTAAACTACACATTATATAATTTATAGGACGTTGATTCGGGATGAGCATCTCGACGTGGGATTGTTTGGCATGATCGACAGTATAAAGGTAAGTATTTCTTCCTTGGCCTCTTTAGTTCTTTGAACTTAGTGCATGGTTGATTGATTGATGGATTAGATTGCTTTACCTTAAATCTATTCATTTTGTTAATCCACTTGATACTTATTTGCTTGATCTTAGAGATGATCTAGTTATTTTATATATAGTCTTGGCTTTTGATATCTATACTCTGTTGTGTATACACATGTAGAGTATGTACTGTAGGAGATATCTTGTTGACTTAGCTAACATGTTAATTTTGCATATGATATTGAGTGTACACATGATTAGTATGTGTTGCAGGAGTTACTATTTTGACTGTACATTTGCATGTTGTGTGTGCATACATGTCCAGTATTTACTATTAGAGATGTTGATTGTACCTATATTTTGTGTCACACGTGTCTGATGTGTATTATTGGAGGAATCATGTTGATAATACCTATGTTGGGTGAGCCACGTGTTTGGTATAACTGTTAGAGGTTTTTTATTGACTATACATATATGGTTGTGTGCATACATGTCTAGTATAACTATTGGAGGTTTCTTGTTGATTATACCTATATGGTTGTGTGTATATGTGTTTGGTATGACTATTGAAGATTTCTTATTGATTATACCTATGTGGTTGTATGTACATTTGTCTGATGTGTACTATTGGAGAATTTGGACGTCGTGTGGGCGACGATCTACTAAGATGAAATCCACCCAAGCCTTCTTCTTCCTTCCTAGCTTTCGGCCACCAAGGGATGTCATAACTAGAGAGCTTCTTTCTCTTCTTCTTCACCTCCAAGTATCCGGCCACCAAAAGAGCTCCAAGATTGATCTCGCTGGCCACAAGGAAGAAGAAGAGAAGAAGATGATGAAGGGATCAACCACCAAAGAAGGGAAGAGGAATAGAAGATGTGTTAAACCATAAGGCACCACCTCCTCTTCTTTTATAATTCTTGGTGAATGCAAAAAAAGGAAAGTTTTAAAACAAAATTAAAACTTCCTTTAATTCCTTTATCATGGCCGGCCATAACCTTCTTCATCAAACAAGGAAAGATTTTAAACAAAAATTAAAATCTATCTTTTAAAATCTCTTTTGTGAATAGCTATAAAAGATATGTTTTATAAAATTAAAATCTTTCTTTTAAATCATTTTGTGGATGTCTATAAAAGAAAAGATTTCAATAATTAAAATCTCTCTTTTAAATCCCTTTTATGGATCTCTATAAAAGGAAAGATTTAACAAGATAAAAACTCCTTTTATTTCCTTTTGTGACCAATCTAAAAAAGGAAAGTTTTATAATTAAAATCATCCTTTTAAATCCTTTTAATGGATCTCTAGAAAAGGAAAGATTTAACAAGATAAAAACTCCTTTTATTTCCTTTTTTGACTAATCTAAAAAAGGAAAGTTTTATAATTAAAATCATTCTTTTAAATCCTTTTAATGGATCTCTATAAACGGAAAGATTTTACAAAACATAAAACTTCCTTTTCCATGTGTGGTCGGCCCCTTGCTTGGGCACCAAGCAAGGCTTCGCCGACCCTAGCTTGGGCTCCAAGCTTGACTTGGCCGACCCCTTACTTGGACACCAACCAAGGCTTGGTCGGCTCTAGCTTAGGCTTTAATAAGCTAGGCTTTGGGTGGATATAAGGCTTTATATGAGAGGCTACAATAGGGATCTAGAGGAGGAATTGACTTTGGTCTCTCGATGAGCTTGAGCTTCTTGTGTTCGCCCCGAACACCCAACTCAAGTTTACTAATAATAACTCATACCACTAAAGAGTTATCATTGAACTACCGCACCATTCCCAAATTATATTATGGGCTCCTTCTTATCATGAATGTGTTAAACTCCCTATATTTAAGATATCTAATGTCCATTAATTAAATGAGTTATTAACACCCACTTAATTAATATCTAGCTCCAAGAGTAGTACCACTCAACTCTATTATCATGCAGGACTAAGCCCACCTGCAAGGTTTACATGACAATCCTTATGAGTTCCTCAATGGGGCATCACTAACCTAGATCACTAGGATACAGTTTCATTCTATATCAACAACACACCATATAAATAATATCATTTCCCAACTTATCGGGCCTTTTGATTTAACAAACTAAATCTCACCCTTTGATAAATTAAAGAAATAAATATTAAGTATACGTGCTTGTTATTATATCATGATTAAGAGTACGTACTTTCATAATAACAGAGGTCCTATTCTTTTTTACAGTCAGTATAAAAAGAACAATCTCAAATAGTCCTGCTCAATACACTCAGAGTGTACTAGTGTAATTTTATAGTCAAGATAAACTAATACTAAATTACACTACAACTATTTCAATGGTTTGTCCCATTCCATCTTGGTTGTGAGCAACTATTTATAATTTATAAGGAACTGATAACATGATTTCTGTGTGACATCACACACCATGTTATCTTTAATATAAATTAAATGAACAACTACATTTAGTATATAAATGTAGATGTTTGACCAATGTGATTCTTATTTCAAAATAAATATTTATACAAAAGCTAGACTTTTAGTATATATTCTAACAGCTATGATGTAAATAAAGCTATAGTTTAGGTTCAAAATTACACAAAATGGAATCACTTTCCATCTAAACAAGAGAGGAGAACTAATTGTAGATGAAGAAAAGTTATAGGAAGACCAAGAGTTCAAGCTGAAATCTAGCAATGCAATAATGAATATCGTTTCTGAAATGTGGGTGGATGTACCAATTTGAGCTTTCTGATCAGGAAACAAATGAATTCAAGCTTGCATTAATTTGATGTTCAATAAGATAATTTAGAGGGGTTAACGATCAAGGCTTGATCAGAGGAAAGAAAGGTTGAAATTTTGAAAATATCAAGATGTAGAACCCAAAATAAAGCTGCTAGATTCTATGCCAATCTGCTGAACTTAAACTCTGAGATGAAATTAATTGAATTCAAGCTAATTGTGATTGAGTGATTAAATGCAATAGTTTATAGGGAATTAACAGCAAAGCTTGATTGAAAGGCAGTAAGGTCAAAGTTGAAACACAACTGTTGGGTTCAAATTCTATAATAGAGGTTAGAGATGTTTCGATTCAAATCAAAATAGAAATGGAGCACTGTCAGCTAATCAAGGAAGAATGGTATACATAGATGGAGGAAGGTATTTTAAGGTCTAAGTGGAGAAACTGAAATCTGTTGTAAAGAAAAAAAAAGCAAAAGTTGAACAATAGTGAAATCTTTCCACCTAATAGATTTTGTGCCAAGCTGTCATTTGTGTTCTAGATTTGATATGAACTAAATTCAGGTTGCTATTTATTGGGTAGTAATTGAGGAAGGATACAGAGTTTAAACTTTAAGGATTGAACTAAAATTTTGGAGGAATAGGGGAATGGGAAAAGAAGACAAAAATGTTGAAGTCTATTCACTATGTAGGAGTTGTAAAAATCTGTTCAAAGTGTTTTTGATCCGAGATGAATTGAGAGAAAATTTCATCCAATGGAGTGCTTAATGAATTTCATCTACCTAGACCTAATCCTTCAAGTTTCAAACCCAAACACCTTTTACCATGCAAAATTTTGAAACATCAAATGCAAAGATCAGCTTCACTTCTTTGAGACTTTGGGATTTATTAAACTAGTATGAGCTGAAAAGAAGCTAAAAATTTGAGAAATAGTTGTTGTGCATTGGGAAGTAGGTTCAAAGAAGAAAAGAGGGAAGTATGGCTGAATTCATTTATATAGTATTCTTTGGTGTCCATGTCTTCCACTATAACTTTGAATTTTATTTTCCTCATTTCTTTTCTTCTCTTACACATACACTCTCATTTGATTTAATTCATGCTTTCTTTTGCATCATTATAAACCTTCATAATTGTGTATTCTAATGCCAAGTTTAGTGGTGGAGAATAGAAGATAAGCAAGCATATGATGGATGAACATGAGTAGCTTGAGTGTGCTTCACCATTACATGAATTTGAGATTAGAATTGAGAGCCACCAAAAATTTTCTTGGGAGAATTAGTTGTTGTTATCATTCTCAGTTCTTCATGATGGATTGAAGTCATTAGGTTGTTAACCAAGAATTGAAACCATGAATGCTTGAATTGTTGAAATTTGACAATACTAGGTAACTTTCTTTTATTATCTTCTAAACATGATTGAGAATTATTAGAGGGTACTATCTTTAGTTATTTTCTTAGTTTTGTTTGCTTGCATAAGATGTACAAGAATAATTGTGGGGGAGTTGATAAGTAGGATTTTGGTGCATATTTCTAGATTTTAAATGGAATATTTTATATCTCCTCATATGATTAATTCTTACTTTATCATATATATTATGAGTTGAGATTCATTGAGAGTTTTAATGCATTTCCTTTATATTTTATGGAATTTTATCTAATAATTGCATTTTTTGCTTTGTAGGGAGTTGGGTTCATTGAACCAAATGAATTCGAATTGGGTTCAATCCATCAAAGTAGAGCCTCTTACCAAATCCCTAATTCCTCCCTAAACTCAATTCAAAATTCTGGTTCAAACCATCGTATAAAACCAAAAAAAAAAACACGGATGAACAGTGGCTTGCGCTACTATTTATCCACGCCCATCTTCCTTTCGCGCGATCGCAACCCACCTTCTTCTTCCAGATCTACTTCTCAGCAGGTTTCATTAACATTGAAGTTTCCTCCATTTGCTTCAAGCTCTTAATCATCTACATGCGCTGGCGATTGTTTCTCCAGAGATCAAATTTGTTTCTATGTTGTCTCTATTTCAGCCATCAGGTGTTTCTCGGTGATAGTGGCTCCACCTTCCATCAACAAGCATCATCGGTGTTCCTCTAGTGCTACTAAACCCTTCCAATGACATTCCATCCATCATCATCCATTCATCAGATCTAGAGGGTGTGGTTCACAGATTTGCAGAATTCTGAGCTTGGCAATTCCAATCTTCATCTATTTCGCATCGAATGAGTTTCATTTGGTGCTGGTGAAGGTTAAGCTGAGTTTAATGGCTGTGAGCTTCTTCTTCAATACCAAAGTGAGGTTTTCATAAAGGTTCCTTGTGTGACGGCAAGGAGAGACTTGTTAGAAGAGTAGTTTTGTTTAGAGATGATTTAGATTTAAATTTTACAATTTATGTGTTTCTACATCTTTGTTTCTATTGATCTCATTCTCGAATTCATTATTTCTTTAATTCTGAATACTATAGTTTTGAATCTATAGATTCGTTTCTCAATATCTAATTTCTACAAACCAATTCTATTTTTCTTGTTTATGTACTTAGAGTTCTACAGTTCTGTTCAACAGTTTTCATTCCTACAATTTCAATTTATTTTCAGTTTCTACATTATTGATTTCTGCAACTTTTGTTTTTAAAAATATTATTCTTGCAATAAGTTCTTCAACTAGTTTTAGCAAATTCTATTTCTACATTTTTAATTCTGAATTTTTGTTCTGTAATTTCTATTAGCTGCAATTCAATTTTGCATTTTTCTCTTAGATATGAAACTCTTGTTACTTCTAATTAGTTTAATTTCATAATCTTGCATTCATTCGTTTAGTCTAATTTTTATTAAGTATATAGCTTGTTCTTATGTGTAAGTCAGTTTAGCTTCTTGATGGTGATGATTAAGTGTAGTTTTGATTTGTTAAGTTTTTAGTTGCCCTTAGGGTTAATTTCTCTGTCTTGATCAGATTTAGCTAATTACGTTTTGTTTCTTGATAGTATTTTGTTTCTTAATCTAGAATCCAACAAAAACCCAACAACCACCAATTCTACGGAGAAAACTCTAAAAATAGCCCTTAATCTAAAACCAAGACTCTACTGTTAGTTTTCCTCATGAGATTCGACTTGGGCCCTATGCTATATGATTTCTTTGGGTAGTGAGGGTTTTCAAACACTTAATTAATTTGGAGTTCAATTGTGACACCTAATTGTGGACTTATCAAGGACCGAAAATCGAGAGGAAGTCCTGGTGAGCTGATTCGATGCTAAGTGGTAAAGTTCAAAAAGGTCTAGAGGACCAATGTTTGGTAGGTTGGTTGAGGTAATCAATTGGAGAGGAGCGACAATAAGGTCATTCTCCGGGAAGGAAAAAATCCCAGATCGCTAATCCAACTGAAAAAACTGAGAAGGTTTCCAAGTTGAGATCAAGATAGTTCTACTGTTAATTACTACTCATGCATTTTATAAAAATTTCCTAACTTTGTTTTGCAGAAATATCTTGTTTAACACTGTCTTACAAAAACTGGCATGATCAATCGACCAAACCTATAGATCAGTTGACCAAACCAAGTTAACATGGCACATATCAGATCGATTAGATGTAAATTTGGAAGCTAGTCTGATGGGTCGAACGAACCTAGGGATTGGTCAACCAAACATTAAATGCAATTAAAGGCTCATTAATGGAGAATCTCAGTGAATAGGGAAACTACACTGAGTGGTTGACCGATCAAAAGGATCAATTGACTGAACATATGTTTACTTGAAGACAAGCAAAGGTTCAAGTCTGGTCGTGTGATGTGCATAGATTATATACACTTGTACATATATTTTGACGCATATTCAAGTACTTTTTTTTATGCTTGATTTATGCATTTCCATACCCCTTATCATATTTTCAGCTTAATTACTTTTCTTTATCAGAGATCTACTCTTTAGGTATATTTCTATTGATGGAAAATGCTTTTGGAGTGAAAACATCATGCGTTGATGAATTAGAGAGCAAGCAAAGGCAATTGACACTGGCTGTGTGATCCCACACGGTCGTGTCATTGCACTAGAGGAGGAGCAGCACACAGCCGTGTGGATTCACACGGTCGTGCCACCCATACACAAGCAAAGAAGCACATGGCTATGTGAAGTCACATGGCCATGCCACTCATCCAGAGATAGAGAATAACATGGTCGTGTGGTTCCACACGACTGTGTCACTTGACTAGAAGCCAAGAAGACTCCGGCCATGTGGGTCTCACACGACCATGGCACAGGTCGTGCCAGGCTGGTGCCCTGCACTATATAAGGGGTTCTTAGCCCCTTCTCCAAGGGAAAAAGGCTCTCTATTCGACGATCCATGCCTATCTCGATCTCTATTCGATGATTCAAAGCCGATCTCATCATCCTATCGACTCCAGAAGTGAAGTATTAGATCTGAAGATTACTCAACGCAATAAGATAAGCTTTCTTCTCCCTTCTTCCTCTAGTTGGGTTTGAATGCTTTCTATCTTTATGTCTTTAGGTTTCTTTCCTTCCACTATGCAGTAGATCTATTGTTCTAGGATTAAGGGAGTAGTTGTGATTGTGTATTGATGTAGTAACTCACGGTTATGCTTATTTCTTATCTATATCACATTTTCATGCCTTGCATCTATTTGATCTTATGTATATATGATTTGTCTATGATTAATTGTCATGTTTGATTGAATGTTTATGTAGGATTGTTAATTCCGTAGAGGGGATGTCCTAGTTTGTATGACCGAAAGGTCCTAGTGATAGGGGTAACCCATTCACATACATCTAGGACATTCCCTTGAAAGGAGAAATGATCCCTCACAAGAAGTAAGGAATCATACGCATTTACTATCTCTATCTCTATAGCTATTAAGTAGGAATGTATTCTTGTTATCTATGATCGAGGTGCCCTAGTGACAGGGGTTAACCATTTTTGAATTTCATAGGAATCATCTCTATTCGATACCTAGGGATATTGACCCAATTATCATTACCGATTTGACATTGTAAGGGAAAGCCAGCAATGAATCTAACTTCCTACAAGAGCATGTTAATTGAAGATAGACAATAGTTGGACCATGATGCATTAGTAAACATCACAATGAAACCGAACTCCTAGAGCATCTTCCCAAACCAAGACCTTCCACTTTCTCTTTTACTCTTTCTTTCCTCTTTCAAGTCTAGTTCTTCTTTATTAGCACTCAACTTGCAACCATCGATTATTTAGCTAATTTAGTATGAGAGATCGCTAGTGCTTGTAATCAGTCCCTGTGGGTTCGATATCTTTTATACTATTGACAACGTAATCGTGCACTTACAGTAATGTAACAATATCAAGTCTATATTTAGAGATATAGTCAAATCATGTGTTAGAGGGGATGGAGTGTGAAGTTGATGGCGATACTATTTATGATTTTGCTGCTCTACAAGACTCCTCTATTATTTTGCATGGAGATAATGTATTTGATGATACTTTGGACATTGATAGAACTATTAATGCACCTTCAACCAACCTTATTATTGCTCTTATTGTGACCCCTGATAATACATGCTTGATTGATGATGGAATTATAGAAAGGGCATATGTTCATCTTAATATGCAACCGTCCGAGTGTGAAGTGGTGGATAGTCGGAGAAACTAAGCTTGGGCACTCCCACTTTTTCCTATACCTCACTTTCTTCATAACAAGGTCCCAACATTAATAGTAATAATTGTGCTCTTGGATTGGACACTTCTGTTGGTACAGTAAGTATCAATGGTTAAACTTAGATTTTGATGAATGACAAATGAATTAAAGTTATATATTATGTTATCTAACCTCTTTACTTAGTATGCAAGAATTGATGGATCTAGAGGACTTGACACTAGGCTGAAGCCCAATTAGGTCTGAGAACCACATAACTGGCATGAAGTCCAAATAGGTCAAGGTATGACATGATATCTGGCATGAAGTCCAGTTGGGTCTGCGAGACCTAACAGTTGACCAAAGTCCAGTTGGGTCTTTGGACTAAACAAGTGGTAGGAAGACCTTGTGGGTTAAGAGATAAGTCAAGTGATTGCAAATGTTAAGTAAAGGTAAGCAACTAGAGGAGAGATTCAATGTGGACACATTCCTGATTGAAGGAATAATAGGTGTTAGTTCGACCTAGGATTTCAGCGAAACTCAAAATCAAGACCAAATAGTCCAGAGATTGTCAAATATATTACTACTCTCATTTCCATTTTATTTCTTGTTGTGTTAACATTATGGTGCAGGAATTAAAATTTAAAGTTGGCTAGAAAAAGGGGCTCCAGGTGCTTGGGAAGGATCTAGGAGCCCAAAGGTCTATGCGCTTGGACCGGGTCCAGGCACCTAGATTGGCCCAGACCTAGGGAGGCGTCCAGCTGAGTTAGCAAATGATGATAAGCTCTAGATTCTTGGATAGATTTTGTACACCCAAATATGGATAAATCTTCAGAGATAGACTTTCTCCACATCAGCAATCTAAGTGCTCAGAGGTGGCACGGGAGCCCAGAGGAGGATAAGTTAGCGGAGTCCTAGGCCTTGTTGGTGGTGCCCAAGGGTGGTCTGGGTGCTTGGAAAGGGTCTAAGAAAGGACTCCGACCAAAGGCTTCAACACAACACTCACTTTGACTTTCGTTCTTACAGGCTATTCCAAGAAGACTCCTACAACACCGAAAGGTTTCCCTAATCACCTGCATTCAGGTTCCCATTTCCTTTTGTTGTTGGTATAACTTTATTTTTCTTACATTATACTTAAACTTTTGTAATCTTTCTGAGCTTATAGTGATTTTTCAATAAAAGCACTTAACAAGTGTGGGACTTGGAGTAGGAGTAGTTGAAGGCTTCAAACTAAGTAAAATGAACATGTGTTAGCGATTGCTTCTTTCTATTTTGCTTCCTTTATTCTTGGTTATATTTCTGCTATGTACTTGATTTCAAAACATTTTTTTTTAAAATCGCATGATTCACCTCCCCCCCCCCTCCCCTTTTTAAGTGCATATGGTCCTACAACTTCAACTGCACCTTCTCCGACCTTCAGATAGAATCTTCAAGGAGAAGAAGGAGAGAGCAATTTCTTACGATATGTTTTCCATGATGAAAGTTTCCTCCACAATTTGATCCATTAGCTAAAAAGTCCAAAGATATCTCACTTTGGCAAGATAGTCTAGGGGGATGTATTAGGTTTAAATTAGCTTTTGTCATACTTATTTTTGCATAATAAAATATGTCTAGTTGCATCATGTATCATATCATGATTGTTTGCTCTTAATGCAAAATACTAGCACGCTTGTTCTAGATCTCATATGACTTATTGTGACTTATGGTGCTAGTATATTTAGTGATCTATATTTTTCTATCATATTTCCATGAAGTGAGAAATGTTTCTACAATAAGAGTTTAAGCATTGGCATTGTTTTAGAATCTCCTTACACTTTTCCTAGTTTTGATAGAAGATAACTTTGAAAATAGTTATAATTTATAGAACTTGATTAGCACTAGTATTTCTATGGTGATCTCTCAATTACATTTTGGTTACTAGATGATCTCAAATCATGGTAACTCACTTAGAAAAATGAAGTCCCTGCATTTACATTTTGTAAGACCATAAATACGCTAGAGGAACTCCGCCCATGATTAAGGAGGAGGGTTGCGTTAGGTTGCCAGCCAGCGTCAAAACTATGGCAAATATTAAATGAATGGATCCATTAAACTATTATGCTAATATTTTTATTGTTGTTGTTGTAAATACGCTAGAGAGGGGTGAATAGCATTCATCAAAAATCATGAGTTAAAATGAGTTATACAGTGGAAAAGGAAAACAAAAAAAAAACAATGTTAACAATGTCAAGTTTTACTTGTTTTGAAGCCTGTGACAACTCTTACTCCAAGGCCCACGATCATTGATCACTTTCGTTAGGCAATCACTATCAGTTCATAAATAGATTATAAATATTGAGTACAAGAACTGAATATAAAACTATTATCGACAACAAAAAGGAAATTGAAGAAGTCTTCATTCTTTGAACTTTGGAGGAGCCTTTCGGTATCGTCGAAGTCTTTTCGGAGTAGCACTTAAATATAAAAGTTATAGCAGATGATATCCTAAAGTTACTGGTCGAAGACCCTTATATAGGCCCGTTTTGGATGCCTGGACCATGCTGACATGGCGACCTCTCGTCGAAACTTCATCCACGAAGTTTTATCCATCTCCGGGCACCCAGAGCCCCTCTAGGCGCCTGGACCATTGACGTGGGCTCAGCGAGTCGACGCGCTCCAACTCAACTTCTCGATAAATTTTTTGGTGCTGGCACTCGGACTGCCTGGGTGTTGCGGCACCCACTCGGGCGCACCTGGTTCAAGCGCTTGGACCAACTCTGGGTGCCTGGACTCTGGGCACCCGATCCCTTCTGAATGCTCGGACTCCCTTTTTTTAGCCACCTTTTTCCTGTAAAAAGAGTTAATCCATGCAAATAAAAATACATTTATCTTATAAAATAAATTTAGGATAATTACGATAAGAGTAGTAGTAATTAGATCTTGTCTCCTTGAGACTAGGATTTAGTCAAGGTCTTAGTTTAGGTTTCCTAAATGGACTTAAGCTAGACCAACACCTACAATTCCCTCAACTAGAAACATATCCTCACTGGATCTTTCATCTAGTTGCTTACCTCTACTTACCAATTATAGTCGCTTGACTTATATTTGACCCACCAGGTCTTTCTGTCAATTGTCAAGTTTCACAGACCTAACTGGACTTCAGTCGATTGTCAGGTCCAGTGGACTCAACTGGACTTCCCGCCAGATATCAATTCGCACTAGCTGCCGAGTCCCATAGACCTAACTCGACTTTAACCTAGTGACAGGTCCTCTAGACCCATCAACTCCTACATACTTGGTAAAGTAATTAGGCCACAAAATACTCTAACTTTAAACCACTTGTCATTCACCAAAACCTGAGTTAGATCATTAGTGCTAATTATATCAACACATTTATATATTTGCATTTGTGTTAGTACGTCACCTTTAAAGCACCAAAAAAAATCATTTGAATAAGTGATAAAAAATAGTTATCATGAGTGGAAACTAATAATTTACCCCTTTGTAACTGAGTTTGGTTATTGAGAAAATAAATGTTATGTTTCTCTTGATTCTAAGTAATCCTTTAAGACCTGGTATAATTTGAGAGATATGAACTATGTGTGTGACAAGTAAGTGTCTATCGTTGGGAGCATAAGGAAAACAATTATATGACAAATTGACTAGACTTAGGGATTAAAACTTGAAAAACTTAGGAAACTATTACACTGAGTATAGAGAACTATTTCTTAAGCTATACTCGAACAACTTTTGTATCTTACTCACTAATGAAATTATTTGATAGGATTAGACCAACTCGCTAGAGATTATGATAACTATTTAACCACAAGAGTTTAGATTATAGTTTTTATTTGAGAACAAATATAGCTTTAAGTTGGGGGTGTGATATGCATAGGTTATATATGTTTCTAGATATTATTTAATACACATCTACTAGTATTTCATGAGTATAATTTATCTTTATTGCATCCTATTTTATTATATTATATTGTCATATTTCTACTCATCTTATTCAAAGATCTACTCCTTACTTGTTTTGATTTACAAGGAGTGAAAACGGACAAAGGGCACAAGATGTAGCTATTTCTGGAAGCAAGACTAGGCAGGTTGTACAACCATGCCATCTCCTCAGCAACCCACATGACACGACTGTGTTAGGACCGAAAAGTAGCTAGAGGGGGGGGGTGAATAGCTTCGCTTTTGCTCGTCGTGCTTCGTTGCTTGTTTCTTCAAAGTGATGCGCAGCGGAATACAAAGAAACAAATACAAACACGCTAACACTTGGATTTTACTTGGTATCCACCTCCAAGGGAGGTGACTAATCCAAGGATCCACACAACGCACGCACCCTCCACTAATGAAACTCTCCTTTATGGTAACTACCAAGGGCGGAGAAACCCTACAAGACTCAATACAAGAAGAAAAAAGGGTAGTAAAGAAATACAAGTTTACAAGCTTACAATGAGTGCACAAACCCTAACCCTAGTTTCTTCTTCTTACTTTGATCCGCCTCTTGACTTAGAAGAGCCTCCAAGAACCTTCAAGAACTGTCGATCCCGAGCTTGAGAAGAGCTGTGGAGGAGCTGGTGAAGATCTGAAATGAATCTGTGAAGAGATGCCGAAGACAACGCTCGCCTGCGGCTCAAATACGACGCAACGGTCGGATCCCGATCGATTGGATTGCTCCCAATCGATCGGGGAGGCTTTGGATCGATCCACGGATCGATCCAGAGCGCCTCTGTGATCTGGGAAAAACGCCTGGATCGATCCACAGATCGATCCAGCGCTTATCGTGCGAAGCAGCAGCGTCCCAATTGATCCACTGATCGATTGGGACCTCTGGATCGATCCACTGATCAATCCAGAGGCTCTCTGTTCACTGGGAAAGGTCTGGATCGATCCACTGATCGATCCAACACCTGGATCGATCCATTGATCGATCCAGCTCTTGGTTTTTGCCCAAAACCAAGTCCCAAACCTCTCAAACCAACATCCAGTCAACCTTGACCTGTTGGTACATCATGTCTAGCATCTGGTCACTCCTTTGACCTGCTAGGACTTCCCACACCAAGTGTCCGATCAATCCCTTTGACCCACTTGGACTTTTCTCTTCGTGCCAAGTATCTGGTCACTCCCTTGACCTACTTGGACTTCCACCAGATGTCTGGTCAACCTTGACCCAACTGGATTTCCTCGTGCCAAGTATCCAGTCAAAACTTTGACCTACTTGGACTTCCCAACACCAAATGTCCGATCATCCTTGATCCATCTGGATTTGCCCTTGCCTGGCTTCACTCACCAGGGCTTTCACCTAGCTTCACTCACTAGGACTTTCACCTAGCTTCACTAACTAGGGTTTTCCATCTGCCTAGCTTCACTCACTAGGACTTTCAATCTGCCTAGCTTCACTCACTAGGACTTTCAATCTGCCTAGCTTCACTCACTAGGGCTTTCCTTCTGCCTGGCTTCACTCACCAGGTCTTTCACCTAGCTTCACTCACTAGGATTTTCACCTGGCTTCACTCACCAGGATTTTCCTTCTGCCTAACATCCTAGTTAGGACTTCTCAGTCAAGTATCCGGTCATCCTTGACCTACTTGACTCTTCTTCAATCACACTGATCAGTCCCTGATCAGAATCTCCCCACATGAGCAACTGCACCTGCATTGTCCATGTGTCTACATGTATTGTCAAACATCGAAACTATGACCAAGACTCAAGCTTGGTCAACTCAGTCAACTTTGACCTAAGGGATATTGCACCAACAATCTCCCCCTTTTTGATGTTTGACGATACCTTTAAGTTTGGACCATTCTGAGTTAAGCTAATCCCATAGCCTTAACTCCATTCATGCCAAAGTATGAATGTTGGTTCCCTTCATTCTCCCCCTATGTCCTTCCCCATAGGTAATGAAGGCCTAACTTAAACCACACATTCTCCCCCTATTGGCACACATCAAACCATCTTTGAGCACACATTAACCCGTGCCTCAATTTTGGGCACACTTCAACAAATCCATTGTTGAAAACTCTCCCCCTGAAGAGTTGCGCCTCAATGTTCACAACTTCACTTGTTGTGAGCAATACGATAATGAAGGTCCCATACCCTTCATTCGTCCCGCTAAATTCTTCCTCAATGTAGACAAATGCTCAAGGTTGGACATTTTTCAACTACTTGAGACCACTTGAAATACTGAGGATATCCACTCCCCATTTCAAGTTCAAACACTCATCCATGAGCATTTTCTTAACGGAAGGTTAACCACCTTCCAAGGTTCATGAAAAATAATTTTCATGCCTTTAAAGAGTCCCTCCCCCTAAAGACATGGTGGTAACTTCTGTCATTGCACCAACAATGACTTGGAATCCCCAAAACTTTAGGAAACCTAATTTTAGAAGTTTTGAGGTTCAAATATTCAAAATTTGAAACAAACCTCAACTTAAACTTCAACTTAGCCTTCCTTAACCAATCCATCCTTGTTTTCCACACGAAAATACCCTTTTTATGTATACAAATGTATTTTCAGGGGTTTGAAATGGTTACCTAGACTAAAATAGGTTCAAAATGATGAAAATAAGCTTTCTCAGCCAAAATCAGTATCTTCAATCGATTGGAGTTGGGTTCCAATCGATTGAACCCTTCTGAATCGATCCACTGATCGATTCAGTCTTCTTGGATCGATCGGCTGATCGATCCAGCGAGCTTCTGCTCGCGAGAAATGCCTTCTCAATCGATCGGCTGATCGATTGAGGTACTCCAATCGATCCACTGATCGATTGGAGGCCTGAAATTGCTGAAATTCAATTTCAGCCAATTTCAGAAACCCCTAGAAAATTCTACAAAATTTCAAAAATCGTAAAAATTTATGTAGACATTATTTAGGGTATAATTCATCATGGAAAAATAATTTTCTATGAAAATACATCATATTTTCAAAGATTGACACAAACTTGAGAACTAGCAAAAACTTTAGTGTTTTCTTCAAGTTTGTGTCTAACTATTCAATGGTGATTACTATCAAAAGATAGCCTTCACCAAGGTTTTCCAAAATTATTTTGAAAACATTTTCAAAACCAATATCCCACCATGTTCCTTGGGCTTAATGCACATGACTTGTACATTAGCTTTCCCAATGATGGGAAAACACATAACTATGTGTTTTGATGAACCTAAAACTCAAAAGAATGCACTAAATCAACATGTTGAGTTTTGTTCATCATCCTAACATCTCACTTGTATCTATTGTGGACAAAACACATACAAGTCATCTTATAGGTCTTTGTGAGATGTAAAATTTAGTTTTGCCCTATTCTAGGGATCATGCATATCTATCTAGACATTTTAGAGATATTAGACATCCACCCAGGATGTCACTTGTTAATAAGTGTTGTTAAATGCCATTTGTCCTTAATTACAAGGAATTAAACTTAATGCATGATTATGCTATGGCATACATCAAAATGAAATAACTTTCAAAAGAAAGATTCCTATAATTACATGATGTATGTATGACATGACATGGTATTTTTGTATTTTTCATAATAAAACATAAATGCAAAAATAGACATGATGTCATGACATATGATGAGCAAATAATCATGGCAAGGTTTAGCATAAGTAAAATATACCTAGATTACCTATCTAAGTATCCTTAACCACTTAGCTAACCCAAAATATATCACTTGTTTTAACTTAAAATGTTAAACCTAGATTGCCCTAAATGCTTCAAAGAAATGTCAAAACCTAAATTGACATTTCTATTTCTCTTGATTTGTTTATACCACTTAAAAATTAAGCATATCCTCAAATGTTGGCATATTCCATTTTTCCTCAAGAATAATCACATAAATCAAGGCCCGGATTGTCTTAAATTTCTAAGAGAATACCAAAATCCCAACTTGGTATTTCTCTAGGTTTTCTCAATTTATGTCATTTTAAGATAAAATCAATCTTTCACCATTAGGCACATTTTACTCTTTCAAGGAGTAAATAATAATTCAATTTCATTTTCAAAGGTTAACAAAAACCTTGAAAATGCTCCTTGAGTGTCAATTTCTTCATGATTGGGTTAACTACCCTTTCACTTAGAGTTGACACTCTCTAACCCATTCATGGGGTAGAGAAAATGCTCCTAGGAACCCAACACCTATTGGTGCTCCTTGGATGCTCTAGGTATTCACTAGGGATAACTTCCCTAGATACCTTCCTAGTGACCTTGTTTGGCTTCTTAGAAGCCTTGGTCACATTTTCTAGGTCAACTCTAGGGATAGCCTCCCTTGTGACCTTGTTGGTGACTTTCTTATACTTCTTAGAAGTCTTAGTCACTTTGGTTGTAAAGATACTTCTAGGGATATCTTCCCTTGTATCCTTGACTTAACCTCTAGACTTAGAGTTTGTTCCATAACTATATGGAACCCTATGATAACTAGGCACATCCTTTTTAGCTTTGGGTTTGTATCCCAAACCTCTATGGTCATTGGATGACTTTTGTACCCCTAAACCTAGATTATGCTCATTTTGCCCTAATAGGATATTTTCCAATCTTTTTAGGGTCTTTTCTAATTTATCAAGTCTTGACCTCAAGACTTGATTTTCCTTTACTAAGTTCTTAGTATTTGATTTTTCATTTGATCTATGAGCATTTTTATTCTTGGGCTTGTATCTATTATCCTTAGTGTTTTTGCCCAAATGTCTATCTACCTTCCTAACCTTAGGTTGGGTAGTCTTGGCATGTAGGGCCACATGCTTTTCCTTAATGCCCTCATGCTTTCTATTCTTATGGTAAATTGCATTAAAATGATAAAAATTTGAACTATCATGCTTTTTACCATAACGTAAAGGGGTAGGCTCAATAAATGTTACCTTCTTCTTTACCTTGGAGGCTCCCCCTTGACTAGTGCCTCCTTGAGCCTTGACCATCTTCTTCCCCTTGGGGCATTGACTTCGGTAATGCCCTTTTTGTTGACACAAGAAGCACACAATGTGCTCCTTGCTCTTCTTTGTCCCGGGGGTGGTCTCCTTGGGCTTCTCCTTGCCCTTTTGTGTCACTTGACCCTTCTTCTTGGCCAAGTTGGGACACTTGCTCTTGTAGTGCCCACTTTCCCTACACTCAAAACATATTATATGATTTTTATTTTTAATTGAAACATTTATACCTTCTTGTGTAGGGGTGGTGCTTTCTCCTCCATGTGATGTAGATGTAGAGGCTTCCTCTTGATCCGATAGTGATGCTCCTCCATTTGATTTTTCTTGACTTGTGGAGGTGGAAACTTCTTCATCCTCTTCTCTTCTTGACCCGGATGTAGACGATTCTTCTTGCTCTTGATCCGGTGTCAATGAAGATTGCTCCCCCTCAATCCTAGAGGTGGAGGCTTCATCATCTTGTACATGGAACAAGGAGTATGCTCCCTCCTTGTTCTCTTCATTGCACTCCCTTGAAGATGAAGCTTCTTCTTGGACTTCTTCTTCGGAGGTTAAGCATCTCTCAACCTCGGAGTCCTCCTCTTGATCTTGCTCCAATGAGTCTCCCTCTTTGGATTCCTCTTGATTCGGTACAGTGGAGGGTTCTTCATGGATTGTTGCCAATTTGCTCCAAAGCTCCTTGGCATCGTTGAATTTTCCGATTTGAGCCAAAATGTGGCTAGGCAATAAGTTGACCAAAAGCTTGGTCACTTTATCATTTGCCTCGCTCCTTTGAATATGCTCCAAACTCCATTTGCTTTTCTTGAGAAGCTTGCCCTTGGAGTTTGTTGGAGCTTTGAAGCCTTCCATTAGAGCAAACCATTGCTCTATCTCCATCATAAGAAAATTTTCGATTCTTGATTTCCAAGAATCGAAGCTTGTGAATGTGTACGGTGGAGCCACCCTTGTGTCAAATCCAAGTCCATCTTGGAATTGCATCTTGAAGTTGAGCTTCTTGAAATCTTTGACTTTTGATGAATTTGCTTCAACTTCTTCACCCTCTAGCTCTTCTTGTTATGCTTGACCCTTCCGGCGATGATTCTGGTGAAGAGCGGCCTCGCTCTGATACCACTTGTTAGGACCGAAAAGTAGCTAGAGGGGGGGGGGGTGAATAGCTTCGCTTTTGCTCGTCGTGCTTCGTTGCTTGTTTCTTCAAAGTGATGCGCAGCGGAATACAAAGAAACAAATACAAACACGCTAACCCTTGGATTTTACTTGGTATCCACCTCCAAGGGAGGTGACTAATACAAGGATCCACACAACGTACGCACCCTCCACTAATGAAACTCTCCTTTATGGTAACTACCAAGGGCGGAGAAGCACTACAAGACTCAATACAAGAAGAAGAAAGGGTAGTAAAGAAATACAAGCTTACAAGCTTATAATGAGTGCACAAACCTTAACCCTAGTTTCTTCTTCTTGCTTTGATCCGCCTCTTGACTTGGAAGAGCCTCCAAGAACCTTCAAGAACTGGCGATCCCGAGCTTGAGAAGAGCTGTGGAGGAGCTGGTGAAGATCTGAAATGAATCTGTGAAGAGATGCCGAAGACAACGCTCGCCTGCGGCTCAAATACGACGCAACGGTCGGATCCCGATCGATTGGATTGCTCCCAATCGATCGGGGAGGCTTTGGATCGATCCACGGATCGATCCAGAGCGCCTCTGTGCTCTGGGAAAAACGCCTGGATCGATCCACAGATCGATCCAGCGCTTATCGTGCGAAGCAGCAGCGTTCCAATCGATCCACTGATCGATTGGGACCTCTGGATCGATCCACTGATCGATCCAGAGGCTCTCTGTTCGCTGGGAAAGGTCTGGATCGATCCACTGATCGATCCAGCTCTTGGTTTTTGCCCAAAACCAAGTCCCAAACCTCTCAAACCAACATCCAGTCAACCTTGACCTGTTGGTACATCATGTCTAGCATCTGGTCACTCCTTTGACCTGCTAGGACTTCCCACACCAAGTGTCCGGTCAATCCCTTTGACCCACTTGGACTTTTCTCTTCGTGCCAAGTATCTGGTCACTCCCTTGACCTACTTGGACTTCCACCAGATGTCTGGTCAACCTTGACCCAACTGGATTTCCTCGTGCCAAGTATCCAGTCAAAACTTTGACCTACTTGGACTACCCAACACCAAATGTCCGATCATCCTTGATCTATCTGGATTTGCCCTTGCCTGGCTTCACTCACCAGGGCTTTCACCTAGCTTCACTCATTAGGACTTTCACCTAGCTTCACTCACTAGGGTTTTCCATCTGCCTAGCTTCACTCACTAGGACTTTCAATCTGCCTATCTTCACTCACTAGGACTTTCAATCTGCCTAGCTTCACTCACTAGGGCTTTCCTTCTGCCTGGCTTCACTCACCAGGTCTTTCACCTAGCTTCACTCACTAGGATTTTCACCTGGCTTCACTCACCAGGATTTTCCTTCTGCCTAACATCCTAGTTAGGACTTCTCAGTCAAGTATCCGGTCATCCTTGACCTACTTGACTCTTCTTCAATCACACTGATCAGTTCCTGATCAGAATCTCCCCACATGAGCAACTGCACCTGCATTGTCCATGTGTCTACATGTATTGTCAAACATCGAAACTATGACCAAGACTCAAGCTTGGTCAACTCAGTTAACTTTGACCTAAGGGATATTGCACCAACAGACTGTGCCAGGAGGCACGACCATGTCAACTTAGTAGGGCACACGACCCGGTCATGCCTTCTTGAGTCAGCAAGGGACCTTGTCGTGCCTCACCTTACGCCGTGTACACAGCCCGGTGGTGACAAATGACATGGGCGTGTGCTTCTAGGGAGAGGGTCATACGACCTTGACCCTATATAGGGGGATTTTCTCCCAAATGTTAAAAACCTTGGTTTGGGGATCTACCCCTTCCTTTGGGAAGGGTTTTCCCCTCTAGGAGAAACTCTAGAGCCTTCATCTTCACCGATCCACACCATTAATTCTCCTCCGGAGCAAGGGAGCACCTCCAACAATGCCTGACTTCATGGATAAGCATTTCTCTTCACTTTATTTCACATATTGAGTTGAAGGATGCTATTTTTTTTGTATATTGGTTGTGTCTCCCATAGAAATAGAGTAGATTCTCCAATTCTTAGGATATAGGGAGTGTTTATGATGTGATGTTGATATTTGAACTATGTATATGTTATTTTTTTATTCAATGAAGTGTTTATGCTATGTCCTATGTGTGTTTTGCCTTACACATATTTGATGAAATGTGTGTATGATATATGCATATGGATTGTGATGGATTAGTCACCTTATAGAGGAGAACTGCAAGATTGTAGGACCACAGAGCCCTATAATAGGGGATAACCCTTTAAGCAAACTTTCTAGAATGATCCTCTGGAGACCAATTCTCTATAAAAGAATATCTACTTAGAGTTTAGAGGATTTTTCCTAAATTAATGTTAGGAAGTGACTTATGTAATCTGTTGAGTTTTTCGGGCCGCGAAAATCGCTTTTCGCGTCGCGGAAACCCCGAATCACCCAAAGCCGTAGGATCCGTGTAAGGAAAAATTTCGAAAAACACGAGTACGAGTTATAAACTACGATCTACAGTAGATCTACAAAGGAAAACACTTTATACCTTTGATGCGTGCCCTCGTAAATCCCGCTCGTCTAAGGTACGTGTCGGATCTCCAAAGTATCAAGGTAGATACTTCTCTAGTGATATCCACACGAACAAGGAGTGCTCTCTAGCACTCAAGGATGGAGAAGAGAGCCCCAAGTGTGCTAGCACTATCTAGGGCTCTCGGGTAGGATTTAAAAGGAAGAAAAAAAAGGATGCAAAAGGAATGTCTTACACTCAAGAAGTAATATCCCTCCTTTGTGACCTTCACTCTTCCTTTGCTCTTGGAACTCACTCAACCACCTTCATCTTCCCTTGGAACCCACGACAACAACAAGGGAAGAGGAGGAAGAAGCTAGGAAGAAGATGGAATAATTACCACACATCAATTACACTCAATGAAAACCTTCTCATCCTTTAGTGTGGCCGGCCACACACTCATAACTCCCTCATTTAATGTGGCCGGCCACATTAAATGGAATGGGAGGTGTTGTAACCTCCATGAGGTGGCACACCTCATGAGGTGGAGATGATGTGGCAAGGTTAGTCATGCCATGTAGGATGAGTCAACCTTATGATGTGGCAATATATCAAGTCAAACTTGATGTTTCAACTTCTACTTGGTCAAGTCAAACTTGACCAATTGTCTTCCTTGTTGAGTTAAATCCAACCTTTGACTCAAGTCAATTTTAATTTAATGAATCTCAATTCATTAATATAAATTGACTCAATGAATCAAATCTAAATTAAACTCATTCAACAATTGAATCTAATTGAGTCTAACTCAATAAGTCTAATTTGAATCCAATTGGTTCATCATAAGAACCCAATCCAATTGGTTCATCATATGAACCCAATCTCCATCCACTTGTTCTTTGTGTGTGACCCAATAGGTTCTTGTAACGTTGGTAATGTTTCTAAACTCCTTTAGAAACATAAGCAATGAGCGGCATCTCGCAATACATCATTTCTACCCAAGTTACAAGAAATGTTGAGATCCAACATCACCTTGTGACTATTAATTGTGACTCCTCACAATATATGACAAGTGTCCTTCTATCCTAGACATCTAGATTGATCAATGTGAGGCATAGACCGTGTCATCCTCTGACCAATCTAAATCTTGAACTCCAAGTAGACTCACTCAATCAAATGAGCTCAATATCTCATATTGACTCATTTGGGTATGGTCATACACTTCGTGGTCTCACTCTATCAAGAATATCGATGTCACTCCTGTCATATAGGAGGGATAGATCTCATCTACATCACTCACACCCCTCTGCATAATTCGTTACATACCCAGTAATCGCCTTTATAGTCCACCCAGTTACGGGTGACGTTTGACGAAACCAAAGTACATAACTCCTTATGTAGGGATCCATGGTGACTTCAGGTCTAAGGACTAGTAGTCATACTAATAGCCACATGAGAAAGTATATGACACTCATATAACGATCCATAATACTTTCTCATGGCGGGTCATTCAGTATACATTCTCTAATGCATACCCATGTGTCAGCTTGATATCTCTATATCCATGACTTGTGAGATCAAGTCATCGAGCTGACCTACATGCTAGTCTTATTGTATTAACATTGTCCCTGAATGTTAATACTCGATTAGGAATGATTTAGAGTAGTGTTCCATATATCATCTCACTATCGATTCAACTAATCGATTGATATAGGTATGAACCTTCTACTCAAGGACGCTATTATACTTAGTCTATTTGGCACTGATACAAATAAGTATAATAACCAAACAAATGCCTTTATTAATATACAAGAATATGATACAATGAGTCCATACAATCATCAAATGATTGGCTCTAGGGCTCTAACTAACAATCTCCCACTAGCACTAGTGCCAATCAGTATAGGCTCTAAGGCCTAATGACCTTATGTGACCATCATGCTTTCTCTGTGCCAAAGCCTTGGTCAAGGGATCTGCGATGTTAGCCTCTGTAGGTACTCTGCAAATCTTCACATCTCCTCTATCGATAATCTCTCGAATGAGATGGAAGCGTCGTAGTATGTGCTTGGTCCGCTGGTGTGAGCGAGGTTCCTTCGCCTGTGCTATAGCTCCATTGTTGTCACAATAGAGCTCAACTGGGTCAGCGATGCTAGGAACCACCCCAAGTTCAGTGATGAACTTGCAGATCCAAACTGCCTCCTTTGCTGCCTCTGATGCAGCAATATACTCGGCTTCTGTTGTAGAATCAGCTACTGTATCCTACTTCGAACTCTTCCAGCCGACAGCACCACCATTAATGCAAAATACGAACCCCGACTGCGATCTATAGTCATCCTGGTCGGTCTGGAAGCTAGCATCACTGTAACCCTTTACAGCTAGCTCATCATTGCCTCCATATATCAAGAAATATTTTTTAGTCCTTCTTAAGTACTTAAGAATATTCTTGACCGCTATCTAGTGACTTTCACCTGGATCTGACTGGTATCTTCTCGTCAAGCTCAAAGCATACGAGACATCAGGTCGAGTACATAGCATGACGTACATGATCGATCCTATGGCTGAGGCATAAGGGATCTGATCCATACGGTCTCTCTCCTCTCTAGAAGAGGGACCTTGAGTCTTCGAAAGACTCACGCCATGTGACATCGGCAGAAATCCCTTCTTGGAGTTCTGCATGGCAAACCGAAGGAGTACCTTGTCAATGTATGTACTCTGACTTAGGCCAAGCAATCTCTTAGATCTATCTCTTTAGATCTGTATCCCTAGAATGCGGGATGCCTCACCTAAGTCCTTCATTGAGAAGCAACTCCCTAGCCAGGTCTTGACAGACTGAAGCATAGGGATGTCCTTCCCAATGAGTAGTATGTCATCCACATACAATATGAGGAAGACAACTATGTCTCCTACAACCTTCTTGTAGACACAAGGTTCATCTTTGTTCTTGATGAAACCAAACTGTTTGATTGCATCATCGAATCGAAGATTCCAACTCCGAGAAGCTTGCTTGAGTCCATAAATGGACCTATGCAGCTTGCATACTCTGCTAGTATGCTGTGGATCTACAAAACCCTCAGGTTGTGTCATGTACACATCCTCGAGCAGGTTTCCATTCAGAAACGCGGTTTTGACATCCATCTGCCATATCTCATAGTCATGGTAGGCTGCAATAGTAAGCATGATCCGAATGGACTTAAACATCGCTACTGGAGAAAAGGTTTCATCATAATCAATACCATGAATCTGCTTGAAACCTTTAGCTACCAAGCGACCCTTATAGATAAGTCCATCCATGTCAGTCTTTCTCTTAAAGACCCACTTGCACCCAATGGGTTTTACCCCTTCAGGTGGATCAACCAAAGTCCATACTTGGTTGGTGTACATGGATTCCATTTCGGATCTCATGGCCTCTAGCCATTTCTCGGAATCTGGTCTCATCACAGCTTCCTGATAGGTGGTAGTCTCATCCTCTATGAGCATAACGTCATCATGGTCAGACAAGAGAAAAGAGTATCTCTCAGGCTGACGACGTACCCTATCAGACCTGCGAAGAGGTATGTCTACTTGAACCGGTTGTTGTACCTCAACTCCTTGTGGAACATCATCCACAACACACTGTGGCTCCAGTTCAACTTCCATCGAGGCTTCAGTGCTAGTATTTGCATCTTGAACTTCTTCAAGATCGAACATGCTCCCACTAGTCTTTCTAGAAACAAAGTTCCTTTCTAGAAAGACCCCAGTCTTTGCCACAACTATCTTGTGCTGGCTGGGAATGTAGAAGTAATATCCCTTAGTTTCTTTGGGATATCCAATGAAAAAGCACTTGTCGGATTTGAGTCCTAATTTATCTGAGACTTGACGTTTAACGTAAGCCTCACAACCCCAAATCCTCATGAAAGACACCTGGGCATCTCTCCCAGTCCATATCCTATATGGTGTCTTTATCACGGCCTTTGATGGAACTCGGTTGAGTATGAAAGCTGCCGTGTCTAGAGCATATCCCCATAGATATGTCGGAAGATCTGTGTGACTCATCATAGATCATACCATATCTAATAAGGTACGATTCCTCCGTTCGGATACACCATTCCACTGTGGTGTTCCAGGAGGAGTGAGTTGGGATAGAATCCCACACTCAGCTAGATAGTCACGAAACTCATGGCTAAGGTATTCTCCACCTCGATCGGATCGAAGTATCTTAATACTCTTGCCAAGCTGGTTTTGTACTTCATTCTTGAATTCTTTGAACTTTTCAAAGGATTCGGACTTATGTGTCATTAAGTACACATAACCGTATCTACTGAAGTTATAAGTAAATGTGATGAAGTACCTATAACCGCCTCTAGCAGCGACATTGAAAGGGCCACATACATCACTATGTATGAGTCCTAACAAATCAGTCGCTGTCTCGCTGTGCCCACTAAAGGGAGTCTTGGTCATCTTGCCTCGTAGACATGACTCGCATATCTCATATGATTCAAAATCAAATGAGTCCAGCAAACCATCCTTATGGAGCTGGGATAAGCGCTTGTCATTTATATGACCTAAGTGACAGTGCCAGAGATAAGTGTGGTTCATATCGTTCGATTTGAACCTCTTGGTACTAACGTTATAGATAGAGCTCTCAAGGTCTAGAATATAGAGTCCGTTCATCAGAGGTGCTCTACAATAGAACATATCGTTTAAATAGACAGAACAACATTTGTTCTTTATTATAAATGAGAACCCTTTCTTGTCCAAACAAGAAACTGAAATTATGTTCTTAGTCAAGGCAGGCACATAACAACAATCATCTAATTCTAGTACAAGCCCAGAGGGAAGAGATAGATGATAAGTTCCTACAGCAATAGCAGCAACTCGTGCTCCATTGCCTACTCGTAGGTCTATCTCACCCTTCGTCAATGCCCTGCTATTTCTCAGCGCTTGTACATTAGTACAAATGTGTGAAGCACATCCGGTATCTAATACCCACGATGAAGAAATAGAGAGGTTGACTTCTATAACATGTATACCTGAAGTAGAAATCTTATTTCTCTTCTTCGTATGATCTTCCAGATATTCTTTGGAGTTCCTCTTCCAGTGCCTTGCTTGTCCTTGATATAGGTGACAAAGATGTTCAACCATATCGTAAGCGCTCATCAACTCATGTTGCTTCTGAAGCTCAGAGTTCATGGTTGCGAGCATAAGACAGGACACATCTAATGCGTCATCTTGATGCTTCTTGTAAGCATCCCGGTCAGCTCGCGTGGTAGTGGCAGGAGGAGCCTCCGGAATGGGCTGCTCCAGAACGTACAGTTTACGTTACTGAGTGAGAACTATTCTCAGGTTCCTGTACCAGTCCAGGAAATTTGCTCCGTTGAGCTTGTCCTTCTTAAGGACAGAACGCAGGGAGAAAGAGTTCGTATTCGACGTCATGGTTATCTATAATAGAAAATTTGCAGAAATAAATATCATATTCTTTTAAAATCATTTAATTAGGCCTTTAATTAAATGATGCTCCCACTGAATTCTATAATTCTTGTGGGACAAGATCCACATCATACTAACCCTTGAGTTAGCTTTGGCTAATACGCCCAACGCTTAGTATGATCGGTAGGTAACGATTACCAATTACATCTCTATGCAACTCTTTTTTATAGAATCAATATCCGCATTTATATTAAAACTCGAGTTAGCTTTGGCTAATACGCTCGAGAGTTAATATAGATGTGATTTTGACCTATTTTTTCCAACCGTTGGAATAATGCCTATAGTTGACTCGATCCAACCGAGTAACTAGGAATACTCAATCTAATTGAGTTTGTATTCACCCATGCGTTGATAGGCGGGACCAAGATTGTCCCTCTGTACCCTACCAAGATAATATGTATTGCTCTGCTTTGGCAGATTCAACAACACATGTGATCGAGGTAGTGATAGGTATCACGGTACGGTTAGACATTTAGAGTTGGTTCGATCGAGATCTAATCTAATCGAAAAGGATGCATCTTGTGCACGACTTAGATCTAATCTAATCGCAAGGGTGCATCATGTGCATGACTTAGATCTAATCTAATCGTAAGACACTAATTAATTAATTACTTATTAAACATGCATCATATACACAAGTAATTAACTAATTAATCTATTTGTGATTTAGTTATGGCCCTACTACGATCTTCTCAAACCAATGAGAAGATCGAATGGTCAACCTAGGGTCAACAGCTTCTCCAAGCTCATCCCTTTGACCACCTTGTGTTGCTCGTGCCCGCCTCGGAACTCCGTCTCGTGTGGACCCTCCACCGCTCCAATTTGTACATTACAATTTGAAACTCGAGTTACATTCGAGTCTATATCTAATTTACAACAAGAATATAAGAGAAAGGCACGACGTGCAGGTCGCGGAAAAATAAAAACATACAACAAGCGCAAACACATAACGGCACGTAGGCCGTATTATGAATTACAACACTATCCAATCATATTGGGTTTTTGGGCCATGACTATCACAAAATTAATATATAATTCAAAATTATATATTTTCATAATTTTCTATAATTTTAAAAATAATTTTTACAATTTTTACGAGTAAAATTTCCCGGCGGTCCCGTTTAGCGGTTTCGGGCGCAATCGCGGAACGAATCCCCTTGCAGGGCCAGGGGTGTTAGTTAGAGCCCTAGAGCCAATCATTTGATGATTGTATGGACTCATGTATATCATATTCTTGTATATTAATAAAGGCATTTGTTTGGTTATTATACTTATTTATATTAGTGCCAAATAGACTAATTATAATACCGTCCTTGAGTAGAAGGTTCATACCTATATCAATCGATTAGTTGAATCGATAGTGAGATGATATAGGGAACATTACTCTAAATCATTCCTAGTCGAGTATTAGCATTCAGGGACAATGTTAATACAATAAGACTAGCATGTAGGTCAGCTCGATGACTTGATCTCACAAGTCATGGATATAGAGATATCAAGCTGACACATGGGTATGCATTAGAGAATGTATACTGAATGACCCGCCATGAGAAAGTATCATGGATCGTTATATGAGTGTCATATACTTTCTCATGTGGCTATTAGTATGACTATTAGTCCTTAGACCTGAAGTCACCATGGATCCCTACATAAGGAGTTATGTACTTTAGTTTCGTCAAACGTCACCCGTAACTGGGTGAACTATAAAGGCGATTACTGGGTATGTAACGAATTATGCAGAGGGATGTGAGTGATGTAGATGGGATCTATCCCTCCCATATGATGGGAGCGACATCGCTATTCTTGATAGAGTGAGACCACTAAGCGCATGACCATGCCCAAATGAGTCAACATTAGATGTTGAGCTCATTTGATCGAGTGAGTCTACTTGGAGTTCAAGATTTAGATTGATTAGAGGATGACACGGTCTATGCCTCACATTGATCAATCTAGATGTCTAGGATAGAAGGACACTTGTCATTATTTTGTGAGTAGTCACAAGGTGATGTCGGATCTCGACATTCTTGTAACTTGGGTAGTAATGATGTGTTGCTAGATACCACTCATTACTTATGCTCCTAAATGGGTTTAGGGCATTGCCAACGTTACAAGAACCTATAGGGTCACACACTTAGGACAAATAGATGGAGATTAGGTTCATATGATGAACCAAGAGGATTAGATTTATTTGATAAATCAAATTGGATTAAGAGTAATCCTAATTGGGCTAACTTGGGTTCGACTCAAGTTGATTCATGTATTTAATGAGTCTAATTTAGATTATGACTTATTAAATCAATTTAATTTAATTAATTAGATTCATTATATTAAGTTGGCTTGAATCAAATGGTTGGATTAGATCAACCATGGTAGAGATTGGGTCAAGTTTGACTTGACTAGAGATGGAAGACCAAAGGTCAATTTTGACTTGACCTTTTGCCACCTCATTGGTGAGTTGGCATTAGGTGGACCAATGATGATGTTCCACATCATCATGGTGTGCCACCTCATGGAAGTTACAAAGCCATTTTCTTATTAACTCCATATTAATTGCATTTAATGGGGAGTTATTCTTGTGAAGAAAGTGGCCGGCCACTTTGTGATTGTGTGAGAATTCAATTTCATTCAAGTGTGGTGAATCTTCCTCCTTCTTCCTCTCAAGCTCTCCCTCTCCCTCTCCTCCTTGCTTGGCCGAATCTCACCAAGGTGCTAGCACACCTTTGTGTGAGGTTTTCTCCACCTACGTGTCCGTGTGGATACTTCTAGAGGACCGGCGCTTGACGGTCTTGAGATCCGGCAACACCTTGGAAGAGCGGGATTCGCGTAGGGCGCGCATCAAGTGTAAACACTTTTTCCTCGTAGATCTAAGTAGTAGATCAGTTTTTGAACTCGTACAAGAAATAGTTTTTCGAATTTTGTATACGAATCTTTGCACGGATCTACGGCTTTGGGTCCTTCGGGGTTTTCGCGACGCGAAAAAGCGGTTTTCGCAGCTCGAAGAACCCAACAGTGGTATCAGAGCCACGTGCAAAGACTTGTACGAGTTAGTTTTTGGTTTTTGGAAAACAAAAACTTCTGTGATTTTCTTTAAAAATTCAATTTTTATGTTTTTATGGGTAATTTTTCCTTTTAGGCGAAGCACAAGTGTCTCGGCACTTGTAGGCTTCGGCTATCGGGAAGAATTTTCCCAAACGACTTCGTTTCGACCCAAAATCTTTTGGGACAGCGGACTCGGGTGCCTTTAGATCGCAACGGAGAAACTCACGATGGTTAGATCGTGGGTAGGGGCGCTGCCCCTAACCCCGCAAGGGGATTTGCTCCGCGATCGCACCCGAAATCGCTAAAAACGAACCCGTCGGGAAGATTTTTCCGGTAATGTCTCGCCCAAATCGTTTTGGGACAGCGGGTTTGGCGCTGTTGGATCGCAATGGGACCTCGCGATGGTTAGATCGCGGGTGGGGCGCTGCCCCTGGCCCCGCATGGGGATCCGTTCCGCAACGGAACCGCCAGGAAATTTTACTTGTAAAATTGTAAAAAAATTATTTTTAAAATTACAGAAAATAAGAAAATATATAATTTTGAATTATATATTAAATTTTGTGATAGTCATGGCCCAAAATTCAATATGATTGGTTGTGTTGTAATTCATAATACGGCCTGCGTGCCGTGATGTGTTTTCGCGTATTGTATTTATTTTATTATTCGCGACCTACGCGTCGTGCCTCGTCTTTTATTCTTGTTGTAAATTAGATTTAGACTCGAATGTAACTCGAGTTTCAAATTGTAATGTACAAATTGGAGCGGTGGAGGGTCCACACGAGACGGAGTTCTGAGACGGGCACGAGCAACACAAGGTGGTCAAAGGGAGGAGCTTGGAGAAGCTGTTGACCCTAGGTTGACCATTCGATCTTCTCATTGGCTTGAGAAGATCGTAGTAGGGCCATGACTAAATCACAAATAAATTAATTAATTAATTATTATGTATCTGATGCATGTTTAATAGTTAATTAATTAATTAGTGCCTTAACGATTAGATTAGATCTAAGTCGTGCACATGATGCACCCTTGCGATTAGATTAGATCTAAGTTGTGCACAAGATGCATCCTTCTCGATTAGATTAGATCTAGATCGAACCAACTCTAAAATGTCTAACCGTGCCGTGATACCTATCACTATCTCGATCACATGTATTGTTGAATCTGCCAAAGCAGAGCAATACATATTATCTTGGTAGGGTACGGAGGGACAATCTTGGTCCCGCCTATCAACGCATGGGTGAATACAAACTCAATTAGATTGAGTATTCCTAGTTATTCGGTTGGATCGAGTCAACTATAGGCATTCTTCCAACGGTTGGAAAAGATAGGTCAAAATCACATCTATATTAACTCTCGGGCGTATTAGCCAAAGCTAACTCGAGTTTTAATATAAATGCGGATATTGATTTTATAAACAAGAGTTGCATAGAGATGTAATTGGTAATCGTTACCTACCGATCATACTAAGCCTTGGGCGTATTAGCCAAAGCTAACTCAAGGGTTAGTATGATGTGGATCTTGTCCCACAAGAATTATAGAATTCAGTGGGAGCATCATTTAATTAAAGGTCTAATTAAATGTTTTAAAGAATATGATATTTATTTCTGCAAATTTTCTGTTGTAGATAACCATGACGTCAAATACGAACACTTTCTCCCTGCGATCTGTCCTTGAGAAGGACAAGCTCAACGGAGCGAATTTCCTGGACTGGTACAGGAACTTGAGAATAGTTCTCACCCAGGAGCGTAAGCTGTACATTCTGGAGCAGCCTATTCCTGAGGCTCCTCCTGCCAATGCCCCGCGAGCCGACAAAGATGCTTATAAGAAGCATCAAGACGACGCATTAGATGTGTCTTGTCTAATGCTCGCGACCATGAACTCTGAGCTTCAGAAGAAACATGAGTTGATGGGCGCTTACGATATGGTTGAGCATCTTCGCCAACTATATCAGGGACAAGCGAGGCATGAGAGATTTGAGATCTCGAAGGCACTGTTTCAGTGCAAGATGTCAGACGGGGCTCCTGTAGGTCCTTATGTACTCAAGATGATTGGGTACATAGAGAACCTACAAAGACTGGGGTTCCCACTTGGCCAAGAGCTGGCCACTGACTTGATCTTGCAGTCCTTGCCAGATAGCTATAGTCAATTCGTTCTGAACTATAACATGAACGAGATTGACAAGCCACTGCCCGTGCTACTTAGTATGTTACGAACTGCTGAGATTAACCTTAAGAAGGTTAAGCCCATTCTGATGGTTCAGAAGCACAAGGGCAAGGGCAAGCCCAAAGGTAAGGGAAAGTCCCAAATCAAGGGCAAAGACAAGGCACTGAAGCCTAAAGGAGGGGTCGCCAAGGATGCTACCTGCTTCCACTGCGGTCAGACCGGGCATTGGAAGAGGAACTGCAAGGTATACTTGGAGGATCTTAAAAAGAAGCGAAGTGAGACTTCCACTTCAGGTATATATGTTATAGAAGTCAATCTATCTATTTCTACATCATGGGTATTAGATACTGGATGTGCTTCTCACATTTGTACTGATGTGCAGGCGCTGAGAAATAGCAGAGCATTGGCAAAGGGCGAGGTGGACCTACGAGTAGGCAATGGAGTACGGGTTACTGCTGTTGCTGTAGGAACTTATCAGCTATCTCTGCCCTCTGGGCTTGTACTAGATTTAGATGATTGTTGTTATGTGCCTGCTCTTACTAAGAACATAGTTTCAGTTTCTTGTTTAGATAAGAAAGGATACTCTTTTATAATAAAAGACAAATGTTGTTCTGTTTATTTGAAAGATATGTTCTATTGTAGTGCACCACTAATAAACGGACTCTATATTCTAGACCTTGAGAGCCCTGTCTATAACATTAGTACCAAGAGGTTCAAGACAAATGACATGAACCAAACATACCTCTGGCACTGTCGCTTAGGTCATATAAATGACAAGCGCTTATCCCAGCTCCATAAGGATGGTTTGCTGGACTCATTTGATTTAGAATCATATGAGATATGCGAGTCATGCCTACGAGGCAAGATGACCAAGACCCCATTTAGTGGGCATAGCGAGAGAGCAACTGATTTGTTAGGACTCATACATAGTGATGTATGTGGCCCTTTCAATGTTGCTGCTAGAGGCGGTTATAGGTACTTCATCACATTTACTGATGATTTCAGTAGATACGGTTATGTGTACTTGATGACACATAAGTCTGAATCCTTTGAAAAGTTCAAAGAATTCAAGAATGAAGTACAGAACCAGCTTGGCAAGAGTATTAAGGTACTTCGATCAGATCGAGGTGGTGAATACTTAAGCCATGAGTTTCGTGACTACTTAGCTGAGTGTGGGATTTTATCTCAACTCACTCCTCCTGGAACACCACAGTGAAATGGTGTATCCGAAAGGAGGAATCGTATCTTATTAGATATGGTGCGATCTATGATGAGTCACACAGATCTTCCGACATATCTATGGGGATATGCTCTAGACACGGCAGCTTTCATACTGAACCGAGTTCCATCAAAGGCCATGATAAAGACACCATATAGGATATGGACTGGGATGCCCGGTGTCTTTCATGAGGATTTGGGGCTGTGAGGCTTACGTACGACGTCAAGTCTCAGACAAATTAGGACCCAAATCCGACAAGTGCTATTTCATCGGATATCCCAAGGAAACTAAGGGATATTACTTCTACATTCCCAGTCAACACAAGATAGTTGTGGCAAAGACTGGGGTCTTTCTAGAAAGGGACTTTGTTTCTAGAAAGACTAGTGGGAGTGCGTTCGATCTTGAAGAAGTTCAAGATGCGAACAATAGCACTCATGCCTCGATGGAAGTTGAACTGGAACCACAAAGTGTCATGGATGATGTTGTTCCACAAAGAGTTGAGGAACAACAACCAGTTCAAGTAGACATACCTCTTCGCAGGTCTGATAGGGTACGTCGTCAGCCTGAGAGATACTCATTTCTCTTGTCTGACCATGATGACATTGTGCTCATAGAGGATGAGCCTACCACCTATCAAGAAGCTGTGATGAGACCAGATTCTGAGAAATGGCTAGAAGCCATGAGATCCGAGATAGAATCCATGTACACCAACCAAGTATGGACTTTGGTTGATCCACATGAAGGGGTAAAATCCATTGGGTGCAAGTGGGTCTTTAAGAGAAAGACTGACGTGGATGGACTTATCTATAAGGGTCGCTTGGTAGCTAAAGGTTTCAAGCAGATTCATGGTATTGACTATGATGAAACCTTTTCTCCAGTGGCGATGTTTAAGTCCATTCGGATCATGCTTGCTATTGCAGCCTACCATGACTATGAGATATGGCAGATGGATGTTAAAACCGCGTTTCTGAATGGACACCTACTCGAGGATGTGTACATGACACAACCTGAGAGTTTTGTAGATCTACAGCATACTAGTAGAGTATGCAAGCTGCATAGGTCCATTTATGGACTAAAGCAAGCTTCTCGGAGCTGGAATCTTCGATTCGATGATGCGATCAAACAGTTTGGTTTCATCAAGAACGAAGATGGGCCTTGTGTCTACAAGAAGGTTGTAGGGGACATAGTTGTCTTCCTCATACTGTATGTGGATGACATACTACTCATTGGGAAGGACATCCCTATGCTTCAGTCTGTCAAGACATGGCTAGGGAGTTGCTTCTCAATGAAGGACTTAGGTGAGACATCTCGCATTCTTGGGATACAGATCTATAGAGATAGATCTAAGAGATTGCTTGGCCTAAGTTAGAGTACATATATTGACAAGGTACTCCTTCGGTTTGCCATGCAGAACTCCAAGAAGGGATTTCTGTCGATGTCACATGGCGTGAGTCTTTCGAAAACTCAAGGTCCCTCTTCTAGAGAGGAGAGAGACCGCATGGATCAGATCCCTTATGCCTCAGCCATAGGATCGATCATGTACGCCATGCTGTGTACTAGACCTGATGTCTCGTATGCTTTGAGCATGACGAGCAGATACCAGTCAGATCCAGGTGAAAGTCACTAGATAGCGGTCAAGAATATTCTTAAGTACTTACGATGGACTAAAGAATATTTCTTGATATATGGAGGCAATGATGAGCTAACTGTAAAGGGTTACAGTGATGCCAGCTTTCAGACCGATCAGGATGATTACCGATCGCAGTCAGGGTTCGTATTTTGCATTAATGGTGGTGCTGTCAGCTGGAAGAGTTCGAAGCAGGATACAGTAGCTGATTCTACAACAGAAGCCGAGTATATTGCTGCATCAGAGGCAGCAAAGGAGGCAGTTTGGATCCGCAAGTTCATCACTGAACTTGGGGTGGTTCCTAGCATCGCTGACCCAGTTGAGCTCTATTGTGACAACAATGGAGCTATAGCACAGGCGAAGGAACCTTGCTCACACCAGCGGACCAAGCACATACTACGGCGCTTCCATCTCATTCGAGAGATTATCGATAGAGGAGATGTGAAGATTTGCAGAGTACCTACAGAGGCTAATATCGCAGATCCCTTGACCAAGGCTTTGGCACAGAGGAAGCATGATGGTCACACTAGGTCTTTAGGCCTTAGAGCCTATACTGATTGGCACTAGTGCTAGTGGGAGATTGTTAGTTAGAGCCCTAGAGCCAATCATTTGATGATTGTATGGACTCATGTATATCATATTCTTGTATATTAATAAAGGCATTTGTTTGGTTATTATACTTATTTATATTAGTGCCAAATAAACTAAGTATAATAGCGTCCTTGAGTAGAAGGTTCATACCTATATCAATCGATTAGTTGAATCGATAGTGAGATGATATAGGGAACACTACTCTAAATCATTCCTAGTCGAGTGTTAGCATTCAAGGACAATGTTAATACAATAAGACTAGCATGTAGGTCAGCTCGATGACTTGATCTCACAAGTCATGGATATAGAGATATCAAGCTGA
This sequence comes from Zingiber officinale, assembly GCF_018446385.1. Classification (NCBI taxonomy): domain Eukaryota; kingdom Viridiplantae; phylum Streptophyta; class Magnoliopsida; order Zingiberales; family Zingiberaceae; genus Zingiber; species Zingiber officinale. The sequence goes on from NC_055990.1 coordinate 74,766,242, forward strand.
CACATGGGTATGCATTAGAGAATGTATACTGAATGACCCGCCATGAGAAAGTATCATGGATCGTTATATGAGTGTCATATACTTTCTCATGTGGCTATTAGTATGACTATTAGTCCTTAGACCTGAAGTCACCATGGATCCCTACATAAGGAGTTATGTACTTTAGTTTCGTCAAACGTCACCCGTAACTGGGTGGACTATAAAGGCGATTACTGGGTATGTAACGAATTATGCAGAGGGATGTGAGTGATGTAGATGAGATCTATCCCTCCCATATGACGGGAGCGACATCGCTATTCTTGATAGAGTGAGACCACTAAGCGCATGACCATGCCCAAATGAGTCAACATTAGATGTTGAGCTCATTTGATCGAGTGAGTCTACTTGGAGTTCAAGATTTAGATTGATTAGAGGATGACACGGTCTATGCCTCACATTGATCAATCTAGATGTCTAGGATAGAAGGACACTTGTCATTATTTTGTGAGTAGTCACAATTGGTAGTCACAAGGTGATGTCGGATCTCAACATTCTTGTAACTTGGGTAGTAATGATGTGTTGCTAGATACCGCTCATTACTTATGCTCCTAAATGAGTTTAGGGCATTGCCAACGTTACAAGAACCTATAGGGTCACACACTTAGGATAAATAGATGGAGATTAGGTTCATATGATGAACCAAGAGGATTAGATTTATTTGATAAATCAAATTGGATTAAGAGTAATCCTAATTGGGCTAACTTGGGTTCGACTCAAGTTGATTCATGTATTTAATGAGTCTAATTTAGATTATGACTTATTAAATCAATTTAATTTAATTAATTAGATTCATTATATTAAGTTGGCTTGAATCAAATGGTTGGATTAAATCAACCATGGTAGAGATTGAGTCAAGTTTGACTTGACTAGAGATGGAAGACCAAAGGTCAATTTTGACTTGACCTTTTGCCACCTCATTGGTGAGTTGGCATTAGGTGGACCAATGATGATGTTCCACATCATCATGGTGTGCCACCTCATGAAAGTTACAAAGCCATTTTCTTATTAACTCCACATTAATTGCATTTAATGGGGAGTTATTCTTGTGAAGAAAGTGGCCGGCCACTTTGTGATTGTGTGAGAATTCAATTTCATTCAAGTGTGGTGAATCTTCCTCCTTCTTCCTCTCAAGCTCTCCCTCTCCCTCTCCTCCTTGCTTGGCCGAATCTCACCAAGGTGCTAGCACACCTTTGTGTGAGGTTTTCTCCACCTACGTGTCCGTGTGGATACTTCTAGAGGACCGGCGCTTGACGGTCTTGAGATCCGGCAACACCTTGGAAGAGCGGGATTCGCGTAGGGCGCGCATCAAGGGTAAACACTTTTTCCTCGTAGATCTAAGTAGTAGATCAGTTTTTGAACTCGTACAAGAAATAGTTTTTCGAATTTTGTATACGAATCTTTGCACGGATCTACGGCTTTGGGTCCTTCGGGGTTTTCGCAACGCGAAAAAGCGGTTTTCGCGGCTCGAAGAACCCAACAAGGGGCAGCGCCCCTACCCGCGATAAAACCATCGCAAGGGTTCCTTTGCGATCCAACAGCGCCTAAACCCGCTGTCCCAAAACGATTTGGGCCGAGACATTGCCGTTTCGGAAAAATCTTCCCGGCGGGTTCGTTTTTAGCGATTTCGGGTGCAATTGCGGAGCAAATCCCCTTGCGAGGTTAGGGGCAGTCCCCCTACCCACAATCTAACCATCGTGAGTTGCTCCTTTGCGATCTAATGGCACCCAAGCCCGCTGTCCCAAATGGATTTGGGGCAAAACGAAGCCGTTTTGGAAAAATCTTTCCGGTAGCCGAAGCCTACAAGTGCCGAGACACTTGTGCTTCGCTTCTACGGAAAAATTACCCATAAAAACTATAAAAATCATAATTTTACAGAAAATTACAGAAACTTTAGTTTTCATAAAACCAAAAAATAAACTTGTACAAGCCTTGCACGTGGCTCTGATACCACTGTTGGATTTTTCGGGCCGCGAAAACCGCTTTTCGCGTCGCGGAAACCCCGAATCACCCAAAGCCGTAGGATCCGTGCAAGGAAAAATTTCGAAAAACATGAGTACGAGTTATAAACTACGATCTACAGTAGATCTACAAAGGAAAACACTTTATACCTTTGATGCGTGCCCTCGTAAATCCCGCTCGTCCAAGGTACGTGTCGGATCTCCAAAGTATCAAGGTAGATACTTCTCTAGTGATATCCACACGAACAAGGAGTGCTCTCTAGCACTCAAGGATGGAGAAGAGAGCCCCAAGTGTGCTAGCACTTTCTAGGGCTCTCGGGTAGGATTTAAAAGGAAGAAAAGAAAGGATGCAAAAGGAATGTCTTACACTCGAGAAGTAATATCCCTCCTTTGTGACATTCACTCTTCCTTTGCTCTTGGAACTCACTCAACCACCTTCACCTTCCCTTGGAACCCACGGCAACAACAAGAGAAGAGGAGGAAGAAGCTAGGAAGAAGATGGAATAATTACCACACATCAATTACACTAAATGAAAACCTTCTCATCCTTTAGTGTGGTCGGCCACACACTCATAACTCCCTCATTTAATGTGGCCGACCACATTAAATGGAATGGGAGGTGTTGTAACCTCCATGAGGTGGCACACCTCATGAGGTGGAGATGATGTGGCAAGGTTAGTCATGCCATGTAGGATGAGTCAACCTTATGATGTGGCATTACATCAAGTCAAACTTGATGTTTCAACTTCTACTTGGTCAAGTCAAACTTGACCAATTGTCTTCCTTGTTGAGTTAAATCCAACTTTTGACTCAAGTCAATTTTAATTTAATGAATCTCAATTCATTAATATAAATTGACTCAATGAATCAAATCTAAATTAGACTCATTCAACAATTGAATCTAATTGAGTCTAACTCATTAAGTCTAATTTAAATCCAATTGGTTCATCATATGAACCCAATCTAATCGGTTCATCATATGAACCCAATCTCCATCCACTTGTTCTTTGTGTGTGACCCAATAGGTTCTTGTAACGTTGGCAATGTTTCTAAACTCCTTTAGAAACATAAGCAATGAGCGGCATCTAGCAATACATCATTGCTACCCAAGTTACAAGAAATGTTGAGATCCAACATCACCTTGTGATTATTAATTGTGACTCCTCACAATATATGACAAGTGTCCTTCTATCCTAGACATCTAGATTGATCAATGTGAGGCATAGACCTTGTCATCCTCTGACCAATCTAAATCTTGAACTCCAAGTAGACTCACTTAATCAAATGAGCTCAATATCTCATATTGACTCATTTGGGTATGGCCATACACTTCGTGGTCTCACTCTATCAAGAATATCGATGTCACTCCTGTCATATAGGAGGGATAGATCCCATCTACATCACTCACATCCCTCTGCATAATTCGTTACATACCCAGTAATCGCCTTTATAGTCCACCCAGTTACGGGTGACGTTTGACGAAACCAAAGTACATAACTCCTTATGTAGGGATCCATGGTGACTTCAGGTCTAAGGACTAGTAGTCATACTAATAGCCACATGAGAAAGTATATGACACTCATATAACGATCCATGATACTTTTTCATGGCGGGTCATTCAGTATACATTCTCTAATGCATACCCATGTGTCAGCTTGATATCTCTATATCCATGACTTGTGAGATCAAGTCATCGAGCTGACCTACATGCTAGTCTTATTGTATTAACATTGTCCCTGAATGTCAATACTTGACTAGGAATGATTTAAAGTAGTGTTCCCTATATCATCTCACTATCGATTCAACTAATCGATTGATATAGGTATGAACCTTCTACTCAAGGACGCTATTATACTTAGTCTATTTGGCACTGATACAAATAAGTATAATAACCAAACAAATGCCTTTATTAATATACAAGAATATGATACAATGAGTCCATACAATTATCAAATGATTGGCTCTAGGGCTCTAACTAACATAATCTAGAAATGTATAAACCGGGGAGCCCTGTCACAAAGGGTAACCCTTGAACTGAATTTTCTAGGTTAGCTCTTCTACTTAGTTACATTAAACTAACGTTAGGAAGTAAATTGGATAACTCCTGAATTGTATATCCGGGGAGCCTTAGAGTAATCCTTTATCCGGACTTTCTAAAGTTGTTTCTTTACTTAGTGACATTAGAACTTAGATAAACTCTCTAGTATAATCATCATGGGGTTGGATCAAACTTTAGTTAGAAATCCTACAAAGTATAGGCATGCAGGTAAGGAGATGAATAATGCATAGGGATATTAACTAGTATCATAATGAAACTGAACTTCTAGAATTATTCCCCCAAACCAACCCTTCTCTCTTGATCACTTGCTTTCCTCTCTCTCTCTCTCTCTCTCAATCTCTAGCTTACAAGCTCTCAACCAACCTCCGATTGTCTAGATAATTCACCATACGAACTCAACTAGTGCTTAATTAACAGTCCTTATAGAATCGATATTTTTATTACTTGACGATTGATGTGTGTAGATAATATATATTTTTATACATACTTTAACACACATCTATTTATATTTCATTAGCATAATTTATGTTTATTGCACCCTATTTCATTATAATGTTGTATTTCTATTATATTCTGTTTGGAGATCTTCTCTTTGCTTGTTTTGATTGATAGGATGCTATTTGAAGTGAAAATGGAGCAAAATGCACATGGGAGCAATTTTGAAATAAATTAATCTCAGGTCGTGTGAAACCACACGACCGTGTGGTCTTGTCCATGGCAAATCAAGCTCCAGTCGTGTGAACTCACACGGTCGCGCCACTCCAGGACAAAAGTAAATCACGGCCGTGTGAATCTAGACGGTCATGTGCCTCCTAAAGGAGAAGAAGAACACGGTCGTGTGATTCCACATGACCATGCAACCTATCCAGAGACCAAGTAAGACATAGTTGTGTGAAGCTACACGACCGTGTTACATGATCCGAGGCCAAATAGAAGTTAACCGTGCGGGTTCCACATGGTTGTGGCATGAGCCATGCCTAGCCCTTGCTCTTCCATATTTAAAGGGTTTTCTCCCCTTTATAGAAATATTTGGCTTGGAGCTCACCTCTATTCCTTGAAAAAGGGTTCTCCCCCTTTGGGGGAACCCTAAATCTTCCATCTTCACCTATCTGTCCACCTTCGGAGCAAGGAGACTCTTTGAAGACATCTACAACGCGTACCTAAGCATCTCTTCTCCTCATATCTTGTATTTAGGTTGTAAGAATGTTATCCTTCATGTCTTTGGTTTATTCTTTCTTTGTTATGGAGTAGATTCTCTAGATCTAGGATGTAAAAAGTAATTATGATGTGATGTGATATATGAACTATTATTTGGATATTTTCCTATGCAATGATGTGTTTATATCATGCTCTATGTGTGTTGTGTCTTGTATATGTTTGATGAAATATGTGTGAGGTCAATTCATGTAAATGTGAGGGATTTGCCTCTATGTTAAGGTTGCTACTAGATTGGATAATTGGGGGATCCTTAGAGATATAGGATACTCATTCAACTAGACATATATGCCCTTAGTGGCAGAGGGCATCGATACTTACCCACTTTCTAGAGTCAAAAGATCTTAACATAGGGATTAATCCTTTTTAGGGCATTCTAATTGGAGTTGATACTCTAGTGCTATCATTAGGAAGTGTTGGAGTGTATACTGAAAGCCTAAGTTTTGTAAACATTCATTATGAATAAAGAATCACATTTGGTCAAATTTTCTACATTTAGTTGTAGTTGTTCAATTAATTTATATTGTAAATAATATAGTATGTGGTGTCACATACAGAAGATGATATTATCAGTACCTTATAAATTATAAACAGTAGCTCACGACCAAAATGGAAAGGAACAAACCATTAGAAGGTCGTAGTGTAGTTAGGTATCAGTTTATCTTGACTGTATAATTACACTAATACACTCAGAGTGTATTGAGTAGGACCATTTGAGGTCGATTCTTTTATACTGACTTTATAAAGAAACAAAGACCTCGGTTATTATGGAAGTGTGTGCTCTTAATCCTAATATAATAACAAGCACATATATTTGATATTTATTTCTTTAATTTATCAATGGGTGAGATTTAGTTCGATAAATCAATAAGCCCGATAAATTGGGAAATGATATCACTTATAGTGTGTGTTGTTGATTATAGAAGGAAACTGTGTCCTAGAGATATTAGGTTGATAATGTCCTCAAGAGGAGCTCATAAGGATTGTCATGTTAAACCCTGCAGGTGGACTTAGTCCGATATGACGATAAGGTTGAGTGGTACTACTCTTGGACTAAGATATTAATTAAATGAGTTGTCAGTAACTCACTTAATTAGTGGACATTCGATATCTTAAACACAGGGAGACTAACACACTCATAATAAGGAGCCCAAAAATGTAATTTGGGATTGGTGCGGTAGTTCAATGATAGTTCTCTAGTGGAATGAATTATCATTGATAAAAATAAGTTGTGTGTTCGGGGCGAACACGGGATGCTTAATTTTATCGGGAGACCAAAACCAATTCCTCCTCTCGGTCCCTATCGTAGGCTCTTATTTATAGAGTTCTATACCCATCTATACCCACCTTCTATACCCACCCAATAGGGGCCGGCCAAGCTAGCTTGGGAACAAGCTAGGGTCGACCTAGGTATAAGATTGGGTGGCCGGCCCTAGCTTGAACCCAAGCTAGTAGGGCGGGCCAAAATAAATTAAAAAGAATTTTAATTTTAATTTTTATTATGTGGAAGAAATAGTTTATTAAAGAGAATTTAAATTAAATTATCTCTCTTGTAAAATTTACAAAAGATTAAAGAAAGAGATTAGATCTCTTTCCTTATTTGTAGATTGGTGAGATATTTTATTTTCTCTTTAAAAATTATTCACATATTGTAAAATTAAAATTATAGAAATTTCTTTTATTAACCATGTAGAGATTTTTAAAGAGAAATTTTAATTTTTCCGGAAATAAATTAGGAAGTTTTAATTGTTGATTGAAACTTGTCCAATTTGTTCTCCAATGATGTGGCCGGCCAATGTAGATTTAATTGGGAAATTTTATTTTATTTTTATCAATTAAATCATGTCAAGGAAATTGAGGAAATTTTATTGCAATTAAATTTCCTAATTTGCCTAGGCCAAGGAATATAAAAGAAGAGGTGAGGGTGCCTTCAAGAGACACAACATCTATTATTTCTCTCCCTCTTTTGTTCCTTGGTGTGGCCGGCCATCCTCTCCCTCTCTTCCTCTTGTGGTGGCCGAACCTCTCTCTCCCCCTTGGAGCTCTTGTGGTGGCCGGATACTACTTGGAGAAGAAGAAGAAGAAGGAGAGAAAGCTAGCATCTCTTGGAGCTTGGTTAGTATTTTGGTTTTTCTCCTTAGTGAAGTTTTCCTTTGTGGCCGAACCTTGCTTGGAGGAGAAGAAGGTGGTTGGTGGTTTCTCATCTCGGTAGAACGTTGTCCACACAACGTCCGAGGTTAGAAGAGGAATACGGTAGAAGATCAAGAGGTTTTTTTTTTCTACAAGGTATAACTAGTAATTTTTATTTCCGCATCATGCTAGTTATTTATGGAAATAATACCAAATACAAGAGGCTTACGTTCTAGAATTTCGAATATGTTTTTTCGATGCTGTGTTCTTTTGTTTTTTCTTTTCCTTGTGATTTGATTGTTCTCTTTGGTTAACCTAAATTTATTTTAGGAAATTAAATATTAGCTTTCTATAAAAGGTTTTGTCTAGTCGGTGGTGGTTGCTCCCATATCCAAGAAGGCCATGTGCCTCGCCACGTCAGTACTGGGAACCAATTATGGAAATTAATATTTAATGGAATTAATAACTTAAGGAGACTTGGGTCGAACGTGTAAAGTTCCGCAGGAGATCCAAGTCAAAACCTAAAAGAACAAATAGATTAAGTTTTAGATCAAACGTGTTAAGTTCCGCAGGCGATCCAAAATTTAATTTAAAAGAACACATGGTAGCTAGGAAAAGGTTCAGACCTTGTACAAAATTTTTGTACAGTGGAACCTATAGGTTTTTCGAGTAGCAACCAACAATTGGTATCAGAGGTAGGGTTTTGCCTCTGTGTATTTGGTATTTAGTTTAATTATGCACATGTCATACATAATTTAGGCAGGATAATAGTAGGATATGCTAACTTTATGGATGCAGGATCCAACTATTATGGCTTTTAGTTATTATGTGTGTGATTGGACCCTTGGACATGTCAAGGGCATTTATTTGTGTGTGCATGATTGTATTAAAATATAGCAGGAGCTGTATTTAGTTTTATTAGGATTTTATTTTTTGATCTAGATACATGTACATTCCTTTTATGGAATATAGGATCAAAATGTAAAATTCTATTTATGTCGCGGATCAAATCTTGCAAAGCGTGGAACCTTCTAAGGACCAGAGGCGCAGCGGAACTAGGAGCAAGATGGATGCGACAGCTAGACCCGGTGGCGGTGGCCAAATATGGCAGCAGCTTGGGAAGACAACACACGGAGGGCAATTAGAGATAAAAGCCATAATAGTTGAAATTTAAATTTTCTATTGCTTTTATATAATGCTGTGTGTGCATGTTAGTTTACAAGTTTTAGTAGGCTAGCATAGTTAAAATTCCTCATTTATAAATAACTAAGTGGGAGAGAGATTTTTAAATAAATCCCATGGTCTCCATTACTGGTTTGTAAGTGATGCAAACAAGCTTGCGCGTTGGCTCTGAGTGCCTTCCTCCATAACGGATGAGCTTGTATGCGGATCACTAGAAAAGACTTCCATTTTTGGATGACTATAGGAAGTTAATTAAGAGCGTGTGATCTTCCCCAACGGAAGGGGCATAATCTTATTAATGGACTTAGTGTCAAGTAATGGTATACACTTAGACACATCTAATAGTATCCTCCCCAATGGAGTCACTGCTATTATTTGTGTGACCAAATGATACCAACTATTAATTTTATTTGTCAAAAAGTTAGGTTGACAAGATAATAAAATTAATGGGTTAAAACCCTCCTTTTACAAATGTTGAATTTGTATACGTCCACACTAACGTGGCATACAAAATTCACTGTGTTATGAGGTGTTGGTTAATTTAAAATAGTATTGTTTGAGGAATCAATATTATTCTAAATTTAAAGTTTTGACCAAAGTTTATTTTATGATTTTAGGATGACTTTCAACCCACTGACCATTATACTCAAAGAGAACAAATTTACTGGTCCCAACTATATAGATTGGAAAAGAAACCTGGACATTATTCTTACTGCTGAGGGTTATAAGTTTGTACTGTCAGAAGCTTGCCCTAATGCGCCTAATGGTGAATCTACCCAAGAGGAGATTGAGTATCATAGGAAATGGGTAAAAGCAGATGAGATGACGCGGTGTTACATTTTGGCTTCAATGTCAAATGTATTGCAACATCAGCATTAGGATTTACCAACAGCTTATGATATAATGAACAATCTCAAGGATCTCTTTGGTCACCAGGATCGGGCCTCTAGGCAAGAAGCTATGAGGAAATTAATGACAGCCACCATGCAAGAGGGTACTTCCGTGAGGGACCATATCCTAAAGATAATGGCTTATTTGAATGAAATACAAATCCTTGGAGGAGAAATTGATGGGGAAACCCAGATTGATATGATTCTCGAAACGCTACCCAGAAGTTTTGAGCAATTCCGCCTGAACTATAATATGAATAAAAGGATGTATTCATTGGCGGAACTACTGACAGAACTTCAGGCAGCAGAAGGATTATTTCGTCATAATTCTCATATTCACTATACTAAAAATGGTTCTACTTCTAAGTCGAAAGGTAAGAAGAAGAAGAAACAAGCTGGCTCAGCAAAGAAAGTGAATAAATCTCAGAGTACAGGATTTAAAGCTGGAATGAAGAAGCCGAAGGGCAAGTGCTTCATCTGCAAGCAGTCAGGGCATTGGAAGGCAGACTGTCCTCGTAAGAACCAAAACAAAGGTATATCTCATGTTCTAATTGTTGAAACATGTTTAGCGGTGTTATCTACCAGCACCTGGTGTGTAGATATGGGAGCCACTGATCATGTCTGCAATTCCTTGCAGGGGTTCCAGGAAACCCGACGACTATCTGAAGGAGAAATTACCATCTACATGGGCAATGCTACTAAGGTGGCAGCTGTTGCAGTGGGAGACGTCTACTTATCTTTTAGTAGAAATAGGAATTTGGTTTTAAGAAATTGTCTTTATGTACCTAATTTTAGAAAGAATTTAATTTCAGTTTCTAAAATATTTTTGGATGGATATTCAGTTTCCTTTAGTAACGATGTAGTTATTAAAAGAAATAAAGTGATTATCTGTTCTGGTACATTAGTTGGCAATTTGTATACTTTAAATCCAATTTCTTCCACAAAGCAAAACATGAAAATTTATAACTCATCTTCTAATTCTAATAAGAGAAAAGAACCTTCGGAAATGAACCAAGCATATTTTTGCATCTAAGGCTTGGTCATATTAACTTAAGTAGGATTCAGAGGCTTATAGCCGATGGACTTTTGGGTTCATTAGAGTTGGAAAATTTTCCAACTTGTGAATCCTGCTTGGAAGGTAAAATGACCAAGAGGTCGTTCAAGGCCAAGGGGTATAGAGCCAAAGAAGTGTTAGAGTTGGTTCACTCTGATTTGTGTGGTCCTATGTCTGTCCAGGCAAGAGGAGGTTTTGAATATTTTGTCTCTTTCATAGACGATTATTCAAGATATGGATACATTTACCTAATGCGTCGCAAGTCCTAGTGCTTTGATAAGTTCAAAGAATACAAGGCTGATGTGGAAAAACGACTAGGTAAAAGTATCAAGACACTACGGTCAGATCGTGGTGGCGAATACCTCTTAGGAGAGTTTAGGAATTACTTATCAGAGGCCGGGATTCAATCCCAATTGTCTGCACCTGGAACACCCCAACAGAATGGTGTAGCAGAATGAAGGAATAGGACTCTTATGGAGATGGTTAGATCGATGATGAGTTATTCAGAATTACCAAATTCGTTTTGGGGATATGCTCTGGAAATGAAGGCGTACGTTTTGAACTTAGTACCTTCTAAATCAGTTTCTTCTACTCCCATAGAATTGTGGAATGGGCGAAAATCCAGTCTAAGACATATTCGGATTTGGGGTAGTCCAGCACGTGTGCTGAAACCAGATGCTGATAAGTTAGAATCCCGTACAGAAGTTCGCGTGTTTATAGGATATCCCAAAGGAACGAAAGGTGGTTTATTTTATAGTCCTAAAGACCAGAAGGTCATTGTTAGCACCAATGCCCAGTTTTTAGAAGAAGACTATATAATGGATCACAAGCCCAGTAGTAAAGTTGTTTTAGAAGAACTAAGAGAGGACACGTCTACTTTAGTACCAACAGTACAAGATGAAGTACCACAAGAGACTGCAACACGTGTCACACATGATACACAGCCACAGACAGTGCCTCGTCGTAGTGGGAGGGTTGTGAGGCAGCCTGAGAGATTCATGTTTTTGGGAGAGTCTTCGGATTTGATCCCGGGTAAACATGAACTTGATCCCCGGTCATATGACGAAGCACTCCAAGATATAGATGCAGCATCTTGGCAAAAGGCGATGAATTCTGAAATAGAGTCTATGTACTCTAATAAGGTCTGGGAGCTTGTAGAACCACCTGATGGTGTAAAAGCCGTTGGATGTAAGTGGATCTACAAAAGGAAAAGAGGGACAGACGGGAAGGTAGAAACTTTCAAAGCTAGGCTTGTTGCGAAAGGGTATACTCAGAAAGAGGGAATCGATTATGAGGAAACCTTTTCACCGGTAGCCATGCTTAAGTCTATCCGGATACTCTTATCCATTGCTGCTCATATGGATTATGAGATTTGGCAAATGGATGTCAAGACAGCTTTCCTTAATGGAAGTCTTGAAGAAACATCTATATGAAGCAACCAGAAGGGTTCATTGAAAAAGGCAAAGAGCATCTAGTGTGTAAGCTCAATCGGTCCATTTATGGACTGAAGCAAGCTTCAAGATCTTGGAACATCCGGTTTAATGAAGTAATCCAGTCATATGGATTTATTCAAAGTCCGGATGAGTCTTGTGTATATAAGAAGTGTAACGGAAACGTGGTGGTATTTCTTGTACTATACGTAGATGATATTTTGTTAATTGGCAACAATGTCAAGGTATTATCAGACGTAAGGGTATAGTTGTCCAAACAATTTGATATGAAGGACTTAGGAGATTGTGCACACATTCTTGGGATCAAAGTATTAAGGGATCGTAAGAAAAGAATGTTGTGTCTGTCCCAAGCTTCATATATAGATACAATCCTTGCTCGTTTTAGCATGCAGGATTCCAAGAAAGGTTTCTTACCTTTTAGACATGGAGTAGCTCTATCTAAAGAGATGTCTCCAAAGACGTCGAAAGAGATAGAGGACATGAAAGCAGTTCCTTATGCTTCGGCTATAGGAAGCCTAATGTATGCAATGCTATGTACGAGACCTGATATCTGCTTTTGGGCATGGTCGTGAGATATCGAGTAACTCGGACAAGGACATTGGATCATGAAAGCATATATTAAAGTACACGAGAAGAACTAGAGATTATATGCTAGTTTACCAAGCAGACGATCCGCTCCCTGTGGGTTACACTGATTTCCAATCGATAGGGATATGATAAGTCTACATCGGGCTATGTGTTTACTTTAGAGGTGGAGCCATTTCATGGAGGAGTGTTAAGCAAATGTTTTGGACTCAACCATGGAAGTCGAGTATGTAGCAGCCTCCGAGGCAAGAAGCAGTATGGCTCAGGAACTTTCTAATGGACTTAGATGTGATTCCTGGTTTGCCCAAAATCATCACAATTTATTGTGATAATAGCGGTGCAGTTGCAAACTCGAAGGAACCACGAGCTCATAAGGCAAGTAAACATATAGAGCGCAAGTACCACCTGATACGAGATATCGTGAAGCGAGGAGAAGTTGTCATCGCCAAGATTGCATCAGCAGATAACCTGGCAGATCCTTTCACTAAGGCCCTTCCGGCGAAAGCTTTTGATCGGCATGTGGAGGGAATGAGAATCAGATGTATGGTAGAAGATATGACAGCTTAGTCATTAGTATAAGTGGGAGATTGTTGGAGTGTATACTGAAAGCCTAAGCTTTGTAAACATTCATTATGAATAAAGAATCACATTTGATCAAATTTTCTACATTTAGTTGTAGTTGTTCAATTAATTTATATTGTAGATAATATAGTATGTGGTGTCACATACAGAAGATGATATTATCAGTACCTTATAAATTATAAACAGTAGCTCACGACCAAAATGGAAAGGAACAAACCATTAGAAGGTCGTAGTGTAGTTAGGTATCAGTTTATCTTGACTGTATAATTACACTAGTACACTCAGAGTGTATTGAGTAGGATCATTTGAGGTCGTTTCTTTTATACTGACTTTATAAAGAAACAAAGACCTCGGTTATTATGGAAGTGTGTGCTCTTAATCCTAATATAATTACAAGCACATATATTTGATATTTATTTCTTTAATTTATCAATGGGTGAGATTTAGTTCGATAAATCAATAAGCCCGATAAATTGGGAAATGATATCACTTATAGTGTGTGTTTTTGATTATAGAAGGAAACTGTGTCCTAGAGATACTAGGTTGATAATGTCCTCAAGAGGATCTCATAAGGATTGTCATGTTAAACCCTGCAGGTGGACTTAGTCCGATATGACGATAAGGTTGAGTGGTACTACTCTTGGACTAAGATATTAATTAAATGAGTTGTCAGTAACTCACTTAATTAGTGGACATTCGATATCTTAAACACAGGGAGACTAACACACTCATAATAAGAAGGAGCCCAAAAATGTAATTTGGGATTGGTGCGGTAGTTCAATGATAGTTCTCTAGTGGAATGAATTATCATTGATAAAAATAAGTTGTGTGTTCGCGAACACGGGATGCTTAATTTTATCGGAGACCAAAACCAATTCCTCCTCTCGGTCCCTATCGTAGCCTCTTATTTATAGAGTTCTATACCCACCTATACCCACCTTCTATACCCAACGGACCGGCCAAGCTAGCTTGGGAACAAGCTAGGGTCGGCCTAGGTATAAGATTGGGTGGCCGGCCCTAGCTTGAACCCAAGCTAGTAGGGCCGGCCAAAATAAATTAAAAAGAATTTTAATTTTTATTTTTATTTTGTGGAAAAAATAATTTATTAAAGAGAATTTAAATTAAATTATCTCTCTTGTAAAATTTACAAAAGATTAAAGAAAGAGATTAGATCTCTTTCCTTATTTGTAGATTGGTGAGAAATTTTATTTTCTCTTTAAAAATTATTCACATATTGTAAAATTAAAATTATAGAAATTTCTTTTATTAACCATGTAGAGATTTTTAAAGAGAAATTTTAATTTTTCCGGAAACAAATTAGGAAGTTTTAATTGTTGATTGAAACTTGTCCAATTTGTTCTCCAATGATGTGGCCGGCCAATGTAGATTTAATTGGGAAATTTTATTTTATTTTTCTCAATTAAATCATGTCAAGGAAATTGAGGAAATTTTATTGCAATTAAATTTCCTAATTTGCCTAGGCCAAGGAATATAAAAGAAGAGGTGAGGGTGCCTTCAAGAGACACAACATCTATTATTTCTCTCCCTCTTTTGTTCCTTGGTGTGGCCGGCCATCCTCTCCCTCTCTTCCTCTTGTGGTGGCCGAACCTCTCTCTCCCCCTTGGAGCTCTTGTGGTGGCCGGATACTACTTGGAGAAGAAGAAGAAGAAGGAGAGAAAGCTAGCATCTCTTGGAGCTTGGTTAGTATTTTGATTTTTCTCCTTAGTGAAGTTTTCCTTTGTGGTCGAACCTTGCTTGGAGGAGAAGAAGGTGGTTGGTGGTTTCTCATCTCGGTAGATCGTTGCCCATACAACGTCCGAGGTTAGAAGAGGAATACGGTAGAAGATCAAGAGGTTTTTTTTTCTACAAGGTATAACTAGTAATTTTTATTTCCGCATCATGCTAGTTATTTATGGAAATAATACCAAATACAAGAGGCTTACGTTCTAGAATTTCGAATATGTTTTTTCGATGCTGTGTTCTTTTATTTTTTCTTTTCCTTGTGATTTGATTGTTCTCTTTGGTTAACCTAAAGTTATTTTAGGAAATTAAATATTAGCTTTCTATAAAAGGTTTTGTCTAGTCGGTGGTGGTTGCTCCCATATCCAAGAAGGCCATGTGCCTCGCCACGTCAGTACTGGGAACCAATTATGGAAATTAATATTTAATGGAATTAATAAATTAAGGAGACTTGGGTCGAACGTGTAAAGTTCCGCAGGAGATCCAAGTCAAAACCTAAAAGAACAAATAGATTAAGTTTTGGATCAAACGTGTTAAGTTCCGCAGGCGATCCAAAATTTAATTTAAAAGAACACATGGTAGCTAGGAAAAGGTTCAGACTTTGTACAAAATTTTTGTACAGTGGAACCTATAGGTTTTCCGAGTAGCAACCAACAGGAAGTATATTAGAAAACTATAGGAATGTATGACTGGGGCCCTGTGACAGAGGGTAACCCTTTAACCAGACTTTCTAGAGTTGCTTCTTTACTTAATGGCATTAGGACTTGGGTAAACTTTTTGGTGTGACTTTTGCTAGGTTGTATCGGACTCTAGTTAGAAGCCCTACACGACTATAAGCATGGAGATAGGTAGATGAATAATATATAGGGATATTAATTAGCATCATAACAAAATCAAAATCCTAGAATCTATCATCCTTCATTCACCTACACTTTCTCTCTCTCTATATTCTCTCTTTTCCTCCCTCTATACTCTCTCTCTCTCTCTCTCTCTTCCCTTCTCTTTCTCATTTAAGTGTTCATGAGCTAACATTCATTTGTCTAGAAAACTCACCATGAGAAGTTAATTAATACTTAATCAGTAGTCCATGTGGGATCGATATTTTTATTACTAACGATGTAGTCGTACGCTTACGGTTGGTAACAATGATGTAGTCATGCACTTGTTGTCACACATCATCCATAAATCTTCACTTTTGTTCATCAGTATCCTTCCTTCTCTTTTATGATTACTAAGTTTTCATGGCTACTTCTTCGTCTCACCTTCATTCTAAAAACCCTTCAGTTACTCTATGTCCATGGTATCAAACTGTGTCCCACCCATCCCTTTGTTCTTTATAGTCATGAATATTTGTCTAGGGGGTTTACCTATAGTGTATCCTTTGTCTTCTCAACATCCTCATTATCCACCTCCGGGCATCATTACCTTTTGGTGAATAAATTTAAAGGAGATTTATGATTTTTAGTACCCCCAATGTACATGAATATCCTTTCTTTCTTGTAGATCCCTTTTTATCAATTAGCTCTAAACTCCTTTAAGATTTTGGCTAGAACTGTAATGGTCTTCCAACATCATCAGATTTCCCTTACTCCTCTACTATTTTATTGCTTCTATTATGTTAAATCCACTAAACCTAGTGTCTTCCATTTCATGGCCTACAAGAACTATAATTTCTTAACTGACTTTCCATCATCCTTAAAAGGATGGAAAGAACTATTATTTATACCCCTTTGAATATTTTTTCCTTCCTATTTTGGATTATGGCTTCTTGATCTTCTTTATTTGCCAAACATCCATAAAGTTTAAACACGTTATCCTTTCTCTGAAGTGTGGTGGGAATTACAAGATAAACATTACAACATACTTTATTTATTGGATAATCATCTCCTGTCACATTTGATCTATCCCCTTTCAAGACCACCAGTTCTCAACCCGTAGGTGATTGATTACACATGAATGGTTTATTTGTTGAGATTTTATGTTTAAATTTTTTCTTGTTATTTTTACCTCACGAAGTCCTCATTATTAGAAATTTGAAAGAAGAGAAAGAGGGAGAAATCTATAGAAGTATTCTAGGCATTTAGGTTAATAAATGCCCAGCTTTAGTAGGTACATCATTCATAGTCTCTACTAGTTCTCAAGATGAGTTTCTTGCATCGCCTCAACTAGTCCCTGAGTCTACTTCTATCATAGTTTCTAATGTAAGCCCTGGCTTATCCTTTGAGGGACCTCCTCAGGCAATGATAGATCCAATTTCTACTTCCCTTCCATTGAGTTCCCAGCCAACCATGTATGAAAATACTTCTTTGAGTATACTTTATATTATCCCAAGATTAACGCATCCAAATAGATAATCATTTTTGACATTCTCTTGGATTTGATTGCTATTCGTGAGATTCCTCTGGAGCTTTTTCTAGAACAAATAACATGTCTTGTTTCCTCCCCTACTTCTAGCCCTTAAGTTTTGAATGTTGAATCCCTTACTCCACTTGAGTTACTGACCCAAGTAATAGACATGACAACACCAACCCCTCCTTCTCCCATACTAGAAGATCCCTTCTCTCAAGCATGGTATCTTATTCTTCTCCTCTCGTGGCACCTTTGAATGAACTTCCAAGCTTGTTGTCCTCTTCATTAGTGATAAATGATTTACTCAAGCAATAACCTTCCTTCTATGAAGAGGATCAACCCTTATCTTTTCGACAATTGAATCAAGTGATGGATGTTAAATTAACTTTCCATCATTTCACAACCTCTATCATTATCTGTTAACCAAATTTGTATTTGTTAGATTGTGTGTAGTAGATGAGACTTTTGAGGTATTTTCAGAGAGTTCAATCACAAGCTCAACAATGCACATTATTTTAGAAGAATAGTTAAAACAAGAATGCATCATGATGTGCATAAGGAGAATAAATGTGAAAATCAGGAAGCTATATTCCTATACCATCATGAAGAGCTAGATGACAAAATAAAGGAATTGACCAAATTGTAGAATGAAGATCAAGCGAGAATACATCATTTGAAACAACAGCTCAATGAAGCTAAAATTTGTTGGTGTAAACTATTATGGATAAACAAAGTTTGGAAATGCAATTGCACATTTTGAAGAGCCAATTCTTGATTGAACAAGATCATAATTTCACATTGCCATTGAAATTAAGGGAAAGTTGATGTCCGTAGATTATATACACTTTTATGGATGTTTTAAAGCACATTTACTTGTATTTCATGAGCATAATCTATGTTTATTGCACTCTATTTCATTGTAATATCATATTTCCACTTCTTTATCAGATATCTGCTATTTGTGTATTTTCGTATTGACAGAACACTATTTAGAGTGAAAATGGAGTTGATAGACAATTAATAAACAAAGACAAAGGGGTTTGGCCGTGTAGAATCTACAGAGCCGTGCCACTTACCAGAGGAGGAGATGACCCTAGTCGTATGGATTCCACATGGCAGTGTAATGAAGCAGAGAAGAAAACAGCCCTAGCTGTGTGGATTCACACGACTGTGTGGGTTTCTAGAGGCAAAGCAGACTCTAGCCGTGTGGATCCACACGACCGTGTGGATTTTCCAGAGCTGGATCCGACCTTGGTCGTGTGAATCCACACGACCATGCCACCGAACTAGACTATGGCCGTGTGGTTTCACACAATCATGCCACCACACCAGACTATGGTCGCGTGATTTCACATGGTCTGGGCATGGGTCGTGCTAGGCCTATGCCCAACACTATATAAAGGGTTTTTCTACCCTTTTCACTTATTTTGGAATCTTGGATCTTGGGGAAAGGTTCACCCCCTTGGGGAGCCCTAGGCTTCATCCTCACCGATCTTCACCGATTCGTCCACCTCCAGAACAAGAGAACGCCTCCAAGGATGCCACCCTTCAAGGATAATCATTCTCTTCTCTCTCAATCCACGTTAGGGGTGTCAAAAATGAACCCAACCTGACGACCCAACCCGAGTTGACCTAAAAAAAATCAGGTTCAGATTGTACATTTTTGGGTTTAGGTCAGGTTCGGGTTGAAAATTATCAGGTTGGGTTGGGTCGGGTTTGGGTTGACCCAGGTTGACCTGGGTTGACTCAAATATAAGGGTTATTCAATTTTTTGGGCTTAAATCAAATTTTATTTTAAAAAATAAGATATTTTTATGTATATTAATATCAATGTTTGTATGATAATGATGGAGTATTGGGATAAAAGTGAATAATTATAGGAAAAATATTCAAAAAAATTATTTTGAATTGGGTTTTCAGGTTATCCAGGTCGAGTTCAGGTTGGTCGGGTTGGTCGGGTTTGAGTTGTTAGAGTGTATACTAAAAGCCTAACTTTTGTATAAACATTTAGAAATAAAAGAATCACATTGGTCAAATGTCTACATTTATGATAAATGTAGTTGTTCAATTAATTTATATTGTAGATAACATGGTGTGTGGTGTCACACACAGAGGATCATGTTATCAGAACCTTATAAATTATAAACAGTAGCTCACGACAGAGATGGAAAGAACAAACCATTGGAAGGTTGTAGTGTAATTAGGTATTAGTTTATCTTAACTATATAATTATACTAGTACACTTAGAGTGTATTGAGTAGGGTCATTAGATGTCGTTCCTTTTATACTGACTTTATAAAGGAACAAAGACCTCAATTATTATGGAAGTGTGTGCTCTTAATCCTAATATAATAACAAGCACATATATTTGATATTTATTTCTTTAATTTATCAATGGGTGAGATTTAGTTCGATAAATGAATAAGCCCGATAAGTTGGGAAATGATATCACTTATAGTGTGTGTTATTGATTATAGAAGGAAACTGTGTCCTAGTGATCGAGGTTGATAATGCCCCCAAGAGGAGCTCATAAGGATTCTCATGTTAAACCCTGCAGGCGGACTTAGTCCGACATGACGATAAGATTGAGTGGTACTACTCTTGGAACTAAAATATTAATTGAGTTGTCAATAACTCATTTAATTAGTGGATATTCGACATCTTAAACACAGGGAGATTAACACACTCATAATAAGAAGGAGCCCAAAGTGTAATTTGGAATTGGTGCGGTAGTTCAATAATAATTCTTTAGTGGTATGAATTATTATTGATGAAGTTAAGTTGTGTGTTCGGGGCGAACACGGAAAGCTTAATTTCATCGGGAGACCAAAAACCAATTCCTCCTCTCGGTCCCTATCGTAGTCTCTTGTATATAGAGATTTATATCCACCTATACCCACCTTTCTACCCACTTTAAGGTGGCCGTCCAAGCTATCTTGGAGCCCAAGCTAGGGCCGGCCAAAGCTATTGGTGGAGCCAATTATAGGTGGCCGGCCAAAGCTTGGGTCCCAAGATTAGGTGGCCGGCCACTAGAAAATAAAAAGGAATTTTTATTAAAATTATTTCTTATGTGGATATCATGGTTTTAAAAGAGAGTTTGAAATTTAAATCTTTCCTTTTATAGCTTTCTACAAAAGATTAAGAAAAGATTTGAAATCTTTCCTTATTTGTAGATTGAAAGTTGAATTTTAATTTTAAGAAAACTTTCATTTTTTAACCATGTTCATGATTTAAAAGAGAGTTTAAAAATTAAATATCTCTTTTATAAGTTTCTATAAAAGATTAAGAAAAGATTTGATATCTTTCCTTATTTGTAGATTGATAGGAGATTTTAATTTTTAGAGATAACTTTCCTTTTTGAAAATTATCCACATGTTTAAAAGAATGATTTTAATTTATAAAATTTCCTTTTTATAATCCACCATGAAGGAAAAAATTATTAGAGAAATTTTTATAAATTTCCGGAAACAAATTAGGAAGTTTTAATTCTTGTGTTAATTAAAACTCTCCTTGTTTTGGGGATTAAAGTGGTCGGCCATAACAATTGCGAAAAGGATTTTAATTTTAATTAATTAAATTTTCCTTTTCATGGAAAATTAATAAGGAAATTTTTATTTAAATTTTCCTTATTTGCCATGACCAAGGATTATAAAAGAGGGGGTAGAGGTGCCTTCATGAGAGCTAACTCTATTCTTTTCTTCCTCTCTTTTTCTCCTTGGTGTGGTCGGCCCTAGAGGTTCTCCTTCTCATCTTCTCTTCTTCTTTAGTGGCCGGTTTCATCTTCTCTTGGAGCTCTTGTTGATGGCCGGTTCTAGCTAGGAGCAGAAGGAGAGAAAGGAGGCTTTGTTTCTAGCATCCCTTGGAGCTTGGTGGTGGTGGTCGTACCTCTATTTCTCTTGGAGAATTATGGTGGCCGAATCTTGCTTGGAGAAGAAGGTGGCTTAGGTGGATTCTCATCTCGGTAGATCATTGCCCACACAACGTCCGGGATAAGAAGAGGAATACGGTAGAAGATCAAGAGGTTATTTGCTTACAAAGAAAGGTATAACTAGTAATTGTTTTCCGCATCATACTAGTTTTCTTTGTATAGTTATTTTTGGAAATACCAAACATAAGAGGCATATGATTCTAGAGTTTTCGAATTTGTTTCGAATTTGTGTTTCTTTTGTTTTATATTTTGAATTTGTGATTCGATTGTTCTTTTTGGTTAAACCTAGAGTTATTTATGTAAATTAAATATTAGCTTTCCTTAAAAGGCTTTGACTAGGCGGTGGTGGTTGCTCCCATATCCAAGAAGGTCATGTGCCTCGCCATGCAATCCTGGAAGCCAATTTTGGAAATTAATATTTAATGGAATTAATAACATAGGTGGATTTGAATCAATAGTGTTAAATTCCGCTTGTGATTCAAATCTAAACCATTAAGAACATATAAGTTAAATTTGGAATCAATGATGTTAAGTTCCGTTTGCGATTCCTAATATAACTTCTAAAGAACACAATAGGTTATTTAAGGAAAGATTCCACACTTGTATAAAATTTTTGTACAATGGAACCGGTATGATTTTCCTAAGACTAACCAACAATTTGTATCAGAGCTAGGGGTTGCCTCTGTGTGTTTGGTTTTCAAATTAAGTTATGCACATGTCATACATAATTTAGGCAGGATAATAGTAAGATGTGCTAACTTTATGGTTGCAGGCTCCAACTATTATGGCTTATAGATGTTGTGTGTGATTGGACCCTTGGACATGTCAAGGGCATTATTTTGTGTGTGCATGATTGTATGTAACTAATACAGCAGGAGTTGTATTATCCCTAGGATTTTAGAATTTTATTTTCAATCTAGATTACATGTACATTCTCTCGTGGAATATAGGATCGATATATGTAAAATTTTATTTTTGTCGCGGATCGGATTCTTCCGAGGCGTGGTACTTTTGGAGCACCAGAGGCGCAGCGGAATAAGAAGCAAGATGGATGCGACAACTCGACCCGATGGCGGTGGCTAAAGATGGCAGCAGCTAGGGTTGGACCACATGGAGGACAGTAACAAGAAAAGGCCATAATAGTTGGAAAATAATTTCCATATTTATTGCTTTTATTTACTGTGATGTGTGTGTATGCATGTGATGTATGCTAGGATAACTTAAAATTCCTCACTTTAAATAACTAAGTGGGAGAGGAATTTATTTTAATAAATTCCACGGTCTCCATTACTGGTTTGTAAGTGATGTAAACAAACTTGCGCGTTGGCTCTGAGTGCCTTCCTCCATATCGGATGAGTTTGTTTGCGGATCACTAGATCAAACTTCCATTTAGGATGACTATAGGAAATTAATTAAGAGCGTGTGATCTTCCCCATCGGAAAGGGCATAATCTTATTAATGGACTTAGTATCAAGTAATGGTATACACTTAGGCACGTCTAATAGTATCCTCCCCATCGGAGTCACTGCTATTATTTGTGTGACCAAAGGAAAACCAACTATTAATTTGTCAAAAAGATAAGTTGACAAGATAATAAAATTAAAACCCCTCTTACAAATGTCGAGTTCTTGTATACGTCCACACTATCGTGGCATATAAAATTCATGGTGTATGAGGTAATTTTATTTGTCAAGATGACAAGAAAATAAAATTAATGGGAAAAACTCCTCTTACAAATGTTTGATTTTGTATACGTCCACACTATCGTGGCATACAAAATTCACGGTATTTGAGGTAATTTTATTTGTCATAAAGACTTATTGACAAGATAATTAATGGGTAAAACCCTTCTATTACAAATGTTTGAATTTGTATACGTCCACACTATCGTGGCATGCAAAATTCACGGTGTTTGCGGTGTTGGTGAATTTAAATGATATTGTTTTGAGGAATCAATATTATTTCAAATTCAAAGTTTTTAACCAAATATTTGATAGACCAACTATTAATTTTATTTATCATAAAGTTAGGATGACGAGATAATAAAATTAATGAATAAAATCTCCTCTTTGATTTTGTATACGTCCACACTATCATGACATACAAAATTCACGGGGATTTTAAGGTGTTGGTCTTGGCCAAATATTTTTGTGATTCTTAGGATTTAAAATATTTGTCAATCCCCTAGTTGTTATACTATAGAATAGACTTAGTAGTCCCAATTGTAATGATTGGAAATAGGACTTGGACATTTAGGCAGACTGTCATCTTAGAACTAAGAACAAAATAGGTGTATTTCATTCATTAGTTAATACATGATTAGTGGTGTTATCTGCCGGTACCTGATGTATAGATACGGGAGCCACTAATCATGTTTGCAATTCATTGCAGAGGTTCTAGGAAATCCGATAACTATATGAAGGGGAATTCACCGTCTACATGGGCACTGCTGCAAAAGTGGTAGCTGTTGCAGTGGGAGATGCTTATCCTCTGATAGGAATAAAATATGGATTTTAAGAAATTATCTTTACGTACCAAGTTTAGAAAGAATTTGATTTCGGTTTCTAAACTATCGAAGAATAGATATTCTATCTATTTTGATAACAAACTTGTTATCAAGAAAATAGGAAAGATATCTGTTCTGGTCCGTTGGTTGACAATTTATAAATCCAATAACTCCCACAATGCAATAAATGGAAATTAGTAACACATCTTCTAACTTTAATAAGAGAAAGGAACCTTCGGAAATGAACCAATCACATCCTTGACAGTCTAAGGCTAGGTTATATTAACTTGAGTAGGATTCAAAGGATAAAAAACCAATGAACTCTTAGGTTCATTGGTAGTGGAAATCTTTCCAATCCTGCGGCTCTTACTTGGAAGAAAAAATAACCAAGAAGCTTTTAAAGTCTAAGGGGTATAGAGCCGAGGATGTGTTGGAATTGGTTCATTCTGATTTGTGTGGTCCTATGACTATCCAGACAAGAGGTAGGTGCGAATATTTTGTCTATTTTATAGACAACTATTTGAAATATAGATACATTTACTTGATGCACCACAAGACTAAGTGCTTTGATTAGTTCAAAGAATACAAGGCTGATGCGGAGAAACGTCAAAGTAAAAGTATCAAGTCACTATGGTAATATCGTAGTGGCGAGTACCTCTTGGGAGAATTTAGGAGTCGCTTATCAGAAGAAGGGATTCAATCCCAACTAACTGCACCTGGTACACCCCAACAGAATGGTGTAGTGGAAAGAAGGTATAAGGCTCTTATGGAATAATTAGATTGATGATGAGTTATTTAGAAAATTACCAAATTCGTTTTAAGGATATACACTGGAAACGGAAGTGAACATAGTATCTTCTAAGTCAGAACTCTCTACTCCCATAGAATTGCAGAATGGGCGTAAGCCTAGTCTGAAACATATTCAGATTTGGGTGGTCTAGCACATGAGAGACACTGATAAGTTGGGCAGGAGTTCACTTGTTTGTGAGTTATCCTAGAGGAACGAAAAGAGATTTATAGTCCTTAAAATCGAAAGGTCATTGTTGGCACCAATGCCTGATTTTAGAAAATGACTATGAACCACAAGCCTATGAGTAAAAATTGTTCTTAAGAAAATTAAAGGACACGTCTAATCTAGTACCAACTGTACAAGATGAAATATCACAAGAAACTGCAACACATATCACAAATGATATACAATTGCAGAAAGTGCCTCGTCGTAGTGGGAGGGTTGTTAGGCAATCTAAAAGAATCATGTTTTGAGAGAGTCTTTGGACTTGACCCCTGGTGGACATGAATCTTATCCCTGGACATATGACGAAGCACTCCAAGATAAAGATGTAGCATCTTTGCATAGAGCAATAAATACATAATTAGAATATATGTATTCTAATAGAGTCTGGGAGCTTATAAAACTACCAGATGGTGTAAAAGCCATTAGGTGTAAAGAGGTCCACAATAGAAAAAGAGGGATAGACGGGAAGGTAGAAACTATCAAAGCAAGACTTGTTGAAAAAGGAAATTTTTTCACCGGTAGTCATGCTTAAGTCTATCCAGATTCTTTAATCTATTTAACAAGTGGATGTCAAGACAACTTTCCTTAATGGAAATCTTGAAGAAAACATCCATATATAGCAACCAGAAGGGTTCATTGCAAAGAGCAAAGAGCATCTTGTGTGTAAGCTCAATCAGTCTATGGACTGAAGTAAAGCTTCAAGGTCTTGGTACATCCGGTTTAATAAAGTAATCCAAATCTATGGATTTATTTTATAACCGAATGAGTTTGTGTATACAAGAAGTGTGATGGAAACGTGGTGGTATTTCTTGTACTATACGTAGATAACATTTTTGGTAGTTGGAAATAATATCAAAGTGTTGTCAGAAGTAAGGGAATGGTTGTCCAAACAATTCAATATGAAGGACTTAGGAGATTGCATATATTCTTGGGATCAAAGGGATCGCAAGAAAAGAATATATTTTACTTATCCCAATCTTCATATATCGAAAAATCCTTACTCGTTTTAAGCATGCAAAACTCCAAGAAAGGTTTCTTACCTTTTTAGCATGGAGTAACTTTATCTAAAGAGATGTCTCCGTAGACATCAAAGGAGATAGAGAACATGAAGGCAGTTCCTTATGCTTCGGCTGTCGGAAGCCTAATGTATGTTATGCACGAGATCAGAAATCTGTTTTGCCAAGGGCATAGTCAGCAGATATCAAAGTAACCCTGGACAAGGACATTGGACTGCATAAAGCATATATTGAAGTACCTTAGAGGCACTAGAGATTATATGCTAGCTTACAAGGCGGATAATTTGGTCCCTGTGGGTTGCACGGATTTTGATTTCCAATCGGATAGGGACAATAGTAAGTCAACCTCGGGGTTTTGTGTTTACTTTAAGAGGTGAAGTTATAACTATGGAAGAGTGATAAACATGGGTGCTTTTTCAGACTCCACCATAAAAGCTGAGTATATGGCAGCCTCTGAGGTAGCCATAAAAGCGGTATGGCTCAGATACTTCAAGATAGACTTAGATATGATTTCTGGTTTGCCCAAAATAATTTGGTGCAGTAGCAAACTCGAAGAAACTATAAGTCCATAAGCTAAGTAAACACAATAGAGTGCAAGTACTACCCAATACGAGAAATCGTATAACGAGGAGAAGTTATTGCCGCTTAGATTGCATCAAGTGATAACTTGGAAGATCTTTTCACTAAGGCCCTTAAGGCAAGAGCTTTTGATGAGTATGAGAATCAGATGTATGGCAGCAGATATGGCAGCTTAGTCTTTTAGTATAAGTGGGAGATTGTTAGAGTGTATACTAAAAGCCTAGATTTTGTATAAACATTTAGAAATAAAAGAATCACATTGGTCAAATGTCTACATTTATGATAAATGTAGTTGCTCAATTAATTTATATTGTAGATAATATGGTGTGTGGTGTCACACACAGAGGATCTTGTTATCAATACCTTATAAATTATAAATAGTAGCTCACGACCAAGATGGAAAGGAACAAACCATTGGAAGGTCGTAGTGTAATTAGGTATTAGTTTATCTTAACTATATAATTACACTAGTACACTTAGAGTGTATTGAGTAGGACCATTAGAGGTCGTTCCTTTTATACTGACTTTATAAAGGAACAAAGACCTCAGTTATTATGGAAGTGTATGCTCTTAATCCTAATATAATAACAAGCACATATATTTGATATTTATTTCTTTAATTTATCAATGGGTGAGATTTAGTTCGATAAATCAATAAGCCCGATAAATTGGGAAATGATATCACTTATAGTGTGTGTTGTTGATTATAGAAGGAAACTGTGTCCTAGTGATCTAGGTTGATAATGTCCTCAAGAGGAGCTCATAAGGATTGCCATGTTAAACCCTGCAGGTGGACTTAGTCCGACATGACGATACGGTTGAGTGGTACTACTCTTGGACTAAGATATTAATTAAATGAGTTGTCAGTAACTCACCTAATTAATGGACATCCGACATCTTAAACACAGGGAGACTAACACACTCATAATAAGAAGGAGCCCAAAATTTAATTTATGATTGGTGCGGTAGTTCAATAATAATTCTTTAGTAGTATGAATTATTATTGATGAAGTTAAGTTGTGTGTTCGGGGCGAACACGGGAAGCTTAATTTCATCGAGAGACCAAAACCAATTCCTCCTCTCGGTCCCTATCGTAGCCTCTTGTATATAGAGATTTATACCCACCTATACTCACCTTTCTACCCACTTTAACGTGGCCGGCCAAGCTAGCTTGAAGCCCAAGCTAGGGCCGACCAAAGCTATTGGTGGAGCCAATTATAGGTGGCCGGCCAAAGCTTGGGTCCCAAGCTTAGGTGGCCGGCCACTAGAAAATAAAAAGGAATTTTTATTAAAATTATTTCTTATGTGGATATCATGGTTTTAAAAGAGAGTTTGAAATTTAAATATTTCCTTTTATAGCTTTCTACAAAAGATAAAGAAAAGATTTGAAATCTTTCCTTATTTGTAGATTGAAAGGTGAATTTTAATTTTAAGAAAACTTTCCTTTTTTAACCATGTTCATGATTTAAAAGAGAGTTTAAAAATTAAATATCTCTTTTATAAGTTTCTACAAAAGATTAAGAAAAGATTTGATATCTTTCCTTATTTGTAGATTGAAAGGAGATTTTAATTTTTAGAGATAACTTTCCTTTTTGAAAATTATCCACATGTTTAAAAGAATGATTTTAATTTATAAAATTCCCTTTTTATAATCCACCATGAAGGGAAAAATTATTGAAGAAATTTTTATAAATTTCCGGAAACAAATTAGGAAGTTTAATTCTTGTGTTAATTAAAACTCTCCTTGTTTTGGGGATTAAAGTGGCCGGCCATAACAATTGTGAAAAGAATTTTAATTTTAATTAATTAAAAATTTCTTTTCATGGCAAAGTAATAAGGAAGTTTTTATTTAAATTTTCCTTATTTGTCATGACCAAAGATTATAAAAGATGGGTAGAGGTGCCTTCATGGGAGCTAACTCTATTCTTTTCTTCCTCTCTTTTCTCCTTGGTGTGGTCGGCCCTAGAGGTTCTCCTTCTCCTCTTCTCTTCTTCTTTAGTGGCCGGTTTCATCTTCTCTTGGAGCTCTTGTTGATGGTCGGTTCTAGTTAGGAGAAGAAGGAGAGAAAGGAGGTTT
Source organism: Zingiber officinale (assembly GCF_018446385.1). Lineage (NCBI taxonomy): Eukaryota > Viridiplantae > Streptophyta > Magnoliopsida > Zingiberales > Zingiberaceae > Zingiber > Zingiber officinale. The sequence goes on from NC_055990.1 coordinate 74,794,596, forward strand.
TGTTTCTAGCATCCCTTGGAGCTTGGTGGTGGTGGTCGGACCTCTATTTCTCTTGGAGAATTATGGTGGCCGAATCTTGCTTAGAGAAGAAGGTGGCTTAGGTGGATTCTCATATCGGTAGATCGTTGCCCACACAACGTCCGGGATAAGAAGAGGAATACGGTAGAAGATCAAGAGCTTATTTGCTTACAAAGAAAGGTATAACTAGTAATTATTTTCCGCATCATACTAGTTTTCTTTGTATAGTTATTTTTGGAAATACCAAACACAATAGGCATATGATTCTAGAGTTTTCGGATTTGTTTCGAATTTGTGTTTCTTTTGTTTTATTTTTCGAATTTGTGATTCGATTGTTGTTTTTGGTTAAACCTAGAGTTATTTATGGAAATTAAATATTAGCTTTCCTTAAAAGGCTTTGTCTAGGCGGTGGTGGTTGCTCCCATATCCAAGAAAGTCATGTGCCTCGCCATGCAGTCCTGGAAGCCAATTTTAGAAATTAATATTTAATGGAATTAATAACATAGGTGGATTTGAATCAATAGTGTTAAGTTCCGCTTGCGATTCAAATCTAAACCATTAAGAACAGTTAAGTTAAATTTGGAATCAATCATGTTAAGTTCCTTTTGCGATTCCTAATTTAACTTCTAAAAAACACAATATGTTATTTAAGGAAAGGTTCGACACTTGTACAAAATTTTTGTACAGTGGAACCGGTACGATTTTCCTAGGACTAACCAACATGAGTTCGGGTTTAGGGGTTCAGGTTGAATTCGGCTTCGGGTCGGGTTCAGGTTGGATTAAAAAAAATTTTCAACCCGACCTGACCCACCCAAATTAACACCCTTAATCCATATTTTAAGTTGTGGATGCTATATTTATTGTCTCTTGATTGTACCTCTCTTATAATAGAGTAGATCTCTAGATTTAGGATGTAGGAAGTAGTTATGTTGTGATGTTGATGAACTTGCATTTAGACATTTTCCTATGTAATGATGTGTTTACTACTTATTGTATGTGTTATGCCTTTTATCTGTATGACAAAATGTGTGAATGGTGTAAACATGTAGATATGAGAGGTTTGTCTCTATGTTAAGGTTGCTACTAGACTGGATAACTGGGGAATCCTTAGTGATAGAGGATACACATTCAACCAGACATATTATGCCCTCAGTGACAGAGGGTATCGATACTTACCCACTTTCTAGAATCAAAAGATCTTAACATAGAAACTAATTTTTATTAGAGCATTCTAATTGAAGTAGATACTCCAATACTACCGTTAGGAAGTGACTGTGTAATTTAGGAACGTATCACTGGGGGGGTCCTAGTAACAGGGATTCTCTATTAACCAGACTTTCTATGTTACCTCTCTACTTAATGCCATTAGAACTTAGGTATACTCTCTGGTACAACCTACGTCAGGGTTGTCCTAGTCTTTAGTTAAAATCCCTACACGAATGCAAACATGGAGTTAGGTAGATGAACAATGTATAGGGACATTAACTAGCATTGTATCAAAATCGAATTCTTAACATCTACTATCCATCCTCTTCCAAGATCACCTCTTATTCATTCTCTCTCTCCTTCTCCTTAATCTTTCTCTCACTCTCTATTTTCCAACCAACCTTTCATTTCTCTAAGGAATTCGCTGTGCGAAGTTAACTAGTGCTTAAGCAACAGTCCCTATAGAATCGATATTTTTATTACTGATAACGTAGTCATGCACTTGTGACTTTGTAACAAGTTTTTGGTGTCGTTGCCAGGAACTGTTTCCAATTAATATTAGTTGATTAGCATATGAGTTACTCTAGATGTTTTTCTTTTTTTTTCTTTTTTTTTTCTTTCTTGTTTTCATTATGCACTTTCCTTCTTGTTTTTAAATTTTGCATTTATTTTTTTAAAAAAAAATCAATACAAAAATTGGTTGAGTGCCTTGATATTTTATATCTCTTATATCCATTTGCTATGTGATGATTACTCACCGTGTCTTGTGATTCAGTGTTATTGTTTGAAGTGAGACAAAAAAAAAAAATCTTTAGCCACGGATAAGTACCTTTCTTGGCAACCAGGAGGCTTTAATATAAGAGATAATTTGGATAACAAGCAAATTCTGAACATCTGCAAAGTATGTGATAGTCTAACCCATTCGAGTGTCATACGCCACCTTTTCTAAAATAAAGTTGGCCCTTCCACGAAACCAATTGATGATATTTGCACGGTTTGTGGTAGTTCATCTCATTCTGCTATTATGTGACTTTTTTCAAATGACTGCTACCTCTTTCTTGAAACTTCATAATTATATATATATATATATATATATAAATGATTATGCACTAAAATCAAAGAAACTTTAGAGATCAAAGAAGGAACTATCCACCTCTATTGTAAATTGTTCTAACAATCTTCCAGTCAAGGTTTACCTCAAAATCGAATCCTACAAATATAGGATATGAAATAATACTAAGAACTAGTTTAATCGAACAATAAAGTCAAATCGACTTATCAACCTATCGATTTATTCAATTATTATTTCTTTAAATCCCTCTTAGTAAATCACTGATCCCATTAGCCATTAGTTAATCACCTAATTAACTAATAAATTAAATCAACCAATTAACACTACAATTAATTAGTTAGTAAAATAACTACCTAATCAATCAGTTAATTAAATCAAACCATTTAAACAAAGTGTTAATTAGATCCATTAATTAATCTTTCTAATTCCTCAACTTATACCAATTCAAATTAAAATCATTGATTAACTATTAAGTGATCACTTAATTCATCAGTTAAATAATCAATCTATTAATCATTCGCATTAAACTCTAGTAAATCAATTAAACTTATTTGCACTCAGTTTGATTTAGTAATTGATTCATTAATCACAGGGTTGAATAGTCAGACCTTTTCTTCTTTTACTTTTTTCCCCTCGGCAACACAAGGGAAAGTAGTGGCGGTGGCAGCTCTCATCGGAGAACAAAGGATAGGCTACTGGCTGGCTTGGAGCACTTTTTGTGGCGACAACTGCTCACGACCGACAGTGAGGGTGCGAGTACGGGTAGATGGTGGCGTCGTGCACTGCTTGGACAGATGGTGGCGATCAGTCACAAGCAAGGCGGTGGTTGAGACGATAGCTCGGGTGCAGGCCCGGTTGAGGCCCTCCGACGATGAGGCATGTGACGACCGATGCGGCAACGGACGAAAAAGCTACGTGTGTCACACATGTGCTGGAGGAAGGAATCGGCAAATCTGGGGTTGCCAGAGTTTGGGTACGCTTTGAGCTGGCTGTGGCGACAAGGCACGCGATGAATGCGGGAAGAAACTACGGCTGCTGCTTGGACTAAACGATGAGCGGTGACCACAACGAAGTTGTCGAGGAAGGGAAGGGATGCGCGAGACCCAGGAATTGAACTTATGTTTCTAGAATTTAATCAATCAACTCCTATTTCAAGGTATTCATTCCAAATAGGGTTTTCCTTCTACCAATTTATCTCCTTAAAATACTTAAAAATTATGAAAAAATGCAGAAAAAAATCTAATATATACTTCTTTATATGAATTTATTTATTAATATTAATTATTTTTCCATATCTTTATATATAAATTTTATTAAATCAAATTTTAAATTATTTTAATCTTTCCCTCCAAGATATTAAATATATATTTTATTATATATATATATATATATATATATATATATATATATATATATATATATATATATATATATATCTATAAATTTTATTAAATCAAATTTTAAATTATTTTAATCTTTCCCTCCAAGATATTAAATATATATTTTATTATATATATATATATATATATCTTTATCTATAAATTTTATTAAATCAAATTTTAAATTATTTTAATCTTTCCCTCCAAGATATTAAATATATATTTTATTATATATATATATATATATATATATATTTTATTAAATCAAATTTTAAATTATTTTAATCTTTCCCTCAAAAATATTAAATATATATTTTATTATATATATATATATATATATATATATATATATATATATCTATAAATTTTATTAAATCAAATTTTAAATTATTTTAATCTTTCCCTCCAAGATATTAAATATATATTTTATTATATATATATATATATATATTATTTTTATTAAATCAAAATATAAATTTTTATAATCTTTCCCTCCAAGATATTAAATATATATTTTATTATATATATATATATATCTATAAATTTTATTAAATCAAAATTTAAATTATTTTAATCTTTCCCTCCAAGATATTAAATATATATTTTATTATATATATATATATATCTATAAATTTTATTAAATCAAATTTTAAATTATTTTAATCTTTCCCTCCAAGATATTAAATATATATTTTATTATATATATATATATATATCTATAAATTTTATTAAATCAAATTTAAAATTATTTTAATCTTTCCCTCCAAGATATTAAATATATATTTTATTATATTATATATATATATATATATATATATATATATATATATATATATATATATATAATATAATATAATAAAATATATATTTAATATTATGGAGAGAGAGATATATATATATATATATATATATATATATATATATATATATATATATATATATATATATATATATATTGGTTATATTACACCATCGATATGGTGCTATTTTTTAAAACTAGCACTACTTTAATATTGGTTTTTCGATCGTGTTAGTCTTTAACAATCAGTATCAACATCTGACTTTTAACTTGGTGCTATTTTTTAAAGACAAGCACCACATCAATGGCTAATGTATTAAAGTTGTGATATTAGTTTTTAAAAATGAGTATTAATGGTTGTTGCATACAATTAAAGGAGAGAGAATTTTAAGTTTTTAGAATTTATTACTTAAGTAAATTTAATCAATCAACTCCCATTTTAAATAAGTATTCATTCCCAAACAGACTTTCCTTCTACCAAAAATTATGAAAAAATTCAAAAAAATTCTAGTAAATCATATATACTCTTTTATATGAATTTATTTATTAATATTAATTATTTTATCCATATTTGTATTTATAAAATTTATTAGATCAAAATTTTCAAATCGTTTTAGTCTTTCCCTCCAAATTATTATATATATATAAATTTTTTAAAAACAAGCACCACTAGAGTATTGGTCTTTAGATTGTGTTAGTCTTTAAAAATCAGTACCAACATTTGATTTTTAACCTAGTACTAGTTTTTAAAGACAAGCATCATGTCAGTGGCTAGTGTATTTAAGTTGTGATATTGGTTTATAAAAATCAACACTACAGTGGTTGTTATATACAATTAAAGTAGAGAGAATTTTATTTAATTTAAGAGAAAAGAGAGGAAAGTTGTTGCATGCAGATAAGAGAAATTAAAAAAATTTACTCAAATTCACGGTAGGTGCTCACGTAAGATATCGCTCATATAAAAGTGTGTAGGATATATATATGTTACCCGGGCCTATATGAAGCAATTTGATGTCTGACCCGGGCCTATATGACATGACCGATCGATAGAAATACTCCAACACTCCACCTTTGTCATATATTCCATATATCACATTAGATAGTTATCATATTCATGGAATACGATTCATTTTCAAGATGCCTTGATGGTGAAATGGTAGACACGCGAGACTCAAAATCTCGTGCTAAAGAGCGTGGAGGTTCGAGTCCTCTTCAAGGCATAATATTGAGAATGCTCATTCAATGAGCAATTCAATAACAGATTTCGAATCTAATCAATATTGATATACCGATTTGTTGATACGAAGTATTCCGGCAATCCCCACGATCCGAGTGTACATACGTTATGTCACACACTTGGTGCACACCTCAATTTTTTTTTATTTTTAATATTATAATCCAATCTTTAAACCATAAAAGTAAAATCTTATTGGTATAATCAGAAACTTAAAAATAATATAAAAAAGAAAAAAACCTGCTCTTGTCATGTCACGGACGAGTCCGCAGTACAAATATATATATAATTTTAATATGCCACTCACCTTACGCCGCATATCCCGTGAGTATCTAAAATACTATTTTAATTTGAAAAGTATTTTATGTTTAATATTATAATACAATATCTAAACTCTAAAGGTGAAATCATAAATAACTTATCCGCATGTTAAAAAAATAAATAAAAAATAAAATAACATATGTACTCTGCATAGTTGTGCACTGTGACACACGGCGTGGTGCGCAGGTTAAGGGTGATGTGTTCGTGAATACTTCGTAAAGGATAAAAAAATGAATTAGTGTACACGGTAGAACATGACATTTGGGAAAATAACATATAAAAGAGAGGATAAAAAAATAGATTGTTTCTAATTAGGATAATTTTTTTTTTTTGAATTTGATGAATTATTAGATATCCTATTTAAATGAAGGAGGATATTAAACGACTACCTATACTTGATATTCGACTTGAATACCTGATTAGATATATATTAAAAAATTTTCTTAAAATCTATTAATTTTTTATTGATATTAGGAATAAGTTATATGGATGTTTAATATATCTTTTTAATTAAATATATATATTTTTTATATGTTTATTAAATGATGAATAGTTAAATTGAAAGAAAAAAATTATTAATATAGAAAATATTTTAATGAACATGAGTATGACAATCAATATTCTATATCAGAATATAAAATTCAATTTAAATCCGAGCTATTCCTATCCTTATTTTTATTGGATGATTCCATCCTTATAAATTCATCCAACGTGCTCTCGCCGTCTCTCTTGGCGTCCATGAATAACTGAATTCGTCTTTTATTGAGTACGTTATCGTACTCATCACACACCTCGTGCCACATTAATGCCCACCAGAATCAAGCCAGGGGCGCCTCATTCGATCAAGCAACAACTCATATCCTTTTATAATGCTGTCAAATTAAAAAGATTATTAATCTGTGACGGAACGGATCTACTTGTTAAAAATTCAGGGGAGAGCCAGTCTGCCATCTATGGATTAGAAAATTTTCAATTTAATACAATCCAAAGTAGATTATAAGTTAGATTGGCCAGTCCACGAATCATAAACAAATTTAAAATATATATATATAAAGTATTAAAAAAATAAATTTAGATTGTGGATTAGATGGCCAAGCACACAGCCTATTAAATTATTTTATTTTATTTTTATTTTTTAAAAAAATCTCAATCTATAAGTTAACCCAAGCTTATCACATGTCAGTCCGTTTGGGCTAGTGATTTGCATATGTTAATCTGTTTGAATCCGTATTAAAATAGATTCGATAATTAAAATTGAGGACTCTACATTTAAATCACTTCGCTATTTAGAAAATAAAAAAGATTAATCATTGTTCATGTCAAACTTAACAAAAAAATAATAATGTTTACAAATACAAACAATTTTTATAGACACTCATGTAGATAAAGGACATAGCATGATGTCCTGCTCTACATGGTATAAAAAATACAGATGCTCTACATGGTATAAAAAATAATTACAGTGATGAGATGCTCCTCATAGTCTCATAGTCTGTTTCTAATGCTTCGTTAAAGATGACGACGGAAAAAAAAATTATGGTGAAAAACAATCTTTGGAGAAAGAAAAGAGAAAGAGTGAAAATCTCTTCCTTTTACATGTTTATATATTTTGATAAAAGAAAGATAGGTTACAACATAATTTTATAAATAAAAAAGAATATATTCATCATTATTGGGTATATAGTATAATTTTATGAATTAAAAAGGATACATACATCAATTTTTTGGTATATGGTGATCCAATGATGAGGAGGGGCCCCGGTCAGCAGGATGGTCAATGACATGGTGGAGGTCAAAGTCAAGTTGGTCAATGCCCTGGTATTATCGTTCGATCGGGCAATCACCTTTTCCGACCGGGAGGAAGAATCGCCGAGCCTACATGAAGCAGATGCTAGCACAGCTCGACCATGTACCGAGCTTCCGGCGCTCAAACAAACAAGGTATGTGTCGAGCGACCAGCCCACTTGGACTCATATCGGCAAAACAATGACGACAGAGCAGACTACATTCAGACATAGTTTCTCCATTCTGCATAGCAGCGAAGCCTGGACAGTGGGATGTTGGTCGAGCGGCCATTCCGCTCGGCGCGAGAACAAGATCGCCCGGACAGCTAATAGCTGGTCGAGCGGCTCTTCCGCTCGGCCTGTAACAAACAAAAGGAGGATCAGAGGATATCTTTCTGGGAACCTGTGCCGTCGACAGACAGCATGCTTGGCGGCATGATTAGGCAGAAGATCGTACGGCGGAAGCTTCCGCTTTCTTGTCAGAGATATTCTCGGGTCGTTAAGGTATGGTGTCAGGGGCACTTTTCTGACACGTCTCTTCATGGTATGCTTCAAGAAGCATGATGCCTCGGGGAGCGTGCATGCACTCCCCATGAGTCCTATATAAAGACTCCTAAGCTTCGATAGATGTATGCATAATCTCTATTGTAGCTACAGTTACCCTGCCATTTTGGTTCCTCATTTCTTCTACATCGTCGATGGTTGACTTGAGCGTAGGAGGGCCATCGCCAAGGAACCCTAGGGTTGTAAACAAGCCGACCCGAGCCGAGCTTTGGGGTGTTCAAGCTTATTTGATAAGGTAATCAAGCCGAGCCGAGCTTAAAATTAACCAAGCTTTTGAAATGAGTGTTTAACCTTGGCTTGATTTATTTTTTATGAGCTTGAGCTTGTTTGAAGCTTGGCTTGAGTTTGGTTCATTTAGGTGTTATCAAGCTCTCAATTCAAGCTTGTCTTGAGCTTGGTTCGAGCTTGGCTTGAGCTTGGTTAGAGTTTGGTTAGTTTAGATGTTATCAAGCTCTCAATTTAAGCTTGTTTGATTGTTTGAAACTTTTAGTTGTTTGATTGATTATTGAGCTTGATAATTTAAATTTATTTATTTTATTTTATTTTAGTGTTTATTTAGCACATTGAAAAGAGTTTTATTAATGAATATGGTTCATGAATATTATTCACGAACGTTGTTTATGAACATTGTTTACGAACGTTGTTCACGATTAACAAGCTGAACACATATGTGTTCAAGCTTGTTTGTTTAGCTTAACGAGTTATTCAAACTTGTTTATTTAATTAATCTTATGTATATTGAACGAACATAAACAAGCTCTTACCAAGCCGAACACCAAGCTTGTTCATGAACGCTTGGTTCATTTACAACCCTAGGGAACCCTTCCCTGGCTCGGCACTGACGCTGTTGTGGTTGCAAGTTTCACTGACGAGGAGTCCACCAACGGTCAGTAGGAGCGTCACGCCCCCAGCATCCATAGCCTCGACTCTCGGACAGGATCAAATTTGACGTCATTTGTGGGAACACACTTGCATCCGAGCTGAGAAGATGGTGTTGGGACCTTGACGTCCGCTAGAGGGGGGTGAATAGCATCTCACCCAAATCGATCGCTTCCTATAATATTAGTGCACAGCGGAAATACAAAAACAAATACTAACAAGAGAAAGCAAACCTAACACGTTGATTTAAGGTGGTTCAAAGATAAAGATCCTACTCCACGGCTGTCCGTAAGGTGGACAATCCCGATCCGTCGGTGGATGACTCCCCGGAAAACCTCCGGTTAGCTCAAGCTCCTTGTCGATGGAGAAACCTTGCCACAAACACTTGAATACAGGCACACACGATCACACCAAGGCTTGGGAGACTCTAATAGGCTTTAACCAAGTCTATTTCGTCAACTATGTCCAAGCACCTCGAGCTCTATTAAATAGAGCTCGAGAGGAAAACACTAAGCTATTTTCCAGCTACCAGTCGACTGGTGTATGCACCAGTCGACTGGTCCTTGAAGCCGATCGTTACCCAACGTTCGACTACCAGTCGACTGCTACAGTATACCAGTTGACTATTACAGTGTACCAGTCGACTGCTACAATGTACCAGTCGACTGCTACAGTACTACTACAATGTCACAACAGTACTGCTACAGTGTCGCTGTAGTACTGCTACAGTAAATCCTAAAACACATAGAATTTTGCCCTGAGTATAATCACTCAACACTCGTCCTCGCTCGACCAACCTAGACCTAGCCTTCTAGCCTCCTCCATCAGCCTCGCATCCCTCGGATGTCTCCCCATCCTTCACGTCTTGCCTTCTGGAGCTTCCTTCGACCTTGTCCATATTGTCGGGTCTTCCTTTGCCAAGAGGCTCCTCACCTCTGGGGCTTCATCCATTGCCAAGTCACACTTAGACTTACGTTGCCAAGACTACATGCTTGGACTTACATCACCAAGACTCATCCTTGGACTTTCCTCCTTTGCCAAGATCACACTTGGACTTTCCTTGTTGTACCTGTATCCTGCACACTCACAATGCATATCAAATACAACAATAAACCTAACTTAAACTTTTGCCCAAACATCAAAACTTAGGGCACCTAGATTGCTCCAACAATCTCTCCCTTTTTGATGTTTGACAACCTGTTTAAGTTAGGGAAACATAAATACAATACATATGCAAATAAATATACAAATCAACTCATGCATAAATAATGGAACCTAAATCCCTAGGCTCCCCTTTCACCTAAGCTCCCCCTTGAGCTATGATTTCCCGCAAAGGTAAACTTCTCCCCCTTTGCCTAAACAATCGCTCCTCCTTCACCTAAGCTCCCCCTCGAGTTAGGATTTCTTGTAAAGGTGTATAGGTTTCCCACTTAAACCTAGACTTCTCCCCCTTTGCCATACATCAAAAAGAGCTCCAATAATATCCCAATTGTTGAAAACATGTCATCCAAATTGACCCTAAACTCATGTATTTATCCCCCATGGATCTCATGCATTTAAATGAGTTGACACGGTCAAGAAAAATGTTGAAAAACACTGTTAGGCTGTATCAGTCGACTGAACTAGGTACCAGTCGACTGCCCCCTTCGACAGAACCTTACAGAAGCATTATGTGGTCAAAATCTACTGTTACCAGTCGACTGGTATCGGCACCAGTCGACTGGTATCGACAAAATGACCTTACAGAAACATTTTGTGCTCAAAAACACTGTTACCAGTCGACTGACACCATATTTCTACAAAAATCAGCCTTTTCAGGCCAACTTCATAAATGCACCAGAAATTCCCTAGACCTCCAAAAATCTCCAAATTTTGTGGAGAGGTCTATTGTACCCTTGTCTACTTGGAAAAAATATATATATATAAATATATTTATCACAGATCCCAAGATTGACACAAAATTCAAAACTAGCTAAATAGTTCAATTGAATATTGACCTAAAGTCCTAGTTTTGGCTTCCTCTTGATGTATCTGCCCATACTAAATCACAATACTTCCCTAGCATGGGTTTATATGACATCTATACATCAAAAACTAATTTTTATGCAATATGACTCCCAATGTCATATTTTCATGCATGAAACATATCCCAATTGTGCCAACCCACTAGGTTAGAGACTTAAGTCTGTCTCTTAACCACTTGGCACATTTGATAACCCATCTATCATGGGTCCCAAAAGCTCTTCCTATCCTTAGGAATCTTAACCTTAGTCACCTCCCTTGGTGACTCATCCACTATAGCTAGGTCACTTCGATGCACCTCGGGTGACACTTGGCCTACTAAACTCACCTTCTTAACCTTAGACACCTTGTCTTTGATTAATTTCTTCTTGTCCTTAATCTTGGACACCTCATTCTTGCTATAATTATATGCTACCCTAGCATATTCATTCTTATTGGCCTTGGATGACTCTCCCTTGTCCTTAGTAACACCTCTCATACCAATGTCATGTGCTACCTTAACCCTTGACCTCCTTTTGGTCTTGGAAAAGATTTTTATATTTTCAAAGAGTAACTCCCCCTAAAAATATGGTCAAACTTCTATCATTGCACCAACAATGACTTGGGGTTCCTAAATAATTAGGAAAACCAAAACTCAAAGTTTTGAGGTTCAAAATTCAATAATGAAACTAAACCTCAACTGAAACTTCACTTTGGTTTTTCTTAACCAATCCATACTTGTTTTCATCATGAAAACTCATGTAAACATTATTTAGGATATACTTTATCAGGGAAAAATAGTTTTCTATGAAGATATTTCCTATTTTCAAAGATTGACACAAATTTGAAAACTCTTGAAAACTTCAATGTTTTCTCCTAATTTGTGTCTAACTTTTTAATGATAATTACTATCAAAAGATAGTCTTCACCAAGGTTTTTCAAAAACATTTTGAAATCATTTTCAAAACCAATATCCAACCACATTCTTTGAGCTCAATGCACATGACTTGTACATTAGCTTTCCCAATGATTGGAAGACACATAACTATGTGTTTTGATGAACCTAAAACTCAACAAGATGCACTATATCAACATCTTGAGTTTTGTTCACCATCTTAACATCTCACTTGTATCTAACGTGTATTAAAACACATACAAGTCACCTTATAGTTCTTTGTGAGATGTATATTTGGTCTTGCCCCTAAACTAGGGGATCATGCATCTCTATCTAGGCATTGTAAAAATCATGATCATCCATCTAGGATGTCACTTGATATGATCCCTCTTGTTAGGACACTTCCATACATAGTAAATGCCTTTTGTCCTTAATTACAAGGAAATTGACATATTGCATGATGATTAATGGCATACATCAAAATAAGCAATTTTCAAAAGCAAAGCATGCTATAGCTACATGATGTATGTATGACATAACATGATATTTTTATATTTTTCATAATAAAATATGAATGCTAAATATGATGTCATGGCATATGATGGGCAAACAATCATGGCAAGTTAGCATAAATAAAATTTACCTAGATTACCTATCTAAGTATTCTTAGCCCTAGCTAACTCAAAATTTAACCCTAGATTGCCCAATTTCATCAAGAAAATGCCAAACCCCAACTTGACATTTCTTTAATTTCTTTCTAAATTTGTGCCATTTTAAATTAAACAAATTCCTCAAAGTATGAGACATTTTACTCTTTCCAAGAGTAAATGAAATAAAATTAAGACTTAGATTTGCCTTTAATCTTTTAAGAAAATGTCAAAACCCCAACTTGACATTTCTTATCCTTTTCTAAATGTGTCAATTTAAATTAAGTTCAAAACCTCAATGTTTTACTCTTCCAAAGAGTAAACATCTTACATTAGGACCTAGATTTTCCTTTAATTACCCTAAGAAGATACCAAAACCCCAATTTGGTATTTCTTATGTTTTTCACATTGTGCCAATTTAATTCAAACATAATTCCTTAAGATTTGGCACATGTTACTCTTTGCAAGAGTGAAAATTTGGATTAAGGTTTACATCTCCCTTAATTCCATAAGAAAATATCGAATTTTAAATTTGGCATTACTTTTGGTTCTCTCAAGTGTGTCAATTTAAATTAAATTCAACTCCTCATATTTTGACACGTATTACTCCTCTTAAGGATTAAACGTTTAGATTGAGACTTAAGTTTGCTCTTAATTCTTCAAGATCATACTAATATCTCAACTCGACATTTCTTATCCTTTTTCCAAGTGTACCAACTTACATTAAATATGATTCCTCAAGATTTGGCACAACTTACTCTATCAAGGAGTAATTACATTTAATTAAAGCATGGATTTTCTCTTAATTCATTAAGAAAGTATCAAAGTTCTAACTTGATTTTTCTTATACTTTTCTTAAGTGTGCCAATTTAGATTAAGTTCAACTCTTCAAATTTTGGCGCATGTATTACTCTTTCAAAGAGTAACCCCATAATCCTTTTCATTTTCAAAAGTTAATAATAACCTTGAAAATGCTCTCAAGTGTCAACTTTAATAAGGTTGGGTTAACTACCCTTCCAATTTGAGTTGACACTCTCTAAACCTATCTAGGGTATAGAGAATATGCTCCTAGGAACCCAAAACCTATTGGTGCTTCTTGGATGCTCTAGGTACTCACTAGGGATGACTTCCATAGATACCTTCCTAAGGACCTTTCTAGGCTTCTTAGAAGCCTTGGTCACTTCTACTAGGTCATTTCTATGAATAACTTCCCTTGTAACCTTCTTTGTGACTTTGTTAGACTTCTTAGAATTCTTAGTCACATTGGTCTTGCCAAAAGTACTTTTAGGGATTCCTTCCCTAATATCTTTGACTTGACCTCTAAACCTAGGGTTGGTCCCATAACTATATGGAACCCAATGAAAGGAAGTCACATCCTTCTTGGCTTTAGGTTTGTATCCCAAACCTCTATTGTCACGCCCCCAGAAGAGTCCCTGTCCGAGAAAATTTCGGCAGCATCTCCCCTGTACGGCGGACAATCAAAATTTTCTACAAGCACTAAATACTCAGCCACAGGCGGCTGGAATAATAACAGTAATAAAAATCAATCACCACGCAGTTTATATATATATATTCAGCCTCTGGCTGACACAACCACGCAGTAATAATACTCTGACTCGAAATCAACCCTACACAACTACACTCGTAAAGCCCAAATCCGATTTTTCTTACCTCTTCTGCCGTCCAGGCAGGCATGTAGTAGAGTAAATCCAAATCATATGAAAAGTCCATCCAACGGAAAGATTCCATACAATATCCATATGTAAGTCCAAAACAAAACTAAAATAAAGTCTGATAGCGAAAAGCTAAAATGAAACAACTCAAAAAAACCAGCAGCGGAGTAGCACTACGTGCAGTGGGGACTAGCGACTGGAACTCCCTCCTGACAGCATCAACCTGAAAATAACAACAATGGAAGCGGGGTGAGTCCAACACTCAGCAGGTACAGTTGATATGCAAAGTAAAGAAACAACACCTAGCACTAATCATGCGTACAGTCTCCTGATAAGAAAGATAAGAATGCATATGAAATAAACAGGAGAATACTGTACTAACCAGATCCTGAGTATAAGGTCAAACAGTCCGAGGGATAAGGAATCCTGTATGCATGTCAAACATAGGTATCCAAACAATATGCAGCATATAAATGCAGTAAACACAAACACAAGCAATAAATGCATCATGCATATGATGCCAATGATGCGTCCTGGTCACCCCTGACGCCAGTCGATCATCTTATACAAAAGTGAGGCCGAGTGGGTAGGGCTGTGACAACCGTGCACTCTGTCGTCACTACTCCTGATGAGTGACCGAGTGGACGGGATGCTGTCGGAGTACACCTATCCTCCTACCCAAAATCATAGATGGGGGAGCGCAATGCTCTCAACTCCCGGTACTCAAAGACGGGGAGGAATCCCTGCCGGATAACACGTTGTGTCACACTACCCATGAGCGGACCAACGGTGCCTAACAGAGTCCCTGCTGCAACACACTCATCCTGAATCGACCACTAACCCATGAGTGGTGGTGTGTGCAGATCCATGTAACTGGCGATGTGCTCAACAATAATGGAGCGGACTATCGCACAGCATGCAATCATGCAAATGATGCATGGCAATAACCATATAAACATCCTGACCTAATCCATATATATAGAAAAGTGCACCCTAGGTCAACGAATCATATCGAATCAAAGGTACACAGAAGGTATAAAAACCTAGGTCCTGAACATGGTCAAGCATGGCATATCACTACCCCTATAAGCATGTACAAACAGGTAAAATATACCTGAGATGCAAAACCAATCAATCAATCAAGCATGTAAGATTTGGGTAGTGATTAACCGAAACAGATAAGAAACACAATTAATGCAACATGTTAATTTAATTACTAAGCATATCAAATGACATAAGTCAAAAGTACCCGCCTCCGAAAATAGAAAGGTCCGATCTGACTCCGAGATACTCGTCTCGCGTCAAAGTCCTGTGTTAAATCGCACAGTTTAGCTAATTCAATTTTAAACAAATAGCTAAACTAATTCCTAATCCACTGACCAGTTAGGGTTAGTTACATTAACCCCAATTACACCGTTATACAACTTATAAACCTAAATCAATAATTATTGCTAACACAACTAGCAATAATCTAACACAAAGATCGAAACCATAAACCTTACCTCAAATCAACCGCTGCTAGACCAAGCTGCTGCCGGAAAACAAAACTCTACTGCTAGCAAAGATTAATTGCTGCTGTAAATCAAAGGGTCGCTGCCAACAAACCTAATGATCAAATAATTATCAATTAATTATGTGTCAATTTATCCTTCACTCACATAAATATTAAATCACCAAATTCCTTACCCTAATACTGCTGGATCAAGGTTTGTGGCTAAAGTTACTGCCGGATCCAGTGATTGCAGCAAGGTGGGGGTCAAAATCTCCACTCAAATACTCCTAACCACATTGGCAGGTTACTCTCTGGTGAAGAGTGTCACTGATTGGAAACCGTAGCCTACTCCAGTGAGTGGGGAAATCGGCCGGAAACTACGGCAGAAGATGCCGCGGCAGTGGCACTGTGCAAAGGCTAGGGCACAGCTCTCCGGGAAGATGGCGCCTCCAAGGTCAGCAGAAACACAGTGGAGGAGAGGAAGAAAGAAGCTCGGTGCGTCGCCGGCGGCTAGGGCTTCGGCAGCAGAGGAATTAAGGCCTCGGCGGCGGATGTTGCGGCGCCGATTAGAGCAGGGAGAGGAGAAGAGAAGAAGTCCTCGGCGTCGACTGTGGTGGCGGCACCGGCGCTAGGGCATGGAAGAGGAAGGCGTCGGGCGGCAGTGAGGAGAGGCGCCGGCGAGTAGGGCAAGATGCGGCGGCGGCGGCCGACGCTAGGGCACAGAGAGCCCTTGTGGCCGACGCTCGGCGTCGGCTGGGGCGGCAGAGGAGAGGAGGAGAAGGAGAAGAAGTGGCCGGCGTTTTTGTGCTCTCGGAGAGGAGGAACCGCCGGCCGGCGGTTAGGGCAGGGAGGAAGAAGGAATGCGGCGTCGGGATGGGCTCGGTTGCACGAGGGAGAGAAACGGAGGGATTAAGGAAAATAAAGAAAAATATAAAGAAAAAGAAAAGTAAAAAGGAAAAGAAAAATAAAACTTTTCCTTACTAAAACTGGGTAGCCTAAACAGGCTTTTCCGGGCCCCATCTTGATCCCCGTTAACTCATCCGTACGAACTCCGAAAAATTCCCGAAAAATTTCTAAAAATTCCGAAAAATTCCCTTATTAATATTTGCCTATTTTTCCGGTATTTTACATTCTCCCCCACTTATAAAAATTTGGTCCCCAAATTTCGTTATCTACCATCAGCAAATACTAACAACAGATATAGAGTATAAATACTGAACGGTAAACTAAATCACATACCTCAAGTGAAAAGATGGGGATATCGAGCTCGGATAGTGTCCTCGAGCTCCCAAGTAGCCTCCTCGTCCGAATGATGCTGCCATCCGACTTTAACCAGCCGGATAGTCTTGTTCCGCAACTGACGCTCTTTCCGGTCGAGAATCCGTACCGGAACCTCCTCATACGTAATGTCAGGCTGAACTGGAACTGGGATATCTGCCAGCACATGCGTCGGATCGGGTACATATCTCCTCAGCATGGATACATGAAATACATCGTGCACGCCTGACAGGGACGGTGGTAGTGCCAGTCGGTAAGCTACTGCTCCGATCCTCTCCAAGATCTCGAAGGGACCAATGTACCGCGGAGCTAGCTTACCTCTGAGGCCAAATCTCTTCACCCCTTTCGTGGGTGAAACTCGCAGAAATACATGGTCGCCAACAGAGAACTCTAGTGGTCTGCGTCTCCGATCAGCATAACTCTTCTGGCGGTCCTGCGCCTCTGACATCCTCCGTCTGATAGTACGGACCAACTCTGCATCCTGCTGAACTCTATGAGGTCCCAACAACTGAGCCTCTCCAACCTCATCCCAAAGGACGGGTGTCCGACAAGGTCTACCATACAACGCCTCAAACGGTGCCATCTGGATAGCCGAATGGAAGCTGTTGTTGTAGGCAAACTCTACCAACGGCAGATGGTCCTCCCAACTGCCTCCGAAATCCATAACACATGACCTCAGCAGGTCCTCTAAAGTCTGAATGGTCCGCTCTGACTGTCCATCTGTCTGTGGATGGAAAGCTGTACTGAAACGGAGCTGTGTGCCCAAGGCCTGCTGCAGACTCTGCCAGAAACGAGACGTAAACCGTGGATCTCTATCCGAAATGATACTCAATGGAACACCATGTAGCCTGATAATCTCTCGACAATACAAATCTGCTAATCGATCCAGGGAATCAGTCCTCTGAATCGCTAAGAAATGCGCAGATTTGGTTAATCGATCAACGATTACCCAAATCGCGTCATGGCCTCGTCGTGTCCTCGACAAACCTACCACAAAGTCCATGGTAATGTGATCCCACTTCCACTCAGGAATAGGAATCCGCTGAAGTAACCCTGCAGGTCTCAGGTGCTCAGCCTTCACCTGCTGACAAACAAGACACCTAGCTACGAAATCCGCGATGTCTTTCTTCATGCCGTTCCACCAATAGGAACGCCTCAAGTCTCGATACATACGGGTTCCGCCTGGATGGATCACAAATCGAGAACGATGTGCCTCCTGTAGTAGCTCCTGTAAGACCGGATGAGACTGAGGTACGCATAATCTGCCTCGGAAGTATATAACACCCTCCTCGTCTCGTGTGAACTCGGTCTGCTGCCCAGAAGCTATCTGACTGCTAATGAACTGCAAATGCTGATCACCAGCCTGTGCCTCTCGGATCCTCGTCCTGATCGACGACTGAGCAACCATGGTAACAAGAATACCCTGCTCTGTCGGTCCCTGCTCCTCAAGATCTAACTCCGAGAAACTCTGAATCAAGTCCGTGACTGAAGTCCGGTGGCAAGCCAAAGTCCCTCTGGACTTCCTGCTGAGCGCATCTGCAACCACATTAGCTTTCCCAGGGTGGTAGCTAATGGTACAATCGTAGTCCTTCAGGAACTCCATCCATCTCCTCTGTCGAAGATTAAGCTCCTTCTGAGTAAAAATATATTTGAGACTCTTATGATCAGTGAGAATCTCAAATGTGATACCATATAAATGATGACGCCAAAGCTTCAGAGCAAAGATGATGGCAGCTAACTCCAAGTCATGAACTGGGTAGTTCTTCTCATGCTCCTTCAGCTGTCGAGAAGCATAAGAGACTACTCTGCCGTGCTGCATCAGAACAGCACCCAAACCCTGTAGAGACGCGTCGGTGTAAAGTACAAATCCATCCTCTCCAGAAGGTAAAACCAAAACTGGAGCCGACACTAATCTCCGCTTCAGCTCCTGGAAGCTGGTCTCGCAATCCTCGGACCATATGAACTTCACGCCTTTCCGGGTAAGACGTGTCAGTGGCATAGCAATACGCGAGAAGCCCTCGACAAAACGTCGGTAATATCCGGCCAATCCCAGAAAACTGCGGATCTCCTGAACTGACTTCGGCTGCTCCCAACCGGTGACAGCCTCGATCTTCTGAGGATCAACTGAAATACCTCTGCTAGAAACCACGTGTCCCAGAAAACCAACTGAGGATAACCAGAATGCACACTTGCTGAACTTCGCGTACAGCTGATGTCGTCGAAGAATCTCTAAGACTGTGCGAAGATGCTGTGCATGCTCCTCCTCGGAACAAGAGTAGACCAATATGTCATCAATGAAAACGATAACAAACTGATCCAGATACTCCAGAAAGATGCGGTTCATCAAGTCCATAAACACCACTGGAGCATTGGTAAGCCCAAATGGCATTATCAAAAACTCATAATGACCGTATCTGGTACGGAAAGCTGTCTTCTGAATATCTGAGTCTCTAACTCTCAGCTGATGATATCCGGATCGCAGATCAATCTTAGAATACACTGATGTACCTCTGAGCTGATCAAACAAATCCTCGATCCGTGGTAATGGATATTTATTTCTGATGGTAACTGCATTCAGCTGCCTGTAGTCAATACACAACCTCATAGTACCATCCTTTTTCTTGACAAATAGAACTGGAGAACCCCATGGTGAAACACTAGGGCGAATGAATCCCCTGTCTAAAAGCTCCTGGAGTTGAACCTTCAGCTCGTTCAACTCTTTTGGTGCCATACGATACGGAGCTTTCGATGTCGGTGCGATTCCCAGAATCAGCTCAATAGCGAACTCCACTGGCCTTCTGGGAGGCAAACCTGGCAGCTCATCTACAGAAACGTCGGAGAGCTGCAAACTACTACTGTCGTCTGTATCGATCAACGACAACAGAAAACCATGACAGCCGTGAGACAGCAGCTTCTGCGCCTGAATCGCCGAAATAATCGAGATGCCGTCGTCTCTAATGCCAGTGAAACTCCACGAGGGTTGGTTCGGAGGCCGGAAGGTGACCACCCTCGTCTGGCAATCAACGGTAGCATGATAAACTGATAGCCAATCCATGCCAAGAATAATATCGAACTCGACCATCTCCAATACTAGAAGATCTACCGTAAGAATCATGTTGCCAAAGTCTAACGGGCAACCTCTGATCTCCTGGGTGATGTCTAAAGTATCACCAGACGGTAGGGAGACAGTCAATCGTCGCAACCTAACAGTAGGTAATCTACCAATCTCCCGCATAAAGGTACGGGATATAAAAGAATGCGAACTACCAGTATCAATCAAAATATCAGCAGTAAATGCATAAATAGAAATCGTACCGAGGAAAACGGATCCGTCAGCCCGCTGAGCATCCTCTCTGGTAATCGCATGAACACGACCAGTCTCTGGCGGAGGAGGAGGTGGTAATGCTGCCGGTGAGGGCGCCCGGGACTATGTGCGATAAGGCGAGAGGATGGTGACGTCATCGGTACCGGGTCAGAATCGAGTCGACATCGCCCGAGTCGGATAATAAGGTCCTGGAGCAAAACTGGGTGCTGAAGCCGAGTACTCTGCCCAAGCATGCCAGCCGCGAGGGCGCTCCTGCAGTGAAGATTGGGCTTCGCCTCCTCGATATGCCTGTCGACTAGACTGCCCTCGACGACCCTCCGGCCGTGCTTGAGCCTTCACCGACAATCTCGGCTCTGGTGCCCCGGCAGCTTGCAATAAAAGCAAATGGCGTCCCGAGAGCAAGTGGGTGAGGTGATCTCTGGATCCACATCTGAAACAATGAGTATCACGGAAGGTGGTTGCGGTTCTCACGAGAAAATCGGGAGCCTCAAGAAGACCGATTTACGAGGCTCACGAGGCGCCCGGAAGAACTCGACTGGTATGCGCGACTACTTTGAGGCATCTGCCGCTGAGTCTGCTGGACTGCCTCGATGTCGACCAGTATGCTTTCTTTTCTGTCCGGATATGCCGCTCGAGCTAACTCTATCATCAAAGCTCGATTCAATGCATCGAGTAGGATGTAATCCCTAATCCAAGAAGTCAGTACATGCAGATAACCGTCCCAATCTATAAAGCGCATCATGCGAGTTCTCCTCCGCAACTAACTCGGACAAAACCGAGGAATTCAGTATTATACTCGGTCATCGAGCGATTATTCTGCCTCAGACTCATAAAATCCTGTCGGCGAGACATCCGATAGGACAGTGGAAAAAAACGGCTCTCAAAAGCCTCTCTGAACCTGGTCCATGTGACGTTGCGCTCACCAATAATAGAACGTTGAGTAACCCACCAGGCATTAGCTTCATCCCGTAAATGGTAAGCAGCCAGCTCTGCTTTCTCCCACTCGGAGCAAGCCATATAGAAGAAAGTCTGCTCCATAGTCTCTATCCATGACAGAGCCATACTCGGATCGAGATCTCCGCGGAAAAGAGTGAAACGAGTCTTCATCGACTCGGCCAGTGCTGGAATCCTAGCTCGTGCAGCGACAACTGCAGGAACTGGCGGAAACACTGGAGCTGATACTACAGGTGGTACCGCGGAATAAACCGGAGGAGGAACTCCCGGTGCTGCTGTATATACCGGAGCATAAGCCGTCGGTGGTACTGTCTGGGGAACAAAAGTGGTGGCAACTGGAGGTACGGTAGGAAAAGGTACCGGATGTGGAGCAGCTGCTGCTACTGTAGGCACTGGGGGTACATGTGTCACTGGTGTCGGGTACACTGTAGGTCCATGTGGCGGTGGTACTGAATACGCCGTAGGCTGCGCTGGAGCAGATGTCGGGTACACCAATGGTACCCCTGATGGTACTGTAAACAGGGTAGGCGTGGATACCGTCGGTGTGGCCAAAGTAGGTATCTCTACAGGAGCTATCGGGATTTGAGAGCCCGATGCTCCCGCTGCATCCTGAGTCTGTCCCTGACTGACAGGCTCACTAACAGTGGGCATCTCTGGCATATCCAGAGATCCCGTGGTCCTCGCACGTGGTCGTCCAGCACCACGTCTCGCAGCAATACGAGTAGATCGTCTCATATCTGTTAAATTAAATTACAGATATCAATACCAATATAACCAACATAAAATAACAACATACCTATTTGCTGTCTGGAGATGTTCCGTCGCTGTCCAGTCCCCAATTTGACCTCAAAATTCCGAAACATAACCATATCGAAAATCCAAATAAATCCGAAACATAACCATATCGAAAATCCGATAATGCCCAGTTTGACTCGCAAACCTGGCTAACCCAAATATCCTGAATACCAACAACCGGTATCCGATAAATCTCCAGAACACCAAAAGCAGGTATCATAACCCGCTCTGATACCAAATAAATTGGTATCAGATAAATTCCGAAAATCCAAAAATACGAAACAAAAGATCGTAAAACTGTGCTCTGATACCACTAAATTGTCACGCCCCCAGAAGAGTCCCTGTCCGAGAAAATTTCGGCAGCATCTCCCCTGTACGGCGGACAATCAAAAATTTCTACAAGCACTAAATACTCAGCCACAGGCGGCTGGAATCATAACAATAAATAAAATCAATCACCACGCAGTTTATATATATATATTCAGCCTCTGGCTGACACAACCACGCAGTAATAATACTCTGACTCGAAATCAACCCTACTCAACTACACTCGTAAAGCCCAAATCCGATTTTTCTTACCTCTTCTGCCGTCCAGGCAGGCATGTAGTAGAGTAAATCCAAATCATACGAAAAGTCCATCCAACGGAAAGATTCCATACAATATCCATATGTAAGTCCAAAACAAAACTAAAATAAAGTCTGATAGCGAAAAGCTAAAATGAAACAACTCAAAAACCAGCAGCGGAGTAGCACTACGTGCAGTGGGGACTAGCGACTGGAACTCCCTCCTGACAGCATCAACCTGAAAATAACAACAATGGAGGCGGGGTGAGTCCAACACTCAGCAGGTACAGTTGATATGCAAAGTAAAGAAACAACACCTAGTACTAATCATGCGTACAGTCTCGATAAGAAAGATAAAAATGCATCTGAAGTAACAGGAGAGAAACTGTACTAACCAGGACCTGGGTATAAGGACAAACAGTCCGAGTGATATGGAAATCCTGTATGCATGTCAAACATAGGTATCCAAACAATATGCAGCATATAAATGCAGCAAACACAAACACAAGCAATAAATGCATCATGCATATGATGCCAATGATGCGTCCTGGTCACCCCTGACGCCAGTCGATCATCTCATACAAAAGTGAGGCCGAGTGGGTAGGGCTGTGACAACCATGCACTCTGTCGTCACTACTCCTGATGAGTGACCGAGTGGACGGGATGCTGTCGGAGTACACCTATCCTCCTACCCCAAATCATAGATGGGGGAGCGCAATGCTCTCAACTCCCGGTACTCAAAGACGGGGAGGAATCCCTGCCGGATAACACGTTGTGTCACACTACCCATGAGCGGACCAACGGTGCCTAACAGAGTCTCTGCAACACACTCAGCCTGAATCGACCACTAACCCATGAGTGGTGGTGTGTGCAGATCCATGTAACTGGCGATGTGCTCAGCAATAATGGAGCGGACTATCGCACAGCATGCAATCATGCAAATGATGCATGGCAATAACCATATAAACATCCTGACCTAATCCATATATATAGAAAAGTGCACCCTAGGTCAACGAATCATATCGAATCAAAGGTACACAGAAGGTATAAAAACCTAGGTCCTGAACATGGTCAAGCATGGCATATCACTACCCCTATAAGCATGTACAAACAGGTAAAATATACCTGAGATGCAAAACCAATCAATCAATCAAGCATGTAAGATTTGGGTAGTGATTAATCGAAACAGATAAGAAACACAATTAATGCAACATGTTAATTTAATTACTAAGCATATCAAATGACATAAGTCAAAAGTACCCGCCTTCGAAAATAGAAAGGTCCGATCTGACTCCGAGATACTCGTCTCGCGTCAAAGTCCTGTGTTAAATCGCACAGTTTAGCTAATTCAATTTTAAACAAATAGCTAAACTAATTCCTAATCCACTGACCAGTTAGGGTTAGTTACATTAACCCCAATTACACCGTTATACAACTTATAAACCTAAATCAATAATTATTGCTAACACAACTAGCAATAATCTAACACAAAGATCGAAACCATAAACCTTACCTCAAATCAACCGCTGCTAGACCAAGCTGCTGCCGGAAAACAAAACTCTACTGCTAGCAAAGATTAATTGCTGCTGTAAATCAAAGGGTCGCTGCCAACAAACCTAATGATCAAATAATTATCAATTAATTATGTGTCAATTTATCCTTCACTCACATAAATATTAAATCACCAAATTCCTTACCCTAATACTGCTGGATCAAGGTTTGTGGCTAAAGTTACTGCCGGATCCAGTGATTGCAGCAAGGTGGGGGTCAAAATCTCCACTCAAATACTCCTAACCACATTGGCAGGTTACTCTCTGGTGAAGAGTGTCACTGATTGGAAACCGTAGCCTACTCCAGTGAGTGGGGAAATCGGCCGGAAACTACGGCAGAAGATGCCGCGGCAGTGGCACTGTGCAAAGGCTAGGGCACAGCTCTCCGGGAAGATGGCGCCTCCAAGGTCAGCAGAAACACAGTGGAGGAGAGGAAGAAAGAAGCTCGGTGCGTCGCCGGCGGCTAGGGCTTCGGCAGCAGAGGAATTAAGGCCTCGGCGGCGGATGTTGCGGCGCCGATTAGAGCAGGGAGAGGAGAAGAGAAGAAGTCCTCGGCGTCGACTGTGGTGGCGGCACCGGCGCTAGGGCATGGAAGAGGAAGGCGTCGGGCGGCAGTGAGGAGAGGCGCCGGCGAGTAGGGCAAGATGCGGCGGCGGCGGCCGACGCTAGGGCACAGAGAGCCCTTGTGGCCGACGCTCGGCGTCGGCTGGGGCGGCAGAGGAGAGGAGGAGAAGGAGAAGAAGTGGCCGGCGTTTTTGTGCTCTCGGAGAGGAGGAACCGCCGGCCGGCGTTTAAGGCAGGGAGGAAGAAGGAATGCGGCGTCGGGATGGGCTCGGTTGCACGAGGGAGAGAAACGGAGGGATTAAGGAAAATAAAGAAAAATATAAAGAAAAAGAAAAGTAAAAAGGAAAAGAAAAATAAAACTTTTCCTTACTAAAACTGGGTAGCCTAAACAGGCTTTTCCGGGCCCCATCTTGATCCCCGTTAACTCATCCGTACGAACTCCGAAAAACTCCCGAAAAATTTCTAAAAATTCCAAAAAATTCCCTTATTAATATTTGCCTATTTTTCCGGTATTTTACATCTATAGCCATTGGATGACTCTTATCTAGCTTTTCCTAGGTTATGCTCATTTTGACCCCTAAAAATATTTTCCATTCTTGCTAGGGTTCTTTCTAAATTATCAAGTCTTGACCTCAAGACTTGATTTTCCGTCATTAAATCCATAGACTTGGTTTTTCTTGACCCCTATGAGCATCTCTATATCTAGGCATATATCTATAATCCTTAGAGTTATTGCCTAAATTTGTTATCTACCTTCCTAGCCTTAGGTGTGATAAATCTAGCATGAGGAGGAATATATTTACCCTTAGTGCCATCATGCTTCCTACTTTCATGATAATTAGCATTAAAATGATAAGAATTATTTCTATCATGCTTTTTATCATATGTCAAAGGAATAGGTTCATTAAATGATACCTTGGTTTTTACCTTGGAAGCTATCCCTAGACTTGTGTTTCCTCCTTTGACTTTAGTTGGCTTCTTCCCTTTAGGACATTGACTTCTATAATGTCCTCTTTGATTACATGAGAAGTACACAATATGCTTCTTGCTCTTATGTTCCATGGGACCAACCACTTTAGGCTTCTCCTTAGCCTTTAGTGTCATTTGACTCTTCTTCTTAGCCAATTTGGGACACTTTGTGTGGTAGTGACCCCACTCACCACATGTAAAGCACCTAATGTGTTTCTTCTCCTTATTCTTCTTCCTACAACTCACATTAGTTTCTAAATTAACATTAGTGAGTTTAGGGTTTACCTCCTTTATCTTTTTGAGTGAAGGACACCTACTCTTGTAGTTGTTAGTTAGAGCCCTAGAGCCAATCATTTGATGATTGTATGGACTCATGTATATCATATTCTTGTATATTAATAAAGGCATTTGTTTGGTTATTATACTTATTTATATTAGTGCCAAATAGACTAAGTATAATAGCGTCCTTGAGTAGAAGGTTCATACCTATATCAATCGATTAGTTGAATTGATAGTGAGATGATATAGGGAACACTACTCTAAATCATTCCTAGTCGAGTATTAGCATTCAGGGACAATGTTAATACAATAAGACTAGCATGTAGGTCAGCTCGATGACTTGATCTCACAAGTCATGGATATAGAGATATCAAGCTGACACATGGGTATGCATTAGAGAATGTATACTGAATGACCCGCCATGAGAAAGTATCATGGATCGTTATATGAGTGTCATATACTTTCTCATGTGGCTATTAGTATGACTATTAGTCCTTAGACCTGAAGTCACCATGGATCCCTACATAAGGAGTTATGTACTTTAGTTTCGTCAAACGTCACCTGTAACTGGGTGGACTATAAAGGCGATTACTGGGTATGTAACAAATTATGTGGAGGGATGTGAGTGACGTAGATGGAATCTATCCCTCCCATATGACGGGAGCGACATCGGTATTCTTGATAGAGTGAGACCACTAAGTGCATGACCATGCCCAAATGAGTCAACATTAGATGTTGAGCTCATTTGATCGAGTGAGTCTACTTGGAGTTCAAGATTTAGATTGATTAGAGGATGACACGGTCTATGCCTCACATTGATCAATCTAGATGTTTAGGATAGAAGGACAATGTCATATATTTTGTGAGGAGTCACAATTGGTAGTCACAAGGTGATGTCGGATCTCGACATTCTTGTAACTTGGGTAGTAATGATGTGTTTCTAGATACCGCTCATTACTTATGCTCCTAAATGGGTTTAGGGCATTGCCAACGTTACAAGAACCTATAGGGTCACACACTAAGGACAATTAGATGGAGATTTGGTTCATATGATGAACCAAGAGGATTAGATTCATTTGATGAATCATATTGGATTAAGAGTAATCCAAATTGGGCTAATTGAGTTGGACTCAAGTTGATTCATGTATTTAATGAGTCTAATTTAGATTATGACTCATTAAATCAACTTAATTTAATGAATTAGATTCATTATATTAAGTTGGCTTGAATTATATGGTTGGATTAGATCAACCATGAGAAGATTTGATCAAGTTTGACTTGATTTGAGAGGAAGAGAAAAAGTCATGTTTGACTTGACTTTTTGCCACATCACTAGTGAGTTGGCAAGATGTGGACCAATAGGATTGCTCCACATCATCAATGTGTGCCACCTCATGGAGGTTACAAGCCTCCATAGCATTTAATGTGGCCGGCCCACATTAAATGAGGAGGTTACACTTATTGCCATGTCATTGAGTGAGGTGGCAAGATTTGGACCAATAGTGTTGATCCACATCATCTTAGAGTGCCACCTCATGGGGGTTACAACTCTTAATGGTCTCCACATTAATTGGAATTAATGTGGGGAGTTACACCTCCAAGATGTGGCCGGCCACTCTAGTGGGGAATGAAAATATTCATTTTTCATTCAAGTGTGATTAAGTCATCTTCTTCCTCTAGAGCTCTCTCTTCTCCCTCTCCTCCTCTCTTGGCCGAACAAGACAAGGTGCTAGCACACCTTTGTTTGGTCTTCTCCATCAAGGATTGTTCGTGTGGATACTTCTAGAGGACCGTACACTTGACGGTCTAGAGATCCGGCACCTTGGACGAGCGGGAACGCGAAAGGCACGCTTCGAAGGTATAACCCTTATCTAGTGTAGATCTAAAGGTTTTACAAACTCGTACAAGAAAAGGTTTTTCGAAAAGTTTTTGTTTACGAATCTTTGCACGGATCTACGGCTTTGGGTGACTCGGGGTTTCCGCGACGCGAAAAAGCGGTTTTCGCGGCCCGAAGAACCCAACAGTGGTATCAGAGCCACGTGCAAAGACTTGTACGAGTTCGTTTGTATTTTTATGAAAAATATACCTTCTGTGATTTTCTGTAAAAATTGAGTTTTTAGAGTTTTTATGATTAATTTTTCCGTAGAAGCGAAGCACAAGTGTCTCGGCACTTGTAGGCTTCGGCTACCGGAAAGTTTTCTTTTAAACGGCTTCGTTTTGCCCCAAATCCGTTTGGGACAGCGGGGTCGGGTGCCATTAGATCGCAAAGGAGCAACTCACTATGGTTAGATCGTGGGTAGGGGCATTGCCCCTAACCCCGCAACGGAATTTGCTCCGCGATTGCACCCGAAATCGCTAAAAATGAACCCGCCGGGAAGATTTTTCCGAAACGGCAATGTCTCGACCCAAATCGTTTTGGGACAGTGGGTTTAGGCGCTGTTGGATCGCAAAGGAACCCTCGCGATGGTTAGATCGCGGGTAGGGGCGCTGCCCCTGGGCCCCGCAAGGGGATCCGTTCCGCGATTGCGCCCGAAACCGCTAAACGGGACCGCCGGGAAATTTTACTCATAAAAATTTTAAAAATTAATTTTAAAATTATAGAAAATTATGAAAATATATAATTTTGAATTATATATAAATTTTGTGATAGTCATGGCCCAAAAACCCAATATGATTGGTTGTGTTGTAATTCATAATACGGCCTGCGTGCCGTTACGTGTTTGCGCGTGTTGTATGTTTTTATTTATTCGCGACCTGCGCGTCGTGCCTTCTCTTATATTCTTGTTGTAAATTAGATTTAGACTCGAATGTAACTCGAGTTTCAAATTGTAATGTACAAATTGGAGCGGTGGAGGGTCCACACGAGACGGAGTTCCGAGGCGGGCACGAGCAACACAAGGTGGTCAAAGGGAGGAGCTTGGAGAAGCTGTTGACCCTAGGTTGACCATTCGATCTTCTCATTGGCTTGAGAATATCGTAGTAGGGCCATGACTAAATCACAAATAGATTAATTAATTAATTGTTATGTATTTGATGCATGTTTAATAATTAATTAATTAATTAGTGCCTTAATGATTAGATTAGATCTAAGTCGTGCACATGATGCACCCTTGCGATTAGATTAGATCTAAGTCGTGCACAAGATGCATCCTTCTCGATTAGATTAGATCTAGATCGAACCAACTCTAAATGCCTAACCGTGCCGTGATACCTATCACTACCTCGATCATATGTATTGTTGAATCTGCCAAAGCAGAGCAATACATATTATCTTGGTAGGGTACGGAGGGACAATCTTGGTCCCGCCTATCAACGCATGGGTGAATACAAACTCAATTAGATTGAGTATTCCTAGTTACTCGGTTGGATCGAGTCAACTATATGCATTATCCCAAAGGTTGGAAAAGATAGGTCAAAATCACATCTATATTAACACTCGGGCGTATTAGCCAAAGCTAACTCGAGTTTTAATTTAAATGCGGATATTGATTATATAAACAAGAGTTGCATAGAGATGTAATTGGTAATCGTTACCTACCGATCATACTAAGCCTTGGGCGTATTAGCCAAAGCTAACTCAAGGGGTAGTATGATGTGGATCTTGTCCCACATGAATTATAGTATTCAGTGGAAGCATCTTTTAATTAAAGGCCTAATTAAATGATTTTTAAAGGGAATATGATATTTATTTCTGCAAATTTTCTGTTGTAGATAACCATGACGTCAAACACGAATTCCTTCTCCCTGCGATCTGTCCTTGAGAAGGACAAGCTCAACGGAGCGAATTTCTGGAGTACAAGAATTTGAGAATAGTTCTCACCGAGGAACGTATACGTTCTGGAGCCGCCCATTCCGGAGGCTCCTCCCGCCAATGCCCCGTGACAAAGATGCTTATAAGAAGCATCAAGACGACGCATTAGATGTGTTCTGTCTAATGCTCGCGACCATGAACTCGAGCTGGAGCAACATGAGTTGATGGGCGCTTCGATATGGTTGAGCATCTTCGCCAACTATATCGTGACAAGCGAGGCATGAGAGATTTTCTGTTTCAGTGCAAGATGTCAGACGGGGCTCCTGTAGGTCCTTATGTACTCAAGATGATTGGGTACATAGAGAACCTACAAAGACTAGGGTTCCCACTTGGCCAAGAGCTGGCCACTGACTTGATCTTGCAGTCCTTGCCGGATAGCTATAGTCAATTCGTTCTCAACTATAACATGAACGAGATTGACAAGCCACTGCCCGAGCTACTTAGTATGTTACGAACTGCTGAGATTAACCTTAAGAAGGTTAAGCCCATTCTGATGGTCCAGAAGCACAAGGGCAAGGGCAAGCCCAAAGGTAAGGGAAAGTCCCAAACCAAGGGCAAAGGCAAGGCACTAAAGCCTAAAGGAGGGGTCGCCAAGGATGCTACCTGCTTCCACTGCGGTCAGACCGGGCACTGGAAGAGGAACTGCAAGGTATACTTGGAGGATCTTAAGAAGAAGCGAAGTGAGACTTCCACTTCAGGTATATATGTTATAGAAGTCAATCTATCTATTTCTACATCATGGGTATTAGATACTGGATGTGCTTCTCACATTTGTACTGATGTGCAGGCGCTGAGAAATAGTAGAGCATTGGCAAAGGGCGAGGTGGACCTACGAGTAGGCAATGGAGCACGGGTTGCTGCTGTTGCTGTAGGAACTTATCAGCTGTCTATGCCCTCTGGGCTTGTACTAGATTTAGATGATTGTTGTTATGTGCCTGCTCTTACTAAGAACATAGTTTCAGTTTCTTGTTTAGACAAGAAAGGATACTCTTTTATAATAAAAGACAAATGTTGTTCTATTTATTTAAAAGATATGTTCTATTGTAGTGCACCACTAATAAACGGACTCTATATTCTAGACCTTGAGAGCCCTATCTATAACATTAGTACCAAGAGGTTCAAGTCAAATGACATGAACCAAACCTACCTCTGGCACTGTCGCTTAGGTCATATAAATGACAAGCGCTTATCCCAGCTCCATAAGGATGGTTTGCTGGACTCATTTGATTTAGAATCATATGAGATATGCGAGTCATGCCTACGAGGCAAGATGACCAAGACCCCCTTTAGTGGGCATAGCGAGAGAGCAACTGATTTGTTAGGACTCATACATAGTGATGTATGTGGCCCTTTCAATGTCGCTGCTAGAGGCGGTTATAGATACTTCATCACATTTACTGATGACTTCAGTAGATATGGTTATGTGTACTTGATGACACATAAGTCTGAATCCTTTGAAAAGTTCAAAGAATTCAAGAATGAAGTACAGAACCAGCTTGGCAAGAGTATTAAGATACTTCGATCAGATCGAGGTGGAGAATACTTTAGCCATGAATTTCGTGACTACTTAGCTGAGTGTTGGATTTTATCTCAACTCACTCCTCCTGGAACACCACAGTGGAATGGTGTATCCGAAAGGAGGAATCGTACCTTATTAGATATGGTACGATCTATGATGAGTCACACAGATCTTCCGACATATCTATGGGGATATGCTCTAGACACGGCAACTTTCATACTCAACCGAGTTCCATCAAAGGCCGTGATAAAGACACCATATAGGATATGGACTGGGAGAGATGCCCAGGTGTCTTTCATGAGGATTTGGGGTTGTGAGGCTTACGTACGACGTCAAGTCTCAGACAAATTAGGACCCAAATCCGACAAGTGCTATTTCATTGGATATCCCAAGGAAACTAAGGGATATTACTTCTACATTCCCAGTCAGCACAAGATAGTTGTGGCAAAGACTGGGGTCTTTCTAGAAAGGGACTTTGTTTCTAGAAAGACTAGTGGGAGCGCGTTCGATCTTGAAGAAGTTCAAGATGCGAACAATAGCACTGATGCCTCGATGGAAATTGAACTGGAACCACAAAGTGTTGTGGATGATGTTGTTCTACAAGGAGTTGAGGAACAACAACCAGTTCAAGTAGACATACCTCTTCGCAGGTCTGATAGGGTACGTCGTCAGCCTGAGAGATACTCATTTCTCTTGTCTGACCATGATGACATTGTGTTCATAGAGGATGAGCCTACCACCTATCAGGAAGCTGTGATGAGACCAGATTCCGAGAAATGGCTAGAAGCCATGAGATCCGAAATGGAATCCATGTACACCAACCAAGTATGGACTTTGGTTGATCCACCTGAAGGGGTAAAACCCATTGGGTGTAAGTGGGTCTTTAAGAGAAAGACTGACATGGATGGACTTATTTATAAGGGTCGCTTGGTAGCTAAAGGTTTCAAGCAGATTCATGGTATTGACTATGATGAAACTTTTTCTCCAGTAGCGATGTTTAAGTCCATTCGGATCATGCTTGCTATTGCAGCCTACCATGACTATGAGATATGGTAGATGGATGTCAAAACCGCGTTTCTGAATGGAAACCTACTCGAGGATATGTACATGACACAACCTGAGGGTTTTGTAGATCCAGAGCATACTAGCAGAGTATGCAAGCTGCATAAGTCCATTTATGGATTAAAGCAAGCTTCTCGGAGATGGAATCTTCGTTTTGATGATGCAATCAAACAGTTTGGTTTCATCAAGAACGAAGATGAGCCTTGTGTCTACAAGAAGGTTGTAGGGGATATAGTTGTCTTCCTCATATTGTATGTGGAGGACATACTACTCATTGGGAATGACATCCCTATGCTTCAGTCTGTCAAGACCTGGCTAGGGAGTTGCTTCTCAATGAAGGACTTAGGTGAGGCATCCCGCATTCTTGGGATACAGATCTATAGAGATAGATCTAAGAGATTGCTTGGCCTAAGTCAGAGTACATATATTGACAAGGTACGCCTTCGGTTTGCCATGCAGAACTCCAAGAAGGGATTTCTGCCGATGTCACATGGCGTGAGTCTTTCGAAGACTCAAGGTCCCTCTTCTAGAGAGGAGAGAGACCGCATGGATCAGATCCCTTATACCTCAGCCATAGGATCGATCATGTACGCCATGCTGTGTACTCGACCTGATGTCTCGTATGCTTTGAGATACCAGTCAGATCCGGTGAAAGTCACTGGATAGTGGTCAAGAATATTCTTAAGTACTTACGAAGGACTAAAGAATATTTCTTGATATATGGAGGCAATGATGAGCTAACTATAAAGGGTTACAGTGATGCCAGCTTTCAGACCGATCAGGATGATTACCGATGGCAGTCAGGGTTCGTATTTTGCATTAATGGTGGTGCTGTCAGCTGGAAGAGTTCGAAACAGGATACAGTAGCTGATTCTACAACAGAAGCCGAGTATATTGCTACTTCAGAGGCAGCAAAGGAGGCGGTTTGGATCCACAAGTTCATTACTGAACTTGGGGTGGTTCCTAGCATCGTTGACCCAGTTGAGCTCTATTGTGACAACAATGGAGCTATAGCACAGGCGAAGGAACCTTGCTCACATCAGCGGACCAAGCATATACTACGGCGCTTCCATCTCATTCGAGAGATTATCGATAGAGGAGATGTGAAGATTTGCAGAGTACCTACAGAGGCTAACATCGCAGATCCCTTGACCAAGGCTTTGGCACAGAGGAAGCATGATGGTCACAGTAGGTCTTTAGGCCTTAGAGCCTATACTGATTGGCACTAGTGCTAGTGGGAGATTGTTAGTTAGAGCCCTAGAGCCAATCATTTGATGATTGTATGGACTCATGTATATCATATTCTTGTATATTAATAAAGGCATTTGTTTGGTTATTATACTTATTTATATTAGTGCCAAATAGACTAAGTATAATAGCGTCCTTGAGTAGAAGGTTCATACCTATATCAATCGATTAGTTGAATCGATAGTGAGATGATATAGGGAACACTACTCTAAATCAATCCTAGTCGAGTATTAGCATTCAGGGACAATGTTAATACAATAAGACTAGCATGTAGGTCAGCTCGATGACTTGATCTCACAAGTCATGGATATAGAGATATCAAGTTGACACATGGGTATGCATTAGAGAATGTATACTGAATGACCCGCCATGAGAAAGTATCATGGATCGTTATATGAGTGTCATATACTTTCTCATGTGGCTATTAGTATGACTATTAGTCCTTAGACCTGAAGTCACCATGGATCCCTACATAAGGAGTTATGTACTTTAGTTTTGTCAAACGTCACCCGTAACTGGGTGGACTATAAAGGCGATTACTGGGTATGTAACGAATTATGCAGAGGGATGTGAGTGATGTAGATGGGATCTATCCCTCCCATATGACGGGAGCGACATCGGTATTCTTGATAGAGTGAGACCACTAAGTGCATGGCCATGCCCAAATGAGTCAACATTAGATGTTGAGCTCATTTGATCGAGTGAGTCTACTTGGAGTTCAAGATTTAGATTGATTAGAGGATGACACGGTCTATGCCTCACATTGATCAATCTAGATGTTTAGGATAGAAGGACAATGTCATATATTTTGTGAGAAGTCACAATTGGTAGTCACAAGGTGATGTCGGATCTCGACATTCTTGTAACTTGGGTAGTAATGATGTGTTGCTAGATACCGCTCATTACTTATGCTCCTAAATGGGTTTAGGGCATTACCAACGTTACAAGAACCTATAGGGTCACACACTAAGGACAATTAGATGGAGATTTGGTTCATATGATGAACCAAGAGGATTAGATTCATTTGATGAATCATATTGGATTAAGAGTAATCCAAATTGGGCTAATTGAGTTGGACTCAAGTTGATTCATGTATTTAATGAGTCTAATTTAGATTATGACTCATTAAATCAACTTAATTTAATGAATTAGATTCATTATATTAAGTTGGCTTGAATTATATGGTTGGATTAGATCAACCATGAGAAGATTTGATCAAGTTTGACTTGATTTGAGAGGAAGAGAAAAAGTCATGTTTGACTTGACTTTTTGCCACATCACTAGTGAGTTGGCAAGATGTGGACCAATAGGATTGCTCCACATCATCAATGTGTGCCACCTCATGGAGGTTACAAGCCTCCATAGCATTTAATGTGGCCGGCCCACATTAAATGAGGAGGTTACACTTGTTGCCATGTCATTGAGTGAGGTGGCAAGATTTGGACCAATAGTGTTGATCCACATCATCTTAGAGTGCCACCTCATGGGGGTTACAACTCTTAATGGTCTCCACATTAATTGGAATTAATGTGGGGAGTTACACCTCCAAGATGTGGCCAGCCACTCTAGTGGGGAATGAAAATATTCATTTTTCATTCAAGTGTGATTAAGTCATCTTCTTCCTCTAGAGCTCTCTCTTCTCCCTCTCCTCCTCTCTTGGCCGAACAAGACAAGGTGCTAGCACACCTTTGTTTGGTCTTCTCCATCAAGGATTGTTCGTGTGGATACTTCTAGAGGACCGTACACTTGACGGTCTAGAGATCCGGCACCTTGGACGAGCGGGAATGCGAAAGGCACGCTTCGAAGGTATAACCCTTATCTAGTGTAGATCTAAAGGTTTTACAAACTCGTACAAGAAAAGGTTTTTTGAAAAGTTTTTGTTTACGAATCTTTGCACGGATCTACGGCTTTGGGTGACTCGGGGTTTCCGCGAAGCGAAAAAGCGGTTTTCGCGACGCGAAAAAGCGGTTTTCGCGTCCCGAAGAACCCAACAGTAGTGCCCCATCTTATCACACTCAAAACATTTGATGTGGTCCTTTGTGCTCTTCTTGGTAGTTGAGGTAGAGGGTTGAGCTTCCAAGATCTCCTCTTCCTCGGATTTCTCTTCTTCCTCTTCACTTGAAGATGTGGACTCTTCCACTTCTTCATCTCTTGAGGATGTGGAAGATCTCTCCTCTTCCACCTCTTCCTTCTCTTTCTCTTCCTCCTCTTCCTTTTCCTCCTCGAATGTTGACCTCTTGCCAACATCGGATTGGTCCTTCTCTTCTTGGACCAATGAGCCATTCTCCTTGGGCTCTTCCACTCCTTGGATTTTTATAGGGTCTTCATGATAGGCAATGATCTTTTTCCAAAGATCACTTGCATTTGTGGTTTCACCTACACTCAACAAAATATTCGAAGGTAGTAAATTATACAAAATTCTCGTTACCTCTTTGTCCGCCTCCGATTGCTCTCGTTGCTTTTCGGTCCAATGCCGAGGTCGGAGGCGTTTACCCTTCTTGTCCGTAGGAGCTTCAAATTGGTCACTCAAGACAACCCATTGGTTCCAATACATTTGGAACCATGTCTCCAACTGCTTCCTCCAATAATTGAAGTCTTCTTTGTCGTACGGAGGTGGAATTCGGATATCCCATCCGAGCGATCCTTCGGACTCCATCTTATTCTTCCTCTAGCTTCTTGCTCTCTTGGCGGTTAGTTCGCAGAAGAGCGACCTCGCTCTGATACCACTTGTTGGGACCTTGACGTCCGCTAGAGGGGGTGAATAGCGTTTCACCCAAATTGATCGCTTCCTATAATATTAGTGCACAGCGGAAATACAAAAACAAATACTAACAAGAGAAAGCAAACCTAACACGTTGATTTAACGTGGTTCGGAGATAAAGCTCCTACTCCACGGCTGTCCGTATGGTGGACGATCCCGATCCGTCGGTGGATGACTCCTCGGAAAACCTCCGGTTAGCTCAAGCTCCTTGTCGGTGGAGAAACCTCGCCACAAATACTTGAATACAAGCACACACGATCACACCAAGGCTTGGGAGACTCTAATAGGCTTTAACCAAGTCTATTTCGTCAATTATGCCCAAGCACCTCGAGCTCTATTAAATAGAGCTCGAGAGGAAAACACTAAGCTATTTTCCCACTACCAGTCGACTGGTGTATGCACCAGTCGACTGGTCCTTGAAGCCGACCGTTACCCAACGTTCGACTACCAGTCGACTGCTACAGTGTACCAGTCGACTGCTACAGTGTACCAGTCGACTGCTACAGTACTACTACAATGTCACAACAGTACTGCTACAGTGTCGCTGTAGTACTGCTACAGTAAATCCTAAAACACATAGAATTTTGCCCTGAGTACAATCACTCAGCACTCGTCCTCGCTCGACCAACCTAGACCTAGCCTTCTAGCCTCCTCCATCAGCCTCGCATCCCTCGGATGTCTCCCTATCCTTCACGTCTTGCTTTCTGGAGCTTCCTTCGGCCTTGTCCATATTGTCGGGTCTTCTCTTGCCAAGAGGCTCCTCACCTTCGGGGCTTCATCCATTGCCAAGTCACACTTGGACTTACGTTGCCAAGACAACATACTTGGACTTACACCGCCAAGACTCATCCTTGGACTTTCCTCCTTTGCCAAGTTCACACTTGGACTTTCCTTGTTGTACGTGTATCCTACACACTCACAATGCATATCAAATACAACAATAAACCTAACTTAAACCTTTGCCCAAACATCAAAACTTAGGGCACCTAGA
Source organism: Zingiber officinale (assembly GCF_018446385.1). Classification (NCBI taxonomy): domain Eukaryota; kingdom Viridiplantae; phylum Streptophyta; class Magnoliopsida; order Zingiberales; family Zingiberaceae; genus Zingiber; species Zingiber officinale. The sequence continues at coordinate 74,832,230 of NC_055990.1, forward strand.
ATGCTCCAACAGATGGATCACGCTGGATGACTTTGTTGGGTTTTTCGGACCGCGAAAATCGCTTTTTCGCGTCGCAGAAACGTCGAAACCCCGCCACCGGATCCGTGCAAAGAATAAAAATTCGAAAACCTACGAGTACGAGTTTACCAACCTATAGATCTACACTAGAACTATATGTTAAAGAGTTTTACCCTCGTAGCGTGCCCTTCGCGAGTCCCGCTTATCCAAGGAGATGCCGGATCTCAAGTTGTCAAAGTAGACAACTCTCTATGCGTATCCACACGAACTAATTAGGTGGAGAAGACCAAACAATAGGTGTGCTAGCACCTAGGTGGTTCGGCCAAGGAGAAGAGGGAGAGGAGAAGGAGAGCTTGAGGAAGAAGATGAGAGTTACAAATTGCATGAATGAAATTCACCTCATCAAAACCCCATAAGTGGCCGGCCACAACATTGTAACTCCTCTCATTTAATGTGGCCATTAAAATGAGGAGGAGATTTGTAACCTCCATGAGGTGGCACACACATGTTCTAAACATGATGATGTGTAACACCATTAATGGCCACTTAATGCCAAGTCACAAATGATGTGGCATAAAGTCAAGTCAAACTTGACTCTTCCTCTTCCTTTTAAGTCAAGTCAAACTTGACTTAATCTCTCTCATGGTTGATCTAATCCAACAATTTAATTCAAGCCAATTTAATATAATGAATCTAATTCATTTAATTAAATTGATTCAATGAGTCATAATCTAAATTAGACTCATTGAACACATGAATCAACTTGAGTCCAACTCAATTAGCCCAATTAGGATTACTCTTAATCTAATTTGATTCATCACATGAATCTAATTCTCTTGGTTCATTATATGAACCTAATCTCCATCTAATTGTCCTTAGTGTGTGACCCTATAGGTTCTTGTAACATTGGCAATGCCCCTAAACCCATTTAGGAGCATAAGTAATGAGCGGTATCTAGCAACACATCATTACTACCCAAGTTACAAGAATGTTGAGATCCAACATCACCTTGTGACTACTAATCGTGACTCCTCACAATATATGACAAGTGTCCTTCTATCCTAAACATCTAGATTGATCAATGTGAGACATAGACCGTGTCATCCTCTGACCAATCTAAATCTTGAACTCAAAGTAGACTCACTCGATCAAATGAGCTCAATATCTCATATTGATTCATTTGGGCATGGCCATGCACTTAGTGGTCTCACTCTATCAAGAATATCGATGTCTCTCCCGTCATATAGGGGATATATCCCATCTACATCACTCACATCGCTCTGCATAATTCGTTACATACCCAGTAATCGCCTTTATAGTCCACCCAGTTACGGGTGACGTTTGACGAAACCAAAGTACATAACTCCTTATGTAGGGAACCATGGTGACTTCAGGTCTAAGGACTAGTAGTCATACTAATATTCACATGAGAAAGTATATGATACTCATATAACGATCCATGATACTTTCTCATGGCGGGTCATTCAGTATACATTCTCCAATGCATACCCATGTGTTAACTTGATATCTCTATTTCCATGACTTGTGAGATGAAGTCATCGAGTTGACCTACATGCTAGTCTTATTGCATTAACATTGTCCCTGAATGTTAATACTCGACTAGGAATGATTAAGAGTAGTGTTCCCTATATCATCTCACCATCGGTTCAACTAACCGATTGATATAGGTAAGAACCTTCTACTCAAGGACGCTATTATACTTAGTTTATTTGGCACTAATACAAGTAAATATAATAACCAAAAACAAATGCCTTTATTTATATAAGAATATGATACAACAAGCCCATAATACAATCATCAAATGATTGGCTCTAGGGCTCTAACTAACAATCTCCCACTAGCACTAGTGCCAATTAGTGTAGGCTCTAAGCCCCAATGACCTAGTGTGACCATCATGCTTTCTCTGTGCTAAAGCCTTGGTCAAGGTATCTGCGATGTTAGCCTCTGTAGGTACTCTGTAAATCTTCACATCTTCTCTCTCGATAATCTCTCGAATGAGATGGAAGTGTCGTAGTATGTGTTTGGTCCACTGGTGTGAGCGAGGTTCCTTTGCCTGTGCTATAGCTTCATTGTTGTCACATTAGAGCTCAATAGGGCCAGCGATACTGGGAACCACCCCAAGTTCAGTGATGAACTTGTGGATCCAAACTGCCTCCTTTGCTGCCTCTGATGCAGCAATGTACTCGGCCTCTGGCGTAGAATTAGCAACTGTGTCCTGCTTCGAACTCTTCCAGCTTACAGCACCACCATTTATGTAAAATACGAACCCTGACTGCGATCGATAATCATCCTGGTAGGTCTGGAAGCTAGCATCACTGTAACCCTTTACAGCTAGCTCGTCATTGCCTCCATATATGAAGAAATATTCTTTAGTCCTTCTTAAGTACTTAAGAATATTCTTGACCGCTATCCAGTGACTTTCACCTGGATCTGACTGGTATTTGCTCGTCATGCTCAAAGCATACGAGACATCAGGTCGAGTACATAGCATGATGTACATGATAGATCCTATGGCTGAGGCATAAGGGATCTGATCCATGCTGTCTCTCTCCTCTCTAGAAGAGGGACCTTGAGTCTTCGAAAGACTCACGCCATGTGACATCGGCAGAAATCTCTTCTTGGAGTTCTGCATGGCAAACCGAAGGAGTACCTTGTCAATATATGTACTCTGACTTAGGCTAAGCAATCTCTTAGATCTATCTCTATAGATCTGTATGCCAAGAATGCGAGATGCTTCACCTAAGTCCTTTATTAAGAAACAACTCCCTAGCCAGGTCTTGACAGACTGAAGCAAAGGGATGTCTTTCCCAATGAGTAGTATGTCATCCACATACAATATGAGGAAGACAACTATGTCCCCTACAACCTTCTTGTAGACACAAGGTTCATCTTCATTCTTGATGAAACCAAACTGTTTGATTGCATCATCGAATCGAGGATTCCAGCTCCGAGAAGCTTGCTTTAGTTCATAAATGGACCTATGCAGCTTGCATACTCTGCTAGTATGCTGTGGATATACAAAACCCTCAGGTTGTGTCATGTACACATCCTCGAGCAGATTTCCATTCAGAAACGTGGTTTTGACATCCATCTGCCATATCTTATAGTCATGGTATGCTGCAATAGCAAGCATGATCCGAATGGACTTAAACATCGCTACTGGAGAAAAGGTTTCATCATAGTCAATACCATGAATTTGCTTGAAACCTTTAGCTACCAAGCGACCCTTATAGATAAGTCCATCCATTTTAGTCTTTCTCTTAAAGACCCACTTACACCCAATGGGTTTTACCCCTTTAGGTGGATCAACCAAAGTCCATACTTGGTTGGTGTACATGGATTTCATTTTGGATCTCATGGCCTCTAGTCATTTCTCGGAATCTGGTCTCATCACAGCTTTCTGATAGGTGGTAGGCTCATCCTCTATGAGCACAACGTCATCATGGTTAGACAAGAGAAATGAGTATCTCTCAGGCTGACGACGTACCCTGTCAAACCTGCGAAGAGGTATGTTTACTCGAACTGGTTGTTATTTCTCAACTCCTTGTGGAACAACATCATCCACAACACTTTGTGGTTCCAGTTCAACTTCCATCGAAGCTTCAGTGCTATGGTCCGTATCTTGAACTTCTTCAAAATCCAACGTACTCCCACTACTCTTTCTAGAAACAAAGTCCCTTTCTAGAAAGACCCCAGTCTTTGCCACAACTACCTTGTGCTGACTAGGAATGTAGAAGTAATATCCCTTAGTTTCCTTGGGATATCCAATAAAGTAGCACTTGTCAGATTTGGGTCCTAATTTGTCTGAGACTTGACATCTAACGTAAGCCTCACAATCCCAAATCCTCATAAAAGACACCTGAGCATCTCTCCCAGTCCATATCCTATATGGTGTCTTTATCACGACCTTGGATGGAACTCGGTTGAGTATAAAAGCTACCGTGTCTAGAGCATAGCCCCAAAGAAATGTAGGAAGATCTGTGTGACTCATCATAGACCATACCATATCTAATAGAGTATGGTTCCTCCTTTCGGATACACCATTCCATTGTGGTGTTCCAGGAGGAGTGAGTTGTGATAGAATCCCACACTCAGCTAGATAGTCACGAAACTCATGGCTAAGGTATTCTCCACCTCGATCTGATCGAAGTATCTTAATACTCTTACCAAGCTGGTTTTGTACTTCATTCTTGAATTCTTTGAACTTTTCAAAGGATTCTGACTTATGTGTCATCAAGTACACATAACCATATCTACTGAAGTCATCAGTAAATGTGATGAAGTACCTATAACCGCCTCTAGCAGCGACATTGAAAGGGCCACATACATCACTATGTATAAGTCCTAACAAATCAGTCGCTCTTTCGCTGTGCCTACTAAAGGGAGTCTTGGTCATCTTGCTTAGTAGGCATGATTTGCACGTCTCATAAGATTCAAAATCAAATGAGTCCAGCAAACCATTCTTATGGAGCTGGGATAAGCGCTTGTCATTTATATGACCTAAGCGACAGTGCCAGATATAGGTTTGGTTCATGTCATTTGACTTGAACCTTTTGGTATTTATGTTATAGATAGGGCTTTCAAGGTCTAAAATGTAGAATCCGTTCATCAGAGGTGCACTACAATCGAACATATCTTTTAAATAAACTGAACAACATTTGTCCTTTATTATAAAAGAGAAACCTTTCTTGTCCAAACAAGAAACTAAAATTATGTTCTTTGTTAAAGCAGACACATAACAACAATCATCCAACTCTAGTACAAGCCCAGAGGACAGAGATAGAAAATAAGTCCCTACAGCAACAGCAGCAACCCGTGCTCCATTGCCTACGCGTAGGTACACCTCGCCCTTTGACAATGTCCTGCTATTTCTCAGCGCCTGCACATTAGTACAAATGTGAGAAACACATCCGGTATCTAATACCCATGATGAAGAAATAGATAAATTGACATCTATAGCATATATACTTGAAGTGGAAGTCTCACTTCGCTTTTTCTTAAGATCTTCTAGGTACACCTTGCAGTTCCTCTTCAAGTGCCCGGTCTGACCGCAGTGGAAGCAGGTAGCATCCTTGGCGACCCCTCCTTTAGGCTTCAGTGCCTTGCCTTTGCCCTTGGCTTGGGACTTTCCTTTGCCTTTGGGCTTACCCTTTCCCTTGTGTTTTTGAACCATTAGAACAGAGTGGGGCTTTGCCTTCTTAAGGTTCAGCTCAGCAGTTCTCAACATGCTAAGCAGCTCGGGCAGTGGTTTGTCAATTTCGTTCATATTGTAGTTTAGAACGAATTGACTATAGCTATCTGGCAAGGATTGCAAGATCAGGTCAGTGGCCAGATCTTGGCCAAGCGGGAATCCCAACCTCTGTAGGTTTTCTATGTACCCAATCATTTTGAGTACATATGGGCCTACGGGAGCCCCATCTGATATCTTGCACTGAAATAGTGCCCTTGAGATCTCAAATCTCTCATGCCTCTCTTTTCCTTGATACAGTTGACGAAGATGTTCAACCATATCGTAAGCGCCCATCAACTCGTGTTGCTTCTAAAGCTCAGAGTTCATGGTCGTGAGCATTAGACAGGACACATCTAATGCGCCATCTTGATGCTTCTTGTAAGCATCTTTGTCTGCTCGCGTGGCATTGGCAGGAGGAGCCTCCAGAATGGGCTGCTCCAGAATGTACAGTTTACATTCCTGGGTGAGAACTATTCTCAAGTTCCTGTACCAGTCCAGGAAATTTGCTCCGTTGAGCTTGTCCTTCTCAAGGACAGAACGCAGGGAGAAAGAGTTCGTATTCGACGTCATGGTTATCTACAACAGAAAAATGCAGAAAACAAATATCATATTCTTTTAAATCATTTAATTAGACCTTTAACTAAATGATGCTCCCACTGAATTCTATAATTCATGTGGGACAAGATCCACATCATACTATGCCTTGAGTTAGCTTTGGCTAAATCGCCCAAGACTTAGTATGATCGGTAGGTAACGATTTACCAATTACATCTCTATGCAACTCTTGTTTATAGGATCATTATCCACAGTTATATTAAAATTTGAGTTAGCTTTGGCTAATACGCCGAAGAATTAATATAAATGTGATTTATGTCCTATCTTTCCAACCATTGGAATAATGTCTATAGTTGTACTCGATCCAACCGAGTTAACTAGGAATACTCAATCTAATTGAGTTTGTACTCGCCCATGCGTTGATAAGCGGGACCAAGATTGCCCCTCCGTACCCTACCAAGATAATATGTGTTGCTCTGCTTTGGAAGATTCAACAACACATGTGATCGAGGTAGTGATAGGTATCACGGCATGGTAGACATTAGAGTTGATGCGATTGAGATCTAATCTAATCGAGAGGGTGCATCTTGTACATGATTTAGATCTAATCTAATCCTTAGGCATTAATTAATTACTAATCATGCATCACATACACACAAGCAATTAATTAAATTTATTTGTGATTAGTCATGACCCTACTACAATCTTCTCAAGCCAATGAGAAGATCGGATGGTCAACCTAAGGTCAACAGCTTCTCAAGCTCCTCCCTTTGATCACCTTGTGTTACTCGCGCCCTCCTCGTAACTCCGTCTCGAGTGGACCTTCCACCGCTCCAATTTTGTAGATTACAATTTTGAAACTTGAGTTACATTCGAGTCTAAACTAATTTACAACAAGAATAAATGGAGAAAGGCACGACGCGCAGGTCGCGTATCAAATATATAGCACACACAATACAAATGACGGCACGCAGGCCGTAATATGAATTACAACACAAATATACCAATCCAATTGGGTCTTTTTGGGCCATGACTATCACAAAAATAATATATAATTCTAAATTATATATTTTCATAATTTTCTGTAATTTTTCCATAATTTTTATAACTTTTATGAGTAAAATTTCTCGGCAGTCCCGTTTACGATTTTCGGGCGCAATCACGGAACGAATCCCCTTGCGGGGCCAGGGGCAGCGCCCCTACCCGCGATCTAACCATCGCAAGTGTTCCTTAGCGATCCTACAGCGCCTTAGCCCACTATCCCAAAAAGATTTGGGGCGAAACCTTGTCGTTTCGGAAAAATCTTCTCGGTAGTCGAAGCCTACAAGTGTTGAAACACTTGTGCTTCACTTCTGCGAGAAAATACCCATAAAAACTCTAAAAATCATAAAATTACAGAATATTATAGAATCTATATTTTTCATAAAAATACAAACTAAACTCGTACAAGTCTTTGCACGTGGCTCTGATACCACTATTGGGTTTTTCGGGCCACGAAAACCGCTTTTTCGCATCGCGGAAACCCCGAAACCCCGCCACCGGATCCGTGCGAAGAATAAAAATTCGAAAAACTACGAGAAGGAGTTTACCAACCTATAGATCTACACTAGAACTATATATTAAAGAGTTTTACCCTCGTAGTGTGCCCTTCGCGAGTCCCGCTTGTCCAAGGAGATGCCGGATCTCAAGTTGTCAAAGTAGACAACTCTCTATGCGTATCCACACGAACTAATTAGGTGGAGAAGACCAAACAATAGGTGTGCCAGCACCTAGGTGGTTCGGCCAAGGAGAAGAGGGAGAGGAGAAGGAGAGCTTGAGGAAGAAGATGAGAGTTACAAAATGCATGAATGAAATTCACCTCATCAAACCTCATAAGTGGCCGGCCACAACATTGTAACTCCTCTCATTTAATGTGGCCATTAAAATGAGGAGGAGATTTGTAACCTCCATGAGGTGGCACACACATGTTCTAAACATGATGATGTGTAACACCATTATTGGCCACTTAATGCCAAGTCACAAATGATGTGGCATAAAGTCAAGTCAAACTTGACTCTTCCTCTTCCTCTCAAGTCAAGTCAAACTTGACTTAATCTCTCTCATGGTTGATCTAATCCAACCATTTAATTCAAGCCAATTTAATATAATGAATCTAATTCATTTAATTAAATTGATTCAATGAGTCATAATCTAAATTAGACTCATTGAACACATGAATCAACTTGAGTCCAACTCAATTAGCCCAATTAGGAGTACTCTTAATCCAATTTGATTCATCACATGAATCTAATTCTCTTGGTTCATCATATGAACCTAATCTCCATCTAATTGTCCTTAGTGTGTGACCCTATAGGTTCTTGTAACGTTGGCAATGCCCCTAAAACCATTTAGGAGCATAAGTAATGAGCAGTATCTAGCAACACATCATTACTACTCAAGTTACAAGAATGTTGAGATCCAACATCTCCTTGTGACTACTAATTGTGACTCCTCACAATATATGACAAGAGTCCTTCTATCCTAGACATCTATATTGATCAATGTGAGGCATAGACCGTGTCATCCCTTGACCAATCTAAATCTTGAACTCCAAGTAGACTCACTCGATCAAATGAGCTCAATATCTCATATTGACTCATTTGGGCATGGCCATGCACTTAGTGGTCTCACTCTATCAAGAATATCGATGTCTCTCTCGTCATATAGGAGGGATAGATCCCATCTACATCACTCACATTCCTCTGCATAATTCGTTACATACCCAGTAATCGCCTTTATAGTCCACCCAGTTACGGGTGACGTTTGACGAAACCAAAGTACATAACTACTTATATAGGGAACCATGGTTACTTCAGGTCTAAGGACTAGTAGTCATACTAATAGCCAAATGAGAAAGTATATGACACTCATATAACGATCCATGATACTTTCTCATGGCAGGTCATTCAGTATACATTCTCCAATGCATACCCATGTGTCAACTTGATATCTTTATATCCATGACTTGTGAGATCAAGTCATCGAGTTGACCTACATGCTAGTCTTATTGCATTAACATTGTCCCTGAATGTTAATACTCGACTAGGAATGATTAAGAGTAGTGTTCCCTATATCATCTCACCATCGGTTCAACTAACCGATTGATATAGGTAAGAACCTTCTACTCAAGGACGCTATTATACTTAGTTTATTTGACACCAATACAAGTAAGTATAATAACCAAAACAAATGCCTTTATTTATATAAGAATATGATACAACAAGTCCATAATACAATCATCAAATGATTGGCTCTAGGGCTATAACTAACAGACTTCACACCGTGACGCTCACTCAAGAGGAGCTCGACGCACTAATACAAGAGCGAGTGGAAAAGATAGTCGAGCAACAGTAGCAAAAGGCACTAGCCGACTGACTAGCGCAAAAGCAACGTCGGCCTCTGGAGGCTGAGCGACTCACGACGACCGACCGGAACAGTATTCTATTTGGGGGCAAAATAGACTGCCGACCGACACGCATGGAGAAGCTCCACCCGCGCCTATTCCATTCCATCGGGCTCTGTTCCAAACTCCCTCAGAGGTTGCACAAGCAAATCAGGAGAGAGGATCTTCTTCGGACGAAGCGCCCGTTCGAGACGCAAGGAAAGGCAAGGCACCCCGAGCCAACGCATCTACCGAGCATATCAACTGCCAGTTCTCCTGAAGCAATACTTCAAGACCCTTTGCCGAGGCACCACACTCCCTTGGCAATCGGAGAATACAATGGATCGACTGATTCGGATGATCATTTGGGAAAAATTGCCTTGGGGAGGTAACCGTTCGCCTTGAGCTGAGACGATTCGACGGATGACCTTGTCGGTGAATTGGTCCGAGCGGAGGTACTCCTATATCATCACTGCAAATCAGCTCGGCTCATCCTTTTGATAGACCGTCAGGGCAGAACGGGAGGCCTCTAGGACATCTTCGGCATCCTTGAGCTTCTTATTCAAGGACTCCTCTCTAGCCGCTTGATAGGACCGCTCGGCGATTAGATAGTCCTCGGCTTCTTTGAGATTTTGGGCGAGCCCTCGAGCCTCCTGGTTCTTCAGTTCCAGGTCGGCGATGGCTAGTTGTTTCCTTATGGTGGCCAGCTTGAGCTTTTTATCATAGGTCTTCAACTGTGTCTCTATTTGGCCCAGCTTGATAGCTTGATCGACAGACTTCTTGTAACACCCCACCCTCCTCGCTACTAGTTCGTGAGGGCGGAGCGCTACTGGACTACTAACTTTACTTAACTATCCTTATTCACATGTTGATAGAAATTCCTAAAACTCTCGGAGAACTCAAAACATACAATTAACTAGCAACGGAAGACTAAATGACTCATCTAATACATTCTACTCAACTCTTTGTTAATAAATTCTTATGCTAAATCCCAAGGCTTCTATAGTCCAGGCATCACACATCCATCCGCACCTCCTTGTTGCCTTCCTTTACTATAGCTTTTCCTTTCCTTTATCTGCAGTAAGAGGAAATGCATCTATAAGCAAAATTACTTTGTAAGCACTATCTAACTCACAAAACTCGAGTATGCATGTAAGCTGAAAGAAATCTAGAAACTAAATGCTCATCTATTAGCAAACGAAACATAGCATACTGAAATACTAAATATGTAAGCAAATCTAAACAACATGTCAGTATATAAGAAAGCTAAACTTGCTGAATTTTAAACTTATGTGAAGCTTATTTCTTTTGTTTGAAAACTTATACTTTAATACTTCAAAATAATAATCAACTTTCTTCTTGGGCTCGACAACTGTACTTGCTATGCGCGCATCCCTAACTAGACCTGAGATAGCTGGTCCTGAATCTAGTAGGGTTTACTAGGTTATCTAAACCTAGGGACGACTATGGGAGCCCAGCCCAAGGACAACTGAGAGTCCTGCATACTAGGTTATCTAAACCTAGGGACGACTATAGGAGCCCAACCCAAGGACAACTGAGAGTCCAGTACAGTGCCACTGATAAAACTAAAATACTTGTTATCTTTTAATACTTCTAATATATAATGCCTCGGCATTTTAAAGAGTACCTTGTGTGTCAAAATCCCTAAAGTCTTGACATTGGGATCTACTTAAGGCCTTGGCCTTTTTCTTTCTTTTCTTTACCTTTCTTATACTTGTTAATACCTCTAATAAAAGAATGTTGTTTTAAAAAATGAAATGTTTTAAAAAATTCTAACTTTGAAATGCATAAACAAAAAATCTGCATACTATGCTAATCAAAATTCTGCATACTATTCTAATCAAGATTCTACATTCTATGCTACACTATTTCTGCATACTATGCAAATATAAAATCTGCACAATAAGCTTAATTAAAATCTGTACTATAAGCCTACATAAAAATCTGCACTATAAGCTTAATTAAAATCTGTACTATAGGCTTAATTAAAAATCTGCACTATAAGCGCTTAATTAAAATCTGCAATATAAGTTCTACATAAAAATCTGCATTATAAGCTTAATTAAAATCTGCACTATAGGCTTAATTAAAAATCCGCACTATAAGCGCTTCTTATGCTTTGAATTCAAGAAGAACAAAGGTCCGAAACTACTCCTACTGCAGGTGAGAAGCACTTATCTTGATTCTTGGACTCACAACCGAACAAAAAGGGCTTCTAGGACCTTGGCTGGCCACCGGAGATGATGCCCTAACCCCCTTTCGTTTTCTGCCCGGGCTCCGCCATCGTACGCAGAAGAGAAGGAGAGAATGGTTTAAGTCACGGGAAAACAGAGCATCAACTTATCCCTTTTTATAACTTAATATTTCTGTTAACTTCTTAAATAAATTCGCTACCTTTTCTAAACAGACAAATCCAACATCAACTTATCCCTTTTATAATATTCTGTTAACTATCTTAAATAAATTCGCTACCTTTTCTAAACAGACAAATCCAAGATCAACTTATCCCTTTTATAATCCAATATTCTGTTAACTATCTTAAATAAATTCGCTGCCTTTTGTAAACAGAAAAATCTGTTTGCCCACCTGGTTAGTCAGGTTTTGACCGAGTCAAAGGTCGTGGGTTCAATTCTCGGCTTGGACATTTTTTTGTCGAAACTTCCTTCGTTTAGTAAAAATACCAAATGACCTCCAAAAATTACATAAAAATACTCTAAAAATTTCTAAAAATCCCTAGAATATTTCTATAGCATTTTTAAATATTTTTAAATTACTTTTAGGACTCTAATTGAGGAAATTTGGGTCGTTACACTTCTGCTGTTCGGCCACAAGGAGCTGTTGGACCTTCTTCAGATCGGTGTTTAGCTCGACGTCCGATGACCCTTAGGAAGAGGGCGCTCCACCAAAGATCTTGAGCTTCTTGAGCTCATTCTCTACAAAGGCAAGGCACTGGCATATGACCACGCTCTCCACCCAGTACTGCTAGCACACAGAAAAAAAATAAAATTAGCCCCGATCAGAGGTAAGGCGTAAATTGATTATTGAAAAATGTACTCCCGTGGACATCTACAGATGGCTGTTGTCGAGCTGGCCGGGGCACATCATGGCCGCTCGGGCCCTCGCCCCCTCCCAAATACCGACAAGTGGCCCGCGGATCAGAATCTTATGTTCAGGGATGGTCGGATGGGCGCACTGCTCAAGGTAGTCCTCCGTCGGAATGTTGAGAGTCGCTGTCACTGATCACCAGTCACTCGGGTCTGACATGGAGGAGATCGCCGGACCCGAAGGAGCGGCGGCAGATGCCAGATCGATCCTGGACACCCGTGGCCTTCGTAGGGTTAAGGGCGGCGGCAAAAATGAGATCGGGAGAGCATCAATGGCCTCTGATGGTGGCTCGACCAGAGGTTTGGCCGATCAAATGAAGTGGCTTCCACCGTTGGGACAGTCGTAAGGGAAGAAGTGCCAACTTACTCGGTGGTACCCATGCCCGAGGTGGCGGATCAGGAGGTGTTTTCCGAGCGGCACCTCTTGCGCTTGACGATTGGCAACCCATCATCCGAAGAATCAGTACCTTTGGTCCGAGGGGTGGGGTTGTGCTTCAAGAGTTGGGAGTAGCTCAACAACTTCTTCAATGCTGGCTATTGGAACGGCGGTGGGGGTCTCCCCGCTCTCGGCTTGCATACCTTTGTGGGAGCCGATCGGTGTCAGGCCAAGGCTCACCATTTCCTTGGCAGCATCTGCTTCGATCTCAGCATCCTTTAGCTTTGTCAGGCTGGCTGTGTGTGCTCGCTGTTGGAACCCCAAGGTTGTTTTAGTGTGATCAAAAGTTAAGTTAGGTCATGTGTGTTTCTAACCTTGTGTCTAAGTATGAAGGATCTTAGGAGCATAGGTACTCGAGCGGAAGACGCAACTAACGAGAAGGACGACACGCGGTGTGTCTGAGGGACGAGGTGCTGCGGAAGAGTACACCGACGGACGAGAAGGAAGCGTGTGGTGGTTCCGAGGGACGAAAGCCGGAGCGGAAGATTGCTCGGGGAGCAAGAGACGTAGCTAGCGAGAAGGATGGCACGCGGTGCGTCTGAGGGACGAAGACTACGGATGAGTACGCCGGCGGACGAGAAGGAAACACGTGGCGATTCCGAGGGACGAGAAACCGGAGGGAAGCCCGCTCGAGAAGACCGGAAGTTGGGTTCGGGTGAGCACTATTCCGGATGGCAGGGATCACCCAAACGAGTAGATCCGGAGTAGAAGACCCGTACCAAAACCGAGCTGAACCGGAGCTGAGAGCCCGGACCAAAAAGTCAACAATGTTGACTTTAATTGTCCGGGCGCCCGCATGCATTCTGGGCGCCCGGACCATCCAGGTGCCCGGAGTTTGGTTTTTGACTAGATCAAGGTTTGACTCGATATGAACGTTGGGGATAAAATTTTATCCCCCCAGGGCACCCGGAACCCTTCCGGGCGCTCCAACTAAGGCTATAAATATAGCCTTGGTCTAAAAGTTTTTCAATCAGTTCAGAAATTGTAACAACGCTTGTGCGCTTCCACTGTTTAGATTAGCTTCTTTCTTTCTGTGCCTACATTGCTGTAAAAGAGGCTTCTCCGCCTGAAGGAGATAGTAGTACGATCATTTTCCTTGGATTAACAACCTCCCCAGTTGTAACCAAGTAAATCTCGTGTGCCTTTTACTTTTCTGATTTTGTTTATTGCTTTTCTATTTTATATGAAAGTGTTAGTTTGAAAAGTCGGGAAGGGTTGTGTTTTATTTTTACATGGCTATTCAACCCCCCCTCCTTTTCTAGCCGGCCATAATGGTCCTACAAGTGGTATCAGAGACGAGGCGCTTCAGGAGGACTAACCGTTGAACGAAGCAACGAGATGGTCGGACCAAGCATCCACCCGCCAAAATATGAAGGGGACTTCGCCACCTAGAAAAAATTAATGCAGGTATTTTTTACAATAGATTTCGAATTAGTTTTAATAATGGAATCTGGCTTTGTAGCTCCAGAAGGTAAGGAAAAATGTCAATGGACAAAAAGGAGCAAGCTGAATACGTGGCAAACGATAAAGCAGAATACCATCTGCTAAGTGTTCTTCCACCTCAAGAAGTCAATAGGATCGGGCACTACGACTCAGCAAAGGATCTTTGGGAGAAGTTCCTCGAGCTGCACGAAGGGACGTCCGAAGCCAAGCTCGCCAGAAGAGATATGCTTCGCAATCAGCTCACCAGCCTGCGACTTGGGGAAGACGAGACAGTCACGCATCTGCACTCGAGACTAAAAGAAATTATTACCGGACTTTCGAATCTCGGAGAAAAGGTAAGTAACCGAGATTTGCTAAGGTACGCTTTAAAATCCTTTCCTAGAAATACTAAATGGGCATCATTAGTAGATGCATTTTACATTTCTAAAGATTTAGAAAAGATTTCATTAAAAGAATTCTTTTCAACATTTGAAGTGCATGAGTCAAGATGTGCAGGAATGAAGGAGCCCAAGAACAACGTCTCCCTCAAAGCTTCGAGAGACGAACCAGAGTCGGAATCCTCTCTCGATGACGAGGAAATGGTAATGATGGTAAGAAGATTCAAGAAACTTTGTAATTCCAGATCTACTAACCATTCGCAGGGAAAGAAGAAAAGGACAACTACCCCAAGCTGAAGAACAAGGACAAGGAGAAGGGTAAGAAGCCTATCCAAAAGCGAAAGGCCCTAAAGGCGACGTGGGACGATACGTCGTCCGAATCGGAAGTCGAAGCATTCTCCAGACTCGCACTGAAGGCGAGTTATCAAGACGATGACTGCGAGTCAAGCTCTTCCGAAATGAGCATCGAGAGCATCGATGAAGGGGGAGCCACGTCGGAAGCAGACAGCAGTTCAGGGGGAGAAACAGACAACGAGTTCGACAAGGTAAGTCAGATACGTTCTTTTCCTCCTGACAAACTTTTTAAGTTTGTTAAGTTATTAACTAAACACTTCTATAAATTAGAAAAGGAAATCAAAAATTTAAAAATAATTTTAGCTAAATCCTGTCCTTTAGAAGAATTAGATAAATCAAAATTGGAAAATGAAAAATTACAATTAGAAAATCAAAATTTGAAAATTCAAATAGATAACTTGAAAAACTATGCATGTTCACCTAAAACCAATTTTAGAAGATTTAATAATTTAAATTGGTACTTTAAATATCACCAGGGATAAATTAGGAATTTCTCTAGAAAATATGTCCCTAAGAAATTTTTAATCAATCCAGTAGGCTGGAACCTTTATTGGGTTCCTAAATCTTGCTTAATCTAAATTTTAAAATTAAAATTAGCGCTTTCCAGTGAGAAAATTAAACAATGAATTTCTCTATGAGGTTTTGTCTAAGGAAGTGGTTGTTGCTCTAATAATCAAGAAGGCCTAGTGCCTTGCCATGACCTAGAAGCCAAAATATTGAAATAAATGTTTAATTAACTTTCTGTCAAAGTATTAAAATTAGAATTAATTAATGCTTTCAAAGTTTTTCAAATATTTGTTTTCAAAATATTTTTATACTTAGAAAAATACTTTTATGTGAAATTGACTTAGAAATTTAATTACTTAGAAAAATGTTCAAAGATTTAAGTTAGATTTTTTTTAAATATATATATATATATATATATATATATTTTACTTAGAATTTTTTTTACAAATACGTCTAAGTTAGAATTCTTTCTTATAATTCCACTTAGAAAATTTTACTTAAAATTTTTCAGAGACTGCTTATGTAAAAATTATTGCATGTTTTTAAGGATCTCAAAATTTTCTAAGTCTTTAACCTTAGATTTTTTTTTCTTGAAACCCCATTTTTTTGTGATCAAAGGGGGAGAAGGATTAGTATAAGTCTAGTGGGAGGTAGACCAAAAATTTAACTTGTTTTATTTTTGCACTTAAATTGTAAATTTAGTTAAGTTTATTTCATGTCTAGTTTTACCCTAGCTTAACTTGGGTTGCTCACACCAAAAAGGAGGAGATTGTTGGAACCCCAAGGTTGTTTTGGTGTGATCAAGAAGTTAAGTTAGGTCCTGTGTGTTTCTAACCTTGTGTCTAAGTGTGCAAGAGCTTAGGAGCACAGGTACTCGAGCGGAAGATGCAGCTAACGAGAAGGACATCACGTGGTGTGTCCGAGGGACGAG
Source organism: Zingiber officinale (assembly GCF_018446385.1). Taxonomy (NCBI): domain Eukaryota; kingdom Viridiplantae; phylum Streptophyta; class Magnoliopsida; order Zingiberales; family Zingiberaceae; genus Zingiber; species Zingiber officinale. The sequence goes on from NC_055990.1 coordinate 74,848,648, forward strand.
GTGCTGCCGAAGAGTACATCGGCGGACGAGAAGGAAGCGTGCGGTGGTTCCGAGGGACGAAAGCCGGAGCGGAAGATTGCTCGGGGAGCAAGAGACGTAGCTAGCGAGAAGGACGACACGCGGTGCATCCGAGGGACGAAGACTGCGGATGAGTATGCCGGCGGACGAGAAGGAAACACGCGGTAATTCCGAGGGACGAGAAGCCGAAGGGAAGCCCGCTCGAGAAGACCGGAAGTTGGGTTCAGGTGAGTCCTATTCCGGATGGCAGAGATCACCCAAAAGAGCATATCTGGAGTAGAAGACCTAGACCAAAGATGAGCTGAACCGGAGCCGAGAGCCCGGACCATCCGGGCGCTCGGAACCATTTCGGGCGCCCGGAGTCTGGTTTTTGACCAGATCGAGGTTTGACTCGATCTGAATGTTGGGGATAATGTTTTATCCCCACCAGGGCGCCCAGAACTCTTCCAGGCGCCCCGACCAAGGCTATAAATATAGCCTTGGTCCAGAAGCTTTTCAATCAGTTCAGAAATTGTAACAACGCTTGTGCGCTTCCACTGTTTAGATTAACTTCTTTCTTTCTGTGCCTACATTGCTGTAAAAGAGGATTCTCTGCCTGAAGGAGATAGTAGTGCGATCATTTTCCTTGGATTAACAACCTCCCCGGTTGTAACCAAGTAAATCTCGTGTGCCTTTTACTTTTCTGATTTTGTTTATTTCTTTTCTATTTTATATGCAAGTGTTAGTTTGAAAAGTTGGGAAGGGTTGTGTTTTATTTTTACAGGGCTATTCAACCCCCCCCCCCTTTTCTAGCCGACCATAACGGTCTTACACTCGCATCATGATTTTGGCTGCAAAAGAAAAAAAGCAAATAATTTAGACTCAAGAGAAAGGAGCCAAGACATTTCATACCTAAGCCGCTCGGGAGCCTCGTGCAAACACTACAAAAAAATTGGACATTAGAACCGCAATATTAGCAGGGGTTGATAAAGCGCTTGTAAAAGCAGACCCAATAGAATCGGTCAAGTTTAACCGCTCTTAAAACCGCTTCAATTGAGTTTTTTTGAAGCGGTTGATAAACCGTTGCTATTTGACACATATAGAATCGGTTATTAGAACCGTTCCTATAAGTTTCTTTTAGGAGCGGTTCGAAACCGCTTCTAAAGGTTACTTACGACCGCTTCTAAAGGGTACCTACGAGATTAATAAAAAAACATGCTCGCATCTCATATTATTTTCACAATTCCATCAAACCTTTCTATTTCGGCGACCCTCTTTGTTCCAGCGACCTTCTCTTTTCTATCGACCATCTATGTTCCAGCGATCCTCTCTATTCTAGCGACACATCACATTAATTGCACCCTATTATCATCCTTCGACATCAACATCATAAATCGTCTTTGATTTTTGTTTCTCGAGGTAATTTCTTGGTTTAGTTTCCGTATGCTGACAATGTTTTTATATGTTAATGGTGATAAAAATTATAATCGATTATGTTTTTATTTGTGTTGGCCGGTAGATTTGTAAATTTTTCCAATGAATCTCTTAATTTAATTTGTCTTTTTCTGCAAGTTATCCGTATTATCTTTCAATTTTATTATTGTAGTTTGCTTACAGCGTGTCTATGATGCTAAGCTTCATTTTTATATTTAGGAATTGTATATATATGTTTATTGAGCTCTTTGAAATTTTATCTACGAAGTTTCTTTAATTTTGATAAATCTTGCTTCAATGTTTTAACTTTTATAAATTATTGAACAGCATCAAATTATGCAGAAGCAATGGATGGCTGCGCCACGTGGCAGTCTTGAGTATCGGGTGGGAATCCTATATTTTTTACGTTATGCATTTGGTGATGCGGCTCCAGATGTCACGAGACCATGTCCTTGTTGCAAATGGATAAATTCATTGAGTCATGATCGTGAGACAGTACACGAACATCTGATGATAAATGGTATCTTACAAGATTATCGCATTTGGAATTTTCATGGAGAAAAACTAATTGTACAAGATCATGATAACAAAGAACTTCATTATTCAGTGCAACAAGTTTCTGAAGTAACTAGCCATGAACCGATGGTACAAGAAATGTTGCATGATGCATTTGGAATTCATGAAGGATCTACAAGTAATGAAAATTACATTGGAGCATCAACAAGTCATACACCGATGGAGTCTAATGTTAAAGATTTCTATCGACTAATTGAGGAAGGGAAACAACAGCTATATACCGGATGCACAGAGTTTTCTAAACTGTCATTCCTTGTTGAGTTATTTCAACTGAAAGTGAATGGAAAATGGAGTGATAAGTCATTTACAGCATTGTTGGACTTCCTTCGTCGAGTACTTCCATCTGAAGCTCAAGTGCCTAAGTCGTTTTATGAAGCAAAGAAATTAATTTCTAGTTTAGGACTTCATTATGAAAAAATACATGCTTGTCCAAATGATTGCATGATTTATTGGGGAGAAAATGAGAATGAACAGGCTTGCAAAGTGTGTAACCTTCCCAGATGGAAAAATTTGCAGAAATCATCAAGGAGATCGTATAAAGGTGGAAAAAAATGTCTTGAGGTTAAAATTCCAGCCAAAGTCTTTTGGTATTTTCCATTGAAACCAAGATTGCAACGGTTATTCATGTCATCTAAGATGTCTGAAAATATGCAGTGGCATTTCAAAAAACGTGTTTCAGATGGAAATCTAAGGCATCCAACTGATTCTCGAGCATGGAAGGAATTTGATGAACGTCATTATGAATTTGCGTCTGATCCTAGAAACGTACGCTTGGGACTCGCCGCTGATGGGTTTAATCTATTTAAAAATCAAAGCACTTCACATAGTACTTGGCCTATTATCCTGATGCCTTATAATTTGCCGCCTTGGGAATGCATGAAGCCTTATTCTATTATTTTATCCACCCATATTCCTGGTCCAAAAGCACTTGGCAATGATATTGATGTATATTTGCGCCCCCTATTGACTGAATTGAAAGATTTATGGGAAAATGGAATTGCCACATTTGATGCTTGTGATAAAAAAATGTTTCAACTGCGGGCTGCATTACTTTGGACAGTTAGTGATTTTCCTGGTTTGGGTTGTTTGTCTGGATGGAATACATATGCCAAGAATGCATGCCCAACTTGTGCTGATAATACAGATGCAGTGTACCTAAAACATGGCAAAAAGTGGTCATTCAGAGGGCATCGTCATTTTCTACCACCAGATTCAGAAATGCGAACAATGCCAAGTTATGGCAAACCAGAGCTACGTGAGTTAGATTTGGCACCATTGTTGGGATCTGATGTTCTACGAATGACCTTAAACAAGAATGTGATTTTTGGTAAGAGTAATGCATCAAAACCAAATGTGAGAATAAAAACAGGATCAATTGAACAAATGTGGAGAAAACAAAGCATATTTTTTAGCCTTCCATACTGGGAATTTAATTTGATCCGACATAATTTGGACCCTATGCATATTGAAAAAAATGTTTGCGACAACATTGTTGGAACACTTTTAGATGATGCCAACAAGAGCAAAGATAATTACGTAGCACGTAGAGATTTAAAGAATTTGGGTATTATGAAACAATTATGGCCTCGGGCACAATCAGATGGTAGAGAGTATTTGCCACCTGCATGTTACTCTATGTCTAAAGATGAAAAAAAGATATTTTATTCTGTATTAAAAGATATTCGTGTTCCTGATGGTATATCATCTGATATCTCAAAGTGTGTGGATGTTGGACGTTGTAGGATTATGGGCTTGAAAAGCCATGATTGTCATATTATGATGGAACAATTCCTTCCAATTGCTCTTCGTCGCGTGTTGTCAAAAAAGGTAACTGCTCCACTTATTATTTTGTGTGAATATTTTAGAACAGTGTGTGCAAAGACCCTACAAGAAGAAGAATTACAGAAGGCTGAAGAAGGAGTTATTTTGGTTTTATGTCAATTAGAGAGAATATTTCCACCATCTTTTTTCACAATAATGGTTCATTTGGTGGTACATTTAGCGTATGAAGCAAGAATTGCTGGGCCTGTACATTATCGATGGATGTACCCAATAGAAAGATATCTAGGGAAACTTAAAAATTTTGTTAGAAATAAAGCACGACCAGAGGCCAACATTGCAAAGGCATATTTAGCAGATGAATGCGTTGTGTTCTGTTCTCGTTATGTAGATGGTAACAGCTCATTAAACAATCCTAGAACACGACATAAAGAGACACCAAATGATGAGTTTCCCACACTACCGATGTTTCCACATATAGGGCGACCAACAAAAGGGCTTCAAGTAGTTACCTTGGATGACAAAACTCTGACTCAAGCTCATAGATATATTCTCTCTAATTGTGCAGTGTTGCAACCATATCGTGAGTAAGTATTACTATTTTTTATTTTTTTTTGCATAATGTTTTATTATTTTATGATCAATCATTTTTTCTAATTATATATTAATGTTGATATTGAACAGTGAAATAAAAAATGAACTGAAGAGAAGACATAGATATGGCCAACACCCAAGTAATTCTCAGTTGGATGACATGGTTAGAATGCAATTTCCAGAATGGTTTGCAAGACGAGTAAGTAATATATGTGATTTATTTGATATTATAAATTTTTAATAAATATACTTGTTAATTTTTTTACTGTAAAAAATTATATGTGTACCTTACAGGTTGATCGAGTAAATGAACGAATCGATGACTTAGATCTTAGGGTGCTTTCGCGTGGTCCAAATCCAGTAGCATTTAGTTATCATGGGTTCAACATAAATGGGTTTGCATTTCGCACTTTGGAATCTGAAAAAAACAAAAAGGTGCAGAATAGCGGAGTTATGGTGCAGGCGATGCATGATAATGATGATCATGAGTCAATCTATTATGGTCGACTAACTGATATCATCTCACTTGATTATGGTGGTCGTGGACGAATTGTTCTTTTTCAATGCGATTGGGTTAACATTGCTACAAGTTTCAAAATTGATCCATTTGGATTTTCAATGCTAAATTTTTCACACTTGATACATACAGGAGAACGTGAGGAACATGAACCTTTTATTTTGGCTACGCAAGCTCAAATGGTTTATTATGTTCGTGATCCAAAGGAGGAGGATTGGTATTGTGCCATTCGTCACACACCAAGAGATACATACAACATGGGCAATGAAGATGATATGGATATGATGCATTTTATTCATAATAATTTTTCTAATATGGAATCGATTTTAGGTGATGTAAATAGAGTAGATGTTGAATTAATTAGAACTGATGTAGAGGGCTCAATAGTTGATGTTCTTCCAGTTGTGAACAATGAAACAGATGATGAAAGCTTTAGTTGATTTTTGTATTGTCGTTCATTATGATGAAACTATCTTTAGAATTCTAAAGCTCTATCAACAGGAATTGTTACGTAAAAAACGAACAAGCTATAATCACCAAGAATTGTTACTTATCAGCAGCAACTAGACATTATTGTCCTGTTATTTCAGTGCTAAATGAGATTATTTGCTGAGCTCCACTCTCCATGAACTAAGCTATAATCACCTGGAAATCAAAATTCTGAAATTGAAGTGAAGGTATTCTGCTGGGTTTTATTTCAATAGTGACATTTTAGGAAGATGAATGCAGGAATTGGAACTTGAATTCTGATTTCTGAATGTGGTTTTTGAGAAATTGCAATTCAGGAATTGAGAAGCATGTTTACAAAATGTTGCTACTGTTGAGTTACCTTGTGCCAATTTGGAGGAATGTGTGCAAAAACTAAACTATGCAATTAATGAATTCCAAACATTATATGAAGCTCAATTCTAAATTCTGAATTATGATTTCTTTCACACCGTCTCTTGGAATCAGTAGCTTCAGCAACATAAAAATGCAGAATTTGAATTCCTTAGTTCAGCTTTTACAGTTTCAGAAAATGACAATGAGGATTTGACTACTACTTAGATTTTTTTTCTCAATCAGAAATATACTCTTCCTCCTTTTGCATTGCAGAATCAGCTTTGAGTTTCAGAAAATGACACTTAAAGGAATTTAAGTTTGGATCATGTAGTGTTGAGTTTAAGATCAGAAATTAGAATGTAGGATTCAAAGTGCAGTTTTGTTTCTGGAACTCAAGCTTGATTTCTGATCTTCAGTTTCAAAATTGATAATTCAAGGAAATATCAGTTTAAGTCATGAAGGGTTTCAACAACATCCTTGATCACATAATTCAGTAACAGATTCTATGATTCTTTTTCCTTCACTTTTTTTAACAGAACACCAGATGATAATAAGGAAATAAGGATTTCAGATAAGTTTACATCTACTAATTAAAAATCTGCAAACAGAATTCGTAGCGCAATCCAGCAGCTAGTTCTTGTGGATACATTCATTGACCATATCATTGACCAATTCATTTCTTCAAACAGAGTGCAGATTCAGACTCAAGCCTGAAAAATTCCTGCATATCTGAACTTAAGAAACAAATTCAGCAACAGAACATAATCTGACTCAAGCCTAAAAAATTCCTGCATATCTGCATTTGGCACATAATCTGATTCCTGTTGACAAATATTTGATTTTTGAAACTGCATTCCTTTTCTAAAACTGCATTTGGCACATAATTTTGCTAATAAATCCCACTAAACTTTTTTCATCCAACTAACTGCATTAAGACCCATTAGAAGAGATTAGTACATTCCCACTAATTCTGCACATGTAGGGACTTGATTCACGAAGGTTTCTAATGGCAGTTCAAGATACTATGAGTTTACAGCTAGCCAAGCTAGGAGTTAATATAACAAGAACTCTAATGAAGTGCTGATGAAGCCATGATTCAGTTTCAGAACATAGCACATTGTCTAATTAGTGACTTTATTAGATAATGCATTTCAGAAATTAGTGGGATGCCTTCCTAACAATTGGCATTTGGCAACGTGCAGTAGTGAGGTTATGTGCCAAATCTAAATTCTGAATCTGGTTTCTAATTTCTGAAATGAAACCAGATTTGTGATGTTTTAAAGTACTTTAATATTTTTACATTAGGTTTCTGATTTCTCAAATATTATGAAATACATCCCCATAGCATTTGCATATGCTCATTTGTTCATCTGCAATTGCATAGAGTTTTTTGATCTGCATTTGGTGAAACACGTTAGCCATAAAGAAGCAATTTTCTTTATACTTAATTTAATGTAAGAGTTTTTTTTATAATTTTTTATAAAATCCAAGTGTTTTTGATCAGCAACAACTAAAATTCAAAATCCAAGTGATTCTGAATCTGGTTTTTATAATTTTCTTTATAATTTCAGATTTTTTTTCCTTTTTGAAAAATTCAGAACTCTGCAAAATCCAGCTATTAAAGTTATAGATTTTGGACTGAACTATAATCTGTGCAGTTGGCTCACTTGCAGTTTGTTTAACAGTTGCCTTTGTGTGCCAATTTGGAGGAATGTGTGCAAGAACTAAACTATGCAATTAATGAATTCCAAACATTATATGAAGCTCAATTCTAAATTCTGATTTCTTTCACACCGTCTCCTGAAATAAGTAGCTTCAGCAACAGAAAATGCAGAAATTACATCCACTGAAATTGCATGCTTTAAACCATGAAAATCTCAACATCTCTACACAACACCAATTAGTTTACAGCATTTTGATACTGTTAAGATCAGATAGTTTTAATCTGATTTCTGAAATCAAGAGCAAACCAAACCTAATAGTAAGCAGATTGGCATATAATCCTGCTAACGCATCCCACTGAAACTACATAATCCTGCTAATCCTGCTAATGCATCGTGGCATAATCATTAATTTTCTGCCATGATGAGATCCACAAATCAGCACTTGAAGATGCTGCAATGAGCATTTTCTGCCATGCTGCATCGTGGCATAATCATTAATTTTCTGCAATGAACACTTTTTCATTGTCGGTTTTCATTCAAATGCAAATGTTGAAGCTGTTGAAGATGCTTTTGCTAAAAGAAAAATCTGGGAGTCAGAAGTTGCAAAATCTGAAATCTTGGAGCTTAGAAAACATCATTATCATGGGTGTATGCCTACTTAGGATCCTCAGGTCTGATTTTTAGATACTATTTCTTGAATTACTATATCATTGACCAAAGAAACCTAAGTGGTGAAAATATAATATTAAAGGCAGAGTATGTAGTCACGTGACAATGTGGATGGATAAAGCACTGAGTGTGTGTTGCATTATGCATTTCAACAGATATTACTTGATCTGGGCCAATTACAAGTTTGATAGAGGATCAATGTAGAAACCATTCAACTTTGATAAAATATACTTATCTCACTTTTTATGCATGAAATTACCCTTGACTTAGCTGTAGGGTGACATAGGTATCTCACCCAGACTACACTGTGCGTTGTTATCCCTATATCTAGTGATCATCAGAACAACTACTCATTTAGGGGTATTTTGGTAAAAAAAAAATTGGTTAACTCCGGAATCAAGGAAAATCTTACTTTTTTCAAGGTTTTCCAAATCCGAGTTGCATGTCCCTTTCGTTGATGTGTCGGACATGGATCATTACTTGGGACTTACGTGTAACGACCACCCTTCTTACTACTACTACTCTCTAAGAATGACCGTTACTTATCTACTAACTCTACTTAACCAGTATAATTAAAATCCTCGAAGAAACCCTACCGAAAAATTTCGGCAGAGTCTCCCCTGTACCGGTGACCATAATCATTGATACATAACATAATATTCACAGTCACAGGCGACTGGAACATTTATCAAACAACCACGCAGTTTATAAGACACAACAACTAAAGAAAATAAACTATTCTAGCAATAACAAATGAATAAAACTAAACTAACAATGTGGAATGAAAATACAATCTAAAAAGACATAAACCATAAGGTACAACTCAACTATTTCTATCCACTAAACATGAAAACTCAAAACTTCCCAGGTCTCTCCATAGTCCTGGCATCACACACCATCCGCGCCACCTTGTCGCTTTCCTTGCTAAATCTTTTCTTTTCCTTTATCTGCAGTAAGAGGAAGTGTAGTCTATAAGCAAAATTTGCTTAGTAAGCGCTATCTAACTCACAAAAACACGAATGTGCATGTATACGAAAAGAACTAAAAACTATATGCTCTAAGAGGAAATAAAGCATAAACAAAACTGCTCATGTCAAACTGATAGTAAAGAAAGCTAAGGAATCTACTTATGTAATTCTAATAGCTAATCATGCTGCTCATCTAATAGGTAAACATGAAAACTACTCATCTACTAGATAAACATGGTAGAATAAGGAACCAAACTTACTGAATTCTAAACACCTTCTGAATCTTATTTCACTTGTTTAAAGACTTATTCTTTAAATACTTTATACTTATGTAAAACTTGCTTTACTTGTTCAAAACTTATACTTATAATACTTCAAAATAATAATCAACTTCTTCTTGGGCCCGGCAACTGTACTTACTATGCGCGCATCCCTAACTAGACCCGAGATAGCTGGTCCCGAATCTAGTAGGATTTGCTAGGTTATCTAAACCTAGGGACCGACTATGGGAGCCCAGCCCAAGGACTACTGAGAGTCCTGCATACTAGGTTATCTAAACCTAGGGACCAACTATGGGAGCCCAGCCCAAGGACTACTGAGAGTCCTGCATACTAGGTTATCTAAACCTAGGGACCGACTATGGGAGCCCAGCCCAAGGACTACTGAAAGTCCAGTACAGTGCCACTGATAAAAGTAAAATACTTGTTATCTTTTAATACTTCTATATAATGCCTCGGCATTTTAATAAGCACCTTGTGTGCCAAAATCCCTAAAGTCTTGACTTTGGGATCTACTTAAGGCCTTGGCCTTTTTCTTTCTTTTCTTTATCTGTCTTATACTTGTTAATACTTCTAAAAGAATTTAATAGAACTCTTATTTTTCCACTAGAATACATGGCTGTTCATACTTGTTAAAAATAGCCAATGAAAACTAGAAAATCTGCATATCATATAAGCTTAAACTACATCTAAAACTTGTTGGAATTAAAATCTTAAATCTTGCTACAACAGAGATAAAAGAAAGAGAGCAAAGAATGCATGCTACCCAATAATCTCTAGCTATTCCACTGCTGTATAATGAAATCCAAAGCAAAGAAAACAAAATACACTAGCTGTACGGAAAATCCAAAGCATGGAAAACAAATCTGACTTCTTCAAGTATGCTACAACAAAATTAAATAAAGGAAACCACATCTGAATTCCTTAAGCTTGCTACGTCATAATTAGAACAAGGAAAGCAAATCTGAGATTTACACTTGAACATACTAAGAGTGAATACTTAAACGAATGATTTTGCATATTATAACTAACGAAAATCTGCATGCTACATAACAAAAATCTGCTCTACTACCCATTGAAAAATCTACACTACTACAAACTAATTTCTGCTATATGATTTAAACTTTAGCTTAAGCACAACTAACCATGCATAGTTCTTCTCTTAAATCCTTCACGTGATCTATTCGGACTCACTAACAGTGCATGCGCAATTTGACCATCCTAAGGAGACAATGGAAGGAAAAAGAGATTTCCTTAAATAGTCCAAATTCTAACTCTCACAATTCTTCTCAAGTTGATGTCAAATGAATGGTAGCACAGGGCCGTTGACACCCAAAAATCCTAGCAACACTTCACTAATCCAACTCCAGAACAAATACAAAGCCATCAAAACTTAAGCTAGCACACATCAAAAGCTTCAACTACAGATCATAGAATCAAATCCGGGTTTGCTACAAGCTCCAAGAGGGGTTGTTCTAAGCTTCGACTAGGCTGTTCCTATCTCATACATAGCACAAAACCAACCAAATTAAGCTTGCTGAAGACTTAAAACAAAACAAACAAAAAACCCTTTCCTAACTATTCTGCAAGAATTCACGGCAGAAAGCTTAAGCAACAACTTTACCACATATCTTGAAATCAAGAAGGAACAAAATCCAAACGAAATGTAACTAGGTCATCTACAGATTCTGGATTGTTTCCAGCAAAGCATAAACTCGACACAAAACAAGATCATGCACTAACACACGAAAATCCAGGAAACACCACAAGATGAAATCTCGGAACTATCCTACTGCAGGTGAGTAGCGACTTACCTTCGTTTCCTTGACTCACAGTCGAAGGAGGAACCTTCTAGTGCTTCTAGGGTTCGGGCAACTTGAGATTTCTGACCTCTCTTGTGCTCACCGACCCTCCTCGACGAAAGGATCACGACGGTGAAGAACCACCCCGAGTTAGCCACCCGCCGGAATCGTGCCCTAGCTGCGGCTTGTTTCTCCCCGAGCTGCCTTTGTCGCGCGAGAGAGGAAGGGATCGGGAGGGAAAAGGATTAGGTTTAGGTCACGGGAAAATTAAGCCTTAAGTTCTCCTCTTTTATAATCTCCATATTCTGTTAACTTGTTAAATAAATTTTCTTACCTTTTCCAAACAAAATCGACGGCTGGATCACTTGGTGGGCTGCGTTCTTCTTAAAGCCCAACTCGTGGGTTCGAATCCCAGCTGCAACCCTTTTATTTCCTATTATTTTACTTTTCTTAACTACTACTTAAATATATATCGCTCCATATATATTTAACAAAACTTGCTTAGCTCGGTTGGTTGGTTGACTTTGGTTAGAGTCTAGTTTGGTCCGAGATCTTGGGTTCAAAACCCGACCTTAACACTTTTTATTTTATTATTTTTTTTAAACTTCTTGCGTTTGGTAAAAATAACAAACGAATTCCAAAAAATTGCATAAAAATACTCTATAAATTCCTAAAAATATCTAGAATTTTTCTAAAGTATTTCTAAATATTTTAAAGCACTTTTAGAACTCCTAATGAGGAAAATTGGGTCGTTACATTACGGATTACTTTTGGTTCTCTTATAAAATGTCACTTAGTTTACATTAAATTTTTTTTTTACAATATAAGCAGGGCATAAGGTTAAATCTTACATGTCTTCTTAATTTGGATTGTCATTAGTTATTGAAAATGTATTGCATTGTATCAAATCTAACCTAGTTACAATTCATATTAAAATCATAGGAAATAAGTTTGGATTATTTTGTTAGTTACATGCGATAGCGTCCTTCTATTTTTTTTATTGTTATTATTATTCTTTTTGTTTAATTTTATTAAAAATGATAAATATAATTTTTATTTTTCATGATAATTCATATTTTTATCAATTTATTTGTTATTACACATTATTAGTGTTATTATTACATTTTTATTTAAAAAGAAAAAAATAAGTGCCAAGAAGATTGTATTGCCGTACCGCATCAAATTTTAACCTAAAATTGATTAACCATTTTAATTGTTATTATTTTTTTTAATTTTATTTAAAATATTAATTAAATAATATATTAATTTTAATATAATAAAAATAAGACTTTATACTAATTTTCCTCACTCAAACAACACCCAAAATTGATAATTACAATTTTTTATTTTTTATGATAATTCATATTTTTATCAATTTATTTGTTATTAGACATTATTAGTGTTATTATTACATTTTTATTTAAAAAGAAAAGAATAGTGTCAAGGAAATTGTGTTACCGTACCACATCAAATTTTAACCTAAAATAGATTAATCAGTTAAATTGTCATTATTTTTATTTAATTATATTTAAAATATTAATTTTAATAAAATAAAAATAAAACTTTATATTAATTTCCCTCACTCAAATACCACCCAAAATTACCCAAAATTTCACGTTCCCGCTATATCTCCCTCCCTCTTCTCACTCCCGCTATTTTCCTAAATTCCTACCTCCCGATTCTGCCAGTGTCCGTGTATCTCCCTCCCTCTTCTCACGCTCGCTGCTCTGTATCTCCCTCCCCTCTTCTTACTCCCGCTATTTCCTACCACGCGATTCTGCCAAAGTGTTCATCGCCGCTGCTGTGCCCGCTCCTGTGCCCGCTGCTATGTTCTGTTTCGTCGATCGGATTCATCCCATCACTGACGACGAGCCTCTGATCTCCGCCTCCTCCTTCCAATTACACAGCAAGGGGAACCTCCGTCTCCTCCTAGGTACGTAGCTAGCATAACCTCCTCTTGACACTATTTGACCTAGCTATCGTCGCCGACCTATTTCTGATTCCTATCTGCTATTAAGGCTTTTAGGTCTTGCTTAATGTGTCTTACAAGAGCCTGTGATTTCCTGATGCATATAAGTAAACCTATTGTTACTTGTGTCTTCCTAATTCCTATCTGCTGTGTCCTGTGTTCATCGCTGCTGCTGTGTCCGCTGCTGTGTCCTTTCTCTCTAATTTTTTTCTTGATAAAGAGTTTGTCAATTTTGATGTATTAATTTCAATCATGTTATACTAGATTGTGAGTTATGTTAATTACAAGTTTATTATAATAACAAAGTCTTATTGGCTCATCCCACTTGAACTTCAAGTATTCACTGATGATATTTAACCAAACCTGCAGTTATCAATTTCCAATCGTGGGTTAGTTATATATTGCCATTCATTTTAAGATTTTATTATAATCTCACTACACAAATTAGGATTACTAATGATCAGTTAGCAAGTGCAAGACAAATGTTTACTCTGGTATACAAAGTGCAAAGAAAATGTTTTGACCACAACTTACATAGAAACTTGGCAGCTAAACATTGTGTTCTAATAACATTCATAACTTTTAAATGAAGATTCAAGAGAATTCTGGTTTTGGTGGCATTTGCAAGACACTAATTTTGAGCCAACTTTTTTACTTGCCTATTACAATTCCAATTATCAATTTTGTATGCTTCTTCTTTTGAGCACCTGCAGGAGGCCTTCCAGCACCTGCAAGAGACAATCAGAAATTTTTTTTTGAGAACATCAGAAACAATAAGGCCGATTGAGAAGAATGCTAACATTATTCTTTTGTAATTCAATGAAAGGCTCTATATAGTCAATCTTATTGGCCACCAACCATGCATTATACCTCCCTATTGATCCATTTGTAATCTATTTGACTATATTGATGATGGATGTTCACTTATATTTCTATATTGTGTTATGTAGGTAACTTTCAAAAATGGAAAACAAAAGAATGCGAAAGCTAATCCAAAATAGCCAAAGACGATCTAGGAGAGAAGAATCAAGTAACAGAGGAGTTGATGATGGAAATGAATCACAATATACAACATCCCATTCACCATTGGAGATACAAACTGAGGAGGTTAATGAACAAGGTGAAAAATATTTTTGGATATGAACAGTAAATTATTTTTGCAACACTAAGTGCAAATTACTTTTTTCAGTTGAAAATGAGGTCATGTCTTCATCCCAAAGTCAGCAAAGAAAACGTGGCAAGACTATCATGAGAGATATTCATGCATTACATCCTGATCATGTGCTCGTTGTTGAATTCAATGAAAGGGGACAACCTTACGGTGATTTACAACCGACGCTTGCAAATTTTATTGGGACTATTGCACGGAATGGACTTGTGTTGCCCCTACATTTTTTAGATTGGAGAAAAATGCCGGCAAATCGCCTGAATGATGCATGGAAACTTGTTACCGTAAGTTTACAAGAGTTTAGCTTCAATTTTAAATTAAAAGCATGAACATATTTCATTTTATGTTTATAGGCACGTTTCTATATTCCCAATCACCATAGAAGAGTTATAATGCAAATGATGGGGGCCGCATGGAGACGGTGGAGGACTGAAGTGAAAGCTACATCTTATGATTCAAATACTTCACTAGAAGAGCTTGTTGCAATACAAGCCATTCCTCATGGATTGACACCTCAAACTTGGGAAGTTTTATGTAACTATTGGAAGTCTACTGAGGTACTACTAGTATGAATTATTTTGGACATAAGTTTATAAATGTTATAATTTCATTATAAATTTTTGTGCCAGAAAACTTCAAAAATCAATAGAGAAAATGCAAACAAAAAGAAAGGGACTCATGCACAGGGACGCACTAATATTCCGTCATTGGAATATAAATTTGTAAGAATCAAATTTTTTCTTTTCTTCTTTATAATTAGTTTCTCAATGTTCATTTATTGTTTTACAATTTAATGCTCTTATCGTTGAAGTTTCAAGGTTTTATGAGATTCTAAACATTGATTACAAGCAATGTAATTTATATTAGATAGTTTTTGATGAAATGTGTAAATTAGTAATATAAGTTGTTGCACATATAGAATAATTTATTCTATTAATATTTTGTGTTAAATGTGGATTTCTTATCTTGTTAGTCTCAAGAGAATGGTAGAAAACCAAGTCGTATTGAAATACAACAATTAAGTCGGAGAAGTAGAAAGAAAGGAGGTGCCGCTATTGACGATGAGGCAATACGAATTGAGGTAATAAAATTTTACTTTTTAAGTTAACTTTTATATATTTTTTATTTATAGTAACAAATTATTTTCTTGTTAGAATTTACTTAAAGAGGCTGTAGATCGTCTCCTCCAAGATAAACCTGAAGGAACACAACCATTGGAAGTCCATGAGGAGGCATTTCGGTAACAATTTACTTATAATTTCATTTTATTTTTGTAAAAGTTGTTACATATGATTCGACTTTAATTATATTCTTTATATAGTGAGGTTTTTGGACCTGAGCATTCTGGTCGGGTACGATGTTTAGGAGCTGGTGCGCTACCTAGCCAAGTTTTCCCAGAGCAATGTAAACGTAGCTCAATGTATTGGCAAGATTATCACTCAAATTCAGATTTGACGGACAAATTTAACGAAATGAGAGAGAAAATTAAAGATATGGAGTTGCGAGAAGCACAACGACAAACAGAAATAGAGCTGATGAAAAAACAAATGCAAGATAATGATCAGATCCAAAATTTTGCACGAGTAATGTTAAGTATGATGTCGGGAAGTGTTGGGGGCTCTCGTGGACCCGAATTATTACCGGCACAAGTAATAACATTTCTCACTAAAAAATAATTGTTTAAAATTATTTGTATTGTTAAGTACATTAATAGCAAATTTATTTATTTTTGTAGATGGCAGCTATGTTTGCAAATATTATGCAACAACAAGTTCCATCACCTGCGGAAGAAGATAGGTGTAGATCCTCCTCATCACCAGAAACAGATAATAACTAGAGAGGTTGGTTTTTTAATTACACAAGCTTTTACTTTGTACATGCTATATAATATATACTGTACTGTTGCCAAGCTTTTACTTTGTAGACAATTCTTCCTATAGGAGTATATAAACTGTGTTAATTAGAGCTTAAGCTCAGTGAAAGTTATTGTGATACCTAGCCCAAAACCTATAAACATAGAGCTCGAAGAACTTGTTCTTGTAGGTCTACTGAATGTTCTTTCTTGCATTATAGTGGGAACAATAAAGACAAGCCACACATTGTTGAAAAGATTTTATATTGATGCCATGAAGATAGCTGACAAAATAAATAGATATCTAGATGTTTTCTTTAGCATTTTTTGTCTAGTTGACAGTTTCATAGCTTTTGATGTTTTTATTTGGTACAAGCTTTGGTTAAATATTTTTTTCATAGGGTAGAGTATTTATGGATGGATGGAATCATTAATTAATCAACCTCTTAGCTTCCTCCCAGCTCCCAATTCATGTTGCCAATATCAGGGCACAAGAAGCTATTGTATCAACCCTACTGGTGCATGCACAGTTCATACTTCCAAGTGTGCCAAGACCCCACTCGCAGAGGACAACAAAACTTGTCTTCTATTACTAATATATATCTTTTGGCATATATATTGGCATGATAATCTAACAAGGGTGAATTGCTTAATTTAGTTTAGATTTTTACCCTAAGTTTCAGTAAACATCAATTTCATCCAAAGATAGAATTTGATAACAAATCTAGGCAATTGTTTATTCCCTCCTAATTCATCATTAGTTTTTTGTCTCCATGTTACAATTGCAAATTTGAATTTTTCTTAATCAACAAGCTTATTCACAATGTCCTAGTTAAACTTATTGAATTTAGCTCTCTACTGTGGCATGAGGTTTGGTGACCTAGTAAAGGTTTTATGTTTGGTTAAACTTTATTAGTTTGTAAACTAATTTAGTTGGGTTATTGATTGGTGATGATTGAACATACGGACTAAAGAAAAGTCTACAACAAAATTGCCATCTTGTTAAATATTTACTTGTCTTCTTGTTTGGTATAAGCTTTTGTTAAATATTTTTTTTATTATATATTCAAATATGTTGATAGAATATAATTTGGTGGTTCTATTGAAGGTTGCTATTGAAGGTTGGAGCAAATGTCTTTTGTCGCTTGAAGCACATGCCTTTTGTCGTTTGGAGCGCATGCCTTTTGTTGTTTGGAGCACATGCCTTTTGATGTTTTTTTTGGTAGAGAAAAACTTGTTATTGAAAGTTGTATATATTTTGGAGATTGAAGAAAATATTATGTTTGTGTTATAGTGTGGAGATAAATGTTATGAATATTTTGAAATGAAATACAAATTCTATGTGTTGATTTGGTAATCAAATTTATATTTATGTGTTATGGAAATAAATTAGGTTTGTGAAATGAAATATGAATATTGTCAATTGATTTAAATTTAAGCATTTAATTTGGAATTCTACAGGTACAATAGAAAATAGGATTTTTTTTTGTAAAATTGTTAATTCAATAATAGTAGCGATTTTAACCGTTCCTATAACTACACCTTTAGAACCAGTTATAACCGCTTCGAAAGAGTAGTTTTCTAGAATGAAAAATTCTATAGAGACGGTCATTAACCACTTCTATAGGTATCCATCAGGATCGGTCCTTAACCGCTTCTATAGGTATCCATCAGGATCAGTCATTAACCGCTTCTATAGGTATACATTAGGATCGGTCATTAATTGCTTCTATAGTTATCCATCAGAATCAGTCATTACCCTCTTCTATAGGTATCCATCCGGATCGGTCATTAACCGCTTCTATAGGTATACATCAATATCGGTCATTGATTGCTTCTATAGTTATCCATCAGGATCAGTCATTAATCGCTTCTATAGGTATCCATCAGGATCGGTCATTAACCGCTTCTATAAGTATACATCAGGATCGGTCATTAACCGCTTCTATAGGTATCTAACAGAATCGGTCATTAACCGCTTCTATAAGTATACATCAGGATCGGTCATTAACCGCTTCTATAGGTATCCAACAGAATCGGCGCTTATTCATAAACCACCGGTCAGCTTTACCGCATCTGTTGGCTTTAGCGTCGCCAACATCTGCAACGGTTTTGAACCGGTGCAATAGATTTAGCAGCGGTTGAAAATCGCTGCTATAGGTGTCTTAAAACCGCTTCTAAAGGTTTTTTTTTTTGTAGTGAAATTGGACTAAGCCCGAAGATCTACATGACGCCCTCTAACAGCAGCTTGTAGATATCGTATTTTTGACCGGCCAGCATGCTCACGACGTGAAGTTAATCTGGTCGGCTCTTATACTTCTTCAGGTCAGGCTGTGGTGGTAGTCGGTGTTGGTTGCTACTCGGAAAACCTATAGGTTCCACTGTACAAAAATTTTGTACAAAGGTCTGAACCTTTTCCTAGCTACCATGTGTTCTTTTAAATTAAATTTTGGATCGCCTGCGGAACTTAACACGTTTGATCCAAAACTTAATCTATTTGTTCTTTTAGGTTTTGACTTGGATCTCCTGCGGAACTTTACATGTTCGACCCAAGTCTCCTTAAGTTATTAATTCCATTAAATATTAATTTCCATAATTGGTTCCCAGTACTGACGTGGCGAGGCACATGACCTTTTTGGATATGGGAGCAACCACCACCGACTAGACAAAACCTTTTATAGAAAGCTAATATTTAATTTCCTAAAATAACTTTAGGTTAACCAAAAAGAAAAAACATAGTTAAAAGGACACAGCATCGAAAAAACATATTCGAAATTCTAGAACGTAAGCCTCTTGTATTTGGTATTATTTCCATAAATAACTAGCATGATGCGGAAAGAAAAATTACTAGTTATACCTTGTAGAAAAACCTCTTGATCTTCTACCGTATTCCTCTTCTAACCACGGACGTTGTGTGGACAACGATCTTCCGAGATGAGAAACCACCAACCACCTTCTTCTCCTCCTAGCTAGGTTCGGCCAACAAAGAGGAAGCTTCACCAAGGAAGAAAATCAAAACACTAACCAAGCTCCAAGAGATGCTAGCTTTCTCTCCTTCTTCTTCTTCTTCTTCGAGTAGTATCCGGCCACCACAAGGGCTCCAATGGAAGAGGGAGATTCGGCCACCACAAGAGGAAGAGAGGGAGAGGATGGCCGGCCACACCAAGGAACAAAGAGGGAGAGAAATAATAGATGTTGTGTCTCATGAAGGCACCCTCACCCCTTCTTTTATATTCCTTGGCCTAGGCAAATTAGGAAATTTAATTACAATAAAATTACCTAAATTTCCTTGACATGATTTAATTGAGAAAAATAAAATAAAATTTCCCAATTAAATCTACATTGGCCGGCCACATCATTGGAGAACAAATTGGACAAGTTTCAATCAACAATTAAAACTTCCTAATTTGTTTCCGGAAATTTTAAAATTAAAATTTCTCTTTAAAAATCTCTACATGGTTAAAAGAAATTTCTATAATTTTAATTTTATCAATATGTGAATAATTTTTAAAGAGAAAATAAAATATCTCACCAATCTACAAATAAGGAAAGAGATCTAATCTCTTTCTTTAATCTTTTGTAAATTTTACAAGAGAGATAATTTAATTTTAATTCTCTTTAATAAATTATTTCTTCCACATAATAAAAAATTAAAATTAAAATTCTTTTTAATTTATTTTGGCCGGCCCCACTAGCTTGGGTTCAAGCTAGGGCCGGCCACCCAAACTTATACCTAGGCCGGCCCTAGCTTGTTTCCCAAGCTAGCTTGGCCGGCCCCTATTGGGTGGGTATAGAAGGTGGGTATAGGTGGGTATAGAACTCTACAAATAAGAGGCTACGATAGGTACCGAGAGGAGGAATTGGTTTTGGTCTCCCGATAAAATTAAGCATCCCGTGTTCGCCCCGAACACACAACTTAATTTTATCAATAATAATTCATTCCACTAGAGAACTATTATTGAACTACCGCACCAATCCCAAATTACATTTTTGGGCTTCTTCTTATTATGAAAATGTTAGTCTCCCTGTGTTTAAGATATCGAATGTCCACTAATTAA
This sequence comes from Zingiber officinale, assembly GCF_018446385.1. Lineage (NCBI taxonomy): Eukaryota > Viridiplantae > Streptophyta > Magnoliopsida > Zingiberales > Zingiberaceae > Zingiber > Zingiber officinale. Next base: position 74,868,795 of record NC_055990.1, read on the forward strand.
GTGAGTTACTGACAACTCATTTAATTAATATCTAAGTCCAAGAGTAGTACCACTCAACCTTATCGTCATGTCGGACTAAGTCCACCTGCAGGGTTTAACATGACAATCCTTATGAGCTTCTCTTGGGGACATTATCAACCTAGTATCTCTAGGACACAGTTTCCTTCTATAATCAACAACACACACTATAAGTGATATCATTTCCCAACTTATCAGGCTTATTGATTCATCAAACTAAATCTCACCCATTGATAAATTAAAGAAATAAATATCAAATATATATGCTTGTTATTATATTAGGATTAAGAGCACACACTTCCATAATAACTGAGGTCTTTGTTCCTTTATAAAGTCAGTATAAAAGAAAAGACCTCAAATGGTCCTACTCAATACACTCTAAGTGTACTAGTGTAATTATACAGTCAAGATAAACTGATACCTAATTATACTACGACCTTCTAATGATTTGTTCCTTTCCATTTTGGTCGTGAGCTACTGTTTATAATTTATAAGGTACTGATAACATTATCTTCTGCATGTGACACCACATGCTATGTTATCTTCAATATAAATTAATTGAACAACTACAAACAAATGTAGATAATTTGACCAAATGTGATTCTATATTCAAAACAAATGTTTACAAAAGCTTAGGCTTTCAGTATACACTCCAACAATCTCCCACTTATACTAATGACTAAGCTGCCATATCTTCTACCATACATCTAATTCCCATTCCCTCCACATGCCGATCGAAAGCTTTCGCCGGAAGGGCCTTAGTGAAAGGATCTGCCAGGTTATCCGCTGATGCAATCTTGGCGATGACAACTTCTCCTCGCTTCACGATATCTCGTATCAGGTGGTACTTGCGCTCTATATGTTTACTTGCCTTATGAGCTCGTGGTTCCTTTGAGTTTGCAACTGCACCGCTATTATCACAATAAATTGTGATGATTTTGGGCAAACCAGGAATCACATCTAAGTCCATTAGAAAGTTCCTGAGCCATACTGCTTCTTTAGCTGCCTCAGAGGCTGCTACATACTCAGCTTCCATGGTTGAGTCCGAAACGCATTTCTGCTTAACACTCCTCCATGAAATGGCTCCACCTCCTAAAGTAAACACATAGCCTGATGTAGACTTACTGTTATCCCTATCTGATTGGAAATCTGAATCCGTGTAACCCACAGGGAGCAAATCGTCTGCTTGGTAAACTAGCATATAATCTCTAGTCCTTCTCAGGTACTTTAATATATGCTTTACCGCAGTCCAATGTCCTTGTCCAGGTTACTCGATATCTGCTACCATGCCCAAAACAGATATCGGGTCTCGTACATAGCATTGCATACATTAGACTTCCTACAGCCGAAGCATAAGGAACTGCTTTCATGTCTTCTATCTCTTTCGACGTCTTTGGAGACATCTCTTTAGACAGAGCTACTCCATGTCTAAAAGGTAAGAAACCTTTCTTGGAATCCTGCATGCTAAAACGAGCAAGGATTGTATCTATATATGAAGCTTGGGACAGACACAACATTCTTTTCTTACGATCCCTTATAACTTTGATCCCAAGAATGTGTGCACAATCTCCTAAGTTCTTCATATCAAATTGTTTGGACAACCATACCCTTACATCTAATAATACCTTGACATTGTTGCCAATTAACAAAATATCATCTACGTATAGTACAAGAAATACCACCACGGTTCCGTTACACTTCTTATATACACAAGACTCATCCGGACTTTGAATAAATCCATATGACTGGATTACTTCATTAAACCGGATGTTCCAAGATCTTGAAGCTTGCTTTAGTCCATAAATGGACCGATTGAGCTTGCAGACTAGATGCTCTTTGCCTTTTTCAATGAACCCTTCTAGTTGCTTCATATGGATGTTCTCTTCAAGACTTCCATTAAGGAAAGCTGTCTTGACATCCATTTGCCAAATCTCATAATCCATATGAGCAGCAATGGATAAGAGTATCCGGATAGACTTAAGCATGGCCACCGGTGAAAAGGTCTCCTCATAATCGATTCCCTCTTTCTGAGTGTACCCTTTCGCAACAAGCCTAGCTTTGAAGGTTTCTACCTTCCCGTCTGTCCCTCTTTTCCTTTTGTAGATCCACTTGCATCCAACGGCTTTTACACCATCAGGTGGTTCTACAAGCTCCCAGACCTTATTAGAGTACATAGACTCTATTTCAGAATTCATTGCCTTTTGCCAAGATGCTGCATCTATATCTTGGAGTGCTTCGTCATATGTTCGTGGATCAGGTTCATGTTTACCCGGGATCAAGTCCGAAGACTCTCCCAAAAACATGAATCTCTCAGGTTGCCTTACAACCCTCCCACTACGACGAGGCACTGTCTGTGGTTGTGTATCATGTGTGACACGTGTTGCAGTCTCTTGTGGTACTTCATCTTGTACTGTTGGTACTGAAGTAGACGTGTTCTCTCTAAGTTCTTCTAAAACAACTTTGCTACTGGGCTTGTGATCCATTATATAGTCTTCTTCTAAAAACTGGGCATTGGTGCTAACAATGACCTTCTGGTCTTTAGGACTATAAAATAAACCACCTTTCGTTCCTTTGGGATATTCTACAAACACGCGAACTTCTGTACGGGATTCTAGCTTATCAGCATCTGGTTTCAGCACATGTGCTGGACTACCCCAAATACGAATATGTCTTAGACTGGGTTTTCGCCCATTCCATAATTCCATGGGAGTAGAAGAAACTGATTTAGAAGGTACTAAGTTCAAAACATACACTGCTGTTTCCAGAGCATATCCCCAAAACGAATTTGGTAATTCTGAATAACTCATCATCGATCTAACCATCTCCATAAGAGTCCTATTCCTTCGTTCTGCTACACCATTCTGTTGGGGTGTTCCAGGTGTAGACAATTGGGATTGAATCCCAGCCTCTGATAAGTAATTCCTAAACTGTCCTAAGAGGTATTCGCCACCACGATCAGATCGTAGTGTCTTGATACTTTTACCTAATCGTTTTTCCACATCAGCCTTGTATTCTTTGAACTTATCAAAGCACTCGGACTTGAGGCGCATTAGGTAAATATATCCGTATCTTTAATAATCGTCTATGAAAGAGACAAAATATTCAAAACCTCCTCTTGCCTGGACAGACATAGGACCACACAAATCAGAGTGAACCAATTCTAACACTTCTTTGGCTCTATACCCCTTGGCCTTGAATGGCCTCTTGGTCATTTTACCTTCTAAGCAAGATTCACAAGTTGGAAAATTTTCCAACTCTAATGAACTCAAAAATCCATCGGTTATAAGCCTATGAATCCTACTTAAGTTAATATGACCAAGCCTTAGATGCCAAAGATATGCTTGATTCATTTCCGAAGGTTCTTTTCTCTTATTAGAACTAGAAGATGAGTTATAAATTTCCATGTTTTGCTTTGTGGAAGAATTTGGATTTAAAGTATACAAATTGCCAATCAATGCACCAGAACAGATAATCACTTTATTTCTTTTAATAACTACATCGTTACTGAAAGAAACTGAATATCCATCTAAAAACAGTTTAGAAACTGAAATTAAATTCTTTCTAAAACTGGGTACATAAAGACAATTTTTTAAAACCAAATTTCTATTTCTACTAAAAGATAAGTAGACGTCTCCCACTACAATGCCACCTTAGTAGCATTGCCCATGTAGATGGTAATTTCTCCTTGAGATAGTCGGGTTTCTGGAACCCCGCAAGGAATTGCCGACATGATCGGTGGCTCCGTATTACACACGGTCTGTAGATAACACCGCTAAACATGTTTCAACAACTAGAGCATGAGATATACCGTTTTCCTACGAGGACAGTCCGCCTTCCAATGTCCTGCCTGCTTGCAGATGAAGCACTTGCCCTTGGGCTTCTTCACTCCAGCTTTAAATCTCGTACTCTGAGATTTATTCACTTTCTTTGCTGAGCCAGCTTGTTTCTTCTTCTTCTTTCCTTTCGGTTTAGAAGTAGAACCATTTTCAACAAAGTGAATTTGAGAATTGTGACGAAATAATCCTTCTGCTGCTTGAAGTTCTGTCAGTAGTTCCCCTAATGAATAAATCCTTTTATTCATATTATAGTTCAGGCGGAACTGCTCAAAACTTCTAGGTAGCGTTTGGAGGATCATATCGATCTGGGTTTCCCCATCAATTTCTCCTCCAAGGATCTGTATCTCGTTCAGATAAGCCATCATCTTTAGGATATGATCCCTTACAGGAGTACCCTCTTGCATGGTGGCTGTCATTATCTTTCTCATAGCTTCTTGTCTAGAAGCCCTATCCTGATGACCAAAGAGTTCCTTGAGATTGTTCATAATATCATAAGCTGTTGGTAAATCTTGATACTGATGTTGTAATACATTTGACATTGAAGCCAAAATGTAACACCGCGCCATCTCATCTGCCTTTACCCATCTCTTATGATATTCAATCTCCTCTTGGGTAGATTCACCAGTGGGTGCATCAGGACAAGGTTCAGTCAGTACAAATTTATAGCTTTCTGCAGTCAGAACAATGTCTAGGTTTCTTTTCCAATCTATGTAATTAGGTCCAGTAAGTCTGTTTTGTTGAAGTATGATGGACAGTGGGTTGAAAGTCATCCTAAGAATCACAAATAACTTTTGGTCAGAACTCTAAATTTAGAATAATATTGATTCCTCAAACAATACTATTTTAAATTAACCAACACCTTAAAACACCGTGAATTTTGTATGCCACGTTAGTGTGGACGTATACAAATTCAACATTTGTAAAAGGAGGGTTTTATCCCATTAATTTTATTATCTTGTCAACCTAACTTTTTGACAAATAAAATTAATAGTTGGTATCTTTTGGTCAGACAAATAATAGCAGTGACTCCGATGGGGAGGATACTATTAGATGTGTCTAAGTGTATACCATTACTTGACACTAAGTCCATTAATAAGATTATGCCCCTTCCGTTGGGGAAGATCACACACTCTTAATTAACTTCCTATAGTCATCCAAAAATGGAAGTCTGTTCTAGTGATCCACAAACAAGCTCATCCATTATGGAGGAAGGCACTCAGAGCCAACGCGCAAGCTTGTTTGCATCACTTACAAACCAGTAATGGAGACCATGAGATTTATTTAAAAATCCCTCTCCCACTTAGTTATTTATAAATGAGGAATATTAACTATGCTAGCCTACTAAAACTTGTAAACTAACATGCACACACAGCATAATATAAAAGCAATAAATAGAAAATTTAATTTTCAACTATTATGGCTTTTATCTCTAATTGTCTTCCGTGTGTTGTCATCCCAAGCTGCTGCCATATTTGGCCACCGCCACCGGATCTAGCTGTCGCATCCATCTTGCTCCTAGTTCCGCTGCGCCTCTGGTCCTTAGAAGGTTCCACGCTTTGCAAGATTCGATCCGCGACATAAATAGAATTTTACATTTTTGATCCTATATTCCATAAAAGGAATGTACATGTATCTAGATCAAAAATAAAATCCTAATAAAACTAAATACAGCTCATGCTGTATTTTAATACAATCATGCACACACAGATAAATGCCCTTGACATGTCCAAGGGTCCAATCACACACATAATAACTAAAAGCCATAATAGTTGGATCCTACATCCACAAAGTTAGCACATCCTGTTGGAGTGTATACTGAAAGCCTAAGCTTTGTAAACATTCATTATGAATAAAGAATCACATTTGGTCAAATTATCTACATTTGTTTGTAGTTGTTCAATTAATTTATATTGAAGATAACATAGCATGTGGTGTCACATGCAGAAGATAATGTTATCAGTATCTTATAAATTATAAACAGTATCTCACGACTAAAATGGAAAGGAACAAACCATTAGAAGGTCATAGTGTAATTAGGTATTAGTTTATCTTGACTATATAATTACACTAGTACACTCAGAGTGTATTGAGTAGGACCATTAGAGGTCGTTTCTTTTATACTGACTTTATAAAGGAACAAAGACCTCAGTTATTATGGAAGTGTGTGCTCTTAATCCTAATATAATAACAAGCACATATGTTTGATATTTATTTCTTTAATTTATCAATGGGTGAGATTTAGTTCGATGAATCAATAGACCCGATAAGTTGGGAAATGGTATCACTTATAGTGTGTGTTGTTGATTATAGAAGGAAACTGTGTCCTAGAGATACTAGGTTGATAATGTCCTCAAGAGGAGCTCATAAAGATTGTCATGTTAAACCCTACAGGTGGACTTAGTCCGACATGATAATAAGGTTGAGTGGTACTACTCTTGGACTTAGATATTAATTAAATGAGTTGTCAGTAACTCACTTAATTAGTGGACATTCGATATCTTAAACACAGGGAGACTAACACACTCATAATAAGAAGGAGCCCAAAAATGTAATTTGGGATTGGTGCGGTAGTTCAATGATAGTTCTCTAGTGGAATGAATTATCATTGATAAAATTAAGTTGTGTGTTCGGGGCGAACACGGGATGCTTAATTTTATCGGGATACCAAAACCAATTCCTCCTCTTGGTCCCTATCGTAGCCTCTTATTTATAGAGTTCTATACCCACCTGTACCCACCTGTACCCACCTTCTATACCCACCCAATAGGGGCCGGCCAAGCTAGCTTGGGAACAAGCTATGGTCGGCCTAAGTATGAATTTGGGTGGGGCCCTAGCTTGAACCCAAGCTAGTGGGGGCCGGCCAAATTAAATTAAAAAGGAATTTTAATTTTAATTTTTATTATGTGGAAGAAATAATTTATTAAAGAGAATTTAAATTAAAATATCTCACTTATAAAAGATCTACAAAAGATTAAATAAAGAGATTAGATCTCTTTCCTTATTTGTAGATTGGTGAGATATTTTATTTTCTCTTTAAAATTATTCACATGTTGATAAAATTAAAATTATAGAAATTTCCTTTTATCAACCATGAAGAGATTTTTAAAGAGAAATTTTATTTTTTAAAATTTTCGAAAACAAATTAGGAAGTTTTAATTGTTGATTGAAACTTGTCCAATTTGTTCTCCAATAATGTGGTCGGCCAATGTAGGTTTATTTGGGAAATTTTATTTTATTTTTCTCAATTAAATCATGTCAAGGAAATTGAGGAAATTTTATTGTAATTAAATTTCCTAATTTGCCTAGGCCAAGGAATATAAAAGAAGGGGTGAGGGTGCCTTCATGAGACACAACCTCTATTATTTTCTCTCCCTCTTTTCCTTGGTGTTGTGTCCGGCCATCATCTCTTCTCTTCTTTCTCTTTGTGGTGGCCGAAACTTTCTATTGTTTGGAGCTCTTGTGGAGGCCGGATACTACTTGGAGAAGAAGAAGAAGAAGAAGAGGAAGCTTGCATCTCTTAGAGCTTGGTTGGTGTTTTTCTTCTTCCTTGGTGAAGCTTTCTTGTTTTGGCCGAACCTAGCTAGGAGGAGAAGAAGGTGCTTGGTGGTTTCTCATCTCGGAATATCGATGCCCACACAACGTCCGAGGTTAGAAGAGGAATACGGTAGAAGATCAAAAGGTTTTTCTACAAGGTATAACTAGTAATTTTTCTTTCCGCATCATGCTAGTTATTTATGGAAATAATACCAAATACAAGAGGCTTACGTTCTAGAATTTCGAATATGTTTTTCGATGTTGTGTTCTTTTATTTTTTCTTTTCCTTGTGATTTGATTGTTCTCTTTGGTTAACCTAAAGTTATTTTAGGAAATTAAATATTAGATTTCTATAAAAGGTTTTGTCTAGTCGGTGGTGGTTGCTCCCATATCCAAGAAGGCCATGTGCCTCGCCACGTCAATACTGGGAACCAATTATGGAAATTAATGTTTAATGGAATTAATAACTTAAGGAGACTTGGGTCGAACGTGTTAAGTTCCGCAGGAGATCCAAGTCAAAACCTAAAAGAACAAATAGATTAAGTTTTGGATCAAACATGTTAAGTTCCGCAAGCGATCCAAAATTTAATTTAAAAGAACACATGGTAGCTAGGAAAAGGTTCAGACCTTTGTACAAAATTTTTGTACAGTGGAACCTATAGGTTTTCCGAGTAGCAACCAACAATTGGTATCAGAGCTAGGGTTTTGCCTCTGTATATTTGGTATTTAGTTTAATTATGCACATGTCATACATAATTTAGGCCGGTTAATAGTAGGATGTGCTAACTTTGTGGATACAAGGATCCAACTATTATGGCTTTTAGTTATTATGTGTGTGATTGGACCCTTGGACATGTCAAGGGTATTTATATGTGTGTGCATGATTGTATTAAAATACAGCAGGAGCTGTATTTAGTTTTATTTGGATTTTATTTTTGATCTAGATACATGTACATTCCTTTTATGGAATATAGGATCAAAATTGTAAAATTCTATTTATGTCGCGGATCGAATCTTGCAAAGCGTGGAACCTTCTAAGGACCAGAGGCGCAGCGGAACAAGGAGCAAGATGGATGCGACAGCTAGACCCGGTGGCGGTGGCCAAATATGGCAGCAACTTGGGATGACAACACACGGAGGACAACTAGAGATAAAAGCCATAATAGTTGAAAATTAGTTTCTCTATTGCTTTTATATTATGCTGTGTGTGCATGTTAGTTTACAAGTAAAGTAGGCTAGCATAGTTAAAATTCCTCATTTATAAATAACTAAGTGGGAGAGGGATTTTTAAATAAATCCCATGGTCTCCATTACTGGTTTGTAAGTGATGCAAACAAGCTTGCGCATTGGCTCTGAGTGCCTTCCTCCATAACGAATGAGCTTGTTTGCGGATCACTAGAACAGACTTCCATTTTTGGATGACTATAGGAAGTTAATTAAGAGCGTGTGATCTTCCCCAACGGAAGGGGCATAATCTTATTAATGGACTTAGTGTCAAGTAATGGTAATGGTATACACTTAGACACATCTAATAGTATCCTCCCCAACGGAGTCACTGCTATTATTTGTGTGACCAAATAATACCAACTATTAATTTTATTTGTCAAAAGTTAGGTTGACAAGATAATAAAATTAGTGGGTTAAAACCCTCCTTTACAAATGTTGAATTTGTATACGTCCACACTAACGTGGCATACAAAATTCACGGTGTTATGAGGTGTTGGTTAATTTAAAATAGTATTGTTTGAGGAATCAATATTATTCTAAATTTAGAGTACTGACCAAAAGTTATTTGTGATTCTTAGGATGACTTTCAACCCACTGTCCATCATACTTCAACAGAATAGACTTACTGGACCTAATTACATAGATTGGAAAAGAAACCTAGACATTGTTCTTACTGCTGAAATCTATAAATTTGTACTAACTGAGCAGTGCCCTGAAGCACCTACTGGTGAATCTACCCAAGAGGAGATTGAATTTCATAGGAAATGGGTAAAAGCAGATGAGATGGCGCGGTGTTACATTTTGGCTTCAATGTCAAATGTATTGCAACATCAGCATCAAGATTTACCAACAGCCTATGATATTATGAACAATCTCAAGGAACTTTTTGGTCATCAGGATAGGGCTTCTAGGCAAGAAGCCATGAGAAAGATAATGACTGCCACCATGCAAGAGGGTACTCCTGTAAGGGATCATATCCTAAAAATGATGGCTTATCTGAACGAGATACAGATCCTTGGAGGAGAAATTGATGGGGAAACCCAGATCGATATGATCCTCCAAACGCTACCTAGAAGTTTTAAGTAGTTCCGCCTGATCTATAATATGAATAAAAGGATTTATTCATTAGGGGAACTACTGACAGAACTTCAAGCAGCAGAAGGATTATTTCATCACAATTCTCAAATTCACTATGCTGAAAATGGTTCTACTTCTAAACCGAGAGGAAAGAAGAAGAAGAAACAAGCTGGCTCAGCAAAGAAAGTGAATAAATCTCAGAGTACGGGATTTAATGTAACGACCCGCCTTCTAACTACTAGGCTGTAAGGCGAATCGCTACATTACTGCTAAGCTATACTGTGCGGAAAACTGGTCTAAATTGAAATTTTACTCTACTATGACTAAGACAGCTGATAAGAAAGGTCTAAAGACCTTCTTTTCTGGTGTACACATGCTGAAAAGGGAACTGGACATCCCAACTGAGCTTAGGGACTAGGAACTAAACTTCCCAACTAGCTGCCGATCGATCCACGGATCGATCAAATTCGCTGCGATGTTGTGCCCTGCTGGACCGGTCTGCGGACCGATCCGACAGAGGCTGGATCGGTCAGCTGACCAATCCAAGTGTGTCCGGATCGGTCTGCAGACCGATCCAGGCACCTGGAGACCTGGGACTCGCTACTGTGTTGTACTGGATCGGTCGGCTGACCGATCCAGGAGGATACAGTAGCATACTGTATCTGCATGGATCGGTCGGCGGACCGATCCAGTGGCACAATCAGGCTCTGATCGGTCTGGAGACCGATCAGAGTCTGATTTCACCCGGAAAATCAGACTTCAGCACTTTGGCGTGCCAAAACCCCACATAACCTCTAACTAATGCATCAGAAACTATTCTAACAACATGTAATAACATTCTAACATGATTACTGACATTTTAAAACATTCTTTCATAGTTCAATGCGTCCCAAATCTAAATTGCATGAAAGTGAAAGTATCAAAACTAATAAGCTGAAAGTAAATGCTAACGAGTTCTAATGCATAACTAAAACTTGTTAGATCCCTGAGATCTTTCATTCCAGTTCCACACACACACACCCTCATCTGCATTGACCTCCAGCCTCCACTGCTAATCCACTTTTCTTTTACCTGTATCTGCAGTATAAGAAAAGTAGTATCTGTAAGCTAACGCTTAGTAAGAAACCATCTACCTCACAAAATCATGCATACGATGCAGTTATGATTTGAAAACATGCTATTCGAAAACATACTGGACAGGCTAGCATGGCATGGCATACAATCATATAAACATGGCATACTGAACTAGTCATGGCATAGCATACAACCAATTATAAAGCTAACATAGAGAACTGAACTGAAATATAATACTGAGCTAAACTAACTAAACTGAAGCTGCAATCAAACTCAACTAGCATAACTGTTTTTTTGAGTTTTGAAAACTAATACATAATAAGTGAAAATAATAAACATGCTGTTGGGCCCGGCAACTGTACTTGCTGTGCGCGCATCCCTACTAGACCCGGGGTTGCAAGTCCCGAATTTAGCAGGGTTCACTAGGTTGAACCTAGGGACGACTGTGGGAGTCCAACCCAATGGATATCTAATCCAGTACAGTGCCACTGAAAATAAAATACTAATATCTATAGCTAACTGATATAACATGCTGTTTCTAGGTTATCTGAACCTAGAGCTAGGTTATCTGAACCTAGAGGCGACTGTGGGAGCCTACCCATTGGACCATAGTCCCATATAAGCTGTAGTGAGCAAAGTTACTAATTTAAATGCTACTAATGCATTTAACTGGGCTAATAAACATAACTGAAGGGTAATTAGCTAAACTAACCCCTTTTTCGAACACTTGGTGTGCTTCAACCCCTCTCTGCATCAGGAAAGACACCTCTAGGCACCCAACCGCGTCTATGATCTCCAACTGAAGGAGAATAAACGTGTCCGACCCATCTAAAGGTGCTAACTAAATTCCTAATCTTCGAGAAGGGTTAAAACACATCCTAGGTGCCGGAAACTACACATATAGCTAATAACTAATGCATATAAACAAACGGAGCTATTATACCGCAGGTGAGGGGTTTCTTACCTCGTACGCTAATTTCCTTACAAATCTACCCGCTAGAAATTTCGGTGAAGACGATTTCTCGACGATTCCCTCGCGTCCACGTGCTCTACTCGTGGAGGAATCTTCCTTGTGTTGAAATCGTTGCCGGATGGTGAACTTGGGACCTTTGGAGAAGATCCCTAGGCTCTTCTTGAATTGGCGCCGAGAGAATGAGGAAGAGAGGAGAGGGGCGGCGTGGATGGGTGTCGGGGAGAAGGATTGCCGAACCACAAATCTAAAAATAACCCAAACCAACCTAATTCTCCTATTTATATTAAGTGGTTCAATTGAACCAACTCTAATATAAATAAAATCGGTTCTCTTTTCTCTCAATATGGCCCGGCTGGTTCACCGGTTTCTAAAGCTAGCTAATGGTTTAGCGGACCCGAGAGGTCCCGGGTTCGATTCCCTTAGACCGTTTTGCTTAATTAATTATTTTTGCTACTTACGCTACTCGGAAAATTCCGAAAAATATCTAAAATTCCAGAAAATCATAGAAAATTCTAAAATAAATTCGGAATTTCGGGCTTTACAATCCCCATACCTTATAAAAGTTCATCTCCGAACTTAAAACAATGGGTACTGTCTCATGCCGGTCTCTGCCTCCCAAGTCGCCACTGTGTGATTTTGCCACTGACTTTGACTAATGGTACCTCCTTGTAACTTCTTTACCGCTCGGTCTATTATCCGAATAGGCCGATCATAGCTGAGATCATCACGGACTGTACCAACTGGGGCTCAATCACCGGGGTGGAATGTGCTTCTTCAACATGGAGACATGAAATACGTTGTGGACAGCTGACATCTCCTGAGGTAGCTCTAGCTCATATGCTACCTTGCCCACTCTCTTCGTAATAAGGTATGGTCCCACATATCTGGGAGCTAGCTTGCCCTTCTTCCCGAAACGCATGACTCCCTTCATGGGAGCTACTCTGAGGAAAACTGTATCCCCAACTGAAAACTCTAAGGGTCTGCGTCGTGTATCGGCATAGCTCTTCTGACGGCTCTGTGCTGTCTCTATCCTCTGGCGAATCTGCTGTATGGCTGCTGTGGTATCTGCTACTAGATCTGTCTGAAGCTCTAGTTCCTTCTGTTCACCACTCTCATACCAGCAGATTGGTGATCTGCACCTCCGCCCATAGAGTGCCTCATAAGGTGCCATGCCGATAGTGGCCTGATAACTGTTGTTGTATGCAAATTCTGCTAGACTCAGATATTTGCACCAACTTCCCTTGAAATCTAGGGCACAAGCTCTGAGCATATCTTCGAGTACCTGATTTACTCGCTCCGTCTGACCATCTGTCTGGGGATGGAAGGCTGTGCTGAATTTTAACTGGGTGCCCATAGCTGATTGTACACACTTCCGGAAGTGTGAAACTGCTGTCTCTGTCTGATATAATGGTTCGTGGGACTCCATGCAGCCTAACAATCTCCTTGAGATACAATTGAGCTAGCTGCTCCATGGAATAGGATATCTTGATAGCTAAAAAGTGGGCTGATTTAGTCAACCTGTCGACTATTACCCAGATGGCGTCAAAACCATTCGTGGTTCTGGGTAGTCCCACTATGAAATCCATGGAGATATCCTCCCACTTCCATTCTGGAATCTGTATAGGCTGCAGAACTCCTCCTGGTCGCTGATGTTCTGCCTTGACCCTCTGACAGGTGAGGCAGATGCTAACATATCTGGCGATGTCTCGCTTCATCCCGGGCCACCAAAAACGTTTCTTCAGGTCTTGATACATTTTGGTGGAGCCTGGATGCATCGCATAGGGAGTCCTGTGAGCCTCATCTAAAATCTGTCTCCGTAGCTCCTCCTGATCTGGAACACAGAGTCTGTCGCCAAAATACAACACCCCGCTGTCGGACACTCTGAATTCTCCACTTTCTGATTCTGCTAGCCCTTGCTTGATTTTCTGAATTTCAGGGTCCTGATCCTGAGCTGACTGAATATCACCAAGCAAGGTAGACTCTAAGGTCATAGTAGAGAGCTGTCCAACGATGAGTTCGAGACCGAAATCTACGATCTCCTTCTGTAGGGGCGGTGACATGGCTGTAAGAGATAATAAGGTAGCGCTGGATTTTCTGCTAAGTGCATCTGCTACCCTATTTGCTTTCCCTGGGTGGTAGAGGATGTCTATATCGTAGTCCTTGACCAGCTCAAGCCATCTGCGCTGTCGCATATTCAGATCCTTCTGAGTGAAGAAGTACTTCAGACTCTGATGATCTGTATACACTCTGCACTGAGCTCCATATAAGTAATGTCTCCAAATTTTGAGAGCGAACACTACTGCTGCAAGCTCAAGGTCATGAGTAGGGTAATTCTTCTCATAATCCTTGAGTTGTCTGGAGGCATAGGCCATCACCTTGCCATTTTGCATCAGTACTGCTCCTAATCCCAACTTAGAGGCATCACTGTAGATGTCAAAGCTGCTGGTGTCGTCTGGTAGAGCCAAAATGGGAGCACTGGTCAATCTCCTTTTTAGCTCGCTGAAGCTGTTCTCACAGTCCTCTGTCCACTGAAATTTCCTGTTCTTTCTGGTAAGAGTTGTCAGTGGGGAGGCTATCCTGGAGAAATCCTCTACAAACTTCCTGTAATATCCTGCTAATCCCAGAAAGCTCCTGATCTCACTGGCGTTCTTCGGCTGCTTCCAGTTACTTACTGCTTCTATCTTGCTGGGATCTACCATAATACCATCCTTGGAGATGACGTGACCCAGAAAGGACACCTGATCTAGCCAAAATTCACATTTCGTGAACTTGGCGTAAAGCTGGTTCTGCTGAAGTGTCTGCAATACTAGTTTCAGGTGCTCTGCATGTTCTTCCTGAGTTCCTGAGTAGATAAGAATGTCATCGATAAACACAATAACAAACTTATCTAAATACTCCCTGAATACTCTGTTCATGAGATCCATGAAGGTAGCTGGAGCATTGGTCACGCCAAAGGGCATGACTACGAACTCGTAGTGTCCGTATCTGGTTCTGAATGCTGTCTTGGGTATATCCCCTTCTTTGACCTTTACCTGATGATAACCTGATCTGAGATCTACCTTAGAGAACACTGCTGCTCCCTTCAGCTGATCGAACAGGTCATCTATTCTGGGAAGAGGATACCTGTTCTTGATTGTGACCTGGTTCAGTGATCTGTAGTCTATGCACAGTCGCATGCTTCCATCCTTCTTCTTCACGAACAACACAGGCGCTCCCCATGGTGAGTGACTCGGGCGTATGAAACCCTTGTCAAGAAGCTCCTGGAATTACTCCTGTAGTTCGGTGAGATCTGCTGGTGCCATGCGGTATGGTGCCTTGGAGATAGGATTGGTGCCGTGGATGAGCTCTATCTCAAATTCAATCTCCCTGTCTGGTGCTAAGCCTGGTAGCTCTTCAGGGAAGACTGCTGGGTAGTCACAAACGACTCGGACCTCTGCTAGCTGTTGGTCCCTGTCCTGACTGGTGCTGACTACGTGTGCTAAGAATCCCGTACATCCTGAATCCAATAACTTCTGTGCCTTCATAGCTGAGAGAAACCTCTTGGCCCTTCTCTTTGGTTCCCCGACGAATTCGAACTGTGCTTCCGCTTCAGGTTGGAACGTGACTTTCTGTTTACGGCACTCGATAGAGGCACCGTATTTGATCAAAAAGTCCATTCCGAAGATGAGGTCATAGTCGGTCATTTCTAGCACTATCAGATCACAAAAGAGCTCTCTGTCTGCTATAATGACCGGCACTGCTCTGAGCCAGTGCGTGGACGCCATGATCTCTCCTGAAGGTAGTGTCGTCAAAAACTGACCGCTGAGTATCTCTGGAGGTACCTCTAATTTTCGGAGAACATCCTCGCTATATATGAATGGGTTGCCCCAGTATCAAATAGAACAGTAGCACTATACTGAAAAATGCTAATCTGACCTGTGACCACTGTCGAGGCATTGGCTACGTCCTCTCTGGTGAGTGAGTAGATCCTCGCATTCGCCGTAGCTGGAGGGGCTTCTAATCTGCCCTGGCTGATAAGTGGACCTTCTAGAGCGGCCTGCATCTGATATAACTGAGCTGGCTGGCCTGCATACTGAATCTGCTGTCGCTGAGGAAGACCGGTCTTGTTCGGGCACTGCTTGGCCATGTGCCCTTCTTGTCCACATTCAAAGCATCCTCGTGTGCCCTTGCGACAAACCCCTAGGTGAAATTTCCCACAAGTAGCACACTTTGGATAACTGGGTCGCTTACTAGATGGTCCTCCTTTTGGGTCACTCCCTGATTTGCGCTTCTGTTGGAGTTCCCTTCCGCTGGAGCCGTGGCCTTGCTTCGAGTGTGAGAGCTTCCTTGGCCTTTGGACTCGAGGAGACTTGCTTCGCTACATGCCGCTCGTAATGCTCGTGGTCAAGGCACCGCCACTAGCTCCTCCGTGGTTTGTGGCCTATGAATGCCACCACCACGCTCATCGCAATCTCGGCCTCGGATCTTGAGCATCAACCGACTCGCCTTCTCTCAGGTCGACTAACTCGGACATAGGCGAGCCAACTGCTGAATTTCTTCACGGCTTCCTCCACTGAAAGGTTGCCCTGACGAAACTCCGTGAACTCGTCGTAGTGGCGGTTTGTAACCCGCATGTGAAAGAACTCCTCGAAGAATTCCTTCTCGAAGTCCCCCCATGACATCTGATTCACTGGGCGCTTCGTTCTGATCCTTTCCCACCACATGCGTGCATCTCCTGTCAAGCAGAAGGAGGCACACTTCACCTTCTCGTGTTCTGGCCAGTCCAGAAGCTCCATCGTGCTCTCCAGTGTTTTGAACCAGGCTTGAGCATCCCATGGTTCACTAGTGCCTGAGAAGTTCTCTGGCTTGACTCTCTGCCACTGGATCAGATAGGCTTCCTTCCTTAGCTCAGCGGCTGGGACTGCTGGTGCAGGTGCTCTAAGACTACCGGAGTCGTCGATTCGGTTCCGGGGTGACGGTGGGGGTATTCTGCTGGTTAGCCTTTAAGGTGGCTATTTCCTGCTGCTGTAACTGAGCCACTAATGCTGTAAGGTCTGGAGGAGGCACTGAACTGCCTGCCTCTTGCTGGGGCTCGGTGGCTAGTGCCCTTCTAGCTGGGCGTCCTCGTGCCATTTCTAATGACATAGAGAACATATGTATAACTAATACTATCATAGTTATATAATTTCTGATATCATGTTTAAACTATCATGTACTAACCGGCAATAAGCATATAACATGAACTGTAACTATAAGCAAGAAGCATATAACATGAACTGTAACTATAAACAAGAACAATAAAGAGAGTAGAGGTATTCTTACTTGGAAGCTGCAGGTACAATGCTGATGTGTGTGTAGGAAGTATGGAACTTGGCTCTGATACCACTCTGTGATGACCCGCCTTCTAACTACTAGGCTGTAAGGCGAATCGCTACATTACTGCTAAGCTATACTGTGCGGAAAACTGGTCTAAATTGAAATTTTACTCTACTATGACTAAGACAGCTGATAAGAAAGGTCTAAAGACCTTCTTTTCTGGTGTACACATGCTGAAAAGGGAACTGGACATCCCAACTGAGCTTAGGGACTAGGAACTAAACTTCCCAACTAGCTGCCGATCGATCCACGGATCGATCAAATTCGCTGCGATGCTGTGCCCTGCTGGACCGGTCTGCGGACCGATCCGACAGAGGCTGGATCGGTCAGCTGACCGATCCAAGTGTGTCCGGATCGGTCTGCAGACCGATCCAGGCACCTGGAGACCTGGGACTCGCTACTGTGTTGTACTGGATCGGTCGGCTGACCGATCCAGGAGGATACAGTAGCATACTGTATCTGCATGGATCGGTCCAATTGAACCAACTCTAATATAAATAAAATCGGTTCTCTTTTCTCTCAATATGGCCCGGCTGGTTCACCGGTTTCTAAAGCTAGCTAATGGTTTAGCGGACCCGAGAGGTCCCGGGTTCGATTCCCGCTTAGACCGTTTTGCTTAATTAATTATTTTTGCTACTTACGCTACTCGGAAAATTCCGGAAAAATATCTAAAAATTCCAGAAAAATCATAGAAAAATTCTAAAATAAATTCGGGAATTTTCCGGGCTTTACATTTAAAGCTGGAGTGAAGAAGCCGAAGGGCAAGTGCTTCATCTGCAAGCAGGCAGGACATTGGAAGGCGGACTGTCATCGTAGGAACCAAAACAAAGGTATATCTCATGCTCTAGTTGTTGAAACATGTTTAGCGGTGTTATCTACCAGCACCTGGTGTGTAGATACGGGAGCCACTGATCATGTCTGCAATTCCTTGCAGGGGTTCCAGGAAACCCGACGACAATCTGAAGGGGAGATTACCGTCTACATGGGCAATGCTACTAAGGTGGCAGCTGTTGTAGTGGGAGACGTCTACTTATCTTTTAGTAGAAATAGAAATTTGGTTTTAAGAAATTGTCTTTATGTACCCAGTTTTAGAAAGAATTTAATTTCAGTTTCTAAACTGTTTTTAGATGGATATTCAGTTTCTTTCAGTAACGATGTAGTTATTAAAAGAAATAAAGTGATTATCTGCTCTGGTGCATTAGTTGGCAATTTGTATACTTTAAATCCAATTTCTTCCACAAAGCAATACATGGAAATTTATAACTCATCTTCTAATTCTAATAAGAGAAAAGAACCTTCGGAAATGAACCAAGCATATCTTTGGCATCTAAGGCTTGGTCATATTAACTTAAGTAGGATTCAGAGGCTTATAGCCGATGGACTTTTGAGTTCATTAGAGTTAGAAAATTTTCCAACTTGTGAATCTTGCTTAGAAGGTAAAATGACCAAAAGGCCGTTCAAGGCCAAGGGGTATAGAGCCAAAGAAGTGTTAGAATTGGTTCACTCTGATTTGTGTGGTCCTATGTCTGTCCAGGCAAGAGGAGGTTTTGAATATTTTGTCTCTTTCATAGACGATTATTCAAGATATGGATACATTTACTTAATGCGCCGCAAGTCCGAGTGCTTTGATAAGTTCAAAGAATACAAGGCTGATGTGGAGAAACGACTAGGTAAAAGTATCAAGACACTACGGTCTGATCTTGGTGGCGAATACCTCTTAGGAGAGTTTTGGAATTACTTATCAGAGGCCGGGATTCAATCCCAATTGTCTGCACCTGGAACACCCCAACAGAATGGTGTAGCAGAACGAAGGAACAGGACTCTTATGGAGATGGTTAGATCGATGATGAGTTATTCATAATTACCAAATTCATTTTGGGGATATGCTCTGGAAACAGCAGTATACGTTCTGAACTTAGTACCTTCTAAATCAGTTTCTTCTACTCCCACAAAATTGTGGAATGGGCGAAAGCCCAGTCTAAGACATATTCGGATTTGGGGTAGTCCAGCACATGTGCTGAAACCAGATGCTGATAAGTTAGAATCCCGTACAGAAGTTCGCGTGTTTGTAGGATATCCTAAAGGAACGAAAGGTGGTTTATTTTATAGTCCTAAAGACCAGAAGGTCATTGTTAGCACAAATGCCCAGTTTTTAGAAGAAGACCATATAATGGATCACAAGCCCAGTAGCAAAGTTGTTTTAGAAGAACTTAGAGAGGACATGTCTACTTCAGTACCAACAGTACAAGATGAAGTACCACAAGAGACTGCAACACGTGTCACACTTGATACACAACCACAGACAGTGCCTCGTCGTAGTGGGAGGGTTGTCAGGCAGCCTGAAAGATTCATGTTTTTGGGAGAGTCTTCGGACTTGATCCCGGGTAAACATGAACCTGATCCACGAACATACGACGAAGTACTCCAAGATATAGATGCAGCATCTTGGCAAAAGGCAATGAATTCTGAAATAGAGTTTATGTACTCTAATAAAGTCTGGGAGCTTATAGAACCACCTGATGGTGTAAAAGTCGTTGGATGCAAGTGGATCCTCAAAAGGAAAAGAGGGACAGACGGGAAGGTAGAGACCTTCAAAGCTAGGCTTGTTGCGAAAGGGTACACTCAGAAAGAGGGAATCGATTATGAGGAGACCTTTTCACCGGTAGCCATGCTTAAGTCTATCCGGATACTCTTATCCATTGCTGCTCATATGGATTATGAGATTTGGCAAATGGATGTCAAGACAGCTTTCCTTAATGGAAGTCTTGAAGAGAACATTCATATGAAGCAACCAGAAGGGTTCATTGAAAAAGGCAAAGAGCATCTAGTGTGCAAGCTCAATCGGTCCATTTATGGACTGAAGCAAGCTTCAAGGTCTTGGAACATCCGGTTTAATGAAGTAATCCAGTCGTATGGATTTATTCAGTGTCCGGATGAGTCTTGTATATACAAGAAGTGTAACGGAAACGTGGTGGTATTTCTTGTACTATACGTAGATGATATTTTGTTAATTGGCAACAATGTCAAGGTATTATCAGACGTAAGGGTATGGTTGTCCAAACAATTTGATATGAAGGACTTAGGAGAGTGTGCACACATTCTTGGGATCAAAGTGATAAGGGATCGCAAGAAAAGAATATTGTGTCTGTCCCAAGCTTCATATATAGATACAATCTTTGCTCGTTTTAGCATGCAGGATTCCAAGAAAGGTTTCTTACCTTTTAGACATGGAGTAGCTCTGTCTAAAGAGATGTCTCCAAAGACGTCGAAAGAGATAGAAGACATGAAAGCAGTTCCTTCTGGTGTAGGAAGCCTAATGTATGCAATGCTATGTACCCTGATATCTGCTTTGCCATGGGCATGGTCAGCAGATATCGAGTAACTGGACAAGGACATTGGACTGCGGTAAAGCATATATTAAAGTACACGAGAAGGACTAGAGATTATATGCTAGTTTACCAAGCAGACGATCTGCTCCCTGGGATTCAGATTTCCAATCAGGTAGGGATAACGGTAAGTCTACATCATGCTGTGTGTGTACTTTAGGAGGAGGGGCCATTTCTTGGAGGAGGGTTAAGCAGAAATTGCTTCGACTCAACCATGGAAGCTGAGTATGTAGCAGCCTCTGAGGCAGCTAAAGAAGCAGTATGGCTCAGGAACTTTCTAATGGACTTAGATGTGATTCCTGGCTTGCCCAAAATCATCACAATTTATTGTGATAATAGCGGTGCAGTTGCAAACTCGAAGGAACCACGAGCTCATAAGGCAAGTAAACATATAGAGCACAAGTACCACCTGATACGAGATATCGTGAAGCAAGGAGAAGTTGTCATCGCCAAGATTGCATCAGCAGATAACCTGGCAGATCCTTTCACTAAGGCCCTTCCAGCGAAAGCTTTCGATCGGCATGTGGAGGGAATGGGAATCAGATGTATGGTAGAAGATATGGCAGCTTAGTCATTAGTATAAGTGGGAGATTGTTGGAGTGTATACTGAAATCCTAAGCTTTGTAAACATTCATTATGAATAAAGAATCACATTTGGTCAAATTATCTACATTTGTTTGTAGTTGTTCAATTAATTTATATTGAAGATAACATAGCATGTGGTGTCACATGCAGAAGATAATGTTATCAGTACCTTATAAATTATAAACAGTAGCTCACGACTAAAATGGAAAGGAACAAACCATTAGAAGGTCGTAGTGTAATTAGGTATTAGTTTATCTTGACTATATAATTACACTAGTACACTCAGAGTGTATTGAGTAGGACCATTAGAGGTCGTTTCTTTTATACTGACTTTATAAAGGAACAAAGACCTCAGTTATTATGGAAGTGTGTGCTCTTAATCCTAATATAATAACAAGCACATATGTTGATATTTATTTCTTTAATTTATCAATGGGTGAGATTTAGTTCGATGAATCAATAAACCCGATAAGTTGGGAAATGGTATCACTTATAGTGTGTGTTGTTGATTATAGAAGGAAACTGTGTCCTCGAGATACTAGGTTGATAATATCCTCAAGAGGAGCTCATAAAGATTGTCATGTTAAACCCTGCAGGTGGACTTAGTCCGACATGATAATAAGGTTGAGTGGTACTACTCTTGGACTTAGATATTAATTAAATGAGTTGTCAGTAACTCACTTAATTAGTGGACATTCGATATCTTAAACACAGGGAGACTAACACACTCATAATAAGAAGGAGCCCAAAAATGTAATTTGGGATTGGTGCGGTAGTTCAATGATAGTTCTCTAGTGGAATGAATTATCATTGATAAAATTAAGTTGTGTGTTCGGGGCGAACACGGGATGCTTAATTTTATCGGGAGACCAAAACCAATTCCTCCTCTCGGTCCCTATCGTGGCCTCTTATTTGTAGAGTTCTATACCCACCTATACCCACCTTTTATACCCACCCAATAGGGGCCGACCAAGCTAGCTTGGGAACAAGCTAGGGCCGGCCTAGGTATGAATTTGGGTGGCCGACCCTAGCTTGAACCCAAGCTAGTGGGGGTCGGCCAAATTAAATTAAAAAGGAATTTTAATTTTAATTTTTATTATGTGGAAGAAATAATTTATTAAAGAGAATTTAAATTAAAATATTTCTCTTATAAAAGATCTACAAAAGATTAAAGAAAGAGATTAGATCTTGATGTGCGTAGATTATATACCCCTTTATGCATGTTTTTACGCACATTTACATACTTTGAGCATGCTTGATCTATGCATTTTTATACTCCCAGCTTTCCTTTTAGCATATTTACTCTTTTGGTTCGGAGATCTGCTTTTTGTGCATTTTCTGTACGCAGGAGTCGATTTGGTGAAGAATCTACATCTTTGGGCATGCATTGGAGGAAACGAAGGGAGAAAGCACCGGGCCGTGTACCTCACACGGCCCTGCACTGGTATGGAGCTCGGGCCGTGTGGAGTTTGGCACCAACAGAAGAGGAAGATGACATGGCCGTGTGAACCTCGCACGGCCGTGTCAAGATTTGAAGCCAACCAGAGCAGAAGCCTTACAGGGCCGTGTGGATCTACACGGCCGTGTGAGATTTCCAGAGACCAAGCAGGCTGCGGCCGTGTGCACCACACGGCCGTGTAGCATTTCCAGAGACTAAGCAGGCTGTGGCCGTGTGCACCACACGGCCGTGTAGCATTTCCAGAGAGCAGGAGGGCCTTGGCCGTGTGCACCACACGGCCGTGCAGCATTGGCAGAGAAGGAACTGGACATGGCCGTGTGGATCTCACACGGCCGTGTCACGGGGCCGTGTGGCGCCCAATTCCCTCCTCTATTTAAACCCTTCTTCATGAATTGAAAGGGGATCTCTCCCCCTTTGGGAGAAAGCAAGATTTGGTGGTTTCCTCCCATTCTTGGGAGGATTTCTGGGCGATTCTAAGGGAGATCTCGATGATTCCGGCTCCGGAGCGAGGATTGGATCCGAAGACAAGGCTTCTTCATAGATAAGTTTTCTCTTTTCCCCTCTTCTTGTTTTCTTGGATTGGGGATTCAAGGAATGCTTGTAATCTCTATTCTTTCGGGTTTTCTTCCTCGATTCATGGAGTAGATCTTGTATTCTAGGATTAAGGGAGTATTTGTATGATGGATTGATGTAATCTCTTATGGATTTGCCATTTTCTTGTTTCAATGACATTATCTTGCTTGTATCAATTAGATCTTGAATGATTGATGATGGTTTGTGCTTAATTCTCATTCTTGATTGATTGTTTGGATTTCTTATGGACTTTGTAAAGATAAACTCTCACTCGATCATCCGAGGGATCCACGTGACAGGTGCAAGCCCGTGTAAGGACGTTTGAGAGATAATCTTGAAGAGGAAATAGGAATATTCAAGAGAGTAGGATGGATTTTATGATTAGCTTCTTGTATCTTGATAGATTAATAAGTTGTGGGCTTCTATGTTGATATCCGATGAAGGCATAGTAATAGGTGCGCTTCTGTGTAAGGACAACATAGGTTCATGTCTAATTAATCCTATTTAGATACATTTCTCAGTCCTTAGCCGGTTGTCTATTGCAAGAGGGAACCGGCAACTTTCTATATGTTTGGCAATTGAGGGATAAGATTTGGTGAACCATTTACATTCAATAAATCTTACAAAGAAACCGAAACTCCTAGAATCTCCCTTTATCATAACCCAAAACACTAAACTCTTGTTTGTTGATCTTTAATATTAGATTTGTTTACCTTTACTTTGCTTTTGAAATGATTGGATAGTTGTTTAGCTAATTCGCATTGAGACATTTCTAGTGCTTATTCCAGTCCCTGTGGATACGATAATCTTTTATATTACTTGCGACATTTCCGTACACTTGCGGAGTGTAACAAGTTCTTGGCGCCGTTGCCGGGGACTGCGCTATAACATTAGGAATTATCAATTGAGTTAGACTAAACATAACATTTGTTTTCCTTTCATATTGCATAGTTGTAACTAATCATTAGATTTCTGTTTTTTCTACTTTCTTGTATGACTTTCTCTTCTTGTTAATTTTTTTGTGCAAACTCAATTCTGCATTTTTTATTCTTTTATTTTTCCTTTTTGTGTCGAATTGCTATCTGCTATCTTGTTCTTGTGTATGCGAAGATCTAACTTTGCAGGGGAATTCTTTCCTTTTGACCCTGAGATTGATAGAACTTTCCATAAAAGAAGAATTCTGCAAAGGCAAATTGAAGAACAGGAACATTTGAATATGGCAAATAGACCACTTAAGGATTATGCAGCACCCTATGCGAGAGGTTTTCGATCTAGTATTTCAAGACCTTAAGTGGAAGCTAATAACTTTGAGATCAAACCCGCAATCATATCTATGGTGCAGCAGAACCAATTTGGTGGAGGACCTCATGAGGACCCCAATAAACATTTAGAGGTCTTTTATGAAATATGTGGGACCATGAAAATGAATGGAGTTCCTTCAGATACAGTTAGATTACTGTTATTTGGGTTTTCTTTAAGAGATAGGGCAAAGCAATGGCTGAATTCTTTGGCCCCTAATAGCATCACCACTTGGGAGCAGTGTGAGCAACAGTTTCTTGATAAATTCTATCCACCAAGCAAAACAGCTCATATGAGGAATTTAATTGCAAGCTTCAAGCAAACTGATTCAGAATCTCTTTTTGAAGCATGGGATAGATATAATAGTATGCTCAGACAATGCCCACATCATGGGTTGGAAAGATGGTTAGTGTTGCACACTTTTTATAATGGTATCAATTATCATACCAAAGTGTCCCTTGATTCAACTGCTGGAGGGGCACTTATGAATAAAAGTTTAGATGAAGCCGAAGAAATCATTGAAAGTGTAGCACAAAATCATCATCAATGGGCAAATGAAAGAAGTGGTGGCTACTCCTCTATAAACCCAACAATTAAAGCATCAGGGAAGTTTGATGTAGATGCAGTCACTCTTTTGTCTGCAAAATTGGATGCTCTTACAAAGAAATTTGAGAATATGGGGACTAGTGATAATATGGTCAATGCTATTAGTGCATCTTGTGAAGTATGTGGGAGTTCAGAGCATTCAAATGACTCATGTCCATTGGGAGCTATCACTGCACAAATCAATCAACTTGAACAATGCGATGCAATCATGAGCTACAATCAAAGGCAGAACAACCCATACTTAAATACTTATAACCCTGGATGGAAGAGTCATCCAAATTTTTCTTACAGAAACAATCAAGATCAAGGACCATCTATGGGGGCAAGACCAAATTTTCAAGCTGGGCAACAAAATTTTCAACATCTATCTTCTTAAGGCTTACCAAAGTCAAATGTTGAAAAGATGCTTGAAGAAATTATCTCAAATCAGAATGAAATGAAGCAAGATTTGGCAAAGCTCATTCAGAGAATGGATAATTCTGAAAAGCATCAAAAGATCCAGGATAGTCAAATTGCCCAACTAGCTTCCTCATCATCCAGAGCACTAGGACAGCTTCCAGGAAAACCTGATGTGAATCCTATGGAGCATTGCAATAGGATTGAGCTTAGGAGCGGACGGACCTTGGGAGACTCCCAAGTGACTGCTTCCAAAGGGAAACAAAAAGAAGAAGAGCTCTCTCCTCCTATATCAAATCAGATTCAAGCTAATGAGGAGAGTACCATTGAGGTTGAAGAGACTCTTCCACTGAACCATCAGAGCAAAGCTGTCCCTTTTCCTCAGAGACTTACAATGCTCAAGAAGGATGAAGAATTTGGCAAGTTTCTAGAAAAAGTTAAGGAAATTTGTGTAGAGGTACCTCTTATTGATGCTATTTTACAAATGCCTAGATTTGCCAAATTCCTGAAGGATCTCATGTCAAATAAGAGAAGAAGAGGAGAGGTCGAGACCATTGCACTTAGTGAGGAATGTAGTGCTATTTTTGAGAAGAACACTTCTCCAAAACTGAAGGACCCAGGGAGATTTTATATTCCTTGCAACATAGGGAAAGAATTTTTTGAAAAAGCTTTTTGTGATTTGGGGGCGAGTGTTAGCCTCATTCCCTATTCAATTTGTAATAAATTAGGTGTCAAAAACATTAAACTTACTACTATGGCACTTCAACTTGCCGATCATTCCTGCAGGTACCCTTTGGGTATTATAGAGGATGTGCCGGTAGAGGTGGATGGGAATGTTATTCCCACAGATTTTGTCGTGTTGGACATGGAAGAGGACCCTAGGATTCCTATCATATTAGGAAGACCTTTCCTTGCTACAGCTGGAGCTATAATTGATGTCAAAAATCATAAGCTTTCTTTGGTAATTGGTAAGGAAAAGTTGGAATATGATTTATCTAATATCTCTAACCATGTCTCGTCTCTCTTAAATGCTTGTAGCAGGACAAGCATTTATAAACTTGAGGAATGGAATTTCCATCCTCATGGTAGGCCACCAAATGAAGGAGACAATGTGGTGGAAGATGTTGGGAGAAGATCTCCCAACGGAAACGAAAAGTATATCTGTCCTCCAAGGGCGAGGAAAAGGAGCGAATGATTAAGTTTGGTCGAGCTAAAGACCTTAAACAAGCGCTTCTTGGGAGGCAACCCAAGGGTTCTTTTAGTTAGTTTTGATTTGTATTGTAATTTCTTTTAGTTTGATGCATTCTTTTGATTCTGTTTTCAGGTTAGGTGCAAAACAGAGTCAGGCCGTGTGCTATACACGGCCAGGCAAAGGTTGCAGAGAAGGGAAGTGTTTGGGCCGTGTCATCCAGACACGGCCGTGTGGGATCTCCCGAGGAGAAAAAGGTATAGGCCGTGTCATAGACACGGCCGTGCAGAGGATCCCGAGAGGAAAGATGGAGAGGCCGTGTCCCAGACACGGCCGTGCGAGGAATCCAGAGAAGGAAGAGGCGGAGGCCGTGTGGATCTACACGGCCCGTGCAGAGGATCCCGAGAGGAAAGATGGGGGGGGGCCGTGTAGATCTACACGGCCCGTGTAGGAGAACTATTAAAGTCTACCTCCTACCTCACACGGCCAGATCTTGGCCGAGTTCCGCACACCCCCAACTCTCCAAAACATATCTTTCTCTCCCAATTTCTTAAAAACTCCTCTCTAATCTCTCAAGATCTTTTAGATCCGATTCTCCTCCTCTCTAAGACTTGGACTTTTGTTCTCTTAACCTAAGATCTTTTGTTCTTTGAAGTTTCGTTCTTTGAGTTCCACCACTTTAGATAATTCTTCCCCTATCTAAACTCATCAAGATGTCCAATATTTTGAAGAGATTGCGCAAAGGAGGTGGTGGATCTAGTGGAGACAAAGAGAAGGAGCCATCAAGAGACAAAGGAAAACAACCAGTGAAGGGCAAAGGCAAAAGGACTTCACACAACGAAGGTAATGACAATGAATTCAATATTGTGTTCAGAAATGATGATCAAGTAACTAGATTCGCAATTCTTGTCAATAGAAAGATTGTGTGTACTAGATATATGGACCCAACTGTTCTTGATATGCTTGGAATTAGGGAAGATGTAGATTTGATGATTGGGTTTTTGGATTGGAGTGATATTATGTACACGCATTTGCCTACATATCCTCGTCTTGTTTTGGAATTTTTAAGTTCATTGGATGTCCATTTTACAAATGAAGATGATTATTTTGGAAAAATCTCTTTTAGATTAATGAATCAAGAATTTCTATGGGCATTTAGTGACTTTAATTCTTGTTTTGGAATAACCACCGGTAGCCCTCGTAGGTTTGATCCAAGGTTTAATTGGAATCATTTTTGGAATGCAATAACTGGGTTAGATCAACCTTATGAGCCTTCAAGAGCTAAGGCCTCCCATATGCAAAACCCCATCTTTAGGTATCTACATAGAGTCATGAGTAAAACTATTTTTGGTAGGGGAGAGAGTGATGGGGTGGTTAAGAAGATAGAGCTTTATGCTTTATGGGCTATGCTTTATAAGGTTGAATTTGACTCTGGTTTTCATTTTGTTCAAACCTTATTGAGATCAGCTAGGGCATTATCGGGATCAATTGTTTTTGGTGGTTTGATTACCCGAATAGCTTGTAATTTAAATCTTGATGTTGATGGGTTGGAAATAATTCATGGTAATGACATGATTGACATTGATACATGTCTTGCTATGAAAATGATCGTTCGGGATGAGAATGGTTTTGCGTTTCCTAAGAGGAATGGTTCTCCTTTACCCCTTCCTTTTCCTGAACGAACTACTATTCGTAACCGGGCTAATTGGGTAATTTCTGAGTTAGATTTTGAGGATAACCCTTCTATACCTGGAGACACTGAGCCACATCATGAGCCCTCGTCATCTGGACATACGCAGCCTTCTAGTTTCATGGAGCTTGCTAGGCATTCTTTTGCATATGGCACGGGATCTTCTAGGGATGATTTTTCAGATTTTCGTACGTCTCTAGAATCACTTCATGAGAAGCAAGATTCCCAACGAAAAATGTTGGAGGGGCGCTTCTCTTTATCTGATGATCAGTTTAGGGAGGTACAAAATCATTTTCAGTTTACGAGGAATTTTCAAGGTCAAGTGGCCGAGTTTGTGCAGGATTATGATACTGATCAGGCTAGGATGAGAGATTTTATGCAGAGTATGACGCTTACTAGCCAACAAGTTGATACTTTATATGAGTATCATAGATCCTTGGGTGAGATTCCAGGTTTTCCTAGTTTTCCTATTGGCCAACCACGTCGTAGACCTCCTTTCCCTCGTCCACCTCCACCTCCTCCACCATACTGATTTCATCGGGACGATGAAAAGTTTAAGTCTGGGGGGGTGTCATGTATTGTTGGTGTCATGTATTGTTTAGTTTGGTTTTCAGTTTTTAGTTTTTGATTAGTTTTTCATGTTGGTTCTTATTTTCATTGCTTGTTGCTTTATTTTGCTTGTTTTTGAAATAATCATGGCAAAAAAAAATTTTTTGAGAATATCAAATCTTCACTTATATGCTTTCTTGGATTCAAGTGAAATGTTAGCATGATTATTGTCTCGATTCATGATGTTCGCATGATGCTACTAGTAAACTTTGTGTAGTTCTTTTTTCTATCTTGGGAAGCATTAATAAGCTAAGAATCTTATGGTGATGAGTTTTAGTTTTGGTTCAACCTTAAGGATTTTATCTTCACTACACTTGTGCTTGATGCTTGAATAGTTGATGTCATTGAAATAGTCATGATTCATCTTGTTTGCTTAGTACTTGGTTTCCATGGTGATCTCTCAACTTTCATTTTGGTCACTGGATGAGGCTCAAATCATTAAAGATCATTTGGAAAAATCAAAATATCCCAACATGTGTGCTAAAAGTACATTTGTGAATAAGTTTTGCACAATGCAAACACTTATAAAAAAAAAATGAACAATAAAGGATATAAAAAACAGTTGTCATGAGTGGAATCTAGCAAGTCACCCCTTTGAGACCGAGTTAGGTTACTGGGGAAATGACTGTTTAGCTTCTCTTGAGATTGAGCACACCTTTGAGACCTTGGGTTAGTTGAGAAATATGAACCAAGTGAATGGTAAGTAAGTGCCTATCACTGGTTACTTGTCTTTCACTGGAAACATTAGGAATTCAAATTTGATGACGACTTGACTAAGACATGGATTGAAACTTGAAGGGTGTTGAGTTACTTTTACACTGCGCACAAGATTCTTATGCTTGAACCATACTTTACTTGTTTCCATGATCATGCTTGTTAATGAAACTTTTTGATAGAATTAGGAAAGTGCACTGGGTTTTATGAATGTGTTGTAGAACATATGAATTTAGACTGCAGCATTTTGCTTGAGGACAAGCAAAGGTTTAAGTCTGGGGGTGTGATGTGCGTAGATTATATACTCCTTTATGCATGTTTTTACGCACATTTACATACTTTGAGCATGCTTGATCTATGCATTTTTATACTCCCAGCTTTCCTTTTAGCATATTTACTCTTTTGGTTCGGAGATCTGCTTTTTGTGCATTTTCTGTACACAGGAGTCGATTTGGTGAAGAATCTACATCTTTGGGCATGCATTGGAGGAAACGAAGGGAGAAAGCACCGGGCCGTGTGGAGTTTGGCACCAACAGAAGAGGAAGATGACATGGCCGTGTGAACCTCGCACGGCCGTGTCAAGATTTGAAGCCAACCAGAGCAGAAGCCTTACAGGGCCGTGTGGGTCTACACGGCCGTGTGAGATTTCCAGAGACCAAGCAGGCTGCGGCCGTGTGCACCACACGGCCGTGTAGCGTTTCCAGAGACTAAGCAGGCTGTGGCCGTGTGCACCACACGGCCGTGTAGCATTTCCAGAGAGCAGAAGGGTTCTGGCCGTGTGGAGACACACGGCCGTGCAGTTTTGGCAGAGAGGGAACTGGACATGGCCGTGTGAATCTCACACGGCCGTGTCACGGGGCCGTGTGGCGCCCGATTCCCTCCTCTATTTAAACCCTTCTTCATGAATTGAAAGGGGATCTCTCCCCCTTTGGGAGAAAGCAAGATTTGGTGGTTTCCTCCCATTCTTGGGAGGATTTCTGGGCGATTCAAGGGGAGATCTCGACGATTCCGGCTCCGGAGCGAGGATTGGATCCGAAGACAAGGCTTCTTCATAGATAAGTTTTCTCTTTTCCCCTCTTCTTGTTTTCTTGGATTGGGGATTCAAGGAATGCTTGTAATCTCTACTCTTTCGGGTTTTCTTCCTCGATTCATGGAGTAGATCTTGTATTCTAGGATTAAGGGAGTATTTTTTTGATGGATTGATGTAATCTCTTATGGATTTGCCATTTTCTTGTTTCAATGACATTATCTTGCTTGTATCAATTAGATCTTGAATGATTGATGATGGTTTGTGCTTAATTCTCATTCTTGATTGATTGTTTGGATTTCTTATGGACTTTGTAAAGTTAAACTCTCACTCGATCATCCGAGGGATCCACGTGACAGGTGCAAGCCCGTGTAAGGACGTTTGAGAGATAATCTTGAAGAGGAAATAGGAATATTCAAGAGAGTAGGATGGATTTTATGATTAGCTTCTTGTATCTTGATAGATGAATAAGTTGTGGGCTTTATGTTGATATCCGAGGAAGGCATAGTAATAGGTGCGCTTCTGTGTAAGGACAACGTAGGTTCATGTCTAATTAATCCTATTTAGATACATTTCTCAGTCCTTAGCCGGTTGTCTATTGCAAGAGGGAACCGGTAACTTTCTACATGTTTGGCAATTGAGGGATAAGAATTGGTGAACCATTTACATTCAATAAATCTTACAAAGAAACCGAAACTCCTAGAATCTCCCTTTATCATAACCCAAAACACTAAACTCTTGTTTGTTGATCTTTAATATTAGATTTGTTTACCTTTACTTTGCTTTTGAAACGATTGGATAGTTGTTTAGCTAATTCGCATTGAGACATTTCTAGTGCTTATTCTAGTCCCTGTGGATACGATAATCTTTTATATTACTTGCGACATTTCCGTACACTTGCGGAGCGTAACAGATCTCTTTCCTTATTTGTAGATTGGTGAGATATTTTATTTTCTTTTTAAAATTATTCACATGTTGATAAAATTAAAATTATAGAAATTTCCTTTTATCAACCATGAAGAGATTTTTAAAGAGAAATTTTATTTTTTAAAACTTCCGAAAACAAATTAGGAAGTTTTAATTGTTGATTGAAACTTGTCCAATTTGTTCTCCAATAATGTGGCCGGCCAATGTAGGTTTATTTGGGAAATTTTATTTTATTTTTCTCAATTAAATCATGTCAAGGAAATTGAGGAAATTTTATTGTAATTAAATTTCCTAATTTGCCTAGGCCAAGGAATATAAAAGAAGGGGTGAGGGTGCCTTCATGAGACACAACCTCTATTATTTTCTCTCCCACTTTTCCTTGGTGTTGTGGCCGGCCATCATCTCTTCTCTTCTTCCTCTTTGTGGTGGCCGAAACTTTCTATTGTTTGGAGTTCTTGTGGAGGCCGGATACTACTTGGAGAAGAAGAAGAAGAAGAAGAGGAAGCTTGCATCTCTTAGAGCTTGGTTGGTGTTTTTCTTCTTCCTTGGTGAAGCTTTCTTGTTTTGGCCGAACCTAGCTAGGAGGAGAAGAAGGTGCTTGGTGGTTTCTCATCTCGGAAGATCGTTGCCCACACAACGTCCGAGGTTAGAAGAGGAATACGTTAGAAGATCAAGAGGTTTTTCTACAAGGTATAACTAGTAATTTTTCTTTCCGCATCATGCTAGTTATTTATGGAAATAATACCAAATACAAGAGGCTTACGTTCTAGAATTTCGAATATGTTTTTCAATGTTGTGTTCTTTTGTTTTTTCTTTTCCTTGTGATTTGATTGTTCTCTTTGGTTAACCTAAAGTTATTTTAGGAAATTAAATATTAAATTTCTATAAAAGGTTTTGTCTAGTCGGTGGTGGTTGCTCCCATATCCAATAAGGCCATGTGCTTCGCCACGTCAGTACTGGGAACCAATTATGGAAATTAATGTTTAATGGAATTAATAACTTAAGGAGACTTGGGTCGAACGTGTTAAGTTTCGCAGGAGATCCAAGTCAAAACCTAAAAGAACAAATAGATTAAGTTTTGGATCAAACGTGTTAAGTTCCGCAGGCGATCCAAAATTTAATTTAAAAGAACACATGGTAGCTAGGAAAAGGTTCAGACCTTTGTACAAAATTTTTGTACAGTGGAACCTATAGGTTTTCCGAGTAGCAACCAACACATCCTACTATTAACCTGCCTAAATTATGTATGACATGTGCATAATTAAACTAAATACCAAATACACAGAGGCAAAACCCTAGCTCTGATACCAATTGTTGGTTGCTACTCGGAAAACTTATAGGTTCCACTGTACAAAAATTTTGTACAAAGGTCTGAACCTTTTCCTAGCTACCATGTGTTCTTTTAAATTAAATTTTGGATCGCCTGCGGAACTTAACACGTTTGATCCAAAACTTAATCTATTTGTTCTTTTAGGTTTTGACTTGGATCTCCTGTGAAACTTTACACGTTCGACCCAAGTCTCCTTAAGTTATTATTTCCATTAAATATTAATTTCCATAATTGGTTCCCAGTACTGACGTGGCGAGGCACATGGCCTTCTTGGATATGGGAGCAACCACCACCGACTAGACAAAACCTTTTATAGAAAGCTAATATTTAATTTCCTAAAATAACTTTAGGTTAACCAAAAAGAACAATGAAATCACAAGGAAAAGAAAAAAACAAAAGAACACAGCATCGAAAAAACATATTCGAAATTCTAGAACGTAAGCCTCTTGTATTTGGTATTATTTCCATAAATAACTAGCATGATGGGGAAAGAAAAATTACTAGTTATACCTTGTAGAAAAACCTCTTGATCTTCTACCGTATTCCTCTTCTAACCTCGGACGTTGTGTGGGCAACGATCTTCCGAGATGAGAAACCACCAACCACCTTCTTCTCCTCCTAGCTAGGTTCGGCCAACAAAGAGGAAGCTTCACCAAGGAAGAAAATCAAAACACTAACCAAGCTCCAAGAGATGCTAGCTTTCTCTCCTCCTTCTTCTTCTTCTTCGAGTAGTATCCGGCCACCACAAGAGCTCCTATGGAAGAGGGAGATTCGGCCACCACAAGAGGAAGAGAGGGAGAGGATGGCCGACCACACCAAGGAACAAAAGAGGGAGAGAAATAATAGATGTTGTGTCTCATGAAGGCACCCTCACCCCTTCTTTTATATTCCTTGGCCTAGGCAAATTAGGAAATTTAATTACAATAAAATTTCCTCAATTTCCTTGACATGATTTAATTAAGAAAATAAAATAAAATTTCCCAATTAAATCTACATTGGCCGGCCACATCATTGGAGAACAAATTGGACAAGTTTCAATCAACAATTAAAACTTCCTAATTTGTTTCCGGAAATTTTAAAATTAAAATTTCTCTTTAAAAATCTCTACATGGTTAAAAGAAATTTCTATAATTTTAATTTTATCAATATGTGAATAATTTTTAAAGAGAAAATAAAATATCTCACCAATCTACAAATAAGGAAAGAGATCTAATCTCTTTCTTTAATCTTTTGTAAATTTTACAAGAGAGATAATTTAATTTTAATTCTCTTTAATAAATTATTTCTTCCACATAATAAAAAATTAAAATTAAAATTCTTTTTAATTTATTTTGGTCGGCCCCACTATCTTGGGTTCAAGCTAGGGCCGGCCACCCAAACTTATACCTAGGCCGGCCCTAGCTTGTTTCCCAAGCTAGCTTGGCCGGCCCCTATTGGGTGGGTATAGAAGGTGGGTATAGGTGGGTATAGAACTCTACAAATAAGAGACTACGATAGGGACCGAGAGGAGGAATTGGTTTCGGTCTCCCGATAAAATTAAGCATCCCGTGTTCGCCCCGAACACACAACTTAATTTTATCAATAATAATTCATTCCACTAGAGAACTATTATTGAACTACCGCACCAATCCCAAATTACATTTTTGGGCTCCTTCTTATTATGAGCATGTTAGTCTCCCTGTGTTTAAGATATCGAATGTCCACTAATTAAGTGAGTTACTGACAACTCATTTAATTAATATCTAAGTCCAAGAGTAGTACCACTCAACCTTATCGTCATGTCGGACTAAGTCCACCTACAGGGTTTAACATGACAATCCTTATGAGCTTCTCTTGGGGACATTATCAACCTAGTATCTCTAGGACACAGTTTCCTTCTATAATCAACAACACACACTATAAATGATATCATTTCCCAACTTATCAGGCTTATTGATTCATTGAACTAAATCTCACCCATTGATAAATTAAAGAAATAAATATCAAATATATATGCTTGTTATTATATTAGGATTAAGAGCACACACTTCCATAATAACTGAGGTCTTTGTTCCTTTATAAAGTCAGTATAAAAGAAATGACCTCAAATGGTCCTACTCAATACACTCTAAGTGTACTAGTGTAATTATACAGTCAAGATAAACTGATACCTAATTACACTACGACCTTCTAATGATTTGTTCCTTTCCATTTTGGTCGTGAGCTACTGTTTATAATTTATAAGGTACTGATAACATTATCTTCTGCATGTGACACTACATGCTATGTTATCTTCAATATAAATTAATTGAACAACTACAAACAAATGTAGATAATTTGACCAAATGTGATTCTTTTTTCAAAACAAATGTTTACAAAAGCTTAGGCTTTCAGTATACACTCCAACAGTCGGACCTGCCACTGGGTCTGGAAGCTTGGTCGTTCAAGAAGTCGCATGAAGAAGAAATACTCCTTCCAGTGTTTGTTGGAAGTGGACATTTTATCAAAGAATACTAGCTTGATCCGAGACTGAAAGAGATAGGTCCCCAGCTCGAATTGCTTGAGGTAGTAGAAATAATGAAAGACTTGAGGGGTGAAAGGGATGTCGTGCAGTCGAAATAGGACAACAACGCCGCACAGCAGACAAAAGGAATTTGGTACTAGCTGGGGGAGAGGAACGTGGAAATAATTACAAACTTTGATGACAAAGGGGTGGATAGGAAATCGTAGGCCGACCACAAATTGATCTTGGAACAAGCAGATGGTGTCGTTCGACGGGTAATTTGATCGATTGGACGAAGAATCTAAAATGACCTTATAATCATAAGGGATTCCAAAGGCATTTCTAAGACTTTTAGCGTTGCCCGCATCGAACCTAGTCTCCATGGTGGAATACCAGAGCCCAAGCGAGGGGTTCGACGGCTGTGAAGGACTGGCCATTGCCGCAAAATAAGAAAACAAAGAGTTCGACGGAGAGAAATGCAAACAGAAAACACCGCGAGCACGGGAGAAATATAGAGAGCTACGAGGGTCGCAACAAATCGAAGGTAGGAAGCAGAGAAGATGCGGAGGAGCTTACAGAAGAGTAGCCAATGCTGAGGAGAGCAAACAGTCGCCGGAGTACTGGTCACGCAGAGGAATGCCGGCAGCTATCGCAAAAGAGGCAGAGTAAGAAGAAGAAGCCATCGGCGCAACTTTATAAGGCTTGTGCTCGATCGACTGGGGTTGTCCGATCTAGGTCACGGAAGCCGGAGCACAGATCCAGCCATTGAATTCAAACCGTCAAACGTCACATCAACGTCTGTTGCTTCAAGCGTGCGGTGACGACGGTAGTGACATGTGGCACACACCTACAGGGCAGCATTTAATAAATTCCATTAACAGGCATGGGCATGTGCTCGGCTTTAATGGAGATAATTTGCACAAATTCCGAAGGGATTCAGATGATGTCAGGGTTGAACAATCTCAACAGAGGACAAAAATTACAAATTTCTCCAAGTACGAGTGTGCGAAGTACCTATCGGCCTCAAGAAGCAATCTCAGGTCTGCCCGACACACTCGGGCAGATCGGTCGGGGTCCAACTAGTATCATGGCTGATCAGCCAATCGATCTCTAGACTAGCTCGTTCAGTCAGTCGGACTTGCAGCCTCCTTCGACTAGACTTGATGTAACACACCACCCTCCTCACTACTGGTCTGTGAGGGCGGACGGCTACTGGACTACTAACTTTACTTAACTATCCTTGTTCACATGTTTATATAAATTCCTAAAATTCTCGGAGAACTCAAAACATACAATTAACTAGTAGCGGAAGACTAAATGACTCATTTAATACATTCTACTCAACTCTTTGTTAATAAATTCTTATGCTAAATCCCAAGGCTTCTATAGTCCAGGCATCACACATCCATCCGAACCTCCTTGTTGCCTTCCTTTACTATAGCTTTTCCTTTCCTTTATCTGCAGTAAGAGGAAATGCATCTATAAGCAAAATTGCATAGTAAGCGCTATCTAACTCACAAAACTCGAATATGCATGTAACTGGAAGAAATCTAAAACTGAATGCTCATAAAGAAATACTACTCATACTCATCTAACAGCAAAGGAAACAAAGCATACTGGAATGCTAAACATGTAAGCAAATCTAAACAACATGTCAGCATATAAGAAAGCTAAACTTGCTGAATTTTAAACTTATGTGAAGCTTATTTCTTTTGTTTGAAAACTTATACTTTAATACTTCAAAATAATAATCAACTTTCTTCTTGGGCCCGACAACTGTACTTGCTATGCGCGTATCCCTAACTAGACCCGAGATAGCTGGTCCCGAATCTAGTAGGGTTTACTATTGTAACGACCCGACCCATTTGGCGGCCCATTTGGCGACCCTCTGGTCATCGACCGTCGACCGTCGGTTGTGCCGTTACTACTAGGTTATATAAACCTAGGGACGACTATGGGAGCCCAACCCAAGGACAACTGAGAGTCCAGCACAGTGGCACTAATAAAAGTAAAATACTTGTTATCTTTTAATACTTCTAATATATAATGCCTCGGCATTGTAACGAGCACCTTGTGTGCCAAAATCCCTAAAGTCTTGAGTTTGGGATCTACTTAAGGCCTTGGCCTTTTTCTTTCTTTTCTTTATCTTTCTTATACTTGTTAATACTTCTAATAAAAGGATGCTTCTTTAAAAACTGAAATGTTTAAACAAATTCTAACTTTGAAATGCATAAACAAAAATCTGCATATTATGCTAATCAAAATTCTGCATACTATTCTAATCAAGATTCTGTATTCTATGCTACACTATTTCTACATACTATGCAAACATAAATTCTGCACTATAATACTTAACCAAACTGCACTATAATCTTTTTCTTTAAAAACTGCATTATAAGTTCTACCAAAAATCTGCACTATAAATTTAATTAAAATCTGCAATATAAGCTCTACATAAAAATCTGCATTATAAGCTTAATTAAAATCTGCACTATAGGCTTAATTAAAAATCTGCACTATAAGCGCTTAATTAAAATCTGCAATATAAGATCTACATAAAAATCTGCATTATAAGCTTAATTAAAATCTGCACTATAGGCTTAATTAAAAATTTGCACTATAAGCGCTTCTTATGCTTCAAATTCAAGAAGAACAAAGGTCTGAAACTACTCCTACTACAGGTGAGAAGCACTTACCTTGATTCTTGGACTCACAACCGAACAAAAAGGGCTTCTAGGACCTTGGCCGACCGCCGGAGATGATGCCCTAAGTCCCTTTCGTTTTCTGCCCGAGCTCCGCCATCGTACGCAGAAGAGAAGGAGAGAATGGTTTAAGTCACGGGAAAACAGAGCATCAACTTATCCCTTTTTATAACTTAATATTTCTGTTAACTCCTTAAATAAATTCGCTACCTTTTCTAAATAGACAAATCCAACATCAACTTATCCCTTTTATAATCCAATATTCTGCTAACTATCTTAAATAAATTCGCTACCTTTTCTAAACAGACAAATTCATCATCAACTTATCCCTTTTATAATATTCTGTTAACTATCTTAAATAAATTCGCTACCTTTTCTAAACAGACAAATCCAAGATCAACTTATCCCTTTTTATAATCCAATATTCTGTTAACTATCTTAAATAAATTCACTACCTTTTCTAAACAGAAAAATCCGTTTGCCTACCTGGTCAGCCGGGTTTTGACCGAGTCAAAGGTCGTGGGTTCAATTCTCGGCTTGGACATTTTTTGTCTAAACTTCCTTTGTTTAGTAAAAATCCCAAATGACCTCCAAAAATTACATAAAAATACTCTAAAAATTTCTAAAAATCTCTAGAATATTTCTAAAATATTTTTAAATATTTTTAAGAACTTTTAGAACTCCTAATGAGAAAAATTGGGTCGTTACAATCCTCCATACCTTATAAAAAGTTCATCCTCGAATAGAATAATTCTATAGCATGTTCTCTACCTTGTACATGCATTAGTTAGCGTCCATAATCTAATGTACTAAGAAAAACCACATCAAAAGTGTCTTAGGACCTCCTAACCTACTTTCAATGAACATAAGCATAAGCAGTGACATAAGCATGACAACATAAACATAAGCATGGTAGATGAACTAAACATAATGATAGACTCGATCACAAGCTTGTCCATATGCATAGGCAAGAACATAACATGAATATAACCTGGACCTAAACATAAACGTAAATATAAATATAACA
Organism: Zingiber officinale; assembly: GCF_018446385.1. NCBI lineage: Eukaryota > Viridiplantae > Streptophyta > Magnoliopsida > Zingiberales > Zingiberaceae > Zingiber > Zingiber officinale. The sequence continues at coordinate 74,907,890 of NC_055990.1, forward strand.
TGACTTGAACATACTTGCATGCATACTTATAAACATACTATTGTGGTGGCCTAGTTGCACTTAGTAGTACCGTAACATAAGTTGTTGATCAGACAACTACCCTAGCGCTAGGTTGGTAGGAGTCCGAACTTAGGACCAGAGTTCCCCTTTATTCTGGCGCGCTCACCGGGCTTAGGTCCCCAGATCATACCACCATCCCAGAACATATCTTGTTTGATTCTGGCGCGCTCACTAGGCTTAGGTCCCCAGATCATATCACCATCCCAGAACATATCTTGTTTGATTCTGGCGCGCTCACCGGGCTTAGGTCTCCGGATCAGACCACCATCCCAGAACACATCTTGTTTGATTCTGGCGCGCTCACCGGGCTTAGGTCCCCGGATCATACCACCATCCTAGAACACATCTTGTTATGTAAAATAAACTAAGCAGAATTCTTAACTTTATAAGCACTTCTAAACATCTCCCTATTCTGTACATATAATCTAATACTTCTAAGGATTTCTCTTTACTGTAAAGAATAAAGAAAAGCATACTAAAAATTAAATACTTTCTTACTTGAAGACGACAAGGTTGGTGCTGATGTGTGATGTTGGAGAATAGGAACTGCTCTGATACCAACTTGAAACACCCCACCCTCCTCACTACTGGAGTGTGAGGGCGGAGCGCTACTTGACTACTAAATTTACTTAACTATCCTTGTTCACATGTTTATAGAAATTCCTAAAACTCTCAGAGAACTCAAAACATGCAATTAACTAGTAGCGGAAGACTAAATGACTCATTTAATACATTCTACTCAACTCTTTGTTAATAAATTCTTATGCTAAATCCCAAGGCTTCTATAGTCCAGGCATCACACATCCATCCGCACCTCCTTGTCGCCTTCCTTTACTATAGCTTTTCCTTTCCTTTATTTGCTGTAAGAGGAAATGCATCTATAAGCAAAATTGCTTAGTAAACGCTATCTAACTCACAAAACTCGAATATGCATGTAACTGGAAGAAATCTAAAACTGAATGCTCAAAAAGAAATACTACTCATACTCATCTAACAATAAAGGAAACAAAGCATACTGGAATGCTAAACATGTAAGCAAATCTAAACAACATGTCAGTATATAAGAAAGCTAAACTTGTTGAATTTTAAACTTATGTGAAGCTTATTTCTTTTGTTTGAAAACTTATACTTTAATACTTCAAAATAATAATCAACTTTCTTCTTGGGCCCGACAACTGTACTTGCTAAGCGCGCATCCCTAACTAGACCCGAGATAGCTGGTCCTAAATCTAGTAGGGTTTACTATTGTAACGACCCGACCCATTTGGCGGCCCATTTGGCGGCCCATTTGGCGACCCTCTGGTCGTCGACCGTCGACCGTTGGTCGTGCCGTTACTACTAGGTTATCTAAACCTAGGGACGACTATGGGAGCCCAACCCAAGGACAACTGAGAGTCCAGCACAGTGCCACTGATAAAAGTAAAATACTTGTTATCTTTTAATACTTCTAATATATAATGTCTCGGCATTTTAACGAGGATCTTGTGTGCCAAATTCCCTAAAGTCTTGACTTTGGGATCTACTTAAGGCCTTGACCTTTTTCTTTCTTTTCTTTATCTTTCTTATACTTGTTAATACTTCTAATAAAAGGATGCTTCTTTAAAAACTGAAATGTTTAAACAAATTCTAACTTTGAAATGCATAAACAAAAATCTGCATACTATGCTAATCAAAATTCTGCATACTATTCTAATCAAGATTCTGCATTCTATGCTACACTATTTCTACATACTATGTAAATATAAATTCTGCACTATAATACTTAACCAAACTGCATTATAATCTTTTTCTTTAAAAACTACATTATAAGGTCCACCAAAAATCTGTACTATAAACTTAATTAAAATCTGCAATATAAGCTCTACATAAAAATCTGCATTATAAGCTTAATTAAAATCTGCACTATAGGCTTAATTAAAAATCTACACTATAAGCGCTTAATTAAAATCTGCAATATAAGATCTACATAAAAATTTATATTATAAGCTTAATTAAAATCTGTACTATAGGCTTAATTAAAAATTTGCACTATAAGCGCTTCTTATGCTTCGAATTCAAGAAGAACAAAGGTCCGAAACTACTCCTACTGCAGGTGAGAAGCACTTACCTTGATTCTTGGACTCATAACCGAACAAAAAGGGCTTCTAGGACCTTGGCTGACCGCCGGAGATGATGCCCTAAGTCCCTTTCATTTTCTGCCCGAGCTCCGCCATCGTACGCAGAAGAGAAGGAGAGAATGGTTTAAGTCACGGGAAAACAGAGCATCAACTTATCCCTTTTTATAACTTAATATTTCTGTTAACTCCTTAAATAAATTCGCTACCTTTTCTAAATAGACAAATCCAACATCAACTTATCCCTTTTATAATCCAATATTCTGCTAACTATCTTAAATAAATTCGCTACCTTTTCTAAACAGATAAATCCAACATCAACTTATCCCTTTTATAATATTCTGTTAACTATCTTAAATAAATTTGCTACCTTTTCTAAACAGACAAATCCAAGATCAACTTATCCCTTTTTATAATCCAATATTCTGTTAACTATCTTAAATAAATTCGCTACCTTTTCTAAAAAGAAAAATCCGTTTGCCTATCTGGTCAGCCGGGTTTTGACCGAGTCAAAGGTCGTGGGTTCAATTCTCGGCTTGGACATTTTTTGTCGAAACTTCCTTTGTTTAGTAAAAATACCAAATGACCTCCAAAAATTACATAAAAATACTCTAAAAATTTCTAAAAATCTCTAGAATATTTCTAAAATATTTCTAAATATTTTTAAGAACTTTTAGAACTCCTAATGAGGAAATTTGGGTCGTTACACTTGAGGGGGAGGCATGTGATCCGGTGATGAGGAGGGGCCAAGTTCCTAGATCAGCAGGGTGGTTAATGACATGGTGGAGGTCAAGGTCAAGGTGGTCAATGCGCCAGTATTATCGTCCGATCGAGCAACCCCCTTTTCCGACCGGGAGGAAGAATCGTCGAGCCTACATGAAGTAGATGTTAGTACAGCTCGGCCATGTACCGAACTTTCGGCGCTCAAACAGACAAGGTATGTGCCGAGCGGCCAGCCTGCTCGGACTCACATCAGCAAAACAGTGACGACCGAGCAGACTACATTCAGACACAGCTTCTACGTTCTGCATAGTAGCGGAGCCTAGACAGAGAGATGTTGGCTGAGCGGCCATTCCTCTCGGCCCAAGGACAAGATCGCCAGGATGGCCAATAGCTGGCCGAGCGGCTCTTCCGCTCGGTGTTTAAAAGACAAAAGGAGGATCAGAGGATATCCTTCTGGGAACCTGTGCTGCCTACAGATGGCATGCTTGGCGGTATGGTCAGGCAGAAGATTGTACGACGGAAACTTCTGCTGTCATGTTAGAGATATGCTTGGGTTGTTAAGGTATGGTGTCAGGGACATTGTCACGCCCCAGGTAGTCTCTGCCAGAAGAAATTTTGACAGCATCTCCCCTGTATGGGTGACAATATGAAACTTTACTACAAGACCCTCTGGGCTACACAAACCTCGGCCAACACGGCCGGAACAATAATAATAAACATAACTAACAATCCACGCAATTAATAATAAATTAGCCTCCGACTGACTACATAACCATGCAGTTTATTTGAAAACCACCTACTCTACTACTACAACAAAAAGGAAAAACACAATAGAGAAACTATCGGAGCGAAAAATAAGTAGTAAACCCAAATCTCAATAAAAATTCCTTGACTACAAATCATACACATCATACATATATATATAAAATGTAACAAGGAACCAAAAGACTAAAGAGTAGAAAATTGACGCGATACGAAGTGGGGACTAGCGACTGGAACCTCCTGATGTCCTCAACCTAAAATAGATAATATCAACGGGGTGAGTCCAATACTCAGCAGATACCAAGTTGACATGTATAATACGAAATAACCCATAGGAATAAATATGTGTACAGTCTCCTGGAGTAATGGAAAATGCAAAACTATAAGAAAATGAAAAGTTTTACTCACCAGGACCTCCTATCAGAATAATAAGGTCATCAGACCAAAAGTAACATGTCCCTGTATGCATGTCAAACATATGCATCCATCCAATATGCAGCAAATAAAATGCAGCAAACACAAGCAATAAATGTAATCATTGATATGATGTCAATGACATGTCCTGGTTGTTAGAGTGTATACTAAAAACCTAGCTTTTTGTAAACATTTATTTTTAAATAAAGAATCACATTGGTCAAATGTCTATATTTATATGCTAAGTGTAGTTGTTCAATTAATTTATATTGTAGATAATATGGTGTGTGGTGTCACATACAGAAGATCATGTTATCAGTTCCTTATAAATTATAAATAGTAGCTCACGACTAAGATGGATAAGAACAAACCATTGGAATAGTCGTAGTGTAATTTGATATTAGTTTATCTTGACTATAAAATTACACTAATACACTTAGAGTGTATTGAACAGGACCATTTAAGGTAGTTTCTTTTTATACTGACTGTATAAACCAAGCAAGGGTCGACCAAACCAAGCATTGGATGGGATTAAGATGTGACCGGCCTAGCTTGGAGCCCAAGCTTAGGTGGCTGACCACATAAAAAATAAAAGGGAGTTCATTTTTAAAATCTTTCCTTATGTGGAAGCCATGATTTTAAAAGAGAGTTTTAAAAATTAAATCTTTTCCTTTTATAGTTTCTACAAAGGATTAAGAGAAAGGTTTGATATGTTTCCTTATTTGTAGTTAAAAGGAAGATTATAATTTTTGGAGAAAACTTTCCTTAATTGTAATCATCCACATGTTTTAAAAGGGAGATTTTAATTTATAAAAGTTTCCTTTTATAGCCAACCATGAAGGGAATTTAAAAGAAAATTTTAAAAAAAATAAAATTCCGGAAACAAATAAGGAAGTTTTAATTTTATGTTTAAAACTTGCCATGTTTAGTGCACATGATGTGGTTGGCCATTGAAAGATTAAAAGGAAGTTTTAATTAAATTTTCCTTTTAGTCATTGGCAAGGAATATAAGGAAGTTTTAATTATGTTTAAAACTTTCCTTATTTACCAAGACCAAGGAATATAAAAGAGAGGGTAGAGGTGCCTCACCATATAACAATACATCTATTATTCCTCTCCTCTCTTCCTTGGTGGTGGTCGACCCTCTTCTTCCCTTATTCTTCTTCCTTGGTGGCTGGCGGCATCTCAATTCTAGGAGTTGTAGGTGGCCAGATCTTGTTAGAGGAAGAAGGAGAGATAGGAGGCAGTGTTTCTTAGCATCCCTTGGAGCTTGGTTGGTGGCCAAAGTTCTTCATCTCTAGGAGATTGTTGGTGGCCGAAACTTGCAAGGAGAAGAAGGAGGCTTGGGTGGATTCTCATCTTGGTAGATCGTCACCCACACGACGTCCGAGATAAGAAGAGGAATATGATAGAAGATCATGAGGCCTATAAGCTACAAAAGATATAACTAGTTTTGTTTCCGTATCATAACTAGTTCATCTTTTGTATGGATTTTGAAATACCAAACACAAGAGGCTAACGATTCTAGGTTTCGGATTTATGATTCGATTTTGTGTTTCTTTTATTTTTTGATCTTGTGATTTGATTGTTCTTAATGGTTAAACCTAGGGTTACTGTAAGGAGATTAAATATTGAATTTCATTGAAAGGCTTTGTCTAGGAAGTGGTGGATGATCCCATACCCAAGAAGGCCTAGTGTCTCGCCATATTTAACCTAGAAGTCAGTCTCTGAAATAAATATTTAATCAAATTTGTAACATGGGTGGATTTGGATTAATAATGTTAAGCATCGTTTGTGATCCAAGTCTAAACCTTTAAGAACAGATAAGCTGAATTTGGAATCAATAATGTTAGGTTCTGTTTGTGATTCCAAAATTTAATTTCTAAAGAACACAATAGGTTGTTAGGAAAGGTTCTAGACTTGTACAAAATTTTTGTACAGGAGAACCGGTACGATATTCCAAGTATCAATCAACACTGGTCACCCTTAACGTCAGTCAGCCATCTCACACATGATGGTGAGACCGAGTGGGTAGGGCTATGACAATTGTGCACTCTGCCATCATTGCTCCTGATAAGTGACCGAGTGGACAGGATGTTGTCGGAGTGCATCTATCCTCCTACCCCAAATCATAAATGGGGGAGTTTAATGCTCTCATCTCCCTGAGATAATCCAGAGGAGGGATCCCTGCCGGCTACCACGCTACGTCACCACTACCCATGAGCGGCCCAGCGGAGCCTAACAGAGCAAAACTACCTGTCGGCTACCACACTGCGTCACCACTACTCATGAGCGGACCAGCGGAGCCTAACAGAGCAAAACTGCCACACACTCTGCCTGATATACCACTAACCCATGAGTGGTTGTGTGGGCAGATCCATGTAACCAGCGATGAGCTCAACAATAATGGGGCTACCAATCGCACAACATGCAATCATGCAAGATGGTGCATGACACTAAGCATGCAAATCCTAACCATATCTACCTCCATAAAACATGCACCAAAAATAAATGGATCAAATAAACAAATCTAGGTACACGGGTCAGATATGGTAAATGTCTAGTCCGGTGTATCATAAGGCATGGTATGTCACTACCTCTATGAGCATAAATAATCATGGCAATAAACATGAGGGTATAAAACATAAATGCAGAACAGATAAAAGCATGCAACAAGTATCATGTAGTGATGTCACGCCCCGGGGGAGTCTCTGCAAGAAGAAATTTCGACAGCATCTCCCCTGAATGAGTGACAATCTAAAATTTACTACATCATCCAGATTCCTCGGCCAACACGACCGGAACATACATATATAAAATAAGCAATCACCATGCAGTATAATAGTAAAACTACACTAATGTAACGATAAAGAAAAGTCATCTAAAAAATCCTACTCAACTACACCCATAAAGCTCAAATCCGATATCCTACTCCACTACACCCATAAAACACAAATCTTAACAAACTCACCTCTTCTGCCATCCAGGTAGGCATGTAGCAAAATATATCCAATAAAAATCCATTTACAATAAAATAAACCATACAATATCCATAAAGCAAAACTAGTACAAGTCCAGATAGTGCAATAAGAAATAAAACTAAAAGACCCCATAAAAATATCCTTGCGATCTGCAGGGGACTAGCGACTGGAACTCCTCAGGACAGCCTCAACCTAAAAATAGTAAATATCTATGGGGTGAGTCAACTCCTCAGCGGGTAATATTGACATGCATAGTAAGAAAATAACAACTAGCACTAATCATGCACACAGTCTCCTGATATAAGAATGATAAATACAACTGAAATAAACATGATAAAACTGTATTAACTAGGACCTGGTGTATGGATAATAACCCGAGAGGTATAGAAATCTTGTATGCATGTCAAACAAATACATCCATCTAATATGCAGCATACAAGTACAACAAACACAAGCAATAAATGCATCAATGCGTATGATGCCAATGACATGTCCTGGTCACCCCTACTGCCAGTCATCCATCTCATACACGATGGTGAGATAGAGTGGGTGGGGATGTGACAACCGTGCACTCTGCCATCACTGCTCCTGATGAGTGACCGAGTGGACGGGATGCTGTTGGAGTACACCTATCCTCCTACCCTAAATCATAAGTGGGGGAGTTCAATGCTCTCATCTCCCTGAGCAAGTCCAGAGGAGGGATCTCTGCCCTGCTATAACTTTGCGTCACACTACCCATGAGTGGACCAACAGAGCCCTTGACAGAGCACCTGCTGCAACACACCCTGCCTGATAAAAACCACTAACCCATGAGTGGTTTTGTGTGCAGATCCATGTAACTGGCGATGTGCTCAACAATAATGGAGTCGACTATCGCACAGCATGCAATCATGTGAGATGGTGCATGATATTAAGCATGGGAATATCCTAAACCTATCCATCTCTACATAATGTGTATATAGGACAATAAATCAAATCAAAGGTACACAGATCAGATAAGGTATAAAAACCTAGGTCCTGAACATAATGAAGCATGGTTATGTCACTACCCCTATAAGCATGTATAATCAGGTAGGTACTAACATGAAGTGCATAACAAGTAAGCAAAACAAGCATGTAACAGGTATAGGGTAGTGACCAACCGATGCAGATAAGGAACATAATCAGTACTATTTGTTAAAAACATTACTATGCATATCAAATGACATATCTAAAATGATAAGTCAAAGTACCTGCCTCCAATAAGAGAATCATATCCGGTCCAAATCCGACGTCGAGATACTCGTCTCGCGTCAAAGTCCTGTGTCACCAATATATACATTTTTATTTAGCTAAAATTCAATGAAATAGCTAAATAAAAATCTCTAACACTAAATTAGGGCAAACCCTAATTAACACATAAACAACTAATTACACAATCCAACTCATACCTAATTCAATCCAATTAAGTATCTTACCTCAATCTCACAACCCTGTTTTAGAACAAGGAGCTGCTGGATGGAAGTGGCTGTAATATTAGGGTTGTTCACCGCTGGAAGGCGGCTGTCGGACCCAAGAACAACCCACAACACAAGACTACCCTGCTTGAATCCTTTCCTCACAACCGTGATCACTGATTCACAACACAACCTTGCTGAAATCTTTCCCTACAGATCGGATCAAGTTGACATTGATAAGTGGGGATCACAAATCAAGCAATAACCTATCTAACAACCTCTAATCAACAAAATTCCAAAACTAAGCTTACCCCAATCCAGAGACACCCTTGTTGACACTCAGTTGAAGAAGGTGCTGCTAGAAATTACAACCGGAGTTATGCGAAGCTGCTGCCCTCTCCGATAAGGCTGCGGCTCATGCTTGTTGGCGATTCTAGAGGGAAAATCGGGGGATGAGAAGACCAGGCAACACTAGTAGGTCTTGTGTGGCGTTGGCTGTAGCAATCGGCCCAGGGTTCGCTGTGGTGGCTCTGTGCCAGCACGAAAGCAATCCTCCGGATCGGAAGAGGGCAAAGAGGAGGTGGCGGCGCTATAGGGCAAATACGTGAGGCTGGCGATCATCTTTCCTTCCGTCGACGGTTGGACTCGGCTAGGGCACAGAGAGGTCTGTTGGTGGCACGACAGGCGGTGGCGACCAACGATCGACTGAGAGGAGGAAGAGATGGGGAAACAGAAGCTTGGCCGGTAACTCCCAGAACCTGACGATGCCCTTGAAGAGGCGACGACTACAGCCACAGTGAGAGGGGGTTGGAGAGGAAGCACGGGATTTTGCACGGAGAGTGGTGTGCTGATTAGTCCTAGGAAGATCGTACTGGTTTCACTGTACAAAAAATTTTGTACAAGTGTCGAACCTTTCCTAAATAACCTATTGTGCTCTTTAGAAGTTAAATTAGGAATCGCAGACGGAACTTAACATCATTGATTCCAAATTTAACTTATATGTTCTTAATGGTTTAGATTTGGATTGCAAGCGGAACTTAACACTATTGATCCAAATCCACCTATGTTATAAATTCCATTAAATATTATTTCCCAAAATTAGCTTCCAGGACTGCATGACGAGGCACATGACCTTCTTGGGTATGGAAGCGTCCACCACCGCCTAGGCAAAACCTTTTAAGGAAAGCTAATATTTAATTTCCTTATATAACTCTATGTTTAACCAAAAGGAACAATCGAATCACAAATTCGAAAAACAAAACAAAGAAAACACAACTTCGAAACAAATCCGAAAAACTAGAATCTAATGCCTCTTGTGTTTGGAATTCTTACAAAGGAAAATAACTAGCATGATACGGAAAACAATTGCTAATTATACCTTCTCTTTGTATGCTAATAACCTCGAGATCTTCTGCCGTATTCCTCACCTCGCCTTGGACGTCGTGTGGGCGACGATTCTCCAAGATGAACAACACCCAAAGCCTTCTTCCTCCTCCTCTAGAATTCAGCCACCACCACCACCACCAAGGAGCAAAAGAGAGCAAGGGGAAAAGAGAGGGAGAGAGGGTCGACCACAAGAGGATCACCAAGCAAGAGAATAAGAATTGTTATCTCATGTGGCCTCTCCTCCCCTTCTTTTATAATACTTGCCCAAGGCAAATAAGGAAAGACTTTTTACAAAAATTTAAATCTTCCTCTTGTTTTTTCCTTTTCCCCTTTTATTTTTCCTTTTCTTTCCTCTTGATTGAATCAATCACCAATCATGGAATGATTGGAGATTTAATTTGGCCGGCCCCTTGCTTGGGCACCAAGCAAGGGTGGCCGACCACATCATCAAGGGGAAGAAAAAATTTTATAAAATTTTTTAAAAGAAGAAATCCTCTTATAAAATTTTACAAGCTCTCTTTCCTAAAGTGGATATTAAAAAAGGAAAGTTTTAAAAATTAAAAACATCTTTTAAAATTTAAAACTTCTCTTCTAAAATTTTCCTTTTTTAACATGATTACAAAAATAGGAAATTTTAATTTTAAACTTCTCTTCCTTTTTTCTAAAACCACGAAGATGGTTAAAAAAGGAAAGTTTTAAAACTTTTAAAACTCTCTATTAAACCATGTGGCCTAATTCAAATAAGGAAAGTTTTATATTTTAAAATTTCTCTTTTAAAACTTATAGTTTTATACAAAGAGAAGATTTTAAAAATTTAAAACAACCCTCCTTATTTGACAAATTGTGGTCAGCCCTTCATTGCTTGGACACCAAGCAAAGGGTCGGACCCTTAAGAGGAGATGGTGGCCGACCCTCTTGGTCACCAAGCCTTGGCCCGACCTCCTTCTTGGACACCAAGAAGGGCTTTTATTTGGATGGACTTGAGGCTTTAATGAGACTGCGACAGGGACCTAGAGGAGAAATTGGATTTGACCTTCCGATGAGCTTGAGTATCCCATGTTCGCCCCGAACACACAACTCAAGCTCATCAATAATAACTCATTCCACTAGAGAGTTATTATTGCACTACCGCACCAATCCCAAATTACATTATGGCTCCTTCATATATGAGTGTGTTAGTCTCCCTGTGTTTAAGATAACGAATGCCCACTAATTAAGTAAGTCACTGACAACTTCACTTAATTAATATCTAGCTCCAAGAGTAGTACTACTAAACTTTATTGTCATGTTGGACTAAGTCCACCTGCAGGGTTTAACATGACAATCCTTATGAGCTCCTCTTAGGGGCATTCTCAACCTAGATAACTAGGACACAGATTCCTTCTATAATCAACAACACACACTATAAGTTATATTTTTTCCTAACTTATCGGACCTATTGATTTATCGAACTAAATCTCACCCTTTGATAAGTTAAAGAAATAAATACTAAATATATGTGCTTGTTATTATATTAGGATTAAGAGCACACACTTCTATAATAACTAAGGTTTAGTTCTTTTAGTAAGTCAGTATAAAAAGAACTTACCTAAAATGGTCCTACTCAATACACTTAAAGTGTACTAGTGTAATTTATTAGTCAAGATAAACTAATACCTAATTACACTACGACTATTCCAATGGTTTGTTCCTGTCCATCTTAGTCGTGAGCAATTGTTTATAATTTATAAAGAACTGATAACATGATCTTCTGTGTGTGACGCCACACACCATGTTATCTACAATATAAATTAATTGAACAACTACACTTAACAAATAAAATATAGACATTTGACCAATGTGATTCTTTTATTTCAAAAATAAATGTTTACAAAAGCTAGGCTTTTAGTATTCACTCTAACAATCTCCCACTTATACTAAAAGACTAAGCTGCCATATCTGCTGCCATACATCTGATTCCCATCACCTCCACATGCTGATCAAAAGCATTCGCCGGAAGGGCCTTAGTGAAAGGATCTGCCAGGTTATCTGCTGATGGAATCTTGGCGACGACAACTTCTCCTCGCTTGACGATGTCTCGTATCAGGTGGTACTTGCACTCTATATGTTTACTTGCCTTATCGGCTCGTGGTTCCTTCGAGTTTGTAACTGCACCGCTATTATCACAATAAATTGTGATGATTTTGGACAAACCAGGAATCATATCTAAGTCCATTAGGAAGTTCCTGACCCATACAGCTTCTTTGGCTGCATCAGAGGCTGCCACATACTCAGCTTCCATGGTTGAGTCTGAAGCGTATTTCTGCTTAACACTCTTCCATGCAATGACTCCACCTCCTAAACTAAACACATAGCCTGATGTAGACTTACTGTTGTCCCTATCTGATTGGAAATCTAAATCCGTGTAACCCACATGGAGCAAATTGTCTCCTTGGTAAACTAGCATAGAATCTCTAGTCCTTCTCAAGTACTTCAATATATGCTTTATAGTAGTCCAATGTCCTTATCCAGGGTTACTCTGATATCTGCTAACCATGCCCACGACAAAATAGATATTAGATCTCATACACAACATTGCATACATTAGGCTTCCCACAGCCGAAGCATAAGGAACTGCCTTCATGTCCTCTATCTCTTTTGATGTCTTCAGAGACATCTCTTTAGATAAAGCTACTCTATGCCTAAAAGGTAAGAAACCCTTTTTGGAGTTTTGCATGCTAAAACGAGCAAGGATTGTATCTATATATGAAGCTTGAGATAGACACAACATCTTTTTCTTGCGATCCCTTATGCCTTTGATCCCAAGAATGTGTGCACATTCTCCTAAGTCCTTCATATCAAATTGTTTGGACAACCATACCCTTACGTCTGATAACACTTTGACATTGTTGCCAATTAAGAAAATGTTATCTACATAGAGTACAAGAAATATGACCACGTTTTAGTTACACTTCTTGTATACACAAGACTCATCCGGATACTGAATAAATCCATATGACTAGATTACTTCGTTAAACCAGATGTTCCAAGATCTTGAAGCTTGCTTCAGTCCATAAATGGACCAATTCAGCTTGCATACTAGATGCTCTTTGCCTTTTTTAATAAATCCCTCTGGTTGCTTCATATGGATGTTTTCTTCAAGACTTCCGTTAAGGAAAGCTGTCTTGACATTCATTTGCCAAATCTCATAATCCATATGAGCGGCAATGGATAAGAGTATCCGGATTGACTTTAGCATAGCTACCAGCGAAAAAGTCTCATAATCGATTCCCTCTTTCTGAGTATACCCTTTTGCAACAAGCCTTGCCTTGAAGGTTTCTACCTTCCCGTCTGTCCCTCTTTTCCTTTTGTAGATCCACTTGCATCCAATGGCTTTTACACCATCTGATGGTTCTACAAGCTCACAGACCTTATTAGAATACATAGACTCTATTTCAGAATTCATTGCCTTTTGCCAAGATATTGCATCTATATCATGGAGTGCTTCGTCATATGTCCGAGGATCAGGTTCATGTTTACCCAGGATCAAGTCCGAAGACTCTCCCAAATATATGAATCTCTCAGGTTGCCTCACAACCCTCCCACTACGACGAGGCACTGTCTGTGGTTGTGTATCATGGGTGACACGTGTTGCAGTCTCTTGTGGTACTTCATCTTGTACTGTTGGTACTTAAGTAGACGTATCCTCTCTCATCTCTTCTAGAACAATTTTACTCATGGGCTTATGGTTCATTACATAATCATCTTCTAAAAAATAAGCATTGGTGCTAACAATGATCTTCTGATTTTTAGGATTATAAAATAAACCACCTTTCATTCCCTTAGGATATCCCACAAACAGACATACTTCTGTATGTGATTCCAACTTGTCAGTATCTCCCTTCAGCACATGTGTTGGACTATCCCATATCCGGATATGATTCAGACTAGGCTTACGCCCATTCTATAATTCCATGGGAGTAGAAGGAACTGTTTTAGAAGGTACCATATTCAGAATGTACACTGTTATTTCTAAAGCATATCCCCAAAACGAATTTGGTAATTCTGAATAACTCATCATCGATCTAACCATTTCCATAAAAGTCCTATTCCTTCATTCTTCCACACATTCTGTTGGGGTGTACCAGGTGCAGACAATTGGGATTGAATCCCGGCTTCTGATAAGTAATTCCTAAACTCTCCAAAGAGGTATTCACCACCACAGTCAGACCGTAGTGTCTTGATACTTTTACCAAGACGTTTCTCCACATCAGCCCTATATTCTTTGAACTTAACAAAGCATTCAGACTTGCGGTGCATCAAGTAAATGTATCCGGATCTTGAATAATCGTCTATAAAGGAGACGAAATATTCAAAACCACCTCTTGCCTGGATAGACATAGGACCACACAAATCAGAATGAATCAGTTCTAACACATCTTTGGCTCTATACCCCTTAGCCTTAAAAGGTCTCTTGGTCATTTTACCTTCCAAGCAAGATTTATAGGTTGGAAAGTTTTCCAACTTTAATGAACCCAAGAGTCCATCGGCTATAAGCCTTTGAATCCTACTTAAGTTAATATGACCAAGCCTTAGATGACAAAGATATGTTTGGTTTATTTCCGAAGGTTCTTTTCTCTTATTAGAGTTAAAAGATGTGTTATTAATTTCCATATTTTGCATTTTGGGAGAAATTAGATTTAAAGTATATAAATTGTCAATCAATGTACTAGAACAGATAATAACCTTATTTTTCTTTATAACCACATCGTTACTAAAAGAAACAGAATATCCATCCAAATACAGTTTAGAAACTGAAATTAAATTCTTTCTAAAACTGGGTACATAAAGACAATTTCTTAAAACCAAACTTCTATTCCTATCAAAAGATAAGTAGACGTCTCCCACTGCAACAGCCGCCACCTTAGTAGCATTGCCCATGTAGACAGTTAACTCTCCTTCAAATAGTCGTCGGGTTTCCTGGAACCCCTGCAAAGAGTTGCAGACATGATCAGTGGCTCCTGTATCTACACACCAGGTACTGGTAGATAACACTATTGGATCGAGAAAGCGCTAGAGGGGGGTGAATAGCGCTCACGGCTATTTCGTTCGATTATCGGAATCGTAAAAAGCGTAAGAGTTAAAGCAGCGGAATAAAAACAAAGAACAATCACACAAAAAGACGCAAGAGATTTTTACTTCGTTCGGAGCCTAGATCGACTCCTACTCGAAGGTCCACGATCCTTGATCGCTTTGCGTGGGCAACAACCATAAGCTCGATAAAAGGATTACAAGATGAAGTACAAGTAAATGCAAAAACTAAATATACCGACGACAAGAATAGCGTCTCGGAGCTTCGGGTCATCGTAGACTTGTAGCAGCACTTTCGGACGTCTTTCAGAGAGGCACGTTGGAGACAGAAGACTTGGGAATTGATGATACAAGGTGCTACTCGAAACCCCATTATAAAGGGTGTTCAAGGCGCCTTGGAAGCCTCCGAAGGCGCCTCCATGCTGCCGAGTCTCCCGCGTGGATCAAACTTGAACTGGTCGAAGTTCATCTCTTCAAGGCGCCTTATGCCCTACTCAAGGCGCCTTCCAAGGCGCCTTATACCTCCTTCAACGCACCTCCATGGGTGCTTCGCAGCCAGCTCCAGATTTGCACCCGAGGCGCCTCCAAGCTCCATGGAGGCGCCTCGGACACTGTTCATCCGAGGGAAAACTTCATTATTTTGTACCTGCAAGACATGTTAGTCCCAAACAATATCCTGCAACACCATAGTTAGCACAATACAACAGAAAATATGATAACCGACTAATGACAGTCTCTGGACTGTCCGGGTCTAACTTCGAATTTCCGTCCGAAAATCCTAGGTTGACCCGACGCCTAGTGTTCCCTCTACGGGGAACGCGTCCTCACCTACTCCACTCAGGAGATTTACCTGCTGCCAGTGCGATCCTCCAGATCGACTGGACTTTTGCTCAGCACTCGACGCTTCCGGACTTTTTGCTGGGCATCCGCTTCCCGGCTAGTCCAGTCTTTCACCTGGTTCGCGACACCAGGACTTTCCACCTAGGGTTACCACCCCTAGGACATTTGCCTGAAGCCATCGACCTGCTAAGACTTTCCTCATAGGGTTACCGCCCCCTATGACTTAGGGTTACCGCCCCCTAGGGTTTTCCCTTTGCCTAACCGCAGCTAGGACTTTTCTCCACCTAGGGTTACCACCCCCTAGGACCTAGGGTTACCGCCCCCTAGGGTTTTCACCTGCCTAACCGCAATTAGGACTTTCCTGAAACACTCATTCAACATGTTAGATAATAACACGACTTAACTTTGAACCCTTTTCCATTATCAAAACTTGGGTTCGATCGTCGGATACTTCCCGCACCAACAATCTCCCCCTTTTTGATTATGGCAACCCAAATTCAAAGTTAAGTAAAACAAATGCATAAGTATATTAAAAAGTTTTAAGTGAGCAAGCTTAAGTATATAAATTCAAATGAACGCCTAACTTAGGCTAACACTTAAACTTTTGTGAAGCTCCCCCTTAATACAGGGTTTCCTTTTTGAATTTTTACTTTTTACTTTTGAATTTCCTACTCTCCCCCTTTGCCATTTATCAAAAAAAATAAGCCAATTGAAAATTATTTTCAAAAACGGGATAAGTGCTAAGTTGAAAAATAAATTTTCAACCTAAAATTTTGAAAGCACTGAGTTAAATTTTGCAAAACTGTTCTTTACGAATTTACAAAGTTAGATTTCAAAGTGAGCTAAGTTTTAAAATTTTGAAAATAAAGATTGGAACTTAGCTAAGCTCTTTTGCAAGTATTGGTTTTTGAAAGCTATAGCTTAGGTTAAAAACTTAGCTTAATTTTAAACAATACTTATTAAATTTTAGGACAAGGAGGGAGTAGAGTAGCTAAAAATTTGGTTTAGGTTATTTATTCAAAGTCTGTTGGTCCTTAAGTCCAAGCATGAGTCGGTTAGTTTAGGTTATTTGAGTTCAGGAGTTCAAGCATGAGAGGTTAAAAAATTATTTTCCTAATTTTCCATCTCACTCAATCTAGATTAATAAGCATGTTTAACATTTGAGTGAACGTGAGATGGAGTTGTCTTTATAGTTGATATAAAACATAAGTTTTGAATTTCAAATAATTTTGAAATGAAGTTTTAAAAGATTTTAAAATGATTTTTGAAATTTAGTTTTGAAAAGATTTTTAAAATGATTTTGAAATTAAGTTTTAAAATGATTTTGAAAATAAGTTTTGAAAAGATTTTAAAATGATTTTGAAATTAAGTTTTGAAATGATTTTGAAAATAAGTTTTGAAAAGATTTTTAAAATGATTTTGAAATTAAGTTTTGAAAAGATTTTAAAAATAAGTTTTGAAAAGATTTTTAAAATGATTTTGAAATTAAGTTTTGAAAATATTTTAAAATAATTTTGAAATTGATTTTGAAAAGATTTTTAATAATTTTGAAATTAATTTTGAAAAGATTTTTAAATAATTTTGAAATTGATTTTGAAAAGATTTTGTATAATTTTGAAATTGATTTTGAAAAGATTTTAAATAATTTTGAAATTGATTTTGAAAAGATTTTTAATAATTTTGAAATTGATTTTGAAAAGATTTTTAAATAATTTTGAAATTGATTTTGAAAAGATTTTTAATAATTTTGAAATTAATTTTGAAAAGTTTTTTAAATAATTTTGAAATTGATTTTGAAAATATTTTTAATAATTTTGAAATTAATTTTGAAAAGATTTTCAATAATTTTGAAATTGATTTTGAAAATATTTTTAAATAATTTTGAAATTAATTTTTAAAATAATTTTGAAATTATGTTTTAAAATAATTTTGAAATTATGTTTTAAAATAATTTTGAAATTAAGTTTAAGTTAATTTTAATTTCTTAGTCATCTCACCCGATCTAAATTTTCAATCAGGGAACTCTATAATTGTTGTGAGATGAATTATGGTTAAATTTTAGGGTAATGTTTAACTTTGTGTTAGATTCAGGTTTAGCTTTGGGTTTAACAAGTAAGCATTCTTTGGATAAACTTTTGGGCTATGGTGAGTCACAAGGAACTCATTAAAGTAACCATGCCTTCGAGGTTTTCCAAATAGTCCTACCCATTGAGCTTAATACTAAACGTTGGTCTAACTAGTTAGGATCCATTTAAGGGTAGCTTCGGTCAGTTCCACTTGGCCAAATGCATCAGGTCGAAGCCATATCTTCCTAAACATGCGATGCCCAAACTTCCCTAACGTACTATCATCCAAAATTTTCACCAGTATTGTGGGTCAAGTTAAACTTAGCCCGTTTTAGTCTAACCTTAATTACCCTGCCGGGTAATCTACTCTTGTTTTACCCATTTCGGGTAGATTAAGTTCAGTTACCTTGTCGGGTAGTTCAGTGGGGGGTGCCAGCTATTCTGGACCCTCCATCTATATTTTGAATTTATGATTTAATTTCGAATTTTTAATTTGATTTTGATTTTTGAATTTTGAATTTATAATTTAATTTCAAATTTTTAATTTGATTTTGATTTTTGATTTTTGAATTTTTTTTATTTTGAATTTTTTAATTTAATTTGAATTTTTAATTATGTTCGTTTTATTAATATCATTTTTCTTTTTGCTCCCCCTGGATCATAGCCTCGATAAGGTCTATCAAGGTAATAGACTTGATCCTTGGGGACCCAATATTGACCAAGTCCAACTTGGTCAGTCCAACTTGATTGACCAAGTTGGACTTAGGTACCCATGCTTGAACTATCTTTCTATTATTTATATTTACTAATGATAAATACGATTTGTATTTTCTTTTAGTTTTAAATCCAAGTCCGGATTTGTTGTAAACGGCTCCTTGGAACCCAAAGTAAACCGTTCCAACATGTTCTTGAGTTCTTTAACTTGAGTTTTCAAATTGAAATTTTCTTCCTCAAGTTGTTGGACTTGGGTTGAATTTCCAATTTGAACTGGCTCAGTTAAAGGACTCGAGTTAGTTACTTCCTTAAGGGTTGTTACCTCCTTTTGGAGTGACTTGACTCGGACGTTGGATTTAACCAACTTCTTTAGTAAGTAAGGAACTAAATTTTCTGAATTATCTAAGCTAATACTAGAAATTAAAGAACTTATAGTGGGTTTAGAGCCTTCGGAAACGGATACGGATCCGTGGCTTCGCTCGGACTCGGTTCCAGATTCGCCTTCGGTATCTGTCTCGTATTCGGACTCAATTTCTGC
The DNA here is from genome assembly GCF_018446385.1 of Zingiber officinale. Lineage (NCBI taxonomy): Eukaryota > Viridiplantae > Streptophyta > Magnoliopsida > Zingiberales > Zingiberaceae > Zingiber > Zingiber officinale. Next base: position 74,926,994 of record NC_055990.1, read on the forward strand.
CACAGATGCTAGTACTAGTAATGTGAGGAAGCTTGTCAGTTCTTCTTCGTCAGTCTCAGATTCGTCTGAAGATTCAGACCATGTTGCCTTCATCATCTGTTTCTTTCTAGCTTCCTCTGTCTTGCTTGTACCTACAACCAACGTAATGCCTTCCTCGACCGAAGTAGTGTCATACTGTTCATCTAATTCAAATAAATTATCTATTAAATTATGCTTACTTACTTGGGTACCTTCGTGTAATTGAATCAGATTCTCCCACAGCTCCCTGGCGCTTGAGAATGGGCCGGCGCGATTCAGCTCCTTATTCGTTAAGCCACATTGTAGTGTATACGTTGCTTTTGTGTTTGCTTCTACCTTTTTGATAATGTTCGCGTCCTAGTTCGCGTACGGTAGTGGCATGCCGGCACCGTCAGTTGGTATTTCGAGCCCGGTCTTGGTGATCATCCAGACATCGAACTCGGTTTGTAGGTACGACTCCATTCGGCCTTTCTAGTAGCCGAAGTCTTCGCCGGAGAAAAGCGGTGGACGAGTGGTGCTATAACCTTCTTGGAGAGTCATTGAATCTTGCACGAAAAAGTGAGCAAAAAACTTGTCCCAGGACTTAATCCTGGATTAGTAGTGTGGTAGAAGGATAGAAATAGAAATTTACGAGTTTCGAGAAAAAATAATAAAATAATAAAGAAATATTATTAAAAATTATTTAAAAATATTATTTCAAATTTTGCCAAATTCAATATTTTATCAATACTAATAAACCGTGAAAGGATGAAAATGAATTTTTCAAAAATAATTTTTGAAGGAAAAAATGAAAGACGTAAGGTTTTATTTTTACCCTATATAGACGAAAAAAACCACAAAAGAAATGCTCGAATGGTGGTTTCACCTATTCAAAGCGACCCCGCTCTGATACCAATTGTAGGATCGAAAAAAATTTAGATATCTCCACAATCGCATGATATTGTCCACTTTGGGCCTAAGCCCTCATGGTTTTGCTCTTGGGCTCTACTCAAAAGGCCTCATACCAATGAAGATATCTTTTCTCTTATAAACCCATGATCTTTCCCATGTGTTTCCAATATGGGACTATGTTTGCAACCTTGCAACCCCAACAATCCCCCCCTCAAACAAAGGACCATAGGCTTCCCACGTCCGATCCTCGACCCACCAGGTCTTCCTGCCCCTCGGTCCACCCGACCTACTAGGACTTCCTTGCCTAGTCGCAACTAGGACTTCCTGCCTGGTGTCTGGTCCTCTTGATCCGAACATAGGAGCCCCCACTTTCTTTGTTCGAGGTCAATATTGTACCCACATGGCTCAATCAGACCATAGCTCTTGTGCACAGTCGGCGGTTAAACCTTCTGGTAGTCCGAGCTCTGATACCAATTGTTGGATCGAGAAAGCGCTAGAGGGGGATGAATAGCGCTCGCGGCTATTTCGTTTGATTATCGGAATCGTAAAAAGCGTAAGAGTTAAAGCAGCGAAATAAAAACAAAGAACAATCACACAGAAAGACGCAAGAGATTTTTACTTCGTTCGGAGCCTAGATCGACTCCTACTCGAAGGCCCGCGATCCTTGATCGCTTTGCGTGGGCAACAACCATAAGCTCGATAAAAGGATTACAAGATGAAGTACAAGTAAATGCAAAAACTAATTATACCGATGACAAGAATAGCGTCTCGGAGTTTCGGGTCATCGTAGACTTGTAGCAGCACTTTCGGACGTCTTTCAGAGAGGCACGTTGGAGACAGAAGACTTGGGAATTGATAATACAAGGTGTTGCTCGAAACCCCCTTATAAAGGGTGTTCAAGGCGCCTTGGAAGCCTCCGAAGGCGCCTCCATGCTGCCGAGTCTCCCGCGTGGATCAAACTTGAACCGGTCGAAGTTCATCTCTTCAAGGCGCCTTATGCCCTATTCAAGGCGCCTTCCAAGGCGCCTTATACCTCCTTCAAGGTGCCTCCATGGGTGTTTCGTAGCCAGCTCCAGCTTTGCACCCGAGGCGCCTCCAAGCTCCATGGAGGCGCCTCAGACACTGTTCATCCGAGGGAAAACTTCATTATTTTGTACCTGCAAGACATGTTAGTCCCAAACAATATCCTGCAACACCATAGTTAGCACAATACAACAGAAAATATGATAACCGAGTAATGATAGTCTCCGGACTGTCCGGGTCTAACTTCAGATTTATGTCCGGAAATCCTAGGTCGACCCGACACCTACTGTTCCCTCTACGAGGAACGCGTCCTCACCTACTCCACTTAGGAGATTTACCTGCTACCAGTACGATCCTCCAGATCGATTGGACTTTTCTCAGCACTCGACGCTTCCGGACTTTCTGCTGGACATCCGCTTCCCGACTAGTCCAGTCTTTCACCTGGTTCGCGACACTAGGACTTTCCACCTTGGGTTACCACCCCCTAGGACTTTTGCCTCAAGCCATCGACCTGCTAAGACTTTCCGTATAGGGTTACCGCCCCCTATGACCTAGGGTTACCGCCCCCTAGGGTTTTCCCTTTGCCTAACCGCAGCTAGGACTTTCTCCACCTAGGGTTACCGTCCCCTTGGATCTAGGGTTACCACCCCCTAGGGTTTTCACCTGCCTAACCGCAGTTAGGACTTTCCTGAAACACTCATTCAACATGTTAGATAACAACACGACTTAACTTTGAACCCTTTTCCATTATCAAAACTTGGGTTCGATCGTCGGATGCTTCTCGTACCAACAAACACCGCTAAACATGTTTCAACTACTAGAGTATGAGATATACCTTTATTGTTCCGATTCCTACGAAGACAGTCCACCTTCCAATGTCCTGACTGTTTGAAGATGAAGCACTTGCACTTCGGCTTCTTCATTCCAGCTTTCTGTCCTGTATCCTGAGGTTTATTCACCATCTTTGATGAAAAGACCTGTTTCTTCTTCTTCTTGCCTTTCGACTTAGAAGTAGAACCATTTTCAGAATAGTGAATCTGAGAACTGTGACGAAATATTCCTTCCGCTGCCTATAGTTCTGTCAGAAGTTCCGCCAACGTATACTCCTTTTTATTCATGTTATAGTTCAGGCGGAACTGCTCAAAACTTCTGGGTAGCGTTTCCCCATCGATTTCTCTTCCAAGGACTTGTATTTCGTTCAGATAGGCCATCATTTTGAGGATATGATCTCATACGGGTGTTCCCTCAAACATGGTGGTTGTCATTAATTTTCTCATTACCTCTTACCTAACAGTCCGACTCTGGTGCCCAAAGAGTTCTTTGAGATTGTTCATTATATCATAAGCTATTCGTAAATCTTGATGCTGATGTTGCAATGCATTTGACATTGATGCCAAAATGTAACACAGCGTCATCTCATATGCTTTTACCCATTTCTTATGATACTCAATATCCTCTGGGGTAGAATCACCATTAGGTGTATCTGGGCATACCTCTAACAGTACAAACTTATAGCTTTCAACAATTAGGACAATATCCAGGTTTCTTTTCCAATCTATATAGTTGGGACCAGTAAGTTTATTCTCTTTCAGTATAATAGCCAATGGCTTGAAAGACATCTTAAGAATCACAAAATAAACTTTGGTCAGGACTCTAAATTTAAAATAATATTGATTCCTCAAACAATACTATTTCAATTTACCAACACCTCAAAACACCGTGAATATTGCATGTCACGTTAGTGTGGACGTATACAAATTCAACATTTGTAAGAGGAGGGTGTAACCTATTAATTTTATTATCTTGTCATCCTAACTTTATGACAAATAAAATTAATAGTTGGTTTTACTTTGGTCACGCAAAACAATAGTAGTGACTCCGTTGGGGAGGATACTATTGAATGCGTCTAAGTGTATACCATTACTTGATACTTAGTCCATTAAATAGGATTGTGCCCCTTCAGTTGGAGAAGATCACACACTCCTAAATAATTTCCTATAACCATCCATAAAGGAAGTTTGATCTAGTGATCCACAACAAACACATCCGTTGTGGAGAGAGGCACTCAGAGCCAACACGCAAGCTTGTTGCATCACATACAAACCAGTAATGGAGACCGTGGAATTTATTTAAAAATCCCTCTCCCACTTAGTTATTTAAGGTGAGGAATTTTAACCTATGCTAGCATACATCACATGCACATATACATCACAGTAAATAAAAGCAATAAATTTGGAAATTAATTTTCCAACTATTTTGACCTTTTCCATCACTGTCTTCGGTATGCTCCAACCCTAGTTGCTGCCATCTTTAGCCACCGCCATCGGGTCGAGTTGTCGCATCTATCTTGCTTCTTATTCCGCTGCGCCTCTGGTCCTCCAATAGAACTACGCCTCACAAAGATACGATCCGCGACAAAAATAGAATTTTACATATATCGATCCTATATTCCATAAAGGAATGTACATATATTCTAGATCGAACAAAAAAGTAAAATTCTAAAACTAATACAGCTCCTGCTGTATTTAATACATACAATTATACTGTAATGCCCGAAAATTCTCAAATTATTTTTAGAAATATTCTACGATTTTTCTGGAATTTTTAGATATTTTTACGAAATTTTCCGAGTAGCGGAAGCAGCAAAAATAAATAGAACCGCAAAGTAGCTTAGGCGGGAATCGTACCCGAGACCTATGGTTTAGGGATAATGTTAGTAACCGGTTGAACCCAGCAGGGCCGTGCTGAAAGAGAAGGAGAACATTTATATTTATATTTAAGTTGGGCCTAGTTACCCACTTAATATAAATTAAAAACATAAGTAGGTTTTGGTTTTTTTTTTTTTTGTTTCACCGTGACCTTTCCTTTCCCAAACCTAGTTCCGCCGACCACACCTCTTCCTCCTCCTTCTCTCAACGCACCAAGCCAAGGCTCAAGGGATCATCTTCCGGCGACGACTCCAACACGAAAAAGATTCTTCTCCGCGAGAGGAACGCGAAGACGTGAGCGGATCGTCGAGAAGATCATCTCCACAGGAATTCTAGCGAATAGAATCGTAAGAAATTACGAATAGGAGGTAAGAAACCCCTCACCTGCAGTATAATAGCTCCGTTTGGTTTTCTACGCATTAGTTTTAGCTATATGCAGTTTTTTTCGGCACATAGGGTGTGTTTAAACCCTCCTCGAGGATTAGGGATCTAGTTGAGCACCTCTAGACGGGCCAGACACGTTGGTCTCCTTTAGTTGGAGATTCTAGACGTTGTCGGGTGCCTAGAGGTGATCTCCCTATTAGAGGAGAGAGTTGGAGCACACCAAGTGTTCGGTAAAATGTTAGTGTAGCTAAATACCACCTCAGTTATGTTTAACAGCTCAGTTAAATGCATTAGTAGCATTTAAATCAGTATGTTAGTCTAGTTTCAGCTTACATGGGACTACGGTCCAATGGGTGGGCTCCCACAGTCGCCTCTAGATTTAGATAACCTAGCTCTAGGTTCAGATAACCTAGAAACAGCAAAATAAGCAATTAGTAGCTATATTCAGTATTTTATTTTCAGTGGCACTGTACTGGATTAGATATCCATTGGGCTGGGCTCCCATAGTCGGTCCCTAGGTTTAGATAACCTAGTTAACCCTACTAAATTCGGGACTTGCAAACTCGGGTCTAGTTAGGGATGCGCGCATAGCAAGTACAGCCGCCGGGCCCAAACAGCATGATTATGTATTTTCACTTATTATGAATTAGTTTTCAAAACTCAAAATTAGTTATGTTAGCTGAGTTGAATTCAGTATCAGTTAGTTTCAGCTTAGCTCATTATATGTTCAGCCCAGTTTTTCTATGAGTTGGGTATGATAGCTCTATGTTCAGTTCATGTTCACATGCTTTAGTTGATAGTATGTCATGGCTAGTTTTGATTGTTGTGTATTGTATGATATATGCCATGATTGTGTGCTTATATGTCATGCCATGCTTAGTTTACTCGGTATATTTAGCATATGTTTTAAACAGCATGATTTTAAATCATATTTGCATCGTTGCATGTTTTTGTGAGGTAGATGGTTTCTTACTAAGCTTTTTAGCTTATAGATACTACTTTTCTTATACTGCAGATAAAGGTAAAGGAAAAGTGGACCAGTAGCGGAGGCTGGAGGTCAATGCAGATCAAGATGTGTGTGGCAGGAACAGGAATAAAAGATCCTCTAGGGATTTGCACCTACTATAGCATTTTACAGTTCATTGGTTTAGTTTTCGTGGTTTATGCACTTTTGAAATGCTAGAATGGTTAACTCATGGAAGATTGGTTTAAGTTGTTAGTAATTATGTTAGAATACTAGTTTTTATGTCATCAGTATGTTCCTCATGTAGTGTATAACTCATATGTGAGATTTTAGCACGAACAAGTCAAATCGTAGTTCGTGAAATCGAACTCGATCGGTCTCGACCGATCGGGGCTGTCCTTTGGATTGGTCTAGGCCGATCCGATCTGATGAGCTCAGATTCCTCGGATCGGCCACCGACCGATCCAAAGACGATAGTGTTCGAGAGTTTCGGTGCGGATCGGTGCCGACCGATCGACATACTGGATCGATGCCCGATCCGACCACACTGGATCGGTCTGCCGACCAATCAGTGCACTCCTGGATCGGTCGGGCAGAACGACCGCAGCTCCGATCGATCTGTGGATCGATCGGCAGGTTCGGTAGGTAGTTGGGAAGTTTAGTTTGTAGTCCCTAGCTCAGTTGGGATGTCCAGTTTCCCTCCCCTAGCATGTGTACAACTCTTTGGTACACCTAGAACATTCAGATTAGTTTTTCAAAGATAATAGTTAGCAAGATTTTAATTAGCCCAGCTTTCCGCACAGTATAGTTTAGCATTAACTGTAGCGATTCGCCTTACAGCCTAGTAGTAGAAGGCGGGTCGTTACACATACACACAAAAAATAATGCCCTTGACATGTCCAAAGGTCCAATTACACACAATATCTATATACCATAATAGTTGGAGCCTGCAACCACAAAGATATCACATCCTACTATTATCCTGCCTAAATTATGTATGATGTGTGCATAATTAATTTGAAAACCAAAACACATAGAGGCAAACCCTAGCTCTGATACCAATTGTTGGTTAGTCGTAGGAAGATCGTACCGATTTCACTATACAAAAATTTTGTACAAGTGTCGAACCTTTCCTAAATAACCTATTGTGTTCTTTAGAAGTTAAATTAGGAATCACAGACGGAACTTAACATCATTGATTCTAAATTTAATTTATCTATTCTTAATGGTTTAGATTTGGATCGCAAGCGGAACTTAACACTATTGATCCAAATCCACCTATGTTATAAATTCCATTAAATATTAATTTTCAAAATTAGCTTCTAGGACTGCATGGCAAGGCACATGGCCTTCTTGGGTATGGGAGCGTCCACCACCGCCTAGGCAAAACCTTTTAAGGAAAGCTAATATTTAATTTCTTTATATAACTCTAGGTTTAACCAAAAGGAACAATCGAATCACAAATTCGAAAAACAAAATAAAGAAAACACAACTTCGAAACAAATCCGAAAAACTAGAATCTAATGCCTCTTGTATTTGGAATTCTTGTAAAGAAAAATAACTAGCATGATGTGGAAAAACAATTGCTAATTATACCTTCTCTTTGTATGCTAATAACCTCGAGATCTTCTTCCGTATTCCTCGCCTCACCTTGGACGTCGTGTGGGTGACGATCCTCCAAGATGAACACCACCCAAAGCCTTCTTCCTCCTCCTCTAGAATTCGGCCACCACTACCACCAAGGAGCAAAAGAGAGCAAGGGGAAAAGAGAGGGAGATAGGGTCGGCTACAAGAGGATCACCAAGCAAGAGAATAAGAATTGTTATCTCATGTGGCCTCTCCTCCCCTTTTTTTATAATACTTGCCCAAGGAAAATAAGGAAAGACTTTTTACAAAAATTTAAATCTTTCTCTTGTTTTTCCTTTTCCCCTTTTATTTTTCCTTTTCTTTCCTCTTGAATGAATAAATCACCAATCATGGAATGATTGGAGATTTAATTTGGCCGGCCCATTGGTTGGGCACCAAGCAAGGGTGGCCGACCATATCATCAAGGGGAAGAAAATTTTTTATAAAATTTTATAAAAGAAGAAATCCTCGTATAAAATTTTACAAGCTCTCTTTCCTAAAGTGGATGTTAAAAAAAGGAAAGTTTTAAAAATTAAAAACATCTTTTAAAATTTTAAACTTCTCTTCTAAAAATTTCCTTTTTTAACATGGTTACAAAAATAGAAAATTTTAATTTTAAAACTTCTCTTCCTTTTTTCTAAAACCATGAGGATGGTTAAAAAAGGAAAGTTTTAAAACTTTTAAAACTCTCTATTAAACCATGTGGCCTAATTCAAATAAGGAAGGTTTTATTTAAAATTTCTCTTTCAAAACTTTTAGTTTTCTATAAAGAGAAGATTTTAAAAACCATGTGCATTATTTTGTGATGGTCATGGCCCAAAAGACCCCAATTTGATTGGAAATTGTTTTATAATTCATAATACGACCTGCGTGCCGTCATGTGATTGTGCGTGTTGTATATTTGATACGCGACCTGCGCATTGTACCTTTCTATTTATTTATTCTTATTGTAAATAGTTTAGACTCGAATGTAACTCGAGTTTCACCTTTTGTAATGTACAAAATGAGGCGGTGGAAGGTTCACTCGAGACGGAGTTACGAGGAGGGTGCGAGCAACACAAGGTGGTCAAAAGAAGGAGCTTGAGAAGCTATTGACCTTAGGTTGACCATCCGATCTTCTCATTGGCTTGAGAAGATCGTAGTAGGGCCATGACTAATCACAAAATTAATTAATTGCTTGTGTGTGTATATGTGATGCATGCTAGATTAGTAATTAATTAGTGCCTTAACGATTAGATTAGATCTAAGTCGCGCACAAGATGCACCTCCATGATTAGATTAGATCTAAATCGAGTATATGATACACATCGTCGATTAGATTAGATCTCAATCGCGTTAACTCAAAAATGTCTACCATGTCGTGATACCTATCACTACCTCGATCACATGTTGTTGTTGAATATGTCAAAGCAGAGCAACACATATTATCTTGGTAGGGTACGGAGGGACAATCTTGGTCCCGCTTATCAATGCATGGGTGAGTAGAAACTCAATTAGATTGAGTACAACTAGTTAAATCAAGTTTAATTGTAGGCATTTATCCAATAGTTGGAAGATGGGACAAAATCACGTTTATATTAACTCTTGGGCATATTAGCCAAAGCTAACTCGAGTTTTAATATAAATGCGGATCTTGATCCTATATACAAGAGTTGCATAGAGATGTAATTGGTAATTAGTTACCTACCGATCATACTAAGTCTTGGGCGATTTAGCCAAAGCTAACTCAGGGCATAGTATGATGTGGATCTTGTCCCGCATGAATTCTATAATTCAGTGGGAGTATCATTTAATTAAAGGCCTAATTAGATGATTAATAGAATATGATATTTATTTTTCTGCATTTTTCTGTTGTAGATAACCATGACGTCAAATACGAACTCTTTCTCCCTGCGTTCCGTCCTTGAGAAGGACAAGCTCAACAGAGCTAATTTCCTGAACTGGTATAGGAACCTGAGAATCGTTCTCACAGAGGAACGAAAACTGTACATCCTGGAGCAGCCCATTCTTGAGGCATCTCCTGCCACTACCACGTGAGCTGATCGTGATGCTTACAAGAAGCATCAAGATGATGCATTAGATGTGTCATGTCTTATGCTCGCGACCATGAACTCTGAGCTTCAGAAGCAACACAAGTTGATGGACGCTTATGATATGGTTGAACATCTTCGTCAACTATATCAAGAACAAGCGAGGCACGAGAGATTCGAGATATCTAAGGCACTGTTTCAGTGCAAGATGTAAGATGGGACTCTCGTAGACCCATATGTACTCAAAATGATTGGGTACATAGAAAACCTACAGAGGTTGGGATTCCCACTTGGCCAAGAGCTGGCCACTGACCTGATCTTGCAATTCTTGCCAGATAACTATAGTCAATTCATTCTAAATTATAACATGAACAAAATTGACAAGCCACTGCCCGAGCTGCTTAGCATGTTAAGAACTACTGAGCTCAACCTTAAGAAGGTTAAGCCCAACTCTATTCTGATGGTTCAGAAACACAAGGGCAAGGGCAAGCCCAAAGGTAAGGGAAAGTCCCAAGCCAAGGGCAAAGGCAAGGCACTGAAACCCAAAGGAGGGGTCGCCAAGGATGCTACCTGCTTCCACTGCGGTCAGACCGGCACTGGAAGAGGAACTGCAAAATCTACCTGGAAGATCTTAAGAAGAAGAGAAGTGAGACTTCCACTTCAGGTATATATGTTATAGAAGTCAATCCATCTATTTCTTCATCATGGGTATTAGATACCGGATGTGCTTCTCACATTTGTACTAATGTGCAGGCGCTGAGAAATAGCAGGGCATTGACGAAGGGCGAGGTGGACCTACGCGTAGGCAATGGAGCACGGGTTGTTGCTGTTGTTGTAGGAACTTATCATCTATCTCTACCTTCTGGGCTTGTATTAGAATTAGATGAATGTTGTTATGTGCCTGCTTTAACTAAGAACATAATTTCAGTTTCTTGTTTGGACAAGAAAGGTTTTTCATTTATAATAAAGAACAAATGTTGTTCAGTTTATTTAAATGATATGTTCTATTGTAGTGCACCTCTGATGAACGGACTCTATATTCTAGACCTTGAGAACCCTATCTATAACATAAGTACCAAGAGGTTCAAGTCAAATGA